>NC_090921.1:245517254-246767254 GCF_040938575.1 Ambystoma mexicanum | reverse complement strand
TGGCTACGCGAAAACACAAGCTCCTGCCCAAAAGGCCATTTCCTGCCCCCAAGAGGCCCGAGCACGCTCCCACCAGCCATCTGCTGCTGCTTGCCACCCACGTGCCCTGCTATTTGGTGCCTGCACATCAGCCATCTGCAGGGGTCCAGTTGCTGTGTCCACCCCTGCTGGAACAGAAGACTCCCGACTGGGATACCATCGCTCCACAGCCCAGCCCTAGCACCCAGTTGCCCACCCACGCCTGCCTCGGGGGTCGCCATGTCTAGGCAAACACCATCTGAGACCACTGGCGACCCCTAGCCAGAGAGGCAGAGGGCCACCAGCTTCAGTGAGAAGGAAGTTAGTGTCCTGGTGGAGCATGGCCTGGGGCATTATGATGCCCTCTTCGGAACATCACGCGCCAACAAGGAACGACGGGAGAGGATCTGGGAGGATGCAGTGGTTGCCATCAACGCGGAGGGGGTGGCAACCCGCGACATCAAGCACAGATCCTTCGGAGGCAGACCCGTCTGGAGTTGAGCGGTAAGTGCCCAAGCATTGCTGTGTGAGACAGGGCATGTTGCAGTGTGCTGGTAGTCTGATACTTGCCTGTATGTGTGACATGTATGGATGTGTGTGTGCAGGGACATCATGGTCATGCACGTGAGACCAGTAATGTGTGAACCACATGGATGGTGCATGTGTTCCAATGCAACATGGGGAGCTGTATGCGGAATGCACACATGAATGCATGCCAGTCTCTGTTCTTGGACATGGAGGGAGGGGGTGAGGGATGGGTGCTGCTCTCAGGTACATGTATGGTGCACATGTGTGTGTGTCTGAGAAGAACAAGTTACTTCTTACCTTGTAACGTTCTTTCGATGGGATGTTCCTCCGACGTATTCCTTATGTTTGATAATAGAACATCCCCCAGCTTGCTGGCCTCGGAAAAAAAAATGTCAGTAGAGGGCGCTGCACGTTGACGTCCCTCGAGCCGATGTCCCTCGACGGCCTCCGTATCAGCGCTGACGTCACCACGCGTATAAATAGACTCGCGCAGCGCCCGTTGCTCAGTTCCATTTTGACATTAACAGTTGTTTTACATGAATTGGTTATTGACCTTGAAGGAGCGTAAGCTGCAAGCACAAGGGAAGTATTACTGCGGGGATGGATGGGAGGGGCGATAAGAAATACGTCGGAGGAAAATCCCATCGAAAGAATGTTACAAGGTAAGAAGTAACTTGTTCTTTGAAGGGATTGTGTCCTCCGGCGTATTCCTTATCTTTGATAGACTCCCATAGCAGTGGTATGCAATTGGAGGTGGGAGTAAAACACCATGTTTCCTTTCAGGAATGAACCAAATGTAATACGGCTTTGCCAAACCTAGTCTCTTGACTAGAGGAGGAATCCAGGTTGTAAAATCTTGTGAAGGTATGTGCGTACGACCATGTGGCAGCCACACATATGTCTCGAACCGGAACGCCTCTTTGGAGGGACGAGGAGGCTGCGATACCCCTGGTTGAATGAGCCCTAAGATTCTGAAGAGGCTCTTTCCCTGCCAGTTTGTAGAATTCCACGATGGCCAAAATAATCCATCTGGAAATGGTTTGTTTTGTTATCGGTAGTCCCAGCTTGTGCCCCGAGAAACCCACGAACAGTTGGTCTGCTTGCCTAATCCTAGCAAGTCTGCTGATGTAAAAGCTTAAAGCTCGCCTTGGGTCCAGCCTATGTAGCCTTTCTTCCTCTTTCCCTGGATGGGGAGGCGGATAGAATGAAGGTAAAGTAATTTTCTGAGTGATGTGGAATTCAGAAACCACCTTTGGGAGGAAATTAGGCTTCACCTGTAGGACAACCTTGTCTTTATGAAAAATTGTATGAGGGGGTTTACAAGATAGAGATTGTAATTCGCTCACCCTTCTAGCAGATGTTAAAGCCACTAACAAGACAGTTTTAAGGGTGAGAAATCTTAGCGAACAAGAGTGGAGTTGTTGGAAAGGAGTACCCATCAGGAAATTTAAGACTCAATTTAAGTCCCATAAAGGAACCTGGAAAGGTCTTGGAGGGTAGACATTAGTTAATCCCTTCCAATTTGAAATACGAAGGCTCCTCCGCAGTGTGCTTGAAGATCGATAGCGCTTCAAGATAGCCCTTGATAGTGCCCACTTGAAGGCCTGAATTTGCCAAGTAGAGTAGAAAGGATAACACCGTTGGTGTACCACATGAAAAGGGGTCGATATTCTCTTCTCTACACCAGCTGCAAAACTTGTTCCAACAGCAGCGGTATAAAGACTTTGTTGCTGGCCTTCTGGCCGAAAGAAACACTTCCATGACGTCATCAGGGGGGTCCCAATCCCTGTATCTCAACCTTTCAGAAGCCAGGCGTGAAGGTTGAGGGTTCTGATGTCTGGATGGAGAACCTGACCTCCCTTCTGTGAGAGAAGATTCTCCTTGAGTGGAAGACGAATTGGAGGGCAGATGGACATGTCCAGAAGGTCCGGGTACCACGTTCTCCTGGCCCAGTCTGGGGCAATTAGGATCATGGTTCTCCGGAATCTTCTCAACCTCCTGATCATTTGAGGAATGACAGGGACTGGTGGAAACGCGTACAGGAGTGGAAACTCCCAGTCCACTATGAACGCGTCCCCTAGAGCTCCTCTCGGGGGAAATTCCCTTGAACAAAACAGATCGCACTTTCTGTTGGTACTGGTGGCAAACAGATCCACTTGAGGGGTTCCCCAAAGGGCGTAGATCTCCTGAAGGACTTCCTGAGCTAGTTCCCACTCGTGGGAGACTGTGCCCTGCCTGCTCAGAGCGTCCGCCATCAAGTTCTTCTCTCCGGCTAGGTGAACTGCCGATAGAGAGATTCCTTTTTGAATTGCCCAAAACCAGAGCTGCATTGCCTCTCTGCACAGTGGTAGTGATCCTACGCCTCCTCTTTTGTTGAGGTAGTGCATGGCCACTGTGTTGTCCGTCATTATAAGGACATTTTTCCCTTGTACAGATGGCAGAAAAGCTTTCAGCGCTAGTCTGATTGCTCTCAGCTCTAACAGGTTGATATGTAGTCTGGACTCCGATGGAGACCAACGACCGCTGATGGTCAAGTCGTTGGTATGGGCTCCCCACCCCGTGAGTGAGGCATCTGTGACTACTGTTATCTCCGGCCATGGTTGCCAAAACAGTTCCCCCTTCAAGATGTTTTTGTGGCAGGCCCACCACTGTAGGTCTCGAGCCACCTTGTCCGGAATCTGAAGGAGGTCTGTCATTCTCCCTGAGAATAGCGACCACTGAGTTCTCAGTGCCCACTGAAGAGATCTCATTCTCAGGCGAGCCTCTGGCACGAGGAAGATGCAGGATGCCATGATGTCTAGTAACCTCAAAAAGTCGAAGGCTGGGAGACGTTGGGCATTTTGAAACTTGGTGACCATCTGCAGAATATCTTGAGCCCTCACCTCTGGTGGCGAGGCTTTTCCCAGGAAAGTGTCCATGACCGCTCCAATGAACTGGAGTCTCTGTGATGGTATCATCTGTGACTTCTTGTAACGCTCACCTGATTCCCACGGAGGCGCAGGTCTGGCTTCGAGTGCCGATGCTTCTTCAAAGGTGAAGCGCAGGACTCTGAAGATGGACAGGAAGGGCCCCTCTACTCTGGCTTCTCTGGCTCGCAGGAATATTCCCCTGTGCGTGAAAAGGGAGTATTACCTATTGACAGAATAATGCTCAAGCCTCCCACTCTCTTCCAACCCTCCACGATACCCTTCCACGATTCCCCGTGAAGTCTCACCTTAGGGTCTGGAAGGATGAGTTCTCCATCCTGCTTCTGATGCACGGGCGCGTTGAAACCCAGTTACTTCACTGGATTGAGGTTTGATGGGAGTTCAAATAAGTTTGGCTATTCAGGTAAGGCGCTGTAACAGTTCTGTTGCAAGTTCAAAAGTTCAAGCTAAATAATAATGTTCATTGTCTTATTGCAGCAAGCGCTAATGCTTATGTCTTTTTCCCCTTTGGGGCCGGGGTTCGGAACGCCGGAGATATGGCGCCGACCCGAAGTGAAACGTGCAGTCCCAGTAAATGACAGGTAAGTTCTGGATGAGCGCTCGGGTAATGTCTTTGCATTCGCTCATTCAATGTCTTTGTCTTTTTTCCCCATAGGGGCCGGGGTCCAGAAAATGCCTGGAAGCGGCAAGACCCGAAATGAAATGGGAATGACCCAACAGGTAAGTCTTAGAAGGAAACTGAGCTTTTCCTATTCCCTTCCTTCTCTCACCTTTTGTTCTTGTCTTTTTCTCTCTAGGCTCTGGTAAGTGGCTGTGGATCCGGATGATCGCTGCTGAAGATGGAGGCGCCCAGGAAAGGTGAGTGAAATGCAGCGCTGTAGCGATTGTAGCGAAATGTTTTTAAAAATGATGTCTTCCTTTTCAGGATCGTCGGTGTGATGTCTCCGTGGTGCAGATTTAGCAGGTAAGGTCTCTTGTCTCCCTTTGCAGGTGACCCAGGGTGCTGACAGGCATGGTTGAAGTCCAGATGCAGGAGCTGACACGGTGAGCGTCCAGCTGCGAGGAGCAGAACAACGCGAAGCGTGAGTTGCTGATCGGGCGTGGTTTAAATAGCTTTGGAAGAAGTTCCAGGTATGTATCCTTCCCGCGATCAGGTATGTATCCTTCCCCAACCACACCCGGGTGGAAAGTAGTCCCACAGGTAAAGTAGTTCCATTCAGGCCTCAAGAGGGCCTGGATGTAGCAGCATGGTCTGCATCAGGTAAGTGCACATTAAAACACTTGAACACATGTCTAGCTTTATGAGCCTGGCGCCTAAGGCGCCAGGACAGGGGTCCAACATGAGCCTGGCGACTAAAGCGCCAGGACTGCGTCCAAAGGGCCCCAGCTTGGGCCTGCTGGCACTCCCCTGGGGAAAATGATGCCTGCCTCTGGGGTTGCTGGGTCGGACCTGGCTCCTTGGAGGTAGGCATCATGACACTTCTTTAAATTGAGGGAGAAGCCCAGTTTGTGAAGGAAGTGGTAGACATAATCTAGCTGGATCTGAGCTTGTTCCGAAGATAAAGCTCTGATCAGCCAATCGTCCAGGTAGGGGTAGACGTGAATCCCTTCCCTCCTTAGACTTGCAGCCACTACCGACATTAGCTTGGTGAAGACCCTCGGGGCAGAGGTCAGCCCAAATGACAGAACTCGAAATTGATAATGAGAGCTGCCAATTGCGAACCTCGGGTATTTCCTGTGTTTGAGATGGATTGGCACATGAAAATAAACATCCTGGAGGTCCAGAGATACCAGCCAGTCCTGGAGCTGGAGGGCCTGAAGGATCTGAGAGAGAGTTACCATCTTGAACTTGTCCTTCCTGAGGAACTTGTTCAATTCTCGTAAATCCAAGATAGGTCTCTGTCCTCCGTCTTTCTTCGGTATGAGAAAGTAGGGGGAGTACCAGCCCTTGTTCCTCTCCGCTACAGGTACCGGTTCTATGACACCTTTCTCTAGCAGATCTACAATCTCCTGCAAGAGGAGCGGATCTGGAACTTTCAGAGAGCTGTTCCCCGGTGGATGACTCTGAGAGATGCGTAGAAAAGGCAGGCAGTAACCTTGGGCAACTGTCTCCAATGCCCAAGCATCTGACGTAAAAGCCTGCCATTCCGTCAGATGTTGAGTTAACCTGCCCCCTACTGGTGTTTTGTGAGGAGAGTCCTCAGAGCGGTTTGGAGGCGGCTGATGCAGATGCCGAGGGTAAAGAGGAACCTACTGCTGCTGCGGCTTTTGTGTTTTTACCCCGTCCACCCCGGGTGGATTTCTTCTGACCCCTTTGAACCGGCTGTCCTCTGCCCTTTCCGAATGCGGAATAGAAGCGAAAGGACTTACCTCTCCAAGAGGTTCCTGAGGGGCGATATGGTGTCTGACGGATTGCAGCTCCTAAGGATTTTGCTGCTGCCTTTGATGTTTGTAGTTTTTCTAAACTGCCATCCGCCTTCTTACCAAACAAAGAAGAGCCTTCAAAGGGCATATTCAAGAGTCTGCTTTGCACATCTGGAGCAAAACCAGACTTTCGCAACCAAGCAAATCTCCTGGTTGTTGTACTTGCCGCCATGGCCCTGCTGATACTGTCAGCAGAATCGATGCCAGTCTGAAGGGATTCGCACATTGCGTCCTTACCATCCTTAATGATGTTGAGAAACGCTTCCCTTTCTTCTCCCTCCAGGAGGCAGTCAGCCACTGATGAAGCACACTCCCAAAGTGTGTGGCTGAACCTTGCGAGCGTACAAGTAGCATTGATGGATTTCAACGCCATGCTACATGCGGAAAAGACTTTTTTGGCCAGAGTCATATCTCTTATCATCCCTGTCCTGTGGAACAGTAGGGTAAGCCGATTTACTACCTGCCGAAGTAGCTGCCTGAACAACCAGTCTCTCCGGAGTTGGGTGTTTGGATAAATATTCGGGGTCAGTAGAAGACACCCAATATTTAGCTGATAATTTCTTGTTAACTGCCAGGATTATCTCAGGTGTTTCCAAGTTTGCCAATATTCTCCTTTGTAATGCCGCATGAAATGGCACCACAGGATCCTCCTGTGGGCCTTTGACCAAAATGTCTGTGAGGTCGTCTTGCTGAAAAACAGGTGAGGGTGTGGACCATCCCATAAACTCTATTATCCTTGCCATCAAGGTTCTATAAGGGGTTTCAGCATGTTCCCCTGGGTCTGGTGTGGCAAATTCCACTTCTGGGGAAGTGTCCAACCCACTTGCTTCCTTTAGGGTTTCATGGAGGTCTTTCAACCTACCTTCCTCAGAGGTAAATTCCTCTAGTGCAGGAGTTGCAGATCCCTGCAACTCAAAAGGTCTTTCCTGATCCGAATCCTCCCCTTCTTCATAAATAGAAGATAAGACCCTGGAGTGATTAGGTCTTGAAAATGGTATAAATCCCATTTCCAGAGCAGAAAAGGAGCTAAGTTTGTCATGATTGGCTGAGAAAACGTTGATGTCGTTGACGCGGACGTTAAAGGCTTCGAAGCCATCGAAGCCATCGAAAAAGGTGTCGAGAAAGGTGGTAGAGGCTTCGATGAACTCGAGAGTATCGGGATTCTACTCAAGGTTGTCGACGACATTCTCGTGCTCTAGGCTCTGGGCATGGCCACTGGCTGTGAGGTGGGCGTGGGTTTATCCTTTCTCGGCGTCGAAGACGGCATGGACCCGACTGACCTGTGCGTCGAAGAACCCTTTGATAACGGTGTCGATGACGCCGATCTTTGTCGAAGGGATCTTCGACGACGGCGTCGAAGACGCATCTTTGCCTTTACTCGAGGGTTTGTAACGCTCTCGAGTGGCTTCTTTCGCCGGGTACTGCGACTCGCGGCTTTTCGATTTTTCGGGTCTTTCACCCAGGGTTCACCCTCAGCAGTCTTCAAGGGGGTCAGGCCACTTTCTCGAAGACGCTTAGCATCTTTTTCCTAAATTCCTCCCACTCAGCCTGAGAGCTAAGTTTTGTGGGGCAGGAGACCCTTTTTGGGAAAGACGAAGACGAGGAAGGGGATCTTCGACGTCTCTTTTTTGAATGGTTAGATCTCGAAGAGTGATGGGAACTGCTTTGAGACCTAGAACGAGAATGTCTTTTATGATGGCGAGGAGACTAATGTCTCGACTCCACCGAGGAAACTTTCGAAGAACTTTTAACTGCCTTACCTCTCTCGAGCTTCCCCTTACGCTCCTTCATGGACTTGCAGTCCTCGCACTCCGAACAATGGTGCTTGATTCCCAGGCACCAGAAACAGATCCTGTGAGGATCCGTCAACAACATTTTCTTTCCACAGTCTCAACATTTTTTGAAGACGGACCATAGAGTCGTCGGTTCGGGTGAGGAAGCCATCGAGTACGAGTCAGTATTCACAAGGAATCTATTGATATATTCGACGGAAGAACTGAGCAACGATATTCCGAGGCCCCACGAAGCGCGGAAAAACAGAGCTGAGCAACGGACGCTGCGCGAGTCTATTTATATGCGTGGTGATGTTGGCGCTGATACGGAGGCCGTCGAGGGACATCGGCTCGAGGGACATCGACGCGCAGCGCCCTCTACTGAGGCCAGCAAGCTGAGATATGATCTATTATCAAAGATAAGGAATACGTCGGAGGACACAATCCCTTCGAAGTGTGTGTGACTTTGATGATGTGTAGATTCACTCATGCAGTGCGGTCACCGTTGTATCCACTGTGTCTATCCACTGTGTCTGTGGTGTACAAGCCATGATGCATGACCCTCCGGTGATGTGTGTGCATGGGATCAGTGTGAGCCATGATGCATGTGAGTTTGAAGGCAACATTTTAGTTAAAAGAGGCCCTTGTACATGGATGCTGATGTTGATTGCAGGCACCGTGCCTGTTTCTGCATGTGTGTTGCGTGCATTCACCCATGTATTGTGGAGGGACAGGATGGAAGTGACATTTGACAGAGCCACTCATGTGTTATTGCTTCCTGTCTAGGGGAATATTGTACTGTACCCTGATGCTTGTGTTCTATGTCTCCTTCTATGCAGCATCAGGTGAAGAAGAGGGCGGAGACGGCGCTGTGGAGCCAAGTGGCGGGGATGCCTCCACCGGGCGGCGACGCAAGGCCCAGCCACCCTCCCAGGAATTGCCATCATCCGGGAGCGAGGGGACTGGTGCCGCGTCTGCCACTACGGCTGTAGCGGAAGGGCCGGGTGAGCCCCCACAGGGGCTTGCAATGGCTGAAGACTGTGTGGAGACATCCAGGTTGGTGGTCTACACAGAGGAGGAGGAGGCCGCTACTGAGCCGCACATGGGGCCTGGTCGGGGTAGAACCACTGGTGCAAGTGGTGCAGTCCAGGGCCAAGGTCACAGCGGAGGGGCCTGTGCATGTCGCTGTCCTTGATCCCGTAAGACTGCACCACCATGCACCTGCAGGGATGCCTCGTCCCAGGCCCGTCCGCAGGTAGGGGGGAGTGCCACGTCATCTGCCTCTCCACTACCTGCGGATGAGGGGTCCCATGACCGTATGTGCTGGGTGGGTGGGGGTGCTGGGGGACATGAGTCAGGGCCTGAGGCTGACTGCTGGGTGGGTGGGGGTGCTGGGGGACAGGAGTCGGGGCCTGCTGGCAGATGCCCATCAATGCTGGGTGGGTGGGGGTGCTGGGGGACATGAGTCGGGGCCTGCTGGCAGGTGCCCGTCAATGCTGGGTGGGTGGGGGTGCTGGGGTACATGAGTCAGGGCCTGAGGCTCACTGCTGGGTGGGTGGGGGTGCTGGGGGACATGAGTCGGGGCCTGCTGTCAGGTGCCCGTCAATCCGTCAATGCTGGGTGGGTGGGGGTACTGGGGGACATGAGTCGGGGCCTGCTGGCAGGTGCACCTCACTGCTGGGGGTTGGGGGTGCTGGGGGACGAGTCGGGGCCTGCTGGCAGCTGCCCCTCACTGCTGGGGGGTGGGGGAACTGGGGGGACGTGAGTTGGTGATCACTAGTGCAAGGTGACATGTGGGCTGGCTGGGGGGCATGCCCATGGTGGATGGGCTGCGTGCGGGACATGACCAGGGGTGCTGGGTGCTGGGCACAGGGGTGCCCCTGTGGTGTTGGCTGCCTGCAGGGGCCGTGGAGGGGGTAGAGGGCACACCTGGGAGGACCCACACTGCCAATTCACGTATGGGACTCCCCGTGCACCCCACTGGATACACGTACCCCGCTCTGACAGCGAAATCGTACGTGAAACTCCCCGCGAACCCCAGTAATACACGTACACCGCTCGCACATGGCCAATCGCGTGTGAATGAAACTCCCCGCGAACCCCAGTAATACATGTACCCCGCTCGCAAAGGGCCAATCGCGTGTGAAACTTCCCGCAAACCCGCGAAATACACGTACCCCGCTCGCACAGGGCCAATTGCGTGTAATTCTCCCCGTGCAGCGGGGTACGTGTATTCGGAGGGGTGCACGGGGAGTTTTACAGCCGTTTTCGTGGTTGGGGGCCTGTATGCTGGTCCACTGGCCTGTGCACCATGTACGGGATTTGTGCGCTGTACATGGCGCACAGGGAGGGGTTGGGGGCGTAACTGGCACTGCTGCAGGGTCGCTGCGCCACGGCTGGTAATAGATGTTAAAATCCATGAATATGCTGTGCGCGGAAATGGATTTTGGCGCACATGGCTGGCGCAGGCTGTCGCACAAACACTGTGCGCCAGCCGCGTGCTCCACTTTTGCGCTGAATTCTATGAATTACCCCCTTAAACGTTAGCAGCCCACAGCACCGGATCTAAATAGGGACTGTAAGGCATGTAATAGTCCTCAGATTATACATTGTTTGTGTTATTGGGGTAAGTAAAGTTCTTTGATTCATTTGCAAATTTGACTTTATGTGCAATGTAGAGAAGTTAATGTGAAGTCAAAATGTTGAGATATTAAATGGCAAGCGGTAGAAGGAATGGAGGATTTGCGCATGAGAAATAGTGACATCAATGCCAGCAGGTCTATTTAAATGAATTGGAGTTTTAATAAAACTGCGCGTTTCTTTCCCAGAAATGTTGGATTGCTCAGGGTTTATATACTTTATACTGGAATGATTGTCGGGAGGTGTTTCCTTTCTGCTGGGACGGTGTCATCGGGAGGGACGAGACCAACTTTCTCCAAATTCAGTTGGGATCGCACCGAGGGAAGACCTGCACTTGTCAGGTTGAGACACCAACATCTCCTGGCCCATCATTGTTCCACAATGTACCAAGTGCACAACTTCTTGAAGTGGTCTAAAATTAAACTACTGAATTCCAGTTGTTGCAACAAGAAAACGCTATTTTAAGACAAGCTGTAGCATCAAGGGACAAAATTTTAGTGCATCCTCCTACCCTAAGCTATCCAGCAGGAAGCTGGATGGAAACACAAAACAGTTAAATTCTTAAGTGCCTGTGCAGTGCAATTTACGTTTACAGTGCATCAATTTGCCACTGATCGAGCCATGGTGGGCTACATGAATGGTAACATGATCGAGAATGGCATAGCTTGGGCTACGCCTTTGGTTACGTCGGCTAGTCCCTTGTTGGACCAATTTGATGCATTTGTCACTGCCCTGAAGGGGATGTTTGATCATCCTGAGTTAACCTACTATGCCCAGGAAGTATTGCTCGATTTACAACAAAGGAATATGGATATCCTGACTTATGTGAAGAAGTCAAACAGTTGGCAGATGAAACCTGATGGCCAGAAGAAATCAATTCGCTCTCTTACATTCAGGTCTGCAAGAAGAACTGAAAGATGAACTTGCTTGGGTTCCTCGACCAGCCACCTTAACTGATCCTGTGTCCATGGTTCTGCAGTTTGATTTTAGGAACGCTGCCTGGAGTAAAAGAAATACGGCCATGGCAATGTTCCATCCCTATCCAAGTCAGACTTTTTGTCCATCTCTGCAGCGTATGCCCCTGAACCTATGCAACTGGGTGTGGCACAAGCCCACTAACTGCTGAAGAAAGGTATTGACGCAGAGCATTATGACTATGTCTGTACTGTGGAAATAAGAGACATCTTGTGCATAATTGCCTGTCTGCCTCTAAGAGGAATTCAGGAAACAATACCTCCCGAACCTAGAGGGGAATAAAGGAATGGGAGAACAGAGATCGTCCCCTTCATTTCAACCATGCTACCTCTACTAATTCAGATTATTTACAAATGAACAAGTTACTTACCCCTGCTAACGTTCCTTCGATTGGATGTTCCTCCCACGTATTTCTCATCTTTTGACATGTTAGTCTCCAGTTTCAGCAGCATCGGAAAACAAATTTCAGCAGAGGGCGCTGTGCGTCGATGCAGTCAACTCGATGTCCCTCGAAGTCAGCGGTCTCGACGTCATCACTAGTACATATAGCACATGTAGCACCCGTCAGGTTCAGTTCCGTTTTGACGCCCCTTTTCTTCTTGCAGAATTACCAGCACTAGTGTGCCCATGGCAGTGTAAGACCTTGAAAGAGTGTAAAGTATAATGCACAGACATTTTACTGCGTGGTAGATTGGGAGGGGCGATGAATAATACGTAGGAGGAACATCCAGTCGAAAGAACATTGCCAGGGGTAAGTAACTTGTTCTTCAAATGGATTGTGTCCTCCCATGTATTCCTCATCTTTTGATCGACTCCGAAAGCAGTGTCAAATTTGGAGGAGGGAGTAAGCATTTTAGAAGTGCTCTAAAGATTTTTCATGGACAGGGTGTAAAACAGCCTTCCCAAATCTTCCTTCCTGGCCTGAGGATGAATCCAAAAGCAAAGATGATCCAAAATTAGGATAATCACGTCCCTTGCACACTTTACAATACTGTACAAAACAGTCAATATTTCAAAACAGAATCTACAAAATTCAGTTCTATCACTGGTAAATCAAGCAAGAGTTAATTCGGTTTATATAAAAATAAAATTGAATGACAATAATTATCAAAGATTCTGTGTTCAGGTCTGCTTTTGGCTGATGCGTTTTGAGGTAATGACCCCTTCTTCTTGAGCCTTACGGACTGTAAAAAACATATCCCATAGAACCAAATCAATACATTCAGTCTTATGAACTCTTTATGTTAGCAACATCACTCATGTGCTCACTACATAACGCAGACACTTTCAATTAACCTAACCAATTTTCAATTTTGAATGTCTCTTTAAAGATGTCAATTTGATCTGATATAGGAGCCAGCTGGATGTGAAAACGTTGGAATAGAATTGATCCCATGAGACACCCAACTATCCCAATAACCTTAGTAAAGCCACTGGGCCTCATTACGAGGAAGGCGGTAGGGGGTTAACGGAGCCGGTAGAGCTGCCGGCCCCGTTAATCCCTTACCGCCTCATTACGAGGACTCCTCGCGGGACCCGCTAAGGACGCCTGGTAAAACCAGGCGTCCTTAGCGGGTCCCGCAAGCAGACCAGGATGCAAACAACGGGCCCGTTATTAACAGGCCCGTTGTTTGCATCCTCCCCATTCCCATTGAGCCCTATGGGGGCTCAAATGGGAATGGGGATGTACCGGGTCCGGGTTCCCTGAATGGGGAAATACCGGGCCCTCCAAGGTCGGAATGGCCCAGTATTTCCCCATTCAGGGAACCGGACCCGGTACCCGGAATGGGGGTAGCCATGCCGCAAAAAGCGGCATGGTTACCTCCATTCTCGTAATGAGGCCCACTGTGAATACAAAAGTGCAATGTAAATAACTGTAATCATGCTAGCCCAGACAACCCGTGATATCGGAATGTAGGAGCCAGAATTGCTCACCGGTAACCTTCTCATTAAGTGTACTAGATTCACTAGTAAAATTCTGCCGACTGTTAGCTCCTAGAATATCTGGAGAATCTGTAAGTATCTGTCCAATACCAATCAAGCCTCCCAAAGGCACTGAAAACGTTCATTACTTTCCACAAGAGACTAACCTTTCTATGGAGATGAGAGTAGAACCACGTGTTGTACTAATGGGCTTATGGTAAGTTCCAGGACTTGTTGCCTACTGGTGTAGAAAAGTGTTCCAGTCGAAAACCACCAACTACAGGCAATAAATATGCCTTGTGAGTGGTTCCATGACACAAAACGAACTCTAATGCATTATGTTACAATTTGCAGGCCAATATGAAAATACATTTAAAGATGTGTTACAACGTTCAGATAATCTACAAAAAATCTAAAAAATGTCTACTCACCCCTCCTGGGACCACGTTGCCTCTGAGAACAATTCCAGTCTATTCTGTGTGGATGACAATCATCTCACCAGCCGAAGCGTTTTCTTAGCGTAGTGTATTACTGCATCTACGACTCTAGATTCTACGCCGATTACTGTCGGGAATAAGGGTAAATGCAATGTATGTGCTAGGACCGTCTGCTAGAACATATTCACAATTTGTCACACAGTGGGTAAGATCTATAGACCATCTTGCTTACTGCATCAGACGAGTAAGCTCCTCCTCGCCGCAATATCTGGAGAATGGCACCTGTCACCAAGGTTACAGAATTCGCTGTTTGTTGAGACGCCGCACATCTTGGTTAAACTTAAAGACTTTAGTCTATTACAACATCAACAAAGGACTAGTCAAATCTGATAATCTAACATGGCAGCCATGTTGGAAAGAAGTCCAAAACATGGATATCAAGTATCCTAACGTACCCAACCCTCACTATCTAAGCTCAAACAAGCCATAAATTAGATCATATACGCGTGATGGTAGACACCCAACAATGATTCGGGAAAAATAGGAACCAATGTCATGGGTTACCGACATTTCTTTTAAATTATCAAAACAGCATCTAAGTGGCTCGTATATGATTTGAGAGTGACTTCTCGTCAATTAATAGTGTTTGTTAAGTAAGTCGGGCATCCCATACACATTCCAAATAGATCAGTTATTTACAATGTATCCTACTAGTTAATGTATCCTCTGATTCTTATATGTGCAAGGTGCCACTTACTCAAATGCATAGTATGCGGCTATCTGTGTGCTCGCTAATCTTCAATAAACTCATATTTCACTGATTAAACAATAATTCCCAGTCCATCCATGTCGTAAATATGGCCCGATATTCTAGTCACATTCATCAGGTATATTAGACGATTTAATGCATACTACGATGTAGGTACCAACTCCCTAAATCTCAAGGAGTACACATGTTATCAGCAAATACTCCAACAGCCAATTCGAGCAACAGTCTTCATTGGTCTCATTACAGTTGAGCACCAATCAATCAATAGGTTGCAATCGATTACATGTCATGCATATTGAACCAATATTGGATACATGTCATCAGCAGATATTCCATCTGACAATTTAAGCAACAATCTACATTAACCATGTTACAGTTGAACATCATCCAATCGATAGGTTCAAAACCATCACATTCTATACCTAGTGAACCAATATTATACAAAACAGTTAAGTGAAAAAATCTTCATTAACTCCTTTGGTTGTACAGTGTCCAGTACGTTGATCCAATACATCTCTCTCTGTAAAAGAAGTAGCTGGTAATTCCCTCCTCTTTGTGGGCGTTTGACCAGTTCTAATATTTGGAATTTCATTTGTGATATAGTGTTGTGTTGCTCAGAAAAGTGTCTGGCCACTGGGGATCTTGGTTTATTGCATCTTATGTTCGACTTGTGTTCAGTCCAGCGTTCCTATGCAGGTCTCATTGTCTGTTCAATATAGAATCTTCCACAGGGGCATTTTATTGTATTGATATATCCTGAGGTAATGCATGTTGCAAAGTCTGGGAACTATGGTACCGGCAAGCTTACCAGTACGTAGCTCCAGGACCAGCAAACTTGTAATGAGGCCCAAAGTTTGTTTTGTGACTGCAAGTCCCAACTTGTGACCTGTGTGCACACAAAAAGGTTGGTCATCTTGACATAACTTAGCCATCCTACAGATGTAAAAGCTAAGAGCTTGTCTTGGATCAAGTCCATTAAGTCTTTCCTCCTCCTTGCCAGGATGGTGAGGCGGATAAAAAGATGGTAACACAATTCACTGGGATAAATGAAAATCAGATATCATTTTAGGCAGAAAAGTTGGTTTGATTTTAAGAACTACCCTGTCCTTAAAGAAGGTAGTATATGGAGTCTTGCAAAACAATGCCTGAAGTAAGCTCACCCTGCGGGCCGAGGTTAACGCAACTAAAGTATGGTCTTAAAGGTCAGCGATCTTAATGCACATGAAAGGAGAAACTCAAAAGGAGCGTATATAAGGAATTTTAGAACAAGATTAAGTTTCCAAATGGAAACCTGAAATGTAGATGGAGGGAACACGTAAGTCCCTTTAGAAATTGTATGACTAACGGTATCTTGTAGTATGATACCTCCTCCGACGTGCGCTTGAAGATTGAAAACACTGCCAAGTATCCTTTAATGGTCCCAGTCTGGAGCCCCAGATTTGCCAAATGTAATAAAAAGGACAACACCATAGGTGCACTGCACATAAATGGGTCCACATCCGTTTTCCTACACCTGCTGCAGAGTTTGTTCCAATGGCAGCGGTACAAGGATTTTGCTGCTGGCCTTCTGGCCGAAAGCAAAATCTCCATTACATCATCTGGGAGGTCCCAACCCTTATATCTCAACCTCTCAGAAACCATGCATGAAGGAGTATTTTGACCTATGGATGGAGAACCCAACCCTCCTCTTGCAAGAGAAGATCCTCTCTTTGTGGAAGAACCATTGGAGGGCAGATGCACATGTCCTGGGTACCGCGTCCTCCTGGACCAATCCGGGGCAATTAGGATCATGGATTTCCAAAACTTTCTCAACCTCCTGATCATTTGAGGAATGACAGAGACTGGAGCAAAGGTGTCCACTGCAAACACGTCCCCTAGAGCTCCTCTTGGGGGAAATTCACTGAAGCAGAACAGTTCACAGTTCCGATTGACACTGGTTGCGAACAAATCCACTTGAGGGGTTGCCCAAGTGGTGAAAATCTCTAAAGACTTCCTGGTCTCGTTCCCACTCGTGGGAGACTGTGCTCTGCCTGCTCAGAGCGACCGCCACATGTTCTCCTTTCTGGATAGGAAAGGGAGATTCCTTCTTGAATTGCCCAGAACCTGAGCTGCTTCGCCTGTCTGCTCTGTGGTAGTGAACCTTTGCCTTCTCTTTTGTCGAGGTAGTACATAGTCACTGTGTTGTCCATCATTATCAGGGCATTCTTTCCCTGTCCAGAGGGCAAAAAGGCCTTCAGTGCTAGTCTGATCGCCCTCAGCTCTAAAAGGTTGATGTGTAGTTTGGACTCCGATGGAGACCAACGACTGCTGATTGTCAGATAGTTGGCGTGGTTGAGGCGTCCGTCACTACTGTTATCTCGGCCATGGTTGCCAAAAAGGTTCTCCCTTCAGAATGTTGTCCTCGCAGGTCCACCACAGAAGATCCTGCGTGACTCTTCTCAGAACCTGAAGAAGGTCTGAAATCTTGCCTGAGAATTAAGACCACAGAGTCCTGAGAGCCCATTGGAGGGATTTCATTCTCAAGAGAGCCTGTGGCACCAGGAAAATACAGGATGCCATGAGGCCGAGTAACCTTAAAAAGTCGAAGGCCGGAAGATGCTGGGCACTCTGGAATTTGGTGACCATCTGCAGATTGTGCTGAACCCTCATCTCTGGTGGCAAGACTTTTCCCAACGATGCATCCATGATAGCTCTGATGAATCAGAGTCTTTGAGATGGTGTCATGTGGGATTGCTTTGTAATTGAGGGAGTAGCCCATTCTGTGGAGAGAGTGGCAGGTGATATTGAAATGATCCAGGGCTTGTTCGGGAACACATTCCATAATCAGCCAATCGTCCAGGCAGGGGTAGACGTGAATTCACCCCTTCTCCTGAGACTCACTGCCACCACCACCATCAGCTTGGTGAAAACCCTTGGGCGGAGGTCATCCCAAATGGTAGAACTCGAAACTGATAATGAGAACCGCCAGGGATATTCTGTACTTGTGATGGATAGGCACATGAAAGTAAGCATCATAAAGGTCCAATGACACCATTCAATCCTGGAGCTCGAGGGACTGAAGGGTCTGAGAAAGTGTGACCATCTCGAATATGTCCTTCCTGAGGTACTTGTTCAAGCATCTCAAGTGCAAGATGGGTCTCACTCCTCCGTCCTTCTCGGGGATTAGGAAATAAGGAGAGTACCACCCTTTGTTGCTCTCCGTTGCAGGTACTGGTTCTATAGCACTTTTCTCTAGCAGGCAAAAAACATCCTGCACAAGGAACGGATCTGGAACTTTGAATGAGTGGCTCCCCGATGGATGGTCTTGAGCCTTTTTAGAAAGTGGAGACAGTAACCCTGGGCTACTGTTTCCAATGCCCACGCATCTGAAGTAATACCCTGCTATTCTTGCGGATGCTGTGAGAGTCTTCCTCCCACCGGTGTCTTGTGGGTTAAGGCCTCAGATGTTTTGAGGGGGCTGAAGCAACGGCTGAGGGTAAAGTAGCCATTGCCATCCACTGCCATCCACCATGAGGGAATCTTCTTTGGCCCCTTTGACTTACCAGCCCTCTCCCTCTTCCAACTGAGGAGTAGAAACAAAAGGCCCTACCCCTCCAAGATGATCCGCTGGCGTGAGATGGTTGTGGCTGTTTGATAGCATCACCAAGGGATTTGGCTGCCGCCTTTAAGGTCTGCAGCTTCTCTAGGCTTCAATCAGCCTTGCGGCCAAACAGCTGGGTGCCGTCAAAGGGCATGTTGAGGAGACTGGCCTGCATGTCCGGTGCAAATCCTGACTTCCTCAACCAGGCAAGCCTGCGTATTACTGTGCCAGCTGCCATGGCTCTGCTGATACTGTCAGCACAGTCCAGTCCTGACTGAAGAGACCCACAATATTCAATAGGTTTAAATGTTTTTTTTAACCTCCTTAATCACAATGGCAGGTTTAGAGGGCAAAGGCGTTGATGGTCTCGACCCTGATGGCGTTGATGGCTTCTCGTTGAGTCGAGACCTCAAAGGTTCTCGTGGGGTTTCTGGCCTGTGTCCCGAGCTCCAAGGGACGCAGACTTTTGGCTTAGTCCTTTCCTTGTCGGCCTTCACCGGCGCGACAAGAGCATGAATGACTCTTGGTCTTCTGTCTCGCAGGGGTCAGAGCCTCCTTAAAAATGTTTAAGTCGACGATTTGGTCAGGCAAGATTTTGTTCACTCAGAAGTATCGTAGGAAGAGGTGGAAGGTGACCGATTGCGTCTCTTCTTCATCTTCTTGGAAGCCACTTGTATGGTATTATTGCAAGTAGTTCCACCCCGTATAATATGATCAGAGTAAACTTGGGCTTAACTAGCCTTAAAAGAGGCTGTTTAGTAAACCCACTGTGAGCCGTATAAAATGTTTTAATCTTAGACCAATAAGGGGTAAATCTGTAGGCTATTTTATTTGAGAATATCTATCCGAACATAAATGAGTAGAACAAGTTACTTACCAACTGTAACGTTCTTTCGACTGGATGTTCCTCGCACGTATTGCTGATCTTTGATAAATCCACTTCCAGCTTGCAGGCCTCGGAAACGTTTTTTCACAGCACAGGGCGCTGCGCGTCAACGTCCCTCGCGTCGGTGTCCCTCGAAGGCCTCCGTATCAGCACGGACATCACCATAGGTATAAATAGTCTCGCTCAGCGTCCGTTGCTCAGTTCCGTTTTGAGGTGCTGTTTTTGCATTGTATGAGATGGTTAGTACCCTTGAAGGAGCGGCTGCAACTACAAGGGAAGTTTTACTGCGGGGAAGGATGGGAGGGGAGATAAGGAATACGTGGGAGGAACATCCAGTCAAAAGAATGTTACAGTTGGTAAGTAACTTGTTCTTCGAATGGATTGTGTCCCCCCACATATTCCTTATCTTTGATAGACTCCCAAAGCAGTAATGTTTATAGGAGGCTGGAGTAAAATGTGATGTTTTCTTTAAAAGATGCTCAGTGTGCAACACAGCTTTTCCAAATTTCATCTCCTGGCTATAGGAGGAATCTAAACTGTAGAATTTGGTGAAAGTATGTGCGGACGACCATGTGGCAGCCACACATGTCTTTAATTGGAACTCCTCTTTGCAGAGCTGAATTGGCTGCGATACCCCTGGTTGAATGAGCCCTCTGATGTTGAGGAGGCTCTTTTCCTGCCAATTTATACGACTCTATAATAGTTAGTATAATCCATCTTGAGATGGTCTGTTTCGTAATAGGTAAACCTAGTTTATGTCCTGCATACCCCACAAACAACTGGTCTGCTTGTCTAATCCTCGCAAGTCTGCTAATATAAAAACTCAAGGCACGCCTTGGATCCAGCTTGTGCAATCTCTCTTCCTCTTTCCCTGGATGGGGAGGAGGGTAAAATGAAGGTAAGTTTATTTTTGTGTGATGTGGAATTCTGAGACCACCTTTGGGAGGAAATTTGGCTTCACTTGAAGAACTACCTTATCTTTGTGAAAGATTGTATGAGGAGGTTTGCAAGATAAAGCTTGTAATTCGCTCACTCTTCTGGCAGAAGTTAAAGCCACTAGGAAGACTGTTTTAAGAGTGAGAAACCTTAATGGACAGGAATGAAGGGGTTCAAATGGAGTACCCATTAGACATTTTAAGACTAGGTTTAGGTCCCACAGGGGAACTTGAAAAAGGGTTGTGGGGAAAATCATGAGTCAATCCTTTCAGAAAATGAATGACTATGGGCAACTTGAAATATGAAGGCTCCTCAGTTGTGCACTTAAAAATTGACAACGCAGTGAGGTAACCCTTGATTGTGCCATCTTGAAGGCCTGAATTTGCCAAGTATAGTAAGAAAGATAGCACCATCAGTGTACTACATGAAAAAGGGTCAATATTCTTATCTCTACACCAGCTGCAGAACTTGTTCCAACGGCAGCGGTTTGAAGATTTTGTTGCTGGCCTTCTGGCTGAAAGCAACACCTTCATTATGTCATCCGGGAGGTCCTTGTATCTCATCCTTTCAGAAACCAAGCATGAAGGTTGAGGGTCCTGATATCCGGATGGAGAACCTGACCTCCCTCCTGTGAGAGAAGATCTTCTCTTTGCGGAAGATGAATTGGATGACAGATTGACATGTCCAGAAGATCCAGGTAACACATTCTCCTGGCCCCATCCGGGGCAATTAGGATCATGGGTTTCCGGAATCTCCTCAACCTCCTGATTACTTGAGGAATGACGGGGACTGGAGGAAATGCATACAGAAGTGGAAATTTCCTTGAGCAATACTGATCGCACTTCCAGTTGATACTGGTGACAAACAGATCCACTTGAGGGGTTCCCCAAAGGGCCAAGATCTCTAAAAGGACTCCCTGAGTTAGTTCCCACTCGTGGGAGACTGTGTTCTGCCTGCTCCGAGCATCCGCCATCGAGTTCTTCTCTCCGGCTAGGTGAACTGCTGATAGAGAGATCCCTTCTTGAATTGCCCAGAACCAGAGCTGCATTGCCTCTCTGCACAGTGGCAGTGGCCCTATGCATCCTCTTTTGTTGAGGTAGGGCATGGCCACTGTGTTGTCCATCATTATAGGAACATTCTTTCTCTGTACTGATGGCAGGAAAGCCTTCAGCGCTAGTCTGATCACTTTCAGCTCTAATAGGTTGATGTGTAGTTTGGACTCCGATGGAGATCAACGACCGTTGATGGTCAAGTCGTTGGCATGGGCTCCCCACCCCGTGAGTGAAGCGTCCGTGACTACTGTTATCTCTGGCCATGGTTGCCAAAACTGTTCTCCTTTCAAGATGTTCTCCCGACAGGCCCACCACTGAAGGTCTCGAGCTACTCTGTTCGGGATTAGTAGGAGAGCTGACATCCTTCCTGAGAATTGTGACCACTGGGTCCTTAGTGCCCACTGGAGAGATCTCATTCTCAGGCGAGCCTCTGGCACTAGGAAAATGCAGGATGCCATGAGGCCGAGCAACCTCAAAAAGTCGAAGGCTGGTAGACGCTAGGCATCTGTAGAATATCGTGAGCCCTCACCTCTGGTGGCAAGGCTTTTCCCAGGACTGATGGTATCATCTGTGACTTCTTTAAGTTGAGGGAGAAGCCCAGTTTGTGGAGGAAGTGGCAAACATAAGCTAGATTGATCTGAGCCTGTCCGGGGACACTGCTCTGATCAACTAGTCGTCCAGGTAGGGGTAGACATGAATCCCTTCCCTTCTTAGACTTGGAGCCACAACCGCCATTAGCTTGGCGAAGACCCTCGGGCAGAGGTCAGCCCAAATGGCAGAAACCGAAATTGATAATGAGGGCTGCCAATGGCAAACCCCAGGTGCTTCCTATCCTGGTGATGGATTGGCACATGAAAGTAAGCATCCTGAAGGTCCATAGATACCAACAAGTCCTGAAGCTGGAGGGCCTGAAGGATCTGAGAAAGGGTTACCATCTTGAACTTGTCTTTCCTGCAGAATTTGTTCAATTCTCGCAAGTCCAAGATGGGTCTCAATCCTCCGTCTTTCTTTGGTATTAGAAAGTAGGGGGAATACCAACCCTTGGTGCTCTCCGCTACAGGTACCGGTTCTATGGCACCTTTCTCTAGCAGGTCTGAAATCTCCTGCATAAGGAGCTGGTATGGAAGCTTCAAAGAGTTGTTCCCCGGCGGATGACTGAGGAGTATGTAGGAAAGGCAGACAGTAACCTTGGGCAATGGTTTCCAATGCCCAAGCATCTGACGTAACAGCCTGCCATTCTGTCAGATGTTGAGTTAATCTGCCTCCTACTGGTGTTTTGTGTGGGAAGACCTCATAGGGGTTTAGAAGCGGCTGACGCAGATGCTGAGGGTAAAGCTGCACCTGCTGATGCGGGCTTGGTACCTTTGCCCCGTCCACCACAGGTGAATCGTTTCTGGCCCCTTTGAGCTGGCTGCCCTCTGTTTTTTCCGAATGCGGAGTAAAAACGAAAGAGCTTCCCCTTCCAGGACGTACCTGTGGGGCGATTTGGAGTTTGACGGATTGCAGCCCCAAGTGATTTTGCTGCCGCATTCGAGGTTTGCAATTTCTTCAGGTTGTCATCAGCTTTCTTGCCAAATAGAGAGGTGCTGTCAAAAGGCCTATTCAGAAGCCTGGCTTGCACATCAGGAGCAAAAGAAGATTTCCGCAACCACGCAAATCTGAGGATTGTTCTACTCGCCGCCATGGCTCTGCTGATGTTGTCAGCAGAGTCGAAACCTGTTTGGAGGGACTCACATCGCATCCTTCCCATCCTTGATGATGTTCCCAGAAAGCGCCTCGTTCCTCCCCTTCTGGGAGACAGTCAGCCGCCGATGAAGCGCACTCCCAGAGGGTGTGGCTGAATCTCGCTAGCGTGCAAGTTGCGTTAACAGTCTTAAGTGCCACACTGCATGCTGAAAAGGCTTTTTTAGACATGGCATCAAATCTTTTGTTGTCTCTGTCTTCTGGTATAGTGGGGTATGCCGACTTACTACTTGACTATGTCGATGCCTGCACTACTAAACTCTCTGAAGTTGGGTGCTTATGTAAATATACAGGGTCTGAGGCCGGCACACTGTACTTTGCAGAGTGCTTTTTATTTACTGCAGGGATAACCTCAGGTGTGTCCCAATTTGTAGCTATTTTTCTCTGCAATGCCGTATGAACAGGGACTATAGGGTCTTCTTGAGGTCCTTTATCTAAGATGTCTGTAAGATCATCTTGCTGAAAAGAGGGTGCAGGTGCTGTCCACCCCATAATTTCCATAATTCTTGCCATAAGGGCTCTGTAAGGAATTTCTGCATGCTCTCCAGGTTCTGGTCTGGAAAATTCTGCCTCTAGAGAGGTATCTATGCCACTGGCCTCTTGTAAAGATTCTTGCAGATCTCTCAGTCTATTCTCCTCAGAAATGAGTTCCTCTGGAATAGGTACTCTTGTTGTTTGTAACCCAAAAGGCCTCTCATTGTCAGAGTCCTCCCCTTCCTCATACAGAGAGGATAAAGCTCTGAAGTAGTCAGATCTTGGATAAGGGGTAAAACCCATTTCCAGAGAAGAAGGAGCCAAATTGGTGGATACTGCTTGGGAAAAAGTTGTTGTCGATGCAGATGTTATAGGCCTCGACAAAACCGCAAATGGCGTCGAAAAACCGAAAAAGTCCTCGATGTCTTTGAGAGTATCGGAATCCTACTCGGTGTCGTCGATATTGTCGACGCCACTTTCGACACCTTGGGCGGGACCTTCGACACCTCGAGTGCCGATGGCGCAGTTGGTGCCTGAGGCTTCGAGGGCCTCTCTGTCATCGGGGTCGAAGCTTCCTTTGACGATGGCGTCGATGACACCATTTTATTTGACAAATCTTTGTCTTTACTCGAGGGTGCGTGACGCTCTCGAGGGTTTTTGTTTGCCGGGTTAGATGACTCACAGCTGTTTTGTTTTCGGGTCTTTCACTCGGGGCATCACTTCTAGGCATCTCCAAGAGGGTCAAGGGCGCGTTTTCGAAGACCCTAAGCATTTTCTTGCGAAATTCCTCCCACTTAGCTGGAGAGCTGTGTTTAGTGGGGCAGGTGACCCTTTCTGGGGAATATGAGGATGAAGAAGAGGGAGATCTATGATGCCTCTTCTTAGAGTGTCCTGATCTCGAAGACTGGGATCCGCTTCGAGATCTTGATCGGGAATGCTTCTTTCGATGGCGAGGAAACGACTGTCTCGACTCAGCCAAGGACAATTTCGAAGGGGTAGAAGATTTAACGGCCTTACCTGTTTCTAACTTGCCCCTACACTCCTTCAAGGCTTTCGCTGTCATGGACATACAGTCCTCACATTCCGAACACTGGTGGTCTGATTGCAGGCACTACAAACAGATCCTGTGAGGATCCGTTAATGAAATCTTTTTTCCACAATCTAACCATTTTTTCAAGCCGGATCGTGTGTCGATGTTTCGGGCGAAGATGCCATCGTAGGATATTAAGATTTTTGAAGGTTTTCAATGAGTAGAACCGAGCGTTGCGTCTCTGAGGCTTACGAAGCACGGAAAAACGGAACTTAGCAACGTACGCTGCGTGAGACTATTTATACGTATGGTGACGGAGGCCTTTGAGGGACACCGACCGAGGGACGTCGACGCGCAGCCCCTCTACTGTGAACATTTTTTACGAGGCCAGCAAGCTGAAAGTGGATTTATCAAAGATAAGGAATACGTGGGAGGACACAATCCATTCGAAATGGGAAATACCAAGAATAGTACCACAGACTTCATAGCAAATAGAACAATATTCAATTTCCATACACATCTCTTCTCTCTATATTGCCACCTTGGTAAGTACGTTATATGAGATTGTATTGGATTTATAGGTAGAGTTTTGCACATCGACTATTCTTCAATAGTCTTTAGGCTCTGTTATAGTCTTATCAGTATATGATCAAATATAAATACATCATCAGCAGATGATACCCCTAATTCACTTTTTTCTTGCCCAGTTTAAAGGGGCAAGTTTCCTTACTTTTTCTAGTGCTCCTGAGAGCATGCATCCCTGCTTTAAACTTTTCATCATGTTTAATTCGTATTGCAATTATGGAGCCTTATGTACATTTCAGCATTGCGGTGTGAGAGGATCATAAAGTTTAGTAGGCCTTATTGATGCCGTAACTAAACAATCTATTTCTAATTGCGAAAACATCATACCTTATAAAAAGTCCAATAAACAAACCGATCTCTCACTCAAACATACCTATGTGCTTCTATGCTCAAGTACAAAAATTGCTATGCAATATAATTCAAATTATTTAAATAACAAATAACACACTCAATCTTTTCTTGAGGTGTGTATTCAGCTGTCAAAAAGTCCGCCCAACATGTTTAGTTCTACCCGGGCGAAATGAACAATCACCAGAACTTCATCAGGGGATCATTTTGAACTGACCCCATATATATATATATATTGGGGTCACGTGGATGAAAATATGTGTTCTCGGCAATGCTCAAGTGGAGTTCAATATATATATATATATATATATATATATACATATATATATATATATATATGATCGTTTATTTATATAGCGCCTATACACAATGTGTTTCAAAGCGCTTCAATATATATATATATATATATATATATATATATATATATATATATATATATATATGATATGATACATTACTCACCGTAATCGTATTTCTGATGCTTGTATCTGCTTAGATTCACATGCTGTGCATAGGCCGACATCTAGTGGAAGCTGCGGAGTATTACAGTTTGTTTTTCGAAACTCGAAAATGGGCGTCGACACAGGGCGTGCCAGTAATACTATCTCTAGTGTGACGTCCACTGTACCCATGATCCCTCACACGTGTAGGACCCTCAGATTGTATTTGTTCTGACATGAGGTAGCATGAGGAGTAGCGTGAGTACAGATAATCCAAGCAGATAGATAGAAAGGTAAGACTACAAGCATCCATGCGCCTTCTCTCAGAGGGGAGGAAGGGTGGGTCGCATGTGAATCTAAGCAGATACAAGCATCAGAAATACGATTACAGTGAGTAATGTATCCCTTCTGAGGCTTGTGGAATCTGCTTAGATCACATGCTGTGCATAGATTAGCAAGCAGTACCTGAAGACGGAGGTGGGATGTGAGAAGGGTCATGAGCAAAGAAATGTCTTAGAACCGCTTGTCCCACGTGTGTATCTGTCTTGGAATGGGTGTCAATGCAGTAGTGCTGAGCAAAAGTGTGAATAGAGCTCCAAGTAGCTGCTTTGCAAATGGTGTCAAGGGGTACATTTGCAATGAAAGCCAGAATGGCCCCAATGCCTCTTGTAGAGTGGGCTCTCAGCGTGAAAGGCAGAGTTTTTTCAGAAAGGGAGTAACGCAGCTGGATACAGTTAATAATCCACTTAGAGATGGCACCTTTAGAGACGCGATCCCCCTCTCTGCCTGTAGCTACGGAGACAAACAGCTGGTCTGTTTTCCTTAGCGGTCTGGTCTTGTTTACATAGTAGAGGACCGCCCTACGCACATCTAGGGTGTGTAGTTTCACCTCAGCCGAGCTTTGTGGATCTTGGAAGAAAGCCGGAAGCTCGATGGACTAGTTCACGTGGAATTTAGAAATAAACTTAGTTGAGAACCTAGGGTGTGTGCGTAAAACCAGTTTATCTTTATGGACAGTAAAGAAGGATCTTGCACTGACAGAGGCTGAATTTCACTGACCCTTCTTATAGATGTAATTGCTACTAAGAAGGCTGTCTTATAGGTCAGGTGTTTGAGACTGCGTTTATGCATGGGCTGGAATGGGGGCCCATGAGTTTAGATAGCACCACGTTAAGGTCCCATCCTGGTGGTGGGTTTTAAATAGGAGGGTGAAGTCTCTTTACTCCTTCCATGAAGGCTTTAACTACTGGTACTTTCCACCACAACACCTTGTTATGGGAAGTGGTGTATGCCGACAGAGCTGCCAGGTGTACTTTCAGTGAGTTAAAAACCAGTCCTGCATCCAGCAGGTGGAGCATGTATGTAACAATAGTGGAAGGAGTGCAATCAACTGGGTTTATTTGTTTATTCTGGCACCATATAACAAATCTCTTCCATTTGTCAAAGTAGCAGTGCCTCGTGTTTGGCTTCCTAGATTCTTTTAGGACGTACATACACCTCTGTGGTAAATTGAGATGTCTGAACTCTATGACCTCAGGAGCCATGCTGCCAGGTTCGTTGAGTTGGGTTGAGGATGCACTGTTTGACCTTGGTGCGGGGACAGTAGGTTGTACCAGCCCCGAAGTTTGATGGGTTCGCACACCGCTAATCTGCGTAAGTGTGGGAACCACGGTTGTCTCGCCCACATGGGAGCAACCAGGACGAGCGTCATCGATTCTCTGTTCATCTTGTTGACCACCTTCCTGATGAGAGGAGTTGGTGGAAAAGCGTACGCAAACATTCCTGACCAGTTCATCCACAGGGTGTTCCCCTGGGAGTCTGGTTGGGGGAACCTGGATGCAAATCCTGGGCATTGTCTGTTTTTGCTTGTGGCAAATAGGTCTATATTGGGGAAACCTCACTGAGAGAAGATATCTTCTACGACTTCTCTGTGCAGACACCATTCGTGTTCCTCTGGAAGGGGATCTCTGCTCAGAGCATCCGCTAGAGAAATGAGATCCCCTGGAACATGTTGTGATGACAGGAAGATGTTCCGTCTGAGTGCCCATATTCAAATTTTCTGGGCAAGCTTGGACAGATTTGGCGAACAAGTCCCTCCTTGCTTGTTCAGGTAAAACATGGCTGTAGTGCTGTCCGTCCGGATTTGCACTGACAGATTTAGCAGGTAGGGCTCGAACGCTTCAAGCGCTCTGAATACTGCCAGAAGCTCTAGCAGGTTGATGTGATTCTTGGCTACTGAGTGAGACCAGAGACCTTGAGCTGTGTGGTGGAGATGGTGAGCTCTCCACCCTGTCAGGTATGCATCGGTTGTGACTACCGCCTGTATCTCGGGATCGTAAAAGGGTTTCCCCTTGGACAGATTTTCTCTTGTCCACCAGTGAAGGCTTTGTACAAGTGTTGGCGAAACGACCACTAGATCGGCCCACTGACCACTTGCCTGAGACCACTGTTTCGCCAACCATTCCTGCATGGGACGCATGCGCAGTCGCGCGTGGGGGACCAGGTAAATACATGACGCCATCATGCCCAGCAATCGCATTGCTTTGGTACCGTTATCTGGCGACCGGCCTGATATTGCGGAATTTGCAGCAGTATATTCCAAATTCTTTCCTCGGAAGGAAAGGTCAACCCCTCTTGAGTGTCTAGGATAGCTCCTAGGAACTGTTTGGAGGTGCTTGGCACCAGACTTGACTTTTTCTCGTTTATTGAGAAGCCCAATTCGAAGAGGAGGTCGATTGTCCTTTTCTGCAAATTGCTGGGGTCTCCCCCATGATGAGCCAGTCGTCCAGGTAAGGGTACACCGGGATTTCGTGCCTGCGTAGGTGTGCCGCCGCCACCGCCAGTACCTTGGTGAATACCCTTAGAGCCGAAGCTATCCCGAAGGGCAGTACCTTGAACTGGTAGTGCAACTGTCCACCTTGAAGCGCAAGTACTTTCTGTGCGCTGAGAAGGGACCCTGAACGGAGCGTCACTGTTTTGGTGGAGGCGTGCCGCCTCCTCTACTGGGGCTGCCTCTACCTTTACCACGTCCTCTTTTATTACCCCTGTCGTCCTCTTTTATTACCCCTGTCGTAACCCTGGGTAGACTGTTGGTTATTATTGTTCCACGGTGTACCCTGCCCCTGGGAATAGTTAGATCCTCTCTTGGAATTTTGGCCACGAGGGCGACAAAAATTGCCATCCCCTCTCTGATTAGGGGGTTTATTGGTTAGTTGGCCTAGGGATTTGAGTGTCTCATACTCGTCCTTGGCATTTTTCAGCGTGTCCTAGACCGCCTTACGAAACAGATCCGGCTCCACCGGTTTATCTAACAATGATGCTTGGGTTTCAGCTTTGAATCCAGACTGCCGTAACCAAGCGTGTCTCTTGATAACAGTTCGTTCTGCTATCAATCTGCCGGCGTTATCCGCAGCATCAAAGGTTGCTTTTAAAATGCAACCGGACACGGCTCTTCCCTCCGCCGAAACTCATGCCAACTGACTCTTTAAGGGTTCTGGGGCGGAGTCTATGAGTGCCGTGACTTCTTCGCACTGATGGCAGTTGTAGCTGGCCAACAGGGTGGTGGAGTTGGCAATCCTTGCCTGGTA
This sequence comes from Ambystoma mexicanum, assembly GCF_040938575.1. Taxonomy (NCBI): domain Eukaryota; kingdom Metazoa; phylum Chordata; class Amphibia; order Caudata; family Ambystomatidae; genus Ambystoma; species Ambystoma mexicanum. Next base: position 246,738,180 of record NC_090921.1, on the reverse strand, counting down.
GGCGGAAGTGGAGGCTACTTTCCTGCCCAAACCATACAGTTTCTTGCTCTCCTTGTCGGGAGGAGCTTCGGACGATGACAAGGGTGTTCCAGCCCTCTTACGGGTGTTTGTAACAACCAGGGAGTCTGGCTTCAGATGTCCCCTTATATACAGTGGGTCTGATTGGGCTGCCCTGAAAAGTTTCTCAATCCTGGGGTTCACTGCCCTGGTGAGGTTAGGATTTACAAGTGAAGGGTCTATTCTTCTCTGAATAGACTTAAGGATAGGGATGGCCTGAGCAACAGGCCTCCTTTCTCCCACTAACTCCTCGGTGAAGTCCCTCTCCTCTTGTGGAAATGTTCTGCTGCTCGAGACAGAACTTCATTCAGGAGAGGTTGGTTGTCGACAGGGGAGTCGGTAACCGGGGGTTCCTTCTCTACCGGGGAATCTACTCTGTAGGTTTCAGGGTCTTCCTCTTCTTGGTCCTCATCATCCCCATAGTAGCCCATACCAGTTTGCTCTTCCAACATGCCCAAATCTGGATCCTCACAAAAGGATGTCTCTCCTTGATACTGAGAGTAGGGCTGTATATCGAAGGGGTCCGAAGACCGTGTTGGTGTTTCAAACCGGGACTTTCTACTTGGAGGTATTGGATCCTTAGAGCCTGAGGGTACTGACCCGTCGGGAGTATAAGAGAGAAAGTGTTCAGGGTTTTTTGCGTAAAAATCTGCCAATGATGACATCCTTGACATGACTCTGTCTATGTCATCACTAGATCATTCTCTAGAACTGGGAATGACTCTTTCTGGACGTTTCTCTGACTTATCCTGACTAGACTTGCTGGTCTGAGCAGGGATCTTTGTGATAGCAGAAGACTTGGACCGGTCTTTCTGTTTATGTGGAGTGGAAAGTTTTAGAGGTGTGTAAGGAGACTGAGACTGCTTCCTTTGTTGTTTTCCCCCCTCCCTGTGGGCGGAAGAGTGTTTACCCTGCCTTTTCGCCCCTTCGGAGCCTTCCGACGCCTGGCGTCGAGGTTCGGGGGTAGTGTCCCTATCTTTAGAACGTGGAGGTAGGAACTCGGGAGCCGTCGTTACGCGGTCTGCGGGCGCCGACTCCTGGAGTGCGGTCTGGGGATGGAAGTCGGCTTCGTCTTCCGACGATCGAACTTCCGTTACCTTGGGGAGCGAGGCACTCTTGGCAATAGTGGATGATTGCCTGGAGTCATGCGGCGATCTAGATAGAGCACGCCCAAAGGACATCGATTCGGACCGTTCTCTATGTGCCTCTTTCCGAGAACTGAACGTGCGCGTCGAGTCTCGGTTGGACTTCATGTGTTTTGTGGAAGTGCTGTAGGTAGCGCTTGTGTCGCCGGGGGTCTTCCCCATAGCCGCCCTGCCGGACGACCTTCCGAGGTCGGGGACTTGCGCTCGGCTGTCTCTTGACGCCATGTTGCCCTCGCCATCTGAAAGCATGGCGTCGCTGCCATCGCTGAAGGCGCCCTCCGCTGCCATGGCCTCCTGACGCCTGGCGTGGTGGGCCCAACGCTTGATCGAACGGTCCTTAAGTGTTTTTGGTTTAAACCTACTACACGCTCTGCAGTTCGCCTCGGGGTGGTCCCTCGGCAAGCAGAGATTGCATGTGGCGTGTCTGTCAACCCAAGGGTACTTGCGGTTGCACTTGGGGCAGAATTGGAAAGGGGTACCCTCCATACGCACCTTGTGGCAGTGGGCTGATAAGCGTAGGAATATATAAGAATGTACCTATATACCAAAAGAGTGTAGAGTATGTCCACCCCCCACTCTCCCTACTTGCAGGGCCGAGGCCAGAGGCCTTCCTAGGCCCGGGCCGAGGCCAGAGGCCTTCCGAGCCTCAAATCCGTTGTGCAGCGCTCGACGGTCGATTTCTTCTCCGGCCCGGCGTCGAGTGTGGAAGTACGGTGACTCGACGTTGGGGAGAAGAATGGGGAACTATAACGATATTTCGCAAAAGTATGGCTAAGGCCAGGGAACTCCGCGAAATGCTTCCGACCAGTATGGCAGAAAAAAACAATCTGAGGGTCCTACACGCGTGAGGGATCATGGGTACAGTGGACGTCACTCTAGGGATAGTATTACTGGCACGCCCTGTGTCGACGCCCATTTTCGAGTTTCGAAAAAACAAACTAATACTCCGCAGCTTCCACTAGATGTCGGCCTATGAACAGCATGTGATCTAAGCCTCAGAAATATATATATATATATATATATAATATATATATATATATATATTTTTTTTTTTTCTTTAAGAAATATACAGTAAATGCAACATAAATAGCCAATGATGCTGTCTTGTACTCCAATTACTATGGTCGGCTTCAAGTGCAGTGCTATTGCATTCACCAGCCTAAATGAACGACTGAAATGCGAAGTAGCGGATACTCTTGATTTTGAATGGCCATCATAATTCCGGACTTGTTCTGGCAGATACTGGTAGCTGCGAACAACGCATATGATTTTGATTACTCTTCCATTTTTCTCTAAATATCCACAGTAAGAGTGTGATAAATCCATCATCATCTTTAGCTTTACACACTTACTTGGAAATTGTCATTCAATGGAGAAACATCCTCTAACTGTCTTGTGGCTAAACAAAAAAGAGGGGAAGGGGGAAAGACAAGTGCAGTCAAAACTCTGGTGCAGTGCCTTGATTGCATAAAGAAGCACTAGCTATTCTATTAATAAAAATACAGAGGATAGAGCGACCCATCTACTTTGTATACTGGTAACAATTTGAACTTCCATCAGCCTTTGCTCTTACTTCCGTGTAATGTAGCCGTAAGTCTTTCGGCATTTAGTTTCTTTATTTATCCAGAACACACATATTTAGCACGAGGTAAAAAAGAAAATGCAAAATCCTATCAAGCCATTCTTCTGCCTCCAACATAAATATCATGAAATGTACACATGTGCTGCCAGAGTCCTACCTCCTCCCATATCGCTTACGACGGACTGCGTACAGAAGATCTTACCCAGTCTGAACACTAGAGCTTATTTAAACCGTGTTGCTGTGAAAGCGTACCGACATATCATGTGAACATGCTGAGGGGGCCGTCTTCACATCTCAAAAGACAATGACGGACTATCCCGTAACAGCTGGTTCCCATACAAGCTAAATAACACTGAGCTGTTGTATCGTAACATGTAGGCTCTTTTAAAAAGATATTGGCTATCAACAACGAATTGATACATTACTGAAATTAATACTAGTGGCTTCTGATGTCGAGACCCCCCATTAATGTGTTAATTAACCATTTGGTTAAAAGCCCATATTAACCACTAAATCTTGAACCACTTTACATTTTCATTCATATCTCTCCGTTCACTTTGGGCCCGGAATATAAGCTCTTGTTCCTTTTGAAATAACTTCTGTTTATCCTGAACCCCATACCTACTTTTCAGCAATTTGTAAACTACTGTCTATCGTATTTCATCAGGCTTGTGATTAAATTGTAGAAAGTGTTTAACCAAGGGGCAGTGGTGATCTCATTTCTAATACAACCTTTGTGCTCAGTGACCCTTATTTTCATTTTTATTTCTGTCTAACATGTGTACAGGATGGGCATCATATGGCATACATCACCATATTGTTGTTACAAATGGTAAACATTCTAAGGCGCCATATTTTGTTCACACCCAGATCACATTCTGTACTCTGTTCCATCAAACGGCAACATCTTGAATTACCACAAGGTGCATGGTCTTCTACCTTGTTTAAACACCTTTAATTCAGGAAAGCTAATTTCCCTCACTACAGGTACTCTGATATCATTCTTTGTAAGGGTTTCTCTCAAATTCTTTTGAACACACAGTTCAGTGGATCCACACTTGTATCTTTGGTCTGGAGTATTTTTCAGTTTTTTCTAATACCTTTTTTGATACTCTTCCCCCGGAAGAAAGTACTACCTTAGTGCCTGCACCACGTGAATGGTTTAACACACTTGCTGTCACTTTTCAAAGCAAAACAGAAAATATTAGAAGCCAAATAGCAGAGAAAGTAACTAACAAGATAGAAGGTTGCAGCTACACTAATATGAATGACCTGCAAGAGAAAAAGGACATTCATGAATTTAGTTTCACTCCAATTACCATTGAACAATCAATGAATATAATAAAATTCATTAATTCAGTCACGTGCCCCGGGGATCCTTGTCTCTCGTTTGTAATTAAACCGTGTGTTATGGCATTTGCTCCCACCATCACTGACATCATCAATCGATCTTTAGATGAAGGCTACATTCCCACAAACAAATCCTAATAGAACATGGATAACTCCCATGTTAAAGAAAGCAATAATTGGCCCTCAGGACACAGGTAACTATCGTTCCATTTCAAACTGCTCATTCCTTTTGAAAATTGGAGATAAGGTAGCGACTATTCAATTACATAAACATATGGAATAAAATGAACTGCTGGGCGATTACCAATCAGGTTTTCATCCAGGCAGAATTACGGAAACAGCACTTATCGATATAAATGACCAGCTCCTCAACATCACGGTCCAGGGCCCTATCACCCTGCTCATATTACTCGATTTATCGGCAGCCTTTCACATCTTAGATCACTCCATACTCTGACTATGCTAAAACAAGTAGCCAGAATTTCAGACAATGCAGTGAAATGATTCTTTCATTCTTTAATATAAGAATTGCCAGAGTAAATCTACATATATACGAGTCAGAGGATCTTCAGGTCAACAGCAGAGTACAGCAGGGTGCCTATATGCCTCCAATGCTTTTTAATATTTATTGAAAACCACTTATTGACTGGCTATTATCTCAAAATATCATTTTCCAAAATTATGCTTACCACACTCAAATTATTTTTCATTTTCAGTCAGAGAGTTAACAAAAAAACAACAACTAATTTCAAACACTTTTAAAAAGATAGAACAGTGGATGGACATCAATTGGTTGAGCCTCTAAAACATGATGTTAAAATACAGCTTTAAGCTCATCATCACAAATTTGTTTGAAAGAAATTCCTGTGGACAAAGCTAAGATCAAAGTTAAAATATCCATGCAGAATTTAAGAGCCTTCTTCGACACCCATCTTGTAATGGCTCAGCATACTAACAAAATAGTCAGAACAACAAATTATTACTTGATGATACTCAAGCAAATTAGACCTTTTCTTTCAGAAATCCATGCAGCATCTACAACTGAGCCGTTATCGGCTCCAGGACAGATTACGACAATGCAGTGCTACTAGGAGCCCCTCAATAGGTGCAAGACTGTGTCCAAACAGTCCATGCTAGGACAGCCAGAATTGTGACAGGTACCCCGCTCAGAGCACATATTTCTCCAATCCTCAAGACATTACATTAGTTGCCAGTCACGGCACACATTACATTTACAGCACTTAGGGCCTCATCAGCAGTTGGGGGTATCCCTGCAGTAAATCCACTGGAATACTGCCCAATGCAGTTACTGTTACCGCCACTTGGTCCGGTGGTATTACCGCCAGATCACAAGTGGTGGTGGCGGTGTAAATCTCCATTTAGTTTTTTGAGTCCATAGGTCTCAATGGGGCATTTTCAGTGCAATTAGCACAGCGGTAATTGCGGTGCGGTAATTGTGCCCCAAAATGGGCGGAAAGTCAGTGCATTTACCTCCAGCTGAAAGCTGCAGGAGAATCCTCTGACTTTACCCAAATCTCATGATTGGGCGGAGCAGTAATGTGGTGGTAACGCTATTTTACCACTGCATTTTGACTGCACCACCCAACTCCTGATGAGGCCCTAAGTATTCAAGGACCTCCATGAAACTGGCCCTAAGAATCTTCATCTTAAATTTCAGTATTACATCCCGCCTCGTAACCTTCGATCTGCACACTTTCAGATCCTAACCAGTATTTGTTTCAAATGGAAAAGAGCGATGGGACATTCCTTTCAAGTAACCAAGCTATGAAACAGCCTACCCAGAGGTCATCGGGCCGTAGAACAACTCATGGAATTCAGACAAATGTTTCAGGCACATGTGTTTCAGTAAAGATGCAACTCTTTGCCTTTACCTACCTCGCACAGCCTTTTGGCAGAAAGCGCTTTTTAAATCCATAAAGATAGACAGAATCTTCTCTGAATATGTGTGTATACAACTTCCTATTTGTGTGTGTGTGCGCGCGTGTTTGTGTGCAGTTTTAAATTACCCCAATTCAGTTGCCTTTAGATTTACTGGATTTGGGCTGGAGATGTAATATTCTCCAGTAAGCGCCATAAATTTAAAGCATTCTTGCCCTTTTATATCAAACATAGGTCTACCGGTGCCTTTTAAGACAAGGTATGGCATGGATTTTACACTTTGCACGATTTCCAGTGAAAATAATGAATTCTCTCAAGTACTTCTCACCCACATAACTTTTTATAACTACATCGACCACCAGCGACAAATGATACTCTAGCAAACAATAGTGTTTAATGATGGCACTGCGTAATTTTATTGGAACATGAACCATGAATCCTATTTTAAATGGTCCTTGATTCTATGAAAACACTCTGCAGTTAAGTTGCATGAAATGCGATCAGTTTTACTCTGTGCTCCTCTATAGAAAAATGTACTGAACTTTTGGGAAATGTTTAAATTAAGATCACAGTGCCATTCCATTTAATACTGCTTCTATGTCCCTGTCGTATTAGCATCCCCCTTGTCTCCCAGATACTCATATTCCCTGGATTTACTGTGGACAGTACTATAGGACTATCTGGCATTATAGTGCATTCTTTTTACATTTTAATGTGTAGCTAATTTCTGGCAAACCGTTCATCAGCCTTAAAGTGGCCCTTCTAAATATTGTGTATGCAATATTTCCAAATGTTCATGGTTTACATCTTTTTGTGCCTTTAAAAAGGGAAGGTTCATAATTCTCGTTAAAAAGTACAGGCTTTCATTTATTGTTGATCCAATGCATTTTGGACTTTAGTCCTTCCTCAGGGATCTAGACTAATCATAGAAACAACATACTGTTATTCTATTACAATGTTAAAGTTAGTCATTACTCTAGGGGTCTATTAGTGTTGATTATCATGCATTTGCCTGTACAACCTCATGGACTATCCTGTAAAAAAGCAAAATAATTATATTCAATTCATAATGTCTTTCATCGTTTCTAACTTCTAACATTTATTCTGTGTCACTACAATGTATACTTAAATCCTATAAATGACATACCTTGGCTCCTATAAAGGTATACGATCCTGGCCACTTACAAACGGCAAAACAATGAAAATAACACCTAGTCATTCCTGAGTGGTAACATTTAGGTTGGGATCTTGCCTATTCTAAAACTCTGTGCAAGTGATTACCTGTTACATGGGATTCCTCTGCATTGCATCGAACATCAAGTTGCCTTATTGCAATGAACACCAGCACTCCGAATATTGCTTGTGCTTTCTTGTTTGTTAAGGTGCCACTGGCGCAACGCGCTGAGCTCATCAGTGTGATGACATCATCACATTGCTGTGCACGGGTCATTTATTCAATACATAAACATTGTATAAACATTACATAAATAATGCATAAACATTGTGTATCATATGTGAGTGGTCCAAGGGTGTGGTGTAACCCAATAATGCAATAGGGGACTCTTAATTATGACACATGCAGGTGCCTCCCTTATTAAAGAATGTTGTATGTTTAAACCCATAGTCTGGCTTGTATGTAAAAAGAAGAAAGAACATTGCAAATACTTAATTGCACTCCTCTATTACAATCCATTACGTTTCATGATAATTATCACAAATTGTGAATATACGAGTGTATGGTGTATTGTATCTCAAATAACAATTCAAATCAACTATGTGTCATAAACGACTTATTAAGATGGATGTAATCCTCTTACTAGAATTACACAGCATGCCACAGGGTGCAATGTAATTGAAGGTAATTTCCACCCAAGAAACAATTTAAATTACATTCTTCACTCATTCCACCCGTAATAACCGAATTCAATGTCTCTATCCAAAAACATTACCTTTGATTGAGAAGTTTGGTCATGTCTGTTCCAGAAGGTCTTTTTTCGATAATTTAATTAAACATGCTGTGTTCAACAGTAACTAACTAGAAAACACTATAAAACCCCAACCCTTTAGACAGAACACTCTGGGTAATGACAAGGGGAGACAAGACAATACAAGGCCACAAAGTTCAAAGAATATGTTCTTGAGGTTGCACAAAAGATGGAAAAGGAACTATCCAGTATCTTGGGCCAAAGCTACACCAGTGGGGCAGATACCAGTCAATGCCTTTGCAAATGTTGTGGTGGTCAGAAAGGTGTTGAACAAGGCTTCTCTGCGTTGTTCGTGGGTCCTTTTTGGTTTGCAGATGGGCAGTCCTGATAGTCCAGTAGCAGGCCTGTGTCGAGTCGGGCTCAAATGGAAGTTAGCTGCAGTCTCAAAGTGTCTACTCGAGCTGTGCGGATCGGGCAGTTGGCAGGTGCGGTCGAAGTGTGACAGCAGACAAGCAGGTACCAGGATGTGTAGGTGAGTCGGTTCCATGCTGTTCAGGGGACACCAGGGTTGGGTCGATCGACTTACAGGACCAGCGATGAAGGCGTTGATGGTATTCGAACAGTGGCTCGAGCAATGCAAGGTGACTCGAGTAATCATATTCGACAGTCTCAAAACAAAATCCTTTATTGGTCTTATGTAGAACACCCTGCAAGGCAGGTCTTTTTTTCCTGAGGACAGGCTGCTTAAACAACATCTCACTGGCACTCTGGTCTGTGCTGAGACAGCAGCATCCTGGATCATCTATCCGAGAATTCTGGTTCAGATGGCCTCCTCTGTGCCAGTAGTCCGCTTCATCTGTTACAGAATTTGGATCAAGAGTACAATCTAAGGTCATAACAGATCTGCAAATCTTTGTGGGAGGAGGCTGTACACTTTCACAAACCTTTATCCCTTAGTGGCAATGACTGCAGACAAGGAGGCCACATTTGGGACCCCTCATGTACATAAACTCTAAAATGAGCAGGACCCCAGAGCCTTCAAATTAGGGTCCTAGAAATCAAGGCCAGTTTCTTTAGACTGAACATGCCACCCTGAACTCCAAGTGCTGATTTACACAGAAAACACCACAGCCATGTCCTTACTGAACACGCAAGGGACAAGCAAGTAGTGATAACCTTTAGGAAATGGCTTTCCAGATATGGCAATGGGCGATATGAATGGGTTCACCCTGTCGTCACTCTCCTAGTTATGATCCTCAATATCAGGACTGACTAAGCGGGCTTGTGTAAACACCTGATGAGTGGGATCTGTATTGGGAAGTCACGTCTGCCATTATCAAGAGGTGGGCCTCTCCTCTCATGGATTTGTGTGCCCTCCATATCAGCAGAAAGTGTCCACTCTTTGCCTCTTGGAAGGGAGGGGGATTATACATAAAGAGAAGCTTTTTTATCCCTAGGTAGAAGCAGACTGTTTTTTTTTCCTGTGGGGAATTATGAAACTGAGTGTCATTCCCCTCGATTATACTGGAAACAAAAAGTATTTCTATAGAGCGAGAGAGGTACTGTTCCAAAGAGTTTGTTTGGTTGTATTTGTATTTGTATTTTATTTATTTATAACGCGCAAACCCGTAGGCCTGGAGGCATCAGGGCGCAATTTCTACAAAGTTACAGAAATGCATGTATACAGGAATAGCAAAGCATGAATTTACAAAGGAATAACATTGCATGATATGAACAGGACATAAGGTGCAAATCATACAGTGTGGGGACTTAAAGCTGGTCGAAAAGCCAGGATCTAGTATTGGCTTTAAAAGTGTAAAAAGACTCTTCAGCTCTGATTGTAGCAGGGAGGGAGTTCCAGAGCTTGGACGCTAGGACCGGGAAGCTTGAACCCCCTGCTTTTTTCAGTTTAAATCGAGGTATGGCTAGACAGTGGGACTGGGTAGTTCTTAGTGGACGGGAGGTCGAGCGTCGCGACAGTCGACTGCCGAGGTAGATGGGGGCTTTGTTAGACAAGCATTTGTGCGTGATGGCGAGTGCTTTGAGTGAGATTCTTTGCTTGACAGGTAGCCACTTTAACTTTGTTCTCGTTTCTGTGATATGGTGGTTACGAGGGATGTTTAAGGCGGCACAAATGGCATTGTTTTGGGTAGTTTGGAGTTTATTCAAGTTCTCTTGGCTGGTGCCTAGGTAGAGGGCACTGCAGTAGTCGATTTTAGCCATGATGAGGGTTCTCGCTAGTGTGACACTGTTGGAGGGAGTAAGGAAAGGTCTGCAGGCTGCAATGAGTTTGCATGTGTATGCAGACACAGATCTGACACAGATCTGACAGCATTTGTTTGTCGGGTTAATGATAATGTAGCGTCAAGGTAGAACCCTAATGTTTCAGTGTCTTTTGAGACTCGAATGTTATTGCCGTCTATGGTGAATGACTGATATGTCGGTTCTAGTCTGCTCAGGCGTTGTGCAGTGCCCAAGATCAGAAGCTCCGTCTTGTCGTCGTTTAGGCACAGCTGGTGTTGGGCCATCCAAGCTTGGATGATCAAGTAGACGTCATTGAGGGCCTTGGTGTCAGCTAGATAATCGCCAGTGATGGGAATGAGTATCTGGGTGTCATCCGCATAATTAGTGTAGGAGACACCCAGATAGTCAAGCAAATCAAAGAGTGGTTTTGTGAAGATGTTATAAAGTGTAGGTGACACAGAAGACCCCTGAGGTACGCAACAGTGAATTGGGGAAGGGTCGGTGGCTGCGGATGGGGCAAAGACTCTCATGGATATGTTGCTCAAAAAGGATTTGATCCAGGCTGCAGCCGAGGATGAGAAGTTAGCAGCGGAGTGGAGGTGCTTGCAAAGGATTTGGTGATTGACCAAATCAAAAGCAGCTGAAAGGTCGAGAAGTAATAGCATTGCTAGCTTGCCCTGATCCTTTAGGACCTCGATTTGGGTTTTGAGGTCTATTAACGCAGTCTCCGTCCCATGTCTGGGGCGGAATCCAGATTGTCGTAGACCTAGCATGTTATTGGATTCCAGATAGTTTTGAATCTGAAGGTATGCAGCACGGTCTAAAATCTTAAGCAGAAATGGTACTGTTGTGATAGGTCGGAAATTGGTAGGAATGCTTTGGTCGAGGGATGGTTTTTTGAGCAGAGGGATCACCCACAACACCGGTTTTGAAGGACAAGTTAACGAAGGCCGTGATGAATGGGGCCAGCTCATGGGCCGAGTCCTTAATAATAGGGGTTGGGCATGGATCACCTTGGCAGTTGGAGGGTTTAATTCTGAGAATTATATTTTCTACCTCAACGACGGTGAGCGGTGAGAATGTAAATGGAGTGGTGTTAGCAGTATCTGGAGAGAGGGCCTTGGCAGGGGAAAGAGCGCGGTTATCGCGCTTCAGGCTGTCCTGCTTATCTTTAATTTTCACTTGTAGTGTGGAGATTTTATTTAGTAAGGCTGCTTGGATGTTAGCACACCATTTACTATCTTTCAAGCAGGTGTCAGGGGGGGCGACCGGAGTTTCAAGCTCTTTTAGGATTTTGAAGAGTTCCTTAGTGTTCGAGTCAGCTTGAATAATGCGGTTGTTGAGAGATTCCTTTTTTGCAGTGATGATGGCATCTTTATATGAGAGTGGGGCAAGAAGGAAACCATCTTTGTGCTCGTCAGAGGGATGGCTTTTCCATCGATTTTCGGCACAGCGTTTCGCTTTGCGGAGAGTTCTTAACTGTGGGGTGAACCATGAGTTAAGATGAGATTGTAATTTGGCCTTCCTAAGTTTGATAGGTGCTATAGAGTCAATGGCCGTTAGCATTGTTTGGTTGTAAGTGTCTGCTAAGGACGTAGGGTCAGAGCAGGTGTTGATGGCTGCATCAAGGGTTGGGAGTAACAGTGGGAGGAGTTTTTGCTTCTAGTTTGGAGTCCTGGAGCTATTGTAGTCGGGATGCGTGGGGTTGCTTCTATGTTAAAGGTTATGACGTGGTGGTCAGACCATAGACAGGGGGTGTTGCTAAGAACCTTAATGTTGCAATTGTAGCTAGCTAACCAATCAAGAGTTCTCCCTTTAAAATGGGTAGGTTCTTGAATGTGCAAGGTGAGGCCAAGATCAGTTAGTATGTTCTCCAGGTCGGTTGCCACAGGATCCTTTAGGTCACCAAGACCTAAGTTCAGGTCGCCTAGGATGATTGTTTGTGATTTATTTTTAGTATTGTCCAGGAGGAGAGTGGAGATTTCACTGGCAAAGGACGGTGCCGGTCCCGGAGGTCTCTAAATAAGGTGCAAGGTGGCCGTTTGATTGGGGTTGAGTGCTAATTTGACTGACAGCAGCTCAGCTGATGCAAGTTTGGCATCAGGTATCACTCTTAGGTCAAGCGCATTTTTGTGGATGAAGGCTACACCCCCACCTCTAGAGTGGGCAGTGGGGCGGTCACCTCTTGCTCACTGCCATGATAGAAGGGGTGCTCCTGCAAAATGCAAACAAGCTAAGTGTGCAGTTTAGGAACATTTTTCAACAAAGTAAAAGAATTCCACAAACTGCAACCATTTCTAAGGCCCTGTTACACATAGTTAATCCAGAAACTGGTTTGGTAAGGATATGGACATGCAGAAAATGTATATGAAGTTGGAACTGTGCCAAATATAAAAGGATAAGGAACAGACATTAGAAGTATGTTTACACCCAATCGAACTTAGCAGCCTCGGAATCTCTTATCTGGCATTCTGAAGCTTAAGAAGAACCCAATTCCTCAACATATGTAAAAATGCATGTGTAATTTTTAAAATGCACATATCTTTCTTTCAAATGGGAAAGTCAGATAAAGGATGCCAAGAGAAAAATAATGCATTCATAAATGAGGAAAGGAAATGTTATTGGAAGTTCTATTATTTTGAATAATACTGCATTTTTATTTAACTTAAAATAAGACATGCCTGTGCAAGTCCCTGAATTCAGCTGAATTCAGTATACATATTTATATATTTTTATAGAGCTTTGATTGTACATTCCTTTATTTTGGACTATTATATTCCACTGTTTGGGTTGATACTAAAACACATTCACACCCCTCTTGAAACTATAGCCTTCCCTCAACCCACGTTACCACAAACGACAAAGGAGGTGGATCTTTTAACTGTGCCTGTTTTACCTTTATGATTGGGTTAGCTCTTGGTATGTAGAAGTGTGAGGGCTGAGGGGGTGCTTTAAACTCTACTCATCCTTGCCTTTACCTCTACTCATCACAGTACCATAAAAAATGAATTACGGTTAAAGGGTGAGAGAGTGTCTCTATAACCTCTCCAGGTGCTGCCGGGTAACTGTACAGTGTAAAATGAAATTTCAGGTACAACAGCCGAAAGTCGTTGGATGACTGCATAGAATATTCTCAAGTTTTGGTCTGTTGGTCCATTGCAAAAGTGTCGGCGCCTCACAACTCTTAATGCGGTAAAGGACTGGAAAAGCCCCACCAAGCTCAGTGAGTTGTTAGAAGCAAGTCATCTCGCCTGAGTGTGTCTGAAAGCCAAACAAAAATACTTACCTTTCTTTAAGAGAGAGGCTCCTGGAGTTTAGTGCCACTGGGTGAAAAATCTTCTCCCACCTGAAGATATGCACTGCACAGGCCAGTGAAGTCACAAACTATCTGTGACAGGATAGGTAGTGTTGCCACAAACGAGCTGTGATAGGATACATAGCACAGATGGAATCTGGAGAAAAAAATAAAATAATAATGTTAAGCGACAAAAGCTCCTGGCACATCCGCATGGAGAAAAGGACTGGTGGGCAAGTTAGGGAGCATGCACACGTGTGGACTGGAGAGGGGTATGTCTTTTAGGGAGGTAAGGGAATGAGACCTAGTGACATAAGGAAAAATCTGCCCTCAACACACATGCTTTTCGACGTGTGAGAACAGCTTTGAAATATTCCAATGCAAAGCACGAGCATGGCTCTTCTGGCTTCGCGTCCAAAGGGTCGTTTTTCGAGGCTGATCCTAGCGATGTCAATGGAGGGATAACAGCTTTTAAGAGAACGATGAAGTTGGGATGCATTTAGGAACACGTTTGCAGAGGTTTCCAAGAAAGGTTACACTAACGAATATGGATCTAGCACTATAAATGTCTAGTTACGTTAGACATAGAAAATGGTACGGACACGATGGTGAGGAAACGTTCGGCCCATAGGCTGCCTGTCACATTCCGCTTGTATTTTCTGCTTTTATAAAAATGAGAACGCTACCCTTTTCTGACTGGGCTCTAAAACCCATTGTTGTTTTTTAATTGCAGCTTAATCCCTGCCCACAGTAGCCACCAATGGGCCCTTTCAGGGGGGTTTCCACCAGGCTGATTTGTTCATGGGAGGCCCCTTTCTCTAATGCATCAGAGTGTGGGCTGCCATGACAGCAATGCAAGCAGAGAGAAAGCCATGCTGGGCCACATTCTAAAGGGGCAAAAGCCATGAAATGAGCAATCACGGTCCTTTGTTTAAACCCAATCCACCCAGCCCAGCCCCGTGCCTGCCGGATTAGAAGAGTGTGACGCCTTCAACAGGTTTTGCAAATATTCCGCCGTCAAGCATGTTAGGTATCATTCTCATGGCGGCGTGAACGCAGTTAGCAGTGGCTAGATACGGGTACATCACAGTAACAGTTAAAGGCGACGTTGATTTCCGCTGTGGTGGAATACCAGGCCATAGGTAGACGTGATATGAGAACCCTTTCATGATTTATACATCTAATGGACCAGTTGCAGTAGAAAGGAGAGCTGGGCACAAGGGTCTACATTTCTAGGGCCGTGCTCTGCCTTTGGTTGCTAACGTCTTTGGGGAGAGAGTGAGTGTTTGGGGGGGGGAGTGAGGGGGGTTTATGGACCTAGGGTGCAGACTCTCGTTAACAAAATTGCGCTGAATCTTAATGTTTTAGTTTGGAAGGTGGAATGTTTTTGTATCTGTTCAATTAACTTTCGAATGGAAGAAGTGTTTTTGCTTCGCAATCTGTGCGGGTGTTAAAAGGCAGTATGTGGGGTTTTGGAGAATTACAGTAGCTTGAATGGCATGTGACGATGTACGTGTATCTAGAGTAGTCAGACTGACAGTGGATGGATTTGGGATAAAATTTAAGGATGAGCGAGGGGAGGGCTCGTGGCCAGAGAATGGCAGCACAACAGGGCATAGGAAGGAAATCGTTAGAAAAGAATTCGTGGCAAGAAAATGTAGGTTGCGAGAATGGTGAAAAATGTGACATTTCAAGAGGCAGACATTTTCTTTGTTGATGCAGTTTGATATTGCACAGACCAGGCCCATCGGGTGTAAGATTGACAGTATTTGGCAGTGGTCAAATAATACCAATATATCATACATTACAGAGAATTAGCAGGTTACTCACCGTAGTGACCACCTTACTCCTAGTCCATAGTCCCCTTTCCTCCATACTTGTGGGACATCTCTCCGTCCTGTGGGACGTGACCGGAGCACTTTGTAAAAAGCATCCACATGTTTTTAAAAAATTTGTCCCTCCTCTCTTTCCTGCGCGGGGCCCGGCACGTGGCCATAAACCCGCCCACCTTGGCTCCGCTCCGCGCATCGCCCATCAGTCCTTTTCTATCGCAGGGTCCAAGACCCATTAGCAATAACACCAGAACCTTATTAGAGGGGACGGCGGGCGGGCGTATGGAGGAAAGGGGACTATGGACTAGGAGTAAACTGGTCACTACGGTGAGCAACCTGGTAATACTCCTACGTCCCGTCCCCTTTCCTCCACACTTGTGGGAGATTCCCAAGCACTCCTTACAGGAACTATGGGTGGATGGAAATACCCCTTACTGAAACAGGTTCTTTAGCACAGCCTGACCAAACTGAGCGTCAGCTCTAGAGCTCATATCGAGGCAGTAATGCTTACAGAAAGCAGATGGGGAGGCCCAGGTAGCTGCTTTAGCGATGGACTCCCAGGGAACATATTTCTGAAAAGCAACCGTGGCTGCCTTGCCCCGCACCAGGTGTGCATGGATACCTTTAGGAGGTTTCAGCTTTTGGACGGTGAAAGACTCCGTGATACAGGCGGCAATCCATCTGGAAATAGATGCCTTAGATGCCGGCCTGCCCTGAGGGTTACCGAAGGTCACAAAAAGTTAAGAACTCCGAAGCTCGGAAGTCCTGTCCAGGTAGAACTTAAGAGCTCTTTGGACGTCCAGACAGTGTAGAACCCCTTCCGCCTCCGAGGCAGGGTTCGGAAAAAAGACCGGAAGGGAGATTGACTGATCCAGATGGAATTCGGTCACTACCTACGGTAGGAAAGCCGGGTTTGTCCGAAGGACTACCTTGTCCTTGTGAAAGACCAAGAAAGGATGCTCCACCGACAACGCCTGGAGCTCACTCACTCTCCTCGCTGACGTAACGGCGACCAGAAAGGACACTTTCCAGGACACGTACTTGAGGTCAACCGTAGCCATTGGTTCAAAGGGTTTATGGCACAACGCCATCAGGACTACATTCAGGTCCCAAGGCGGGTACGGACTGCGAACCGGAGGTTAGAGGCGTGTCAAGCCAGCAAAATGTCTCTTCACCACCGGGTTAGTTAGAGAATAAGAACACAGGTCTGTAGAAAGGTAAGCGGAAACCGCTGAGAGATAAATCCTGCAAGACAGAACATGAACCCCTGACTCTGCTAGGGAGGATACGAAGGACAGCACCGTGTCAATCGTTGCCACCCTCGGATCCAACTCTTTCTCCAAACACCAATGACAGAACCTGAGCCATTTACTCTTGTATTGAGATCTGGTTGAGGGTTTGCTGGCTGCCTGGATAATGCGCATGTTATCCGCAGACAAACTCAAATGCTCTAAAGACTTGAACTCAGGCACCATGCCGCCAAGTTGAGCGATTGTGGGGAGGGGTGCCACATCTGTTGTTTGTTTGGTGAAGAAGATCGGGAGTTACTGGTAACCTGATCGGCGGACACACCGACAGGTGTTGAAGTTCTGAGAACCAAAACCTGGCCGGCCACCACGGGGCTATCAGTAGAAGAGAACAGTTCACAGAGTTCTTCAACTTCCAAATTGCTCGATGAACTGGGGGCAGAGGCGGGAAGGCGTAAGCTCTCATGTTGTGCCATGGAATCTCGAAAGCATCCCCCAGAGAGGAGGCTCTCAGCCCCCATCTGGAGGCGTACTGAGGAAGCTTCTTGTTTACTGCTGTGGCGAAGAGGTCCACCTCCGGTGTGCCCCAACGCGAGAAAATCCATGAGAGGATCTCCGCCTTCAACTCCCACTCGTAGCTGACCACTGTCCGCTGGCTGAGGGCATCCGCTGTGACATTCAGTTGGCCCAGGGTGTGCACTGCAAGCAGACAGACCCCATGAAGCACGGCCCACTCCCAAATCTGGATGGACAGGTCCACGACAGGGGGAGACTTCGTTCCCCCTTGCTTGTTTATGTAATCCGTTCTTATGCGGACCACCTTGTTGAGAATGAGCGGTCTGAACGCCTTGAGCGCCAGAAATATCGCCAGAAGCTCCAAATGATTTATGTGCAGGAGCTTGTCCTGAGGCGACCAGAGGCCCGAGACCTGAAGAAGATCTAACGTCGCACCCCACCCCAAAAGGGAGGAGTCCGTTGTGATCGTCACCATGGGGGCTGGGTCCTGAAACCCCGCGTCCACTGACAGGTTGCTGAGAGATGACCACCAGTCCAGGTCCACTCTCATGGAATCCGGAATCATTATCCGCTTGGAATCCGGGTTCACAACCTGACGCCAGGAACTCCGAAGAGCCATCTGGGTCCGTCTCATTTTGAGACGAGCAAGAGGAAGAGCCAGTACACACGAGGCCATGAGGCCCAGAAGCCTCTGGAACCACCAGGCCGACATGCTCTCCGACTGCGCAAACATCTGACACGTGGCCAACAGATCAGCCATTCTGTCCCCGGTCAGATACAATCGGCAGTCGATCGTGTTCCAACGAAAAACCCAGGAAAGTCATGTCCTGTGAGACCGTCATGGAGGATTTCCACCAGTTCACCGACAGCCCAAGATGGAACAGGAGCTGAAGGAGAGACTGGAGGTTGCCCGCTGCTGCCAACGGACAAGGGCTGCGTAAGAGCCAGTCGTCCAAATAGGGATACACATGGATACCCTGGAGACGAAGATAGGCCACAATCACCAACATCATCTTCGTGAAGACACGCGGCGCCGAGCTGAGGCCAAAAGGAAGCACCCGAAACTGGAAGTGCTCCTCTCCCAAAGAGAAGCGGGGGTATCTCCTGTGTGGATTCCAAATCAGGATATGCATGTACGCATCCTGAAGATCCACCACGCTGAGCCAATCGCCCATCTGCAAAGAGGAGCGAATCTGGCCGGGCGTGATCATCTTGAACTTCTCTTGGGGTAGGAAAAGATTACTGGGAAAGGTCTAGGATGGTGCGCAGGCCAGCATGGTTGGATTTGGGCACCGTAAACAGTCGGGAGTAAAAGCCCTCCCCTCGCTCCCTAAGGGGAACGGGTTCCACAGCACTGAGGTGTAGAAGTTTCTGAACCTCGGCCTTGAGGGAGGGTGAGCCCGACAGCTGAAAAGGAGGGTTGAGGAGTGGGGTAGAGGGTAAAGGCAAGCGGAAGCCCGCTCGAGCGACTGACAAGACCCATCTGTCTTCTGTGATGGTCTGCCACGCCTCCCAATGAGACGCAATGCGTCCTCCCACCAGGGTCTCGTGCGAGTGCGGAAAACCCTCATTTGGCAGGCTTATCGGTGGGCTGAGGAGCGGGAGAAAAACCACATACGCTGTTGTCTACAGCGGTTATTCCCCGCTGGAGTATCCACTCTGCGAGATTTACGGTCGAGGAAGCCCCTAAAACCAGAGGAAGGTCGACTTTGTGACAACGGTCTCTGAGATTTGAAAGGAGCTTTAACCAGAACAGACAATGATTTAGCCGTCTGAGTGCTATCCTTGGTTTTGGTGAGCTCCACATCAGTAGAAGAGTGAAAAAGCTCCTTACCATCGAATGGAAGGTCCAGTACCTTGTCTTGCACTTCCTTCGAAAACTTAGTGGCATGCAGCTACGCTTGCCGTGAGGTATGAACCCCAAGCATCAGGCTCCGAGCCGAGGTGTCTACGTGATGAGCCGCAGCCTCCAGGAGATACTGGGCCAAGACCCTGGCATAGGAAGGCCACCTCTGAAATATTCCAAATTCTCGACCAGAATCTGCTCCTCAAACTCCGGCAGACCTTTCCACATCCGCATATTAGCTTCAGCCAAAATCAATTCTGCATTGGCCTGCCTGAGCTGCAAGGCCGAATTGGCAAAGATTTTCCTCCCAAGGGATTCCAGGAGCTTGTCCTCCTTTCCCAAGACCTGAGTAGCCGTCGCGGAAGAGGATGCTACAGGTCTGGATTGCAACGTAGCCACAGCCACCACTGTGGAGGAGGGAGGCGGAAAAGATGACAGGGCCACTTCTTCTGAAGAATGCAGCCTGTACCTCGCGTCAATCTTTTTATTGATACAAAGTCCCAAGTGTGGCTTTTCCCAAACTCTTCGGACGTTGGCCAGAACGTCCTTCTGCAGGAACAGGCCGGTACGCTCCAAGGGAGACAGGGTGAACGCCCCAGAAAGCACGCCCTCCTGCGGAGCGGGTGCCTCGGGCACCGGAACATCTAAGAAACTCATGTCCAGCACCCGGTCATGGAAAGCTCTGATAGAGCGGGGAAGGTCCTCGTTGTCCTGGTCGCCTTGAGGGTCATCTGACGGGTCAGGTTCCTGATGAGCCGTGTCAGGCACTGCCTTGTCCACTGGGGACAATGGTGGCAAAGGCGGAAGAGCAGGGGGAGGCTCCACGGTCAAGGGAGGCGCCGGCGGAACCACCGGAGGAACAGGTGGAGCCAGAGGCGCAGGAGGACATATCTCCTTGAAAAGCCCTTTGAAATATTCCTTCATGGGGTCGGTGCGCATAAGCGCTTGAAATGTACCGAAAAGGCATCCTCAGGAGATTGTTTCGGAACCTGAGAAGGCCTCTCATGAGGTGGATAAATCCAGGGACGTAACGGAGAAGGGTACCACACCGGCCCCTCCACCGACTTATCCACATAAATTAAGGGAGCCGCCCCGCGAGCAACGAAACATTGTGCGGAAGAGGCATCCGGGCGTTCCAATCATAAACCGGCCGGTAAGGATGCACACAAGGGACCTTAGGTTCACCCAAAGGACCGAACCCTACACCAGGGGCCGATGGCGTAGTTGTAGGGGTAGTACCTAAAATGGCCGCCGTGGTCGTGGCGGGAACGGCCACCATTTTGTCCTCATCTGAGGGGAACTGCGGCACGTGAGGAAGTGAGGCAGGAGTCCCCGTTGATGGGTCAGGTGTCTTAATTTTAGCCTTAACGTAAGGAACCTCGGCAGAGCCGGTACTATGAGGCCTGGAATGTTTCTGCGACATACCAACCGCCAACTGAGCCTTCGAAGGAAGGCACTGCCGGTAAAAGAACCTTTCTTCTTTGCCCCCTCAACAGATCCGGTGTCACCACAAGAGCGGGAACGGTGAGCAACCGATTTCACCGACAGGGCCTTGCCCGGCCCCTCAGAACTGTTGGTAGCCTTAGCCTCTGTACGAGGGACCTCGGACTTATGCCCGGTAAAAGCCTTATCAGCACGGGCCTCGAACATCCGTTTGGTAACCACAAGCCCAGCCAAGGCCTCGGCGCGCACCCCGGTTTTGTTTTTGAGGGAAGCCGAAAGAGAGGCCTCAGAGCAAGCTTCGGTACCCCACGACTCAGTAGAACTGGGCCTCCAAACAGCCCCCACAGGAGGGTCCTTGGAGCGTACTCCGGTGTACACAGGCCCCTTAATGAGACCCTCAGAGTAAACTGCGGTAGAATTATTAGGCCCGACAGGCACCTCAGGGCGAACCCCAGTAACAGAGCGATCAACGCCCCTCCCGGCCCGAGAGGAACCTGGGAAGGAATCCCCCGGTCGGGGTGCTCTGAAAAGTAAAGAACTTACTGGGCGTTTCTTCTTCTCGTCGATGAACGCCTGAAAATGAGAAGGAGGAGTTCGTCGGAACACCTCCTCCCACCGCTCCAACCAACGTTCAAGTGCCCGGACCAAAAGACAGTCACAGTAAAAACAGGAGTCCCAACGGTATTCCGGACCCAAACACTCTAAACAAAGAAGATGGGGATCCGCCCTCGCGAAGCGACGGCGAGACTATGATAAGTCTGGAAAAACTAGTTTAAAAGACATAGACAGACTATTAAACGAACGCTAGCGAGAGCCATAGAGGAAAACTGGGAAGAAAATCTTCCGAGGATGCAAGTGCGTCCGGCCCCGATCGTGTGGAGAAAAGGACTGATGGGCGATGCGTGGGGCGTGGCCAAGGTGGGCGGGGTTACGGCCGCATGCCGGGCCCCGCGCAGGAAAGAGACGAGGGACACATTTTTGAAAATAATTTGGATGCTTTTTACAAAGTGCTCCGGTCCCGTCCCACAGGACGGAGAGATGTCCCACAAGTATGGAGGATGGGGACGGGACGTGGGAGTAATATATATACATTCTTATTTTTCAGGAAGATTGAACTCATTATTACAGTGGGTTGTGGAAGGAAAAGATGTAGGCAGCAGATTGGGCTGACAGCAAGCTCCAATGACCTAAAGATGTGCTGTAGGATTGCCCATATAGGTGCTCCAGTAGATACGAACTTTTATAATGGAAAGGAATTCTGCTTGTGACTAGCAGAGGGGTTTGGGGTTCTTATTACAGAGGCCAAGTGGGCATCAAACCCCCAGGTGATCAGTCTTTCTTATTATGCCAGCCATTGGGGAAGAGTGGGTAGGATGGCCTCATACTAGGTATGCAACTTGTGTTTGATGCCAGGAGATGACCTACGTTGTTTCTCATAGGAGATGCAACGTTTCAGACAGCTTAGTTCACAAATTTAAATAGGTTTGCTGTGAAATGGGCCTGTATTTCCAGATAGGTATGTGGGAATGTTGGGAGAGGCGGACCACAGCTCTACATTGCGGTGATAAGAATGGGGTACATTGTTCTAGGGTATAGAGATTACGGGGAGGTTCAGTTTCGTGATTTTGCAATGGATCGGTGAATATAGACTGTGATATCCATATTGCATTGTAATTTCAGAGAGCCACAGCGCCTGGAGACCATGCAAATGAAAGCAGTACGCTGTATAAAACCCTAATAACATAATATTTGCCAAGAGTTGCTCGAGAGCCACAGTAACAGCAGCTCATGCCAGTTGTTACCTCATAAGCATACTGTAGCCACCATAGGCGAGGTACTGAAATAGCATTATTATGAATCTCATAAATGGTAACTGAAGCCGTACAAAAGCGGAAATAAATAGGGTATAAAACTCCCTAAAATGACATTTAGAGGATAAAAATGAGTCATTCACTGCAGGGTAGTATACTGATGAAGAACAACACCTTCAAAATATGATTCGGAGAAGTCCAAAATCTGCAAAATTAATGAGGGGGGCAGAGATATAAAAATGCCAACCTCTCTCAAACGGGTCAGACAAACTATTCCTGTTGGGAATTTCACGTTGAGCCTGAAACTGCAGACGGCATTGTCCTCACACGTCGGTAGCAGTTGTAAATCACATAAATGGCATTCATCTAACATGAGGTGGGTGGACTTCGGGGGAGGCAAAATGCCAACCGTAGGTCCAAATCTCAATGTGTGATATTTGTCCATTTAATTTACATCCAGTGCAATGAGACATGGTTCAAGTTTCTACAATCGTCCTAGAAATATTCATAGTTTTAAGTCATTTTCTGATTATTTGAAAATACCAGGCATCTTAAAGAGCACACATGGACAAAAAATATGCCATGCCATAGCTGTTGGAGTTAGTGTCAACTATGCAAATACAATTCCGACACTCCAGCCAGAAGTCATACCAAACTCTGTAAAAAGTGTACATGTTTGGGAACACAATTACTACAACAACGACACCACCTTAGTCCAGAAAGGCAGGCCATTCCTTCCCTTTTCCAAGTGCAAGTAGCTGTTGATGGGTGACACTTCTCCTTTCTGACTCCAGGACACCCCAGCAGGGGACAGTTAAAGGAATGGTTACGCCAAACTTGTATTCCATTAATCATTGGTACACCCTACAACACCTGTAATCGATGTATTATAAGTGTGTTTCCAATGGAGCATCACTTACTTTTAGATGCTCCTAACTTATCACTGCGACCCACCTGTGTTCCACAAGGCCATCTTGTGGTATTGTAAAGTCTGATGTGTTCGTGCTAAGTTTGAATGCTCTAGAGTCACAAACTGGAGCAAATGCCCCTACTTGTAATGCTTGTAGCAAATGGAGCCTCAATGCATTTATGCAATCATGTATCGCCATGGAAATGCAGAAGGCGCTTTTGTCTGCAATACATCAACAAGGCCTTTTGTCTATTTTAGTTTTATTTTCCACATGTGTGTGTCTGCGTTTGCTCATTGCTTTAAACTAATTTGTTTCTTTACCAAATCACTTTCTACATCTTGGTGAAACTACAACATATTCAAACATCTGCTACATCAATCAGAGTGTTTTATATTATTTATCATCATCATCATCAATAGTTTATTCAGATAATAAAATCCATAAACCAATTTTAAAAACAACAATACACAAAACTTACAGCAATATTCAAAACAGTTAAAAACACAAACTATATGTAAGCACAATTTATACCTCATATATGTTAAAAAAAACAGATTAATATAAAATGCAAGTACTATTTCATATTTCAAACAATTTCTTCCGCCGATACCAGACTTTTCTCAAGAATTCTAGACAACACCAGGCCACTGGGGTAGTTTCAGCGAGCAACAGAAATATCAGGGCAGGTCCAGCTTGAGTAAAGCCTACATTTTTGAGCAAGGGTACAATGGTCCTCTTTCTAATATCTTGATAGACATGACAAAACAAAACAAAATGTAGGAGCTCTTCTTCTGGCCAGTTACACCCCGGGCAGACTGTGGACTGTTCCGTGCTCAGCTAATTTTTAGTTCTCGTCCTAAGCCATAAGGAATTAAAACGTGCCCTAGTCAATGCCCAGCAATCTGTGAGCTTGATGCTGTGCAGAAGATATGGCTGAATGCCCCCTAAACTTGAAATTAGCATGTGTTTTCTATTTGACTCCACTTGGGGCCCAGATGTTTCACTATTAGGCACAATGATAGAATAAAACAACTGCTTATATTTGTTCACAATAGCAGGTGTTAGAAGGGAAGACTGGCATTGCAAACTCTGAGCGTTCAGCTGTAATGTACACATGGTCAAAGTTTTAATAATCATGTGTGTTAGTGTAGCTTTTGGGTTACACCAAACCTTCAACCAGTGTAAGAAAGGGGCCATTTGCAAGTCATCACCAATATGGGGGATTCCGAGTTCAATGTGTACGGCATAGTTAGGTGCCGAACTATGTAGACGAAGCAGTTTTTTAAAGAAAGTGTTTTCTATTATTTCAATTGGGTTGACTTTCTCCATAACGCACAGAGCAGCACCATCATTTGTTGCGGCCTTCGGTTGAGCTCTATACACCTCCAAAATCATTTTGATCGGTTGCCCTGAGCACATATACTTAAAACGAGACGGGGCTTGCCTCCTTTTAGAGAACTGCTTCTCTATGTGTGAGAACCCCCGTCAGTTTCTGCTAAAGGTGACTCCAAGGTAATCAAATTTATCTACCTATATAATCTATGTTACTGATGCATCATGTTATTCTTCACTGGAATGCATGTACATGTTAATAGACAACGGTTACAACAATTTTTAAAGATTGAAAGAATGTGCCGCTATCATGTGTACATTTATCTTTATGTCTTTCTGCAAATCTGTTTTTTACACCTCAGATCAAACAAGGTTTGTCAACGTTAGAAATATGAAATCATTGTTATTCATTTCTTCTACATATGTCCCTGGGCTTGTTATTTTAAAAAAATGCTTTATTACCATTTTACACCATTTATAAGAAGTTTTGAAAACACATTTTTTAGTTAGAATTTCTAAGCTGATACATCTTTTATCTGTACTTCTTCAAATTGATCATCACAATTAAATCATTTAGCTACGAAGCCTATTTCAAATTAATAATGGCCGGCCTCCACGAGTTCATGTTCGAACCTGTGTACACAGAAAGAAATGGAAGTAAGAACAAAGTCAAGAACTAACGGAGTAAGGCAGTGAAAGTGAGGACGAATCTCCTGAACCCGAACCCAGTCATGTCTCCAGTTGTCAATGCCAGGGTTATGAACTATGCCTACTTTATCTGAAAACCACTGTTGTTAGGAGAACACCACTTGTAGGGCCCATCTATTCCAAGAAGATCAAACTCAACAGTGATTACACAGCAAAAGGAATTTCAGGCAGTGTCTCTTACCCCTTTGTTTCTACGAATGTTGATGGTCTTTATGCATGAACATCGGGGCACAATTAGTCTGCGTTTCCCCACTAATGAGTGAGTATAGCATTACCTTATTACGAATATTTGCCAAACTTTATTGTACTTTCACTAGCCCAAAAGGATGTATTATTTTCTATGGGATGGCACAAACAGTTGACTTCTCTTCATCCAGCCTCCCATCCATCATCTCCTGTAATATGAATCTATATCTGTCTTTACCATGTCCACATGTAAATCTCTATTTATTACTATGTGGTTAACCACAGAAAAAGAAACAATTCGGCATCTACTGCTACAGTGCCTGGGCAACCAACGGATAAGAGCTCACTATCTGAAATATATATTCTCGAACTTAACGTTGATGGATGAACCAACGTGCTGGGCTTGGCTGATTAATGGAGACAAAACAAAGTGGCTATTAGCTACTTACAAAATTCTCCATCACGTCAACTTCCCAATTAACTAATTAGGTCCTCAAAGACTTATGTAGACCTCGGAGTGCAACCACAGGACAACTTATCGTGAAACACAGACCTTATTCTTCTTCCTTCTCGCTACCTTACTTGTGCAGACAAAGGAGACTTTTTCTCTTTTTCCTCATTTTGTAAAAATCATGTGGATTAAATACAAATAATAAAACAAAACAAAAAATGATGTGGTTATCGCTGAGCCGTTGTCTGCGACAATCCAATGTACTCACTATTTCATTAATTAGTATCAACCGCTTTCCAGTGGCAAATAAGCACGTGTAGTCCCAGTGTTTAAAAGAGGAAATCGAGACGATCCGGCAAATTATCGTCCCACAGCTCTGTTAGTCACTATGGGGAAAATATTTGCCACCTTCCTCCAAAGAAAAATCTCCAAATGGGCCGAGGACGCCATGATTTATGATGTAAGACAAACTGGGTTCACCAAAGGAGTCAGAGTGGAACCTAACTTGCTGCTATTAAATCTGGTCAAACTAGACGCAATAAAACACAAGAAGACTATGGGCCTCATTACGACCCAGGCGGTAAGTTACCGCCTGGGTCGTACCCTTACCACCATGGCGTAAACTATGTTTACGCCATGGTGGTTGGCGGATTTACCGCCCCATTCCAAGGTGAGTGGGGCGGTAAATCCCCATTTCCCATTTTACCCTATGGGCATAATGGGAATGGGGAAAGGCGATAATTACGCCACCGTAAATTACGGTGCCGTAATTATCGCCAAGGTCCCTTTGCGGCATGGCTTTTAACAAAAAAAGCAGCCGTTAAAAGCCATCCCGCAAAGGGAACCTTGTAATCAGGCGTTAAGGGTCGGCGCCGTTTACGGCGCCGTAAACCCCTTAACGCCTGAGTCGGAATGAGGGCCTATTTTTAGCATTCATCGACCTAAAACAAGCTTTCGATAGTATCAATCGTCAGCTCCTGTGGAAGAAATTGAAGACCTAGGGCTGTCCAAATCAGCTACTATCTCCATTGATAGCACTACACGCAAACACCAGCCTTTGCGTGCGGCTAAATGCAGAAGGTGAACTATCCGAAGAAATACAAACCACAAAAGCTGTAAAACAGGGCTGCCCCTTGGCAGCCCTACTGTTCAAACTTTTTATATCAGATCTTCCAGCAGCACTTGCACAAACACGGTCTTTCCCCCCAAAAGCGAATGGAAATCACTTAAGACATATAATCTACGCAGATGATGTGGTGCTGCTCGAAAGCACTGAAATAGGTTTACAAAGACTGCTGTCAGCTCTGCAAGACTACCTAATGGCAAATCAGCTGACCATAAATGTGAAAAAGTCACAAGTCGTTGCTTTGGGCTATAAAACTAAAATGAAGAAAGATATCTTTAGGTGGAAAGTATATCATAAATCATTGACCAGAACAGATGCAATCCGATACTTGAGAGTCTCCTTTAACACCTTGATTAGAGAATGGAGCTGGACGAACAAGCTCTCATCTCTCATGAGAATGTTTGCATTGCAAGGTCTGAAACTGCACGCTAAATATGGAAAATTCACACTACAACCGTTAGTAACTTTTTAGCTGCAAAACACGGTGGAATATCGATGCAAATTTTTGGTCACAATTGGAAGGGATCTTTTGGCGTAAAGCTCTCAAACTCCCGCAGTGTGTCTCAATGGTGGCAATTAGGCACGAGCTGGGACTTGAATATTTACATTCCCTTGTTTTATGGAAATCGATAACACTTCTCAGAAAAATGAGACTATCACCTGTAACAAAAGCATTCCTCATTTTAAACAACAAAAGTCACGATGCATCTGCCTCCCGACTAAATAGTTGGGAAGAGAAATTAATGGCTATCCTGGACGCCGCTGATGTAAAAATGTCCTTGGTCCTAAATATTCCACAATTGGCAAAAGAAAAATGCAGACAATGGAATTGGATCGTTAATACAGAAAAACGAGCATCACTGGCAACAGCGATAGACTTAGGCCTGACATTGCAAAAAGCAGGAGAATTGCCAAAGTATCTTGCTATATTTTCGTCGAACCAGTTTCTAAGACTACGCCTCAATCTATACCATACGCAAAAGAGGCTGATGAAAATAAAAGAGCTAACAACTAAGGATGATACTTGTCGCTTCTGTCAGATAGAGGTATAATCAATTAAACATTTAATAATTGAGTGCCCGAAGATTGCTGTCCAGCACTCCTTACATCTAGAACGCTTTGCTCCAAAAAATGGAAATATGATGGAATGGTGGAGCTACCTAATAACGGGGACAAATGTCCAGCTAACCTGTGATGTCATTAATTTTATTGACATGTTACTACCATGATCATCGGAGTCGCTGGACAGCCCCGTATGCAGACAAATTGTTGATAAGAACAGACGACTGACGCTCTCCTAAACTAAATTGTTGTTGTTGGCATGCTGCACGAGGTCGAAGAGAGAAGTGAAAAACTTCTTTTCTTCCTTCTTCTCTTTCGTTCCTCGTCTTCTCTTCTGCTTTTACCTTCCTCCTCCCGTTTCTCTTGTAGTATGATGTAATACATGGGGCATTTTGAATGGGAATGACAAAAAGTTTGTTTTCTTTTACAAAACTAAAGTCAATAAAAAAAATAAAAAAATAAGCACTTTTGGAAGCTACTGTTTCAGTAGAGCAGAATGTGGATTTTTTTGGGAAACAAATGTTCATGTAACGTGGGATTAAATAAAATAAAATGGTGCAAAACAGTGGTTAAACAGTCCAACTGAATAAAATGGCACCCTTTGACAACAAAAAAAGGCCAAAATGTTGGTCCTGCACTTTATTGTCATGTTGTCCGATATGACTGCTCCAGCCTGATTCAACCTTGTTCTTCGCATTAAGGATCCATGGGGGGCCAAGACATGCATATTTGGCAACCGATGGTTGCCCAAAAACCGTAGAATAAAATCAATCCAAATGACCAAAATAATCACTGCACCTCTTTGCAAGGGAAAACAAGGTTTATTACATGCAAAAAAGGTCTCAAGGCGATTCCGTAGAATGAAACGGACACAGAGTTGGTCTTATCTCAAGACGTTACACCTTTTTATAACGACAAGACCACAAATTAACAATACTAAGCATAATATTGAGTACAACAAAATCCCACCACCATCATTGGCTACTACCTATAGTACATGCTAATACCCCACCTATATATAGACCCTTGACCAATTGGCCACATCTATACTAACCTGTGCCCCAGACACCTGGTCCCCCTACATCACCGTCAAACCCTGGTATATAATTGATGAGTTCTTATCAATAGATTTGTACATTTGGGACCATCATGTGATGTGCACCCTCCTTTTCCAGACGCGATCAAAGAGACGTTGCACGACCAACCCTGGTTTTGATGAGACGAACAAGTTACTTCTTACCTTGTAACGTTCTTTCGACGGGATGTTCCTCCGACGTATTCCTCATCTTAGATATATCCTTCCAGCTCTGCTGGCCTCGGAAATTTTTTTCTCCAGAGGGCGCTGCGCGTCGACGTCCCTCGAGTCGATGACCCTCGACAGCAGCCGTATCGACGCTCGACGTCATCCTGCCTATAAAAGCCGCGCGCAGCGTCCGTTGCTCAGTTCCGTTTTGTAGCCCACAGTATTACTGTTTGGACTAGACTAATCACCCTGAAGGAGCGTAAGCTGCAACAACAAGGGAAGTAAAACTGCGGGGATGGATGGGAGGGTCGATGAGGAATACGTCGGAGGAACAAACCCGTCGAAAGAACGTTACAAGGTAAGAAGTAACTTGTTCTTCGAAGGGATTGTGTCCTCCGACGTATTCCTCATCTTAGATAGGCTCCCATAGCAGTATTCTATATTCGGAGGAGGGAGTACTGACTTCACGCTGTCTTCTATTGGTGAATAGAATGCAGTACAGCCCTTCCAAACTTAGTCTCTTGACTAGAGGAGGAATCCAGATTGTAAAAACGTGTAAAGGTATGGACAGACGACCATGTAGCGGCCGCACATATGTCTTTAATCGGCACGCCTCTTTTGAGGGCCGATGAAGCTGCAATACCTCTGGTCGAATGAGCCCTAAGGTTTTGAGGGGGCTCTTTCCCTGCCAGTTTATAACATTCCAGAATGGCTAGAATGATCCATCTGGAAATGGTCTGCTTAGTTATTGGTAACCCCAGCTTGTGACCTGCGTAGCCTACAAACAGCTGGTCTGCCTGTCTTATCCTGGCTAGTCTACTAATGTAAAAACTTAAAACCCTCCTAGGGTCTAGTCTGTGTAACCTCTCTTCCTCTTTCCCCGGGTGAGGAGGAGGATAGAAAGATGGTAGGATAATCTTCTGAGAGATATGGAATTCAGAGACTACTTTTGGGAGGAAATTAGGCTTCACTTGTAGGACAACTTTGTCTTTGTGAAAGATTGTATGAGGGGGTTTACAAGAAAGAGCTTGTAACTCGCTCACCCTTCTAGCAGATGTAAGTGCTATTAATAAAACAGTCTTAAGGGTAAGAAATCTTAACAAACAAGAATGGAGAGGTTCGAAAGGTGTCCCCATCAGGAAAGTTAATACTAAGTTTAAATCCCATAGGGGAACTTGGAATGGTCTTGGGGGATAAACATTGGTTAACCCCTTTAGAAACTGTATTACCAAGGGTAATTTGAAATAGGATGGTTCCTCCGCAGTACGCTTAAAGATAGATAGCGCTGCGAGATAGCCCTTAATTGTGCCAACTTGAAGGCCTGAATTTGCCAAATATAGTAGGAAGGACAAAACCATTGGTGTACCACATGAAAATGGGTCGATATTCTGTTCTCTACACCAGCTGCAAAATCTGTTCCAACGGCAGCGGTATAAAGACTTTGTTGCTGGTCTCCTTGCCGAAAGCAACACCTCCATAACATCATCAGGGAGGTCCCAATCCTTGTACCTCAGCCGTTCAGAAGCCAAGCGTGAAGGTTGAGGGTTTTGATGTCTGGATGGAGAACCTGACCTCCCTTCTGTGAGAGTAGGTTCTCTCTGAGAGGAAGTCGAAATGGAGGGCAGATGGACAAGTCTAGAAGGTCCGGGTACCACGTTCTCCTGGCCCAATCCGGGGCAATTAGGATCATGGTTCGCCGGAATCTTCTCAACCTCCTGATCATTTGAGGAATGACAGGGACCGGTGGGAACGCGTACAGAAGCGGAAACTCCCAGTCCACTATGAACGCGTCTCCCAGAGCTCCTCTCGGAGGAAATTCCCTTGAGCAGAACAGGTCGCATTTCCTGTTTAGACTTGTGGCGAACAGATCTACTTGAGGGGTTCCCCAAAGGGCAAAGATCTCGTGAAGGACTTCCTGAGCTAGCTCCCACTCGTGGGAGACTGTGTTCTGCCTGCTCAGAGCGTCCGCTGTCAAGTTCTTCTCTCCGGCTAGGTGAACTGCCGATAGAGAGATTCCTTCTTGGATTGCCCAAAACCAGAGCTGCATCGCCTCTCTGCACAGGGGTAGTGATCCTACGCCTCCTCTTTTGTTGAGGTAATGCATGGCCACCGTGTTGTCCGTCATTATCAGGACGTTCTTCCCTTGTACAACTGGCAGGAAAGCCTTCAACGCAAGTTTGATGGCTCTCAGCTCTAACAGGTTGATGTGTAGTCTGGACTCCGATGGAGACCAACGACCGCTGATGGTCAAGTCGTTGGCGTGGGCTCCCCACCCCGTGAGTGAGGCATCCGTGACTACTGTTATCTCCGGCCAGGGTTGCCAAAACTGTTCTCCTTTCAGAATGTTCTCCTGACAGGCCCACCACTGAAGGTCTCGAGCCACTCTGCCGGGAACCTGAAGAAGATCTGTCATTCTCCCTGAGAATTGAGACCACTGAGTCCTCAGTGTCCACTGGAGGGATCTCATTCTCAGGCGAGCCTCTGGCACAAGGAAAATGCAGGATGCCATGAGGCCTAGCAACCTCAAAAAGTCGAAAGCTGGGAGACGTTGGGCAAGTTGGAACTTGGTAACTATCTGTAGAATATCTTGAGCCCTCACCTCTGGTGGCGAGGCTTTTCCCAGGGAAGTATCCAGGATCGCTCCTATGAACTGGAGTCTCTGTGATGGTATCATTTGAGACTTCTTTAAACTGAGGGAGAAGCCCAGTTTGTGAAGGGAGTAGCATACGTGATTTAGCTGGATCTGAGCTTGCTCCGGAGAAACAGCCCTGATCAGCCAATCGTCCAGGTAGTGGTAGACGTGAATCCCTTCCCTCCTTAGACTTGCCGCCACTACCGACATTAACTTGGTGAAGACCCTCGGGGCGGAGGTCAGCCCAAAAGGCAGTACTCGAAATTGATAGTGAGAGTTGCCAATTGCGAACCTCAGGTATTTCCTGTGTTTGAGATGGATAGGCACATGGAAATAAGCGTCCTGAAGGTCCAGAGATACCAACCAGTCCTGAAACTGAAGGGCCTGGAGGATCTGAGAAAGAGTGACCATCTTGAATTTGTCTTTCCTGAGGAATTTGTTCAATTCTCGCAAGTCCAAGATGGATCTCAGTCCTCCGTCTTTCTTTGGAATGAGAAAGTAAGGGGAGTACCAGCCCTTGTTCCTCTCCGCTACAGGTACCGGTTCTATGGCACCTTTCTCTAGCAGGTCTATAATTTCCTGCAAGAGGAGCGGATCTGGAGCTTTCTGAGAGCTGATCCCCGGTGGATGACTCTGAGGTATACGTAGGAAAGGTAGGCAGTAACCTTGGGCAACTGTTTCCAATGCCCAAGCATCTGACGTGATAGCCTGCCATTCCGCCAGATGTTGAGTCAACCTGCCTCCTACAGGTGTCCTGTGAGGGAAGTCCTCAGAGTGGTTTTGGGGCGGCTGATGTAGATGCCGATGGTAAAGAGGCACCTGCTGTTGCTGCGGCTTTAGAATATCTACCCCGTCCACCTCGGGTAGTTCTTCTTTGATCCCTTTGAGCCGGTCGTCCTCTACCTCTTCCGAATGAGGAGTAGAAGCGAAAGGACTTGCCCCTCGCAGAGGTTCCTGTGGGACGAAAAGGAGTCTGACGGATTGCAGCTCCTAGGGATTTTGCTGCTGCTTTTGAAGTTTGCAGTTTCTCTAAAGTGTCATCCGCCTTTTTCCCGAACAAAGAAGAGCCATCAAATGGCATGTTCAAGAGCCTGGCTTGCACATCTGGGGCAAAACCCGACTTTCTCAACCAAGCGAACCGCCTGGTTGATGTACTTGCCGCCATTGCTCTGCTGATACTGTCAGCCGAATCAATGCCCGTCTGGAGGGATTCGCACATAGCGTCTTTACCGTCCTGTATAATATTCAGGAACGCATCCCTTTCTTCTCCCTCCGGGATGCAGTCAGCCGCTGTAGAAGCACACTCCCAAAGTGTATGGCTGAACCTAGCAAGGGTGCAAGTAGCATTAACAGACTTTAACGCCATGCTACATGCTGAAAAGACTTTCTTAGCCATAGCATCATACTTTTTATCGTCCCTGTCCTGTGGGACAGTAGGATAAGCCGTCTTGACGTCGGTAGAGGATGCTGCTTGTACCACCAGACTTTCTG
Organism: Ambystoma mexicanum; assembly: GCF_040938575.1. Lineage (NCBI taxonomy): Eukaryota > Metazoa > Chordata > Amphibia > Caudata > Ambystomatidae > Ambystoma > Ambystoma mexicanum. The sequence continues at coordinate 246,704,846 of NC_090921.1, read as the reverse complement.
GGGATGGATGTTTAGACAAGAACTCTGGGTCTGTGGAAGATACCCTGTACTTTGCAGACAGTTTTTTATTTACTGCTGGTATTACATCTGGGGTTTCCCAGTTTGTCATGATCTTTCTCTGAAGAGCTTTATGAAAAGGCACCACTGGATCCTCTTGTGGGCCTTTGTCAAGAATATCCGTGAGGTCATCTTGCTGGAAAGATTGTGAAGGTGTAGACCACCCCATGAACTCTGTAATTCTGGCCATTAAGGCTCTGTAGGGGGTTTCAGCATGCTCCCCCGGGTCTGGTTTAGCAAAATCCACCTCAGGGGAAGTGTCTAAACCACTTGCCTCATGTAAAGAATCATGAAGATCCTTTAATCTGCGCTCTTCAGAGGAAAATTCCTCTCTAATTGGGGTTACAGGTCTCTGTAACTCATCTTGTTCTGACAAATCACCCTCTTCTAAAATTGAGGATATAGTTCTCAATTGTTCTGAACTAATAAAGGGAGTAAATCCCATTTCCAAGGCAGAGGGGGATGAACTTGTCATTATTGGCCTCGAAAGCGTCGATGTCGTCGACGCCGACGTCGAAGGCTTCGAGCGTGGCGTCGAAAACAGAGGTGGAGGCCTCGAGGACCTCGACAGAATTGGAATTTTACTCGACAATATCGACGCCATCGACGCCATCGACGTCGAGGGCCTGGTAATCGTCACTGGATGTGTGGTCATCGTGACTTTTCTCGGCGTCGACGCCGGTGTCGAGGCCGGCGTCGAGTCGACAGACCTGTGTGTCGAAGGTCCCTTCGACAACGGCGTCGAAGACCTCGACGTCGACGGAACCTTCGTCGACGGCGTCGACGGAACCTTCGAGGAAGGTTTGGAGGTCATAGTCCTACTCGAGGGTTCGAGACGCGCTCGAGAGGTTTCTTTCGCCGGGTACTGCGACTCGCAGCATTTTTGACCTTTGGGTCTTTCGACCAGAGCATCGCTCTCGGCAGTCTTCGAGGGGGTTGAGGCCGCTTTCTCGAAGACGCTCATCATGTTTTTTCTGAATTCCTCCCATTCAGCCCGGGAACTATGTTTCGTGGGCCAAGGGATTCTTTTTGGCGAAACAGAGGAAGAGGAAGACGGAGAAGGGGATCTTCGACGTTTCATCTTCGAGTGTTTCGATCTCGAGGAGTGATGAGACCCACTCCGAGATCTGGAGCGTGAATGGTGACGAGGAGACGAATGTATCGACTTCGTCGAAGAAGAAGAAGCTTTAAAAGTCTTACCTTTCTCCAGCTTCCCCCTACGCTCCTTCAGGGCCTTAGCTGTCATGGACATACAGTCCTCACACTCCGAACAATGGTGTTCGGCTCCCAAGCACCACAGACAATTTCTGTGAGGATCGGTCAACGACATCTTTTTCCCACAATCTCGACATTTTTTGAAGCCGGATCGAGGGGTTGTCGGTTCCGACGAGGAAGCCATCGAGTACGATTCGAATAACTTGAAGTAAATAGTACTAAGAACTGAGCAACGGTATTCCGAGGCACCGAGTTAGCGCGGAAAAACGCAACTGAGCAACGGACGCTGCGCGCAGCCTTTATAGGCAGGATGACGTCGAGCGTTGATACGGCGGCTGTCGAGGGTCATCGACTCGAGGGACGTCGACGCGCAGCGCCCTCTGGAGAAAAAATTTTCCGAGGCCAGCAGAGCTGGAAGGATATATCTAAGATGAGGAATACGTCGGAGGACACAATCCCTTCGAAAATAGGCTTCCTCATTAACCCAGACACCATGGCGCACACAAGGTGCACCGCCGACCTTGTATGGAATTTTTAGGCATCACCTTTGCTCCTTCTTTCCTGAATCACAAGACATTCCAATCACAACCCCCCATCTCCTCCCAACCACAGGTACCCAAGAATGACGCAACCAGGGCCCCGCTCTTGAGTCTGAATTTTGAGGATTTGTTCGCTCAAGTTGTGTGTCTAGGTGCAATTCATATAGGGGTCAGCCATGCAGTGATGGCAGTAGTGTTCTAAATCTTTACCGGGCTGTTTTGGCATCACAGAGCCTCATGCCCTATTCTCATGAATTTGTCCTTCAAAGGGTGCATACCTTCCTGCTATTCTACCAACTAACATTCAGTTCCCATCGGGTTATCATGGGTTGAATACAAAAGTACGGTTCTGTTGGACCATGCCCCCCTGATGCTGACATGGCAATATGCATCCCCTAGGCCCCAAATTCCAATGTGGAAGTTGAGGAGCGAAGCCCTACTAGACATTCCCTTTCGCAAACACATTAAGAATAGTATTACCGAATACTTTCAACAAAATGTTGGTAGCGTCTCCAGTTCAAGTACCCTGTGGGAAGCTCTAAAAGTAGCCCAATCAGGGAGTGTCCAAGCCACAATCTATAATGAACTTACAGCTGAGGAAAAGGCAACGCAAATGCAGATGGTGATAATCAAGGAAGGTTACTAGCCTGGCTATATAAGAGCGAAGTACAATGGACACCAATCTATTCAATTATCACACAACAGGGCACCCCGTGTATCACACAAGGGGGCATCAACAAGGCATTTCAAACCTTCTACTGTAAACTATATCGCAAAAACTCCAAATCCAACAGGGCAGAGATAGAGGAAATGCTAGCCGACATACAACTCCCTAGACTGAACAATGAGCCAATGAGAGAACTAGACTCCCCAATTACGGTAGAAGAACTGGCAAACACAATAAGATCATTACCTATAGGTAGACCTCCGGGCACAGACGGCCTGCCCAGTGAATTTTACAAAGCATTCGCCACAGAATTAGCCTCTCGCCTCTTAAACACTTTGAACGAGGCTTATGATTCTGGTCGCCTCCCACCCAGCCAAAGGGAATCAGTGATTATACCCCTTCTGAAACCTAATAAATCCCCACAAGAATTTAGTTCTTACAGGCACCTGACCATGCTTAACCAGGGCGTCAAGATCCTTACAGCGACAGTGGCCAACAGGTTGTTAAAAATCGTACATACATTAGTGCACTCGGATCAAACCAGTTATGTACCAGGCAGGAACATGGTCTGGAATCTAAGACGCCTACACCACATCATGTATAGCACTGCCTCTTGGGACACACAATGTGCCATTGCAACGCTAGATGCAGTGAAAGCATTTAAATCCATTAGATGGGATTGGTCATACGCTACGCTGCGCAGGTTCGGCTTTGGTCCAAACTACTTAAGATGGGTTAAACTGATATATACTAAACCTACAGTGAAAGTAAAGACAAGCAGACACCTTTTGAGCCCTTTGGTACTAGAAAAGGCACCAGACAGGGCTGCCAATTATCCTCACACTATATATCCTGACCATGGAACCGGTAGCAACACACATGAGGTCGGAATATAAGGAAGCAGGTATACTAGTTCATGGAACACACCACCTGCTATCCATGTATGTGATAATATGCACATATATGTGCAAAATCCGGAAGATAACCTGGAACTCATACTAGAAACCCTCACACACTTCTCACGACTTTCAGGCATTACAATTAGTTTGGAAAAATCATCCCTGTTTCATATAGCGGGACTGACAAAGATACCACAACACAACTACTGAAACTGGCCCTAAAGTGGTCAGTTTCTACATTTCGTTACCTCAGGATTGACATATATCATGGCCCTACGCAGGGACATGACAACAATACCTTGAGGGCCCTTGATGGCATACAGCGCTCAATAAGGTTCTGGAATAGACAACACCTTACGTTGATTGGCACGACGGCACTGCTAAAAATGGTGGCCGTCCCGAGGCTTTTACAATATTTCATGCACATTTCATACAACATACCTAAAACCTTTTTCAAAACCATTGATTCCCTATGTAGAGAATTCTTGTGGAGAAACGGCAGATGTAGATTGGCACTGACCTCGTTGTAGAAATCGTACGAAGAGCGTGGCATTAGGATGCCTTGCTTCGAAAGTTACTACCTAGCGCGGCAACTACAACATATAGTGAACTGGCTGGCAGACAAACCTAATGGAGAAACTCAGCTACTCCAACCCACAGAACCAAGCTTATTCCTTAAGGAACATTTATGGTGTAATAAGCCTTACCCCATACAGCACTCACACCTTATATTGCTGGGATTACAATTATGGGGGCAGGCGTTAACACTCATCAAATTAAAGGACCCCCTATCTATGCAAATCCCTCTAGTGTCTCTCTCCCATCAACAACCCAAATTCAATTGAGGATTCGGACACACTGGGAATCAAAGGGTATTGCCACAATTGGGGACCTGCTACGCGATACTACCTTTATACCCTTTCTCGACTTAGTTGACAACATGGGCCTCGATTGGGGCCAGTATCTGCAATATGGCACCATTAAAAATACGATTGTATGCAGATGGACGATGTACGGAGAGATAATAGAGACACACTCCATAATCGATACACTATACGACATTGCTGAAGGAACCCAGATGGTCTCTAGGTTATATCATTTTCTCCTGATTGATTGATTTTATTTATACCGTGCATCACAGGCTTAAGAGCGCCGACATACAAACAATAACAAAGCAAATAGACGTCTTAATAAAAAAAAACATAAAGTCTATAATACAAAAACAGTTAAAAATGGCCACATGAAAAGAATGACAACACAATATAGTATCCAGCAATATCCTTGAAGAATAGACAGGTCAATTCAGAACAATTCTTAGTTTGGTAGAATAATTGGTATCCAGATTGACCACCTCCAATAAACAATGCAGTCAGTGTTATCAGTGGAACACAAGTTATTTAGCTCTATCCACCGAAGAACTTTCAGGTCTGAGTTCTAACACAGTTGGTGCCCACTCTCCGATTTAACCAGGTTACTCACCGTTGTGACCACCTTACTCCTAGTCCATAGTCACCTTTCCTCCATACTTATGGAACATCTCTCCGTCCTGTGGGGCGGGACCGGAGCACGTTGTAAAAAGCATCCACATTTTTCCAAAAATGTGTCCTTCCTCTCTTTCTTCGCCCATCAGTCCTTTTCTATCGCCAGGTCAGAGACCTATTAGCAATAACAGAGGAACCTTATTAGAGGGGACGGCGGGCAGGCGTATGGAGGAAAGGGAACTATGGTTATACTCCTACATCCCGTCCCCTTTCCTCCATACTTATGGGAGATTCCCTAGCACTCCTTATAGGAACTACGGGGGGATGGAAAACCCCTTACTGAAACAGGTTCTTCAGCACAGCCTGACCAAACTGAGCATCAGCTCTTGAGCTCATGTCGAGACAATAATGCTTACAAAAGGCCGATGGGGAGGCCCAAGTAGCTGCCCTAGCGATGGACTCCCAGGGGACGTATTTCTGAAAAGCAACCGCGGCTGCCTTGCCCCGCACCAGGTGTCCATGAATACCCTTAGGAAATTTCAGCCCTTGGACGGTGAAAAACTCTGTGAGGCAGGTGGCGGTCCACCGAGAAATAGTCCCATTAGATGCCTGCTTACCCTGAGGGTAACCGAAGGTCACAAAAAGTTGAGAAGAACTCCTAAGCTCAGTAGTCCTGTCCAGGTAGAACTTAAGAGCCCTTCTAACATCAAGATAGTACAGAACCCTTTCAGCCTCTGAGACAGGGTTCGGAAAAAGACCGGTAGGGAGATCGACTGATTCAGATGGAATTCAGTTACCACCTTCGGTAGAAAGGCCGGGTTTGTCCACAGGACTACCATGTCCTTGTGAAAAACCAAGACAGGATGTTCCACTGACAAGGTCTGGAGCTCACTCACTCTCCTCGCTGACGTAACGGCGACCAGAAAGAACACCTTCCAGGATAAGTACTTGAGGTCCACCATGGCCATCGGTTCAAAGGGTTTATGGCACAGCACCGTCAGGACTACTTTATGGTCCCATGGCGGATGCGGACTACGAACCGGAGGGTAGAGACGTGTCAAGCCTGCAAAATGCTTCTTAACCACTGTGTTAACCAGAGAATAAGAACATTGGTCTGTAGAAAGATAAGCGGAAACCGCTGAAAGGTAGGTCCTGCATGACAGAACGTGAACACCCGACTCTGCTAGGGAGGACACGAAGGACAGTACCGTGTCAATCGTGGCCACCCTTGGATCCAATTGCTTATCCAAACACCAATGACATAACCTGAGCCATTTACTCCTGTATTGGGATCTGGTCGAGGGTTTCCTGGCTGCCTGGATAATACGCATGTTATCCGTAGACAAGTTAAGATGCTCTAAAGACTTTAACTCAGGCACCATGCCGCCAAGCTGAGCGATAGTGGGGAGGGGTGCCACATCTGCTGTTCCCCTTGATGAAGAAGATCGGGAGTTACTGGTAACCTGATCGGCGGATACACCGACAGGTGTTGAAGTTCTGAGAACCAAAACCTGGCCGGCCACCACGGGGCTATGAATAGAAGCGAACAGTTCACAGAGTTCTTCAGCTTCCAAATTGCCCGATGGACTAGAGGCAGAGGCGGGAAGGCGTAAGTTCTCATGTTGTGCCATGGAATCTCAAGAGCATCCCACAGAGAGGAGGCTCCAAGCCCCCCTCTGGAGGCATACTGAGGAAGCTTCTTGTTTACCGCCATAGCGAAGAGGTCCACCTCCGGTGTGCCCCAACGCGAGAAAATCCATGAGAGGACCTCCGCCTTCAACTCCCACTCGTAGCTGACCACTGACCGCCGGCTGAGGGCATCCGCTGTGACATTCAGCTGGCCCGGGATGTGTACTGCAAGCAGCCAGACAACATGAAGCACGGCCCACTGCCATTTCTGGATAGACAGGTCCACGAGGGGGGGAGACTTTGTTCCCCCTTGCTTGTTGATGTAATACATCGACACCACATTGTCCGTGCGTATGCGGACCACCTTGTTGGTAACGAGCGGTCTGAACGCCTTGAGCGCCAGAAAGATCGCCAGAAGCTCCAAATGATTTATGTGCAGGAGCTTGTCTTGGGGCGACCAGAGGTCCGAGACCTGAAGAAGATCTAACGTCGCACCGCACACCAAAGGGGAGGAGTCTGTTGTGATCGTCACCGTGAGGCTTGGGTCCTGAAACCCTGTGCTCCCCGACAGGTTGCTGAGAGATGACCACCAGTCCAGGTCCACTCTCATGGAATCCGGAATCATTATCGGCTTGGAATCCGGGTCCACAGCCTGACGCCAGGAACTCCGAAGAGCCATCTGGGTCCGTCTCATCTTGAGACGAGCAAGAGGAAGAGCCAGCACACATAAGGCCATGAGGCCCAGAAGCCTCTGGAACCACCAGGCCGACATGCTCTCCGACTGCGCAAACATCTGACACGTGGCCAACAGCTCCGCCATTCTGTCCCCGGTCAGGTACACTCTGCAGTCGATTGTGCTCCAGCGAAAACCCAGGAAAATCAGGTCCTGCAAGACCGTCATGGAAGATTTCCGCCAGTTCACCGACAGCCCAAGATGGAACATGAGCTGAAGGAGAGACTGGAGATTGCCCGCTGCTGCCAGCGGACAAGGGCTGCGTATGAGCCAGTCGTCCAAATACGGATACACATGGATACCCTGGAGACGAAGAGAGGCAGCAATCACCGACTTCTTCGTGAAGACACGCGGCGCCGAGCTGGTGCCAAAAGGGAGCACTCGAAACTGGAAGTACTCCTCTCCCAAAGAGAAGCAGAGATATCTCCTGTGTGGGCTCCAAATCAGGATATGCATGTACGCGTCCTGAAGATCCACAACGCTGAGCCAATCGCCCATCTGGAGGAGCGCATCTGGCTGGGCGTGATCATCTTGAATTTCTCTTGGGGTAGGAAACGATTGAACTGGGAAAGGTCTAGGATGGTGCGCAGGCCAGCCTGGTTGGGTTTGGGCACCGTAAACAGCCGGGAGTAGAAGCCCTCCCCTCGCTCCCCAAGGGGAACGGGTTCCACAGCTCTGAGGTCCAGAAGTTTCTGAACCTCGGCTTTGAGGGAGGGCGAGCCCCACAGCTGAAAAGGAGGGTTGCGGGGTGGGGTAGAGGGTAGAGGTAAGTGGAAGCCCGCTCGAGCGACTGACAAGACCCATCTGTCTTCTGTGATGGTCTGCCATGCCTCCCAATGAGACGAAATGCGTCCTCCCAACGGGGTCTCGTGCAAGTGCGGAAAACCCTCATTTAGTAGGTTTATCGGTGGCAGTGCCACCTGAACATGAGGAGGAGGCTGAAGAGCGGGAGAAAAACCGCGACCGTTGTTGCCTACGGCGGTTATTCCCCACAGGGGTATCCACTCTGCGAGATTTGCGGTCGAGGAAGCCCCTAAAGCCAGAGGAAGGTCGACTTTGTGACTACGGTCTCTGGGTTTTGAAAGGAGCCTTAACCAGGACAGACAATGACTTAGCGGTCTGAGTGCTATCCTTCGTCTTGGTGAGCTCTACATCTGTAGTAGAATGAAAGAGCTCCTTACCATCGAACGGAAGGTCCAACACCTTGTCCTGCACTTCCTTTGAAAATGTTGTGGCATGCAGCCACGCCTGCCGTGAGGTATCAACCCCCAGCATAAGGCCCCGAGCCGAGATGTCTACGTGATGAGCCGCAGCCTCCAGGAGATCCTGGGCCAAGACCCTGGCGTCTGATAGGCCACCCTTGAAGTCTTCCAGCTTCTCGACCGGGATAACCTCCTCAAACTCAGACAGACCTTTCCACATCCGCATGTTAGCGCCCGCTAAAATCAATTCAGCGTTGGCCTGCCTGAGCTGCAAGACCGAGTTGGCAAAGATTTTCCTCCCGAGGGAGTCTAGGAGTTCGTCCTCCTTTCCCAGAACATGAGTAGCCATCATGGAAGAGGATGCTACAGGCCTGGACTGCAAAGTGGCCGCAGCCACCACTGTGTTTCTTATTGACGAAAGGTCCACAGTGTGGCTTTTCCCAGACGCTGCGGACCTCGGCCAAAACGTCCTTCTGCAATTACAGGCCCGTACGCTCCAAGGGAGACAGGGTGAACTCCCCAGAAAGCACGCCCTCTTGCGGAGCGGGTGCCTCGGGCACCGGGACATCTAAGAAACTCATCATGTCCAGTACCCGGTCATGAAAAGCTCTAATAAAGCGGGGAAGGTCCTCGTTGTCCTGATCGCCTTGGGCATCATCTGACAGGTCAGGATCCTGCTGAGCTGTGTGAGGCGCTGCCCTGTCCACCGGGGACAATGGAGGCAAAGGCGGAAGAGTCGGGGAAGGGACCGTAGGCAAGGGAGGCGCCGGCAGAGCCACCGGAGGAACGGGTGGAGCCGGAGGTTCAGGTGGACATATCTCCCTGAAAAGCCCTTTGAAATATTCCCTCATGGGGTCGGTACGCATAAGCGTTTGGACTTTAACGAAAAAGTTGTCCTCCGGGGACTATTTCGGAACCTGAGGAGGCCTCTCATGAGGTGAACAAATCCAGGGACGTAACGGGAAGGATGCCACATAGGCCCCTCCACCGACGTATCCACATAAATCAACGGTGCCGACGCAGCAGGCAACGAAACATTGTGTGTAAGAGGCATCCGGGCGTTCCAATCGTAAACTGGCCGATAAGGATGCGCACAAGGGACTCTATGTTCACCCAAGGGACCAGACCCTACACCTGAGGTCGATGGCGTAGTTGTAGGGGTAGCACCTAAAATGGCCGCTGCAGTCGTGGCGGGAACGGGCGCCATTTTGTCCTCATCTGAGGGGAACTGTGGTACGCTAGGAAGTGAGGCAGGGGTCCCCGTCGATGGATCAGGGGTCTTAAGTTTAGCCTTAACATAAGGAACCTTGGCAGAGCCGGTACTGTGAGGCCTGGAATGTTTTTGTGACATACCAACCACCAAATTAGCCTTCGAAGGAAGGACCTCAGCACTGCGGTAAAAGAAGAACTCTGCTTCTTTGCCCCCTCAACAGGTCTTTTGCCACCGCACGAGCGGGAACGGTGAGGAACAGCCTTCACCGACAAGACCTTGTCGGGCCTCTCAGAACTGTTGGTAGCTTTAGCCTCTGAACGAGGGACCTCGGACCCAGGTCCGGTAACAGCCTTATATACGCGGGCCTCAAACATCCGTTCGGTAACGACAAGCCCACCCAAGGCCTCAGGGCGCACCCAGGTCTTATTTTTGAGGGAAGCCGACGGAGAGGCCTCAGAGCGAGCTCCAGTACCCCACGACTCGGTAGAACCGGCTCTACAAACAGCCCCCACAGGAGGGACCTCAGAGCGTACTTGGGTGTCCACAGGCCCCTTATGGAGACCCTCAGAGAAAACTCAGGTAGAATTATTAGGCCCAACGGGCACCTCAAGGCGAACCCCGGTGACAGAGCGATCAACGCCCTTCCCGGCCCGAGAGGAACCCGGAAAGGTATCCCCTGGCCTGGGTGCTCTGAAAAGTAAAGAACTTACCGGGCGTTATTCTCGTCGATGAACGCCAGAAAATGTGCAGGATGAGTTCGTCGGAACACCTCCTCCCACCGCTCCAACCAACGTTGAAGTGCCCGGACCGAAAGGGAGTCGCAGTAAAAAAAGTCCCAGCGGTGATCCGGACCCAAACACTCTAAGCAAAGAGGATGGGGATCTGCCCTCGCGAAACGACGGTGACACGATGAACAATCAGGAAAGTCTAGTAAACGATCGGTAGCAAGAGCCAGAGAGGAAAAAAGGGAAGAAAATCTTCTGAGGATGCAAGTGCGTCCAGTCCCGAACAAGCGGAGAAAAGGACTGATGGCCGATGCGCGGGGCAGAGCCAAGGTGGGTGGGGTTGCGGCCGGGTGCCGGGCCCCATGCAAGAAAGAGAGGAAGGACACATTTTTGGAAAAATTTTGATGCTTTTTACAAAGTGCTCCAGTCCCGTCTCAAAGGACGGAGAGATGTCCCATAAGTATGGAGGAAAGGGGACGGACGTAGGAGTAGAGCCAAGATAGAATTTTATTCTTCAGCGACTGCCTGGATTCAAATTCCCTAGGCTCATCAACATCTGTAATGATAAAGTTTCTAGGGTCTAAGACAAAACTCCTTATATTAGGATTCACGACTTTGGCCATTGATGATTTTCTTTGGCGAATCTCCTTGTCAACCAATCTCCCATAGACAGGGCTATAAGAACCAAATGGGAAAAAGAACTAGGTGAACCGCTCCAGGACAAACACTGGTCAGAGATACTGCGCTACCATAAGAAAGTGTCCCGGAACGCTAGATTACAATTGCTCCAACTGTTCGTGACACACAGGGCCTACCTACCAGCGCTTAGAATATCCAGATTTCTGGGGGCCACACAACAACAATGCTCTAGATGTTCAAACACGGAAGCGGATATACTACACATGTTTTGGTCATGCTCTATTATACAGAAATATTGGGAAGACATAGCAGGTAGAATGAACGGAGGAGACCTTGAAATGAGCTCCCTAACCCCCTCGGCTTGCATGCTTGGCCGCTTCACGCCCCCCAACTAACACGCTACATATCCAAAATGAAGGACCTACTGTTTATTCTAGCTAAGCGCAGGATATCGATGACGTGGAAGTCCTTGAGAGGTCCCAATATCGAAGACTGGTGGCAAGACCTTAAAAAATGGGATCTAGCGAAAACAACTGCCTGGAGCCGCACAGCACACATAAGCTTCTCTCAAGAGAGTGCAGAAATAACAGCATGGAATACTATGATACAGACTCTGTTTAACAACATGGTGACAAAGAAGGTATATGAACCCCTCTAGACATTACTACCTACTCAATAAAGTAAACGGTTAAGGGCAACCCGAAGGACAATAGAGTTCACGGCAACCAATGGGGGAGGGAGGCTGAGTGGGTGCAAATGTTGGGGAGTAGGCACAGGTAGACTGCAACTTTATAATTGCCAAATGTGACTGTATACGTAATATGACAGTATATAACAAAGGTTCCACAATACAGCTACTCTCCTTCACAAACAGCAGGTGTGAAAGTCCACACTTAACACCGATCAAGAGCTGTCATACTTCATTTAGACAGAAAATGCTCAAAATTAACATATTTTAATCTCTATACACCAAATATATACAAACAACATAATAAAATATCTTAAAAACATTGCAGGATTTGACATTTCCAACAAGCATCAATTATTTATAAGATGATAGGACAAAAATATGTCTAAATTGGATTTAATCATCTTAGCCAATATGTGAGGTTAGTAAGGACGTGAGGGATATATTTGAATAACCCTCTATATTATTTTTCCTTAAGTTGGTCGACTGACAATTGTGTTTCTGGGTCTCAAAACTAAAAGACGTAATTGATTGAATCCAATTTCCGTAATCTGTTGAGCCCGTCTTCAGGACACTGTTATGGAACAGGCTAGTCAGAAATCAGCACAATGTATGGAGGTCATCTGATCGCCAAGCTCTTAGATTTCTTTGCAGGCGTGTGAGGATTCGTTTTATTTCATAACAATGACCACAAGTAGTAAATAAAAGGCATTTCATGCCATTTATGGCTTTAATCTGAGCTTCCAATGTAACTGTCACTCGTCACTTTCTTGCCTATAGCGGCCCATTCCTTTCAATGAGAATTACTCCTCTCTCTATTTATTAACTGATCTCTTGGGTTCAGGAAGTTCTTACAGCGAAGCACGGGCGAGAACATAGCCTGCAAAGAAATCTAAGAGCTTGGCGATCATATGACCTCCATATATTGTGCTGATTTTTGACTAGCCTGTGCGATAGCACAGTGTCCTGAAGACGGGCTCAACAGATTACGAAAATTCAATCCAATCAATTACGTCTTTTCGTTTTGAGACCCAGAAACACAATTGTGTGTCGACCAATTTAAGGAAAAATAATATAGAGGGTTTTCCACCATCAAATATATCCCTCACGTCCTTTCTAACCTCACGTATTGGCTAAATTGATTAAATCCAATTTAGAAATATTTTTGTCCTATCATCTTCTAAATAATTGATGTTCGTTGGAAATGTCAAATCATGCTTGGTTTAAGATATTTTATTATGTTTTTTGTATATATTTGGTTTATAAAGATTAAAATATCTTAATTTTGAGCATTTTCTGTCTAAATGAAGTATGACAGCTCTTGATCGGTGTTAAGTGTGGACTTTCACACCTGCTGTTTGTGAGGGAGGGTAGCTCTATTGTGAAACGTTTGTTACCCTCCCAGGTCCAACTTGGGTCCTTCCTCTCTGACATCTTTTTCTCCACCTGTGGCGTTCCCCAGGGATCTAATCTCTCTCCCTGGCTGTTCAACCAGTATCTGGAACTCCTTGCCCACCGCATCGCCACCCTCTGCCCCAACTTTCAGTGCTATGCGGACGATACCCAGCTCATTTTCAGGCTACCCTCGGCCTCCTCCTCTCCCTCCCTCATCTCTGACTGTCTGTCTGCTATCCAGGAATGGTGTGCTGCCAATGACCTCTGCCTTAATGCTAGTAAGACTGAGATCTTACTCATCGGCAGACCCACTCCCTCCTTCCCTGCAGCTCTCTGGCCGGCCTCTCTTGGCCCTCTTCCTGCTCCTACTTGCAAGGCAAAAAACCTTGAGGTCATCTTCGACTCCACACTCTCCTTCTCTCCTCATATATCTGACGTCTCTAAGAAGTCACTTTACCAGCTGCACCTCCTCAGAGGTATTCTTCCCTTCCTCTCCTTCCCCCAGAAGCTCACTGTCTCCCGAGCCCTGGTTCTCTCGAAGCTGGACTACTGTAACAGCCTCTATCTTAATCTGCCTGCCTCCACTCTCCGCCCTCTGCAACTCATCCAGAACAGAACTGCGAGACTTGTCCTTGGCCTCAAGCCCAGGGACCGTATCTCTCCAGGACTGAAATCTCTACACTGGCTCCCAGTGGCTGCGAGGATTAAGTTCAAAACCCTCTGCATTGTCCACAAGGCCTTCTGGGGCCTGGGGCCTAAATACCTTCAACACTCTCTTCCTAAATATCTTCCTTCCCGAGCCCTACGCTCATCCGTCTCCAACTCCCTCAGGGTCAGCCGCTTCTCGAAGCAACGAGCTGGGGGTAGATCTCTCTCCGCGGCAGGGGCCTCCCTCTGGAACAGCCTTCCTGCCTCCCTGAAACTTGAGGAGTACCATCTCCGGTTCCGGAAGCACCTCAAAACCTTCCTCTTCACTTCTGCTTTCTCTCTCCCTCTCCCCTGCTAAATTCTTCACCAATACTGCACTGATTCTGCAACTGGGCCACTCTCACCGGCCTCGGTCCTGGGCCCAGTCACTCTTCACTTGCACTGCCTCCCTGGCAACCCCTGCACTGCGGGACTGTCTCTGTATCCCTACAGCCCCCCCCCCCACCACTTGTCTGCACTTACCTTGCACTTGCCACCAGCTGGCCCTATTTATTTATTATTTTATTTCTATTCTACTTATTTGTACTGCATTTCCCCCCCTCCTCCCCCTTCCCCTTGCACCTTTTTCCCTTCCCCCTACCCCTGCACTTGCGCGGTCTGAATGACACCTGGCCTAGTAGGATTGTTGTCTGTCTTCCCCATGTTCCCGCCTCCCTGCCTCGTTGCGCCTTGAAACACTTGTGTATAGGCGCGTTACAAATGCCATATCATATCATATCACATCATATACTGTTGTATTTTGTTTCTCCTCCACATAGCCCCCTAAAAAAGAGGACCCCCCAGCTCTGTACTTGTACACTCTGTATACGCAATATGTACATGACTGTATGTTACGTTGGTGTTTAATATGATAATCTCAATAAAAAAATGTTTAACATTCCGTTGCCATCAGGTACAAGCCCTATAGATGGATACAATTAGTGCTTATCTGCGCACCATGGATGCCTCTGACCTCGGCATCTCTTCTGTGGAACAGGAAAAGGGATTTGTTTTCGGAGCTGAACTAACAGAGCCGCAGCTCCACACCAAGGCCTCCATTCTCGTCTGTTCATCTTGGACTAGGCCTTAACATCTAAAATGGTGCTATGTTTGCACACGTTTGCACTCTGATATTGCTGTTCCTACCTCACTGACTCCATCTTCAGCTTATTTCAATCCTCCCCACACATCACGCTATCCTACGTCACTACAATACATAAACTAAAAACTGTGCCTATAATACTGCCCTAATACATGTGTTGCTCTTTCTGTGTTGCTGTATATATCTAATATGTGTCAGACCTAACTAATACAATATATGTGCCGTCCACATCACAACCTTCACTCTGCTCTCACAAGGTTGTTATATGATAGGTGTTCCCCAACCTGAACCTTTTTTCCTGGCTCAGATGATGTACGTGCATCCCAACAGCCTCTGGGTTGAGGCAATTTCTGAGTCGCATAGCTCTTGATGACACATGACACAATCCATCTGGAGATGGTTGCTTTAGTCGCTGAAGAACCATTGTTGATGCACACAAATGATGCGAGGATTCCCCAAATCTCCGACCGACTTCAAAAAGAATTTATTTTCGTTACAGAAAACCGATACAGAATGAATTTCTTTTTGAATTCAGGGTGACAAATGTATTTCTTTTTGAAATTCGAGCCCTCCCAGAGGTGTCCCAGAGGCAGTGCCAGGGATTGCACGGGTTGGCCCCTAGCAACTCCCAAATTACATCTCTGGTGCTGCTTGGGTTATAAAAGGACTGCAGCTTTCATTGTGATTGACTGCCTCACCCAGTGTTTGCCTTACAGGCAAAAATATAGTATGTGTGATCCACTGGATTTGTTGCAGTATACAAACCCATTTGCTCTTTCTAAGTGAGTGTTCCACTCATCCTTTGTGATTCCCTCAATTCCTGAGTTTCCCTGTTTCCATAATTGTTTGGCATTTTCACTCTATGATGTAGCCACATCGCTTGTATTAGGATCCGTGTTTAAGACAGAAACAAGAAGAGGTAGCTCAGCAGGTCGAGACCGTAGCAGAGATCTCTAAGGTATATGGCACTGTTCTTTTTGAAGACGTATGTAGCCTACCCTGCACCTTTCCTTTTTTCGGAAATTGAGTTATATATTCTTTTTAAAGCATCTTTCCATTTTATTTAAAAAATGTATATATAACCAGGTTGATATTCATGTGTACCCAACAAGCATGATATGATATGATATGGCATTTATAGCGCCTGCACACAAGTGTTTCAAGGCTCGACGAGGCAAGGGAGCGGAAACAGAGGGAAGACAGACAGCGATCCTACTAGGCCAGGTGACATTGAGATCGCGCAAGTGCAGGGGGAGGGGAAGAGGAAAAGGACAGGCAGAAGGGGAGGGGGCAGTGCAGTACATAGGATAACAGTAAAATAAATGAAGACAATAAATAAAAGTGTGCCAGCTGGTGGCAAGTGCAAGGGTAAGAGCAGACATCAGGGGTCAAGTGCTGGCAAGGGGTTTAGGGATACAGAAACAGTCCCTAAGTGCAAGGGTTGCCAGGGGGCAGTGCAGGTGTACAATTGGCGGGGAGGGGACCTGGGCCCAAGATCAGAGGGTAGGCAGGTAACCAGTGCAGTTTCAAATTCAGCCAGGAGATCAGCAGGGGAGAGGAGGAGAGAAAGCAGAAGCAAAGAGGAAGGTCTTGAGGTGCTTCCGGAACCGGAGATAGTTCTCAGGTTTCAGAGAGGCAGGGAGACTGTTCCAGAGGTAGGCCCCAGCAGAAGAAGGAGATCTACCACCAACTCGCTGCTTGGAGAAGCGACTGACCCTGAGGAAGTTGGAGGCGGATCAGCCACGAGCTCGAGGGAAGATATTTAGGAAGAGAGAGTTGAAGATATTGAGGTCCCAGGCCCCAGAAGGCCTTGTGGAAATGCAGAGGGTTTTGAACTTAATCCTTGCTGCCACTAGGAGCCAGTGAACAGGTTTAATTCCTGGAGAGATACGATCCCTGTGCTCGAGGTCAAGGACAAGTCTCACAGCCCTGTTTTGGATGAGTTGCAGAGGGAGGAGAGTAGAGGCATGGTTCATCTTGGGTCTTGACAGGCCCTCTCCCCCCCAAGTATAGCTTTGAAATGGACCCCTGCTCACCTTCAGCGTGCCCTGTTGCTTGTGAATCATACGTGTAAAGTGTTGGCATGTTTTAAACATTTTAAATGGTTTTTCTCACCATGGAATTCCACAGGACTACACACAGTTCATTAGAAAGTCACAGCAAAAAACAGAATATGATAGAAGATCCTCTACTGCAATGTCAGTGCTCTAAAGCTGGCCCGTGTCAGGAGTTTGATGTAGGGCTGGTGTTCTAGGTGGTAAACCAAAATTAGTATGCGGCGAGGGGCTGTGGCAGCTGCCCAGCCAATGGGGAGGCTCAGAATGCGGGCATTACCACACAGTAATCCTGCCGCCTTGAGCCTCCTCAGGGCGGGTGGGCGTCATCTCCCCTTCGCCGGGGAATTAGGTAAGTCTTTCCTCTCGCCATCCTCCATCCACAGAATTCCCTCCCCGCCCTCACACCCCAACTTACCTTCTTTTATGTCAATCTCGACAGCAGGCATGCTGGGAACACTTCTGTCCCCAGACCGTTTGCACCCCATGTGCAACAGGCGTTTTGGAACAGAAAAAAAAATGCCTTTACTACCCCAGTCTAACGAGCTGGGGTACTAATGGCAATAACCCCCTCGCCTGCGGGCCATTACCGCATAGGTAATGCCCCCAGGTCCAAAGGCGGGGCCAAAGACCATACACTGGGTACATGGCCACCACGGATTGTAATAATACAAATCAGACATGACATGGGACTCTTAAATGAACAGGAGCAGATAGCTTGATTGTTTAGAGAAAAAAGGTAGCAGATATATTACAAATTCACAAAATATCACATTACATTACATTTAGCAACCAGGCTTCTGAAGGAGTCTTCCATGACCTTCCTCATCATTTCTTCCCCTGTTATAACAATCCTTTCTAATGTTATAGCTACGCAACTATACGCGTTATTGGACCGGCACAGTTGTACAGGTGGTCACGTTGCTAAAATGAAGGAGTGCTGTTCTTCGTGTTCTCCAAGATGCAAGGGAAGATGGTCACACTTCTTTACAATGCACCCTTGCTGTTCGGCATACACAGGGTGTATGGGGAATAAAGAGAGGAGGGGGTTCCATCTATGACGGATTGCCATTTGCAAGAACCCAGGCTTTTTTGATTTTTATTACATTTAGAATGATGCAGTAATTCCACCTCTGAAAGGGAAATCTGCTAATCAGATTCCCCTTTCCTAAACTCTATGCCAAAAGAACAGTTTATCTGTGTCCTGCTGCATCAAAATCCTAATTTGGAGTGCCTGTCCTACCAGGGGCACAGAGCAGGTCCATAGGACACAGGTGCATATTTGACTGCTGCAGTGCCAGCCACGTCTCTGCAGCATGTGGCTGCATTTAAGGTATTCACCCCTGTTCCAGTCTACGTCGTGGTGACAGAACAACATTTAAATATAAGCCACACCTGAATTATGGTATGGTGGATGGTATTCTAATTATTATTACAGTCACAGCAATTTGATAACATGTGTCAGCACTGTGAGCCATGCTCGGCTTTGGATGGATTAGGTGTATTCTCAACAGACAGGCTGGACCTTGCGGCTCCTGGCAGGACTGTAGCTTTGGGGGATCGCCTCTCTTTGTTACTTTGTAATGGTAGCTAAGGCCATTTCCCAAAAGACAGCCACTCCATAGGAAGCTGGCCTTGGATCAGGAACGAAAGGACATACCCATGCACAAAAGGTTGGCCTCACACCGGGGTGCTGTACGTCAAAGTGACTTTTATCCTATTGAGTACGTAAGTGGCAGGGTTTGAGTAGACAGGAGGGATCTGCACAGTGGAGGAAAACTTCCAACGTGCTGTATCTCTCTACCTCGCTCTATTTCCTGCCCCCCCCCCATCTTCTAGAGCAAAGCACTTTGGGTGTGTTGTCAGGAGGGCAAACTCTTTCGAGATTACGGATTGTACAACTAAGGCAGGTTAGCTTTAGCCCAATCACACGTGGGTTTAAAATGGTTTAAAAGAAGAGTTTTAAATCATCTTTGAATCATCTTTTGGACTCAAACCTTTCAAGAAGATTTCATTGGGGGCGCTGTTGAGCAGCGCGAGGATGTACACCTAATCCTCGTCGCTCCGCTGAGGCTGACTTAAATCCTAACAAAATATCCTGTAATCGGCTGATTTCAATGGAATAAAACAATAAAACACATATTGCACAGTTGGAAGACGTACTCCGTGTAATGTTTGCTTCTATGGTGAGATAAGGTGGTGGATTGGGGAAGAAACGAGCACGAAGCGCAAAGCTTCCAGCCCCAGGTGCCATCTTGTGAGAAACGCGGATTGGGTCTAGAAGCAGACCTAGGCAGAGGAAATACCTGGCACAGACATGGGGGAGCCACTGCAAGAAGTCTTGCTAACCGAGTGACTACACACCCGTGGAATCTCTACTCTCTGCTACAACACCGGACCTCAACAGGAAACCAACACAACAGCAGCTACTGGCAACAGACTCCTTCTTGCCGCACTACATTCCTGTCCGAACTCGAACATCCGAATGTGGAACCTCGGACGGAACATCAGGACGACACGGACATACACGGAGAGCTATACCAGAAGCTACATATGAGCCGTCCCATCTCTAAGACCCAGTAAGTTCAAATAAAAAACCCAGACCGCATTGCGAACTGCTTCTCCCCACGCTTAATGATGGAAACCACCACGGGACGCTCTGAATAATTAGGCTAGAAGGGAACCCTAACACGGCCAGGGGCTGATTCACTATCCGAATCTGTCAAACACTTGCTTTGCTGCACCCGCTGCTGATTATCCTAAGACCACATTATAATTCGATATGGGGGCCGGACCAGAGGGAGAACCGAATCCTAAGCACCAGAGAGTGCAACGCGTACAGCGGGAGACTCTTCCACACGCGGGGCAGATATAAACGCATGACACAGTGAGCCCCAACATTTTAGAGCAAGGAGATCACCAGGACTCCACAGGAGGACGACCCCTGCACAGGATAACAACCAAATGCTGTCCACAACAAGGAAAGCAAAAACAGACGGAGTGCTCACCTAGGATTCCAGGACGGGAGTGATCTAACACCCCTCGCCCCTTGGGGAATTAATCTACAGCAGAATGAACACAGAATTTAATGAATGCAACAAATTACAGAAAGTTCCTCTGAATATTACATTACGTACAGACCCTGCCATCTGAAACATAGCAGTACATCGGGAGTACACCTTGCTACATAAGGAGGAAAAGAATAGTGGTATCACGGTTTGTGGGAAGTGTCGCACAGTATCCAAGAAGATACCTCGGGCACCTGGGACAGACCTAATAATCCACAACGCACCTGCAAAGTGAAGGTTCAGGGTGTGCCTAAAGGATCCCAGGACGGAATTGAACTAAAGGCAAGCAGTCGGAGAAAGGCCCGATAACGATACCGACTGGCAGAGTGGGGGACATCTGTTGTAACCACCGGCAGGACTACCCCCAAAATGGTGAAAGGCCAACAGAAATTGGAGACATATGTCGGAGCCAAACCCAAATCAGTTAGACAGGTCTCCGACCAACTAGAGGATGATCGACAACATCAGGGGGAGTGACCCTGGAGAACCTCATGGCGGCAATTCAAGACACTCAGAAGGTACTGGAAACCAGGATTCAAGAGGTGGGAGTGGATGTCTCACTGGTACGAGCAGACCTGGGGAAGGTGAATGAGAGAGTGGCATCAGCTGAACAATGGATCAGCGACCTGGAAGATGTCGTGAAAACTATACATAACAAGATCCAGGGCCTCGTGGGGGCCACCAAGACACTCGAGGACAGAGCAGAAGACACTGAAAGACTTTCCAGGAGATGTAACATCCGATTGGTGGGGGTCACGGAGCGGATGGAGGGAGAAAGCGCAGAGCTCCTTGTTGGAAAAATGTATACATGATACACTATGACCCCATGGCCTCTCCAAACTATTCATAGTGGAAAGAGCGCACATGGTACCAGGCTGTCCCCCACCTACAGGAGAGCCCCCACGGGCCATCATAGCCGAACTTCTTAACTTCAGAGACCGTGACATGATCCTGCAAGAACCCCAGAAACAAGGGAATATCCTGATGGAGGAAGCACGAATCCTGATATTCCCAGACTTCACACAAAAGGTACGGAGAAAAAGACGAGCCTTCAACTCAGTAAAAAGGAAATTCAGGAACATGGCATGTTCTTTCCGGCCAAACTAAAAGTGCTAGTGGATAACCAGTCACACTTCTTCCACACGCCGACCGACGCCTGGGGCTGGCTGGAATCCAAATATAGCCAACCCACCAATTCAAACACGCGGAACGACAAAGGAGACAAGAAGTGATAACGACATGCAAAATGAGACTATAAAGGACACACAATATGAACAGTAACCAATGGAACTGTGAAAGACGGAGGGAGGCAGCATGAGTTCACAGCCGATGCTGAGGCCAAACCCTTGACTGCGACCCTGCCGACCTCGCCGACACAAGCGAGACGGAAGGACTAAGCATTCCCACTTGTATCTTTTTCTCTTCTAAATGTTTGTTGACGGAGCCCCGTCACAGTTTGAGGCACGAGTTTTCTCTTGTGCTTTAAAAGTTTGGGGAATATGGTTAACAAAGCAGGAAGGGAACCGGGAGGGGTGAAGAGGGTGAAATGGTAGGGGAAAGAGATGAAAAATTAGTGATTACAGCACAAACACATCACAAGAGGCAGACCAAATTCAGGATGGCAATACACACCATGACCAACATGAGCGAAGGAGGGTGGATGATTCAAATGAAAGGATGACCACATTCAGAACGGCATGTTGAGGGGAACAGCTGGGAACCCAGGCACTCCAGAAAGGGGGAACATTTAGAGGGACCGACATATGACCACAGGCTGAATGTCATGTAAGATAGGTACCTGGAATGTACAAGGCCTGGGTAGGAGGTCTAAGCGCGGCCAAATTAAACAATGTTTACGCAGACATAATATCCAAATCGCACTATTACAGGAGACACATATGACCAAGGACGATCTCAAGGAACTGCAAAGGAACTGGGGAGGCACAGTGCTAGGCACAGTGCTAGGCACCTCATACTCCTCATATTCCCGTGGGGTGCTCACCTGGGTTGCACCCTCGATACCATTACAAGTACAAACCATGACAGGAGATGAGGAAGGACGCACGTTTATTATAAGAGGCACACTAGAGGGATACACTATATGTATTGTGAATTCATATGCACCTAATTCAGAAAACGAAGACTACTTTCCAAAAGTGGGCGAGCTATTAAGAAAACACAGAACAGACGCTTTGGGGAGGGGGGGGGGGAATTTTAATTGTTATTTGAATCCAGACATAGACCATCTTTACGGGTACGGAGGGCGCACATAGATTCTCCCAGACAGACAGAGTACATAGGGAAAATAATTCCCGACCTTGCCCCACTGATCACAGTTCTACAGGTGGGCCGACATCAACTGGTGATACCAACCTGGAGCCTAGGTACAGAACAACTCAAAGATAGAGCCTTTAACGCAACAAAGAAATAATCTCCTTTCTGGGTAACAATGAGGGGTCGGTGGAGGAGAAATGTGTTCTATGGGAAGCCCTTGGGTAGACATTTGGGGGATCTACATTTAAAAAACGGTGGGGATCAGGGAGACTCTCTCATGGGAGCTGAAACAATCAGAGGGCACTATCAGGAATCTGGAAATGTATCTGGGAAGGGGGAAAGAGGTGGGGGAAAAACTAGCAGAAGCAATGAGGACTCAAGCCTCGCACCAAGAAGCCCTACATAACTTGGACAGGGACTGCTACACCAAGCGAGTCCACAGGGAGGGGGATAAAATGGGTTGACTGCTTGCGTGGCTGATTCGTAGAGAACACTCAAGGGACGCAATTACACAGATCATTGATAGCGAGGGTTGCAGGGTAACCACAGAGCAGCAAATCAATGAGACCTTTCGGGAATACTATAAGGAACTGTACACAAGTGAAGGGATGTATTCGGAAGAAGATACTTCAGACCTATTCGAAATCTCACAGTTTCCCCAATTTACGGCACTCCAAAGAGAAACACTAGAATCTCCCATAGAGGTTGAGGAAATTATATGGGTGCTAAAAACGATGCAAACAGGGAAGACTCTGGGAACAGACGGCATACCGGTCGAATACTACCTAGAATATGCTGATATATTAGACCCGGTTTTGCAGAGAGAGTTTACAAGGAGGCTTTCTCCAAGGGAGTCCTCCCCGAATCCATGAGGGAGGCACTGATCACAGTTATCCCAAAGCCCCGCAAAGACCTGCTGCTTTGCGGGTCATACAGACCTATATCACTTTTAAACGTAGACACAGAACTCCTAGGAAAGATCAGCATCGTACACCCGAACCAGTATGGTTTTATAGGAGGGCGGAACACCTTGATGAACATCAGGAGGTTACATTTTAGAATGGAACACACTCGCAAATCAAAGAAGGAACTAGAGTTGATGGCCCTGGATGCAACCAAGGCCTTAGATTCAGTGGAGTGGAAATGGCTGTTTAAGGTTCTGGGAGGTATAGGGATGGGCCCCATAATGCAGCACTGGATCCGATTACTGTATACTGACCCCCAAGCAAGAGTAAAGATGGGTGAGTGGATATCTGGGAAGTGGACACTAGAGAGTGGCCCCCAACAAGAATGCCCGGTGTCCCCGATATTATTTGCCTTGGCACTAGTACCCCTGGCAGGATACTGCATATGGAGGGAGGGTTCACACTACCAGACTACAAGGGATATTATGCAGCGGGCCAGCTATAGACAGTCTCCAATTGGGTGCACACACCAGAAAGAGATTTGAAACGCCTAATAGGGGATTTTCCTTAACATAGGAAAGGGATAGAACTATTGTGGGACCCAACTGTAATTAAACGGCAGAGCGCAAAATACACAGTACCAAGGGAGGTCTGGACCCGGATATTGAGGACTCCTCGAGGCCTGTACCTGTATAGCCTGGACCTGCCATTAAGTTTTGACCCAGACTAGACTAACGAACAGAGGGTGCACCCAAATCGGAGACCTTTATGAGGGAGGGAAACTATTACTATTTCATGAATGGTGCCAACGATACGGTATGCCCGAATGAGCCTTTTTAAGTTACCCTCGATTATTCAAAAGAATGGCTGCCCTGTGGGAAGACACTCCTGAAGATCCGGAAAAAGACCCTGTACTGCACCAGGTGCTAGGCATCACCAATAGTCGAGGTCTGATATCACACCTTTATCAACAGAAAAAAGGACGGAGGAAACTCCCGTAGTTACCAGTGAAAGCAAAATGGGAGCGAGATGTAGGAAGAGAGATACCAGACGAGCAATTGGTTAAAATATGGGAACAGACCCGTAAGGTGTCAAAAGAAATGCCAGGTTTAGACTCATCCACTATGACTTTATTCACAGGGTATACATGACCCCATTCAGACTCCACACAATCAGTCCATAGCAACCACACACCTGTCCAAGATGCAAGGGAGCCATGGCAGATTTTTGGCATATGACCTGGGAATGTCTGATAATCCAAGCTTTTTGTGAAGAAGTTGTGAAAAAGACTAACACGTGGTCTGGCAGTAATTATCTATGCACACCCGAAGAATGTCTGTAGGGCATACTGCCAGGGGGGAAAACAATACGAAATCCAGGAGAAAAAAGGTGACCTTTCTTCTTATATTAGCCAAACGCAGAATTGCGATGTCTTGGATACACCTGAAGGGCCAATCGATTCATCTGTGGTTGAAAGATGTATACCGCTGGGGAAGGCAGAGATGGAATTGCTTAGGGACCAAACTACGGCAGGCACAGAGGTGAACAATAGCATGGACTAGGGTTAAATGTTAAACGATATGATGGCCTCTGCCGCCCTGCGTCCTCTGTGAAGTGAGAAATGCCAGGATAGACAAATAGTATGATACAAACTATTCTCCACTGAGACCAGCACTAGATGCAGTGGCGATGATCTGTGCCAGTGGTGCCAAAAGGAAGGCCCACACCTGTGAAGTAAACAGTCAGAACCACCGAATCCCAACTGCGACCTCATACGTTTAGTAGACCCGCACTATGCTCAATGTGTTATCTGCCTAAACCTATGAAGCATACAATTGTTAAGAAGAACTTATTTTATAGTTTAAACAGAAAATGCGTTGGTATGTTGATTTGATGTTAATTCCAAACATATGCTGGGGTACATGTAATGGTTTAAGATGACTCGTAGAAATAATGACATTGTATGAATACTATGGGAATGTATAATGCAAGAAGCTGTATCCACTCATTAATAAACACATTTAAACAAAAAAAAGAAGATTTCATTGGACCTCTCTTGGGATAGTTGATCTTTCAAAAGTCCTCCGCCAGTGATCTGAAGACTGAGAGTCCAAAGCAGAGGGAAGCTCTTTCCCCTAACCACCCCGAAGGAACAATGATGGTGAACTGCTGCTGGAACAAGAGCTGACTCTGCCAGCCACATCATTACCCAGGACCTATCAGTGTTAAAGACCTCTGCAGCTGTGTGCCAGCCTCGCCTTGTTTGGGAGCAAGAGAAAAGTACTCATCTGGCATATTTTATAGAACCTTGATTGGACATTGCATTTATTTTGGACTGTTAGGATTTGCTGTTTGGGTCGTCAAGGACAAGTCTCACAGCCCTGTTTTGGATGAGTTGCAGAGGGAGGAGAGTAGAGGCATGGTTCATCTTGGGTCTTGACAGGCCCTCTCCCCCCCAAGCAGAGCTTTGAAATGGACCCCTGCTCACCTTCAGCGTGCCCTGTTGCTTGTGAATCATACGTGTAAAGTGTTGGCATGTTTTAAACATTTTAAATGGTTTTTCTCACCATGGAATTCCACAGGACTACACACAGTTCATTAGAAAGTCACAGCAAAAAACAGAATATGATAGAAGATCCTCTACTGCAATGTCAGTGCTCTAAAGCTGGCCCGTGTCAGGAGTTTGATGTAGGGCTGATGTTCTAGGTGGTAAACCAAAATTAGTATGCGGCGAGGGGCTGTGGCAGCCGCCCAGCCAATGGGGAGGCTCAGAATGCGGGCATTACCACACAGTAATCCTGCCGCCTTGAGCCTCCTCAGGGCGGGTGGGCGCCATCTCCCCTTCGCCGGGGAATTAGGTAAGTCTTTCCTCTCGCCGTCCTCCATCCACAGAATTCCCTCCCCGCCCTCACACCCCAACTTACCTTCTTTTATGTCAATCTCGACAGCAGGCATGCTGGGAACACTTCTGTCCCCAGACCGTTTGCACCCCATGTGCAACAGGCGTTTTGGAACAGAAAAAAAAATGCCTTTACTACCCCAGTCTAACGAGCTGGGGTACTAATGGCAATAACCCCCTCGCCTGCGGGCCATTACCGCATAGGTAATGCCCCCAGGTCCAAAGGCGGGGCCAAAGACCATACACTGGGTACATGGCCACCACGGATTGTAATAATACAAATCAGACATGACATGGGACTCTTAAATGAACAGGAGCAGATAGCTTGATTGTTTAGAGAAAAAAGGTAGCAGATGTATTACAAATTCACAAGATATCACATTACATTACATTTAGCAACCAGGCTTCTGAAGGAGTCTTCCATGACCTTCCTCATCATTTCTTCCCCTGTTATAACAATCCTTTCTAATGTTATAGCTACGCAACTATACGCGTTATTGGACCGGCACAGTTGTACAGGTGGTCACGTTGCTAAAATGAAGGAGTGCTGTTCTTCGTGTTCTCCAAGATGCAAGGGAAGATGGTCACACTTCTTTACAATGCACCCTTGCTGTTCGGCATACACAGGGTGTATGGGGAATAAAGAGAGGAGGGGGTTCCATCTATGACGGATTGCCATTTGCAAGAACCCAGGCTTTTTTGATTTTTATTACATTTAGAATGATGCAGTAATTCCACCTCTGAAAGGGAAATCTGCTAATCAGATTCCCCTTTCCTAAACTCTATGCCAAAAGAACAGTTTATCTGTGTCCTGCTGCATCAAAATCCTAATTTGCAGTGCCTGTCCTACCAGGGGCACAGAGCAGGTCCATAGGACACAGGTGCATATTTGACTGCTGCAGTGCCAGCCACGTCTCTGCAGCATGTGGCTGCATTTAAGGTATTCACCCCCGTTCCAGTCTACGTCGTGGTGACAGAACAACATTTAAATATAAGCCACACCTGAATTATGGTATGGTGGATGGTATTCTAATTATTATTACAGTCACAGCAATTTGATAACATGTGTCAGCACTGTGAGCCATGCTCGGCTTTGGATGGATTAGGTGTATTCTCAACAGACAGGCTGGACCTTGCGGCTCCTGGCAGGACTGTAGCTTTGGGGGATCGCCTCTCTTTGTTACTTTGTAATGGTAGCTAAGGCCATTTCCCAAAAGACAGCCACTCCATAGGAAGCTGGCCTTGGATCAGGAACGAAAGGACATACCCATGCACAAAAGGTTGGCCTCACACCGGGGTGCTGTACGTCAAAGTGACTTTTATCCTATTGAGTACGTAAGTGGCAGGGTTTGAGTAGACAGGAGGGATCTGCACAGTGGAGGAAAACTTCCACCGTGCTGTATCTCTCTACCTCGCTCTATTTCCTGCCCCCCCCCATCTTCTAGAGCAAAGCACTTTGGGTGTGTTGTCAGGAGGGCAAACTCTTTCGAGATTACGGATTGTACAACTAAGGCAGGTTAGCTTTAGCCCAATCACACGTGGGTTTAAAATGGTTTAAAAGAAGAGTTTTAAATCATCTTTGAATCATCTTTTGGACTCAAACCTTTCAAGAAGATTTTATTGGGGGCGCTGTTGAGCAGCGCGAGGATGTACACCTAATCCTCGTCGCTCCGCTGAGGCTGACTTAAATCCTAACAAAATATCCTGTAATCGGCTGATTTCAATGGAATAAAACAATAAAACACATATTGCACAGTTGGAAGACGTACTCCGTGTAATGTTTGCTTCTATGGTGAGATAAGGTGGTGGATTGGGGAAGAAACGAGCACGAAGCGCAAAGCTTCCAGCCCCAGGTGCCATCTTGTGAGAAACGCGGATTGGGTCTAGAAGCAGACCCAGGCAGAGGAAATACCTGGCACAGACATGGGGGAGCCACTGCAAGAAGTCTTGCTAACCGAGTGACTACACACCCGTGGAATCTCTACTCTCTGCTAAAACACCGGACCTCAACAGGAAACCAACACAACAGCAGCTACTGGCAACAGACTCCTTCTTGCCGCACTACATTCCGGTCCGAACTCGAACATCCGAATGTGGAACCTCGGACGGAACATCAGGACGACACGGACATACACGGAGAGCTATACCAGAAGCTACATATGAGCCGTCCCATCTCTAAGACCCAGTAAGTTCAAATAAAAAACCCAGACCGCATTGCGAACTGCTTCTCCCCACGCTTAATGATGGAAACCACCACGGGACGCTCTGAATAATTAGGCTAGAAGGGAACCCTAACACGGCCAGGGGCTGATTCACTATCCGAATCAGTCAAACACTTGCTTTGCTGCACCCGCTGCTGATTATCCTAAGACCACATTATAATTCGATATGGGGGCCGGACCAGAGGGAGAACCGAATCCTAAGCACCAGAGAGTGCAACGCGTACAGCGGGAGACTCTTCCACACGCGGGGCAGATATAAACGCATGACACAGTGAGCCCCAACATTTTAGAGCAAGGAGATCACCAGGACTCCACAGGAGGACGACCCCTGCACAGGATAACAACCAAAAGCTGTCCACAACAAGGAAAGCAAAAACAGACGGAGTGCTCACCTAGGATTCCAGGACGGGAGTGATCTAACACCCCTCGCCCCTTGGGGAATTAATCTACAGCAGAATGAACACAGAATTTAATGAATGCAACAAATTACAGAAAGTTCCTCTGAATATTACATTACGTACAGACCCTGCCATCTGAAACATAGCAGTACATCGGGAGTACACCTTGCTACATAAGGAGGAAAAGAATAGTGGTATCACGGTTTGTGGGAAGTGTCGCACAGTATCCAAGAAGATACCTCGGTCACCTGGGACAGACCTAATAATCCACAACGCACCTGCAAAGTGAAGGTTCAGGGTGTGCCTGCAGGATCCCAGGACGGAATTGAACTAAAGGCAAACAGTCGGAGAAAGGCCCGATAACGATACCGACTGGCAGAGTGGGGGACATCTTTTGTAACCACCGGCAGGACTACCCCCAAAATGGTGAAAGGCCAACAGAAATTGGAGACATATGTCGGAGCCAAACCCAAATCAGTTAGACAGGTCTCCGACCAACTAGAGGATGATCGACAACATCAGGAGGAGTGACCCTGGAGAACCTCATGGCGGCAATTCAAGACACTCAGAAGGTACTGGAAACCAGGATTCAAGAGGTGGGAGTGGATGTCTCACTGGTACGAGCGGACCTGGGGAAGGTGAATGAGAGAGTGGCATCAGCTGAACAATGGATCAGCGACCTGGAAGATGTCGTGAAAACTATACATAACAAGATCCAGGGCCTCGTGGGGGCCACCAAGACACTCGAGGACAGAGCAGAAGACACTGAAAGACTTTCCAGGAGATGTAACATCCGATTGGTGGGGGTCCCGGAGCGGATGGAGGGAGAAAGCGCAGAGCTCCTTGTTGGAAAAATGTATACATGATACACTATGACCCCATGGCCTCTCCAAACTATTCATAGTGGAAAGAGCGCACATGGTACCAGGCTGTCCCCCACCTCCAGGAGAGCCCCCACGGGCCATCATAGCCGAACTTCTTAACTTCAGAGACCGTGACATGATCCTGCAAGAACCCCAGAAACAAGGGAATATCCTGATGGAGGAAGCACGAATCCTGATATTCCCAGACTTCACACAAAAGGTACGGAGAAAAAGACGAGCCTTCAACTCAGTAAAAAGGAAATTCAGGAACATGGCATGTTCTTTCCGGCCAAACTAAAAGTGCTAGCGGATAACCAGTCACACTTCTTCCACACGCCGACCGACGCCTGGGGCTGGCTGGAATCCAAATATAGCCAACCCACCAATTCAAACACGCGGAACGACAAAGGAGACAAGAAGTGATAACGACATGCAAAATGAGACTATAAAGGACACACAATATGAACAGTAACCAATGGAACTGTGAAAGACGGAGGGAGGCAGCATGAGTTCACAGCCGATGCTGAGGCCAAACCCTTGACTGCGACCCTGCCGACCTCGCCGACACAAGCGAGACGGAAGGACTAAGCATTCCCACTTGTATCTTTTTCTCTTCTAAATGTTTGTTGACGGAGCCCCGTCACAGTTTGAGGCACGAGTTTGCTCTTGTGCTTTAAAAGTTTGGGGAATATGGTTAACAAAGCAGGAAGGGAACCGGGAGGGGTGAAGAGGGTGAAATGGTAGGGGAAAGAGATGAAAAATTAGTGATTACAGCACAAACACATCACAAGAGGCAGACCAAATTCAGGATGGCAATACACACCATGACCAACATGAGCGAAGGAGGGTGGATGATTCAAATGAAAGGATGACCACATTCAGAACGGCATGTTGAGGGGAACAGCTGGGAACCCAGGCACTCCAGAAAGGGGGAACATTTAGAGGGACCGACATATGACCACAGGCTGAATGTCATGTAAGATAGGTACCTGGAATGTACAAGGCCTGGGTAGGAGGTCTAAGCGCGGCCAAATTAAACAATGTTTACGCAGACATAATATCCAAATCGCACTATTACAGGAGACACATATGACCAAGGACGATCTCAAGGAACTGCAAAGGAACTGGGGAGGCACAGTGCTAGGCACAGTGCTAGGCACCTCATACTCCTCATATTCCCGTGGGGTGCTCACCTGGGTTGCACCCTCGATACCATTACAAATACAAACCATGACGGGAGATGAGGAAGGACGCACGTTTATTATAAGAGGCACACTAGAGGGATACACTATATGTATTGTGAATTCATATGCACCTAATTCAGAAAACGAAGACTACTTTCCAAAAGTGGGCGAGCTATTAAGAAAACACAGAACAGACGCTTTGGGGAGGGGGGGGGAATTTTAATTGTTATTTGAATCCAGACATAGACCATCTTTACGGGTACGGAGGGCGCACATAGATTCTCCCAGACAGACAGAGTACATAGGGAAAATAATTCCCGACCTTGCCCCACTGATCACAGTTCTACAGGTGGGCCGAAATCAACTGGTGATACCAACCAGGAGCCTAGGTACAGAACAACTCAAAGATAGAGCCTTTAACGCAACAAAGAAATAATCTCCTTTCTGGGTAACAATGAGGGGTCGGTGGAGGAGAAATGTGTTCTATGGGAAGCCCTTGGGTAAACATTTGGGGGATCTACATTTAAAAAACGGTGGGGATCAGGGAGACTCTCTCATGGGAGCTGAAACAATCAGAGGGCACTATCAGGAATCTGGAAATGTATCTGGGAAGGGGGAAAGAGGTGGGGGAAAAACTAGCAGAAGCAATGAGGACTCAAGCCTCGCACCAAGAAGCCCTACATAACTTGGACAGGGACTGCTACACCAAGCGAGTCCACAGGGAGGGGGATAAAATGGGTTGACTGCTTGCGTGGCTGATTCGTAGAGAACACTCAAGGGACGCAATTACACAGATCATTGATAGCGAGGGTTGCAGGGTAACCACAGAGCAGCAAATCAATGAGACCTTTCGGGAATACTATAAGGAACTGTACACAAGTGAAGGGATGTATTCGGAAGAAGATACTTCAGACCTATTCGAAATCTCACAGTTTCCCCAATTTACGGCACTCCAAAGAGAAACACTAGAATCTCCCATAGAGGTTGAGGAAATTATATGGGTGCTAAAAACGATGCAAACAGGGAAGACTCTGGGAACAGACGGCATACCGGTCGAATACTACCTAGAATATGCTGATATATTAGACCCGGTTTTGCAGAGAGAGTTTACAAGGAGGCTTTCTCCAAGGGAGTCCTCCCCGAATCCATGAGGGAGGCACTGATCACAGTTATCTCAAAGCCCCGCAAAGACCTGCTGCTTTGCGGGTCATACAGACCTATATCACTTTTAAACGTAGACACAGAACTCCTAGGAAAGATCAGCATCGTACACCCGAACCAGTATGGTTTTATAGGAGGGCGGAACACCTTGATGAACATCAGGAGGTTACATTTTAGAATGGAACACACTCGCAAATCAAAGAAGGAACTAGAGGTGATGGCCCTGGATGCAACCAAGGCCTTAGATTCAGTGGAGTGGAAATGGCTGTTTAAGGTTCTGGGAGGTATAGGGATGGGCCCCATAATGCAGCACTGGATCCGATTACTGTATACTGACCCCCAAGCAAGAGTGAAGATGGGTGAGTGGATATCTGGGAAGTGGACACTAGAGAGTGGCCCCCAACAAGAATGCCCGGTGTCCCCGATATTATTTGCCTTGGCACTAGTACCCCTGGCAGGATACTGCATATGGAGGGAGGGTTCACACTACCAGACTACAAGGGATATTATGCAGCGGGCCAGCTATAGACAGTCTCCAATTGGGTGCACACACCAGAAAGAGATTTGAAACGCCTAATAGGGGATTTTCCTTAACATAGGAAAGGGATAGAACTATTGTGGGACCCAACTGTAATTAAACGGCAGAGCGCAAAATACACAGTACCAAGGGAGGTCTGGACCCGGATATTGAGGACTCCTCGAGGCCTGTACCTGTATAGCCTGGACCTGCCATTAAGTTTTGACCCAGACTAGACTAACGAACAGCGGGTGCACCCAAATCGGAGACCTTTATGAGGGAGGGAAACTATTACTATTTCATGAATGGCGCCAACGATACGGTATGCCCGAATGAGCCTTTTTAAGTTACCCTCGATTATTCAAAAGAATGGCTGCCCTGTGGGAAGACACTCCTGAAGACCCCGAAAAAGACCCTGTACTGCACCAGGTGCTAGGCATCACCAATAGTCGAGGTCTGATATCACACCTTTATCAACAGAAAAAAGGACGGAGGAAACTCCCGTAGTTACCAGTGAAAGCAAAATGGGAGCGAGATGTAGGAAGAGAGATACCAGACGAGCAATTGGTTAAAATATGGGAACAGACCCGTAAGGTGTCAAAAGAAATGCCAGGTTTAGACTCATCCACTATGACTTTATTCACAGGGTATACATGACCCCATTCAGACTCCACACAATCAGTCCATAGCAACCACACACCTGTCCAAG
Organism: Ambystoma mexicanum; assembly: GCF_040938575.1. Classification (NCBI taxonomy): domain Eukaryota; kingdom Metazoa; phylum Chordata; class Amphibia; order Caudata; family Ambystomatidae; genus Ambystoma; species Ambystoma mexicanum. The sequence continues at coordinate 246,671,721 of NC_090921.1, read as the reverse complement.
ATGCAAGGGAGCCATGGCAGATTTTTGGCATATGACCTGGGAATGTCTGATAATCCAAGCTTTTTGTGAAGAAGTTGTGAAAAAGACTAACACGTGGTCTGGCAGTAATTATCTATGCACACCCGAAGAATGTCTGTAGGGCATACTGCCAGGGGGGAAAACAATACGAAATCCAGGAGAAAAAAGGTGACCTTTCTTCTTATATTAGCCAAACGCAGAATTGCGATGTCTTGGATACACCTGAAGGGCCAATCGATTCATCTGTGGTTGAAAGATTTATACCGCTGGGGAAGGCAGAGATGGAATTGCTTAGGGACCAAACTACGGCAGGCACAGAGGTGAACAATAGCATGGACTAGGGTTAAATGTTAAACGATATGATGGCCTCTGCCGCCCTGCGTCCTCTGTGAAGTGAGAAATGCCAGGATAGACAAATAGTATGATACAAACTATTCTCCACTGAGACCAGCACTAGATGCAGTGGCGATGATCTGTGCCAGTGGTGCCAAAAGGAAGGCCCACACCTGTGAAGTAAACAGTCAGAACCACCGAATCCCAACTGCGACCTCATACGTTTATTAGACCCGCACTATGCTCAATGTGTTATCTGCCTAAACCTATGAAGCATACAATTGTTAAGAAGAACTTATTTTATAGTTTAAACAGAAAATGCGTTGGTATGTTGATTTGATGTTAATTCCAAACATATGCTGGGGTACATGTAATGGTTTAAGATGACTCGTAGAAATAATGACATTGTATGAATACTATGGGAATGTATAATGCAAGAAGCTGTATCCACTCATTAATAAACACATTTAAACAAAAAAAAGAAGATTTCATTGGACCTCTCTTGGGATAGTTGATCTTTCAAAAGTCCTCCGCCAGTGATCTGAAGACTGAGAGTCCAAAGCAGAGGGAAGCTCTTTCCCCTAACCACCCCGAAGGAACAATGATGGTGAACTGCTGCTGGAACAAGAGCTGACTCTGCCAGCCACATAATTACCCAGGACCTATCAGTGTTAAAAACCTCTGCAGCTGTGTGCCAGCCTCGCCCTTGTTTGGGAGCAAGAGAAAAGTACTCATCTGGCATATTTTATAGAACCTTGATTGGACATTGCATTTATTTTGGACTGTTAGGATTTGCTGTTTGGGTCGTAACTGAATCACATTCGCATCCGTCTTGAGAGCATAGCCTTTCCCTGGGCCACATTACCACAAAAGGTGAAGGAGATATATCTGTTAACTGTGCCTGTTTCAGCATTATGATTGCATTGGCTCATGCCTCTACTCATCCTTGTACTGCAGGTGGGAGGGGTATCCAATGTGTCACACCAACCAGCCCTCCAGATAAGATGTGTATCAGGCCTTTTTCCCCGCACAGAAATCTTGTCAATATAGCCCTTTTAATTCTTCCTTCCGTACCACTTATGCAGGCTATTTATGGCAGCACCCCCATAAATCATGGAGTTCACTGGTAACAGCCTGACAAGCAGCAGTTTGCAAATCCACACTTTACTTTCGCAATCCACACAGTTCCTTGGAAGAAGCAAATGGGATGAGTCCTGCTCTGTTTATTTATTTTAACATTCTCCCCCGTTAATGATTCTATCAAGATAATACATTCTATGTAATGTAGACGGGAATTTGTGTTTTGTTCACTTTGTTCAACTGCTTGCATTTTGTAGGTTGCAGTGTTATTAAAGCAGTTTGAATCATGAACATGCTTTTCACGTTGCTTCAGGACACATGTAGTATTATATCAAATGAAAATTGTCTTAAAGATGAAAATTGTCTTAAACAACGGCTCAATTTCTGCTTCATTTACTTTAATAGAGGTATAGAGGTAATGCAGTTGCAGCAGCATGGGCATTTTCGTACTTTGTTTGCTTTGCTCACAGAAAGCACATCAGTTGCATCTAACAGCTTGGGGTTCTTAATGGCTTAAAGAGTTAGGAAAGCCTCCCAGCAAGCAGTTGTTTGGCATTTGTGAGAAGGAAAAGCTATTGGTGTTCTATATGAAGATGTGTTTTTTTAGTTTTAAGATTGCATGTGTTCGCGTGCATACACTTTCATGAAAGGGCACTGTACATAGTTTAATTTCTTAGAGAGCAAGGAATAGCTGGGGTGGGGTCTGAACTTTACTTTAACACCCTTTCTGACCAGCGACCGTAAGCAGGTATAATGGATACAGGTAAAAGCCGTGCTGTATATATTTTCCGTGGCACAGGTTGTACCGTTACCTCTCAATAGGACTGCTATATATTCAGGAAAAGTAGCTGCTATAGGTGTCATGGCACAATGCCAATTATGCCCACTTTTCTTAGCAGGACACCTATGTTTTGGGACAGTAACTGCATTTCATAACAGAGCTGCTGCAATGACACAGCACCAACATGCGCTGGCATTTTCTGCACAGAGCTAAAGTACTGAGCAAGAACAGTGTCTGAGCTCTTCCCACTATCCTCCTGCAGCTGGTGTGATGCACACAGGAGGACAGTGTGAGAAGATGGCATTGCTGTCATATACTTCAATCCCTCCAACTCGGTCTTGCGCATTTCAAAACATCTGCTTCTCCCATGTGCGATTACCGAGTCCCACTGCCAAAAATCGAGCACATTTCAAAGCCTCATTATGAATCTCCTGAGGCACATATAAGATATTCCAAACTGGCTTAGAGCTTTTGGCAAGCCAGTTATGTCAGGCAAGCCTCACATGGAACTGCCAGGGCCTTAACCCTATATGCCTTTCAGAGTAAACAGCCTGTTGGGAAAGGTAGTTCAGCGGGTCAATAACCCTGATGCAGAGATCATTGTGTAACCTGTTAGTTCAATCTCGTTGACAGGTTATGCAGTGTTACTAACGAAAAATAAAGAACGACAAACTTTTTCAGCGACACCTGAATAACGACTAAGCATTGTTTTATTTAGTAAAAGTATATATGGTGTGGGGCAAGGAATTAAAAGGGTTGGAGATAGTGGAAGGGGTAGAAAAGCTGTAGATTTTTTTTTCCGTTATTAAAGTGTCAATGAAAAAGTATGTAGTTATTTTTGTTGTCGTTATAAACACATGGAACCATTGATAGGTGAGTTAATGTGTCGGCATTAGAGGTATGTGTTTAAGATGCAGATAACATTCAGTTGTAAGAGAACTGACTTAACTTTTGATTTATCAAAAGGACTACCAAATGTTTAGTGATTCAGAACACACACATTTCATCGGGATGCTATATTAGTAATGGCTCAGAACATACACATCTCATTGTGGATGCTATACCAGTAATGGCTCAGAACACACCCCATCAGGGCTGCTATACCTGTAATGGGCCAGAACATACATCTCTTCAGGGCTGCTATACTTGTAATGGCTCAGAACACACCTCTCATTTGGGCTGCTATACCTGTAATGGCACAGAAGTAGAATGCCCACATCCCATGCGGGCCGCTATACTTGTAATGGCTCAGAACAAGCACATTCCATGAGGGCTGCTATACATGAAATGGCATATAGCGCGGTTAAAGCATCTGCATTCAGCAAGTGCTGCATCTGGTGAGACAAACCTCTAACTCTATAATTCCCAGCCTAATGGCAAAAAGATGTTTGCATACATCTAGAAGGAGCACGTAATATTAAAGCTGCACTAGATTTGTAAATAGAAAAGGCATTTTCGGCTTTTTGGATATTTCTTGGTGCTATGTGAAAAATTGGGGTGGTGGGACAGAGGGGAAGGAGAACAGAGAACATACTAGACAATCCAAAAAAGGAATTCGACCAACAGGAAGAGAGACCAATGAGCTATATGAGAGGGCAACAAAAAAGGTAGAAGCGAAATAGAAGTAAATAATAGGACACACACACACACATACACACATAATAGGAGTGAGAGATACAAGCAGAGCAAAAGAGACATTTGGAGACAATAAATAAGAAAATATAGATCAACAGCAGGCAGGGATAGCTGAAAATAGTAAAGCAAGACTAGAGAAAGGCAGGGCAATAACATAAGAGGCAGTGCAAGAAAGATAATCGAAAGGAGTTGCAACCACAAAAGAGAAAATAAAAAAAAAACAGATATATAGCCAGACTAACGACATAAGAGAAGAAGAGGATTCATAACAATCGATACAGCAAGATATAGAAGGGAATCAGCAATAGTAGAAAGCAAAGATGCGAAAGATAGAGTGACAGAGCAACAGACCGCAAAACGTGGCATAGCAACACTTAAGGGTGAGAGGCAGAGCATTAGAAAGTGAGAGACTGGGGAAACCAAGTAGCAAAAGGAAGGAGAGATGGAGTAAAAACATGAAGTGGCTGTCAAGCAGGTAGTGCCAGGCAGTGTCAGTAGGCCCGAGAGACACAGAAGTGATGCTGGTAGAGTGAGGGACTTGATGTAACTAGCTAGCACATGTAGTAGTTCTTAACAGAGTTTTGGTGACCATGTATAATGAAGATAAAGCTGGAAAGAACGCACCTACAAGTTCTTTGTCACTAATGTTTTTGAACACAGTTTTAATTTTACTCACAAATTGGGTAGTTGGCAGACACTTTTTACTCTCTTGCGAAGGAGGAAACTCATTTTTATGGTCTTAAAGTGTATCTCCACTCTCATTCAAAAAACTGAGAGTAAAATACTCTCACATCAAAGTCCTATCTGGAGCACTGACACTACTCCTCTAATGGCCATTCTACATGGCCATTCCATTGGCCATTTTCTTTCTTACTGAACAGTATGGTCGCTAAATCACATTGAATTCAATGCGAGTACTAATGGCACTCTTATCGGTAGTCACGTTCCTATTAAATATTCAAACATTTCGTTCCTATTAAATATTCAAACATTTCACCATACAGTACTATTAATTCACAATGGCCCTCATTACGACCCTGGCGGAAAGTGACTGACCGGACCGCCACAGCGTAAATAGCGTTTCCGCCATTGCACGATGGAGCAAAGTGCGGCCCATTCCGACCCATCGGGCACGAGCACCACGGCATGGCGGAAGTGCAAAGTCCGCGATGGCGGAAATGAACCCAAAACGGCCCACACCGCCGCCGTACGGCGCCCTAGGTGCAATACCGCCACCCATCTTAGCGGACACCGCAGTGAGCGCCTACCGTAAAGTACGGTGACCGGAAATATACGGAAACGGAAGTTAAAACATGGGCCCGGAACGGGAAACATCCCGCCGTACCCCTATAAAACCACTAAAACCACACAACCACTAAAATCACTACCCTGAGACACACCCCAACCCGTCATCCACCCTAGCGAAACCAAGAAAAATGGGAAAAGTAGCGAAGAAAGCGTGCGACCGCAAGCGGCAGGTCCACTTCTCCCGTGAGGAACTCACCGTGCTAACAGAGACCCTCCAGGAGAATGCTGCCGTCGTCTTCTCCACGCAAATGACCAGGACGGCACTTGCAAACAAGAAGGCCATATGGGCTCTGGTGGCACAGCGGGTAAGTGCGGTGGGGACCGCACCCCGCACCCCACAGCAATGCCGTAAGCGATGGGACGACCTGCGGATACGCGTCCGCAGCATACTCTCTGCCAACCGCAACATTGCCACAGCCACCGGGGGAGGTCCTGAATCACCCATCAAGTTGACCCCCTGGGAAGAAATCTGTGCCTCCACCATCGGAATGGAGAGCATAGAGGGAGTCGGAGGGATGGAGAAAGGAGTGCAGACATCCGAAGATTCAGGTAGGTGGCCCAAATAAAACAATGCCAAATCCACAAAGTCCATCCATGTGAAGTACCATGCGTCCACATAGTGCAACAGAAACACATGTCCAGGAGAACGTCCACACACATCGGCCTGATAGCGCACGTTAAAACCCACAATAAATACATAAATAATTAAAAACCCCTAAAACACGCACCACACGTGCAGCAGGCACACCCTAACTGCAGGCTGCCAAACAACTGCACCCTCACTCCACACACAAATGAGAGCACCTCCAAGGCCCCGACCCAAATCACCCTCAGGTACCACCCCAATGCATGTGATACAATGCCATTCCAATTCCCACAGACCCATCAATAACCCTGGCCCTCCTTTACTCCACCACAGGGTCCGATCCAAACGACGAGCTCCAGGACACCCCTACCAGCACACCTGCAAAGAGGGCCAAGACCGACGGCCAAAGACCCTCCACCTCAGCTGCACGCATCAAGACACGGCAGCAGCACAAATCAGGTGGCAGCACAGAGGAGGGAACATCAACAGGCACCCCAGCAGCCAGCATGCCCACACCACCACCACCACAGGTCCCCCCAACGGATGCCACAGAAGGCACTGCCTCCGGTGGCAGCAGCACCATAGGTGACACCCCATTGATGGCAGCATGCTCCGACACAGAAGACGGGGATGTCGAAGTCAGATCCATCCATGACCTGTCCCAATCCCCCTGTCTGTCCCATCCCGTACAACATGAGGATACCACGCAGGGGCACCCACAAGACGACGACTGGCCATCCCCCACAAGCCCTGTGGCAAGGCAACATGAGGACAACAGCCCCTCTGTGACACCCCCGCAAATGGCCATGGCCCAGCAGAGGCAACAGTCCCTCGACCAGTTAATCGTGCAACAGCAGCAACTGGCCACGCTCCTCAAGGACCATGCCGATGAATGTGGGGGCACTAAGGCAGACATAGAAACATCAACTGAGACACATAGGGCAGAAATGGAGAGAAGCACAGAGACACTAAGGGCACAAATGGAGAGAAGCACCGAGAGCCTGAGGGGGGAACTGCATGCGACGGCCAAGGACGTATGTGCCGAACTTGCCGCAGTGCGCCGTGTGCTCACTGAGCTCTCGCAAACCCTTAGGGACATGCATGGACGTGAGCAGGCAGAGACATCATCCGTTGCAAGTTCCGTCCAGGGCAGCCCCCAACGTAGATCTGGGAGGAACCTGCGCTCCACAGGCAGGGGTGCCCCTGATACCCGCAGAGGGGGCTTGCAATAGCGACTGCCCACTGACAATGAGCATCTTTGGACACTGGTGTTCGGGGGGGAGGTAGGAGGGTGGAGGGGGTGTGTTGGGCTCACTTGGGTGGCGGGTCGATAGGGTGTACAACATGATATCACATATGCCATAAAAAGTGCACGATCAACCAATGAGATGTGTGGACATTGATCTTTGTGTACTAGGCCATCATAGGCGTACAGTCCATATTGTGCATGTCCCAGACACACACAGTGCCACGAGTCCCGTGTCCATGTATCAGCCACCAGGCGTGAGTGCTAGAAGCATACATCAATGAGATGCTGACGAATGTCACGGCCCTCCGGTGCCTCGCAGACTCCTTGAGGTGCTGCCACATCCCCACCCTCATCATGACCATCATCAGGTGCTTGCAGTTCTGCGTCAGGGGGCATGGGCACATTTCTACGCACGCACATGTTGTGGAGCATGACACATGCCATCACCATCTTTGCAACCTTCTCATGGCGGTACAGGAGTGCCCCGCCAGACCTGCTGAGGCAGCGGAAACGACCCTTCAGTAGGCCGAATGCCTGTTCAATGACTACACGGGTACGTGAGTGGGCATGGTTGTAGTCCTCCTCATGCTGGTCCCGTGGGTTCCGGACTGGTGTGAGGAGCCATCTCTTCAGTGGATATCCAGCATCACCTGTATGTGGACGAGAAACGTATGATGTGGAATGCCATTGCTACGTACGCACCCCCCCCCCTTCCTGCCAGGTCATTGCAGAATCACATACCCCACATTATCATGCATGAAATGAGACTCACCGAGTAGCCAGGATCTGTTCCCTGCGTGTCGCTCCATGTAGCGTGGTATTGTAGAGTTCCTCAAGACCATAGAATCATGGGTTGATCCAGGGAATCGGGCACAACAATGTGTAATGATCCTGTTGGAGTCACACACCATTTGTACATTCAGAGAATGAAATTGTTTCCGGTTGCGGTACTGGGCCACCATGGCATGTGGGACGACCAATTCCACATGGGTGCAGTCGATGGCACCAATGCAACCCGGTATGCCGGCAAGTGCATGGAATCCCACTTTTGTGTTGGTAATTTCCTGCTCCGAGCGTGGTAGAGAGATGTAGTCGTCTGCGTGCTGCAGGAGGGCATCGAGCACTTGCAATAGTGTCCGTGAGAACAGTGGCTGAGAAATGCCATGCAACTGTCCGACTGTGTGCTTGTAGGTGCCTGTGGCCAGGAAGTGGAGTACAGACACCACCTTCAGTAGGGGTGGGATGGAGGTTGGGCTGTCTATCATGCTGACAAGGTCAGCCTGTGTCATGTCCACAATGGCGGCTATGGTGTCCCGGTCCAGACGGTAGAGGGTGTGGATCTGCTCATCAGTGAGGTTGAACGGATGTGCTCGGAGGCGTGGGATTGCGGGCTGCCTGCGTGGTGGTAGTGGCTGTGCTGGCGGCCCTTGCTGGCCCTGCCTTGGCCTCCTCCTCCTCCTGCGTCTCCTTCGTGCGGCCGGTTGGAGTTGGTGTTCGTCTTCTTCTTGGAGTTGGAGTACTTGCAGTGCTATCAGGTCCCCCAGGGCCAACATCGCGAGTCCTGCCGGTAGCATTTCGGTGTGGTTGCGGGAGGAGACTGGCTGTGCAATTTATGTGTTTTCAGGCTGAATGGCCTCCACCTGTGGTGATTCATTCCACCTGTGCAAGCTGCTCTCCCCTTTGGCCGAGCACGTCCCGCACACAACGCTGCAATTCGACGAATGGCATCTTGCTATTGCAATCATGTATTTGTACCCGATGGCCGTGTAACATTGGTTGATATGTTCATTCTGCTGTGGTCCCATTGTTTCACATACTATCTGTGCAGTCGCTAACAGAGTTGTGAAGGGTCAGTGGAACGTAGTACTCGAGTAACGGTGGGCCCTCATGCATCACTGTACCGAGTTGCAACGACGGGCGGGGCGTCCCATTCGTGGGTGAAGGCAGTTGCCATTTTCACACACAGCCGCACTCGATGGATTAATTAGTGTTTTCAAACGGCCACAGATGCCTCTTCGACGTGATGTTGCAAATGAGGAATTCGAAGGGCGGCGCTTTCGGTTTTCAGCTAGCGGCGAGGAAATGCCCACAGGTCTGACTGCAAATATAACGTACTATTGTACAATGTCCTTGAGACAGGGGCCATGGCGAGAATGCAATGATTGATATGAATGGTTTGGGATGCGCAATAGCGACGTGGGCGATGAGGCCGGACGTTCCCAAATACATGTTACTTCACTACACTGGAATTACGGGCTGGGGCACTGTGGATTTTGCAGGCTGCATGACGCACAGACTCAATGGATATTTCTAATGTTATGTGAGTAAATATTCAGGCGTTTTCATTACGGGATGAGGGAATGATGAATGGATGCATGGGCAGATGATTTGATACAGAGTTTGCCATGTACAGGGCTTCTTGGAATCTGTCCGCCTCCCCTGCGCTATGTGATGCAGGGCTGCCATAGTGGGACCATCGTCTATCTGGCCTTGTTGAGCCCTCCCTGTCTCGACGCGCCTTCAGACACTTGTGTCCATGCACGTTAACAATCCCATCAGATGGATTCTGTTTTCACAGACGCATGCACAGGTACACTCGTTTGTGATGGTGTTTACACCTCGATATAGATAGTTATGAGTCGCAAGTGGTTTTGGGGTGGTGATGATCCTTTGGAGTGGGCTAGCATGCATATGGCTGTGGATTTAGTGTGATCATTGCTGTGAGTTGTTGGAATGTAGTACTGATGGCCATTCTGTTCTTTTTCTTTTCTTTTGGTTGACAGGTATCTCCTCCCCTTTTGCCACTGCCATCTGTATGCCACTCCTGCAGATGGGTTTTACTCCCGACACCTGCTGCTTCGTGTTAATCAGTGGAGCAGCATTACGATCTTATGGGACGATCGCCAATGGGCCACATGCCCTTACGCAGTACTAGTGGCTCGGAGCAACATTTCGGCCTTTCAGCTGGACTAGTGCCTCCCCATTGGGACGGCCCTGCGGTTCTGTGCGCTTCCATGTTGCCTTTTCGTACGTGGATGTGGCTCTGTGTACCATGAGGGAACAGGGCGTCACACAAGTAGTGGCTGGTCATTTCTTGCGGATGCAGCCCACAATGGTGAAATGTGTTTTGGAGTTCATGGCCTGATGGCTGTATGGGCTTGGTGATTTTGATGTGCATTAAATTTCTATTCTGATTTGGCCCGTGTAGCGTTCTTCTTTGCAAGTGATGTGGCATATGCCTATTTGGGGGGCGATGTATTGTGAGGAGATCTGCACTGGGTTCCAGCTTCGGAGTTTAGTTGCGTGGTACTGTACTGGGCGCGTTTGCCTACGAAGCCCGTGAGGTCAGGGATGGGGGCTGCCAATATGACAGTTTGAATGTTGTCATGCTCAGGGGCGGGGGATTGGGTTTTGTGTAACAGATGCCGGTCAGCCAGGTGGACTGGTTGAATGATGTGATTTTCGGAATATTGCTGGTCACAGGTGCCTGTGTTTGCGTGCGTTTCTTGGTGGGGGACTGTGGTCATGTCCATTGGGATGGCTTCTGTATTCGTGCCATCTGTGCCCTGCAGCTCCCATTGGCCCCTGTTGTGTTTCTTTTGTTCGTTGGCATGCATGGGTGACTTGTACATTTCAATGGTTGCATTGTGACTTCATTGCACCTACGGGGAGTTGTACTTTGTGGGCAGGGAGCGGTGTACGGGCACTCAGTGGGGCCGTTTACGGTTGATTCGCGATGCCGTACTTCTCACCATGGCGGAATGGTGCATTCCGCCATGCTTGATGGCGTTAGGTACATGTCCGCTAGGGTCGGAATTGGCGTACCCTTGCGCCATGGTGGTGTTTACGGTTTGGCATGGCGCGCGCGCGCGTGCTTGGTGCAGTTTGCGTTGGCGTTCACTACGGTGTCGCTAATGGCATCGTACTTTGCGGTGACGGGTCATAGTCGCACCGAGCGCTATTCGATGGCGGTATTGCATTTCCGCCATCGTTTTCCGAATTCCGCCAGGGTCGTAATGAGGGCCAATGTGTCTTATTTGCATTTATTTCAGAATTATAATCACTTAATACGGTCCAAAAGAAATTCTTTCAAATTCCGTCAAACAAATCAGTATTTGCAAAACAGTCAAATAGTTCAATATTTCAATTCCAAGATCAACTACATATTCCAAACACAAAATATTATAAAGCACACTCTGCTATGTCTCTCTAGTATATTTATGTATGACAATTTACAAGGTGTTGGGCGTTACAATCAAAGTGGATAATCAACACTTCCTCTACGCGTTTCGGACAATTAATGTCCTTCCTCCAATTGTTTTACTAAAAAGTAATCATAATAGATGTATTCTAATCCTCCAGAAAATAAATTCCTATTCTTACGGATAACAATGTATAATAATTCTCACCAACCTTCACTCAATCCTTTATGTTAAAATCCTTAGCTAGGCTCTGTAGAAATGTAGGGACATTTAAATTAATTTACATATAATATTCTCTTCCTAAAAAATATGCCTTTTTATACTTGTATTACCTAGAATATCTTACTTTAGTGTATTGACTCCATCTTATCAAACTTCAATGTGTTATCATCTGACAATCAAAGGTTATTCCAAATTGTAACCTACAGGGAAACTGTCCTGTTATATTGTGATGTCAGCTCTACTGTTGAAAAAGAGTATTTTACAAGTCAGTGAATTAAATACCTTGTGTGTTGCTCCAAAAGCACAGCTGTTATCAGCATTCATTTTTACCACAAAATGAATGCACATAGCATGCTTGAAAAAACCACCACACCACAGTGGAGGTGGGAGGTGGTCACATGCCTGTAGCCGCTGCCCACTTTGTTCTCTACCTATGTTTCTCCAGAACAACAGAGATGTTACTAACAAAAGGTCAAACATTCTGAGATAAATAATAGCCAGGAACGTCCACGTTTATCAGGCTGTGCCAAATGTGTGGGAAACCTGAGGCCTTACAGAATGTTGCCATGGTGTTGTTCACCCTTGTTCATGATCAGTCATGCTGCATTGTGCGATGGGAGAATATTATAACATCAGCATTGTATCTCCAGTGTCTGGGCCCCGATCACGCATGGAAACTGTGAGCTTTCTGCAAAGCTTTGTCCTGAAAAACACCTATTGCCAATCCTTACAACTAAATACAAAAAGAGTGTGGGATAATGTTCACAAGAATGAAAGAAGCGTTCACATATGATAAGTCACAATGTGGTAGCCGGGGATCTCCCTTCCCCATGTTTTAAGCAAGGCGGGAATCCCGTAGCACAGCACACGCTCAAGCTTTCACAGCACGAGACAAGAGTTCCGTTCTCAGGCATCAGGACCTTCGGTGGTTAAGTCTCTTTTCTACAAAAGGTCTCTTGCCTCTGAGGACCTGATGTGTTCAAAATAACAAACAAAAAGTTCCTTTCCGTATGTACGTTGGGTGATGGATTTTCACCCCGAATCCCCCTCTTCTGGGCTCAGATCCACAAAAGTTCCTAGCAATATCAGGACCTTCAGTGTTTAAGTTCCTTCCTTCCGAGGGTCTGATATGTTCAAGATTACAAACAAAAGTTCCTTTCTGATTGCATTTAGGGTGATGATTCTTCACCCCTGGGTCCCCCTCTTCTGGGCTCAGACCCCTCTCGAATGTCAGCCTCCCTCCGTCGTGTTCAATATGGCTTGTATTTAAAAGATTTCATTTGCTGCATTCACGTGTCGTTAGGTGATGGCTTTTCACTCCTGGATCCTCCTCTTCCGGGCTCAGACCCTTCTCGACTGTTAGCCTCCCATCATTGGGTTCACTATGGCTTTTATACCAAAAAGATTTCACTGTTGCCTTCACAAATCTTAATGTCTTTTTAAACAGTTCACTGTAGACTTCCCTATGTCGTGTTTACTCTTGTCAACACAATGTTCATTGGGGCATCATGCTTCTCCCCTTTTTATCAGCCTCCCTCTGTCGGGTACACTCTTGCCAACCACACAATTCCTTCTCCTTTTCTCATTATGTGGGATTCATCTCCCTTAGCTTTTCAGTTACGTTTTGGTCAAAGACTTTCAACTGTAGAGGGGGTTTTGCTAAACCCCTGTATGACCACTTTGACCTTCTTCTTCCGGCTCTCTGGTTTAGGTAGTTTCAATAGTAGGGGAATTAATCAGAGCTTCCTGAGTGAGCACCCACGTGGTGCTGGACACCTCTGCAGCTGCTTTTTCCCTGAAGAGTTAACAGTTCTTTGATTTCCCTTCAATTTGACACTTTCAACTTTCGTTCAACACATTTCGGCTTCTTATCAGCTCTCCCCTCGACTCACCGCTGTGATGAACCACTTGGCTTTTCTTGTCTCTGGAGTCAAGGACAGTATCACGGTAGCAAGCATCTCTCCCTGGCTTGGTTATCAGTGAAGGAGGGATTTGTGTACTGTTGACATCTGCTGCAACACACGCTGGCTATTGTTCGCGGTCTTATGATTCCTTTCACGGAGGCTTTGCGGGTCTGGGTCGGAGAGAGCAAGGTCGCACCTTTGGTTCTCGCCGCCTTTCTCCTCCTATTGACCTGCCGCCCTGAGGTAGCTGTCTCATTGTGAGGTTTGCCTTGCTCGTAGTGTGCTCTCGTGCTCCACCTTTTATCCCTGTGGGGAAGGGAAAGGGCAGTCAGGTGTCTGTGATTCTGGTCAATTGCCTGACTTTGCCTTGTTGTCTTTTGTGGTGTGCAAAACTGTGTGTCGGACAGCGGCGGGGGGTAGAGGTTTCGAGTATTCTATGTGGTAGGATGTGGAAAAGGTGTTATAAGAAGGGGGATACCGTGTCTCACCCATCGGTGTACCACTTCCTCTCCCCGAGGACCCCTTTTCCAGGGGATCCTCCCCCACTGGTCCACCCCCAGGAACTGGATCCAATAGCGATGGCTGTGTCCTGGCCACTTGGATGACAGATCTCCGGGGACCAGCTGGTGAGACACCTTCAGGTTTCTCACACCACCAAAGTACTGATGTCTCTACTTCGGTCACCAGAGGGCCTGTGAAGGTTGCACTTCAGCGCTATAATTCCAAGAAAGGGGTTAACACCACGGACAATGAGTGGCTTTCGGCACATTAGCAGAGTTCGCCTGAGGTTCCCAGTCAGCCTATGAAAACAGTTGCTGGTCATACTGCAGCCATTGCAGTACAATGATCTATTTCACCTGTGACATAGAGCAGGAGGGCGGGCTGATCTGAGCGTGTGCCCCCAGCTGGGGTCTCCCCTCAGTCGGAATCTTCTTTGGTTCTCATTGGCTCCATCCATCACAGCCTCTTCGGAGAGATAAGAGACTTCACCTTCATCTGATACTGCCGATAGAAATGCCAGGTCTTCCTCTCCCACAAGCAACAGTGTTCCAGGGCATAGAAGAACAGACCGTTCGCCTGTGGTTTGCTGCATCAATTCGGGCTTCACAAGCTCAATGTTCCCCTTTGGTGTTTCCAGGCAGGTGTTTCAGCCAAGAACTCAATATTCCCCTTTGGTGTTAACAGACAGGTGGGGTAAGGACATAAACCTCCGGGAATGTCTGCGCAGGATCCTCATTATCAGGAGCAGAGCATTTATCCTTTTACAAATGTCAGAAACGAATGACATCTTCTGCTTCAAACAATTACTTCGAAGGCCCTATAAAAGATGTCCAGTCCACCACTGATACAGAGGTACCGTTTCCAACAAAAGCAAAACAAACACACTTTTAGGGCAGACAGGAGACTGATCAGTCCATGATACAAGAAAGAAAGATCAGGTAGACATTCCTTCCTGGTTCAGGAAATTAGATTTGTTAACTCCCTATCCCCTGAGCAATGGAGAGAATCAACCTCCTAGCGGCTCGGAAGAAATTGAAAACCTATCTGTTTAACCAATAACAGATATCCCGCCTGCCTGCTGCACTTGTATGGTTTCAGTACGGTCAAGCAAAAAATGCCAAGCCTCAATAAGAAAGTATATGCAGTCTGTTACTTCTAGTATCAGTCTCCATGTACTTTCTTAATGTGGCATGGCATTTTTTACTTGGCATCAAGGAAGAAGCAAACATAAGTGTTATCACATGGCAGGCAGGACTGATCTACTTTAGTAGTGCCAGTCTGCACTTACTTTCTTAATGTGGTATGACATTTTTTAATTGTCCTTCAAGGCTAAAGCAAACATAAGTATTTTTACGTAGTAAGCTTGCTTTATGGCGTCAGAGTGCATTTACTTTCTTACTATGGCATGGCATTTGTTACTTTTTATTTGACATCAAAGGTAAAGAAACATGAGGAGTGTTATTACGTGGATAGATTGGATTACATTGGTGGCTCCAGTCTAGCTATATATTCTTTGTGTGTCATTGCTTTTATCTTTATAGCAAAGTGCAAAAATGCCAACATAAGTGTGATTACTTGGTACACTGGCCTGTCTTGGTATAACCAGTCTGGATATACTTTCTTTCTGTAGCATGGCATTCTTTACTGTCTGCTGGGGCATTGACTTTTACTTTTCCCAGGGAGAGACCGGGGGTTATCCAAGGCTAAAAAAACAAAAACGGGACATTAGAAGTATAGGGGCTTTGACGTAAATAGCCATTCCTGGGGGGTGCACATCCGTCAAGTGGGCAGGGGGAAGCCCCAAAGGGCAGCTCTGTCTGCACCATCAGCAAGTGGGCAGCTTCATCGGCAAGTGGGAAGCTCCCTCAGCAAATGGGCAGCCCCACATGTTAGCTCTGTTGGCAAGTGAGTGGCCCCACAGAGCAGCACAGTCAGCAAGTGAGCAGCCCCAAAGGGTAGCCCAGTCAGCAAGTGAGCAGACCGCCTGTAAGTGGGCAGCCCCACAGGGCAGCCCCGTCGACAAGTGGGCAGCCCCATTGGGCAGCCTCATTGGCAAGCCGGCAGCCCCGTCGGCAAGTGGGCAGAACTGTTGGCAAGTGGTCAGCCCACAGTGCAGCTCCCTCGGGAAGTGGGCTGCCACACAGGGATTCTCCATCAGAAAGTGAGCAGCCACACAGGGCAGCTCCATCGGCAAGTGAGGTTAAATCCATCAGCCACACAGGGCAGCTTGGTCCATCAGCCACAAAGGACAGCTCGGTCAGTGATCAGATACAGAGAGAAGCTCAGTTAAATCCATCAGTAGGACCTTTATATGTAGGGAATTAAACAGGTTCTGAGGCAGTCATGTGGCATGATCATTGGATAACTGCGCCATGGAACCTTAATCTCCAAAATGACCGTCACAAACCTTTAAATGAGAAACAATGCTTCTTCATCCCTCAGTGTCCTGCACCATACCCTCTGCCCTCAGCTACACCTGACAATATAATTTTACTCTGCCTCTCCTATGCGGCACAAAGCATTCTCCTACCCCGTTGTATGCATCATTGATTCCTAACCCTTTATATCTGCCTAAATTATTACTATTAACAACCCCTACACACTACTTCGGTTTTCTAGTCTCACTATTACTGAATCAGTAGAAATACAAGAGGCCGGGGCACATGCTGTTCACAGACCTCTTATGAAAGTAGTCCTACAGGCACTTCTAGTTAAAGGCAGCACCAGGCAGTGTTTAAGACTCCCTCTCACTGGTACTGCAAACAAACCATTTCAATACCATGCATGTACCATAAAAGGTTTTCATAGGCAGAGCAAAAACCATAATCGCAGAGGTTGCACACCTACCTGTTTTAATGACGTTATGCCTCAGTCGGATGAGTAAGGTGTAAATCGCATCTATCTGGAACTTTTCACTGAGCTGATTCAGCGCCTGGTTGAACTTGGATAGGTTTCCGGTCTGCACAGCTGTGTGTGGCACAAAAACAGTATCTTAATTATGATGGCATAGAGAACAGCCAATCAGTGATTTCCCTGGTTTTATCATTGAAGTTGTATAACTTGAACATCGTAATCTCCAACCATAATTGCTGCCTCACACCAAAGAACAGAAAGCAGGGTAAAACATATCTATGATTATTGCACTTTTGGAGAGCTCTGTCTTTGGTTAGCATATCACATTTAAAGTGACACAGCATTCAGTTAGGGAACAGTTAGGGAATTTGCCCATATTCCATTTTGTGGCACAATCCTAGATTAAGCAATGGATGGAGCATGTAAGTGGCTAGAGATTATAATATGAAAGGGTTATTGGCTTCTGAAGTGCAGAACAAAGAAAGTCAGCTAGCAGGCAAGCTGATAGCTAAACGCCCCAATTGATCACTTAAAAGCTATTACGCTTTCTTTTTCTGAGTCACAGAGCCATCCAAGGTGTGTGGGCCCGTTTCAATTGCAAGGGTATAGAGGCTAGGGGTATACTGAATAGTAAATTTACTATTTGGCCGAATAACGAATAGTTTACCTAAGTATTCGGCCGCAGCCGAATAGTTACCGAATAGTAGATTACTACTGGAAATGTGTTGAGATATGCATAACAAGCCAAAACTGTTGGCTTTGCAAATGCTTGTTTTAACAGGACTTCTGTGCAGGACATGCTTATAAATAGATGATAGCTGTAACTAAGCTTTAGAAGGGGAGGGCCGTGAAGGAGATATTATGGGCACTGCTGGTGGTGGAGAGAGGAGGAAGGAGAGTGGGAGTGAGAGTCGTATTTTGCAGTTAAGGTCAGTTCCAGAGACTGCAGGAGGTGGAATAACTTAATAACGTGAATGAAAAGTGTACACATAAAATGCTGTAATCAATTTTAAAGGTTCATTTCATATTGGGTTCCAATCAGAGACCATCTGAAAGAACGTGGTCTGCGCCTTGTAAAGTCCCCTCTCTTAGCAAACAAAACTTGCATCTGTCCCGCCTCCTGCGGCAGGGCAGTGCCAATAAACTGTGACCTGCAATCTGCCACTCTCGTGGTGAAAGAGCAAGGCCTCAATTGCCTATCAGTCTCCTTCTATTTATGGGGAAAACAAAATGACAGCTGCTGACCTGCAACCAGCCTGGCAGGCTCCCGCTCATAGCGGCACCCCACAATGTACACTAGTGAATGAAGAGAGGATCCTTTTAGTCGCAGTGGCCGGCCATTAGATCAAAGAAATCATTAAATTCACATCACACAGTGACAAGAGTGCGGCGCACAAGGCGATTTAAACACTTGAGCTGTGTGCTAATGAGGCACTTTGGATGCCATTATGTCTTCATTTACTCATGAACCAGTGTCTGCCTGCCAACAACAGCTCATTGTACTAGAAAGGATGTCCCTTTAACATTTTGCCAGAGGCTCTCTTCTTTTTAATGATGCACAAGTGACTTTCTCTTCAGGTTGAGAGAGGTAGGGGGCTTAAAGAGAGAGGACACCACTAACATGAGGCTGCAGGTGGGGATAGCAGAACGAAAGCTGCGACATGTCTGCAATTAAAAAACATATGTTTTCTGCCGGCGTGGCCAGAGAAGAAGATTGCGCAGGTGTGATGATAGTGATAATGAAACACTACTCATCCAGCCGGTTCTTCTTGTCGGGGTTGAGTCTCCTGCAAAGCCGGCATTTCTTGGCCGGCGACATGGCTTTCTTGGCGATATTGGGAAGGAACAAGTTACTTACCTGTAACTGTTGTTCTCCAGCATGGGTCTGGCATGGATTCACATGCTCATGAATATTCCCCGTCGTCAGGCTGGGAATCCTCGGTAAAGAAAAAACCAGTATCAGTTTCGTTTCTGATCTGTCTTTCGTAGTAATAACCAATCACTGGTCTCTGCGTCATACTGACCACAGCCAATGACTGCCCTCTACCTAAGCACCGCCTCTGGCAGCCATCTTCAGATTTGGAAGCACGTGAAGTGGCAGTATGACCAAGTGAAGAGCCGCAGAGGGGTAGGCGGGAGGGTTCGCATGTGAATCCATGCCAGACCCATGCTGGAGAACAACAGTTACAGGTAAGTAACTTGTTCCTTCTCCAGCATGGGGTCTGGCATGGATTCACATGCTCATGAATAAAGAATACATAGCAGTACACACATGCACAACCACGGGAGGTGGCAAAGGCTCAACATTAAGCATCACATAAACTCAACATTAAGCATCTTACCTCCTCACCAGGCTCACCTCAGGCGAACAGGTTGCGCAGCACTGCTTGGCCGACCCTGGACTCCTCCCTGGAATCCCGGTCGACGCAGTAGAATTTCGTGAAGGTGTGCGTCGACATCCACGTAGCAGCCCTGCATATGTCCAGCAGGGGCACACCAGATAGGAACGCCGTGGTAGCTGCGATCGCTCTGGTGGAATGGGCTCTCGGACGGCCAGGCAGCGGTCGGTTTGCCAACCGGTGACAGCACATGATACAGCCGGAGAGCCATCTGGAGATGGAAGCCTTCGAGAGAGCCTTCCCCTGATTGACAGGTCCAAAGTTCACAAAGAGTTGTGACGTCTTCCGAAAACCCTTTGTGCGGTCCACGTAGAACTTCAGCGCTCTAGCTACATCCAGCGAGTGCAAAGTCCTCTCAGCCGGCGACGAAGGCGACGGGAAAAACACAGGTAACACCAAGGGTTCGTTGAGATGGAAGTCCGACGGTACCTTGGGCATGAAGGAGGGGTGCGTCCTGAGCACTACCCTCGTGTCGTGGAAAGTCAAGTACGGGGCCTTGCAGGAAAGGGCCTGGATCTCTCCCACTCGTCGTGCGGAGGTGATGGCCACAAGAAAAGCTGTTTTCCACGATAGAAACTTCAACGGGGCCGAGTGCAGAGGCTCGAAAGGAGGTCCCATGAGCTTGGTCAGCACCACGTTGAGCTCCCACGCCGGGGCCGGAGCCTTCACCGGTGGGAACGATCTGAACAGTCCCTTCATGAACTCTTTCACCAGACGATGAGACCACAAGGACGTCCGGCCCGTGGTTCTGGTGTATCGGGAGATCGCAGCAAGATGAATCTTGATGGACGCGTGTGCCAGACCAGCTTTGGCCAGCGTCAGCAGGTACGGCAGTACTTGGGGAGCCGTAATCCGTAGAGGGTTAATCTTCTGTGCGTGGCACCAGACAGAGAACCTCTTCCATTTGTGTCCGTAGCATTTAAGAGTCGAGGACGCCCTGGCCTTTGCAAGAACCTCTCTGCAATCGGCCGGTATGTCGTATCCTCCAAACTCTAGCGCTGCAGGAGCCAGGCCTGCAAGTTCAGCGACTTCGGGTCGTGGTGGAGGATGGCGCCTCCTTCCCTGGAGAGTAGATCCGCGTCCGCCGGCAGCTTGATCGGTGGGGACGCTGACAAGTCCAGAAGGTCCGGGAACCATATCTGCCTCGGCCACGCAGGTGCGATGAGGATCATCCTGCACCGTGACCTCTTGAGCTGGTTGATGAGCCGGATTAGCAGAGGCAAGGGAGGGAACGCGTAGAGGAACAGGCCCTCCCAGGGGAACGAGAAAGCATCGCCCATGCTCCTCGTCTGGGGAAACCTGCTGGCGAACCTCCGGCACTTGGTGTTCGTCGCCGTCGCGAACAGGTCGATCTGGGGTGTGCCCCACCGTCGGAAGAGGCGATCCACCAGATCCTGCCGTAGCTCCCACTCGTGGCACGAGCGCAGCTCCCTGCTGAGTGAGTCGGCGATGGTGTTTTTTATCCCTGCCAGATGAAACGGCACCAGAAAAATCCCTTGGGCGACGGCCCAATGCCACAGGTCCTGCGCCTCCTTGGACAGCGCCGGGGACCTGGTTCCGCCCTGTTTCCTGATGTAAAACATGGTGGTGGTGTTGTCGGTGAAGATCCTCACCACCTTGCCCTTGAGGGACGGAAGGAAGGACCTGAGGGCCCAAAACACTGCACGGAGCTCCAGGACGTTGATATGTAGGGACTTCTCCGTCGGGAGCCAGAGTCCCCTTGCGTGCAGATTTTCGGTGTGCGCTCCCCACCCTTCCAGGGAGGCATCCGTGGTCACAGTCTCCTGGTGGGCTGGGGTCTGGAAGTCCATGCCCGCCGTCAGATGCGCGCGGGTGCCCCACCACCGTATCGCTCGTCGGAAACTCTCGTCGAGCTTGATCCTTTCCTCGAAGCTGCCCGTCGTCTGGATCCAGCGCGCATCCAGGAATTCTTGCAACGGGCGCATCCGGAGCCTGCACATGGGAATGAGGTAGATGCAGGAAGACATCATCCCGAGGAGGGACTTGATGGACCTCACTTTGGCCGCGTCGGCCACCAACATCCGTTGCACCTTGCCCAAGATGGTCCTGGTCCTCTCCTCCGACGGGGAGGCCAGAAGGGACACTGTGTCGAGCCTCGCTCCCAGAAACAGTGCGACTTGCGCGGGCACCAGGTGGGATTTGGCGTAGTTCACGGAGAATCCCAGGTCCGTGAGGAGTTGGACGGTCCTTGCCGTGTGGACCACGGCGAGCTCCCTCGTCTTGGCGCGGATGAGCCAGTCGTCCAGGTAGGGGTAGACGTGAATCCCCTCGCGGCGCAGCTGCGCCGCCACCGGTGCAAGGCACTTGGTGAATACCCTGGGTGCCGACCGTAGTCCGAAGGGAAGGGCTTTGAACTGGTAATGACGCCCTTGGACCACGAATCTGAGGAATTTGCGGTGCCCCTTTAGGATGGGAATGTGGAAGTAGGCATCCTCCAAATCCAACGACGATAGGAAGTCTCCTTCCTCCAGCTGACCCAGGACGTGCTGGAGGGTGACCATCCGGAACTTCTGCGCCTTGATGAACTTGTTCAGACGTCGCAGGTCTAGGATGGGGCGCCATCCTCCCGTCTTCTTCTTCACGAGGAAGTATCTCGAGTAGACTCCGGAGCCCCGAAGCCTCTTTGGGACGAGTTCGATGGCGCCCTTTCTGAGCATCGCCTTTACCTCCAGGAGAAGTTGAGGGACGTGAAGTTCTTTCCTGGCCACGGGGGGGACGCGCGGGCACCTTCTTTGAAACTCGAGCGCGTGGCCCCGGGCCAGGGCGTCCAGCACCCAGCGGTCGGTGGAGATGGACTCCCACACGCTGACGAAGCCCGCCAGCCGGCCTCCCACCGGGGTGCTTCGGTGGGGGCCCGACCCCACGGCCGGTTCAATCCTGCTTGGACGCGGCCTTGCCGCCTTGACCTCCTTGGCGACGACGGCGGGGTCCGCTAGACTTGCCTCGTCCTCTGTAGGCCTCTTGCGACGACGCGCGGGCCGCTTGACGGTAGGAAGCGAAACCGCCGCCGGAACCTTTGGAGGCGCCCTTGCCTCCGCCGCTCCGAAAGGGCGTCCGTCGTTGCAGGACTCCAAGGGCCCGGGCCGTCTCCGTATCCGCCTTGATGGCCTGAAGGGAATCGTCCACTGTCTTCCCAAACAGGTTGTTCCCGTCGAAGGGCATGTCCAGGACTCTGGTCTGGACGTCCTGCCGGAAGTCCGTAGCTTTGAGCCATCCACGACGTCGAAGGCAAACGCCGTTGCCCAGCTGGCGGAACCCAGTGTCGGCGATGTCCGTCGCCACGGTGATGGCGTGGTCCGAGGCCACCTCACCTTCCTGCAGGATCTCAAGGGCCTCCGCCCTCTTGTCGTCCGGCAGAAAATCCAGCAGGGGAGCCATCTTGTACCAGAGCTCCCTGTCGTAGCGGGCCACGATAGCCAAGGCGTTGGCCGCTTTAATCGTCGTCGCTGCCGACGAGATGACTCTACGCCCCATAGTATCCAATTTCTTTCCCTCGCCGTCCGGCGGGGAAGTCGATGTGGAGGCCGCACCCCCCCCCCGCTTTCTTCCTGGCTGCCGCGGAGACGACGGAGTCCGGGGTAGGCTGCGCCCGGAGGCATAGGGGGGCCGTGTCCGGGACCCGGTACTTTTTCTCGTACCGGTCTCTTCTAGCTGGCGTCGTGGAAGGGTTCTTGAGGAGGGAAAGGCCCTCATCCCAAATGTCGTCCAACAGAGGCACTGCGAGGACCGTCTTCCTCTTGGCCTCGCGCCGCTGATAAAGGAAGCCTTCCTTTTTCTTCTCCTCAGGGCAGAGTTGGAAAAGCTCGGAAGCCCTGGAGATCATGGAGTGGAAAGATCCGATCTCGTCGGGCGGAGAGGCCCTGGTGGGAGGCGACGACGGAAAATCCTCGTCGTATGCCTCGTCGTCCGTACCCGTCGCTGCCGTGTCAGTCCCCGTATCATCCCCTCGGGTGGACGGGGAGGAGGGCTGGATGGATCCTTCTTTTCTTGGTAGGGGGAACACCAGAAGGTCCCGGTTCTGGATCCCCCGACGGGAGAGGTTCCTCTGTCGGTAACGGTAGCCTCGTCCTTATCTCGGAGCATAAGGACTGTATGGCCAACAAAATGGCCGCCGAGTTGTCTTGCGGCGCTGGCAGAGGGGAATCCGACGGGCGAGCAGGGGCCCCGTCGGTATCCTCGACGATGTCGTCGTCGTCACCTGCGTCGGGGTCCATTCCGACGGGCTGGCCTTCTTCCACGCCTAGGCCGTGGCTTAAGACCTCGATCAGCTCCTCTTCTGAGGTTGAGGCCGACTCTACGACGACGCCCTGCCCCCCCTTCTTCTTCCCCACGGGGGGTTTCACGGGGGTCCTATCGATGCGCACAAAGGAAGACTCCCTCCGAGGAGGCAGGGAGATTCTGGGCCCTGAGGTCGCCACCACTGGTGCAGCCACCACAGGCTGAGCCAGGGCCGCCGCGACCGTTTCGATAGAGGGCTTGGTCGGATGGATCAAGGCCTTCACCACCTTAGGTGCGCTCACCGCCTTATCCTTGAGGGAGGGGGCACTGCCACGCTCCTCCTCTGCCTTAGAGCTCGACCGGGGCCTCTCCAGGAGCTTCGCCGGGTGCTCGGCCTTCCTCTTACCCGACCCAGAGCGTTGGCTCGTGGTTGATGGTGCCGGGGAGGGTGCGCCCTGCCTGGCGCCCGTAGAGCCCGACCGTTCGGCGCTCCCGGTGCCAGCGGACTCGCGGTGCTTGGCCTTATGTTGGGCCCCCGTCGCCGGGGCGCCCTCAAAGGTCTTAGAAGACCGCTCGGATTTCTTCTTCTTCTCGCCAGACGGGCTCTTACCCTCCAGCCAGTTGGCGAGACGTTGATGGCGGTCCTTCATGGTCCGTTCCGACATGTTGCCGCAAAACGCACAGTCCTTCTCCACGTGCGTCTTGTCCTCATGAAGGCAGTAAAGGCAGAAAGAGTGTTCGTCCTCCTTGAAGACGTTCTGCAGCTGGCATCCAGGGCAGACCCTGAACAGCTTTCCGGGCGTCGAGCTTCCCTTCTCCTGGGCCATCTCCGAGACCGGGCCTGAGAAGCTTTTGGAGTCCTCCGAAGTGTAGCTCGACGAAATCTTCACCCTTGAGGGGCACAGATGAATCCGACACGGGTCCCCGTTGATCGGATGTAGAATCGGTGGAGCTTGAGGCTCTTTTGACCGAAAGAATCGAAGTTTTTTGTAAAAAGCGCGAAAAAATAGCACTAACGCTCGAGAGCAATAGCACGAGGATCCCAACACATGAACGTGCGGTAAAAATCTGAAGATGGCTGCCAGAGGCGGTGCTTAGGTAGAGGGCAGTCATTGGCTGTGGTCAGTATGACGCAGAGACCAGTGATTGGTTATTACTACGAAAGACAGATCAGAAACGAAACTGATACTGGTTTTTTCTTTACCGAGGATTCCCAGCCTGACGACGGGGAATATTCATGAGCATGTGAATCCATGCCAGACCCCATGCTGGAGAATCTTTGTTGTCCACGGAGTTCCGCAGTAGATGCTGCTGCACCGGCTCCAACAGAAAACAAAATCCATTCGGCAATTGCTGCCCATTGATGAAGCAGGCGGTTTCTTTTGTAGTGCTGCAGCCCAGGAGATCCTCTTCCCTGTCCCCCATTACCACAGCAATCGCTGAGACCACGCCAAGAACAAGCCTCACAGCGTCTCAGCTTTCAAGAGAGCTGGTGGTGTCTTCAGTGTAAATGAGAAAGAAAGTCCCTTTTTGGGCTAGTGGTCGACAGTAGGCGGCACAGAGCGGCTCAGTCCTCCGAGTTCACTCTCGGTCATTGCTATGTTCCTGGCTACCTTTCTCAGCCTCCCCTGCGGCTTCTCAGGCGTAGCCGAGACAGATGAGGGCAGTGGAGGTGTGGCGTTCGGCGGACATCTTGGAAAAATGTATGCATACTGGGTACATTTTCAGCAAAAGTAATATGTGTTTATCTGCAGCTCAATCTATTTTAAGTAGGGGTGTAACTTGGGCTTCCAGTAAGCATTCCATTAGGTATTCTGCCGAAGCCGAATACCTACTTTTCAGCAGGAATTCGGCCGAATACTTACAATGCAAGTCCTCCCCACAAAAATGCATTTAATAGCACATTTTTAGAAGCAATAAATAAAAGTGATATTATTTACAGGCAGCTGTGAACACATGACATGAAACACCAGTTACTGTCACTCTGCCTGTGTGCTACCCGTGGCTGCTCCTAGGGCTGCTCTCGCCTTTCGTAAGGGATGTACACGTTCTGTTCATGTCTTGCCATTGAAAGCAGTAGCACAGTTGCACACAGCACAGCCCACTCGGGTGCTTTATTATATTTTCAGAGGTCTCCACTCCCTGCCGCTGTCTGTGCATGGGTGCGTCCCAACCTAAATATTTTTTTTTAAATATTCAATTCAGAGCCTTTTAGGCTCCACAACATACTTAGAATAATGAATTCTGGTGTGACGTGTTAATGTGAATGTGTTTGAATGCATGCATGCAAAGAAGGGGGGATGTTAAAGTGCACATGTATCCACTTGTTTTTATGTATGCATCCATGCACGAGTTGTCTAAATGCTGTATAAATGCGCATGAATAATGGTGTGTGTGCTGAATGAGTATGTTTGAAGAGGCAGTGGGTCTCTCATTTTGAGCTACTGGCAGCATGCCATTTTTTACTGGGCATCAAGGAATGGCAGACAAGATTAGTGTTATTGCATAGCTAGTCTGACCTATATTGACAATGCTAGTCTGGCCATGTGTTCTTCTTGTGGAATGTAATTTTATCTGGGCATCAAGTGTAAAGCAAATATGTTAAGAGTATCATGTGGATAGACTGACCTATGTTGGTACAGCCTGTCTGGATATACTTTCTTACTCTTCCCAAGAGTGCTAAACAGAAAGAAAGGTTGGTGGCCTCTGCCTCGGATTGCAAATTCTATTTAATTCTAAACATGACTTGTGACATATTGTGGTGTTTCGCAACTTGCGCTTGTGGTGCTTTATTTCTGTGACCTAATGGGCTACTGGCCATCTGGTAATGTATGTTTGATTTTGTTTTTGGCCATATTCCCCGGCAAAGTCTTTGTGGCATTCATAAAGCATACTTTAGCTGGTCTGTACTGTGTACATCTGTGAGCTGCAACTTGTATTTAGCAGTGTTTTCTGACTGTATAGACACGGTTTTGATCATAACTGCATTATTTCTACCTGCGCCTTTGAACCCCAGCCACTGTTTTAATGAGGCTGCGCTTTGACACTAGCTACTATTTTGAATCTAGCTGCACTTCTGACTTTAGACACTGTTTGAGTCCAGCTGTGCTTTTTGAATCTAGACACTGTTTTGAATCTAGTTGCAACTTGACTCTAGCTTTGTTTTCTGACTCTATAGCCACTGTTTTGAATCTAGCTGCACTCTCGAATCTAGCTGTGTTTTAAATCTGGCTGCACTTTTTATTCTAGCCACCGTTTTGAAACGAGCTGCACTTTTGAATCTACCTACTGGATTAATTCCAGGCACTGGGGAATCTGATCTCTGCTTGGGAATCTGGATGGGCCCTGAATATAGCCCTGGTTTCGGTCCATAACCCTGAAACCTCCCCTGGGATAGTGCTGTAGGCCTTGGAATTTAAAGTCTCCAGTAGTTTCTATCTATCTTTACTTAGTGCCCCTCAAAAATAAAAAAGCGTACTGACGCAGAGAATAAACTTCAGCAGACCGCAGGACGGAATCCGTACCAGTCAACAAAACCAAGACCCCAGCCAGGACACACGAGTATGTATCGCACTCCATGTGAATGGAAGATAGTCGCAGGTACGTTACCCACCCGCATGCATCTGCTATCATACGCTACTGGAAGGCACATCGCACAACACCTCTGTCATTAGAATGCAGCTATGTTTCACAACAAAGAATCAGTCTAGCTGGACACAAACAGCATACTGCACTCGCATACCCTCCCGACAACCACAAAGCACTGATCCACATGCCAGCTCGACATGGGTAGCTAGCAGGGACTTGGCCAGCCCTACCTACCTTCGTTTTGGCTAAAATGCGCATGTGCATTCCAAACTCATCTGACGAATCCCCATTATCTTTGACTTCGGTCCCCCGATGGCATTCACCTACAGTGCTTTCAGGCAATACCAACTGCAAAAGGCACTATCAAATGACAAATTGCATTGCATTACATATATTGGTGCAGCATGCACGGGCACAACCAACATGAATATTTTTAAATACTGGCATATTTTATGGGCAAATGCATAATGAAAATGCATTGGAAAACAGTCCTATGCACTGTTGGTACCTTGCATCTATTGGGTCCTTACATTGCTACCATACAAAACCGATTGCCAGCTGTGTGGCTTTTTACCCAATTTGTCACAGAAAGTACTATAAAATGTTGCATTTTAACCAATTATTGTAAAGATTTTCTTGGGTGGAGAACTCGCCTTAACCGTTTGGTAAACGGACAATCTCTGCACCTGAGCGCTGCCGCATATTAGGCACACACATTTATGCCCCTCCAGTTCAAAAACTCACCAGCTGCCACCGTCTTGACGTTTCCCTACTCAACATGTTCCTCTCCCGATAAAATATTCATGATAATTACACTAGCAATTAAGCAATCTTCTCTTTCTCAAAAGAAAAGGTTTTTCCCTAAGGAGGGCGCATCGCCATCATTACAGGATCCTTCCTTTTGAACTAAATGCCACAGTGAGGGTGTTTACCAAAGTGATGATAGCTGTCGCCTCCATCCTCAAAATATATGGTGTGAATGGGTATCCCTACCTGGACGAATGGCATGTCAAAGCTGGGAGTCGAGAACAGATGATTTATTGAACTCAGTCTGGGTTTCTTGATAAACCAAAAGAAGTCTCAATTGACCTCTACTCAGCGATTGACATATCAGTTATTACTGGGACACTGCTCAAGTAAAAGGGTTTCCAAAAGCAAAGAATCATCAATGTCAGGCAGACAGCCCTTAATTCTTTAACAGAGTACTCGCACATCAGTGTTGTGGTTCCAGAGATTATTGAATATTATAGCCCTGTGTTTGATTGTGATCCCTCTGGCGAGGTTGCACACAAGACATACTCATCTGTGCCTTGCCAGCTTTTGAAATCGAAGCCTACATTATCAGTCCCTAATGATCGACATACCGACTTTGCAGAAGCAAGAGGGGCGTGGTGGCCCCTGGAACAGAACCTTCTTCTAGGGATTTCATTTCACAGCACCTTGTGGAGGTGACTAAGATGATCTAATTCTCCTTTGGGTGGGGTACCTGTAACTCCTGTTCTCCAGCACTGGTATCTTTCATGGATTCACATGCTCATGAATATTCCCTGTCGTCATGCTGAGAATCCTCCGAAATATTAAAGCAGTTTAGCTTTAAAGCTTAAAGCTGCTTGTCACTTATATAGCCAGTTGCTGTAACTTCGGTGTCATACTGCCCCAGCCAATGACATTAGACCTCCTTAGCTCCACCCCTGGTGGCCATCTTCAGATTTGCAAGTGCACGTAATGTGGTAGTAGGAAACAAAAGAGGACCAAAAGACGGGTAGGCGAGAGGGTTGCATGTGAATCCATGAAAGATACCAATTCTGGAGAACCGGAGTTACAGGTAAGTAACTTGTTCCTTCTCCAGCGTTGGATCTTTCTTGGATTCACATGCTCATAAATACAATTAAACAGCAGTACATATACACAACTAATGGGAGGCGGCACAGCTGTACAGAAGCAATGTAATTCACCCCTTGAACACTCACCTCATGCAAATAGGTTTACGGAGCACTGCCTGGCCAACACGGGACTCTTCCCTGGAATTCCTGTCAATGCAGCAAAATCTTGTGAAGGTATCGAAAGACCTCCATGTAGCAGCCCTGCAGATGTCGAGCAGGGGAGCACCAGACAGGAATGCCATGGTAGAAGCTACAGCTCTTTTGGAATGCGCCCTTGGCCTTCCTGGCAGGGGCCTGTTCGCAAAAATTGGCAGCAATGTGAGATACAGCCCGAGAGCCACCTGGAAATAGAAGTCTTTGCCAGGGCTTTGCCTTTGCCCACAGGTCCAAACGAAACAAACAGTTGTAATGTCTTTCGTAACTCTTTTGTGTGTGTGATATAAAACTACAAAGCACGAGCAACATCCAGCGAGTGCAAGGCCCTTTTCGTTGGAGAAGTGGGAGCACCAAAGAAAACTGGTAGAAGCAAAGGTTAATTCAGGTGGAAATTTGAGGGAACGATTGCCATGAAGGACGGATTCTTGCCGAGCACTACCTTGGACTGGCCATCAAGAAAGTCGTCTTCCATGATAGAAACTTCAGCAGAGCCCCATGAAGAGGTTCAAACGAAGGGCCCACTAACTTGAAAAGTACCACATTGAGTTCCCACACTGGGGCTGGAGCGTTCACAAGAGGAACAGCCCAAATGTGTCCTTTGAGGAATTCTTTAACCAGCCTGTGGAACTACAAAGAAGGTCAGCCTGTAATGCAAGTGTACAGAGAAATGGCTGTTTACTTTTTTCTAATTTTTTTTTATTTGTTTGGCTGAAATTCAACCTTTCAAATATTTAGTACAAAAACAGCTCATAATATACAATCATTATTATTCATCATTACACAGTAAAATTTCATTTTTCCATAGAGAAAGAAAGAAAAAATTTACATTCTTTAGACTTTTTGACAGTCACATTATTAAAAACATAGTAGATAAAAATGTAACTAAAGCAATATACATTGAGGAACGCTCACTGTCGATTAGACGCCCCAAATTTCGTCATCTGAGTGAGAGCAGTAAAGCTGTAACAGATTCTTAAGATATACTTGCCGTAAATGTTTCAACGCCGGACAGCGTACTATTAAATGAGTTAGAGACTCAATTTGCTCATTGTTTTTACAAAAGCGACACCAACTATATTGCTTCAGTTCACTATCCCGTCTGGCCATAATTTCATGTGTCGGATAAATATTTAAGCGCATTCTTAGCAATTGCAGTCTCACAAAGTGGGAACGACATTTTTGTAGGTATTTTTCCATTATGCCCATTTTTCTGGGGGAGGAAAATTACAGAGGAGTAATCAACAAGTTTTTTGCACATATCTTGAGTCACAATCCAATCAAATAAGAAAAATGTTTTCTTGGCTTTAGAGGAATTCAGAATTAACAATTGCAAGGAGATATTAGCTTCGGTCAGAGCTTTAAGTACGCTTTTGTACCACATTTTTGGGAATTTATCAGTGGAGGTTAGTACATAGTGTGCAATAGTATTCAACACATTCTTCTCAGACGCACCCACCAAGCACTTCCTAAAGAAGCAACACATTTTCCACATTACATGACAATAAATTGAACAAGTTCCCAATTCTAATCTCAGCAAAGCAGTGGGGGCACAATTTGGAAGTTTGAAAACGGATTTCCAAAATAAGCCTTCGTACCAATCCCAATATTTTCTTGTTTTTGGTGTGTCAGATTCAGCACCGTATGGCACTATGGGTATTACTTTTTGTTTGTAAAACAGTAATACGTGATTGGTGGTAAACATCCCGTATTTGCGCATTATGATGAATGCTTGGGAGGCCAAAGTTCGAATTTTTGCACTCATAGTAAGTGATTTCAACTGATGCCCTAGACTACCTGAAAAATATAGTCCTAGGTATTTGTAGCTGTCGACCACACAAAGGTTTTGCTTATCTAATGTCCATTTACAACGTTTGATATTTTTCTTATTTTTTTCTTCTGACAAATGACCACCTGAGTTTTTTCCGTATTGATTATTAGGTTGTTTGCTCTACTGTAGTTCTCTAAGCATTTGAGCAAGTTCTGGAGGCCTCTTGGGGTCTGTGATACAAGCACCAGATCATCAGCATAGAGAATCCATAAAATTTTTTGTGTTCCCAGTTTAGGTGCGTCACTTTCTATGGGCCTTATTACGACCCTGGCGCTAATGGGTTAATGGCGCCGTAAAAGGCTGCGGCGCCGTTAACCCATTAGCGCCCGATTACGAGGTCCCTTTGCGGGACCCGACCTTAACGGCTGGTCTACACCAGCCGTTAAAGTAGGGACCTGCAAAGGGACCTTGGTGCTACGTACGGTACTGCAATTTGCGGTACTGTAATTAGCTCCTTCCCCATTCCCATTATGCCCTATGGGACAAAAATGGGAATGGGAAAGGGCCATGGTTCAATGGGGAATTACTGCCGCGCCAACCTTGGAATGGGGTGGTAATTTCCCATTGAATCATGGCGGACCCGTTACAACACCGGCACCAACCATGGTGCTAATAGCGCCATGGTTTAGCGCCAGTGTTGTAATGAGGGCCTATGTCATTGAATTCATTCCCCATGTCTAATAAGAATAGGTTAAAGAGCGTTGAGGTTAAAATACAGCCTTGTTTAACGCCTCTTTCCGAATTAACACTCCTAGATAGCAGCCCTTCTAATGTGAGTCTAATTTGGTCCGTTGTATTAGAGTGAATGCACTTTAATGGATGCGTATTCTAGGGTTCTATGTGATTTGATTGTGTAGATTTGATTGCAGCCAAATCCACCTTTTTTTTCTTCTTTCAAAACATGTTGCTGCAAATATGTGTGGGGGAGGCCCCCTGCAGTTACCCATTGCCCCCCACCTTATTTATGACCCTTACCCAAGCCCCCCCACCCCCACATATTTTTCCAGCAGATTGCAGTCGGAAAAATGCAATGGATTTGGTTTCAACCAAATCTACAGCAATGAAACCTCCCGTTACCTGTGCTAGTGCCGCCTTTGCCAGGGTCTGGAGATATGGCAAGACTTGCACAGCTTTGATCCGAAGATGGTTTAGCTGTTGGGATTGTCACCAAATGGTAAAATAATTCCATTTGTGCTTGTAGCAAGATAATGTGGCGGGTGCCCTAGCCTTCTACAAGTAATGAAAAATGTCAGAATTCCTAGGATGCAGAAGTCAAGCCCTCAATGCTAGGGACAATGGATTGTGATGCAGCGCTGATCCGTGGCGTAACACAAAACGCGGGCGCCCCACTGTGAGCCATTGTGAGCCCCCCCCCCTACAAGCTCAGCAACTACACACGGGCAGCACTATACTTGGGGCACGCCTGGATCACCATGCATGTACAAAGTGCATGATGATCATAATGCTGGAAGGAAACACCGCCCAGTGCACTAGGCGAAATATGGAAGCATGTGTTTTAATCAAACGTAAAAATCTTTTACCTAACTTAGAAACAAGGGGCTATGCCGGTCTCCTGAGTCCTGACACCCAAATGTACCAGCCAACTCTGTTTGTGACTAGCCATATTATGCACAGTTATGATAGCATAAGAAAACATGTTCATGCTGACACTGCCAGTATCCCCATGTGTGAACATTCTCTTTTTGGCTTTACCCTTAACACCAGTAAAACTCTCCTGGCACAAGAAGAAAACATGTTACTGCTGCTGCACAAATTACTTGCCCAACCCCCACACCACTATGTAAGAATAACATGCAATGCTACAGTAAGGAACCATTTCCTTGTTTGGCTGCACATGTGCCTCCACTCAGTCTTGGGAGGATAGCTCAGGGGCAAAGCACTCGCCTTGGATGCAAGACGATAAAGAAAAATACAGGTTTTGATCCCCAGGTCCACGCTTAGAAACCTCTGGGCATTAAGCGTGTTATAAATAAAAAGAAATCAATTGTAATATGTAAGAAAAATCATCATGTTGACTTTGCCTTTAACACCAGTAAAACATACAATGCCACAATAATAAAACATGTACTTGTTGACTGCACAGTTGCCCCCAACTTCCCCATGTAAGAACACACATTATGTTGACCTTGCCCCTTATGTGAGTAACACATGCCATACCAAAGAAAGAAAATGTCCAGTCTGCCTGCGCTATTGTGCTATTAACCCCTGCTCCTCCTCCATGTAATAACATTAATCAAGTTGGCTTTGACCAATAATACCAGTAAAATATGTAAGAAAACATCCATGATACAAAGCTCCAGCCTTGCATACACACATTCATACTCATTCACCCACCATCTACTCACCCATTGGCCGCTGATGATTAAGTCAACTGGAGCGGTGTAAACATTTCCCACAAATATGCCAAAACATGGGAGCATAGAAAGGGAGTCCGCACCAACCAAAAGTGGTTTGCGGTGGGGAAGGGTTCCTCTGTACCCGAGAAATATATTTAAATACTAAGTGAAAATGATGCGTTATATAGCACTCTTCGGTGAAAAACTGGTAAAAAGCCAGACAATGTGCATTTGGTTTTAAAAATCCAGTAGGAGCAATCAACCAACAGTGCGCATCAGCATTTCCATAATACATTTGCCCACAAAAAGTGCCAGTATTAAGACATTTTCATGCTGGTTGTGCCCATACATGTCCACTTTGGCAGCACCTATGTATATGCCAGTATTTCCATATAAGAACATACTCATTTTTGCTTTGCACATAATGCCAGTAATAATACTATAAGAAAATATGTCCAGGCTGGCTCAACCAATATATGCCAGTATCTCTGCAGAAGACATACTCCTGTTGGCGTCTCCATTCAAAATGCCATGCCGCAATAAGAAAACATGTCCAAACTGGCTGCACAAAAATGCCAGTCTACTCACGTTATAAGACTCATCAAGTAATAACATATCATGATTGCTTAATCATGGATGGCTTTCAAACAGAAAGGTCATACCACAGTAAGAAATGGCTTTACTGCCTGCACCCAAATGCCAGTCTGGCGAAGTAATAACACTTACCATGCTTGCTTTATCATACATGCCCAGTAAGAAAATGTCATGCCACAGTAAGGAATGGATAGACTGCAGACTGCCTGCACCCAAATGCCACTCTAACCAGGTAATACCATATCATGCTTGAAGCTTGCTTTATCATGAAAGGATGCGAAAAAAATGCAAAAATTGGTGCCCATTCTTATGTTCCCAAAATGCACTTTGTTTATGCAAAGCAGCCAGCATCCAATATTCCCGGCACCCACATTATTCGACATCTAGCACTGCCCCTCGGTCCCAGACACACCACTGACAATCCGCTTCCCCCACCTGATCGTCCCCTTGTCCATTTCCAGCACTACACCACACACAGCACACACAGGCACTCATTCACACCTGCAACCATACACCAAAGGTGATGTGTGAATCCTGTGGCTTACCCACAGAAGGATAGGCTCAATAATTAATAGTAGGCGGGGGGTTCAACACCTCAAGAGTACCAAGAACACGGGCATGCACAGTCTGCGTTGATGGTCCATTGCAGTGCCCGGGTTATACTGTACTACTTCTATCTTTATGGCCGTCCCTGCAAAGACAATCACACAGCACCTGTACGCTCAGTAGAAAACCGGATCTGACCTGTAGACCCGCAAAACCTTATTTTCATGATGTTGTTGGCAACAGTGATCCAGTTCCAAAAATGGTCACATATCTGTTCAAATTTGACACTAGCAAAAAAATCCTTTCAATGTCTGAAGATGAACTACCAGCAACCAACAATCACACAAGGGTCGTCCTTGGTCAACCTCACTATAGTGAGCAGATATCTGAGTCACTGGCCTCCTAAACATTTTGTAACTGGGCTTGGTTGCATTATAAACCTAGGAAAAACGCACATTCTTTTGTAACCCTAACACAAGTTTCAATTAGACCGCTCCCCCTTTTTAAGGCGTTTTAAGTGCAGAGGTAGTTCCCCCTTATCTTGTTACGCCGGACAGGCTGCTCCTTTGACGTTGTCTGCTGCCTTGCGCTGCTGGCAGACATTCCACCGTTTGAGGGCTAATGCCTGCAAGACTCCTCTTTCCTGCAATACCTGCCTTCCATGTGTCCCCCGCCCTCCCCTCCCCCCCCCTCAGACCTCTCCAGGCAGGTGAAAGCCATCCCCAGGGGAGAGAGGAAGCATCAGGGGCCCCTCGTGGGAGCTATTTTTACAGCACCCATTGTAATTAAAGAGGCAGCAGACAGGACTGGAAGGCTTTGTAGGCAAAGCGTGGCAGAGTCTGTCTCCGAGCTCCCAGGCCCCATCTTCCAAAGCAGACTTGCAGGGGACGAACAGCTCCCAGCAGGAATACGCACTTTTAATGTCTCCTTGCCCCATAGGCAGAGCCTCACCTGTTCAAAGGCAGCAGG
The DNA here is from genome assembly GCF_040938575.1 of Ambystoma mexicanum. NCBI lineage: Eukaryota > Metazoa > Chordata > Amphibia > Caudata > Ambystomatidae > Ambystoma > Ambystoma mexicanum. Next base: position 246,636,490 of record NC_090921.1, on the reverse strand, counting down.
CTACAGCAATAGCAGCTCCTTTGAATTCTGCGGTCAGGCTTTTTACTCAGCGATACAAAACACCATCAGTTACTGATAGCATTAAATAAGACCCTTTCAACTAGAGCTCAGAGCATCAGAGGCACTGAGTCTGCGCCTTATCGCAATGTGCTCATTGAGCCATATTTGTTCTAGGGTACTTTGGGAGAAGTGCAATTAATTCAGTATTTTTTCCACTGTCTCAGATTTTCATGGGCGCTTTAATATCAGGCGATGTGCTCAATCTAATTCAATGTTAATGCTACCCCCACCCAACCACCCATTGACATGCAGGCTTCCTAAAATGATAATTAACTCTAAGTATGGTTTCCCCCCATAAACAAACCCTGCAAACGTTAGCTTACCATTTACCAACTCCTTCTCCTACTCACACCTGTAAATACCCCATCAGAATCCCAATTAGGATCTCAACCTCCATTCTTATGTGCCTTTTGATGTGCAGACCGACATGGGATGTGACTCTTGTAAACAACGTGTTGGATGTTTGTGACAATTAATCTGCATATCTATCTTTGTTTATTACATAACTTATTTTATTACATGTCTTAAATCACTGCAAGTACTGTGGGGTTAACTAGATTTTTCAGGTTGGCATTATCTTGCATTCTGGGACTTATAGTTTACCATTCAGGATGTGAAAATTAAAGCCACAATAATGTTTGGTTTTTGGCTTAACGTGTTGTTATACGGATTTACACGTTGTTATGTGTCTTTATTATGCAATTTGTGTTTTTTGTAAGTAAACTCTATAAGACATGATTAATGTAGTCCTTGAAATCCAACTATTTGAGCTAAAGCTGTTATCCTGGTCACTCGCCCACCTCCAACCCCTCAATTTGGCTGCCCATCCCACTCCCTCCTTTTTGGATGCAGACTGAGTACTAGTTCTTTCACTTCTACCACTAGTTCATGTACATGCACGCACAGAGCCAGCATAAACTCACTCACATACATTGCATAATTCATGCTTACATGCACACATACATACATACAAACATCCATCATACACATGAAAACACCCTCGCTCGCATGCACGCACGCACGCACGCACTCACATACACTTTAAAAAAGCATTAATTTTTCTTTCCTGCTGCTGCCGCGAGGGAATCTGCTCTCAGGCAGGCATCCTGCTGAGCTCCATGAACACCGCCATGCTGACTGGAACAAGGAAGCAGGAAGAGCCCCCTGCTTCCTTGTTCCTGACATGCGCAGAGGGGACACCTTCATTGCAATTAAATGTTCAGGTTGCGCTGCAGAATGGCCCTTCATTCCGACTTCCAAAAAGAAACATTACTACCCAGGCGGTCCGGAAATAACGGTGGCGGTAAACCCACCGCCACTGTTGTTTCCGGACCGCCTGAGTCTGACCCCTGCAGGCGGGAGGTGATGTTCCCGCCAGGTGTGACCTGGCGAGTTTAATACCTCCCGCATGCAGGCAGACGAGGAAACACCGGCAGCATTACGAGATGCTGCCGGTGTTTCCATGATCCCCATTTCCATCGAGTCCCATAGGACTCAATGGGAATGAGGATTTACACCATTCCGCCTCCGTGATTCCCGGAAAACCGGGGTTGTAATGCCCTGGTAATTCCGGGAATCACGGAGGCGGAATGGTAATACGAGTCCGGCGTTAACCAGGCGGTTTTACCGCCTCGGTTAACGCCGGACTCGTAATGAGGCCCAATATCTTTCAGAAGATTCTGGAGGCTGGACACTGCATGGCAGGGCTCCCCGCTTCGCGGGTCCCTCCGCTACGCCAGTGGCGCTGATCATCCGTCTCTGGAGAGGAGGTCCGACAGAGGGGGCAGTTTGATGCATGGAGCGACCAACAGTTGAAATAGATCATCTTCCATTGGCTCCGTTTGAGTGTGTTTAGCACTCGCAGTAGAAGTGGAAGCATATGGAATGCATAGAGGAACCAACCTTCTCACGGAACGCAGAAGGTGTCCCCAGACTCACTTCTTGAGGATACCGACTGGAAAAGTGGGGGCACTTGGAGTTCTGTGCCGTGGCAAACAACTCGATTTTGGGGTGACCCCATTGGGAGAAGATGTGAACAATTTGGCTCTGGTGGAGCTCCCATTCGTGGCATGAATGTAGCTCTCTGCTGAAGGATTCCGCAATGGTGTTGTGGATTCCCGGTAGATGAAAATGAAGGAGATGCTTGTTTTGGGACCACACCCAGTACCCGAACGCTTGAGCCTCTTTGGACAGAATCAGTAAGCGGCTACCACCCTGATTCCGGATATAAAACATTGTGGCCATGTTGTCGGTGAAGATGCAAACCACCTTGCTCTGGAGTTGCGGTTTGAATGATTTCAAGGCCCAAAACTGCTCTGAGCTCCAAGACATTTATGTGTAGGGCTTTTTCTTTGGGTAGCCACAGGCCTCTGGGAAGTATCGGTGGTGACTGTGGTCTGATGAACTGGGAGTCGAAATGAAGCACCCTGCTTGTGGTGCTTGCAATGATTCCATTGCTGGAGAGTTTTGCGGAAAGACGACGGGAGTGAAATTTTGTCATTACAGGAGCCTGACACTCGTCATCAAGCATCGACAAACACTTGGAGAGGCCTCATGTGAAGCCTGCTGTGTGAAACCAATGGAATGCAAGAGGACATCATCCCCAGCAGGGACTTTATGGAGTGGACTGCTGTCACCTGTAATGTGTATAGTTGTTGAATCTTGTGCAATATTGCTTTGACCCTCTCCTCCGAGGGGGTAGCAAGAGATACCAGGGTGTTGAGCCGTGAAGTCAGAAACAGAGCGTTCCGAGATGGAGATACGCATGACTTATGACTTTGGATATTTGATGAAGAACCCTACAGAAGTCAGGGACTGGATGGTCTCTGCCATGTGTTGTAAGGCCAATGGCCAGGAGGGGGCACGTATTAGCCAGTCGTCCAGGTACGGGTAGACGTAAATGCCAGCTCGGCAGAGATGGCCAGCCATTGGAGCTAGGCATTTTGTGAAGACTCTTGGAGCTGATTTGAGGCTGAAAGGCAGAGCCTTGAATTGATAATGCTTACCTTGTACTACAAATAAAAGGAAGGATCTGTGCTTGCGATGTATGGGAATGTGGAAACAAGAATCCTCCAAGTCCAGCAGAGAGGAGAGGAAGTCTCTGTGTTCTTGTTGCTCGAGAACAAATGTATGTGAATTCAAGAACTTGTAGAGCTGCCTGAGGTCTAAGATGGGTCTCCACCCACTGGACTTTTTGCTCAACGGGAAGTATCTGGAGTACACTCCTGAGCTCTATAGGTGTGACGGTACAGCTTCTATAGTTCCCTTTTTTGAAGGGACATTACTTCTTGCAGGAGGGATGCTGAGCACCCATTTGTCAGTGGAGATGTTTTCCCACACATTGCGTCTTACCACTTACAGTCTGGAGGATAATCTGCATCATCGCTAAGTTCCTCATTATGTTTGAGACCTCCCCTTGTAGGCCTCCTCCGAGCTGGTATGGTACGGCTGGTGGTAGGAGGGCCTGTAATCTCTGGAGGTTCTGGGAAAACCTCCCTTACCAGAACGAAAGGGCAATCTTCGCTGTTGCAGGGTGCCTAGGGAGCCTGCAGTTTCAGTATCAGCCTTGATGGCCTGTAGGGTCTTGTCCACCTTCTTTCCAAACCGGTCTACTCCATCAAATCGCATATCCACAACTTTGGATTGCACCTCAGGGACAAAATTGGTTGCCTTCAACCATCCTTGGCATCTGAACACAGCTCTGTTACCCATTTCGTGAAAGCCGGTGTTCGCAATGTCTAATGCAACAGTAATGGCCTTGTCCGAAGCGGCCTACCCTTTGTGCAACAGCACTAGGGCCTCATCTCTCTTCATCCGGCAAAAATCCAAGATGGGACACATCTTGTAAAACAACTCGCAGTCGTAAAGTGAGAGGATGGCCAATGATTTGGCCTCCTTGATGGTTGTAGTGGCTGTGGAAATTACCCTTTTGCCAAAGTTGTCTAGTTGCTTACCCTCCTTATCAGGGGGTACCATTCATGGAAAAGAAGGGTTGGCTGATCTCTGCCGAGCAGCTGCCGAAACCACTGTGTCCCAGCAGGGCTGGGTGCGAAGGCACTTAGGAGCCGCATCGGTCACCTTATACTTCTTCTCGAGGCGATATATTTTGGGGTACCAGAGAAAGGATTTTTCATCACCTAATGTCCATCTACCCGATTGTCATCTAGCATAGGGATTGCGACTACGGTTTTCCTGGAGGCTTCTCGCCTTTGAAATAGGAACATTGTTCTTCCGGGACCAGGTCATATGACGTAACAGCACGTGTTAAGAGTGCATGGGAAGATCCTATTTTATCTAGAGGTGGGAAACGGGAGAGTAGATCTGGTGTCTCACCATCAGCTGGGACTAAATCGTCATAGTCATCCATCTGAGTGCTTGCAGCCGTGTCAGTGTCGTTCCGACCAGTATCGGTATCAGTGAGGATAGCGACTGGAACAGAGAACTTAGGAACCCGGCCGAGGTGGCCCTAAACCCTCTCTTGAAGACAATGCCGGAGGGCTCCTAATATGGGCTATGTGTGGGGCAGAGGGAGGAAGATGGCATTGCAGTTCCACAAACAGGGTTTGCAAGGTCGATAAAATATCCAGCGAAAGATCCATGGGTGCAGCTGGTATGCCTAAAGAGTCCGCAGGTACTGCAGGGGGTGGAACTCCAGGCATTGAAGAGGCTGAACTGATGAACAAGGCATTGGCAGGATAGGATCAGTCTGCTCACTGATTTCATCGTGGTCTGGGAATAAAGCCTCCAGAGGATCGTAATCGTAATCTGAAACCTCACCACCTTGAAGTAATATGGCAGGTGGTGCTGTAGCATTGGACACATCAGGCACCATCGTGAAAAGTGGCTTGGCTTGTGTGGGCCTTGGCAGAAAAGACAATGCTGGAGGCAGTTACCTGTCCACATTAGCCCCTCTGAGAAACATGGCAAATGCTGGAGCTTGCAACTGGGGCACCAATGGTTCTGAGGATGGTCTTGGTGATTTGTTAGAAATTATAGTTGTGGCCGTTGACGAAATAAATCATTGAAGGGGCGGTTAAGGAGGTTGTCGTTGGAGAGGCTTTTGATGTTAATGACGATTTATGCATGTGGCTCGTAGGCCAAGTAGATCCAGGCATTGACGGACGTCTCTTCTCCGACGAGTGTGTCGGAGACGAGGGTGTTACCGAAACCGTTGACTTTGTCATCGTAGTCATAGATGACGCAGTGGAAGCAGTCATGGACAGGGCTGTCAACGAAGTAGATAATGTTATAAGCCTCAACGGATTCATCGACAGTGGACAGTGTCCCGCCACACCTTTGTTCTTCTTTATTGCTTAGGCTCAGAGTTGCTCTTCCTCTCCTGTTTTTCTGTGTTTCTTCTAACATAGAGCACCAATACATATCCAAAAAGGTTAAAAGGCCTTTTCTATTTAAAACTCTAGTGCAGCTTTACCAGTGGGTGCTCCTTTTTAGATGTGCACAAACCTTCTTTTGGCCATTAGGATGGGAGTTATAGAGTTAAGAGGTTTGTCTGACCAGATGCAGCACTTGCATGAACGCAGATGCTTTACCAACACTGTATGCATTACAAGTACAAGGGCCCATATGAGATGTGTGGTCAGAGCCATTACAGGTATAGCAGCCTCGTTGAGGTGTGTATTCTGAGCCATAACATGTATAGCAGCCCTGAAAAGTTGTGTGTTCTGAGCCATCACAGGTACAGCAGCCCGGATGAGATGTGTGTTCCGAGCCGTTACAAGTATAGCAGTCCTCATGGGATGTGCTTCTACTGAGCCTTTACAAGTATAGCAGACCAAATGAGATGTTTGTTCTGAGCCATTACAAAGATAGTGGTCCTCATGGGATGTGTGTGTTCTACTTCCGAGTCAACACAGGCATAGCAGCCTTTATGAAGTGTGTGTTCTGAGCCATTACACTTATAGCAGTCCTCATGGGATGTGTTTCTTCTTAGCCATTACAAGTATAGTAGCCCAAATGTGTTGTTTGTTTTGAGCCATTACAAGCACAGTGGCCCTGAAGAGTTGTGTTCTGAGCAATCACAGGTATAGCAGACATGATGATTTGTGTGTTCTGAGCCATTACAAGCATAGAAGCCCTGAAGAGTTGTGTGTTCTGAGCCATTACAAGTAGAGCATCCTGTATGAATTTGTGTGTTCTTAAACACTGAACATTTAATAGTCCTTTTGATAAGTCGAATGTTACCTGCATCTTAACTGCAATCTCTGATGCAGACTCATTAACTCACCTACTAACAGGATTTGAACTAACAGGTTACACAATAATCTCTGCAGCAAGGTTATTGACCCACTGAGCTGCCTTTCCCAACAGGCTGTTGACACTGAAAGGCACATAGGGTTAGGGCACTAGCAGTTCCTTTTGAGGCTTGCTTGACATAAATGGCTTGTCAAAAGCTCTAAGTCTGTTTGGACTATCCTACATTAGTCAGGCGATTCATAATGAGGCTTTGAAATGTGCTAGATTTCTGGCAGTGGGGCTCAGTAATCGGACATGGGGGAAGCAGAAGTTTTGAAAAGCACAAGACTGAGTAGAAGGTTTTGAAGAATATGACAGCATTGCCCTCTTCTCACACTGTCGGAGGTTGATGGGAAGAGCTGACACTGTTCTTGCTCTGTACATTTGCTCGCTGCAGAATATGCCAACACATGTTTGTGCTTTCTTAACAGCAGCTCTGTTAAGAAATTCAGGTACTGTCCCAAGACATGGCAGTCCTGCTAACAAATGTGGGCATGATGCAATCAGCCCTGCTGTGAATATTTGGCATTGTGCAATGACATGCATACAGTATAGCAGCTCTGTTGATAAATTAAGGTACTTTGCCTGAATATAGTAGTCCTGTTGAGAGGTACTGCCTCTATTAAAATCAATGAAGCAGAACTGCAGCCCTTGTTTAAGAGAATTTTCATGTTACACAATACTACCTTTGTCCTAAAGCAAGATGAAAAGCATGTTCATGATTCAAGATGCTTTAATAACACTGTAACCTACAAAATGCAAGCAGTTGTACAAAGTGAACAAAAGACAAATTCCCTTTTACATTACTCAAAGTATTATCTTGATAGAATCATTAACAGAGATGAGAGTGTGTGAGATCAGGACTCATCCCAGTTGCTTCTTTCAAGGAACGGTGTTGATTACTAAAGTTAAGAGTGGATTTGCAAGCTGCTGCTACACAGGCTGTCACCAGTGAGCTCCATGATTTATGGGGTGCTGCCAAATATAGCCTGTATAAGTGGTACGCAATGAAGAATTAAAAGGGCCGTATTGACAAGATTTCTGTGCGTAAAAAGGCCTAATATGCACCTTATCTGGAGGGCTGCAAGCAAATGGCTTAGGTTTTATCACAGAAGTGTAAAGTCGCGTGTCACATCCCCTCGTGAGGGCATCCCATCAGTATGGAGGAGAGAAGAATAGGAGTACAATAGTCACTAAGGGGAGTAACCTTTACATCTTCCAACACCCAGTGTGACAGTGCCCCGTGCCAATTGGATCTTGCCACTATTTGTGGCCAAATCAGCTCCTTATTCAGCAAAAGCCAAGAGTCTTTGAAGGGAAGTGCAAGTTTCCCCTCTGCTGGGACTAGAGAGATGGTTGCCTGCTAATTGGAGGAACGCTATTGTCAGATTTCTGTGGGCTTCTAGGAGGCAGGTGATCAGTTTTTCAAAACTTTCCCAGTACATTATTTCCCACCATTTTCTTGTGTGGTTGCGCTTTTTGTCTTCCTCCAGTTTTAAGTAGAACTCCTATCTCTTTAGGGCAACTGTGATACATGAATATCGGATCACCCACACCACCGGTTTCTTCTCCATGGGGGTTGTGCATTGGATGAAAGGAAAAACATGTCACCTACACAGGAGCAGTGTTAATCTTTTTTGAATATGCTTGTATCTTTTAAAGCAGTTTGGATTCCAAACCCTCATTACACCTTACACACAGTTATGGCAAAGTGGCTGCCCCAATTATGAAGAAGTGCATCCCCAAAGAACCTCTGTCTAACCTCAACTTGCCCAACTCTATTTTAATTAACATCTGTAACTGGAAGCCTGCACAGTCCTTCGACATCCAAGATTATTAATAGGAGGGAGACCATGATGGGCCTGATATCCAGGTAGCCCCTCATTAGGCAAACTGGACTATGGCAGCTGTCTGCTGTTCACGATAGCGTGATAGTTCCTCATTTTCCCCAGTTATCTTTTTTTGGACCATGGTCACCCAATTAGAACCTCTTATTCAGACTCATTGGTGTCCACCATACACAGGCTACCCACCCCATTGGCTGAGGTGTTGTTTGGCACCAACTTGGCCACCCTCAATGCCTCAAAGAAACCAACGCAAACACTGCTTTAAATGGAATGCTTCCGAGAGAGGAAAGAATTATGTTTGGGAGGGCACTGGTCTACAATATACATTTCCCATAGTCAATAGCAGGCACCTTGCAGCTTCCTGGGGGGTTTCCAACCTGGGCAACTCTTTGATGGACATCTTTACGAAGTTGCTTTTCGTGGGCTCTTGGGAGTAGTGAGACAATGGTCTTTGTATTGGCAGAGGGCAAACCAAAAAATGTATGCACTGGATCAGGTGCAGTTTGATGCACGTCTTTTTCCTGGTTTAATGTAATAATTCTATTTGGTCTCCACTGGTCCTTAGTGGTTCACTTTATGGACAAATGCCACTAATATCATTCGAATCTAGGCCCAGAAATAAGCTCTTTTAATCTACATATTTGTTTGATTTAAAATAATAAATCAAGGAATTAAAAGGTGATCCGATGACTTGCAATGCTGCAGAAGTCAATGACTACAGTCAGCTTGCCCACAGAAAGGAAAACACAACCTGCATGCTGTTGTCGTATTAAAGTTTTTATTCAAAATATAATATCCAGATTATTAGTCATAATCACACTGACAGCCATACTTAGAAAACCAAATATCACTGTCTACTTTAGATAGGGAGGACTCAAATACTTCACAATGTAGACACAAACACTGATATTGTTTGATTTAACTTTTCTGAAACCATCTATCTACAGTATAGTCTACATCCCACCTCCACCTTGATATTAAAATGTGAAACAGTTCTCAAAATAAAGTTTGAAACAAATCGATTCGCAGCTATTTACAGGTATTGGCATCCGAGAAATGTGTTTGCTCAAGCATATTGTATGATAAACTATGGGTTCTTAGCTTGGGCTTAGACCCTATATCATTTCACCTTGTATGAAGTTGGATTGGTTACAAATCATTGTAAAGGCTTTAGTTTCGCAGGGCTTCTGTTAGTTTTGAAACACTTGAACAGTGGGGCCTAATCTACTCATTATTTTCAAGGAAATCAAATTCTCTCTCACAACACCCTAGTTGCATGTGTTTTTACGGAATACATTTCAATTATATTATTGACTATGGCAGACACCAATATGTTGACTTGTTTATTTAATTATATTTATACTTATTTGTTTATTTATATACAGGAGGAGCAATTCTCCTTTGATCACAAAAGAATGTACAATAGATTTGATGGGAAGCAGTGAGCTTCTTACAATGGGGTGAGTGTGAGGGTCATTCTGACCCGGTTGTGAGGGGGAGTAAATGGAACAGTCACCGGGGACAATACATTAGTTTACATACATAGATTAAGAACAATGAACATTGGACATTTTTAAGTGCAGTTAGGTGGTACGGCCAGCTGTGCTCGGGATGTGACTATGGTGTTGAAGTGCTAGTGTGCAGGCTGATGAAGTGAGGGACAGAGGCAGATTAGAGACGAGGGAAAAATGTTATCTAGTGGGCAGATGAGAGGTACGTTACGAGGGTAAATCGGAGGCGAGGAGGTAAGCTTTTAGTTTGATCAAATCCGTGTGGATTGTTTCTCGGATGTCAGGGGAAAGAGAATTCCATCAAGTGTGTGATGCTGGAAATGCATTGAAGGGACAGGATCTCCCTGTCCTTGTACTGTAGTCCTTTTTCAGATGTGTTCTGTATTGTATTCTGCCCAGGAGTCCATGCAGGACTCCTGGCAGTGCAGCTCTTCCTCTTTTTAGTTTGGTGTACAGACCCTTGGGATACCCTTATGGCACCAATCGGTGGGGGTACAACCCTGTGCCCCATTAGTTTATGTTTTAGGGCACCTGTGTGTGGCCCACAGAGCAGGGTATGGGCTAGTGGCAGCTCCATGCTGAATTTGACAGGTGCGCTGAGTATCCTCCATTTTGGGATCCCAAGCCCCCGCCATTGGGATCAGTTGATTCCTGATAGCAAACAAGATGGCCCCTGTGGCCTCTTGCTTTCTATCGCCTGTGTTTTCCCGAAGTCCTGGGACGCCCTGACTCTGTCCCTTCCCCCTGACTGGCTGTTGGGTGGAAGTTCCATATATGGTATTGTGGGGAAGTCCAGGCCAGACTGGATACGTTGTTAGATATGCCAGTGGGGTGGGACCTGGGTGAATGGAGTGTGTGACGAATTTGCATTTCATGTTAGGGTGTCTAGTATCTGGTGTTTGACATGACTGAGACAGCCCTGCCCAAAACTGGTATGAATGTGGTGTGGAGTGCTGAATGACTGGGTGCTGGTCCGAATCCACATTCCGTGTTGTAATTGTCTGGATGGAGAAGAATGGCCTGAATGCACTGCGAGCCTGATTGGACGCCTGCCTGCCTGAATGCCCTTCTGAGTGACTGGTTGCCTGAGTGTGACCCAGCAGAGTGAATGAGAGACCAAACAGTATATCTGGGGGCCTCTCACTGCTAGAAATCGTTCAGAAGCTAAAGTTGATACTTGATCTTAATCTTGAAGCCCACTGGAAGAAGAATTGCTGCTACTATCCTTCGCTAATCTAAAAGCTGCGTGACTGTCAAGGAGCTGATGCAAGAGAGGACCTGGCTAGGAGACCTCGTCCCGAGCTATGAGTGACCATTGTGTGCCAGCTGATCTTTACCAAAGCTCCCTGGACGACAAACCATTGAAAGGCTGCCGACCCAGAGGTGGGGATCGCCGTGGAATCATAAAGCGAAGCGCCTGGACATTCACCATCACTGTCAATGACGAACCTAGTCGACCCGAGCCGTAACGCTCCATCGCCTAAGACATTTGAAACAAGGACTCCCTCGCTCATCCCCGATGACCGCTTTGTCCCGCCGGAGAAAGTCAAGGCCGCCACGACCGAGGAAAATCCACTGGTGATTTTCCCGCCACCCGAAGACCACAGAGACGCCGACGACCCGACACCCTTGCTGGGCCAAAGTTCTTCATCGACACTTTGCTGCAACAAACACTCGTCGAGGTGCCCCGCATGCCTCAGCTTGCAGGACATTTTCGACCGATCGTCAACGAGCACCGCAAGAACCGAAGCTGCTGCCACAACAACAGTGTTCATCCTTTTCTTCACTGACTCTCGACGACCCGTGGCTCCTGCCTTAAAGGGAGTGTACTCAAGAAGAGCCTGTCGACGACTCATCAAAGAACTCTACGAAACCAGGTACTTTGGGGTCGTGGAACCATTTGGGGGGAATCGAGACTACATTTAGCAAAATTGGACTGGGCTTGTCATATACCCTTTATTTACAGGTTGCTCAGGTAGAGGGATCCTCGCACAGAACTGTCTCTAGGTAGACAGGGGACTGTTCTGCCATTGCTTGATTTAACTTGCATCCTTTCTGTCTCTATCGTTGATTCATCTTATAATCTAATTTGTATGCCATTTTGAACTGTTAGCAGTTGATGCATTTCAAAGGAATCGATAGTTAAGAGTGGTACCGCGTAGACCTGTATATATTTGCCATTATAGTATTGCCAGAGTATAAAGTGTGTTATTGTAATTGTGTACATAACGTGAACCTTATTTATATAAATACTGTGTTTTCACTAACATAGTGTATGGACATTCTTTTGTGGGTGCTTGGGGACTATACTGTACTTAAGAACCTTAAGAACTTTGGTACTTAAGAACCAGCCGCATCACCTCCTGAGAGCTTAAGCCTTGGTTACTCGACCACAATACCAAAATAGACAATCTTGGTTAGGGTGCTTTTGCTTTGGGTCTGCCATATAGAGAGCAGGAGTACAGATACCCCCCTCCAGTCTTTACAAAGTGGAGTAAGAAGAGGAAAGGACCGAAAGCGAGAGGAAGCACAAGGAGGGCGAGGAGTCACAAGGGTAGTCAAGAAGGTAGTCAGTCAAAATCTCGAAAACAAAATATCGAATACAAAAAGACCGAAAAAAAAATATCGAAAAAAAAAATATCAAATTTTTTATTTAGTTATTTATATATGTTTTTGGGGTCAGGTAAGTAAAAAAAAGGGGTAAAATAAAAAAAAATGAAAAAAAAGGGGGGTTGGGGGGGGAACCCCCCCATTTAAAAAAAAAACACATTGAAAAAAAAATTCGATATTTTATTTTTCGGCCTTTTGTATTCGAGATTTTGGTTTTCGAGATTTGTGAATTCGATATTATCACTATGAACCAGTCAAGAAGGCAGACCGGATATTACAAGGTGGTTTGGAAAATTGGTAGGGGAAGATAGATACTGTCGTGCCTTACCCTGAATAGATTTGTGAACCAGAAGAAGAAATTTATATATAGCCCTATTTTGCATTGTCAGCCATCCAGCCTGGTGATGGTACGAGGCAGTAGATGTGACGTGAGGGAGTTCAAAGAGAGTCCTGGTAGCAAAGTTAATGATCTAGTCGAGAGGACAGAACAAATAGTTGGGGAGACCAAAGAGAATGCTGGCACAGTATTGCAGTTTTTGAGAAGACAAGAGTGGTTAAGAGATGCTTGGCAGTGTTGAAAGGAAGGAGGTGCCTGATTTTCCTAATATTTAGGAGGTTGGAGTGAGCTGCGGTTCCAGTTTTGGAGATGAAAGTAGAGAAGGTGTGAGAAGGGTCAAAGATGACGCTGAGGTTTCTAGCTGACGAAGAGTATGGGAGAGTGTCAGGTGGAAACTTGATAGGCAGAGATAAAAGAGAGCTTTTGACAGGGGAGAATAGCACCTCTTTTCTGGTAGAGTTTAACATCAAAGAGTGCAAATCCATCCAATATTTAATTGCATAGAGACAGTTTGAAAGTTTGATAGCGAGATCAGATGAGGGTACAGGAAAAGAAAAGATGATTTGAATGTCGTCTGCGAAGAGTTGATACGAGAGCCCAAAGGAGGAGATTAGTGCTCCAAGAGCAGAGCTATAGAGTGTAAAGATGAGTGGACCCAAGGCAGGGCCTTGTGGAACAACAATAGTTAGAGGAATGATTTGAGGGGTGTTGCTCCAAGAGACAGAGAATTGGCTAGGTGCAAGGTAGGATTCAGTCCAGGCAATTCCACATTTCAATCTGAGATGTCCACTGTCTCCAGTGATGCCAAATTGCGAGAGAAGAGGGCTAGTATAATGCTGATACTTATATGTTCAATTTAGATTATAAATCACAAAACACCTTGCGCAATATTCCCTTTTTCAGTGTTATTGCCTTTTAACAGGGTACCCAAAGTAGCTTGCTATCTGCGATTTAAATAGTTTTTGCAAAAACTGTTGAGGTAATCTGGGTTATGATACTCACTTTCTGTTTGTCTTACAAAGACCTAGAACCTGTAGAGACACTGAAGGGCCTCAGTCAGCTCCACCAGGTAAGCTCTTCCTTTCAGTATGTGCACTTGCTCCCAAAATCCCTCACAGGTAATCTGCTACTGCATTGGGAATGGCATCTGTATTCAGTCCAATATTAGGCCTCATTACAAGTTATAGTTATTCACTTTTTCCAAGTAAGTAGAAAAAGTGGCGGCAACGGAATTACCGCCACTTCTACCACTGCTCTGATTTTGAAGTCCCATAAAGTGGGCGCAAAATCCGTGCAAAATAAGGCAACAGAATAAGCACCAGCGAAATTACCACTGAAACCTGGTGGAATTAGTCAGAATACTGCCGAAATGTCACCAAAAATACAGTTAAGTTACCTCCACCTAAAAGGTGGGGGTAATTCCATACAGGTGATTGGAATGAAGCCATAGGTACCCCCAATAGACTCAGAAAGGGTACATAAGGCCCACACCTTCCCCAAACACACTTTCGATGCCATGCTGCCATTAGTTAACCTGGAAATCCAGCACCTCATGCTTTGTACTGAGGTGCAGAGGCAGGAACAGCACCACAGACCACATGGTGCAGAGAGGCAGATGAGACGCCATGCAAATGCGTGCGCCCACACCACAGTGTCAAGCGATCACCATGGTCATTAAAAGATGACCAGCTCATTACTCCGTACCGACTCAACAGGGAGATTATTGCTGAGCTACTCTCCCTGATCTAAGATGACATCCAGAGCAGAATCAACATCCGAGCTGCCATATCCCCGCTGCTCACACTGCGGGCATGCTGCATAGCATGGCAAAGTCCACATTTTCAACTGTTCTTGGGCAGGTGCTGGAGGGATTTTTGCGCAACACACCCCTGTAAATCTACCTGCTGTGAGAAACCAGAAGGTCGTCCTGGTGGGCAGGACACGGCCATCGCTTTTGGATCCATTTCCTGGGGGTGGACCAGTGCAGGAGGATCATCTGGATGAGGGGTCTTGAGGGAGTGGGACACCGGATAGCGAGACGCGGTATCCCTACCGCTGTAACACTTTTACCCCATCCTACCAGGTAGGATAGGTGGGAAGGTTACCCCTCTTTTCCTTCTCCAACACTTTCACATGGACAGCCCGCTCTGGGAGAAAACAGACTCACACCCGAGTAGTGTATCTGACATATCCCGCTACTATGGTCAGGCGAGGTCAGGCAATTACTGACAATCATTCACACCTGACTTCCATTAAACTTCCCCACACGATAAAAGGCGGAAGCACGAGAGCACACTCTGAGCGAGGCAAAGCACACGAAGGAACATCAGTTTCGAGTTGGCACCTGCACGAGGGGAGAAAGACGGCAAATCAGTAAGGGTTTGTAAGAAGGGAATTACCCTTAACCTTTTCGGTAAGATGCTGCTACTTTCAAGAAACCTCCAAGGAAGAAAGCGTAAGGCCAGGAAATCAGACTGAAGAATCCTACATTTAGTTTCTGAGATATCGAAGGCCCTCCCGCCTAACTGATCAAGGCAGGGGTGGAGGGCAGCAGACGCTGTGTTATCGTCCTTGGCATCAAGAACAAAGAAGCGACAAAGAGATCAACACAGCCAGTGAGTTGGGGAGACCGATGGAAGACTGGTCTGTGGTGAGGTCAAGGTTGCAAGGGACAACATTGTTTAAAATGCGCTGGAAAGAACATTGTGAAACGCGTGTGATGAAAGATGCAAGTAAAGCTAAACTTCTGATGAATGTTTGAACTTGAGAAGAAAAAAATATGATAACGTTGAGAGTGTGGTCCGGCACCGTGAATGTGCTCAATTGAAGATCTCTATAAGGTATCCTGCCAAGAGAAACGAAATTAGAAGATTGATATGAAATACAATTGTGTGAAGTGAATCGAAGTGGACCTGCGTTGAAAGTCTTCAATTCTGATATCAAGAGGATCCAAGCCCGAATGAGGGCCATATCAAAAGGGATTTAGGCCCGAACAAGGGGGATCTGTGGGCCGAGCCCAAACGAGCGAAACCAATTGTGAATATTATGGAAAAGGGGTCTGAACCTGAACAAAGGGGTTCTGTGGTCCGAATCCGAATGAGGGAGACCAATTGTGAACATTGTGGAAAAGGGGTCTGAGCCTTTACGAGGGGAATCCGTGGTCCGAGTCCAAGCGAAGGGAGACCAGTTGTGAACTTGTGAATGTGAAAACCCTGTCAAAGGAAAGGAACTTTTGTGTTTTGTTTGTTACGACAGGCCCTCTGCAATAAGAGACTGTCATTGGGAGAGAGACTTTGGCAGAAGGCCCTGATGCCTATGTATTGAACTGTTACTTTGTTGCCAATAAACCAGAGTGTGTGCAAAGCCCCCACATACCGCCTTGCCCCGTGCTGAAAACATGGGTAAGGGAAGCCAACTGCTCAACCGTCCCGACATATTGTTTCTTGAACACTTTTCTTTAACATACACCATGGCCCCACACCCTTTTGTAATTACAAGTAAGGTTTGGCAATAGGTTTATTACAATAGGCCCTTTTATTTTGATTGACTCCGCTAGGACTGCATTATTATTATTTAATGGTCGTAGCTTGCTCCCATCCTTAGAGTTAGACTTAGATAAGCGTTCAACCAACCCATTTAAAGTTCAATAAACGCCCTTGAACTGTGATTGCTTGTCTCTGTCTTCACTGTTTGATACCATGCCTTCCTTACATTGCCCACCACCACGGCATAGGTAAATGGTGCAAAGGCATGATTTTACTCGGCAGCCCATATGCCCAACGTAATTGAAGCCCTGGACTGCAGCCATGTTGCGTTGGTGGCCCAACAGGCAGCAGAAGAGATATACCACAACAGGAAGCAGTACCATTTAATAAAAGTACAGGTGACCTGTGATGCTGACTTCATCACACACTGTTGTTCCGCCTTCCCAAGTTCCACCCACAGCACCATGGTCCTGTGGAACAGGACACTGCCTACCTACATGGAGAGCCACAGAGAGCAACAAGCAGCATGGATACTGGGTAAGTACAAGTGCCATTACAAATTCCAAACTTGCACCACAAGTGAAATGGGTCCTGAAGGTGGAGATGGGAGGACACACATTACAATAACTAATCAATGCATGCCCTGTCACAGCCCAGTACATGCATGACTTGGCCTCTTACCATACACATAACAGCCATCAGCCCACCAGACTAGGATCTGCAGGACAATGCAGTATCATGACAGTAAAGCATATTCCTCTATCAAGGACGAAATCCACTAAGTGATGACTACAGGTACCACAGTGCATAGGAAACCATACCTACACAGGCAATATAAGTGTTTCCCACCGCACAATGACATTGCTGCACTGCCAGACAGGCATTGCATGTACGCAGCTAACTATGAATTTCATTCAATAAGAGCAGGAATGCACCAACCATGAAAATGCACAATGACAAACATACGCACCTCAGGTACATGCAGTACAGCACAGCACAGGACCAACACAGACAACATGTACATCACTAATCCAGTGACAGGGGCATGAATGTTACAACCAGAAGTTGAGAGATGTGTGAAAAGGGGAATCCTAAATTGACATTTAATATGTACACCCGTAGTACATCGCACATTAAATATTGTTGGGATGTACAACCCTATCATTCGCCAATGCTCCTAACTGCATCATGAGAGTGTACATCAACATGCCATTAAACAATACCATACATCCTCATGTCTCTGTTACACCTGTGCTCTTTGTGATTCTGGATATACACAGCTTTTGTGGCTGATAACGCCTGTGCATAATACACGCACACGACAGGAGGAGGCCTACAATGAGGCGCACATCAAGAGCAGCCTGTACATCAAGCGGAACTTGGGCCTACTCAAGGGACATTTCTGGTGTCTCCATCTGAGTGGAGAGGCCGTGATGTATAAACCGGAGAAGATGGGGAAATCTTTGTAGTCTGTTCCATACTACACAACATGTGCATCAGGAGACATGTCCCCTATGCCCCAGATGTAAGCATGCCTCCCTCAGAAGCCAATGATGCACTTGCTGCCGATTAAGTGCTGCCACGCAGTGAGTGTAATGAAGGCAGGGACCGCCGTTCTGGTGCGGCAAGGACTGAAAGGGCCTCATTACGACCCAGGCGGTAAGTTACCGCCTGGGTCGTACCTTTACCACCATGGCGTAAACTATGTTTACGCCATGGTGGTTGGCGGACTTACCGCCCCATTCCGAGGTTGGCGGGGCGGTAAGTCCCCAATCCCCATTTACCCTTCCCCATTCCCATTTTTGCCCCATAGGGCATAATGGGAGTGGGGAAGGCGTTAATTACACCACCGTAAATTACGGTGGCGTAATTAACAACAAGGTCCCTTAGCGCCATGGATTGTAACACCTGCTAAAAGCAGGTGTTAAATCCTCCATGGCGCTAAGGGACCTCGGAATCAGGCGGTAAGGGTCGGCGCTGTTTACGCTGCCGTAAACCCCTTACCGCCTGGGTCGTAATGAGGCCCAAAGAAATTTCTCCTAGAAACATTACTTAACACCATTGGCACTCATAGCCACGTATTAAATAGTTCACTCTCACTCAAAAACATTGTCTTTACATGTGTTCAAGTTAGCATGTGATTTATTTAGAACTGTGCAAAACATCCATACCCTCCCACGTCCATCAATCCCCAACACCCATACCCTGGAAAGAATCACAGATTGCTGCAGATGCTGTAGCTGCATTTTAGCAATTTTTTCGATCCACTCCTGGCGATGTTCCATGGTGTGCAGCTGCCTCCAGGTGGCATTCAGTGAATGCTGTGGCACACGCTCTGGTCTATGTACAGGGCTGGACTGAAGCAGGGGGACCACAACTCTATATCACCTTCATCTACTGGTCAAATGCCATCATTATCACTCACTGTGTCAGTATCATGCTGCTGATGGCATTGGATCAATGACTCAGGTGAGGAGGAGGATTCAGGGGGCAGATAGGTCGGTGCGCATGTCATCTTATGGGTGGCAGTGGTGGCATGTGGCTACTCAACTGTCTCCACAGGGGCCGGCTCTGGAGTGACTGCTGGGGCTGCCAGCTGGACTGCCATCTGGTGTTGTGCCAGCAGTGAAATGTGCAATGCTGGTTGACCGTCAGTTATCACACTTGTGTCAATTAATTTAGGTGCCTGCTTCTTCAACTAGCAGACTGCTGAACATACTGCAGAAGAACTAGTTACTCTTACCTTGTAACGTTCTTTCGATGGGATGTTCCTCCGACGTATTCCTTATCTTAGATAGAAATCCTTCAGCTTTGCTGGCCTCGGAAAATTTTTTCGCCAGAGGGCGCTGCGCGTCGATGATCGCCGAGTCGATGACCCTCGACGGCCTCCGTGCCGACGTCGACGTCATCCTGCCTATAAAGGCCGCGCGCAGCGTCCGTTGCTCAGTTCCGTTTTGTAGTCCCCAGTAATGTTTTTGGATTAGACTAATCACCTTGAAGGAGCATAGGCTGCAAACCCACAGGAAGTCATACTGCGGGGATGGATGGGAGGGTCGATAAGGAATACGTCGGAGGAACATCCCATCGAAAGAACGTTACAAGGTAAGAGTAACTAGTTCTTCGAAGGGATTGTGTCCTCCGACGTATTCCTTATCTTAGATAGACTCCCATAGCAGTGGTATTGTGACTGGAGGCGGGAGTAATAAAAGTTATGTTACCCTTCCAGAATGGACAGAGTGTAACACAGCCTTGCCGAATCTAGTTTCTTGACTAGAGGAGGAATCCAGGCTATAGAATTTGGTAAATGTATGTGCGGACGACCATGTGGCAGCCGCACATATATCTCGAATTGGCACCCCTCTTTGAAGGGCTGAGGATGTTGCGATACCCCTGGTAGAATGAGCCCTTAGATTTTGAGGAGGCTCCTTTCCTGCCAATTTGTAGCACTCCAGAATGGCTAAAATAATCCATCTGGAGATGGTTTGTTTTGTTATTGGAAGGCCCAACTTATGTCCTGCATAACCTACAAAGAGTTGGTCTGCTTGTCTGATCTTAGCCAATCTGCTGATATAGAAGCTCAAGGCTCGCTTAGGGTCCAGCCTGTGCAGTCTCTCTTCCTCCTTCCCCGGATGAGGAGGAGGGTAGAAAGAAGGTAATATAATCTTCTGAGTGATGTGAAACTCCGAGACTACCTTCGGGAGGAAGTTAGGCTTCACCTGAAGAACAACTTTGTCCTTGTAAAAGATTGTATGTGGAGGTTTACACGATAAGGCTTGCAACTCGCTAACCCTTCTAGCAGATGTCAATGCTATTAGCAAAACAGTTTTGAGGGTGAGAAGCTTCAATGAACAAGAGTGTAGTGGTTCAAAAGGGGCACCCTTTAGGAAGTTTAAAATTAGGTTTAAATCCCATAAGGGAACTTGAAAAGGTTTCGGGGGATAAACATTAGTTAATCCTTTTAGGTATTGTATTACCAATGGAATTTTGAAGTATGAAGGCTCCTCTGCAGTGCGCTTAAAGATTGATAGCGCTGCGAGATAGCCCTTAATTGTGCCAACCTGTAGGCCTGAATTAGCCAGGTAAAGTAAGAATGACAACACCATAGGTGTACCACAAGAAAAGGGTTCAATATTCTTTTCTCTGCACCAGCTGCAAAATTTGTTCCAACGGCAGCGGTATAGAGTTTTAGTTGCCGGCCTTCTGGCCGAAAGCAACACCTCCATAACATCATCCGGAAGGTCCCAATCCTTGTACCTCAACCTTTCAGACACCAAGCGTGAAGGTTGAGGGTCTTGATGGCTGGATGGAGAACCTGACCTTCCTTCTGCGAGAGAAGATCCTCTCTGTATGGCAGTCGAATTGGAGGGCAGATGGACATGTCTAGAAGGTCCGGGTACCACGTTCTCCTGGCCCAATCCGGGGCAATTAGGATCATGGTCTTCCGAAACCTTCTCAACCTCCTGATCATTTGAGGAATGACAGGGACCGGAGGGAACGCGTACAGAAGTGGGAACTCCCAGTCCACTACGAACGCATCTCCTAGAGCTCCTCTCGGGGGAAATTCCCTTGAGCAAAATCTGTCGCACTTCCTGTTGATACTGGTGGCGAACAGATCCACTTGAGGGGTTCCCCAAAGGGCGAAGATCTCTTGAAGGACTTCCTGAGCTATCTCCCACTCGTGAGAGACTGTGCTCTGCCTGCTCAGAGCGTCCGCTGTCAAGTTCTTCTCTCCGGCTAGGTGAATTGCCGATAGAGAGATTCCTTCCTGAATTGCCCAAAACCAGAGCTGCATCGCCTCTCTGCACAGTGGTAGTGAGCCTACGCCTCCTCTTTTGTTGAGGTAGTGCATGGCCACTGTATTGTCCGTCATTATTAGGACGTTTCTTCCCCGTACAGACGGCAGAAAAGCCTTCAGCGCTAGTCTGATGGCTCTCAGCTCCAACAGGTTGATATGTAGTTTGGACTCCGATGGAGACCAACGACCGCTGATGGTCAAGTCGTTGGCGTGAGCTCCCCACCCCGTGAGTGAGGCATCCGTGACTACTGTTATCTCCGGCCATGGTTGCCAAAACATTTCTCCTTTCAGGATGTTCTCCCGACAGGCCCACCACTGAAGGTCTCGGGCTACTTTGACCGGGATCCGAAGGAGATCTGTCATCCTTCCTGAGAACTGTGACCACTGAGTTCTCAGTGCCCACTGGAGGGATCTCATTCTCAGGCGAGCCTCCGGCACGAGGAATATGCAGGATGCCATGAGGCCTAGCAACCTCAGAAAGTCGTAGGCTGGGAGATATTGGGCATTCTGAAATCTGATGACCATCTGCAGAATATCTCGAGCCCTCACCTCTGGTGGCAAGGCTTTTCCCAGGGAAGTGTCCAGGACTGCTCCAATGAATTGGAGTCTCTGTGATGGTATCATCTGTGACTTCTTTAAATTGAGGGAGAAGCCCAGCTTGTGAAGGAAGTGGCAAACATAATCTAGTTGTCTCTGAGCCTGTTCCGAAGATACAGCTCTGATCAACCAATCGTCTAGGTAAGGGTAGACATGAATCCCTTCCCTCCTTAGACTTGCAGCCACAACCGACATTAGCTTGGTAAAGACCCTCGGGGCGGAGGTTAGCCCAAATGGCAGAACTCGAAATTGATAATGAGAGCTGCCAATTGCGAACCTCAGGTATCTCCTGTGCCTGGGATGGATCGGCACATGGAAATAAGCGTCCTGGAGGTCTAGAGATACCAACCAGTCCTGAAGCTGGAGGGCCTGAAGGATCTGAGAGAGAGTCACCATCTTGAACTTGTCCTTTCGGAGGAATTTGTTCAATTCCCGTAAGTCTAAGATGGGTCTCAGTCCTCCGTCCTTCTTCGGTATTATGAAGTAGGGGGAGTACCAACCCTTGTTCCTTTCCGCTACAGGTACCAGTTCTATGGCACCTTTCTCTAGCAGGTCTAAAACCTCCTGCAAGAGGAGCGGATCTGGAAGCTTCAAAGGGTTGTTCCCCGGTGGATGACTCTGAGGGATATGTAGGAAGGGCAGGCAGTAACCTTGGGCCACTGTCTCCAGAGCCCAAGCATCTGACGTAATAGCCTGCCATTCCGTCAGATGGTGAGTTAACCTGCCCCCTACTGGTGTTCTGTGAGGGGAGACCTCAGAGTGGTTTTGAAGCGGCTGATGCAGTTGCCGAAGGTAAAGTGGCTCCTGCTCCTGCGGGTGCGGCTTTCTTTCCCCTACCCCGTCCACCACGGGTAAATCTTCCTTGGCCTCTTTGAGCCGGTCGTCCCCTGCCCCTTCCATATGAGGAATAGTAACGAAAGGACCGTCCTCTCCACGATGATCCCGAAGGACGAAAGGTATTCTGACGGATAGCAGCTCCCAATGACTTGGCTGCTGCCTTGGACGTTTGCAGTTTCTCCAAACTGTCATCCGCCTTCTTTCCAAAGAGGGTAGAACCGTCAAAGGGCATATTCAAAAGCCTGGTCTGTACGTCAGAGGCAAAACCAGACTTCCTCAACCACGCA
This sequence comes from Ambystoma mexicanum, assembly GCF_040938575.1. Taxonomy (NCBI): domain Eukaryota; kingdom Metazoa; phylum Chordata; class Amphibia; order Caudata; family Ambystomatidae; genus Ambystoma; species Ambystoma mexicanum. Next base: position 246,613,872 of record NC_090921.1, on the reverse strand, counting down.
TGCCTGCGGATTGTGGTACTTGCCGCCATGGCCCTGCTGATACTGTCAGCAGAATCTAGGCCAGTTTGTAGGGTCTCGCACATCGCATCTTTACCATCCCTGATGATGTTTAAAAATGCGTCCCTTTCCTCTCCTTCTTGGAGGCAGTCAGCCGCTGATGAAGCGCACTCCCAAAGGGTGTGGCTGAACCTAGCGAGCGTACAGGTCGCGTTAATAGACTTTAACGCCATGCTACAGGCAGAAAAAACCTTCTTAGCCATGGCATCATACTTTTTGTCATCCCTATCCTGCGGAGCAGTGGGGTATGCAGATGTGCTGCCTGATGAGGTTGCAGCCTGTACAACCAAGCTCTCAGGAGTAGGGTGTTTTGACAAATATTCAGGGTCAGAACTAGCCACCCTGTATTTTGTTGACAGTTTTTTATTTACTGCCGGGATAATTTCTGGCGTTTCCCAGTTTGTCAAAATCCTTCTCTGTAGAGCAGAGTGAAATGGAACCACAGGATCCTCCTGTGGGCCCTTGTCCAGTATGTCAGTGAGGTCATCCTGCTGAAAGGCAGGAGAAGGTGCAGACCAACCCATAAATTCTATGATTCTAGACATCAGAGCTCTATATGGAGTCTCCGCATGTTCTCCTGGGTCTGGTTTGATAAATTCTGCTTCAGGAGAAGTGTCCAAGCCACTAGCTTCCTGAAGTGCATCCTGAAGATTTTTTAATCTTCCTTTCTCAGAGGCGAAAGTCTCTGGCTCTGGTGATGTGGTCCTCTGTAAATCAATATCTTGGTCTGAATCCTCCCTTTCCTCAAAAATCGAGGTTAAAGGGGGATACATTGGTTTTTGGAATGGTATAAACCCCATTTCCAATGCAGAAGGAGCCATCATCACAGGCCTTGAAAACGTCGATGTCGTCGACACCGACGTGAAAGTACTCGAAGGCGCCGTGAAAAGCGTCGAGAAATGTGTACTAGGCCTCGAAGAACTCGAAAGGATCGGAGTCCTGCTCGAGAACGACGTCGACGTTCTCGGCGTCGAGTCGGAGGTCTTTTGTCTAACCGTTGGCTGTGGAGTAGCCGTGGTTATTTCCTTCACCGGCGTCGATATCGGCGTCGACGTCGGCGTCGACTCGATCGACTGATGCGCCGATGAATCCTTCGACAACGGCGTCGATGGCGCCGACCTCTGTTTCGAAGGAGTTTTCGACGATGGCGTCGATGATGCTTTATCTCCCGATGGCTCGAGGCGCTTTCGGGTTGACTTTTCCGCCGGGTACTGCGACTCGCGGCGTTTAGATTTTTTGGGTTTTTTACCCGGGGTATCACCCTCAGCTGTCTTCGAGGGGGACGAGGCCGCTTTCTCGAAGACGCTTAGCATCTTTTTCCTGAATTCCTCCCACTCAGCTTGCGAGCTGCGTTTTGTGGGGCAATGAACTCTCTCAGGAGAACTCGACGAAGATGACGAAGGGGATCTCCTACGTCTCTTCTTCGAGTGTCTCGATGTCGACGAGTGGTGGGAGCCACTTCGTGATCTAGAGCGAGAGTGTTTTTTATGGTGAGGAGACGAACGTCTCGACTCTACCGAAGAAGCTTTCGAGGAAGTTAAAGTTGACCTACCTCTCTCGAGCTTCCCCCTACGCTCCTTCAAGGCTTTCGCCGTCATGGAAAGGCATTCCTCACACTCCGAACTCTGGTGCGTGATTCCCAGACACCACAAACAGACCCTGTGAGGGTCCGTCAACGACATTTTCTTCCCGCAGTCTCGGCACTTTTTGAAACCGGACCGAGGGGTCGTCGGGTCGGAGGAGGATGCCATCGATATCGAGGTAAATAGTAGTTATTATATACGTTATCTTGACGAGAACTGAGCAACGGTGTTCCGAGGCACAACGAAGCGCGGAAAAACGGAACTGAGCAACGGACGCTGCGCGCGGCCTTTATAGGCAGGATGACGTCGACGTCGGCACGGAGGCCGTCGAGGGTCATCGACTCGGCGATCATCGACGCGCAGCGCCCTCTGGCGAAAAAATTTTCCGAGGCCAGCAAAGCTGAAGGATTTCTATCTAAGATAAGGAATACGTCGGAGGACACAATCCCTTCGAAAGGGTTCATTATTTCTATCAGACATGGCCTCTGTGGCACACACACGTTACAGCAGTGATCTTCAAATTGTGGGGCAGGCCTCAGTCGGGGGTCTCAATAACGTCCGAGGCTGGGGTGGGGCGGTCGAGGCTCTTCAAAGAGAGATTAAGGGGACGGTTTCTAATAGAAAAAATAAGCAGATATGGCATCTGAGCGGTGGGGGGGCATGGAAACAATATTTTGACTCAAGACGGCTCAGCACAAAAAGGTTTGTATAGCACTGCCTTACAGAATGTGAGGGCTAAATCTCATGTGACATGGTGTATGGCGATGAGTGCCAGTTGTGTATTGGGCAGTTGGGTGGCTAGGGGGAATGGCCATGGTTGGATGTTGGGCAAAGGATAGTGCTCCAGCAAGGTGGCAGTAGGATCAAAAGAAGGTCCCCACATCATATGCATGGCCTCATTAGCAGATGCCTTGCAAAAATAGCATTTACATGTGTTGGCACTGTCATTGGCATTGGTGTTTCATATGTGGGTTGATTGCATTTTTGGGTGCGTCAGTGCTGGATGTGGGTGCAGGGGATTCCGTTTGGCACTTGGGCTTGGCTTGCCCTCATGGGTGTGTCTCCTGATTGCATGGGGTCATATGCACATTTACACGAAGGTGGTTATCTATTTGCACTGTGTTCCACCTGTCCTTGTACAAACATGCTCTTGTAGTGCAACAGTCAACATTGCATTTTGGTAGAGCATTCCTCTGTACATCATGGCCGTCTATGCGGGGAGATACATGCATGGGATAGGGATTTTGGCAGTGCATTAGCATGGTAGACATTCATACTCACCATTCTCACATTGGCCACATGCTCCGACTTCGGCCCCTCCAACACACTTAATGTCTTCCATGTGGAGGATTCTGCTGCCTTTTTCCTCCAATGGTTTGATGTCAAGTGGTTCGACAGTGCAGCCTCCTGTGGCAGCTGCCTCCCTGGCAATTATACAGGAGGCTGCAGACCCTGGCCTTCAGGCCAATCCACCTCTTACAGCAGTCCTCCCTGTCACGTGGGACTGTGTCCACTGTCATCACCTTGTCCCGTAATGTGGCCCAGATGGCATTATTACTATGGGCTGATTTCTTCCTCTGCTTTTCCAAAATAGCTCCTCAGCATGGGCCAGTACCTCAGCCACGAGGACCTGCTGCTCTGACTCACTGAATTTGTGTTTGTGCATTGACATTTCTGGCACTTGGTTTTTCCTTTCTCCATGGACACTTTTTCCTCCACGTCTGTGCTCGGATGCCTACAGGAAATGGGAGATTCAGGACGGATTGGATTTTTAAAGATGGGCGCTGCTAGACTTCCCATTTGCTGCATGAGGCTATTTCTGCCATGTGCTAATTCCACTGGAATTAGCGCCGATGTGGCGGTAACAGTAATTGCGCCCTTGACGGTATTATAATCCAAAATTACTTTTCGGGAGTAATTCCGCTGGACGGAATTACAGTTACAGCCGAGGGTCTGTGCGCGCTCCAGTCATCTTGTAATGTGGTAGTAATTCCGTTAGTTTCCATGGCTGTAACAGTGTTGCGTCCAGCAGAATTATCACTGTACTCACCGCCAAAATTGTAATGAGGCCCAATCTAGGAAAATTCCCTATTATGGGAATTGCCTCATCATTTACATCCAATCTGCTTCTCTCATATTGGACAAGGCCTCTTGCTTCTGTTTTCCCCAACAAACTCTCCCTTCTGCCTGTGTGTATGAGTTTAACTACCAAGGCAAACTCCTCCCGCATAGCATCGTTTATACAGCATTTTGGATTGGACTGTGTAGGTCCCCTTCACTATCTCACACCTACCAGGGCCCTCCTCCTTAGTTATGTTGACCAATGGATTTCTATATATTTCAGGTTGCATGCATTGGCAATGAACTAGACCCCTCTCATCAGGCCCGTGTTGTCAACAGAAACCATATATTTTTAAGATTGACATTCTGTTGTACAAGGATCATTTTAATAGCCTGCCTAATGGAACAGATGCAGATTCTTCATGGAGCCTAGTGCTCTCCAAGGTTCAGGGTTGCTATGCATCTGTTTCTTTGAAATTTGGCACACATCAATGTATCGGCAAAGTGGTTATATTGAATAGCGTATAAGAAACAGAACCACAATCTAACCATTAGTGCAACATTTTCGGGATTATCAACATATGGAAAATGACTTGCGGTGGACTGTCCTCTTAAAAGCACAGGAACTGTAACACATTTTTCTAACTAGGAGCCATATTATAGGACTGCATGAGGAGTTAAACCTGGTATGATTGAGCAGCCCTATTTAGCTCGGTTTGATAACCTCTCAACAATATGCCAATAAGATCAGTATCTATCTTCAAATATGCAGTCATCTTTGGGAAGCTGTGAAGCTAATGCACTTTACATTTCAAATGCATTGGATTAACCAGGTTACTCACCGTAGTGACCACCTTACTCCTAGTCCATAGTCCCCTTTCCTCCATACTTATGGGACATTCCTCTGTCCTGTGGGATGGGACCGGAGCACTTTGTAAAAATGTTTTACCCTTCCTCTCTTTCTACACGGGGCCCGGCATGCGGCCGTAGCCCCGCCCATCTCGGCTCCGCCCCCCGCATCGCCCATCAGTCCTTTTCTATCGGCAGGTCAGAGACCTTTAGCAATAACAGAGGAACCTTATTAGAGGGGATGGAGGGCGGGCGTATGGAGGAAAGGGGACTATGGACTAGGAGTAAGGTGGTCACTACGGTGAGTAACCTGGTTATACTCCTACGTCCCGTCCCCTTTCCTCCATACTTATGGGAGATTCCTAAGCACTCCTTACAGGAACTATGGGTGGATGGAAAAACCCCTTACTGAAACAGGTTCTTCAGCACAGCCTGACCAACTGAGCATCAGATCTCAAACTCAGGTCTAGACAATAATGCTTACAAAAAGCCGATGGGGAGGCCCAAGTAGCCGCCTTTGCGATGGTTTCCCAGGGGACATATTTTTTAAAGGCAACTGCGGCTGCCTTGCCTCCCTGCCCCGCACCAGGTGTGCATGAATACCTTTAGGAGGCTTACCAAAGTCACCAACAGTTGAGTAGAGCTCCTAAATTCGGATGTTCTGTCCAGATAGAACTTAAGAGCCCTTCTAACATCCAGGCAATGCAGAACCCTTTCCGCCTCTGAAGCGGGGTTCGAAATAAAGACCGGAAGGGAGATTGACTCGTTCAGATGGAAATCAGAGACCACCTTCGACAGGAAAGCAGGGTTCGTCTGTAGGACCACCTTATCCTTACGAAATACCAAGAAGGGATGCTCCACCGACAAAGCCTGGAGCTCACTCACGCGCCTTGCTGAAGTAACAGCAACAAAAAGGACACCTTCCACGACAGGTGCTTGAGGTCCACCGTGGCCATTGGTTCGAAAGGTTTATGGCACAACGCCGACAGGACCACATTTAGATCCCACGACGGGTGCGGACTACGAATCGGAGGATAAAGGCGCGTCAAGCCTGCAAAATGTCTCTTAACCACTGGATTAGACAGAGAGTAAGAGAATTGGTCTGTAGATCGGTAGGCGGAAACCGCCGAAAGATAAGTTGTGCATGGCAGAACGTGAATTCCCGACTCTGCTAGGTGGGGTACAAAGGACAGTACCATGTCAATTGTAGCCGCCCTTGGGTCCAGCTGCTTGTTTAAACACCAATGACAGAACCTGAGCTATTTGCTTCTGTACTGGGACCTAGTCGAGGGTTTTCTGGCTGCCTAAATAATATGCATCTTATCCGCAGACAGGCTAAGATGTTCTAAAGACCTGAACTCAGACACCATGCCGCCAAGCTGAGCGATTGTGGGGAGGGGTGCCACAGCTGTTGCTCCCCCTGGCGAAGATCGGGGGTCACCGGTAACCTGATCGTCGGATACACCGACAAGTGTTGAAAACCTGACCAGCCACCACGGGACTATGAGTAGAAGGGAACAGTTCACTGTGTTCTTCAGTTTTCAAATCGTCCGATGAACCAGAGGCAGAGGCGGGAAGGCATAAGCCCTCATGTTGTGCAATGGAATCTCGAGAGCATCCCCCAGAGAGGAGGCTCCCAGCCCGTTTCTGGAGGCATACAGAGGAAGCATCTTGTTTGCTGCCGTAGCAAAGAGGTCCACTTCCGGAGTGCCCCATCGCAGGCAAATCCATGAGAGGACCTCCGCCTCCAGTTCCCACTCGTAGCTGACCATCGTCCGCCGACTGAGGGCAACTGCCGTGACATTCAGCTGGCCCGGAATGTGTACTGCAAGTAGCCAAACACCATAACGAACTGCCCATTCCCAAATTTGGATGGACAGGTCCACGAGAGGGGGAGACTTGGTGCCCCCTTGCTTGTTGATGTAATACATCAAAACCACATTGTCCGTGCGGATACGGACCACTTTGTTGGCAATGATCGGTCTGAACGCCTTGAGCGCTAGGAAGATCGTCAGAAGCTCCAGGTGATTTATGTGGAGGACCAAAGATCCGAGACCTGAAGAAGATCCAGCGTCGCACCCCACCCTAGAAGGGAGGAGTCCATTGTGACCGTCACTATAGGGGCTGGGTCCTTAAAACCCGCCCCCACTGACAGACTGCTGAGAGACGACCACCACTCCAGGTCCGCTCTCATGGAAGCCGGAATCGTTATCAGCTTGGAGTCCAGATCCACAGCCTGCAGCCAAGAACTTTGAAGAGCCATCTGAGTCCGCCTCATCTTGAGACGAGCAAGAGCAAGAGCCAACACGCACAAGGCCATGAGGCCCAGAAGCCTCTAGAACCACCAGGCCGACATGCTCTCCGACAGCACAAACATCTGACACGTAGCAAACAGATCCGCCATTCTGTCCTCGGTCAGGTACACTCTGCAGTCGATCGTGTTCCAGCGAAAACCCAGGAAAATCAAGTCCTGAGAGACCGTCATGGAAGATTACCGCAGTTCGCCGACAGCCCGAGGTGGAACAAGAGCTGGAGGAGAGACTGAAGATTGCAGGCGGCTTTCAACGGGAAAGGGCTGAGTAAAAGCCAGTCGTCCAAATACAGATACACATGTATACCCTGCAGACGAAGATAGGCCGCGATCACCGACATCATCTTCGTGAAGACACGCAGCGCCGAGCTGAGGCCAAAAGGAAGCACTCGAAACTGGAAGTGCTCCTCTCCCACAGAGAAACGGAGATATCTCCTGTGTGCATTCTAGATCTGAATGTGCATGTACGCATCCCGAAGGTCCATCACGCTAAGCCAATAGCCCATCTGCAAGGAGCACCGTATCTGGCCGGGCGTGATCATCTTGAATTTCTCTTGGGGTAGGAAAAGACTGAACTGGAAAACGACCAGGATGGTGCGCAGGCCAGCCTGGTTGGGTTTGGGCACCGTAAACAGCCGGGAGTAGAAGCACTCCCCTCGTTCCCCAAGGGGAACGGGTTCCACAGCTCTGAGGTCCAGAGGCTTCTGAACCTCGGCTTTTAGGGTGAACGCCCCCGAAAGCAGACCCTCCTACGGAGCGGGTGCCTTGGGCGCTGGAACATCCAATAGGCACATCATATCCAGTACCCAGTCATGAAAAGCTCTGATAGAGCAGGGCTGGTCATCGGTGTCCTGATCGCCCTGCACATCATCCGACAGGTCATGATCCTGCTGAACCGTGTCAGGCACTGCATTGTACACGGGGGACAATGGAGGCAAGGGCGCAAGGGTTGGGGGAGGCACCATAGGCAAGGGCGGGGCCGCCGGCAGAGCCAATGGGGGAGCGGGTGGAGCCGGAGGCGCAGGTGGGCATATCGCCCTAAAAAGACCCTTGAAATACTCTCTCATGGGGTCGGTACGCATGAGCATCTAAAATCTGCCGAAAAAGGAGTCCTCCGGAGACGGTTTTGGAGCTGCCGGAGGAGGCCTCTCATGAGGAGGATAATTCCAGGGACGCAGAGGGGAGTGTGCCACACAGGCCCATCCCCAAAGCGTCCACAAAAATCAAGCGTGTCGAACGCACAGGCAACGAGACATTGTGCGGAAAGGGGCATCCGAGCGTTCCAGTCGTAAGCTAGATGAAAAGGATGCGCACTAGGAATTTTATGTTCACCTGCAGAACCAACTCCTACACCTGAGGCCGATGGCGTAGTTGAAGGGGAAGCCCCCAAAATGGCCGCCATGGTCGTGGCGGTAACGGCCGCCATTTTGCCATCACCTGAGGGGAACTGCGGCACGTGTGGAAGTGAGGCAGGGGTCCCCGTCGGTGGGTCAGGGGTCTTAATTTTAGCCTGTACATAAGGAACCTCAGACGAGCCGGTACTATGAGGCCTGGAATGTTTCTGTGACATACCAATAGCCAAACTAGCCTTTACAGGAAGGACCGGGGCACTGCCGGTAAAGAAGGAACTTTCACTCCTTGCCCCCTTAAGAGTTCAGGCGTCGCCATAAGAGTGGGAACGGTGAGAAACAACTTTAACCGATAAGGCTTTGTCAGGCCTCTCTGAAATATTGGTTAATTTATCCTCTGTACGAGGGACCTCGTACCCAGGTCCGGTAACAGCCTTACTAGCGCGGGCCTCGAACATCCGTTCGGTAACACCAAGCCCAACCACTTTTGAGGTAAGCCGATAAAGAGACCTCAGAGTGAACTCCGGTATCCCTCCCATGACTCAGTAGAACTGGGTATACAAGCAGCCCCCACAGGAGGGGCTTCGAAGCGTACTCCGGTATCCGCAGGCCCCTTACGGAGACCCTCAGAGAAAACTCTGGTACAATTATTAGGCCCAGAAGGCACCTCGGGTCAATCCCCGGTGATAGAGCGGTTGACACTCCTCCCGGCCCGGGAAGAGCCCGGAAAGGTGTCTCCTGGCCAGGGTGCTCTGAGAAGTAAAGAATTTACCGGGCGTTTCTTCTTTTCGTCGATAAAGGATTGAAAATGCGAAGGAGGAGTACGCCAAAACATCTCCTCCCACCGCTCCAACCGACATTGAAGTGCCCGGACCGAAAGGAAATTGCAATAAAAACAGGAATCCCAACGGTGATCCGGACCCAAACACTCTAAACAAAGAGGATGGGGATCCGCCCTCGCGAAGTGTCGGTGACATGTTGAACAATCTGGAAAGTCTAGTTTGAACGACATAGACAGACTAGTACACGATCGCTAGCGAGAGCCAGAGAAGAGGGAAAAATGGGAAGAAGATCTTGCGCGGATGCAAGTGCGTCCAGTCCCGAACGAGCAGAGAAAAGGACTGATGGGCGATGTGGAGCCTAGATGGGCGGGGCTACGGCCACGTGCCGGGCCCCGTGTAGAAAGAGAGGAAGGACAAACATTTTTGCAACATTTTGTATGCTTTTACAAAGTGCTCTGGTCCCGTCCCACAGGACGGAGGAATGTCCCATAAGTATTTAGGAAAGGGGACGGGACGTAGGAGTAAGTCATATTACGTATGGACACGTAATTGAGTGATGAGATTTTTCAATCTGATTAGTGGTCCTGTCTTTAATGTCTCCAAGTTCCAGTTGTTGCTAACGGGGATCTATGATAACAGGGATCTATTGCCTCTGGTTTTGAATATGAACATGCACTGGCATTGTCGATATAGAGATCATTGTAATATTTTGTACTTGCTACCTCTCCAAGATGGCCACAATAGCTGCAGAGGTGGTTTCAGACCGTTACAGATAACCTCAGCATTCAGAGTCATGGGAACGAGTCATATAATATGACTCAATACGGGAGACCATTTAGTATTTTTGAAAAACGCGTTCAATCCATCTGGACACATTTATAAAGGCAGGATCTGTGCACTTAGAGGTATGTAATAGTAATCTCAAATTGAGGCATGGCATGGACAGACATGGGTTTTGTTTCAAACATACTAGGCAAATTCTATATCAATCTTGACCATGCAAACAAAGTGGGGTCATGTTCATGTAAAGTTCTCCTGCGAATACGTAAGGTACAGCAGTTTATGAGAATAGCTGTTGTATGGTTTCAGCAGTTCATGAGAATAGCTGGTGTATGGTTTTACATGTTTAGAACACGTATAATACAGCAGAGCACCACATGTTATGGGGTACACCTTTGTAATTGTTTCATCATTACCACAGATGTAAAGCACATTAATTAGTAAGGTGGTAACACCCTTAACATCAGGGTTGCCAATACAACGTTTTTTGGGATCGCAGCAACACTGATGAGTTGTAAGGAACTTGTTTTTTAATGTGTGACATAAAAGGTCTTGGCATATTTTACATCATGCTTTGATGTTTTTGGTACCATTCTAGAGAAAGGTGGTTTGGTCCAGTTACAGCTGTGAACATCCTCATACAGATGGGATATATTATTGCCCAGTGATCAGGATTTCATATAGCAAGAACCTTTGCGTGATTTGCGCAAAAGATTAGTGGAAGATTGTCCTTGGTTCTCTAAGTCATCCACCTTGTCGCCACTGCCGTTAGTACTCATTGAATTGTCTCTCCACAGGGAGATGGCTGAGAAGTGTACATGTAGATTCATATATATGTACGTGCATTGTGGGAGCCAGATATGATCAGGTAATAGGTTGTAAATTGAACTGACATATGGCAGAAAATATATCATTAGCTGGTCAGATAGCACAGCGAGTAGAGCGATCACTTTGACATCTGTGCATAGCCTTTCTTCCTTCCAAGGTCGATAAATGAGCACCACACACCGTGGGTAATAATCAGCACTCAGATGTCCGAGGGTTTGTAGGGCTAAATTAAATTAAATGTGTAAATAGGGCTTTTGGCTCAGATTCCATTTTCTTTGATTTTTCAATTGTGTTGTTTACAGATGGTTTTAACAGACGGCCACATTAAAAAAGAAAACATATGGGTGCAACTATAATTTTGTCCTGTATTAGCTACAAGACTTCCCCTGAAGACTGAAGGCTTCTCACTAAGAAAACGTGTAGGACAAAAGTGACTGCGGGCAACAAGACATCTGCAGCACGGAATACGGCAGCTATTTCTGCTATCAATAGTAGACTGTGCAGTTTTCATATGTATTCTTCATGTTGATACTGTTGCTTAATGTGTTGTTACACTTAGGACACTGTGTGTGGTGATTTGATCATTGGAATTTTTAAACAATTATTGATGTTTTTTTAACATATTGAGCCGTCAGACAAGTCTCTTAATATTAATTCTTCAACACATTGTTATCTTGATATTGCTAAAAATCAATTACAATCTAAACTCATGAATTTCTGGCTCTTTGATTTCATACAAAACGTTGTGGTTTTCAGGACTCTGTGATGACCTTTCCTATACCAGGCTAATACAAACAAAGCTGGAATCCCCTGCTCCAATACCTGCTCATTGCATCAAAGATAAGCCAAGGCTCCCCAAAATCCAAAATTGCCCTTGCTGACAAAATCACCCTTCTCCAAAACAAAATCAAAGCTAAGAAAGCGAAACTCGCCCTAGACATCCCACCAGACAACCCACCCATGTTGTCACAGTCTATCATCCACAAATTTCAATTCACATCTGTGTCCACGATGGAAACCATAAAAATCATCAAGGGTCTTAAGCACTCAAGATGTCAAGGCAACATCTGCCCGGCCACCCTCATTAAAGACAGCATCAATGAGTTTGCACCCTTCATCACAACCCTTAACAACTCTTTTTCCTCCAGCAAATTGCCTGGCAACTTAAAAGAAGCCTGGGTACTCCCACTGATTAAAAAGCCTATGTGGATCCCAATGTCCCTACCAACTTCCGGCCTATCACCACGGTACCAGGTACCATTCCTAATGTAAACATTCGACAGAGCAGCCTACCTACAAATACAAAAATTCCTAGAATCCAACTATCGTTTAGGCCTTCGACATTCTGGCTTCTGCCCTGGCCATGGAACGGAAACAGCACTTCTTGGCCTCAAAATACTAATGACTAATTTCAAAGACAATTTAGCGATCCTCCTTTTACTCGATCTATCGGCAGTGTTTGACTTAGTTAACCACAATATTCTATGCCAACATCTTGCCCTAGCTGCTCACTTCTCACCAAACGTCATAAAGTGGGTTGAATCGTTCCTATCCAGCTGCACGATGAGAGTCTTTCACTCCACGGCTGCGGCCGAACAAGTCCTAATCTCTAGTGGAGTCCCCCAAGGCTCATGTGTCTCGCCCACATTGTATAATTGTATAATGTATCCACTAAGCCTCTATTTGACGGTCTAGACAAACTGGGTGTCACAGACACAAACTACGTTGACGACACTCAAATACTCCTACCAATTACCAGAACGTATGTCACTGATTCTAACCTCCTAAACAGAATATACCTTACCATTCAAGCTTGGATGGCGCAAAATGAGCTATGTCTCAACGATGAGAAATCTTCCACACTGTCACAAATCATTTAATATTGAAGGCAACATCATTACTGTTGAGGTTAAAACCGTAGGTGCCTACATTAACTCCTCACTTACCCTAACTAGGCAAGTCAACGCAATAGTCTCTGCAGCAGCCTACACCTCCAAAGTGATCAGGGCCAACAGACCCTTTCTATCCACAGACAACTGGATCACCTTGCCAGAGGACTTATCCTATCAAGAATTGATTACTGCAACTCCCTTGTTGCAGGGTCCAATGTCAGAAATGTTAACAAACTACAAATAGTGCAGAGCAGCACTCAACATCCGTAAACATGAGCATATCTCGTCAGCTAGATGCAACATCCACTGGCTCCTGGTACGAGATCGATCAAATTTAAAACCCTCTCACTCACACAGAAATGCCTCTCTAATAGCGCACCAATCCACTTGAGAAATCAAGTTTCAAAAACCCTTTCCAACAGACCTATCCGCTCCTCTTACGCCGGCCTTGTCGCCATCCCTAGGTTTAGATGACAAAAAGCGGGTGGCTCCAGCTTCCCGGTATTTGCTGCCAAACTGTGGAATTCCATGCCTGTAGCCTTAAGGACTGACACATCACTTTGGTCATTCTGCAAAGGCCTAAAAACCTGGCTGTTTACCCAAGACCTCCCTTAACTCAAGGTGGTGGTCTTGCAGAATGAGTCTCCTGACTCATTGACTGTCTGTAACTACTCCACCTATTGTAACCAATGTAACTACTTGTCACATGATGTAATATGTAACCTATGCAATGACTGTGATGACTGTAACTTATGTAGCTGTAGCGTGAAGCACCTACTGTAACCAAATTCTTAAGTTAATAGCGCCTAGATGCCTCCCGGTTATGTGTGCTTTATAAATGACTAAATAAATAAATAAAATTGTGGCAGGATGTTATACGAATGCCTGTATATTATGTGGAAGCATAGAGTTTAACGGAATTGCCAGATATTGCAGAAACGTTGTTATTCAAATTGTGACTATGATGAATAGAACCTTTTAGTATTTCTCAATTTATGTGTGAACACGTTATATTTGGTATAAGGAAAGAGGAGTGATTCCTGCCCTGTTATTAAGGAGGGGATTCTATTTGATATGATGAGATAGTTATAGCTGGCATATCTACCCCCTCTTTATCCGGGTCCCTTTACCATGCAATAGAGAATAGTAATTTATTCACCAGCTTATTCCTTTATAAAAATCAGAATATATAAAAAACAAAGCACACAATGTGAAATTACTCATAAAATGTTACCACTCTGCGGGAGGTGAACTATACAGCGTATGCAAAATAGAAATTGGATAACACAACCAGAATCAGAAACCTCCCATAGGAAATTGAACCGTCAGACAAGTCTCTTAATATTAATTCTTCAACTAATTGTTATCTTGATATTGCTAAAAATCAATTACAATCTAAACTCAAGAATTTCTGGCTCTTTGATTTCATACAAAGCGCTGTGGTTTTCAGTACTCTGTGATGACCTGTCCTATACCAGTTTAATACAAACAGAATTTGATGAAGTTCCATTCATTCCTAAATACACCGTATTATGGTATGAACATAATAAAAAATAACAAAGCACGCAATAAAGAATGATAATTTACTATCTAAAAAATGAATAACTACTCAATGATGAATAACCTATTAGGTCTTAAAAATGCCCTTCCAATATGTGTATTGGAATAATATAGGTAAGAGGGAATAACAATGTACCTTAGAAGGAGCTAGACAACAGCTTGACCAGTGGCAGTACTATGGTAAAATACTCATTTCTATTACATATTGTCAGAAAACCTTTCTCATATTAGTTTTTGTCTCACTTATTCCTTATAAATTTATTGTGGCCAACAATAACAATGATCCTTTTTAACAGATTACAAAGCTTTGGATAGATAATTAATGTTTTGGCCCTGAAGAACCTTTCAAACATGAGTGGGAACATATATCGCACGTCCCCTTTGTGGGACACATGAAGACCAGACACTTGCTTTACTGATGTAACTAACGAAACACACAATTGTCCTTAGAAGCTGAACCATTTTTCCCTAACTACACATATGTATCAATTGGATTTGTAATATAAACTGCAACATAGTTTATATGGATATATATTCATTATGAATACAATTATATGACTCTAAACAAGTGTAAGGAAGGATTCTGTATTTGTGCAATCAATTAGGAGTTTAACACTTTAACAGGTTAAGTCTTATTCAGTTTTCAATCTACAACTTTAAGAATAACATTTGCACAGATTCTAGTCTGTTTCAAAGGGACAACTATAGCGCAAGAAATCTAAGACTCAGGGAACGCCTGCTACTTCTTGGCATTGCACACATTTTTTTTTTTTTTTTTAAATCTGTTTTATTATTTTCATTGTGTCATCAACGTGAACATACACAAAAAACAAAGTGCAATCACACCCATCCCACCCTCCCCCCTCCCTATCCCAACTTGTCCGGGCCCAAACGTGTTACACCACCAGTTCATCCATGTGATTGTTGTGGGTCATCTGTGTCATCGCCAGAGGAGCTTCCCATGTTGGGGCTGAACAGCGTAACCGTTAGCTCCACCCATTGTAGTAGGTCGTCTGAGGTGTCCTGCCTTTGTTGGCACTGCGCCATCTCCCAGACCGCTGTCTCTGCGTTCGTCCATTTGCGGAGGTCTTGCCACCAAGTCAACAAGCAGGGGGCCCGCGGGCGCTTCCAATTCATTGCAATGCGTCTCTTCGCCAGTATATACATTAGGTCTTTTAGTTTATTGAGTGGTCTGTTCTTCTTGCTTCTGGGGTATATGCCGAGGATGCATGCTTTTGGCGTATGAACTTCTAGGGTGATGTTCGCCTCGGCCACCTTGGCTTTGACCTGGGCCCAGAAAGACTGAATGGCGGGGCATCCCCAAAACATATGTATCATCGCCGCGTGGGCTTCGTTGCATTTGGGGCACCCAGTGGTCACAGCTCCACTAAATCTGGAGATGACGTCTGGTGTGAGATACGCTCTATTCGTAATGTAGAATTGGATGAGTTGGAACCTGGCGTTCCTGGATACTTTCCTGTGGTATCCCATTATGGCCCCCCATTCATTGTCTTCGAGTTGTGATCCTAGTTCCTGTTCCCACGCTGCCTTACACTGGAGGTTTCGTTGGGTGACGCTGTCTAGCAGTGTGTCATATATTCTTGAGGTCTCATGGCCACCCTCGGCCGCCCCGAGCAGGTCCTCAATGTGTTCGTGACCAGTATTTAACGGATCCGTTGGTGGCCAGCGGGTCACCAGTTTCCTAATCACTGCATTGTGGAGTAAGAACTGTCCCGTGTGGATACCAGAGACTTTTTGTAACTCCGCGAAGGTTAAGATTCCCTGATCATCCGCCAGGTCGCCCAGGGTAGCTACGCCGCAAGGTTCCCAAGTGTCTCTTATTATCCTATGGCTTCCCGGTCTGTTGGCCATGATGGCGGCTATAGGGATCTGAGGAGAGTAGGGGTCAGGGATCAGTGCAGCCTTACAGGCCCTCCGCCAGATTTGGACGCCCAAGAGAATCAGGTATGAGTGAGGTTGTTTAGACTTGGGTTCAGACCATAGCAGGTCCCTGAGGAGCAATTGCGGGACTTGCGGCTGTAGCAAGCGAGTGTCCGTAGTGGCCTCGTCGGCCATCCATTGTATCACGTGCTTCAATTGTCCGGCCAGGTAATACAGTTCGAAGTTGGGCACTCTGAGGCCCCCCTTGTCATACGGTCTCTGCATCGTTTCGAGGGCGACCCTACGCCTGCCATCCTGCCACAAGAATGTTCTGCACAGTCTGTGTAGTTCGTTGAAAAATTGTCGTGGTATGTTGTGTGGTACGTTGGTGAAGAAATACAGCAGTCTGGGAAGCGCCACCATTTTCAGCAGGCCCACCCTGCCCGCTACCGATAGCGGCAGCCTGCTCCAGAACTCCATTGACCTTGCCAGGCCTTCCTTTGCCCTCACTGTGTTCAGTACGTGCTCAGTCTTGGGGTCTCTGTGCACTCTGATGCCCAGGTATTTGAAGGAGGAGGGTTCCCAGTTTAGGGCAAGATCGGGGAGCTGACCGGCCATTTTCCCGCTCAAGGCGGCGAGGGGGAATAGGCATGATTTGTCCCGGTTGATCTGGATCCCCGTGTATCTGTGAAATCTATCTAAGGTTTCCAGTATGTAGGGCAGTATGTGTGTGGGGTTTGTTAGATAGAGGAGCATATCGTCGGCGTACATGGAAATCACATGGTTCACCCCATCTACTAGTATGCCTCCATCCCCGTATTCCTGTCTCACATATGCTGCCACGGGTTCTATAGCTATAATATACAGCATGGGTGATAGGGGGCATCCCTGCCTAGTTCCTCGAGAAAGCTCCCATTTGTGTGAGAAGGTGCTGTTGGTGCGTACTCTGGCCTCTGGATTGGTGTAAAGGAGTGTGACCCATTTTATGTAGCTGAGCCCTATTCCCATCTTAGACATGGTGGCCAGGAGCCATCTCCAGCGCACTGAGTCAAATGCTTTAGAGGCGTCAAGGGATGCTACTGCACATTGTGTCCGTCTGCCTTCAGTGCTGTGGATAACATGGTGCAGTCTGCGTAGGTTTTCCGTAATGGTTCTACCGGGCACATATGCTGTCTGGTCTTGGTGGATCAGGGACGGGATGACTCTGCGTAACCTCATGGCCAGGATTGCTGCGAGAATCTTGCTATCTGTGTTCAGTAGGGATAGCGGCCTGTACGAGCCGCACTCTGCGCCATCTTTATCAGGTTTCAAGAGGGGTATGATGGTTGCCTCCCTCATGGTGCTGGGTAGTCGGCCTGTGTCGTATGCCTCGTTGAAGACTTGGGCAAGTAGTGGGGCTAGTTCGGCTTCATAGGCCTTATAGAACTCGCCCGGGAGCCCATCCGGACCTGGGGTTTTCCCTGCGGGGAGCGTTCTAATGATCACTGCGACCTCGTCGGGGGTTATTGGCCCTTCCAGGGATTCAGCCGCGTGTTCCTCGAGGTGTGGTAAATCAATGATGTCCAATACATCCCCTATTTCAGTGTCTGTTGGCTGTGAGGGGTCGGTGTAGAGGGCCTGATAGTACTTCGTGAATATATGGTTTATGGTTGCTTGTGAGTACGTGTCTACGCCTTCATCATCGCGCATGTGGCAGATAGGTACTCTAGGGGTTTCCCGCTTGCAGAGCCACGCTAGTAGCTTGCCCGGTTTGTCACCGAGGGCGTGGTTTCTTTCGATGTATTTCGTGTAGCTGAGTTTCCCGAGGGCCTCCCAATGTTGTAGACAGGCCTTCTTTAGTTCGATTATGCTATGTACGTGGGCTGGGTCTGAGGAGGCCAAAGATTCTAGTTGCTGCAGCTCGTTTTCAGCAATAGCCAACTTAGCTGTGATAGACTTTTGGGCCCCCCCTATAGTGGCTATCGCCTCCCCCCTAATCACTACTTTGTAAGCTTCCCATGCCGTGCTGACATGTTGGACGCTGTCCTTATTTGTCAGCCAATAGTTCGCCGTGCATTGCCTAATCTGTTCTTGGAAAGCCTTGTCTAACAGTGCTTCGCCTCTGAGTCTCCATGTGGGTATGGGGGGTCGCGGTGCCGTTAATGTCCAGGAGGTTACTATGGGGGAGTGATCAGACAGCACTCTAGCGAGGTATTGCGTGTCTACAAATGTGTCTAAGTGTTCCTCGCTCACCAGTAGGCTGTCGATTCTAGTGTAGACCGCGTGAGGGGGTGAGTAAAAGGAGTAGCCTCTTTCTTCCGGGTGCTGAGTCCTCCAGAGGTCTAGCAGGGCGTATTGATGTAAGAGGGCTTTCAGTATTTTAGCGGGAGGGGAGGGGCGGGTATGTTTGTTATCCGATCTGTCCATACGCGGGTCAAGGGTGCAGTTATGATCGCCACCCCATATGAGCGTGCCGTCTCTGTCCGGGCTAAGCCGGGTGTATAAGGAGCGGAAGAAGACCGTCGCATCATGATTGGGGGCATAGGTGTTTACTAGGCAGAATTCTCTGCCGTCTATGGTGCCTCTGAGCAAGGCCATCCTACCTTCGTTATCGATGTGGGTGCATGTGAGGTTGACGGGAATGGTGGGGGCAATCCATATCAGGACTCCCCGTGCATAGTTAGAGTACGTGGTGCCTATCAGGGTTCCTCTCCATCTCTTAGCCAGTGCCGCAAGTTTCTGTGCATTCAGGTGGGTTTCCTGCAATAGGGCGATTCCTATCTTGTGGCGTTTGAGGAAGGTGTGGACCCTGTGTTGTTTGATGTAGCTGTTCAGGCCCCTAACGTTCCATGACATGACTTTAACAACGTTAGTCATGGGTGTAGCGTGAGTGTGAGGACGTGGGTGGGCTGCCCTGTGGTGTCGCCCCCCGGCCTATCAGTGTATGGTTCAGTGGCCTGCTCTGGCGGTGGCACTTAACAATACTAGTTTGAAGTGGTGATGTGTGGTGGTCAAGGTGGTTCCGGACTTTCCCATTAACTAACTGGGACGGGATGCTAACGGGCAATTTCCCGACCCTGCAAACAGTGAACTTGGCGTTAGCCAATAACAGAACTAGTCTAACGGGGTTCCCCCCATCCTGACATCCCCGTTTCTGCTCCATTAGACCTACGGTCCTCTGGTGCCCTACGGGCGGGTTAGATACCCAAAGAGATTCGGGGGTGCGGGCCAATCCCCTTGGTAGTGTCCGATACCAAGCGGTGCCATTCGGTCAGCTCCAAGGCACTCGATGGTGCCACAATCTGCAAGGTGAGATTACTTTGCATACGTCCCGATAAAGTGGTTTCATTAGGCTTCCTTGGGGGTGCCGTTTTCTCTTGTTTTCCGTTGCCTTCCTTCTATGTCAGGGATCTGCTCCCTGTCCATCCATTCATTTATATCTGTCGGTGATTCGAAGAGGTGCGTTCGATTGTTATGGATGATCTTAAGTCTGGCCGGGTATAGTAGCATGTATCGCAAGCCCGCATTTTTCAATCTGGCCTTGATGTGGGCGAATTGGGCTCTGCTCCTTTGGACTTGGAGGGTATAGTCCGGGTAGATTGCGATTTTGGCGGAGCCAGACTCAATGTGGCCCCCATTCCGTGAGTGAGCCAGGATAGTCTCTCTGTCTTTGTAATTGAGGACTTTAGCTATTATCGGCCTTGGCGGGTTCCCCGGTGGTGGGCGCTTAGTGAGGGATCTGTGCGCCCTCTCGATGGTGAACCCCTGAGACAATTTGCCGGCACCGACCTCTTGCAGCAGCAGATTTTCGACAAAGTTCGTGGGGTCGTTCCCTTCCATCCCTTCCGGCAATCCGATAATTCTTATGTTATTGCGGCGTGCCCGTCCTTCCGCCTCGTCCGCCCTGTCTTCGAGGTTCTTGACTTTCTGGGCTAGGGCATCTACCTCTCTTAAGAGGCGAGTTTTGGCGTCAGTATTTTCTTTAACCTGGGACTCCAATGCCTCCGTTCTGCCCGCAATGGAGCGCTCATCTTGTCTGAGTAGGTTTAAGTCGATGGCCATGGCATCTATCTTGCCCTCCATGGTTTTTTGGAGCGCCGTAATGGCTTCCAGTAGTTGCGAGTTCGTGGGTTCAGAGGGTCCTACCTCCGAGGTCGTCGAGGCGGCATCTGGTTTGAGGGCGCCAGTGGCTGCGAACGCCTCCATGGTTGTCTGCTTGTGCTTGTTCCTGGGGCCTTTTGCGGACATCTCTTGTGCGGGCGGGCTTGGAATGGGGGGCGCCGGCGGGTTGGGGTGCTGGGGGGGGAGGATTATGATCTCGGCAAACCCTTGTTTCCGGAGCGCCCCGGCCTCCAATAGGGCCGGTGGTAGAGTGCAACCTCTCTCAGGGATGATGCAGCAGGTTCGGTCGACGAGCCGAATGTCCCCCCAGCCCTGTTCCCACTCCGTACCTCGTAGCGCTGTTACCGGGTCTGAGCCCTTCGTTGTGCGCCTCTACCGCAGGGGAGGCGCACGGGGCAGATGCAGTCTCCGGCCGTCGGTCGACTGGGCCAATTCCCCCTGGTAGCCGGAGTCCGAGGCGAGCCTCCTTTTCCGCTCTGTGTTGGGCGCGATCCGGCGCTCGTCTCTTCCGCGGTCAGCAAGCGGTCGCCATTTTGAGTCGTGCGCTTTCCTCCTACACCACGGCGTTTCTCCTCGGTGAGGCCACGCACCGGCCCCAAAACACCGTCGGAAGGTCAGCCGACTGTACCGAAGCGATCTTCGGGTCGCAGGTGTAGTTTCATTTAAGGTGGATGCAGGTTGTGGGCAAAATGATGAGCGCATCAATGGAGCTGCTACGAAGCGCGGCTTTCTCACATGGCGGTCGGCCACGCCCCCTTGGCATTGCACACATATGTTAAGATGGGGCCTCCTTGCTCCAGAGAAGAGAATTGCCAGCCCTGCAAATCTTCACCTGCAGTAGTGCTCCTGAATGCCACCAACCGCACCAATGACAGAACACACAGTTTTACCATTATCGCCCTGGCCCCATGTATGTCACAGTCTACGCATGCATACTGCACATTCTGGGTCAGATATCGGAATTTAGGATTTTGCTAAGGTGTTTACTTTTTAACATCTAACCTTTGTGACAAGGTATACCATCTACGATGGGTGATCTATATAAAGGAGAACCACTTCTCATTTTTTCAGGTGAAGGGTGTGAAAGATTACTACCTGGCAGGGTGAAGAAGCCCTGACACTGAGTTTTATTAATAACATGAAGCTGGTAATCCATGTCAGAAAGGGTGGCCTGCTATCTAGACTCCCATTTCAAAAATCTTCATGCAAAAAGCATAGTGTATCTCTGTGCCCTACTGCATCTGTTTCATGACCCAACAGCCCCTGCTCTTCATTGGTACAGAGAAGGTTCAAAGGTTTCAGGCCACAGAAGTACATTTCTACATGCAGACTTGTTAAATGTTTCACTTTACACATGAAAATATGCAAGTGGAACAGGTGCATCGTATAAAAATATTGCATGAAAAGAAATCAACCTCCTTTTCATGGCTACAGCTCTCGTTATTAGGGGCAAAATGGAAACAAGGCAAGTCACTGCAGTCCATGTACCTCCAATTCCTTGGGTTAGAACAACATTAAAAGATGGCAAAATCACAAGTGACATTTTTTAACTCTGCCTTGGTATAAACACCTGAGTAGAGTAAAGGCAGTTGGGGAAGGTTCTTGGAACCGTTGGCTGTGCATTCTCACAGTAGAGTAATGGACAAGGCTGACCTTGAACATTCATAGGGATGGGGGTTGGAGAAGCAACAGCATTCCTCATAGCTGCGCAGTGCAGGTATCTGTTATAGCAAATTAAGTGGTACATACTGTTTACATAATTGATGTTTTTACCATTGTCCAAAATAACCGCTCCAAGAGTGAAATTGAGTAATGGGAACGACAGTCCAGCAAAACATTACCTTTGCGGGTGTGATTTGGGCTATGGGTCTTGGCAGCTTGTGTTTATGTTTATTTTAAAGGTTTGTTAACTCCAGGGAGTTGGTAGGACTGTACAATACATAGGCACATTTACATAGGCACATTTAGAGATGTATGGCCTATAGATATAGATTTCCTGCTGTCGTCTGAGATACAGTTTTACAGTAAAAGTCCAACCTTGCATTTAAAATCTAATTCATGTAAAGGTAACTTTAAATGTTTTGTTATTTTATAGCTTTCATTTATAAAAAATAGTTTTCAAGCAATTAGAAAATTTAGAGAGGAGAAAAGAGGTGAGCAAATTGCAAACGAAGAATCCCGCTTTCGTATGCTTTCGTATTTATAAGCCTTGGAGTCTCCCGGGACTGGGCCAAGCAAGAGGAGGAAAGAGAAGAGGAGAAGAAGAAAAAATGGAGAGTACATTTTACTTAGAAGGAGGAATACCATCCCCCTTTTTTCCCTAGTCTTGTTCCACCAAGATTTCCTCGATGAATGACACTGCAGACCTTTTCTCCTCTCACGACCAAAGCCCCCAATCCTCTGGGGTGAAGGACCTTAAATCAGTTATCAAATGTCCAAAATGCGTTGTCGTTGCTTTAATCAGCCCTTGACATGATGTGTAGAGGTGTTTTATATTTTCCACGGCTTACCCGTTTCCATAAAAACAGCATAAGTTATCTTTTGGTATTGTTGCTGCCATTCATGCCGCCACTATCTCTTTTGTCAAGAGGAAATTCAATCGTATTCTTAGGAATTTGTCCCGCTGATTTCTACTCTGGAATTTTGCCAAGTAACCTTGCAGTTCGCCCAGGGCCCTGAATTCAAGTTTAATTGATGGAACAGTTTATAGTTGTTTGCCTTGATGTCCGTGGTTATCCAGTCTAACTCCCTCCGTTTGGTTTCCATGCGACACGGATTACATTTTAGATCTTCCTCTGTACATTCTGTCTGCATCATTTTGTTTTGATTTCATATTATCCAAGCCTTCAGGGCTCCGGTTGACCCCTTGTGATTTCATTATATAAAACTTTGGTAGTTCTTACTCCCGAACCCAACAGGCATTTTGTGTCAAATGCTTCCAATCACCCATCGACCCTAGTGACAGAAGGCCCAGTTCTTCTCGTAATACCTGGATTGGGATGAAGACGGCACTTTCAAAACCGCCTTCCAGAAGATACCTTCTAGTAATGGCCACAATTTGTCAGATATCAAAAGTATAGCATCAGAGCCGTACGACAGGATTTGGACTACTTTCCTTTTGTAGAGGTTGACTACTGGCATCAATGAGAACGGGCAATTTGATGTTTAGTATAAATGCTTGGGATGCCAATGTACTAGCCTTTTGAAGTAGATATTCGACCTTTGGGGCTTCTGTTATTGCTATTTTTCCATATTCCAAAGTTCCGAAACAAATCAACTTGTTCAATTTGGGATGCCCCCAGCCTCCCATAGTGTTTTGATTTTTTCATGTTGGGTTTTTCTAGTACCAAGAGCTTCGTCTTTTCAGTTTTTCATTCCCTTCCACGTACTCCTTCAATTTGTTCAGCTGATTTTGAAGACCTACCAGCGTTTGGTCAATTAAGACCAAACTGTCAGCATAGAAGAGGCGGCTCAGTGGCACAACACCATGTGAAGGACCGGAGGACCGGAGGGGGGAGGGTCTGTACTTCCGCTCTCTATTTGGTAGAGGAGAGGCACAGAGGACCCGTGCCAAGATTCTCTATAAGGTAGCAATGGACAAGCAATCAAGGCCTAGCTTCTCAGGAGGTGATGCGGGCTGGTTCTTAAGTACAGTGTAGTCCCCAAGCACCCACAAAGGAATGTCCGCACACTGTATTAGTTAAAACACAGTCTTTATATAATTAATATTCAAGGTTATGTACAATATCACGATAACTCACTTTGTACTCGGTTATCTATAATGGCAAATATACAGTTCTACGTGGTACCACAATTACTATTGAATCTCTTTAAAGTGCATCAACTGTACGGTTAAATGGCACACAAATCAGTTTGTAAAGGAAACCAACAATAGATATAAGAGGAAAGCAGTTGGTTAGAACAACTGGCAGAATACTGGCCCCTACCGTTAGACACATTTCTGTGTGGAGAACTCCCACCTGGGTAACCTGTAGAATATAGATATCACCAGCCCAGTCCATATATTGTTCACAAGAGACTTTCCAATAGTTCTGCAACCCCAAAGTACCTGGCGTTGTAGCGTTCCTCGTCAGGGAATCGACAGCCCTTCTTGAGTGCCCTCCCTTTAAGGCAGGAGTCACGGGTCGTCGAACGTCCGACGGAGTACAGGGTGAGCTACGACAGTGAAGGGGCAGCTTCTTTCCTAGCGGTGCTCGCCGACTGGGAAGCGTAAACATCCTGCAAGGAACACACACACTGCATTCATACCAGTTCCGGGCAGGGCTGTCTCAGTCATTGTGTCAAACACCAGAAACTAGACATCCACAGCAAGAAGTGCATATTCGTCACACACTCTATTTACCCAGGTCCCACCCACAGGCGTACCCACAACATACAGTAGTCTGGAATGCTCCAGCCAGTCTGGTCGGCACTTCCCCACACTATCATATATGTAACTTCCACCCAACAGCCAGTCAGGGGGAAGGCAAGAGTCAGGGCTTCCCGGGACTTCGGGAAGATCAAGGTAACAGGCGATGGAAGGCAAGAGGCTACAGGGGCTTCTTGTCTCCATCAGTATTCTACTGATTCCAATGATAGGGCCTGGGCATCCCAAAATGGAGGACGCTCAGGGCACCAGTCACTTCAGCACAGAGCTGCCACCAGCCCGTACCCTGCTCTGTGGGCCACACACAGGTGCCCAAAAACATACACTAGGGGCACAGGTTTGTACCCCCACACATGGGTGCCATAAGGGTATCCCATGGGTCTGTTCACCAAAAAGAGAGCTGCACCGCCAGGAGTCCCACATGAACTCCTGCGTGAAAAAAAACACGACAGAACACGATAAAAAGCAGTAAAGGACAAGGATACAGAGGCCCTGTCCCTCCGATGCATTTCGAGCATTACACACCAATGCAGGGTGGGAAGCTTCTGCAGCGTTTAAAGTTTCATCCAAGTCAGATATGAAGAAATTGAGAAGAGATGGTGCCAGGGGACATCTTTGCTTAAGGCCTCTCGATGATTTTATCTCTTGAGACAGAAAACCACATTTGTTAAGTCGTACTCGCATACTGGTATTAGAGTGTAGCAAGACCTATGGTTGCATGATTTATCTCGGACAGTTGTTCTTCAGCAATTTATTCCACAGGAGACCATGTTCCACCTGACCGAACGCCAGAACAAAGTCTACCAAGGCCAGATATATCTTGGGTTTTTTGTCCCAAAACTTTCCCTTTTAGGATGTTTAGGAGCAAGAAATTCACACCAGTCCCGATCCCTCTTCCAAATCCAGTTTGGAACGGGTCGCTGAGGCCCTCACAATGTAGCCACTCATTCAGCTTAACAAGCAGTAGCGATCAGAAGACCATCCCAAAGATAGGAGTGCTATCGGTTTGATCCATTTTGGCCTCCTTCCTGTTGTCTTTCTTAAAAATAGAGACCACGATTGTCTTTCTCCATGATGCCGGGAAAGTATAAGTGCCAGCGATCCGGTCAAATAAGAGATGGAGAAAATATGCCTATTGCATCAGGTATTTTGTTAGCATGGCGTTGGTCAGGCCATACGGCCCCGGGGCTCGTGAGCCATTGTTTCAATTTCACCAAGATATCCTCAATCCCGTGGCAGGAAGTTCCACAGGACATATTTATCATACAAATCGATCGGGCGTAGTCCCTCTTTCCCTCATAGAGAGTCCAGAAGTGTTTCACCCAGGCTTTCCCAGGGACGCTGTTGATCTGCATTGTTGATGTATTTTCAAGATGGTTGTTTATTAGAGACCAGAATTTGCATAAATTCCACCCACAGATTATTTCCAGCATTGACTCTGAGTTCTACTGATAGAATTTTAATCGGTGTGCTCATAGCTAGTTCTTGTAATGGTTGTTTGCGATTTTGGCTTGCAGAAGCTCGTCCACTTTTTAGACTTGTTGGCTCGCCGAAGCACACCTCGAATCTCTTTTCCTGGCGACCAAAACCTCATCGTAAGTTTCATTTCGGGTCAACTCAGGGCCTTAACACTTTTGCTGAAGCATTTAAGTAGAAGGTTGTAATCTGCCGATGCTCCCTCAGCCCCAGAACTTAATTGGAGCCATTCTTAAATCAGTTGCTCAATGGCCTTCTTAGTCTTGATCCACCGTTGTGTACAGTCACAGGCCCAGGCATGCTCGGTTGATTATTTTTTTCCATTCGTAATCCATCTCATTTCTACGAGGTTGTGATTGCTTTATGTCGTCCCAATGATTTTAAGAGAGGAGACAAATTGAAGAAAATCCTGGGATACAAAGATGTAGTCTATTAGTGCTGGTTGGCTGGCCCTTGACCAGGTCATCCTAGATGGCATATCTCCTGGCCTGTGGCCATTCAACATGTGCATGTCTCTTAAGGCCATTGCAGATACCGACTGCTCTCCTCTCCTTCAAGAGTTATTTATTTTGAGTTTTTTTTTCTTTGCATTCTCCATCAGGCGTGTCGCATTCAAATCCCTGCAGATGATGAAATAAGCGCCTTGATTTGTGTAAGCGTCATCTATCAGGTTGGTCACCATGTTCAAAAATTGCTCGTCTGACGTGGCACTTGAATTCCAATAGAGGTTTATAATGGCCAATCGCGAAGCACCTCCTGTGCTCTTCCCCCATACTGGAGGAACGCAGCCTACAATGATCTATTGGGCATACAGATTGTTGCTTGCCGCTTTGATTAATCCGAGGCCATCCCGTGACCTGATTGCAGTTAACAGGCCTGACTTTGGGCGCCCTTTCAGGCCTTTTTCGGCAGTGGTTAAGGTCACTCACTACCCATCCAGGAGCAGTGTTTGATGCAGCCATGTCTCCTGTAAGCATATTAAATTAAAGCCTCCCAACTTCATTTCACTTTCATTCGTCAGGTGCCCGAATCCTCTGGTGTTCCAAGATGGCCATCTTTAGTTGGTCCGGGCAAGTGTGGTCAGAGAGCGAGGATTTTCTAATCGCAGCCATGGTTCCTGATAGCCTGGACCAGGAGTATTCCTCTTGGGTCCCATGTTTGGACTCTGGGCCCATTTGACCTCTCTGCTTGGGCCGTTCCCATGGTTTACTTTCACTGCAATGCTGTACGTTTTGATTTCCAGGGCTTATATGAAGTTGGTTCAGGCTCTTAGATTTGTAGGTGAAACGTTTGTGGACACTCTGCTCTGCGACTGCCGTTGGGGTCTTTTGCCTTTAGATCTTCAGCAGGCTCAATCTGACAGTACTTTTTGCTTCTTGATGCCTCAGTGCCTGCCCTTCTGGCTCCCAAGTGCGAATAGCTTCTGTACCTGTCACGGCTGTAAGGTCAAAACCAAGCATCAGTAGACTTTCGGCTGCCCCCAGCATCATCCCCTTCACGACCAAGTAGGTTGTGTGCAAATATACGCTATCGGTACGTGTCTCATCCACAAATTCTACATCTTTAAGTCGTTGATATGATCTGACGTAAATTCAGGATGCACTTTAAGAGATCCATTACCCTCTTCCTAGTCAGGATTAAGTCATCTTCTGTGTTCACCAACCTTTCCAGCTTCACTGAGTGGGTACACGTTATCTTGGGCACTACTTCTAACCGGGGAGGCAGATGGCCGGCATGATCTCCCCATTACGCGTCGCCCACTCCCCCCACCCCCAAACTGGCCCCGTAGGTATGGGGATCGAATTAGCTTTTTGTTGTAAATGGTTTTCCAGTTTTACCAACCCTGCTTTTGACTTGCTGGGGATTTTTATAGTTTTATAGGCTGGTCTAAGCACTAGGATTCTCCTGCGAGGGATAGTTCTGTAATCTCCCTGTCATGGCCACTGGTCAAGGGCCATTATGACCCACAGGGTCCTAATGGACCCAGTACTGGCGCCTTTTGCGCCAGGCTCATCTGAAAGTGTGCTCTGCACACAGTGTGCCTAAGGCACGTGCATTCAGGCCGGGCGCGGCCATCGCCAAATATTGGGAGCATGTGCAGAAGTCTGAGGGAGTGGTAAGGTGGGGCCAGAGGGCGGGGCTGAAAGGGAGTGGCTGGGGCCAGGCTATATAAACCAGTCCCACCCTCGTGCTGCCACTTCGGGTTAGTCTGCTGGTCCAGCCTAATGCTTACCGCAGTCTACAGATCCTTACCTGTTTCCAGTTCTGCATGCTTATCTTCAGTAACCGGAACTCCATCTTGTAGCCGCACGCATCTTACCTGAGACCAGCCATGCCATCGCTCGAAGCACTGCTTACCCGATTTGAACTCTACAGCTACCACGCTCATCTTACCTGTCTCTGTTGATCCAATTCTTGCAGCTCCTTGCATTCTTACCTGTTCCAGAAGCCCGACATCACTGGAGGTATTCTCCGGCACAGCATCCTCACAGATTCCGCCATCAAGCGCCGTCAAGCCGAACCTGCAAGGGAGATTGAAAAACACAAGGTTAGCAACTGCATAAACTTTTAACGCTTAGTCACGCAACTTACAAACCTTGCGCATCATTCAGAAACCCAACTCACCTTTCTAGTCGGTCTTCTAAATCCCTGTTGGCTCCGTTTTGAACTCTCTTCCATCACCGCGTCTCCAAGAGGGTCATCTTCATACCTAAAGGGAAGGACAATAATCATTGGGAAAAACCAACACAAAAGGATACGAACAATAATCATTGCTACAAAAACTTACCTCCAAGGCGGGATTGGTCGCAGCCGGTCTGAACTACCATGCACAAGGACCAGTGACGCAACTTGGACTACTTACGGCACCACTGCTGAGAGAAAGCAGGACGGAGAGCTCATCCTTACAAAATCACAGGTGAGGTAATATAGGAAAACGCATGCTCATCTCATTCTGGCACGAAAGGTTTGAGGCGGATCGCAGTTCCACCGCAGCATTCTCATTGCCTCTTACCTTTTCTCAAGGGTATACCCAGCAACCGAGCAGTCCACAGCACCGCAGTCGAGAGAGGAGCTCGAGCCAGGGGAGTCCAGTCCAGGGAGGGCTACAACCGCGCCCCAACGTCCCTGCAGAGACCAGGTGTGCGTAACACTCCCTCTGTTGAGGCCCTGCAAGGTGCGGGTGGATTTACGATGTCGGTTGGTGAGTCTTCCACCCCCTCAGTGTTTCCCGCAGGTTGGTCTCTATTTTTTATCCCACTTCTTCTTTCTTCTAGGGTGAGGAATTTCTTTGAGGGTTATTCCAGTTTCTGGCTAGGTTCTGTGACTTCTACAGTTATATTCAATCATTTAATGGTTTGTCCCGAGATGTTGGTGGGCAGGTGCACAGGGTCAGCGTTCTCCATTTCACCTTTCAGTCTGTTGGCAATTCTCAGTCTTTTTTCTTCTAGTTTGAGGAATTTTGGAAAATCTGCATCCAACGATTTGTTTCTTTTGATCATGCCTGGGACTGGGTACTGAATTTGAAATCCACTCAGTTGGAGAGGCGGTACTGGGGGGGGTCCAAATGGGAGTCCCACTCTTCTACTGAGTATACTGATAGATTCATCAGTTCCTAAGTGGTGTTTGTGTCTGACTCTCCTATGTCCTCTCCCACATCTCGATCTCGGCCATCCACGATCAACAATGGTCATGATCTGCCTCTTGCACCAGTGGGGATCTCTAAGTCGTCCTTTTTCTTTGAAACAGTTACACTAGTTGACACACTTTTTAGACATTTCTGGGAGACCCTGGGTTTATAGGTGCATCAGCGTTTTAGCTTTGGTTGAGTTGGCTTGCCAGATCCTCGCTTGTCTTCGGCTTCCGCTTGTTGCAGAAAATCAGATATTTGTTGTTTGCAGGGTCTTCTTTTTTTGTTGAGACTGGCTCCTCATGGAAGTCTATGTCGTCCACATTACACTCAACCGTAAGCGCTGTCGCAATCGCCTTAACCTCCTTCTCTACACTGACGTTTGTGTCCGATCTGATGGGGGCCGGACCCCCCTCATCTGGCGATTTAGTCGCACAAGGAAGGATCCTGTCCTCGGTTGTCTGCACTCGCTGGTCTCGAGTGGGCGCCTTAGTGTTCTTCTGTAGTCGAGTCTGTTCGTCCGCTGTAGTTTTGGTGGCTGTTGGTTATGCCCAAGTTAATTCTGTTGCTGTTATGAAGCCCTCTATGAATAGCAGTTTAGAGTGGACCATAGCCATCATTGTTGGGTCCTTTAGGGTATCGTTGAGCGCTTCGTATAGCTTGGTGAACGAAGTCATGGCTATTGTTATTGATGACATAATAGTTAGCAGATCAGGCTTTGATGATGGGACTGCCTGTCTCGAAAAAAGTGATGTGTCACAAGGACGTCCTTTATGGCAAATTGAAGGTTCGGTGGAGGATTCTGAGTTAGATGAGTAGTTAAAGGCCTCTTGAGAGAGTTGAAGCAAAGAGTTGTTCCCCTGGGAGGTGCTGGTCTGCCACAGGCAAATCAATGGTCACTGTGGGAGATCTTATTTGTTCTGCCTGAAAGTCTTCAGGCACTGACCCTTCAACATCTTTCCTCAGGTTCCTGCCCCTCCTTGTTCGTGAGTAGCAATCAGCAAGTATGGTGCCCTTGTTCTCAACCAACAAACCGAAAGCAAGGTTCTTGTGGATTGTAGATTTCTTAGTTTGTTCGCACAACCCCTTCTTCGCCTAGAGTCGAAGGAATGGATGATTGGACCCTTTGAAGTCATTTTATTTAGACAGTTATCCAAATGATCATCTTTCCTGTGTGGACCTCAAAGACTTGATGGGGCAGGTGCCTCACCCCTAGGAGCAGCCTACTTGAAGGACTTAAGAGGCTCACGCATTGTCCTCGGGCTGGGTAATTTCCCCCATCCCTTCCAAGATTTCTGCGTCAGACATTTCTCTGACGCCTTCTAGAGTCTGGTTCCTTTTACTTGTATTTGCAGAAAAATAGTGAACATTTATTGGTTACTTATAAACTTAACGGTTAGGGCAAATGTATGACATATTTTGCAGTTGGTTCTCCTAGTAGTGCTGAGTGTGCTGCTGAATGTCATCACTGGGCAGCTTCTGTAAAGAAGGCTGAACGGATATCTTGATGGGACACCACAGACCTTTCTTCTTTAGAGCTGTGGAACAGTGTGTACTTTTGGCACATCGTTTTTCTTCTCTCACACCATTGTATGGCTCTGGGTATACCGTTCATAGGTTTCTTGATGCACTTCTGCATTTAGATATACACTTTGCTATGTCACCTTCTGTACAATCTCTTATTGCTTGCACCTTCTGGGCAGCTACAGACCTCGAAATGTGGGGGCTGTGGAGTAAAAGTAGAGATTACTTCTGAACATCTTTTTAGTGCCAACCTGTGGGAACTCTGTGCTTGACTTGAGCATAAGCTTGCATTTAATATTGTTAATTGATGCATAATTTGTAACCCTTACTTTTCTGGAGGGAAAGCCTTTTGCAACGGTTTAGAAAATGCATGTTGTGTTTATTTTAACATAAAAGTGATTGCTTAACACAGTGTGGCCCTCATTACGACCCTGGCGGAATTCGCAAAACGATGGCGGAAATGCAATACCGCCATCGAATAGCGCTCGGTGCGACTATGACCCGTCACCGCAAAGTACGATGCCATTAGCGACACCGTAGTGAACGCCAACGCTAACTGCACCAAGCACGCGCGCGCGCGCCATGCCAAACCGTAAACACCACCATGGCGCAAGGGTACGCCAATTCCGACCCTAGCGGACATGTACCTAACGCCATCAAGCATGGCGGAATGCACCATTCCGCCATGGTGAGAAGTACGGCATCGCGAATCAACCGTAAACGGCCCCACTGAGTGCCCGTACACCGCTCCCTGCCCACAAAGTACAACTCCCCGTAGGTGCAATGAAGTCACAATGCAACCATTGAAATGTACAAGTCACCCATGCATGCCAACGAACAAAAGAAACACAACAGGGGCCAATGGGAGCTGCAGGGCACAGATGGCACGAATACAGAAGCCATCCCAATGGACATGACCACAGTCCCCCACCAAGAAACGCACGCAAACACAGGCACCTGTGACCAGCAATATTCCGAAAATCACATCATTCCACCAGTCCACCTGGCTGACCGGCATCTGTTACACAAAACCCAATCCCCCGCCCCTGAGCATGACAACATTCAAACAGTCATATTGGCAGCCCCCATCCCTGACCTCACGGGCTTCGTAGGCAAACGCGCCCAGTACAGTACCACGCAACTAAACTCCGAAGCTGGAACCCAGTGCAGATCTCCTCACAATACATCGCCCCCCAAATAGGCATATGCCACATCACTTGCAAAGAATAACGCTACACGGGCCAAATCAGAATAGAAATTTAATGCACATCAAAATCACCAAGCCCATACAGCCATCAGGCCATGAACTCCAAAACACATTTCACCATTGTGGGCTGCATCCGCAAGAAATGACCAGCCACTACTTGTGTGACGCCCTGTTCCCTCATGGTACACAGAGCCACATTCACGTACGAAAAGGCAACATGGAAGCGCACAGAACCGCAGGGCCGTCCCAATGGGGAGGCACTAGTCCAGCTGAAAGGCCGAAATGTTGCTCCGAGCCACCAGTACTGCGTAAGGGCATGTGGCCCATTGGCGATCGTCCCATAAGATCGTAATGCTGCTCCACTGATTAACACGAAGCAGCAGGTGTCGGGAGTAAAACCCATCTGCAGGAGTGGCATACAGATGGCAGTGGCAAAAGGGGAGGAGATACCTGTCAACCAAAACAAAAGAAAAAGAACAGAATGGCCATCAGTACTACATTCCAACAACTCACTGCAATGATCACACTAAATCCACAGCCACATGCATGCTAGGCCACTCCAAAGGTCCATCACCACCCAAAAACCACTTGCGACTCATAACTATCCATATCGAGGTGTAAACACCATCACAAACGAGTGTACCTGTGCATGCGCCTGTGAAAACAGAATCCATCTGATGGGATTGGTAACGTGCATGGACACAAGTGTCTGAGGGCGCGTCGAGACAGGGAGGGCTCAACAAGGCCAGATAGACGATGGTCCCACTATGGCAGCCCTGCATCACATAGCGTAGGGGAGGCGGATAGATCCCAAGAAGCCCTGTACATGGCAAACTCTGTATCAAATCACCTGCCCATGCATCCATTCATCATTCCCTCATCCCGGGATTAAAACGCCTGAATATTTACTCACATAACATTAGAAATATCCATTGAGTCTGTGCTTTATGCAGCCTGCAAAATCCACAGTGCCCCAGCCCGTAATTCCAGTGTAGTGAAGTAACATGTATTTGGGAACGTCCGGCCTCATCGCCCACGTCGCTATTGCGCATCCCAAACCATTCATATCAATCATTGCATTCTCGCCATGGCCCCTGTCCCAAGGACATTGAACAATAGAACGTTATATTTGCAGTCAGACCTGTGGGCATCTCCTCGCCGCTAGCTGAAAACCGAAAGCGCCGCCCTTCGAATTCCTCATTTGCAACATCACGTCGAAGAGGCAACTGTGGCCGTTTGAATACACTAATTAATCCATCGAGTGCGGCTGTGTGTGAAAATGGCAACTGCCTTCACCCACGAATGGGACGCCCCGCCCGTCGTTGCAACTCGGTACAGTGATGAATGAGGGCCCACCGTTACTCGAGTACTACGTTCCACTGACCCTTCACAACTCTGTTAGCGACTGCACAGATAGTATGTGAACCAATGGGACCACAGCAGAATGAACATATCAACCAATGTTACACGGCCATCGGGTACAAATACATGATTGCAATAGCAAGATGCCATTCCACGAATTGCAGCGTTGTGCGCGGGACGTGCTCGGCCAAAGGGGAGAGCAGTTTGCACAGGTGGAATGAATCACCACAGGTGGAGGCCATTCAGCCTGAAAACACATAAATTGCACAGCCAGTCTCCACCCACAACCACACCGAAATGCTACCGGCAGGACTCGCGATGTTGGCCCTGGGGGACCTGATAGCACTGCAAGTACTCCAACTCCAAGAAGAAGACGAACACCAACTACAACCGGCCGCACGGAGGAGACGCAGGAGGAGGAGGAGGCCAAGGCAGGGCCAGCAAGGGCCGCCAGCACAGCCACTACCACCACGCAGGCAGCCCGCAATCCCACGCCTCCGAGCACATCCGTTCAACCTCACTGATGAGCAGATCCACACCCTCTACCGTCTGGACCGGGACACCATAGCCGCCATTGTGGACATGACACAGGCTGACCTTGTCAGCATGATAGATAGCCCAACCGCCATCCCACCCCTACTGAAGGTGGTGTCTGTACTCCACTTCCTGGCCACAGGCACCTACCAGCACACAGTCGGACAGTTGCATGGCATTTCTCAGCCACTGTTCTCACGGACACTATTGCAAGTGCTCGATGCCCTCCTGCAGCACGCAGACGACTACATCTCCCTACCACGCTCGGAGCAGGAAATTACCAACACAAAAGTGGGATTCCATGCACTTGCCGGCATACCGGGTTGCATTGGTGCCATCGACTGCACCCATGTGGAATTGGTCGTCCCACATGCCATGGTGCCCAGTACCGCAACCGAAAACAATTTCATTCTCTGAATGTACAAATGGTGTGTGACTCCAACAGGATCATTACACATTGTTGTGCCCGATTCCCTGGATCAACCCATGATTCTATGGTCTTGAGGAACTCTACAATACCACGCTACATGGTGCGACACGCAGGGAACAGATCCTGGCTACTCGGTGAGTCTCATTTCATGCATGATAATGTGGGGTATGTGATTCGGCAATGACCTGGCAGGAAGGGCGGGGGGTGTGCGTACGTAGCAATGGCATTCCACATCATACGTTTCTCGTCCACATACAGGTGATGCTGGATATCCACTGAAGAGATGGCTCCTCACACCAGTCCGGAACCCACGGGACCAGCATGAGGAGGACTACAACCATGCCCACTCACGTACCCGTGTAGTCATTGAACAGGCATTCGGCCTACTGAAGGGTCGTTTCCGCTGCCTCAGCAGGTCTGGCGGGGCACTCCTGTACCGCCATGAGAAGGTTGCAAAGATGGTGATGGCATGTGTCATGCTCCACAACATGTGCGTACGTAGAAATGTGCCCATGCCCCCTGACGCAGAACTGCAAGCACCTGATGATGGTCATGATGAGGGTGGGGATGTGGCAGCACCTCAAGGAGTCTGCGAGGCACCGGAGGGCCGTGACATTCGTCAGCATCTCATTGATGTATGCTTCTAGCACTCACGCCTGGTGGCTGATACATGGACACGGGACTCGTGGCACTGTGTGTGTCTGGGACATGCACAATATGGACTGTACGCCTATGATGGCCTAGTACACAAAGATCAATGTCCACACATCTCATTGGTTGATCGTGCACATTTTATGGCATATGTGATATCATGTTGTACACCCTATCGACCCGCCACCCAAGTGAGCCCAACACACCCCCTCCACCCTCCTACCTCCCCCCCGAACACCAGTGTCCAAAGATGCTCATTGTCAGTGGGCAGTCGCTATTGCAAGCCCCCTCTGCGAGTATCAGGGGCACCCCTGCCTGTGGAGCGCAGGTTCCTCCCAGATCTACGTTGGGGGCTGCCCTGGACGGAACTTGCAACGGATGATGTCTCTGCCTGCTCACGTCCATGCATGTCCCTAAGGGTTTGCGAGAGCTCAGTGAGCACACGGCGCACTGCGGCAAGTTCGGCACATACGTCCTTGGACGTCGCATGCAGTGCCCCCCTCAGGCTCTCGGTGCTTCTCTCCATTTGTGCCCTTAGTGTCTCTGTACCTCTCTCCATTTCTGCCCTAAGTGTCTCAGTTGATGTTTCTATGTCTGCCTTGGTGCCCCCACATTCATCGGCATGGTCCTTGAGGAGCGTGGCCAGTTGCTGCTGTTGCACGATTAACTGGTCGAGGGACTGTTGCCTCTGCTGGGCCATGGCCATTTGCGGGGGTGTCACAGAGGGGCTGTTGTCCTCATGTTGCCTTGCCACAGGGCTTGTGGGGGATGGCCAGTCGTCGTCTTGTGGGTGCCCCTGCGTGGTATCCTCATGTTGTACGGGATGGGACAGACAGGGGGATTGGGACAGGTCATGGATGGATCTGACTTCGACATCCCCGTCTTCTGTGTCGGAGCATGCTGCCATCAATGGGGTGTCACCTATGGTGCTGCTGCCACCGGAGGCAGTGCCTTCTGTGGCATCCGTTGGGGGGACCTGTGGTGGTGGTGTTGTGGGCATGCTGGCTGCTGGGGTGCCTGTTGATGTTCCCTCCTCTGTGCTGCCACCTGATTTGTGCTGCTGCCGTGTCTTGATGCGTGCAGCTGAGGTGGAGGGTCTTTGGCCGTTGGTCTTGGCCCTCTTTGCAGGTGTGCTGGTAGGGGTGTCCTGAAGCTCGTCGTTTGGATCGGACCCTGTGGTGGAGTAAAGGAGGGCGAGGGTTATTGATGTGTCTGTGGGAATTGGAATAGCATTGTATCACATGCATTGGGGTGGTACCTGAGGGTGATTTGGGTCGGGGCCTTGGAGGTGCTTTCATTTGTGTGTGGAGTGAGGGTGCAGTTGTTTGGCAGCCTGCAGTTAGGGTGTGCCTGCTGCACGTGTAGTGCGTGTTTTAGGGGTTTTTAATTATTTATGTATTTATTGTGGGTTTTAACGTGCGCTATCAGGCCGATGTGTGTGGACGTTCTCCTGGACATGTGTTTCTGTTGCACTATGTGGACGCATGGTACTTCACATGGATGGACTTTGTGGATTTGGCATTGTTTTATTTGGGCCACCTACCTGAATCTTCGGATGTCTGCATTCCTTTCTCCATCCCTCCGACTCCCTCTATGCTCTCCATTCCGATGGTGGAGGCACAGATTTCTTCCCAGGGGGTCAACTTGATGGGTGATTCAGGACCTCCCCCGGTGGCTGTGGCAATGTTGCGGTTGGCAGAGAGTATGCTGCGGACGCGTATCCGCAGGTCGTCCCATCGCTTACGGCATTGCTGTGGGGTGCGGGGTGCGGTCCCCACCGCACTTACCCGCTGTGCCACCAGAGCCCATATGGCCTTCTTGTTTGCAAGTGCCGTCCTGGTCATTTGCGTGCAGAAGACGACGGCAGCATTCTCCTGGAGGGTCTCTGTTAGCACGGTGAGTTCCTCACGGGAGAAGTGGACCTGTCGCTTGCGGTCGCACGCTTTCTTCGCTACTTTTCCCATTTTTCTTGGTTTCGCTAGGGTGGATGACGGGTTGGGGTGTGTCTCAGGGTATTGATTTTAGTGGTTGTGTGGTTTTAGTGGTTTTATAGGTGTACGGCGGGATGTTTCCCGTTCCGGGCCCATGTTTTAACTTCCGTTTCCGTATATTTCCGGTCACCGTACTTTCCGGTAGGCGCACACTGCGGTGTCCGCTGTGATGGGTGGCGGTATTGCACCTAGGGCGCCGTACGGCGGCGGTGTGGGCCGTTTTGGGGTCATTTCCGCCATCGCGGACTTTGCACTTCCGCCATGCCGTGGTGCTCGTGCCCGATGGGTCGGAATGGGCCGCACTTTGCTCCTTCGTGCAATGGCGGAAACGCTATTTACGCTGTGGCGGTCCGGTCAGTCACTTTCCGCCAGGGTCGTAATGAGGGCCTGTGTGTGTTGATTAAAAAGACCTCCAATGATAAATCCAATGAAGGTCTGGCTGTTTATCATATTAAAGAGAATTTTGGGAACATAGAAATGACAAAAGAGCTTTATATCTATCATATTAACCAGGTTACTCACCGTAATGACCACCTTACTCCTAGTCCATAGTCCCCTTTTCCGCCATACTTGTGGGACAGGACCGGAGCACTTTGTAAAAAGCATCCACATTTTTCCAAAAATGTGTCCTTCCTCTCTTTCTTGTGCGGGGCCCGGCACACGGGCCTAAACCCGCCCACCTTGTCTCCGCCCGCGCATCGCCCATCAGTCCTTTTCTATCGCCAGGTCAGAGACCTATTAGCAATAACAGAGGAACCTTATTAGAGGGGACGGCGGGCGGGCGTATGGAGGAAAGGGGACTATGGACTAGGAGTAAGGTGGTCACTACGGTGAATAACCTGGTTATACTCCTATGTCCCGTCCCCTTTCCTCCATACTTATGGGAGATTCCCAAGCACTCCTTATAGGAACTATGGGTGGATGGAAATACCCCTTACTGAAACAGGCTCTTCAGCACAGCCTGACCAAACTGAGCATCAGCTCTTGACCTCATGTCGAGATAATAATGCTTACAAAAAGCAGATAGGGAGGCCCAAGTAGCTGCCCTAGCCAGGTAGAACTTAAGAGCTCTTCTGACATCAAGACAGTGCTGAACCCTTTCAGCCTCCGAGGCAGGGTTCGGAAAAAAGACTGGTAGGGAGATCGCCTGATTCAGATGGAATTCAGTTACCACCTTTGGTAGAAAGGCCGGGTTTGTCCTCAGGACTACCTTGTCCTTGTGAAAGACCAAGAAAGGATGCTCCACTGACAAGGCCTGGAGCTCACTCACTCTCCTCGCTGACGTAACGGCGAACAGGAAGGACACTTTCCAGGATAAGTACTTGAGGTCCACCGTGGCCATTGGTTCAAAAGGTTTATGGCACAGCGCCGTCAGGACTACAAAATGCCTCTTCACCACTGGGTTACTCAGAGAATAAGAACATTGGTCTGTAGACAGATAAGCGGAAACCGCTGAAAGGTAAGTTCTGCATGACATAACATGAACACCTGACTCTGCTAGGGAGGACACGAAGGACATTACCGTGTCAATCGTAGCCATCCTTGGATCCAATTGCTTCTCCAAACACCAATGACAGAACCTGAGCCATTTAGTCCTGTATTGGGATCTGGTCGAGGGTTTCCTGGCTGCCTGGATAATACGCATGTTATCCGTAGACAAGTTAAGATGCTCTAAAGACTTGAACTCAGGCACCATGCCGCCAAGCTGAGCGATTGTGGGGAGGGGTGCCACATCTGCTGTTCCCCCTGATGAAGAAGATCGGGAGTTACTGGTAACCTGATCGGCGGATACACCGACAGGTGTTGAAGTTCTGAGAACCAAAACCTGGCCGGCCACCATGGGGCTATGAGTGAAGCGAACAGTTCACAGAGTTCTTGAGCTTCTAAATTGCCCGATGGACTAGAGGCAGAGACGGGAAGGCGTAAGCTCTCATGTTGTGCCATGGAACCTCGAGAGCATCCCCCAGAGAGGAGGCTCCCAGCCCCCCTCTGGAGGCATACTGAGGAAGCTTCTTGTTTGCCGCTGTAGCGAAGAGGTCCACCTCCGGTGTGCCCCAACGTGAGAAAATCCATGAGATGGCCTTCAACTCCCACTCGTAACTGACCACTGTCCACAGGCTGAGGGCATCCGCTGTGACATTCAGCTGGCCCGGGATGTGTACTGCTATCAGCCAGACACCATGAAGCACGGTCCACTCCCATATCTGGATAGACAGGTCCACGAGGGGGGGAAACTTCGTTCCCCCTTGCTTGTTGATGTAATACATTGACACCACATTCTCCGTGCGTATGCGGCCCACCTTCTTGGCAATGAGCGGTCTGAACGCCTTGAGCGTCAGAAAAATCGCCATAAACTCCAAATGATTTATGTGCAGGAGCTTGTCCTGAGGCAACCAGAGGTCCGAGACCTGAAAAAGATCTAACGTCGCACCCCACCCCAGAAGGGAGGAGTCCGTCGTGATCGTCACTGTGGGGGCTGGGTCCTGAAACCCCGCACCCACCGACAGGTTGCTGAGAGATGATCACCAATCCAGGTCCACTCTCATGGAATCCGGAATCATTATCCGCTTGGAATCCGGGTCCACAGCCTGACGCCAGGAACTCCGAAGAGCCATCTGGGTCCGCCTCATCTTGAGGCGAGGAACAGGAAGAGCCAGCACACACGAGGCCATGAGGCCCAGAAGCCTCTGGAACCACCAGGCCGACATGCTCTCCGACTGCGCAAACATCTGACACGTGGCTAACAGATCCGCCATTCTGTCCCCGGTCAGGTATACTCTGCAGTCGATCGTGTTCCAGCGAAAACCCAGGAAAATCAGGTCCTGCGAGACCGTCATGGAATATTTCCGCCAGTTCACCGACAGCCCAAGATGGAACAGGAGCTGAAGGAGAGACTGGAGATGATTGCCCGCTGCTGCCAGCGGACAAGGGCTGCGTAAGAGCCAGTCGTCCAAATATGGATACACATGGATAACCTCGAGACGAAGATAGGCCGCAATCACCAACATCATCTTCGTGAAGACACGTGGTGCCGAGCTGAGGCCAAAAGGAAGCACTCGAAACTGGAAATGCTCCTCTCCCAAAGAGAAGCAGAGATATCTCCTGTGTGGGTTCCAAATCAGGATATGCATGTACGCGTCCTGAAGATCCACAATGCTGAGCCAATTGCCCATCTGCAAGGAGGAGCGTATCTGGCTGGGTGTGATCATCTTGAATTTCTCTTTGGGTAGTAAAAGATTGAACTGGGAAAGGTCTAGGATGATGCGCAGGCCAGCCTGGATGGGTTTGGGCACTGTAAACAGCCGGGAGTAGAAGCCCTCCCCTCGCTCCCCAAGGGGAACAGGTTCCACAGCTCTGAGGTCCAGAAGTTTCTGAACTTCGGCTTTGAGGGAGGGTGAGCCCGACAGCTAAAAAGGAGGGTTGAGGGGTGGGGTAGGGTGTAGAGGTAAGGGGAAGCCCGCCCGAGCAACTGACAAGACCCATCTGTCTTCTGTGATGGTCTGCCACGCCTCCCAATGAGACGCAATGCGTCCTCCCACCGGGGTCTCGTGCGAGTGCGGAAAACCCTCCTTTAGTAGGTTTATCGGTGGCGTTGCCACCTGAACCTGAGGAGGAGGCTGAAGAGCGGGAGAAAAACCACGTCCGTTGTTGCCTACGGCGGTTATTCCCCCCAGGGGTATCCCCTCTGCGAGATTTGCGGTCGAGGAAGCCCCTAAAGCCAGAGGAAGGTCAACTTTGTGACAACGGTCTCTGGGTTTTGAAAGAGGCCTTAACCAGGACAGACAACGACTTAGCTGTCTGAGTGCTATCCTTCGTCTTGGTGAGCTCTACATCTGTTATAGAATGAAAGAGCTCCTTACCATCGAATGGAAGGTCCAACACCTTGTCCTGCACTTCTTTTGAAAATTTAGTGGCATGCAGCCACGCCTGCCGTGAGGTATCAACCCCCAGCATAAGGCCCCGAGCCGAGGTGTCTACGTGATGAGCCGCAGCCTCCAGGAGATCCTTGGCCAAGACCCTGGCATCAGATACGCCACCTTTGAAGTCTTCCAGCTTCTCGACCGGGATAAACTCCTCAAACTCCGACAAACCTTTCCACATCCGCATGTTAGCTCCCGCTAGAATCAATTCAGCGTTGGCCTGCCTGAGCTGCAAGGCCAAGTTGGTGAAGATTTTCCTCCTGAGGGAGTTTAGGAGCTTGTCCTCCTTTCCCAGAACCTGAGTAGCCGTCGTGGAAGCGGATGCTGCAGGCCTGGACTGCAAAGTGGCCGCAGCCACCACTGTGGAGGAGGGAGGCGGACAAGACAGGGCCCCCTCTTCTGAAGAATGCAGCCTGTATCGCGCGTCAA
This sequence comes from Ambystoma mexicanum, assembly GCF_040938575.1. NCBI lineage: Eukaryota > Metazoa > Chordata > Amphibia > Caudata > Ambystomatidae > Ambystoma > Ambystoma mexicanum. The sequence continues at coordinate 246,572,299 of NC_090921.1, read as the reverse complement.
TTTTCTTATTGACAAAAAGTCCAGAGTGTGGCTTTTCCCAGACTCTGCGGACCTCGGCCAGAACGTCCTTCTGCAAGAACAGGCAGGTACGCTCCAAGAGAGACAGGGTGAACGCCCCAGAGAGCACGCCCTCCTGCGGAGCGGGTGCCTCGGGCACCGGGACATCCAAGAAACCCATCATGTCCAGAACCCGTTCATGAAAAGCTCTAACAGAGCGGGGAAGGTCCTCGTTGTCCTGATCGCCTTGGCCATCATCTGACAGGTCAGGATCCTGCTGAGCCGTGTCAGGCGCTGCCTTGTCCACTGGGGACAATGGAGGCAAAAGCGGAAGAGTCGGGGAAGGCACCGTAGGCAAGGGAGGTGCCGGCGGAGCCACCGGAGGAACGGGTGGAGCGGAGGTGCAGGTGGACATATCTCCCTGAAAAGCCCTTTGAAATATTCCCTCATGGGGTCGGTACGCATAAGCGTTTGGAATTTACCGAAAAAAGGTGTCCTCCGGGGACTGTTTGGGAACCTGAGGAGGCCTTTCATGAGGTGGACAAATCCAGGGACGTGACGGGGAAGGGTGCCACATAGGCCCCTCCACCGACATATCCACATAAATCAAAGGTGCCGGACCCGCAGGCAACTAAACATTGCGCGGAAGAGGCATCCGGGCGTTCCAATCGTAAACTGGCCGATAAGGATGCGCACAAGGGACTCTATGTTCACCAAAGGGACCAAACCATACACCGGAGACAGATGGCGTAGTTGTAGGAGTAGCACCTAAAATGGCCGCCACGGTCGTGGCGGGAACGGGTGCCATTTTGTCCTCATCTGAGGGGAACTGTGGCACGTGAGGAAGTGAGGCAGGGATCCCCGTCGATAGATCTGGGGTCTTAACTTTAGCCTTAACATAAGGAACCTCTGCAGAGCCGGTACTGTGAGGCCTGGAATGTTTTTGTGACATACCAACCGTCAAATTAGCCTTTGAAGAAAGGACCTTGGCACTGCCGGTAAAAGAAGAACTTTGCTTCTTTGCCCCCTCAACAGGTCTGGTATCACCGCAGGAGCGGGAACGGTGAGAAGCAGCTTTCACCGGCAAGGCCTTGTCAGACCTCTCAGAACTGTTGGTAGCTTTAGCCTCTGGACGAGGGACCTCGGACCCAGGTCCAGTAACAGCCATATCTGTGCGGGCCTCGAACATCCGTTCGGTAACAGCAAGCCCCAAGGCCTCGGGGCGCACTCCGGTCTTACTTTTGAGGGAAGCCGACAGAGAGGCCTCAGAGCGAACTCTGATACCCCACGACTCAGTAGAACTGGGTCTACAAACAGCCCCCACAGGAGAGGCCTCGGAGCGTACTCCGGTATTCAAAGGCCCCTTACGGAGACCCTCGGAGAAAACTCTGGTAGAATTATTAGGCCCAACGGGCACCTCAGGGCGAACCCCGGTGACAGAGCGATCAACGCCCCTCCTGGCTCGAGAGGAACCCGGAAAGGTATCCCCCGGCCGGGGTGCTCTGAAAAGTAAAGAACTTACCGGGCGTTTTTTCTTCTCGTCGATGAACGCCTGAAAATGTAAAGGAGGAGTTCGTCGGAATACCTCCTCCCACCGCTCCAACGACGTTGAAGGGAGTCGCAGTAAAAACAGGAGTCCCAACGGTGATCCGGACCCAACACTCTAAGCAAAGAGGATGGGGATCCGCCCTCGCGAAACGATGGTGACACGATGAACAATCTGGAAAGTCTAGTTTGAACGACATAGACAGACTAGTAAACGACCGCTAGCGAGAGCCAGAGAGGAAAAAAGGAAGAAAATCTTCCGAGGATGCAAGTGCGTCCAGTCCCGAACGAGCAGAGAAAAGGGCTGATGGGCGATGCGCTGGGCGGAGCCAAGGTGGGCGGGGTTACTGCCGCGTGCCGGGCCCCACGCAAGAAAGAGAGGAAGGACACATTTTGGGAAAAATTGGGATGCTTTTTACAAAGTGCTCCGGTCCCGTCCCACAGGACGGAGAGATGTCCCATAAGTATGGAGGAAAGGGGACGGGACGTAGGAGTAATGTCTGATACGGGTAATACATGCTTGGTTTGGAAATCATTTCCTTTTTTTATTTTTTAAACAAAAGTACCCTATACACCCTAACAACAAAGCTTTGTAAATATCAATCATATATACAAGTTTGGCCAGAAAAGACTTTAGCTGCCAGAGTGGAATGGCTGCTAACAGCTCGAAATCACTCACGCATGGTTGTGACTCAGCCAGACTACATGAAACAAAACGTACTTTATAGTTAAAAAATATAAATGAAAATAAACTGCGATCCAATGTTGCTCCTGTGGCAATCTGCTGACCTAGGCCCTGGCACTGGCGTAATGGGGGCTCCTAAAGCCCCTGCGGAGTGGGGGGATGCCCAGCACATGTCCTGGGAGTAGGCCACACTTGGAGAAAAAAAAATGCACATTTTTGTTTTCTTCAAAAAGAAATAGGTTTCTTTTTGAATTTACTCTACATTCATAAAGAAATTATTTCTGTAACAAAAATTATGTATTTATGCAGGCAGAGTGACTGCAAAAAGAAACTTTCTTTTTGAAGTCCCAGTGCTCCCCCCACCCCATGACATGGAAGACCCTAGGCTGGAGGCCTCCATGTCATGTTGTGGGGGAGCCCTATGACTTCAAAAAGAAATAGGTTTCTTTTTGAATTTACTCTACATTCATAAAGAAATTATTTCTGTAACAAAAATTATGTTTTTATGCAGGCAGAGTGACTGCAAAAAGAAACTTTCTTTTTGAAGTCCCAGTGCTCCCCCCACCCCATGACATGGAAGACCCTAGGCTGGAGGCCTCCATGTCATGTTGTGGGGGAGCCCTATGACTTCAAAAAGAAATATTTCATTTTTGAATTCACTCTGCCTACATAAAGAAATGATTTCCGTTATGGTTCAGTCCTTAACGGAAATAATTTTTTTATGAAGTCAGAGTGACTTCAAAAAGAATTTCTTTTTGAAGTAATAGGGCTCCCCTCAACCCTGTGATGTGTGCGTGTGTGAGTGTATGGTGAAAGGGTGCACACTTAAATATATAGGTGGCTGCCTGTGTGAGTGTATGGTGAAAGGGTGCACACAAATGAATGGGTGGCTGGGTGTGCGTGTACAGTGTAAGGGTGCACACTTATTTGTATGGGTGGCTGCCTGGGTGTGGCTAGCTGGTGAAAGGTTTCACACTTAAATGTATGGGTGGGTGCCTGGGTGTGTGTGCCTGTATGTTGAAAGGTGGCACACTTAAATGTATGGATGGCTGGGTATGTGTGTGTGCATATGGTGAATGGTGTGTGTGCATGTGGTCAGGGGTGCAACAAAACCTACATTTCGGTGGGGGGCTAAACCTTCAAATGTTGGGAGAGGCGCTAACTTCACAGGCGGTGGGGGGGGGTCGGGCAAACTTATTTGCGTGGGGGCATCTTACTTTTTACGCATTTAAATGGGACTATTCTAGTGCAGCTTTAATGTTACACATAGTTAACTCTCTAATATAAATCTGAAAGCACCAATTTATGGACTGCTGTGAGAATGAGTGGTCTCCTGTTGCCTCTCTAACCTTCCAATTACTCCCCTGGCATGCAAGTACTAAACCCACATCACGATTTCAATTGCCTACATAATTTGGCATTTGAATGCAGGTACAAACAGTGAAATGCTTTACAATAGTAATTGCTGGGCTGTTGTTAACAGCAAAACCTAGGTGCCGTTTAACATCTGTATCCTGTTCTGGGAGTGCTGAAGCCCAGTCAGCTCAATGGTGTTGTGGCACTACTTGTGTTTAATGCCTTGATTACTTATTGGTAATCTTCATTACGTCTAGCCATATTCTTCTTCGTTCCAGTACTTGTGTATGAGGTACTCTGCCTCATACACAAGAACTGGGATGAGGTAGAGGTACATGGATGTAATATGCCTGACTTAGCTATCTGTAATCTTCAGAACTCCTAGTCCCACTCTTCCTCCTCCCAGTGCTTACCTATGAGACAAGGAGCCTCATGGGTAAGTACTGGGACAAGGAAGAGGGATGAGGAGGTAATCCTGGGCCAATTAGCTGATTTTGGAGGTTGGGGTGGAAGGGAGAGGGGATGTGTTAGAGGTGGTATTGTGCGATAAATTATAATGGTTGTCCGTGTCCAGGCTAAGCAGGCATGATATGTGGTATCAGTGGCTAGAGAGGCATTTTGGCGCATCCAGTCTAGTCATTCCTCAGTTTGGTATGACTATTTTTAACTGGGCATTTCTGATAAAGCAGGCTAATGTAATGACCGGGCTAGACTGGCATTTGGGTGCTGCCAGTCCAGCCATTTCTTACTGCGGCATTGTATACTTTTCAGGGCATCTGTGATAAAATTATATGATATAATAAAGTCATTTATAACACACCTGTACACAAGTGTTTCTAGGCACACCAAGACAAGGGAGGACAGAGAGAGGACAAGACAAACAATCTTACTAGGCCTTGTGTCATTCAGATTGTGCAAGTGCGAGAACGAGATGTGCAAGGGGAAAGTGAGGGGGCAAGTGCAAGGGAGAGGGGAAAAAGGGCAGCAATGCTCCGAGTAGATGCAGCCAGGGTAGCACGGCTCTGGCTAGTGCAAGGAGAACAATGGACTGTAGGGTTACAATTACAGCCCCTAAGTGCGTGGTAGGCCCAGAGGCAGAGTAAGGGTAACTGATCAAGAAAGAGCCTGGACTTTGTGAGATTCTGAGGGTAGCCAAGCAACCAGTCGGTACAGCAGACAGGTAGGTCAGCAAGGGAGGGAGAGAGAAAGCAAAGGAAAAGTGGAAGGTTTTGAGCTGCTTCCGGAATGTCAGGTGGTCCCGCTCAGGATTGAGAGGGGCAGAGAGGCCATTCCAGAGGGAGGCACCTGCAGAGGAGAGGGATCTACCCCCCCACTCTCTGCCTGGAGAAGCGTCTAACCCTTAGATAGTTATATCAAGCCGCAAGGAGAAGGCCAGAGGACAAGGCCTGCACTCCTCTTTGCAGCTCCGCTGCGAGTGCCTCCATCAGCTGTGCTCGATCAGCTGTCTGCTGACTTTCATCTTCTTTTCGGAGCCCCAGCTGATCCAGTGCGTCTCGCGCACATTGCAAAGGCCTCCACCATGGAAGGCACGATCACCGCCGACAATGCTTTTGAAAAAGCATCTTTCAAATCTCCCGCCGAATCGACGCCGCTTCCCGCCCGCAGCCCGCAGCCTGATACGGCTTCCCGCCCTGCCGGCTCCACCCCCCCACCATAAAGAGAGACGGGGCCCACCGCCAGGCGAAGCCGCAAGGAGAAGGCCAGAGGACAAGGCCTGCACTCCTCTTTGCAGCTCCGCTGCGAGTGCCTCCATCAGCTGTGCTCGATCAGCTGTCTGCTGACTTTCATCTTCTTTTCGGAGCCCCAGCTGATCCAGTGCGTCTCGCGCACATTGCAAAGGCCTCCACCATGGAAGGCACGATCACCGCCGACAATGCTTTTGAAAAAGCATCTTTCAAATCTCCCGCCGAATCGACGCCGCTTCCCGCCCGCAGCCCGCAGCCTGATACGGCTTCCCGCCCTGCCGGCTCCACCCCCCCCACCATAAAGAGAGACGGGGCCCACCGCCAGGCGAAGCCGCAAGGAGAAGGCCAGAGGACAAGGCCTGCACTCCTCTTTGCAGCTCCGCTGCGAGTGCCTCCATCAGCTGTGCTCGATCAGCTGTCTGCTGACTTTCATCTTCTTTTCGGAGCCCCAGCTGATCCAGTGCGTCTCGCGCACATTGCAAAGGCCTCCACCATGGAAGGCACGATCACCGCCGACAATGCTTTTGAAAAAGCATCTTTCAAATCTCCCGCCGAATCGATGCCGCTTCCCGCCCGCAGCCCGCAGCCTGATACGGCTTCCCGCCCTGCCGGCTCCACCCCCCCCACCATAAAGAGAGACGGGGCCCACCGCCAGGCGAAGCCGCAAGGAGAAGGCCAGAGGACAAGGCCTGCACTCCTCTTTGCAGCTCCGCTGCGAGTGCCTCCATCAGCTGTGCTCGATCAGCTGTCTGCTGACTTTCATCTTCTTTTCGGAGCCCCAGCTGATCCAGTGCGTCTCGCGCACATTGCAAAGGCCTCCACCATGGAAGGCACGATCACCGCCGACAATGCTTTTGAAAAAGCATCTTTCAAATCTCCCGCCGAATCGACGCCGCTTCCCGCCCGCAGCCCGCAGCCTGATACGGCTTCCCGCCCTGCCGGCTCCATCCCCCCCACCATAAAGAGAGACGGGGCCCACCGCCAGGCGAAGCCGCAAGGAGAAGGCCAGAGGACAAGGCCTGCACTCCTCTTTGCAGCTCCGCTGCGAGTGCCTCCATCAGCTGTGCTCGATCAGCTGTCTGCTGACTTTCATCTTCTTTTGTGAGCCCCAGCTGATCCAGTGCGTCTCGCGCACATTGCAAAGGCCTCCACCATGGAAGGCACGATCACCGCCGACAATGCTTTTGAAAAAGCATCTTTCAAATCTCCCGCCGAATCGACGCCGCTTCCCGCCCGCAGCCCGCAGCCTGATACGGCTTCCCGCCCTGCCGGCTCCACCCCCCCCACCATAAAGAGAGACGGGGCCCACCGCCAGGCGAAGCCGCAAGGAGAAGGCCAGAGGACAAGGCCTGCACTCCTCTTTGCAGCTCCGCTGCAAGTGCCTCCATCAGCTGTGCTCGATCAGCTGTCTGCTGACTTTCATCTTCTTTTCGGAGCCCCAGCTGATCCAGTGTGTCTCGCGCACATTGCAAAGGCCTCCACCATGGAAGGCACGATCACCGCCGACAATGCTTTTGAAAAAGCATCTTTCAAATCTCCCGCCGAATCGACGCCGCTTCCCGCCCGCAGCCCGCAGCCTGATACGGCTTCCCGCCCTGCCGGCTCCACCCCCCCCACCATAAAGAGAGACGGGGCCCACCGCCAGGCGAAGCCGCAAGGAGAAGGCCAGAGGACAAGGCCTGCACTCCTCTTTGCAGCTCCGCTGCGAGTGCCTCCATCAGCTGTGCTCGATCAGCTGTCTGCTGACTTTCATCTTCTTTTCGGAGCCCCAGCTGATCCAGTGCGTCTCGCGCACATTGCAAAGGCCTCCACCATGGAAGGCACGATCACCGCCGACAATGCTTTTGAAAAAGCATCTTTCAAATCTCCCGCCGAATCGACGCCGCTTCCCGCCCGCAGCCCGCAGCCTGATACGGCTTCCCGCCCTGCCGGCTCCACCCCCCCCCACCATAAAGAGAGACGGGGCCCACCGCCAGGCGAAGCCGCAAGGAGAAGGCCAGAGGACAAGGCCTGCACTCCTCTTTGCAGCTCCGCTGCGAGTGCCTCCATCAGCTGTGCTCGATCAGCTGTCTGCTGACTTTCATCTTCTTTTCGGAGCCCCAGCTGATCCAGTGCGTCTCGCGCACATTGCAAAGGCCTCCACCATGGAAGGCACGATCACCGCCGACAATGCTTTTGAAAAAGCATCTTTCAAATCTCCCGCCGAATCGACGCCGCTTCCCGCCCGCAGCCCGCAGCCTGATACGGCTTCCCGCCCTGCCGGCTCCACCCCCCCCACCATAAAGAGAGACGGGGCCCACCGCCAGGCGAAGCCGCAAGGAGAAGGCCAGAGGACAAGGCCTGCACTCCTCTTTGCAGCTCCGCTGCGAGTGCCTCTATCAGCTGTGCTCGATCAGCTGTCTGCTGACTTTCATCTTCTTTTCGGAGCCCCAGCTGATCCAGTGCGTCTCGCGCACATTGCAAAGGCCTCCACCATGGAAGGCACGATCACCGCCGACAATGCTTTTGAAAAAGCATCTTTCAAATCTCCCGCCGAATCGACGCCGCTTCCCGCCCGCAGCCCGCAGCCTGATACGGCTTCCCGCCCTGCCGGCTCCACCCCCCCACCATAAAGAGAGACGGGGCCCACCGCCAGGCGAAGCCGCAAGGAGAAGGCCAGAGGACAAGGCCTGCACTCCTCTTTGCAGCTCCGCTGCGAGTGCCTCCATCAGCTGTGCTCGATCAGCTGTCTGCTGACTTTCATCTTCTTTTCGGAGCCCCAGCTGATCCAGTGCGTCTCGCGCACATTGCAAAGGCCTCCACCATGGAAGGCACGATCACCGCCGACAATGCTTTTGAAAAAGCATCTTTCAAATCTCCCGCCGAATCGACGCCGCTTCCCGCCCGCAGCCCGCAGCCTGATACGGCTTCCCGCCCTGCCGGCTCCACCCCCCCCACCATAAAGAGAGACGGGGCCCACCGCCAGGCGAAGCCGCAAGGAGAAGGCCAGAGGACAAGGCCTGCACTCCTCTTTGCAGCTCCGCTGCGAGTGCCTCCATCAGCTGTGCTCGATCAGCTGTCTGCTGACTTTCATCTTCTTTTCGGAGCCCCAGCTGATCCAGTGCGTCTCGCACACATTGCAAAGGCCTCCACCATGGAAGGCACGATCACCGCCGACAATGCTTTTGAAAAAGCATCTTTCAAATCTCCCGCCGAATCGACGCTGCTTCCCGCCCGCAGCCCGCAGCCTGATACGGCTTCCCGCCCTGCCGGCTCCACCCCCCCCACCATAAAGAGAGACGGGGCCCACCGCCAGGCGAAGCCGCAAGGAGAAGGCCAGAGGACAAGGCCTGCACTCCTCTTTGCAGCTCTGCTGCGAGTGCCTCCATCAGCTGTGCTCGATCAGCTGTCTGCTGACTTTCATCTTCTTTTCGGAGCCCCAGCTGATCCAGTGCGTCTCGCGCACATTGCAAAGGCCTCCACCATGGAAGGCACGATCACCGCCGACAATGCTTTTGAAAAAGCATCTTTCAAATCTCCTGCCGAATCGACGCCGCTTCCCGCCCGCAGCCCGCAGCCTGATACGGCTTCCCGCCCTGCCGGCTCCACCCCCCCCACCATAAAGAGAGACGGGGCCCACCGCCAGGCGAAGCCGCAAGGAGAAGGCCAGAGGACAAGGCCTGCACTCCTCTTTGCAGCTCCGCTGCGAGTGCCTCCATCAGCTGTGCTCGATCAGCTGTCTGCTGACTTTCATCTTCTTTTCGGAGCCCCAGCTGATCCAGTGCGTCTCGCGCACATTGCAAAGGCCTCCACCATGGAAGGCACGATCACCGCCGACAATGCTTTTGAAAAAGCATCTTTCAAATCTCCCGCCGAATCGACGCCGCTTCCCGCCCGCAGCCCGCAGCCTGATACGGCTTCCCGCCCTGCCGGCTCCACCCCCCCCACCATAAAGAGAGACGGGGCCCACCGCCAGGCGAAGCCGCAAGGAGAAGGCCAGAGGACAAGGCCTGCACTCCTCTTTGCAGCTCTGCTGCGAGTGCCTCCATCAGCTGTGCTCGATCAGCTGTCTGCTGACTTTCATCTTCTTTTCGGAGCCCCAGCTGATCCAGTGCGTCTCGCGCACATTGCAAAGGCCTCCACCATGGAAGGCACGATCACCACCGACAATGCTTTTGAAAAAGCATCTTTCAAATCTCCCGCCGAATCGACGCCGCTTCCCGCCCGCAGCCCGCAGCCTGATACGGCTTCCCGCCCTGCCGGCTCCACCCCCCCCACCATAAAGAGAGACGGGCCCACCGCCAGGCGAAGCCGCAAGGAGAAGGCCAGAGGACAAGGCCTGCACTCATCTTTGCAGCTCCGTTGCGAGTGCCTCCATCAGCTGTGCTCGATCAGCTGTCTGCTGACTTTCATCTTCTTTTCGGAGCCCCAGCTGATCCAGTGCGTCTCCCGCACATTGCAAAGGCCTCCACCATGGAAGGCACGATCACCGCCGACAATGCTTTTGAAAAAGCATCTTTCAAATCTCCCGCCGAATCGACGCCGCTTCCCGCCCGCAGCCCGCAGCCCGATACGGCTTCCCGCCCTGCCGGCTCCACCCCCCCACCATAAAGAGAGACGGGGCCCACCGCCAGGCGAAGCCGCAAGGAGAAGGCCAGAGGACAAGGCCTGCACTCCTGCTGCGAGTGCCTCCATCAGCTGTGCTCGATCAGCTGTCTGCTGATTTTCATCTTCTTTTCGGAGCCCCAGCTGATCCAGTGCGTCTCCCGCACATTGCAAAGGCCTCCACCATGGAAGGCACGATCACCGCCGACAATGCTTTTGAAAAAGCATCTTTCAAATCTCCCGCCGAATCGACGCCGCTTCCCGCCCGCAGCCCGCAGCCTGATACGGCTTCCCGCCCTGCCGGCTCCACCCCCCCCACCATAAAGAGAGACGGGGCCCACCGCCAGGCGAAGCCGCAAGGAGAAGGCCAGAGGACAAGGCCTGCACTCCTCTTTGCAGCTCTTCGCTGCTCGAAGTCTGCCGTTTACCGCGGACACCTGCTGGAATCACAAGGTAAGGAGTCCCGCACTCCGGAATTACCGCACACACTCGCAAAAAGGCGAGACCGTCTACGCACACGTACTCTACCTAGCGTATTGGTCACTCTGCCCATCCCCACAAGTGCACGCAATGCACGACTACAGTCGAGAACCTTAGCTACAACCAACCGAAAGACCACCTCCCCAGTACTGCATCTATACCACAAACTAAGCCACACAACGAAGCTGACCCCACTTATCAAGCACCACCGTGAGCCATTTGCATTGGATACAATGTCTAAGACTCTTGTTAATGTGTCACTCACACGTATGAATGAAATTACCGCTATCTGCAATTCTTCTACCACTGCCTTGCTACCTAATGATGCAAATGCCACTTTATCTGTGTCTATGACCCCAGAAAACATGCCCCCCACTGGTTTGAATGAAATTACCGCTATTTGCAATTCTTCTACCACTGCCTTGCTACCTAATGATGCAAATGCCACTTTATCTGTGTCTATGACCCCAGAAAACATGCCCCCCACTGGTTTGAATGAAATTACCGCTATTTGCAATTCTTCTACCACTGCCTTGCTACCTAATGATGCAAATGCCACTTTATCTGTGTCTATGACCCCAGAAAACATGCCCCCCACTGGTTTGAATGAAATTACCGCTATTTGCAATTCGTCTACCACTGCCTTGCTACCTAATGATGTAAATGCCACTTTATCTGTGTCTATGACCCCAGAAAACATGCCCCCCACTGGTTTGAATGAAATTACCGCTATTTGCAATTCTTCTACCACTGCCTTGCTACCTAATGATGCAAATGCCACTTTATCTGTGTCTATGACCCCAGAAAACATGCCTCCCACCGGTTCGGATATGCCACCCTCGACCATCAATGTCACCCCTGAACCGCACCTCAAATGTGCCCTCATCAACGCCCGCTCCATCAATGCGCATGCACTAGACATCCACGACCTTATTACCACCCTAGATCTAGATCTTCTAATGGTCACCGAAACTTGGCTACATGAAGCACCATCACCCTACACCTCATCTATCGACCACCAGGCCCCCTAGGAGACTTCCAGGCCTCCATCACCAACCTCCTGGCGGACAACCTCAAAAAGTCATCCAAAGCCATTCTCCTTGGAGACATCAACCTTGGCCTGAATGACGCCAAAGACCCTACAGCCAAAGCACTTGACACAGCTCTAGCCACCCTAGGATTCGTCAACACCATCAATAACCCTACACACGCCCTAGGCAGATCACTAGACTGGATCGCCCACCACAATTGCCCCATCACAGTCACGGGCAACACCCCCACCCCATGGTCCGACCACCACACCATCACCTTTAACATCCCCACCACTACAACCACATCCCACCCCCCTCCTCCCTTGCCTCCTGCCCTTACAAGGAGTGCCCGTCAACTGACCAAAGAAAGACTCCTACCCTTCTTACAGGGACCTGCCTTCACAGCCCCATTCTCCAACGACCCAGAAACTCTGGCAAAAAATTATGATACGGCCATCACAGCAGCAATCAATACCATCGCCCCACTTAAACCTCGGAAATCCAAACCCACTAGACACGCTAATGCGTGGTTCACCCAAGACCTTCTAAAACTACGCTCCGACAAACGGGCAGCATTAGCTCTTTGGCAAACATCACGGGATGAGAAAGACAAACTCAACTTCAAATCCCTTGCAATTAATTACAAGAAAGCCATCATTAAAGCCAAAGCCAAATCCTTCGAAGAGAGAATTACTGAGGCCAAGTCGAACACCAAGGAAATGTTCGCCATTTTCAGGGAACTTGAGAACCCCACACCCACCCCCCAAAACTTCACTAAGGACAAAGAATGGTGTGACAACATCCAAACAGCCATGCGCAATAAGATCAGCTCTCTCCAAGCCAAAATCTTGAACACCAAACTAACCCTCTCCACCCACACTACACCCTCCCAACCACCACTGCCCCCATCACCCACTGAGGCCCCACCCACCTTCTCGTTTAAAACCATCCAAGAAAACGACATGATCAACATTATGAAAAACATAAAACCCTCCAATTGCAAAGGCGACCCCTGTCCTGCCTCCATCATCAAAGACTGCGCAGACACCTTGGCCCCTTTTCTAACAGCCTTCGTCAACGCATCTCTCACCACAGGGAGAGTCCCCGCCTGCCTAAAGGAAGCATGGGTCCGACCCCTCATAAAGAAACCCCCACTTGACCCCACCTCCCCTAATAACTACCGCCCCATTCACCACTGTCCCTTTCCTCCTCAAGATTCTAGACAAAGCAGCCTACCTGCAAGTCCAGCACTTCCTCGAAGAACAGAACCTCCTTGGACTGAGACAATCCGGCTTTCGCCCTAGGCATGGGACAGAGACCGCCCTACTCGACCTAAAAAACCAAATGGACGACGCAAGGGACCAAGGCAAACCTGTCTTGCTCCTACTCCTGGATCTGTCGGCAGCTTTTGATCTTGTAGACCACGACATCCTCTGCCACCACCTCTCCTCCACAGCCAACTTCTCTCAAGAAGCCATTACATGGATCACCTCCTTCCTCCAAGGCAGGACCATGCAGGTCTTCTCTGACCTAGCCACTGCATCACCCTCTATCATGCTATGTGGGGTGCCCCAAGGCTCCTGCCTCTCCCCCACCCTCTACAACATCTTCACCCGCCCCCTCTTCCTCATCCTTGACGCCATGGGCATCTCTTACACCAACTACGCCGACGACACACAGATCCTTCTCACTCTGACAGGCGACTATGACACGGACTCTGCTACCCTCAACAACATCTACAACACAATTCAAATGTGGATGGCTATCAACGGCCTCTGCCTGAACTCCGACAAAACTGAGCTCCTACTCGTAGGCTCCCCTGACACCATCAAGAAACTTGATGCTCAGTTCAGCCATTTCACCATTGACTCAATCACGATCCCAGTACTTGACACGGTAAAAACACTAGGCGTCTACCTAGACTCCAATCTATCCATGACCAGACAAGTAAACGCCATTGCCTCCTCGGCCGCTTACCATGCAAAACTCCTTAACGCAATCAGACCTTATCTGTCAAAAGACACTTGCACTAACATAGCCAGGGCCATAACCGGCTCGCGACTTGATTACTGCAATATTCTTTTCCTTGGGACCTCCAACAAAAATCTTGAGAAGCTCCAAGTAATACAGAACAGTGCCCTACGCGCTGCACAAGGCATCGCCAAGAGAGAGCACATCACCGCTGCCAGAAAAGCTTCCCACTGGCTCCCCATAAAGGAGAGGATCTTATTCAAGGCTCTAAGCATCACCCACAAATGTGTCCATCTTGCCGCCCCAATGTACCTTTCCCAGAGGATCCACCTGGTCTCCTCCACAAGACCCACAAGATCACCCTATGCCAGCATGCTCTCAGTACCCAGGGTAAAAAGGACCAGAGCAGGGGGCTCCAGTTTCCCGTACCTCGCTGCCGTACACTGGAACACCCTCCCTAGCTCCCTGCGCTCTGAACCCTCACTGACCGCCTTTCGGAAAACCCTGAAAACGACCCTGTTCATCTAACAATTACATGGCCTAGCCCTCATAATTGTATTGTATGATGTATTATGTGGTATATCTGATCACAGGTCATTGCCTCACTGTAACCCAAGGCACAACCTGCACACATTGTAACTAAGTCTTCCTTGCAAGTAACAGTGCCACAATGCCCCTGGGCTGCCTGCGCGCTATATACATTTAATAAATAAATAAATAATATGTAGCTGAGCGAAGAGCTTGAGAGGGAAGGTATTTTGGAAGAGAGTGTTGGATGTAGTGAGGGCCTCGACCCCAGAAAGCCTTGTGGACAATGCAAAGGGTCTTCAACTTGTTCATTGCAGAAACCGGGAGCCAGTGGAGAGATTTCAGGGCTGGAGAGATACAGTCCCTGGGCTTGAGGCCAAGTATAAGTCTCACAGTTCTGTTCTGGATTAGTTGCATAGGGTGGAGAGTAGAGGAAGGCAGATTGAGAAAGAGGCTGTCGCAGTAGGCCAGCCTAGAGAGAACCAGGGCTCTGGAGATAGTGAGCTTCTGGGGGAAGTGAGAAAGCAAAGAGTCCCTTTGAGAAGGTGCAGCTGGTAGTGGGACCTCTTGGTATCGTCTGAGATGTGAGGAGAGAAAGAGAAAGTAGAGTCGAAGATTACACCAATGTTTTTTGCCTCGCAGGAAGGCGAAGGAAGAGGGCCCAAGGCCGGCGGCCAGAGTGAGAGAGGGAAAGCAGGGGCAGGTGTCCCAATGAGAAGGATCTATGTCTTATTGGCATTAAGGCAGAGATCGTTGGAGGCGCACCAATACTGAATCGCGGATAGGCAGTTAGGAATGAGCCACAGAGGAGAGAAGGCTGAGGGGAGCCGGAAGGAAAGCTGAGTGTCATCCGCATAACACTGAAAGTTAGAGGAGAAGGTAGAGATCAGGTGGGCCAAAGGGGCCAAGTAGAGGTTGAAAAACCAGGGTGAGAGGAGAGATTCCTGGGGAACGCCACAGGTAGAGAGAGAGGTGGTGGAGAGAAAGGGACAACGTTGGACTGGGGGGGTGGGAAGGCTTTCCAAGAGAAAGGCGGTCAGCCACTCCAGGGCCTGATACTGGATGCCAAGGTTCTCACAGAGTCGATTAATCAGGATGTCATAGTTGCCCATGTTGAAAGCAGGAAAGATCAAGGAGGATGAGGACGGAAGGAATGCTGGAATTAATGTTAGAGAGCATATCTTCACGGGAGTTCTGGAGAGCAGTTTTCATGCCTCCGGCAGCTCTGAAGCCAGACTGATGATCATGGAAACAACCAACAGATTTAGTGTGGAGAAAAAGCTGGGAGATGGCCATCTTTTCCATGTTTGCCCCGGAAGGGGGTGATGGAGATTGGGCGATAGTTTGCCAAACAGATAGGATCGGCAGACGGCTTCTTGAGGAGTGGGTGCACAATGGAGTGCTTAAGGGGTGAGGGGAAATTTGCACTGGCGAAAAAGTGATTACAGAAATTGGCCATGGCTGGAGCGAGGGTGTCAATATGGTCCTTGATGGTTCGGGAGGAGCAGGGGAGAACCTATTTGGATGACACTTTCATAGATCGGACTTGTCTAGAAACCTTGTGAGGTGTTGTCAGAGACAAAGAGGAGAAAGGAGGAGGAAAGGGAGAGATGGCCAAAGGGGTGCCGAGAGAGGAAAAGGGAAAGGAAAAGGAGCTAGAGGACTGATGTCACGAGTTTTAGCAGCGAAGTGAGAGGACAGATCCATACCAGGCCTGGGAGGTAACAGGAGAGATAGACACTGCAACAGGATTGGCCAGTTGGAAATGTTTTCATTGTGTCATGGCATTTTTAATAGCAAAGCGTTAATGTTGCTGTGCACTGTTGGTGACTTGCATGTATTGGATTTGTGTTAACCTACACAACAACTGCAAACACTCTGGCTTTTTAGAGAATTATTCTCAGAAAGTGTGCTGTATATTGCATTAAAACACATTTATATCTTTCTCCTAGTGCAGTGTGAGGCATACCCCTTCAGCAGCACGTTTGTGGGAGACCAGGGTGTGGCGCAACTCGTGATTTGTTGCCGAGTTGGGGGGCCACCTCATCATGGCTGGCAGGCCTCCAAATTGTGTGTTATGCCACTGTGCCCGGGCCTAGTCAGCTTTATTGTAAATACATCTCTATATGGAAAGGTAATGTTGATTCTGCTCAGCCGGCAGAAGACTGTGTTCCCTTGAGAGGATTAGTGACATCTCTCCAGTCCCAGAAACTCCCAGCCATAAGGACCTACGGATTTGCCGTTCACACGCTATTTGACCCGCTGTTGTAATATTCATCAAACCGGCCCAAAGCCACATCGTACCAGCAGAGGATGCCATCTATTCCACTTGAACACCAGCTTGCCACTGAGGACAACTTCGAACTTCTGCCTGTATGAAAAACATATTGAACCACAAAGGACACAGATCGAATGGCCCTGGACATCGACCTGAACCGCTAGAAGCATCGTGTCATTCATCAATTCGACCAAGCAGTAACCATTGTATTGAACCTGCTCAACCTTTGGACCTACCTTGATAACGTCACTGAACTGCACCAGTCAAATGCTGCCTTCGAACAGCATGGAACTCAGTTTCAAATTGACTTCCAAACAAGACTTGCTTCATCCAACCTGGTTTGACCTGCATCGGTAGCATCCTCAAGCCTAGTTGGACACTACCAAACCACCTAGGAAGAGTTTAAGGTACTTTTGTGAGGCCACTTTTGGGACACCAAAGACTGATAAGCCACCCATCTGCACCTTTTTCTACAAAGACATATCCTTTTAAGTTACTATGTTGCAACTTCTTGCCTTTCACCCCTGCAACATTATCCAGAGTGCTTGCTACATCTACATTCTGCATATTCTGTGTTCTTTCTCGCAGAGGTGGGTTTTGTTAGTGTTTTTTAGAACGTTATATTGCATATTGGTGAGCTCAATCAAAGAACATATATGTTTTATAGAACCTAGATTGGACATTCCTTTATGTAGGACTATTGTACTATTGCTGTTTTGGTTACTACTGTTATCATATTTACACCCCTCTTATCTTTTATGTTACCACAAAAAACAAAAGAGGTATATCTCTTTACTGTTCCATTCTCACTTTTATGATTGGGATCACTGTTGATTTGTAGTAAGGTGAGCAAACATCCAATCAAAGGCTGGGATGGTGTGATGTGCGGAGGTGGTTGGAACTATTTGCAAGTCGGAGTATCTTGAATATTCGTCCACAGCTACCAGTATGTATTCACCCCCTTCCATGGGCCCAAAATGGTCGATGGCTATTTCCTCACACGTACCTTCGGGCAGCGCTGTCATGCTTAGGGGTTCAGGTGATGAATGCGGCTTCACAAGTGCACACGCTGGGCAGTTCTGCAGTAGTTCTTCTACTGAGGTGTCTAGATGGGGGATCCATAGTCGCTGTTTTAGCATCCTTTTTGTGGATACAATGCCCCTGTGTCCTTCGTGTGCTAGTTCTAGCACTTTCTTTCGCAAGCTTCGCGGGATTACGAGCTTGGTTCCTTTTAACAGTAGTCATTCCTCCGACTTCGCAAGTTCTTCTTTTACGGCTAAGAGGCACGCGACGTCTTGTCTCGTGTCACCATTCATTGTTTCACGGATCTGCTTTGCATGCTTCCACCGCCCTGTTTCTAGGCATCTTAGTATTACTTGAATATGCAGTTTAGCTGTATTCTACCATTACATCGCAGAATATTTCGTCAAAGCCCATTACGATTTTTTAACACATTTTCGCCACAATATAGTTGGATATTAATTAAGATGGAGGGATCTGAGAGGTGGTTGCAAGGGTTCTCCACTGCACCTATTTGCAGTGAAATGTGTTTTACCCACTACTTATCCTTGTATTCCTGCCAAGCAGTAGTCATTTCATCACAGAGGGGAAGTAGACTAAGGGTGGCATCTCTTTAGAGGCATGCACAAATGTACTAAATGACTCCCAAACACTGTAAGCGTCTGATGGTACACCCTTGCATGGATAGTGCAACCAGTTTATGGTTTGGTGTGGGTGTTAGGACTTGGTACTGGTCGCTTTGCACACCGGGGGTGGAATGGGTTGTGGAAGAAATACCAATGCAGGCTAAGATATGACTTATTCCAAGACAGCCCAGACTAGCCTTAAATAGTTCAATGTTGTTTCTTTGTCAATCGAGGCTCGTTCACCTGACAACATGTTCAAAAAAAGTAAATCTGAAAACTCAAACTTGTTGGGACTCCATGCACGCCAAGGGAACATTTGATATATATGCTATGTGGGTGGGGGGGTGGAAAACTTAGCTCCTTCTGTGAAAACAAATGAACTCTTTGAACTACACGTTTCCAATAAATGCATGTTATAACATTTTATATATAGAGAGGGCTGCGATACCATGTAATCTGAACACATGGCAAGCACACCTAGTATTACTTTTTTTTATTTGGAACAAGGTCGTACCTTAAGCAAAAACGCAGCTGTGATGGCCGAGTGGTTAAGGCGTTGGACTCGAAATCCAATGGGGTTTCCCCTCGCAGGTTCGAATCCTGCTCACAGCGTGTACTTTTATGTACTCAGAGATGTTTTCAAATGTCCAATATGTCAACTAAAACAGGATCGGAATTGTTAAAAACTGATTGCAATTTAAAGAGGCAAGCCAAGTACAAAAAAAAAAAAAAAACACGGCATCTGGAATACGACTGTTTTCCTACCCAGGGGCATGTGACGGCACCAGCTTGACTCAGCCATAAAATGAGTGTCATTCAGTCCCTGCTACCTCGACGAGAGAATTTAGGAATATGAAGTCTTATTTAAAAAATAAAATCAATGGTGTGAGTTTGTTAATACACGAAGCTCTGTAAACTAATCCTGCGTCTCTACGAAGTATATCGTATCAAACATCTTTCACTTCCTTACTATTAAAGGAGCGATTTTCTAAACAGCAAACATCGCATAGTGATTGGAGTATAAATATAGCGCTTTTCAAGGCTCGACCCTATAACTGGCAAAGTAAAACTTATCGTTAAAGCACTACATTGGATTTGAAGAGGAAAACAAGCCCATTAGAGCCATATGATGAGGTAGCGAAAAGACGGGGCAGGAGGCGAGCGTTAGATTGGAACAGAAAGATAGGGAGGAAGGTTATTAGCGGAATTAAAGTGTAAAATGACAAACTAGGACACGAGAGGCTGGGAGACGCATAAAATGCGAGGAGAGCTGATAAACAGTGGGAGAGAAAGATAAAATAGGGGAGGTGGTACCAAGGTAGATGAATCGTCTCGCCACGGTCTATTCATTCTCCCCCACCTACTTGCAATTATATTACAAAATGCTGAGAAAAAAATGGAGTCCTTACTGTCACAGAAACAGCAGAAAAATGCAGCCGGAAGAGAGTGTCTGGGATCGGGTTTTAGGAAGAAGCTAGGGATAGGGGGAGAAGAATTTGAAAACCTAAAAGTTTGGTATTGCACGTGTTGTGCATGTAAAGTTTAAAGTATCAGCATTCATTGTGCAACACAATGTCTAACAATCAACGCTTTAAGTGGTCGCCGACTTCCTGTCTCCAGAAAGGGCTCCCTAGCCATGGCCTTGATGGGGCCCACCCTCCGACTAGCACCAGCCACACTGATACCTCAGGCAGCCTGTGCAGCCGAATCGCTGCACGGTTACAGGGGCTGCCTGCAGTTGCCAGCACTTTGGTTTAGAAGCATCGCCTTTTCTTTTTTTCTAAACTGAAGTAGTGACACCTAAAGACAACCTGTGTACTCAGAAACAGGAGGAGGGCTGGATGACCTGGCTCTCCTATTGTTTCTGAGTTAAGACATCACGCAGCCTGAAAGCCCTTATGCTGCGTGATGAATCTTTACTCAGAAACAGTAGGAGAACCGGGCCCTCCAGCACTCCTCCTGTTTCTGAGTACAGTCATCGCGTAGAAGACAGACCTTTCCCTCAAGGAGCCCGTGGTTTTGAATGAAAGGACATTCTGCTGCATCAGCGAGCTGAACTTCATTGGTGTCACACATTTCCTTTTCTTTATAACGAGGTATTGGGTGCACCAAAGGTAATAATGACAGTGTGCCCCAGCTCCCCTGCTTTCACTAGGCCCTCCTTAGGCGAGGGGGATCTTATTAGGGGAGTGGCCCAAGTACACACACACTTAGGCCATGCCCCTAATATAACAATATATTTAGATACTACCCATAACATGGGAAGTTCATCCCCCCATTAAAACGCCACACAATATATCATTTGTCTGATTCAGTCTAGCCCTGTCTATGGCTCATATAAAGTCACGTAGATCCCTATCCCTGTACCACAGATAAGCCAAGAACCAAGCCAGAGTACAGAGAGAATATGTATTTATTAAATAATAGTGTAGTATCTCGCAAGTGGACCTCCTCGCGCTGCTAGTCAGCTACCCTCATTCATGCAAGGATACACCGACACAGGAGCTGGGGTGCAACACTTCTTTACTTCATAACCGTAAGCCTCGAACTAACTTTCTGGCGGTAGCTCCGCCCCTTCCTACACGTGGGTCGCAGCCCACTGACTAATGGTAATAAACAGAGGACTCGTCGTCGGAACACAAACACTGGCGACACCACACCCTCCCCTTACTAAACATTTAGTTGTGCATTGAATTCATTTCTTCCATGAGGCGATGTGGTTTCTTTCTTGTTCTCTGTGGTCGACAATCCACTTTTGCCGATAGGTCTGTTCGTGCTTCTGGCGCTGTTTCGCCCGCAGAGGCTTCGCTGTCAACTTCATAGGGAGCGTCCCATTGCGATGACGTGTCACTCATGTTTGTGTTGCCTGAACCTGTGGTATCAGGCATCCTTCTGAAGTGAGATGAGTTTCTTGTTATGACCCTGCGGTCTCCTTCTGCGGTGATGAGTGATCCCTTTTTCTTGATGATGACGAGTGGTTCTTCATTAAATGGAGCTACATTTTTGCGCTGTTGAGGTTGTCGGACCACTACCAGGTCTCCTGGTGCCAGGTCACTTCTCTTGGCTCTGCGAGTTGCATCGGCAGCTCTCTTCATGTTCTCTTTCGTGAGCGTGTCTTTCTCTCTCATTTCAGTGTCGTTCTCGTACTGATCTTCCTCAGCGGCCACATGTGGCAGCCGCGTTCTGATGGTTCGCCCAAACATTACCTCGGATGGTGACTTCCCAGTGGTGCTGTGTGGGGTGTTTCTGTAGTCCCGCATGAGCTGGTATAGTAGCTTCTCGACAGGTTCTCCGATGAGGAGCGCGATTTGTGTCGTGCGTTTGATGTTACTCATGAAGCATTCTACTGTTTTGTTGGCCTGTGGCCATAAGGGTTTCACCTTTCTGTGGCGAAAACCCATATATTCGGCGAATCTTTGGAAATCTTGTCCAGTGAATGGAGGTCCGTTGTCAGACTTGACTATCTTGGGTATTCCGTAGGTTGCAAACATCCGATCAAAGGCTGGGATTGTGTGATGTGCGGAGGTGGATGGAACTATTTGCAAGTCGGCGTATCTTGAATATTCGTCCACAGCTACCAGTATGTATTCACCCCCTTCCATGGGCCCAAAATGGTCGATGGCTATTTCCTCCCACGTACCTTCAGGCAGCGCTGTCATGCTTAGGGGTTCAGGTGATGAATGCGGCTTCACAAGTGCACACGCTGTGCAGTTCTGCAGTAGTTCTTCTACTGAGGTGTCTAGATGGGGGATCCATAGTCTCTGTTTTAGCATCCTTTTAGTGGATACAATGCCCCTGTGTCCTTCGTGTGCTAGTTCTAGCACTTTCTGTCGCAAGCTTCGCAGGATTACGAGCTTGGTTCCTTTTAACAGTAGTCATTCCTCCGACTTCGCAAGTTCTTCTTTTACGGCTAAGAGGCACGCGACGTCTTGTCTCGTGTCACCATTCATTGTTTCACGGATCTGCTTTGCATGCTTCCACCGCCCTGTTTCTAGGCATCTTAGTATTACTTGAATAGGCAGTTTAGCTGTATTCTACCATTACATCGCAGAATATTTCGTCAAAGCCCATTAAGATTTTTTTAACACATTTTCGCCACAATATAGTTGGATATTAATTAAGGTGGAGGGATCTGAGAGGGGGTTGCAAGGGTTCTCCCCTGCACCTATTTGCAGTGAAATGTGTTTTGCCCACTACTTATCCTTGTATTCCTGCCAAGCAGTAGTCATTTCATCACAGAGGGGAAGTAGACTAAGGGTGGCATCTCTTTAGAGGCATGCACAAATGTACTAAATGACTCCCAAACACTGTAAGCGTCTGATGGTACACCCTTGCATGGATAGTGCAACCAGTTTATGGTTTGGCGTGGGTGTTAGGACTTGGTACTGGTCGCTTTGCACACCGGGGGTGGAATAGGTTGTGGAAGAAATACCAATGCAAGCTAAGATATGACTTATTCCAAGACAGCCCAGACTAGCCTTAAATAGTTCAATGTTGTTTCTTTGTCAATCGAGGCTCGTTCACCTGACATGTTCAAAAAAAGTAAATCTGAAAACTCAAACTTGTTGGGACTCCATGCACGCCAAGGGAACATTTGATATATATGCTATGTGGGTGGGGGGGTGGAAAAATTAGCTCCTTCTGTGAAAACAAATGAACTCTTTGAACTACACGTTTCCAATAAATGCATGTTATAACATTTTATATATAGAGAGGGCTGCGATACCATGTAATCTGAACACATGGCAAGCAAACCTGGTATTATTTTTTTATTTGGAACAAGGTCGTACCTTAGGCAAAAACGCAGCTGTGATGGCCGAGTGGTTAAGGCGTTGGACTCGAAATCCAATGGGGTTTCCCCTCGCAGGTTCGAATCCTGCTCACAGCGTGTACTTTTATGTACTCAGAGATGTTTTCAAATGTCCAATATGTCAACTAAAACAGGATCGGAATTGTTAAAAACTGATTGCAATTTAAAGAGGCAAGCCAAGTACAAAAAAAAAAAAAAAAACACGGCATCTGGAATACGACTGTTTTCCTACCCAGGGGCATGTGACGGCACCAGCTTGACTCAGCCATAAAATGAGTGTCATTCAGTCCCTGCTAGCTCGACGAGAGAATTTAGGAATATGAAGTCTTATTTAAAAAATAAAATCAATGGTGTGAGTTTGTTAATACACGAAGCTCTGTAAACTAATCCTGCGTCTCTACGAAGTATATCGTATCAAACATCTTTCACTTCCTTACTATTAAAGGAGCGATTTTCTAAACAGCAAACATCGCATAGTGATTGGAGTATAAATATAGCGCTTTTCATGGCTCGACCCTATAACTGGCAAAGTAAAACTTATCGTTAAAGCACTACATTGGATTTGAAGAGGAAAACAAGCCCATTAGAGCCATATGATGAGGTAGCGAAAAGACGGGGCAGGAGGGGAGCTTTAGATTGGAACAGAAAGATAGGGAGGAAGGTTATTAGCGGAATTAAAGTGTAAAATGACAAACTAGGACACGAGATGCTGGGAGACGCATAAAATGTGAGGAGAGCTGATAAACAGTGGGAGAGAAAGATAAAATAGGGGAGGTGGTACCAAGGTAGATGAATCGTCTCGCCACGGTCTATTCATTCTCCCCCACCTACTTGCAATTATATTACAAAATGCAGAGAAAAAAATGGAGTCCTTACTGTCACTGAAACAGCAGAAAAATGCAGCCGGAAGAGAGTGTCTGGGATCGGGTTTTAGGAAGAAGCTAGGGATAGGGGGAGAAGAATTTGAAAACCTAAAAGTTTGGTATTGCACGTGTTGTGCATGTAAAGTTTAAAGTATCAGCATTCATTGTGCAACACAATGTCTAACAATCAACGCTTTAAGTGGTCGCCGACTTCCTGTCTCCAGAAAGGGCTCCCTAGCCATGGCCTTGATGGGGCCCACCCTCCGACTAGCACCAGCCACACTGATACCTCAGGCAGCCTGTGCAGCCGAATCGCTGCACGGTTACAGGGGCTGCCTGCAGTTGCCAGCACTTTGGTTTAGAAGCATCGCCTTTTCTTTTTTTCTAAACTGAAGTAGTGACACCTAAAGACAACCTGTGTACTCAGAAACAGGAGGAGGGCTGGAAGACCTGGCTCTCCTATTGTTTCTGAGTTAAGACATCACGCAGCCTGAAAGCCCTTTTGCTGCGTGATGACTCTTTACTCAGAAACAGTAGGAGAGCCGGGCCCTCCAGCACTCCTCCTGTTTCTGAATACAGTCATCACGTAGAAGACAGACCTTTCCCTCAAGGAGCCCGTGGTTTTGAATGAAAGGACATTCTGCTGCATCGGCGAGCTGAACTTCATTGGTGTCACACATTTCCTTTTCTTTATAACGAGGTATTGGGTGCACCAAAGGTAATAATGACAGTGTGCCCCAGCTCCCCTGCTTTCACTAGCCCCTCCTTACGCGAGGGGGATCTTATTAGGGGAGTGGCCCAAGAACACACACACTTAGGCCATGCCCCTAATATAACAATATATTTAGATACTACCCATAACATGGGAAGTTCATCCCCCCATTAAAACGCCACACAATATATCATTTGTCTGATTCAGTCTAGCCCTGTCTATGGCTCATATAAAGTCACGTAGATCCCTATCCCTGTACCACAGATAAGCCAAGAACCAAGCCAGAGTACAGAGAGAATATGTATTTATTAAATAATAGTGTAGTATCTCGCAAGTGGACCTCCTCGCGCTGCTAGTCAGCTACCCTCATTCATGCAATGATACACCGACACAGGAGCTGGGGTGCAACACTTCTTTACTTCATAACCGTCAGCCTCGAACTAACTTTCTGGCGGTACCTCCGCCCCTTCCTACACGTGGGTCGCAGCCCACTGACTAATGGTAATAAACAGAGGACTCGTCGTCGGAACACAAACACTGGCGACACCACACCCTCCCCTTACTAAACATTTAGTTGTGCATTGAATTCATTTCTTCCATGAGGCGATGTGGTTTCTTTCTTGTTCTCTGTGGTCGACAATCCACTTTCGCCGATAGGTCTGTTCGTGCTTCTGGCGCTGTGTCGCCCTCAGAGGCTTCGCTGTCTCCTTCATAGGGAGCGTCCCATTGCGATGACGTGTCACTCATGTTTGTGTTGCCTGAACCTGTGGTATCAGGCATCCTTCTGAAGTGAGATGAGTTTCTTGTTATGACCCTGCGGTCTCCTTCTGCGGTGATGAGTGATCCCTTTTTCTTGATGATGACGAGTGGTTCTTCATAAAATGGAGCTACATTTTTGCGCTGTTGAGGTTGTCGGACCACTACCAGGTCCCCTGGTGCCAGGTCACTTCTCTTGGCTCTGCGAGTTGCATCGGCAGCTCTCTTCATGTTCTCTTTCGTGAGCGTGTCTTTCTCTCTCATTTCAGTGTCGTTCTCGTACTGATCTTCCTCAGCGGCCACATGTGGCAGCCGCGTTCTGATGGTTCGCCCAAACATTACCTCGGATGGTGACTTCCCAGTGGTGCTGTGTGGGGTGTTTCTGTAGTCCCGCATGAGTTGGTATAGTAGCTTCTCGACAGGTTCTCCGATGAGGAGCGCGATTTGTGTCGTGCGTTTGATGTTACTCATGAAGCATTCTACTGTTTTGTTGGCCTGTGGACATAAGGGTGTCACCTTTCTGTGGCGAAAACCCATATATTCGGCGAATCTTTGGAAATCTTGTCCAGTGAATGGAGGTCCGTTGTCAGACTTGACTATCTTGGGTATTCCGTAGTTTGCAAACATCCGATCAAAGGCTGGATGGTGTGATATGCGGAGGTGGATGGAACTATTTGCAAGTCGGGGTATCTTGAATATTCGTCCACAGCTACCAGTATGTATTCACCCCCTTCCATGGGCCCAAAATGGTCGATGGCTATTTCCTCCCACGTACCTTTGGGCAGCGCTGTCATGCTTAGGGGTTCAGGTAATGAATGCGGCTTCACAAGTGCACACGCTGGGCAGTTCTGCAGTAGTTCTTCTACTGAAGTGTCTAGATGGGGGATCCATAGTCTCTGTTTTAGCATCCTTTTTGTGGATACAGTGCCCCTGTGTCCTTCGTGTGCTAGTTCTAGCACTTTCTGTTGCAAGCTTCGCGGGATTACGAGCTTGGTTCCTTTTAACAGTAGTCATTCCTCCGACTTTGCAAATTCTTCTTTTACGGCTAAGAGGCACGCGACGTCTTGTCTCGTGTCACCATTCATTGTTTCACGGATCTGCTTTGCATGCTTCCACCGCCCTGTTTCTAGGCATCTTAGTATAACTTGAATTCCTTGGTCAGTATTCGATTCACGTGCTATCTGCTCCATGTCAAGCCCTTGTGGTGTGCTGCTGTGGATGACGTACCTTATGTATTGATCAGCTATGGACGGTTCTGGACCGCACTTTTCTATTGGATGACGGGAGAGAAAATCTGCAGGGTTCTGTTCTTTCCCTGGCCTGTGTGTGATGGTAAACTGATAGCCCTGCAACTGCAGTCTTGGTGGCATCTTCGCCTGGGGGTTGCCATAGATGAATATGAGTGCCTGG
This sequence comes from Ambystoma mexicanum, assembly GCF_040938575.1. Classification (NCBI taxonomy): domain Eukaryota; kingdom Metazoa; phylum Chordata; class Amphibia; order Caudata; family Ambystomatidae; genus Ambystoma; species Ambystoma mexicanum. The sequence continues at coordinate 246,545,941 of NC_090921.1, read as the reverse complement.
TGGTCTGTTACTACTACAAAAGGCTTTCCATAGAGGAAGAGGTGAAAGTGCTCGCAGGCCCAGACGACCGCTAGTCCTTCCTTCTCTGCCTGAGAGTAGGCTTGCTCAGTTTTGGAGAGGCTTCGACTGGCGTAGGATACTATGTGCTTCCCACTTCCTTCTCTGTCGTCCAGTTGCGTGAGAATGGCACCTAGGCCGACGGGACTGGCATCAACGATGAGTTCCGTGGTTTTCTTTGGGTCAAAGTATGCCATGTTTCGGGCGTCGGAGATGCAGTCCTTGATTCTTTGGAAGGCCTCTTGGCATTTAGGTGACCAGACAAACTCTGTGTTTAGCTTGGTGAGGGCTCTGAGCGGTTTGCTGATGGACGCAAAGTCTCGTATGTACCTCGTGCAATAGCTTGTAAGTCCTAGGAAGGATCTGAGGTCTGAGGTGGTGGTGGGTGGCTCAGCTTCTCGGAGAGCGCTCACTTTCTCCGGATCTGGCGTCATGCCCTTCTCTGAGAATATGTGCCCAAAGAATCGGAGTGTCCTTTTGCGAAACTCGCACTTCTCCTTGTTTAAAGTGAGCCGGGCTTCTTCTAGGGCCATGCAGACTCCCATTAGTGTGTCATCGTGTTGCTCCTGAGTCTGGCCGAAGACCAAGATGTTGTCGCTATAGTTCAAGCAGTTGGGTACGTGTTTGATGACATTGTGTATTTCTGCTTGGAATATTTCCGCCGCGGAGGATACCCCAAAACTGAGCCGTTTGTAACGGAATAAACCTAGGTGGGTGGCAAAAGTCGTTATGTAGCGGGAGCTCTTGCAGAGTTCCAGCTGGTGATAACCTTTGTTTAGGTCCAATTTGGAGAATACTGTCGCTCCATTTAATAGATGCACCATGTCCGTTATTCGTGGGGCTTGATGTCGTTCTCTCAGGATGGCTTCGTTTGGTCTTGTCATGTCTACACATATCCGGATGTCGGGGGAGTCTCTTTTGGGCACTGGTACTATAGGTGAGACCCATGGTGTGGGGCCTTCTGCTGGCTCAATGATATCTGCCTCAAGCAATTGGGTCAGTTCATTCTCGACTTGCTTTTGAATGTTCATGGGGATGCCCCTGTAGTGTTGTGCCACTGGTGGGACACTGGCGTTGATGTGGAGTTCGATCTGTCTGTTTTTCAGTTTTCCAAGGCCTTTGAATAATGATGGGAAAACTTGGTCAATGCTTGCTGTCGGGTATAAGTATTTATGCACCATGAGGCGGTATAGTATGTGAATGAGTCCCATCTCTATGGCTGCTTGATAGCTTAGTATGCACCCGCTCTCGGTGGCAGCCTCTAGTACATGCATGGGGATGCTTTTCTCGTGTTCCTTGTATCGGCATGATGCCATGAAGAATCCCTTGCATGCCAGGGGTGTTTTTGAGCCGTATGGATAGATGAGAGCTCTTGCTGGCTGTAGGCGAGGGGCGTTTGGTATGCTTTCGTAAACTTCCTCACTGATTACGTTCACGGTTGCCCCCGTATCGATCAAAAATTCAGCAGCAGTTTGATCGATTTGTATTCGTAGTATTGGGCTGTGTTCCTTTGCCGTGTTGTTTCCAAGGGTGTATAAATACCCCTTTTTCCGTGGTGCTTCCTGGTGTTTCTCCGGTTGGCGGGCTCTCTCTTCCGATGACGCACTTGACACGCTGTCCGATTGTGACTGTTCTATGAGGCACCGTATATATCTCCTGGGTCTTCTTCTTGTCCTGGATGGGGTGGTTTTGTTCTCCTTCCAGTTTTTTCTTTCTTGTTTTCTTTCTGGTTGTTCGTCGTAGTGTCTGTGACGTCCTTGTTCGTGGGGTTGGTGTGCTGTCCGGTGGTGCTTCGTGGGCGGGTTTTGCTCCAGTTCTGTTGTGGGTTTCCCGCTTTTTCCTGCCCCGATCATCTTGCTGCGGTATATCAAAAACACGGCCTTGTAGTGGTTGTCACCACCGCATGCGGAACATGTTTGGCCCATGGCGGGGCACGTTCCTTCATGGAGGTACTCGTGTCCACACCGGTAGCAGAACGGATCACTGTTGGCTCTCGCTGTTCCTTCTAACTTGTTGAGGCTTTCATGCTTACCGTGCATGATTTTTATTTCCTCCAGGCCCTCTACTTGCGCTGCGAGGGCAGCATCTGATCATGCCAGCTGTAGGATTTCTTCTAGGTTTCTCGGCTGTTGAAGTAGTAGTTTCAGAAAATCGGCGATTTCGCGCCCCACTATGATCTGCGACCTGAGGGCCTCTTCTTTTGAGTAGTTGTTGAAATCACAGTGCTTCATTTTTGCTCTTAACCTCATGACGAATGCATCTATGGTTTCTCCTCTGTTTTGCTTGGTGGTGTGGAATACATGCCGTTCATAGTCCACATTTGTGTGGGGCGTGAAGTATTCCGTGAGCGTTGTCTTTAGTTTGGCGTAGGAGTCTGTGGTGTTTTCAGGTATTTCGTCAAGGATGTCTCGCACGTTAGATCCTACGGCATGGATTAAGAGGTTCAGTTTTTGTTCATCCTCTAGTGGTCCGGCCGCTTTTAGGCATACTTCGAAGTCTCTCAACCACCTTTTCCATCTTGATCCGAGGGTGCCGGTATCAGTGAGGTCAAAATTTGCTGGCAGTTGGACTAAAAGGCTGTCTGTCATCTTTCTGGGTTCTGGTCTGGCTGGAGTCACTGGGATTGTCAGTGACTCCCCTTCCGATCCACTCATGGGCTGATCTTCCGACGCTGTACTAGCTGTGCGGCTCGCGAGGCCTGCTTTCCTGTGTGGTCCAGCCATTCTGGGGATGCCAGGGGGGGAGGGGCTCTGTGCCACGTGTTGATGGGCCTGTGGGGCCTAGTTTTATGGCGCGCCCTGGAGCCTTGTGCGCGTTGTTTTTTTTGTTGATCTTACCCTTCTTATCCTTGTGGAGCCAACTCGGGAGGCCGTGTCCCTGCCGCTCTTCTCGGTATTGTTTTCGCCGTAGCCGTTGGCGGGAGGGTCTGTACTCCTTAGCCGCCCGGAGATGTGAACAGGGAGCCGCTGCTCCACCTGCAGGTGATTGCATGCGCCTACCGGGGTCCTTGTCGTTAGCGGGAAGGTTTTCCCTTCCTCCCCCGCCCAGACGGATGATGCGCAGGGAGCCGCTATAGCTGCTCCACCCGCGTGGGATGTGCGCGTTGGAGCCTTGGTTGAGGTTGCGCTGGGGCTCGTTTCGACGGCAGGTAGCCTTCTCGCTTCAACCCGCTGCCTCCGGGAACCCTCGACCGGATGATGTCCTGCAGCTCCAGTGGTGCCTCACTGCTCACCACGAGCGCATTGGACCCGAGGTGGCGGGCACGGTGGAGGATACGTGTCCGCTTCGTCGCCTTTGCACCAAATGAATACACACCTTCTCTGTGGCACAAAACAGTTTCAAAACAAAATTTTTTGGGACTTCACTTCTGGGTTTCATGTACATGAAACATGGGCCAAGTAAACAGTTCAACAGTCCTATCCCACAAAAAACCCTGAATGTCAAAAGTAAATACTGTGGAACATTACAAGATCATGAGCATTAGTATTCCTTGAAAAGGTTAAGATTTAAACCAACTGCAACCTTTTTCAATTTTCCAAAGTAATTTCACACATGCATTGCTTTGTATATTTCATTTCCCTGCAGACTTTAACATGCTAGCAGTTTTGAAAGCACAACAGACATTTGATAATACATTGGATTGATAAAACCCTTCTTCCTTCTTCACCCTGAAGTAATACAAAAGCTCTCTTCTATCAGGGTCACTTTCTCACTCTCAAGACAGAGTGCATTTTTCACTCTCAGGACAGAGTGCATTTTTTACTTAGGAACTACACTTTGTTACATTTAGCTTTTCACTTCTCTACCCAGCACAAAAACCCAAGATATTCAGTTACATTCAGCGCTCCTCTGCCTAAAGGCCAGGTCAGAAATGGTGACAGGAATTTCGTTTTTTCGTCAAGGACACCCCTTCTCTTTAAGGAGTTCTGGGAATCACAAGGAAAATAGGTGTACCCGATTACATTAACAGACCATAGTTTTTGTTCACACTGGGAGTGTGTTTTGTTAAGTACGAATGCTAACAAAATCACACCGAGTTATTTAGCTATAGGGGAATGTATTGAATAATTATTTCTATAAATATACTACGGGTCTAATTCCATACTCCCCACCCATTACCTAAGGGGAAGGTATTAAATCAAACAAATTCCCACACTTGATTCTGTTGGACAAATTACTTATATTGAACATCTGGGTTCCGGTGCATTTCAGGACCCTCTCTTGGGGAAGTACAGGGATCTGGTCAGGCATTTCAATCATGGATAGCCACCAACATCCATCCCTCTGTGCTGTCTCCCAAGCAATGTTATGTCTGCGTGATGAAGTTAGGGTGGTTGCCGAGATTGATTGGCTTCTGCCTCGAGAGCTGGACGAGGTCTGAGTACTATGTTGTGGCCAGTTCGGGTGATGAGGACGACTTTGCATGTATGCTTCCTGACCATGTGTACCACTCTGTTCAGGGCTGGGAATGGTGAAAAAGCATTCGCGAATAGGGCGTCCCATGGGAAGGTGAGCACGTCCCCCATCGACCCCTGTTGGGGCATCCTGCTGGCGTATTTTGCAAATTTCTTGTTGTGGATTGTGGTGAACAAGTGCACTGATGGGCGGACCCTCAGCCGGAACAGTGTTTGGACCATGTTGCAGGGAACTGCTGCAGTGGCCTCCTGTGAAGCTTGCAGCACGGGATGAGGGGTATGCACAATTCCATTGTTCCGAGCAGCCGCATGCAGTGTTGCACTGTTCCTGTTTGGTGTGAATGTCGGGAGCAGCATCCTGAGGTTGTCTAACGGTTCCCGCGATGGCGCACCTTGGGCTCCTGTGTTGAGAACTCTGCTCTAAGAAACACTAGCTTCCTTGATAGCTGTAGCGAGGGTTTGCTATAGTTGATGGCAAAACCTAGGGTTTGGAGGAGATGCACCAGCGCTGCCATGGACTGCTTTGGTAATGGATGGTGCACGCACCAACAAATCGTCCAAATAAGGGTAGACGTGGTGGTCTTCCCTGCGGAGACTGGCTGCTACTGGTGCAAGGCCAAACGGGAGCACCCAGAACTGATAGTGTGATTCGTTGAACACGAACTGTAGGTATTTCCTGTTCTCCGTGTGGACAGGGATGTGAAAGTATGCATCCTGGAGATCCAGGGACACTAGGTAGTCGTGGTGCTGAACTGCTTCTATTACCTGCTGTAAGGTAACCATGGTGAACCTTTGGCGTTTTATGGATTTGTTTAGCTTTCGGATTTCCAGGATGGGTCTCCATATTTCGTCTGGTTTGCGGATGACAAAGTACCGGGAGTACATGTCCCTCCCCTGAGTTTTCCTTGGTACTTTTCCTATGCCCCTTTTTGCAGCATGAGCTACCTCCATGAGTAGCAGACTTCTGTGTGCTTGAGGACAGTGGTTAGGCGGTATGGAAGAAAGCCTTTTTGTAAACTCCAATAGATATCCGTAAGATATTGCATCCAGCACCCACTTGTCCATTGTTACTTGTCTCCAGTTGTGGGCAAACCTGGAGACTCGCCCCCGTATGGTGCTGGGTTGAGGTACGTAGTCATTGCTGAGTTTTCCCCTGACAGCCCCTCTGGGCGCTCGAGAATTGTTTTCTCCACTGCATCTACCTGTAATCCATGGACTTCTGGTATCCTTATTATGATCTTTTGTAGCCCTGGGATTAGTAGGAGGATCCTCTAGAGTATTGCCCCCCCTCTATTGGAGGAGGATGTGGATGCTCTTCCTGTGGATCCCCTGAAGGGATGAAAGGACCAGTGATTCTGCAGGGATGTAAGGGTCTGGACCGTGTACATGTCTGCCTTGATGGTTTTAAGGGCTTCATCAATTTTTGGGCCAAAGAGCTCCTCACCCTTGAAAGGCATGTCCACCACCTGTCACGGATTTAAAGATACGGCACACTCCAGACCAGGACTCTTTCCAATGGCCAGGGAGGTGGCGCACAATAAAAACTCTTTCAAGTTTATTTATTTCAGGTTCAGCTTTGAGAAGGCAGCCAACCCGTCTCACACCCCCCTTGACGTACACCCCGTGTCGCAATGGACCATGAACTTTATTTCAGGCACAGGCCCATAAGAATGCAGTTCAGAAAGAAAAATAAATTGGGAGACAATAAATAACATATCAATACATCCAGTGCTCCAGATAAGATTTTCAAGGGGGCGTATTTTACTCCAAATCTTTGAAAGTTGGGAGTAAAAATGTAACCCCATTCCCAATGGGGGTATTTTATAAGCGAGTAAAATATGTTTTAACTGGGAAAGGGAAATATTTTTGTAATATTTATTTCTTTGCAACTAGTTATAGATGCACATTAAAAGACACGTTTACTTTTTCTGATCAGGCAGTTATAATAGCAGTTTCTTCCTGTCGTACTACGTTCACTACTGGTCCAAACATATCCATGGAGCTGTGTGAGTGACAGCAGGAGCAGATGGTCTAATGGGTCTGTCTCTTGTGGGGAGTATTTTGTATCCCTATTATTTGTTGGGTGTATTTGCCTATTTTTAGGGAGTAAAAGTGGGCGATACACCCCTTATTTGGTCACTGGGATCAGCATACCCTGTATATTCAAAATCCCCTTGCTTTGCAAGATCATTTATTGTTATATCACTATTTTCATCATCAGGTGCCCTTGTTTTAGACTCTAACAAGCGTCTCCTCCTACGGGCACTAATGGCAGCCACTTCCAGAAGTCGATTCTTATGGGAAGTAAGAGTGTCATTTTTATAGCCTTGTCTTGCTCTGACATCTTGGTAATAATATAACGTCAAGAAGCGCTGAAACCTACTATGGAGCTCTCGGAAACCCGACCCTGGTCAAGACGAGGGAAAGGACAATGAAGGAAGATAGAAGGACAATGAAGGAAGATAGAAATCCAAGTGCTATAGTAAGTTTCTATTACATTTCATTTCATTTATTTTATTTATAAAGCGCAGCCAGGCCCAGAGGCATACGGGCGCGTAGGTTAGATCTGGTTACAGTTACATTTGAGTGCAATAAAAGGGTTACGTTACAGTTACAGATAAGTACATACTTAGTATTACAGATACATACAATCATAGTCTAAGATCAATACATTAATTACAGAATGTGCCGTCAACCGTCAGTCGTTCTGGGATCTGGAAGGTTAGGCTGTCATAGAGTCCATGTTGTGAAGCCAACGCGAGTTATGGAGTTTGAATCTTGGTATGGACATCGTGTTAGCTTGTGCTGCTCTAAGTGGTCTGGATGATGTGTGGGGTGTAAGTTGGTTGGTGAGGTAGGCTGGTGCAAGGTTGGCCCTAGCTTTGTGTGTGAGGGCCAGAGTTTTGAGGGATATTCTGTGCTCTACTGGGAGCCAGTGTAGTTTGCGTCTACTCTCCGAGATATGGGCATTTTTAGGGATGTTGAGGGCAGCCCTGATGGCATTATTTTGAATTACTTGCAGTTTGTTGATATTTTTGTGGCTAGTGCCTAGGTAAAGTGCATCACAATAGTCTATTTTGGAAAGGACTAATGCTCTAGCAAGAGTAATGCAATTAGGTCAAGAGATAAACGGCCTACATGCAGTAATTAATTTGCAAGTGTAAGCGGCTGATGATGCTACTGCATTAGTTTGTTTCGTGAAGGAAAAGGTGGCATCAATGTAGATACCAAGGGTTTTAGTGTTGTTTGAAACGGAGATGAGATTACCATCTATAGTAAAGGATTTGAAGGCAGAGTTAGGTTTTTAAGTTTGGCCTGAGTGCCAAGGATGATCAACTCAGTTTTTTCGTCATTGAGACAAAGCCCATGATGTGCCATCCATGCTTGTATTACAGAGTATATTTCATTAAGGGTTTTGCTGTCTGTTTCATAGTTACCAGAGATAGGAATGAGTATCTGGGTGTCGTCCGCGTAATTAGTGTATGTGACACCCAGATACTCAAGGATATCAAAGAGGGGCTTTGTGAATACATTATACAGCGTCGGGGACAGACAAGAGCCTTGCGGGACTCCACAGGGTACTGGTGATGGTTCAGCAGAGTCAGTGGGAGAGAAGACCCTCATGGTTCTGTTTGCCAGGAAGGAACTGATCCAGGCAGTGGCTGCGTCTGAGAAGTGTGCTGCAGTTTTCAAGTGGTGACAAAGTGTTTGGTGGTTAACCAAATCAAAAGCTGCTGACAGGTCGAGCAGTAAGAGGAGTGCCAGTTTGCCATTGTCTTTCAGGATTTGGATCTGGGTAGTGAGGTCAATTAATGCAGTTTCCGTACCGTGTCTAGGTCGGAAGCCGGATTGCCTTAGTCCCAGGAGATTGTTTGATTCTAGGTAGGCCTGTATTTGTAGATAGGCTGCTCTGTCCAGTATCTTTAGTAAAAAAGGTACGGTAGTTATCGGCCTATAGTTAGACGGGTTGGCTGGGTCAAGAGTAGGTTTTTTGAGAAGTGGAATGACCCACGCGTCTTTTAGGTTGTCAGGTACTACTCCAGATTTGAAGGAGGCATTGATGAGGTTGGTAATAAATGGTGCCAAATCATGTGCGGATGATCGGGGCAGGGCAGGCATCACCTTGGCAATTTGATGGTTCAAGTTTCCTAATGATGTTTTCTACTTCCCAAGTTGATAGGGGTGAGAAGTTGAAAGGTTTACAAGTTGACTTAAAGGTGGGTGATTTGTTAGGTAATTGTTTGTAGTCAGGGTCAGCTAGTAACAGGGATTTATTTGCATTGATTTTAGATTGTAGGCGACCTATTTTATCTAATAAGGCCTTCTGAATATTATTATACCATAGTGCGTCAGTAATGCATTTGTCAATAGGGGCAATAGGGGATTCTAATTCTTTTAGAATCTTGAAAAGTTCTTTTGTGTTGGATTCCGCTTGCGTAATCCTTTTATTATAGGTGTCTTTTTTCGCAAGAAGGATGGCTTCTTTGTAACTAGTGGAAGCTAAGGTTAACTCAGTCTTATTGGTTGCTGTGGGGCACTTTTTCCAGTGTGCCTCTGCAGTTCTCTTAGTTTTGCGTAGTTCTCTAAGATGCAGCGTGAACCATGTATTAAGATGACGCTGTGGTTTAGGTTTCCGCAATTTTAAGGGGGCGATGGTGTTCAATGCTTTAAGAATAGCCTGGTTATAGATATCCACTAGAACAGTGGGGTCAGCGTCTGAGTCAACATTGTTCAGGATAGGGAGTAAAATAGGTAGGAGTTTGTCAGGTGTAATGTCTTTCTTATTTCTCGTACTGGTGGCTGGGGCGATGATGGGAGCCAGGTGGTGTGTGTTGGCTTTGATGGAAAAGGTTATTTTATGATGATCCGACCAAAAGCATGGGTCATTGGATAGGAGATCAATAGGGCAATTGAGGTGAGTGAGCCAGTCCAGTGTTCTACCTTTGATATGTGTCGGCTCATGAATAATGTGGGTGTGACCCAGGTCAGATAATGTGTTGGCTAGATCATGGGCGTTAGTGTTCTTGGGGTCTTTAAAACCAAGATTAAAATCCCCAAGTAGGATGGTTTGTGAATTCGGTTTAGTGTCTGTGGTTATGAGTGATTCAATGTCCTCAATAAAAGACGAGATGGGACATGGTGGTCGATAAATAAGGTGCATTGTTGCTGTGTGGTTATGTGATAAAGGTAGTTTGATGGACAGGGATTCAGCAGAAGGGATTTGAGCATCTTGGATGACTTTAATGTCAAAGGTATTTCTGAATATAAGGGCGAGCCCACCTCCTTTCGTCTGAGTGGTGTTTCTGTCGCATCTAATAATGGCATAATCATTAGGTATGGCAAGGGCCAAGGAAGGACCGGAGGCAGCATTAAGCCAGGTTTCCGTGACTGCAAGGAGATTGAGCTTTTCATGAGTTATAAAGTCAGCGATGTCCAGAGCATGGGCAGGGAGAGACCTAGCATTTACCAAGGCTGCTTTAATGCATTTGTCTTTTGCAGGGTTTTTTTCTGGTGGAATGAGTTGGTCATGCAAAAGGATGTGGGCTGACTTGTCTACGTCAATGGCCGAGTTGGTAAGGTTGTGGTTCATATGCATAAGGTGTTTGCTACTACTGTAAGTGTGCAGTTGGTTTTTTTTAGCCCACAGACGGGCTCTTAATCTAGAGTTTCTGGTTAAAATGCTAGGGTGGTGAGAGAATGGAAAGGTGGGCGAAATGGTTCTAGAATTCAATCTAAGGTTTCTAGCAGTAGTACAAGGTTGTTTTGGAGTAGGTCTGGTGGCGAAGTGGCATATCCAAAGTGCTGGATCATCCAAGTACGGGTTTGCAGGTGTCATGGTGCTAGGCCACGAAGTGAGGGTAATAGTTACCATGCGAGTGTTGGTGTATGTGTCTTGGTTGGAGTGTGGGTCAGGTTGACTGGTCCAGCGTCTGGTGTAAATGTACAGTAGGTGGAGGAGAGTAGTTAGGCACCAATACATGTTGTGGGTAGCGTTGCTAGTAGGCAGGAGTTGCAGGTGTGGTCAATTAGCGACCATAAGGCACAGCACAATCAAGTGTGGTCTGTAGGCAACCAAAAGGCACAGCGCAGGTCATCAAGTGAGGACTATTGGTGACCAAAATGCACAACACAAGTCATCAAAAGTGGTCTGTTAGCGACCAAAATGCACAACACAAGTCATCAAAAGTGGTCTATTAGCGACCAAAATGCACAACACAAGTCATCAAGAGTGGTCTATTAGCGACCAAAAAGTATAACACAATCAAGTGTGGTTGGTTGTGGTCTAGGTTGAGGCAAGTAGACACCATAAGCCTCATATGTGGAAGCAAGTGGCTTACGCAAAGTGAGAGTGGGTTAGTTTTACAGATTATCACAATGCAAGAATAGGCTGTTTCAGCATTGGAGTACTATTTGACTAGCTCAAAAACGGCTGTGGGCAAACGAGGAGGGCACTCATAACTTACACGTTATAGGCTAGAGTGATATTACTAAACCTAAAAGGTTCGAGCAAAAAGGTTATAATGATCGTATAGTGCAGGTATACGATTTACAATGGCTGGAGCGGAGCATTGAAACTGTTGACGGATGATGCATAGGACGTTGTGAGTCATTGCCAGAGACTTATGCAAATCTAGTTCGAGGGCGAATGGCCGGTGTTAGGAAAGATTTCGTAATTGTAAGTAATTTTCCTTCCATGTGGCAACCCCTAAACTTTTTGCTGTTGTTTTTCACCTTGTTCTTGACTTTGCCAGAGAAGTGCAGCCTTCTGCCGCACTCCTCTGGGCTTTCGCTCCTTTTCTTATGGGGAAACTGACATGCCCTTAAGACAGTCAGTACCGGGGAACGCTGTTTCCCGTAGTTTCTTTTATCGTGTTGCGGCTTTCGCGCAACATGACACAAGAGGGCACTGTAAGCTAAGTTACAGCTCTCTTGGGTCTCTAGCCTTCTACAGGCCCTAGATACTCTTTTAGGATGGTATTTGATCGGTGCAAGTCATTCAGGGACTGGAATGGTGGCAGCGATCGTTTTGTTTATTTTGAGCTCCTTTTGGCGTTCTGAGCACGTTTTTCGCACTGAACCCAAAATGGTGGCCTGGCTCCCAAAATGGCCAGACCATGATGTCCTTTGTCCTGTCCACTGACCGTCTTGCTCCCTTCACCTTCCCCAGGTCGAGCGACCCGGGGCCTTCCTTATTTGGGCATGTACTTTCCCACGAAACGTGGTTGCTTTCGCGGGCTTCTACATGTCATTTGTGTGCCTCCAGGGTGTGGGCTGGGATGTCTGGTCCCAATACACATCCTGGGTGCCAGAGAGTCTAGGGTGGTGTGAATGCCTGGGACCACCGTGGTCCGTGATTGGTCCACGTATGGTATGTGTGTTGATGAGCGGATCTCCCATTGGCTCCCCGCCGTTTTGGCGCGAAGGGAACCGTGGATAAGAGGGGGCTGGAAACACCACTACCATGTCGATCTCCTGAGTTCTCACGAACGAAGGAATACAGGAGCCAAGTATCCTGCAACCAAGAGGCTGGACCGAGGAATCGCTGGTGACCCGCTGAAGGACTCCTCCTTTGCACTGCTGTCGTCCTGTGAAACCCTTTCCTCCTTTGATCGAACCAGAAGGCCTGTACTGGTGCTTCGACCTTTGGAATAGCAGGAACAGCTATTCCCGGCGACTTCATTAACTCCTGCCAAGTAAGCCTTCGGAAGTGTCTCTGGGCCATCCAGTTGACTGACCAGCTTACAAGGGAGTCCTGCTCTGTAACCGCCGCCAGGTTGTGTTGTATTTCGAGTCCTTGTCACTCTCCCACGCTTCGTACACTTGGCGTTCCAAAGTCTGAAGGGAGGAGTGTACATTTGGCTCGAATACACACGGCCGCTCCGTTGTCCTGCTGCGGCAACAAACTGTGCTGGTTTCGTCGATTGGGACGTCTTTTTGCTCTACACGACTACGAGGCGTTCCCTGCTCTTCTGAACCTGCCAGCTGCTGAAACTAACGTGGAGAAGCCTGGGTCTGCTTGCTTCGGGGACCGGTGAGTAGTTTAGCTAGGATCTGGTCGCCCTCCTGCAGTAGCCCATTGCTTTTCCCCGCTGTGTAAAAACAGCACCCTTTTGTCCGTACTCGCGCTCTGCTTCTGCTCGCTGTGGAGGCTGCGCTTGAGTCGCGGAACCTGTTCTCCTTCTGTTGTGCACTAACCCGAACTGCCTGACTTCCTCCGAAGAGCTTCTCCTTTTGCCCGTTGGCACCGGCGTGGCAGGTACTTTGAGCACAAGGCTCCACTCTTCGCAGGGCTCGGACTTCCATCTAGTTAGGTGCCTCTGAAGGCGAACTGAGTCTAAAGCGTTATCGCACTGCCTGTTTTCCTTCCCTTTCAGGTGGACTACACATTTCGTGCTTATAACGCTAGCGACTGTTGTATTTGTATATATATTGTGTTGATATGGTATGTGTTGGTTTAGTATTGTGATATTGTGATTTTCTCGCTACGGTCATTGTTTTAAAGGCCTTAAAATAAATGTGTATCTATTTTTGATATAACAACTGTTTGGAGTAGTTTGTAAGCGCTCTTGCTTTGTGTGCTCATTGCGGGCTTTCAGTCACCCTCACCCCTCTTGAGACCTAGTCTTGACCGCCGCGATCGCTACCTTGATTGGTCTGGCTCGTCCAGAGGTTACCCTGTTCCAAGTAATTAGGTTGGCCTTCTGAACTTCTGCGCCACCAGGACAGAGTTCAGAAATCCGTCTTAACAGCCGGATGGGCAATAGGCTGCGCGCGTTGATTGTGAGCGGATTGGCGAGCCAGATCAAACATGCAAGTAACAGATTGAACATATGTATGCAAGCGCGGGTGAGGGGTGCGCGAGATGTCCCTGCTCACGGTAATACTCACGGCGCAAAATAGCTATCATCAGTTCAAAAGCCCCAAATAGGAAATCTGAGGCTCTTAGAGCTGAGCCGCAAGTCGAATGGGCAAAAAGCCACGTTGCAACAAGATGAGGGAAAAAGAAGTGAATTGGCGCTAACAAAGTGCTCACTCTGTACTCACAAAGAGACTCCTCCCAGGCGAATACACGGTTAAGTGGTTAGTCAGTGCTACCGCTCCCTCTGTAGCACCTCCGTCTGCTAATGAGCTCAGACGACCGCGAGGCCTAGGACAACGTGGCAATGCAGAAGGTTGAAGAGTGGAGTAGAAAGTGGAAGGACACCGCCTAAGCAAGCAGGTGAGCAGCGATCACAAAGGTGATTGAAGGAAAGGACCTATGGACGTTAAAGGACGTTCAGACCATCACAGCATCAAGCCATCAAGTTGCACCCAGAGAGCCGCTTCCGACAGCATTACAATTCAAACGTCTTGTTCCTCAGTTCCTCTCTGATTGGATCTCATTCTACTCACCATGTTGTTTCCTCTGATCCTCTCTGCACTCTAAATTACTGTACCATACTCTCCTACTGCCTCCTCTCTCCTTATTCAGCGTACTTCACTGGAACTAACAGCCCATAAAAATCAATGCAAGCCCAACTGTGAAACTCTGCCAAGCTCGGCTTAAACATTACTTATTATAATTGTTTTTTTATAACGTGCTTGTTACCGAAGATGCTTCTAAGCGTGGACCTGGGATTTGAAACTGTGTTGCTCTGTGTCATCTTGCTTCCAAGATTAACGCATTGCCAATGCGGTATGCTACCTGTGCTTACTAACATGGGAGCACCCCCTGCTCTTTGCCTCATCCTTCCAACCTGATGCCACCACTGCCTCCAGTGACGCTTAATAATGTGTAGAGAAATTAAATACGCAGGATAAGACTTTAACTAGGATAGTTCCTGTTCCCGCTACTGATATTCTCCAATATCTGGATTACACTGCTTTATCTGAAACCATCTTAGAAGAATTTATCATAAATCTTGTAAAATTAGGAATGGCCCGAAAAGAAATTATATACGCACCATTAAAATCCCTTTGACAGCACCTACTAGTGGTAGGGGCAATGTTATGAGTGGGTCTGTAAACATCTAAGAATAATACTATTGGGATTCAGACAGACATAAAGCCCCCTCTGTCCAAGTGGGAACCGACTTTCTATCGGACAAAGAAGTATCAATCTACTATCACACCTTCTGGTGAGGTACCAGAAATTCTGCCGATAGAGAACAAACGAAGTGTTTCTAACAACAGGAGGAGTGGGTGCTCATGTAATATTGCAACAATTGCCCCAGCAAAAAATATCACCTGTATCGGTAGCTACCGGATCACTGGACTCCTTCATGTATATAGAAGAACCTAAGGCAGGTCCAGTTCAAGATACGCAATCGAATCACTCCTTTTCAATTCCTCGAGTTTGGATGAGTAGTATTGGAAAATATTGTAAAGCCTTAAATCAGAGCTCAAACTTTAAGAGCGCCAGTGATTTACATTTCTTTTCCTCTAATGACTGAATATATTCGCTTTTCTCATCTTAAATTTACAAATATAGTTGAAATGGGATTTAAGTCCTAATTAGGAGCTAATGCTATTCTGGCTGGGATTTAAGTCCTAATTAGGAGCTAATGCTATTCTGGCTGCCAACCAGGAACTAAAAGAGCGAGGTTATGAGTTGTCTAGCAAATGTATTATTCTTATTATGGGGAATAATGAAACACAGGATTTTGACAAAGGCCAGAAACTGTGGGATCAAAAAAACATGAATGTAAATAGGTCTGCGTCAAAAGGGGATGCCCGATTAGTGAATAACGGTTCAAGCAAAATAGAAGACCAAAGTGTGGTTGTTGTTACAAATAATTGTTTGTAAGTTACAAACAATTCTTTAGCACATTTTTGGGAAACTAGGGGTCACTGAGTATTGTCTCTAAAGTATTCAGAAATCAAATGGATGGGATGGAATATGAGGGGTTCCAATTCTTTTAAGAATCAATCAATGAGGGAGGACATTTTTGGTACATTTGACATAATAATCCTACAGGAAACATGGTTGACTACTAGTTTTAGAGTGGACGGCTTTCTGATTTTGGAGCAACTAGCTGCATATCATGGTAGTGGTCGTCCAGTGGTGGGACTATTGATTGCGGTAACATGATCTTGCTAAGTGGGGTTACTCAAGGCAATTTGGCCAGAAAAACAGAACGTAGGGGGAAAAAAGCCTCTCATCCTGTGATAATAGTCACCCTTTATTAGAACCCCTCAAATTCTAAACTGTCCGATTTTTTTACATCATTGTCTGCAGTATTGGTGAAAGAAAATATACTAATTAGGAAGGCTGCGATAATTTTGACAGGTGATCTGAATTCTCAATGTGCCTCATCCAGTATTTTGGGAGAAAAGAGAAGTAGAGAGCTCAGTAGGGATGGTAGTAACCAGAATGCATTTTTTAAAGGGTGGTATCTTACGATAGCTAATGGGAATATAGAGGGGGATATTCCACCGGGATGCACATGGAAGAATGGATCATCTTGGTCAACTATTGACTACCTTGTACTATCTGTGGACTGGTTTGAGACATTTAAGGGCTTTTCCAGTAGTAATCACAATGTATTGACAGGGTTGTTTGTTCTCCCAGGCATACATTTAGATACTTTGTGTGTTAATGATGGGGGAATAGAGCAACAAGTTTCAAGAGGGGTCGTGCTGTCTTAAATCACAATTTACAGGATAAGGTTGATAATCTCTCGGACATTGACCTGGATGATCTATGCAATCCCTCTAATTTTATGGATTTTCTTTGGAACTACGCTTCTTCAAAAACCTATAATAAGAAGTCAATGGCACCCAATGCTCACTCCTTTGAGGAAGCAACACGGCTACGTAAAAGAGAGCTGAGGAGGTCCATTAGGGCCTTAAAGGCAAAATCTTTGAGTAAAGCAGATTATCTATTCGAGGAGAGGTGTTTGCATAAAAAATATAAAAACTGGTCTAAATCACATACATTTCTGCACTATCAGAAAGATGAGAAAGTTATGTTAAAGGCCTTGGGGAATGCTAATTCTCGTAACTTCTTGTTCCTGATCAATAAAACCCAATCCATGCAAAGTAGTATGCAATCTACTGCAGTCTCTGAACACTCATGGTATGGATACTTGGAAAGTATTTATAGGAAGCCAGAAGACTCGAAATGTACTCAAATAAGTAATTTTCCCTGGATCTTTAGTATAACTAAAGATTTTATAGCGGACAGAGTTATAAGATCATCGTCTTCCTGAGCAGCAGGACACAATGGCCTTTCAAATCAGATTCTAAAGTCAGAAGTGAAATTATGGTCACAGATCCTGCTTGCATTATTCAGTCATGTGCTGAAGATGAGATATCTGCCAGATTAGTGGCGCTCGGCTATAATTTATAAGAAGGGCGATCAAGCGGATCCTTCGAAATACCGGCAGATCGTCCTTCTGGATGCGTATATCGAGATTTTCACTGGTGTCATCTTAAATGAATTAGAAAGTTGGGCGGAAAGTAAGAAGATTCTATCAAAACACCACATAGGTTTTCTTAAGGGTCTGTACACCTATTTAAACAGGCTATTGTTGAGTATGATGAGTAGTTAATCTCTTTCAAACTGTTGTCCTATACTCTATGGTGCATGGATAGACCTCACAAAAACCTTTGACACTGTAAACAGGGCACGACTTTGGTTGAAGTTGAAAGAATGGGGGTTTCCCCAAGCTCTATTGGCTATGAAAAGTCCAGGCTACAGGTTAAATAACTCGCAGGGAAATTTTGCAGATTTTATTCTGACATAAAGCGGTGTGAGGCAGGGGTGCATCTTAGCTCCCTGCCTCTTTATTGTATATCTTTCTGATATAGCCTCTGTTTTGAAGCTGGTAGCTTTTACAAGCCCAAAGATTGGCACTGTAAGACTGAATTGTGTTGCATATACAGACGATAATTGTCTTGCTAGATTATACACTAATTGGATTACAACGTTTATTGCCAGCACTAGGGAAGTATGCAATTGTGAATAATCTAGAAATACACCCCACCAAATCAAAGATCGTAAAATGTAAA
Organism: Ambystoma mexicanum; assembly: GCF_040938575.1. Lineage (NCBI taxonomy): Eukaryota > Metazoa > Chordata > Amphibia > Caudata > Ambystomatidae > Ambystoma > Ambystoma mexicanum. Next base: position 246,528,476 of record NC_090921.1, on the reverse strand, counting down.
GATGCCTTTTAATAAATCACCACATTTTAAATGGGAAATGAATGATCAGGAGATACCAGTAGTAAAAGAAGTTATTTACTTAGTGTCACAGTTTACTGTTTCGAGGAATAATGATAACTCTCCATAATTTGGTTATCACACGAGAACCTTTATTCTTTTAATCTGTTCAGCAGTTTATGGGCTGTTGTAGGAGTTTGGATCTACCCAGGTAAACTATATAGTTCTTACTTTCATCTTCTTAGAAAGGCTGAAGGTTCATCTCTCCCCCTTCCTGATTGTGGAAAGTCTGAATCAAAACTGTCTTTATCTTGAACCCTGGAGAGAGTATTGGTTCTCCTTCAGGCTCTCTGTGGTTTCAACATTTAACATGGAAAGAAAAAGAAACTGATAACGTTTAATGGGGATCCAGTTCAGATTTTGTGTCCCACTGTATGCAGGACAAAGAATTTCCCTGTCGGTGTAATTTCTTCTCTCTTTATTCAGCTTCTGTTAGTATTCATGCATGTGAAAAGTCAATAATAATAATCTTTCCCCTTTTGCAACACTCACATATGTTAATATTCTCACGGCCACTTATCTCCAGCTGTGTGCGTTTACTTTAAACTTTTACTTCAGTCCTTATGGCACGGCTCCATGAGCGAGCGTGTCAGTTTAATTTCACTTCTCTCCGGGTGATATTTCAATGACAGCTCACTTTGTATCTGCAGAATTTTTATTAAGTGTAACCCGATTGTGTCCGTTTTATCTCACTTCACCTCAGAGCAACTTCATAGGTAGAACGCTTGGGGGTTCGCTTCCCTTCGGCAGCTGCAGCGTGTTACTCAGAGCTGATTTCCTCCGTGTCAGTTTCATTCGCTTCAGCTCTCAGGCAGAACGCTGAGTGTTTGCTTCTTTCCGCAGCCGCAGAGTTTAACAAATCTGTTATTTCTTTTCCTTCTCAGTCACTCGACTCTGACCGCAAGTCTTGTCAGTTGTGACCCTGGTCACTCGTGACAACCTTTCAACAAAAACAAAACTCTCAACTGCCTCGCTGTCGCTTCTCCTCATTTAGCCTAACGTGACTGAATGAAATATGCAGTTTATCTCTCAGGAATAAATTCGCTTGTTGTGGGCGTCAATATGCCCATTCAAAAGTTCCTTCCTCCTCCACACGCGCAGTCTGCAATGAACACCACACATTAGAGGAAAGCCCCCACACCTCTTGCAGATCACTTCTCATTCCTCCTTTCACCTGTCAATCAATTCACCAGGGACCCTCCTCCTGCATCTATCCACGCACCCTTTCATTGCCATGATGTCCCGTGATGCTGCATTTATCGTCGTGGCTCACCTTCTCTGGATTAACCCTTTCACATACCCCCCTCTCTAGGCCCTTACGTTTGGGAAGGGTGTGGGTGCATGACAATAGTCTGCTTGTGCCATCAATCGACCAGGGTGGTAAATGGTTTGGAAGGAGAAAGGTTGGAGAGAAAGAAACCATCTCAGTATTCTGGGGTTGGTATCCTTGTTCCTGGCTAGCCCGACTAATTGGGCGTGGTCCGTCACCAATGTGAAATGACGTCCCATGAGGTAGTACCAGAGGGCCTCCACTGCCCATTTGACCGCTAGACACTCCTTCTCTATGGTTGCATATCCCATTTCGTGGGAAAGTAGTTTTCGGCTGATGAAGAGAATGGGTCTCTCTGTCTCCCCTTTTTGGAATAAGATGGCCCCCAGTCCGGGTCCAGAGGCGTCGGTAAGCAGAAAGAAGGGCACATCATAATCGGGACATTGGAGAACTGCTTGATCTGTAAGAGCGTTATTTAATGCATTAAAGGCGGCCGTTGTAACCTCGTTTCGCCATTCCCGTTTGGTGGGAGCGGAGGATATTAGTAAGTCAGTCAGTCAGTGGGGCTGCTATAGTTGAGAAGTGCAGGATGAATCGTCAATAATATCCGATAAATCCTAGAAAGGCCCGGAATTGTCGGGTGTTGGCCGGAAACTGTAATCTTTGTATCGCCTCCATCTTCTCCTTCTGTGGTCTGATGGTCCCCTAACCGATGAAGTATCCCGGATATTTCGTGTGGAAGTTGGCCATATGAGTTTTCTTTGGGTTGATATGTAGGCCTGCTTGAACCAATTTAAGTTTTTAACATTTTAGTGTACGCCCATCCCCTTGCAACACCGTCTTTACCACTACCTATGTCCTGAAGACAGTTCGGTGTCCACAGCAGCGCTGTTCCATCCACACAGCCACTGCTATTCAACCACTCACCGAACCAGAAACACCAACAACTCTGAGTGTGTCGACAATGTTAGCATATTGCTACTTGATTTAGCAATACATGAAGTAACAGTCTCTCCTTATTTGTACCTACTAACCCACATAAAATGCATAGTACAATGTTTTCTATTATGCATAACCTATGTGCCACCCAAGGCACATGTTCATTCATGTAAATATGTGTCTTTTGTTCTTGTTTTTGTTATGTTAAATGAAACTTAATTTTTTCTATGACAAAAAACATTTTTAGTAACATTGTTTGTTCTTGGTGATCTCCAATAGCTAGTATCAGATCCTTGACCTAGCCTCACTGCTACCACATAGGTGACCTCCCCTGGTGCTAATGACAAGGGTAGCCTTTGACTCTAATCCCCTTTTTGCTATTCCTCTTTAGCAAGGAGTTCATAAGTCTCTGGAAGGTGGCTGGTGCCCCGTGAAGACCGAAAGGAAGTACTGTGAATTGGTAAAGACCAGTAGGGGTCGCAAAGGCAGTTTTTTCCTTGTTGGCTAGGTGTGGTGGAATTTGCCAGTAACCTTTGGATAGGTCAATGGTGGTCAAATATCTGGCTTTTCACAGTTTGTCGAGGAGATCTTCAATTCTGGGCATGGGGTGTGCGTCGAACTTTGATATCTCGTTCAATTTATGAAAGTCCATGCAGAACCTTGAACTGCTGTCGGGTTTAGACACCATTGACTGTGAGAAGGCTCTATCACTCCCATTTGTAGCATGGCCTGTACTTCTTGGTTGATGGTATGGATTCGGGCTTCTGGGATTCGGTAGGGGTGTAGTCTGATGGTGATACCTTGGGTAGTCTCTATGAGTGGTTCGACCAGGTGAAGATGAAACCATTTTTGAGTACTGGTCCACTAAATGCATCGGTTCTGTTCTCCGTGTGGAACTTAAATCGGAATTTATGTTCAGGGCTTCTTTTCCAACGTTTTCCAAACTCTGACAAAGGTATTCAGTTGGTACTTCTTCTGTGTTGATCATTGCGACCGTGGATGCAGGCTGTACATATTTTTTTAACAGGTTGATGTGGTAGGTTTGAAGGGTAGCCTTCCTGTCCGTATGGCGTACTTTGTAGGTGACTGGACCCAGAACTTGCTCTATGGTGTAAGATCCTCTCCATGCTGCCAACATCTTGTTCTCCGTGGTCGGAGTAGAACCAGCATCAGGTCCCCAACCTGAAAGTTTTCCATCCGGGTGCTTTGATTGTAGTACTGTTCCTGTCTCCTTTGGGCTTGTTGAAGGTTTGCTTGCACAGCGGCTTGTAGCTCCTCTATTATTTCTTTCAATTATGAAGCATATTCGTTAAGGGTAATCTCTTGTGTGAGTTGTTCTTCCCACCCTTCCTTTAATATGTCAAGCAGAGATCGTACTGGCCTTCCAAATAAAAGTTTGAAGGGTGTTACGTAGGGTCATCAGTATCCACGGTATCAGTCTGTCCAAATTTCTTTCTTCAGGGTTTGTCGTTTTCCTCAACATTAGCTTAATGGTTTGATTGTATCCCTCCACCAATCCATCCGTTTGTGGATGATAGACGGCTGTTCTCAATGTGGAGGGTCTCACACACTTGTTACTGAAGACATGAAATTGGTACCGCGGTCAGTCACAATTACTCAGGGAATGCCCACGTGGGCAATAAAAGGTACCAGTGAGTCAGAGATTTTTTGGGCATTGACGGTTCTCAAAGGGAAGGCTTCTGGGTAACGGGTGGCATAATCCACTATCACCAGCAAGTACTTATGACCCTGGCTAGTGGGGTCGAGGGGTCCTACGATATCCATTCCTATCTGGTGGAAGGGTTCGAGAATCAGGGGCAAGGGTTGTAAGGGAATCTTTATAATGTTGGCTCTGTTCTTTTTCTGGTACTCTCCACACTGCTGGCAGGACCTGACCACTTGGCCATATACTCCAGGCCAGGAAAATCTCCCTAGAATCTTCTGGGTCATCTTAACTGCTCCTAAGTGGCCTTCTCCCACTCATCACTGTTTCGTCCCCAGACCCCTTGGTTATTCAGTAGTATAAGCCCTTGTCTTTCATAAAATAGGGGTCTTCACCTCTTCTCTCTTCTTCCGTGGAGGCCCTGGCATGACTCAACACAGGATCCAGCTCCTGAGCCATCCGCTAACTGTCTCCTTGTTCGTCCAATTTTCAGTCTATTGTTATCGGAAACATGTTTTGTACACACCACTCTCTCTGAACCTTCCTTCTCTCTGCTCGGCTCCTTTTCTCCATAGTGGGAGGTGCTATAATCTCTTGATCATGAAAGGGAGCGTTCTTCAGCCAGCTTTTCTCAATGTTTTGTATAATGCAGTAAAGATTGGGGACATCCAAACCGACCAGAAGGTGCTCGGGCAACACAGGCATCAAGGCAGCCCTTACGTCTATTTGTTCCCCCGCCAGCTTAATCTGAATCTCCTTAGTAGGATATCTTTTAATATCCCATGCACACATCTAATTGGAATGCTTCTGTCAGTCTTAGGGTTGGCACCTAGCAGATCAGTGCTGACTGCCGTTTGTAGGCTTCCAAAGTCCCTCCACCTCTGAGTCCCAGGTATACACATATGGAGATTTCGTGGGCTGATCTGATTCCGGAAAGTCTCCCTCTTTAGGTACCTCGATGGTTCCGACATCCATGGGTTCAGTCTTATTTCTTTTGGCACATAGTCTGGCTAGATGGCCCTCTCTTTGCATTCAAAGCATTGAGGTCCTCTGGATCCCAGGCCGGGTGGTCTACTCAGCATACTTCCCTCGCTGCCAGGACGGGTTCTTGGTCCTTCCCACTCTGGTTGTCTGATCATGGAGTTAGGCCATCTCGGCGTGGTAGTATATCGGCTTGTGGTGCAGGAAGGTCCACTGATTAATTTGGCTGGTGGAGGATATGTCACTAGTCTGCCTTGCCCTGCTTTTTGATAGGCCGGGGCGATGTTAACTGCCTCCATCAAACTGGGTCGATGATGTTGTCTCACCCAGCGTTGTATAGGTAGATGAAGTACTTCAACAAATTGCTCTAGAAAAATCTTTTCCGCCATCTCCTGGGTCGTGGAAGTGACCGTTTGTAGCCACTTGTCTCCCAGCTCTTTTACTCTATAGAACAGCTGTCGGAAGGTTTCATCATGTAACAGTTAAGTTTCTCTAAATTGTATTCGGTAAGCGTTGTGACCCAGTCTCTCAAAAACCACTCTTTTCATGTCCACATAGGTAGTATCTCCTGTAGGATTTGCTGAATGGTACACGCTCTGCATTTCTCCAGTCATCAGTGGTACAATATAATGACACCATCTATCTGCCGCCACTGCGCATTCCTTGCCACTGTTTCAAAATGTGCAGGGTCTTCTCTCTGTGTTCGCTTCTTTCCAGTGGCTGCAGCGTTTAACAAATCTGTTATTTCTTTTTCTTCTAAGTCACTCGACTCTGACTGCAAGTCTTGTCAGTTGCAACCCTGATCTCCCGTTACAACCTTTTAACAAAAACAAAACTCTCGACTGCTTTGCTGTTGTTTCTCCTCATTCAGCCTAACGTGACTGAATTAATTATGCAGTTTATCTCTCAGGAATCACTTTGCCCGTCGTGTGCTTCAATATGCCCATTCAAAAGCTCCTTCCTCCTCCACACGCGCAATCTGCAACGAACAGCAACAAACACAACACACATTAGAGGAAAGTCCCCACACCTCTTGCGGATCACTTCTCATTCCTCCTTTCACTTGTCAATCAATTCCCCAGAGACCCCCATCATGCATCTATCCACGTACCCTTTCATTGCTGTGATGTCCTGTGATGCTGGATTTCTCCTCCTGACTCACCTTCTCTGGATTAAACCCTTCACACTTAGGTATCAAAATAAGATCTTTTTCTACTTTAAGACAATTGATTTCAGATGTGGAGGGCAAACTAATTCAGTTGACATATCAGATGAAAAATATCCTCTACACATATTGTAAATTCTCGCTAGTCCCGTTGGTAAGAATCTATGTGGCTAAGGTTATTCCCTCCCTATTGTATGGCTTAGATACAAGTCCTCTTTCGGGATCACTAGATTGGACAACATTAGAAGGTGGAACTTGGAAGCAAGTGTTAAATTTACCTCAAAGTCTTTCGATTTCCTCCTCAAGATATGAGTTGGGCTTGCAGTCAATGCGTTCTTACATGGACTGAAGCATTGTTTCTGTATATAGGTCCTTTAAACATCCCCAGAGGAACATTTTATATGAGGATGAAAATCAGGTGGTGAATAGTTCTAAAGATGTGCTCTTGAATCATATCCTGCAAAAGTATGTATGCTCCGAACAAGATCTGGTTTTAAATCCCATGAGGGTCAAAGAACAGTTAAAATGACAAGACGGGATCCATACAATATATATTATGCATAATCTAAAAATTGCTGGCTATCTATGGTTGCTGGATAAGCCAAGAGGCTGTCTTGCAGCATATTTGAGGCACATTCCAGTTGCTGGATCATGCACCGAATGTTTAAGATTTTGCTTAAATCTTTTGCCGACAAGAGAGATAAAGTTCAGACGGCACAATGAACTGGAAGGGAATGATCTTTGTACTCTTTGCACTAAATTAGCGCATCAGACTCTAAGACATATAGGGCCTGATTCATGGAACGTTTTCCTATGGGATTGCACCATTATAAAACACCTCCATGAATCAGGCCCTTAATGTTGGACTGTGAAGGCACCATGGAGTTGAGAATAAGACTCCTCTCTCATTTTGCAATATTACGTTTAGCTACTATCAGTCCAAGTGATTTCCCCCTGTTGAGCATCTTGTAGCTCTTAACCCTTCGACAGGGAAATAAACCTATTATACAATGCTTAACTAATAAGGGAACCTGTAGACCTGTAAGCTCAAATAAGCTACCTAACAGTTGATCCCAAAGCATCTAGACCATATTGCAACCCCACTACATATGCAAATATGATCTGAGCTCTCTATTGCAGCACCAAACAGTATGGGTCTGCGCCTCACACCATCTTCCCTATTACAACCAGAGTCATATATTCTTGCATGACTCATTCGTATTGTATCCACTGGAAGCATGCATTCCTGGACACCTGTTTTGTATGTAATACAACTCTATTTCATTCGCCATCAGTGAATGGTTCTCCTATATCATTTTCCCATTTATTCAACTTCACACCACCATCATTCCTGGCTGTCACATCCATTGCATAAATCTTGGTGATATGTTTGCCTCCCCCACCAACCGCTTTATTGCACCATTAATCTCCTGTGTTTTTTGGACGTTGCGGGAACCCATCCCACAAACTCCTAACCTCCGTCATCAGTCTGGCAAACTCCAGGATGTTCAGACAGACAAGGGGATGCTCTCTTTTAAAATCTTGGATGTTTACTGCCCTCTCACTCACGTATAAGCCCTCCTTCCTTCCCTACATTAGTACTGTTTTTCCCTCCCAAAGCATAGCACAGCCTACTTCCAGTTAGACTAATCTCCGGCAGAAACATCAGCCTCTGATCCGGACGATTATTCCCCTGCCACCATATGCATATCAATGTTGCTACCAGTGAAGGGTGTGACCTAAGCTCCCTCACTCTGTCCCCTATTAAGTCAAACAGTTGGAGTGGCTTAGAAGCAGTCACTATCATACTGTTGACAGCGTCCGCCTGTGAATATAAAAAACAGTCTACTATCTGTTATAACATAGCTGCCCAATAATAGTATTTGAAATTCGGAGCTCCATTACCCCCCTTTCCTGCAGCAGTTTTAGAGTTGACAAAGCTATCCATGGGCTACTCCACTTCATATTAACTTTCCCAATATCATAAACTGAGCATGTTAAGAGTGAGGTTTGAGCCTGCTAACCAACATACTAAAGAAGGGTAAACGGGTGCCTGTGTTCCACCAATTTCAAACTGCCCTCCCACAGAACTTTAACCTCTTGCCTACCATTGGAATTATGGAAATGTCTGAGCTTCAACACTGCCTCTTTCCCCAGAAAAAAAGAAAGAAAGAAAGAAAGAGAGAAACAAAGAAACAAAGAAAGAAAGAAAGAAGACAAAGAGATTAAGAAAAAAGAGAGAGGCATTTGGAGCTAGAGAAATGGAACGGTCTGCAAATGGTCTGGGATTGAATATGCGGGTTGCAGGTTGTTTAGCCTTGTAAGGCCAACTCCTACCTGACTCCCATCTAAGATCTCCTTCTTACACTACAAACCTCCCCACAAATGGCCACCACAGGACTAGCCGTTAGCAAATCGACCGAGCCACAACTAAGCTCTCTTTAGCCCTGTTGCACTCTACATCCCTGTTGCACTCTACATCATCAGTGGCTAACAAGACATAACGTGTTGTAGTCTATAATATTTGGGGCTCTTCTCTATCAGTAAAATACTCACAAATGTATCTGCCAAACCCATAATAGGGAGATTGGAACTCAGGAACCAGGTACTTCCGACCTGCACATATTAACACAACTTGTTCCCTACTGTTTCACTAATGAACCCCACACCCTTTTTTCTTACAGAGCCAAGGGCAGCAAGGCCACCAATAGTGGCAGATGGGTGACATACAAGACCACTGAAATTACTTTACATTCAGTCTTCTTCCTTTCACCCTCCTCTGGATCTCCCATGGGACCATTTCCCAATGACTGGCTCTGAACTCTGTTGATCTTTCTCTGTCTATTGCTTTCTGTCTCATTTACTTGTTTTGCTTTTTTCTTGTTTCTTACGTGTACTCTATTTTCTAGTTCCTTTTACCCTACATTGTAATGTTCCTGGGATGCTCTATTAGCAATCTTCCAACATGTAATAATTTCTACATCAAAATGTTTAGATTCTGCCTGGTATAAACATAAGTATATGGACTAGATTTCTTAATCTGTAATCAATGTACATGTTTTTAATAATCTTAACTATACCCACTTGTGGGCAATGATATCGACCATTGAATTGAGCAGGCACAATGCGCCCCATTATGCTTCATTTGGAGACTAATAATGGGAGGGATTATATCTATTTGCAGATGGAACTGGAGAGCATACCGGCCAACTGACCCTCATGTGTAAAACTATGATTCCAGAGAGGAAAACCATAATCTGCAAGAGAGGTAACAGGTTTGTACACAGAAGATTCAAAGGGCTGCTGGAGATGGAGATTAAAGTCTCCCAGTACCACTAACTTGGGGTAGATGAGAGCTAAATCAGCTATGGTTTGCACAAGTTGATAGGTGACGTAGCCCGGGGGACGATACACAATAAGGAAGTAAACGGAAGTGACTGGAGATACCTGCTGTTTAATAATAAGTAACTCACATGCTAAATTATAAGCTTATTGAATTTACTGACATTTGTATATTTACTCAACTATAAAGGCAACTCCACCTCCAACTTTAAGTGGTGAGCGGTCAAGTTGGAATATATATCGAGCATTAACCAAGAGAGCCCTCAGTAAAGGATGAGGGCAGAAGGTCTTGTTAGGAGCAGTGGAGGCAGCGGCAGGTTGGCATAAAAAGCCAGGAGGCCAGAGTGATTTTTTTAGGAGCCAGAGCAGTAAGTTCATCACGAGAATAAGAAATATGGGCATAGAGGGGATGAGTACCTCCATCCATTGAGGCCCAGAGCCCAGACTTGTCCCGGACGGGTTTGATTAAGCGTTCGTGTTGTCTATGATGAGTGCCGGAGGGAATCGAGAATGAAGCGGAGGACCGCCGGTTAATAGCCAAAGGAAGAGGACTTGCCAGAGTACACAGAATGTGTTCTGCAAGCAGTAAATGAAAGGCAGCAGCAAGGCTAATCAATAGTATGCTGACAGCATCTAAAATCCACCATCAAGGTGACAATTTATTTAGAAAATAGCCGGACTAAAAGCATAAGTCACCCTGAAACACTGTTTAAGGGTTAAAAATGTGCAATAAGTAGCAACAGAAGTAAAAAGACACAGAGCAGCTTTATAATGGTTGCAGCGACATCACCTCTCACAGTTGCATGCTCTCTCTCTGGCAAATAAGTGACGGAGGCAATCGAGAATGAGGCGTAGGACGGTTAATAGCCAATGCTAGAGTGTACAGAATGTGCTCGGGAAGTAGTAAATGAAAGGCAGCAGCAAGGGTAATCAATAGTATGCTGACAGGGTTTAAAATCCACAATCAAAGTGACACAATTTATTTAAAAAGTAGCCAGACTAAAAGCATAAGTTAACCTGAAACACTATTTAAGGGTTATAACGTGCTAAAAAGTAGCAACAGCTAATGGCTTAATGTTTTTCAAGAAGGCTCCCACTTCCTAAATGAGCATCTCTTTGGGAAGCTAAATATGCTGAAACGGCCCACAGCTTTGGATAGTGTGATCATTCCTGCATAGCACTGGCATGCCAGAATGTAAGGCGTGGGGGTGTATTGTGGCCCTTAAAGGCTTTTTTGTATTGCTTAAAAGGGCCAGAGACTGCAAAGGGGCATTTGTAAGAGCACAAGTGGGAGCCCCAAGTAAATGGCAGGTACCTACGATCATTTTCTTGTTTTTGGGATGTTTAGGATGATCAAATGAGGGACTATATGTCATCTGAACACCACTGGGGTTTCTTTTGAAAATCACTGTTCTCTGCTTTGTTAATCCAATCGAAACAAAAAACACTACAACTCCCAGAAAGCATTGATGTGTTACATGAAAGAGCAGGAATGGAGAACACTTGATCAGGTGACATGGAGTCAATTTGCCATACTATGCTGTTTATTGGAGGGCAAAAAAAGTTAAGTAGGAGAAACGAAATATTTGTACCCATTTTTTATTGTTTCTGCCCTTTATGTTTTAGATGCCAGAGCTGTACACTTTTTAAATTTTAAGGATTAAAGGATTACGGTTGAGGGGATTACTTTTTCAATTTTGGATTTGTATGTGTCTAGGAAAGAGAAAAAGTTATTTACTGTGAAAATGTTAGATTTGCAAAGGTGGAAAATAGGTATTAAAAATGTGTGTAGTGAAAAGATTTTTATTTTCTTTGTTGCCACTTTATAAATTGAGATTGCATGCTTATGTACCTTCAAAATTGTATTCAATCAATTGTCCAATTTAAAATCAATGACCCAGTTACAACCATACAACCCATAACATGTATTGTCATCATACAGTAAGGAACTTACATTGTTGCCAGGTACTCACATACATTGGCAGCTTTTGCCATCGGACAACAGCAACTAGCACAATTTACTATGCATTTCAATATGTTGTCATTGTACTTGCATCATATAATTTGTGTGATTTTTATAGAGCTTCACATAGGTGTACTACTTCTATCCTCTGTATTAATCAGTATTATTATCCACTGATGGAGCTTGATTCATTGCAATCAGAATGAGGGCCCAACAAGGGTTTCACACCTGTCTCATTTTTCTATTCCCAAAACAAGCATGTTCAACAATCTATCATTTGTGCAACTATTCGCCAGAAGTTAACATTATACGCCCAGGAACTCACCACATTATGCAGCTATTGTCACCAAAGTAAAATGCTTTAGTGCTCATGTTATTTTCTAGATATTTCCATCCTATTAGACATTCCAACCCTCCCAATTTTGGCAGGAGACTCACGATTTTTCAATTAAAAATATTGCTATTATTTTACTTACCCTCCTGCTTAAAATAATTCTAGTGCCAATGCAAACCTATGCGGAAATTCATTTCTGCCGCTTTCTGTGTTGAAGTCTCCTTCCCAGGTGCTACAGAATGTTGGGATATATGATGCTAGAGGCTGGTATTCTCACCATGTAACAGGGTTCCCCGTTAAATGCTCACATACCCACACCATTTTGCGCGTTATACTTTGTCTGATCATGTGACAACTTGACTGCTTCACCTCATAGTCTTCCTACTTGTCAGACCTTCCTCCATAACAATTGAAGTAGTCAAAGAACTCTTTGTACCATAAATGTATTTAACATATTAGGGAACTGGCTAATTTTTACAACCGCCTATTTTTTTTTTATTCAACACCCATCTTTCAATCGTCTGCAGGAACTTTCGGAACAGCCTCTGAGTGCTGTGTTCACCAACTGAAGAGAGCTTTTGCCTTGGGTGCAATTTTGTCTAGAAACTGCACTGGCAAAACAGCTGATTTAAGAGGCTAGACTAAGGATGGCACTGAAAGTGGCCCAAACTCGTGAAGCCAGCGAGTTCGTTTTCTTCGTAATAATTGCACACCGTCAACACTATTCTACGTACGTGCACTTATTTGTCCTCATTTCAATCAGTGGGCTGCATACATTATACTCATTACATTTAACATTCAAATATTTACCCTTGAAGGCCTGTAAAAATTTCCTTTGAAAGAAGACCATTACAGAAATAACAAACTCCATTGCAACAGCCGCAGACGCCAAGCTTCCAGTCTGTAAATTTGCTTGGACCAGCTTGCCCATTCTGTTTTTCCGCGATGGCTGCATGACGCTCCGCAGCCGTCCTAACACGCTCCTTAAAACGCGTGCCTTGTCATCTTGCCTCCTACGCACTAGAACATTCGAGATGCTTCCCTGCTCGCGCGACGCACCAGCTACGCACGGCAAACTGAGGCAGGCACGCGCCTTCGCTGCCGACCAATCGCCTGGTGGGGATACCCAACGTGCCCTCCTGTCGGGGTTTGGATACTACATGATTTACCTTTCAACTTTTTGGGAGTCTCACAAGGGGGTGTCGGTGAAGTGATAGAAGCAACGGTCGGTCACCCACTATTGATATGATAATAAGCCAGACAGAAGCTACGGTAAGATTTGGGGAGCTTGGGGCGAGAGACAGTGAGAGAACACAGAGCTACACAGCAATTACTGCAGTGCCATTATGCTTGCAGTAAAGTTGTGTTGCTAAAGCCACAGATTATTCCAAAAGCAATGTTGTGATTGAGATAACACCGTGGTTTATATAATACTTTACCCATGCCATGCCATGTGTGAGAAGATTATCCAGGCATGTTATGTTTCACTTTGAATTACTGGACTTGTAGTTTTGTCTTACCCATTTTAAACGTGGGACTTTCTCGTGCATTGTACGAGGAAACGTGAGCATGCGGAATATTGTATTGTGAAAATAAGAACGGTTATCACTCAACTCAGGATACAGGCAGTGTATGAAGCATGAAAACATTTTCTGATTGCAGAAGTAACAGCGCATCCTACTCCTTCCCTGAGGATCCCCCCTGTTGGGCGTCGCCTGCCATGGACATCCGGCAGGCGCCCCTAGGTGCTGTTTCCTCGCAGCAGTTTTGGGGTCTGCCATCGACATCCGGTAGGCCCCTTGGCACTATGGAACATCAGCGCCATCGGGGTGGGGGCACCGCCTGCCAGGCTCCTGACCATGCGGACCTCTGCCACCATCCTGGCACGAGGGTCCCATGGCACAAGGGCCTGCAGGCCTATATCATTAATGAGACACGGACTCAGACCAACCTCTTATGGAGTCTGCAGCCGTTCTGTCTCACGTGCCTGCAGCAGCTCCTTTTATTAACCTGAGCCATGACCCATCTTAAAGGGGCAATACACGTGGGAGGGACACATCCCCTTAAAGGGGCAATGCACGTAGGAGGGTCACCCACAACACTCCTCCTTTTTCATAACAAACGACAAACGTGACTAAAACATACATGTGTCCCACTTATTACAGAACGACAAACTGCCTCTCACGTCAAACCTTGCGGGACACCCACATACTACAAAACATCACTAACACATACCTAGCTAACTCAAAATCGTTACCGATATAAAACATGCAAACCAATTCTAAACATGCTCTGTCGGTGACAGTCGCGGTGGATGAGCTGCCGGTGGAATGTAGGCAGTTCTCCCACAGTTTATAAAACCCTTTATTAACCTGGGGTTCGGAGAGGCAACCACTGAAACAAAACACCACGGTTGGCAGCTGGCACTACACGCACACCTAGCAACTGCAGGATCACAGCTTCATGCTGATTTTCTTTACGGAGACCACTTCAGGCATTTATTTACTAACCAGGTTCACCGCATCAAAATACACAATATTACTGAGTCCACTTTAAGCACTTGCAGGACTGCGGGAGGCCACTTCGTCTTCCATCAACGTCCGTTCCGGAGTCACCTCCCAAGTCCAGGTCCATTGATGACACAGTTCACCACCAGCAAAGCCGCACCTGACAGGCGGTGTCAGGGGCCACATCGGCCTAAACCCTTGAATTTATGGGCAGTCCGTGCAGGAGTCACTTCCCCAAATCCGAATCCCACTTGGTCCAGTTCACAGTTGGCAAAGCCGCACCTGGTCGCTGCCAGGGGCCACATTGGCTAGTCCCGTGATGTTAAAGGCAGTGCAGCAAACGCAGCCCTCCAGGCATCCATGCTGTTCGATGTATCCCTTCCCTGGCGGCATGGGCTACGGGACATGATGTTAAGGGCAGGGCAGCGAGACGCAGATCGCAAGGCGTCCTAGCTGCTCCATGCACTGTAGATGGGGATGGTGCCATAGATCATGCACGAGGTGATAGGACATTGTTCACCCCCCTCTTCACGATGTTCCACAGTCAGGAGTGTCTCTTTCCTCCAGTGGCACAGAAGGGCGCATAAAAGCTCATGCTGAGATGCAACCCACACCCTTGTCCAGTGAACCACTTCCCCGCGGCGGGTGCCAGGGCCACCCGTGTTCGTTAGTCAGACCTCGGTTGTTGGTTGACCCCAGGGGGGGCCGGTAAGTACCTCCCCGAAACCCACGTTGGCCTGTACTCCCGACCGGATGGCATGCTGGGGAACGTTAGTGTCAGGCGACCAGTGTGTCATCTATGGCAAGCAGTCTAGGCCACTGGTGAGGCAGGCCCGGTGGCGTGTGGGACAGGGTGTCCTGCTTTCCTGATAGCACTGCTCCAGGGTATTACTTTCACTTATTGATGTGGTGCTGTGCGATTGTTCACTTTTCTGCAATGAGCACTGAACGGGCATGCTGGACGTGGTTCTTACCATCCATCAGTCGGTACTGTTTTACGCATTGGGAAGGCTGAGGCATTGAGTTATTCTCCGATGTCTTTATTTCCACCATTTTGTTTGCTTTCTCACCAGGTGTTCGAGGGAGATACGAGCACGGTCAGAATCAACGCACACACTGTCGCCCCCAATGGCCAGCCGACAGCCGGCCCTTACGTGGTGACTCATGACAACCTCCAACTACATCGTCGCAAACCCACTACCCGACTGCAGGAATGTATGGGCAGGGGAATGCTGTTTCTTCACTGCCGGAGTGTACAGGTTACCAGACGATGCACCCGCATGTTTGGGTAGAGAGCACCCTCTCTGTTCTCCACCGCATGATGGGGCAACCAGTGCATGCTCACGTATGTTGTGGGCAGCTCTGCCACACCTTCTGTTGTCCGGAAACTGCGACACCAGACCCCTGGGTACAGCGTTGTCCTCTGTCACCACCACGGCCCAGGCTCATCAAAGGCTATTTGCCTACAGCTTTTACTGGGGTCATCATCCCTTTCACAGGGTATCCCTGACACAGCCGATCCACTGGCCCTGAGTATTATGCTGGTTTCAGGCCATTCCCACTGTGTCCCGAGGCATTGTGATCAAACATGAGATATGGAGCACTTTATCATTTTTCTTTGTTGCTCCGACACGGAGCCTGGTGACTGCACCGTCTGTAGGGCTCCAGCAGCCGGCCCAGAGAGGCTGTAGACATCTGGTGCCTCTGCTCCCCAGGCAGGCTGGGCAGTCACCTCCCCTGGCCTGCCCACAGACACGCAGCATCCCTCTCCCCGGGTGGAGAGTTCTTTATTAATTTGCGGCAGCGCCGCCAGCACTTCCTTCCCTGGGGGCCAGCGGGTCTTCTATCCGCCCCTCCAGTTAGCCCGGGCAGCAAGTGAGCCCGAACGCGTTCTCCCTTTCCCGGCGGCGGGTGCCGCAGGATTTGGAGGTCGGCTACCTCCCTGGTCACACGAGCACCTACCTTGCAGAGGGCCGTGGCCAGGGAGGGTCGCCGGCAAGGGCTCCTCTCTTCCAGCGGCAGAAGCCTCTCGCAGGCACTTTCCTCTGCCGGCAGCATCGGCTGCCCGATATTTTCAGCCCGAGGCGTTTTCTCCAGGGGGAGGTCCCGTATCCTTTCTTGGGGCAGCAGGCGCTCCAGTTCCTTTTGGGTAACACAGCCTATCTCTTTGCAGCAGATGCCGCTCAGCATGTCTCCATTGGGGTGGGGGTGGCCAACAATTCTCTACTTTGTTGCGGGCATGCTTCTGGTGGGAGAACATTCAGGAGGTGCGATTTCTTACCACCCTCCGTGGCCGCGGTGGCTCATCTCGTCCCCTTAGGGGCACAGCACCCCTTCCTGCGGCAGGGTACCGGCATGCTCTGCCCCCAGCCGCACGAGCACCCTATTCAGAAGGCCGCGGCCAGGGCGGAGACAAGCAGGGCGCATCCCCTCCCTGAGGCGATGGCCTGCCGCTCCTCCTCCTTTGGCTGCGGCCACGTTGACATTCTCTCTGGTGTCGGGAGATGCATCCAAGAGGTGGTGGGCCGGGGAGGGCTGCGAGTGAGACAAAATACCCCGGCCGCACGAGACCCTCCTCAGAGGGCTGCGGCTGGGAAGCCAACTGGCATTATTCCCACATTGGCTTCTCGTTGCGTGGCGATGTATGCCACATGCCGCTTTGTTACGGCTCCTGCTCCCTCGTGTGTGGTGATGGATGCCAGCACGTCGCCTTCCTCGTCTCTTTGCGGCAGAACGCCGCCAGGTGTTTACCCCACCGCTTACACTTGTGTTACTGATCTGCTCCAGGGTGAGGCACACCAGCACTCACCACTGGATAGCCCAGTCTTGCGGGGCCAGCGCAGTTCTCCTCATTGCGGCAGGGCCGCCGCACCCTGCCTAGGGTGGAGCCTGTCACCTTCCTCTTTAGGATTGTGAACTCGAGGCTGCCTGGCAGGAGCGGTGTGCCTCATCGTCCAGTCCACACTCTTTTTTTTTTTTTTTCGCGGGGGTGGGCCGCACCTCCTTTCCCATCTAGGGCTCTGACACCCGTTCTTCTTGTTGTGGCTGGGGGAGCGCTCGCACGGTCGATGCCGCTTTTCCATTTTCGTGCGGCCGAGGCCGCTTCCAAGTTTCCACTGCGGCTGGTGCTGCGTGCGCCGAGCCACCCCATGTTGTGCGGCCTCCGAGTGGGGAGGGGCTGCTCACCCTCCTCCCCACACGGCGGATGCTGCCCTCAACGGGGGGCGGGCAGCTCACCTCCCTCCGACGGGAGGGGAGCACCAGCTCCTCGATTTGGCGGCTGACACCGCGGGGCCATCCCGCTCCACATGGGTTGGGGGCGCAGGCCCACACACCCCTCCATACAGCTGAAACCGCTCGCCGCCTCGCCCAGGCGAGTGGGGAGGGGCAGCACCTCACCACGCTACGGGCACGCAGGGCCCTTACATCTTCGTCGCCATTGTTGGGGGTCGCCTGCCATGGACATCTGGCAGGCGCCGATGGGGGCTGTTTCCTCGCAGCAGTTTTGGGGCCTGCCATGGACATCCGGCAGGCCCCTTGGCACTATGGGACATCAGCGCCATCGGGGTGGGAGCACCGCCTGCCGGGCTCCTGACCATGCGGACCTCTGCCACCATCCTGGCACGAGGGTCCCATGGCACCAGGGCCTGCAGGCCTACATCATTAATGAGACACGGACTCAGACCAACCTCTTATGGAGTCTGCAGCCGTTCTGTCTCACGTGCCTGCAGGAGCTGCTTTTATTAACCTGGGCCATGACGCAGTCATGGCCCATCTTAAAGGGGCAATACACGTGGGAGGGACACATCCCCTTAAAGGGGCAATGCACGTAGGAGGGTCACCCACAACACTTCCTTCCCTTTGCGTCCTCACCTTCTACTACACTGACATCTCACAGGAGGTGACGATATAACATCCCCCCTTAACATCTCTCCCAGTCTATGTTTTTTGGTTTGTGCTATTAGGTGCCACCACAACGATTGCATTCTAGTACAGATAGGGAGAAATGCCATATGAGGAGGGGCACAAGGCATGTATGTGTTGTTTGGTTATTTGCGCACCCGTTGACTGCCCATGGCCATGCTAATCAATATGTCGGTTCCCACCCAGTACCCGCCCCTCCCGGCACAAAACACCTCCTCATGGGAACTCTTTGAGCTCGCTTAAACAAGCCTTTCTATCAAACTTTGCACTAAAAGTGACTGCCATTGTTTTTTTTAAAAGCATTCCTCTGACAGTTAAGGACTTAATTTGGTGTTTAAATGCACTACTGTTGTAATATAAATGGCTTAACCAGGTCTGGGCTTCAGCCACTCTGTATGTGAGCACCATCCGTCCTTCACTAAAGTCTTGTTAACAAGCATTAGCAAAGTCAACAGTTTTGACTTGTGTATAAGTATTATGCAATAGGCATTTTCCAGGCACCGCTATTAGATGGCCATGCCTCGCCCCATTTTGCACCAGCTACCTTTGATAGCCAGTTAATACCACTTTGCTAGTGCCTGGTACGTGCCTTTACCATGCCTTCACAATAGCCCAAACTGTTGGCTGCGCCAATGCTTCTTATTAGCATGTTAAAGTGCTTGATCTCCCGTCGAGGCCAGGACGGTGGGCTTCCTCTTGTTGAGGAATTATCAAGCGTTCTTTTCCAGCCACACCTGGGATAAAGCCCTGCCCACTTTTATCTAAAATCTTCTGACCTCTCCTCTGAGGTATGTACTTGCCTGTTATGATCTTAGCAGTCTGCAACCAGTGTTGCATTTAATGATCTTGAGCGAGTTCAGGTAAAATGATGTCCCTTGTTTGCTGGTGGGTTGTTGTCACACCAGCACTACATACTCTATCTTGCATGAGATGTGTTTTGCATGTCTCTTTGAATCAATGTAACTTTACATTTTTGCTCTTTGTGTGCATCGTTTTGGGGAAAGAGGGAATATGCCTGATAGGTTTGCTGTGGTTTTGGTGCATGCAGAGCGTAGTACCATGAGCTCTATGTGCAGGTCGGTTTCTAAGTGTCCTGTTTTCAATGCAGAGAGGCATCCATGTCTAAAAAGGAGTCTTCCATGCCCTTTTTGCAAAGACGTATTGGTCGGGGCAATGCTGTCTAAGTTAGCTGAAGAGGTGTGTGCAAGTGGATAAGTTGGTCTTTGTGAAGTATTTTTCAGTTTAGAAGATGAGAGAATGTGAGTATAAATTGTTTAGTAGGGAACAACATAGAGCATTCCGCGGATATGTCATAGAGCAAATTTACAGTGGGGCACATAGTCAGGTATTAGGGAGCAGTTTACAGTAGGATACTAAGAGCAAATCATAGTAGGTTTGGATTATGGCTTGACACCCAGGAGACAGAAGTTATGGTGGGACACCAGAAAAACAAATATTGGCAAAAGTTTGGGCTTTTGGTTAGGTATGGGGATAGGCACTTGACAGACACTGCCATAGTGGCCATTGATGGGAGCAGGTGCAAAATGGTGTGAGTAGCTGTGCATCTAATAGCAGTGCCTGGCAAAAGCTTAATACGTATACATAACACAAACCTGTTGGCTTTGCCAATGCTTGTTTTTAACAGGATGTCAGTAAAGGCCACACAGAGTGCTTATAAATCTAGCGGCTGAAGGCAGGCCTGGTTAGACATTTTTATTACACCAGTAGCAGGTTTACAACTCCAAATAAGCCATTGAAGGTCATAAGTTTGCTGGATCCGGCAGGATACCAGCAAACTGCCCCTACTGATATCCTGGTATTACTGGTATATTGCAAGCAGTGGAAAGGGCGATACATCGTCATTCCATGGAGTCCCATAAAAATCTATGGAGGGGTTTGTCGGAATTACTGGCACCAGTAGTACCAGTAATTCAGGTATTTATGTGCTGTTGGGGCCTGATTTACCGGCAGGTCAGGCCTTGTGGTAAGTCAGTGCCTCAAACGGCAAACTTTTTTTAAACGGTCTGGAAAAATTGCCATTGCCGGAAATTATACCAGCATTTTTAGCAGACCAGGTAACATGCAATGACCCCCATTAACTCTCAGAAGACTGCTTTGAAAAAAACACTGGCAGGCACTTCGAGTGCAAAGCTTGATGGTAATGTTTGATTAAAGCAAGCTGAACAGTTCCAACGAGGAGGTGTTTTGGGCGGGAAGGGGCAGGAATGGGTGGGAATGGCCATAGGGATTAGCGTGGCCATTGGCATTCAATGTGTGCGCACATAACCAAACAACACCTACAGACTATTCATCCCTCCTCATATGCCAGCCTCCCTATATGTACTCAAATGCAATAGTTAAGACATATAGAGCAGCCCAAACTAAAAATCCCAGTAGGGCACAATTTAAAAGGGGGAGACCCAGGAGCAAACCTTTGGCAAGACTGGATGCACACATTATGGTATTCTTTCTTTACTCATTCCTCTCTGGCAGATCTTTGTCCAAGTGGGATATGTTTGCCCCTCCCCCATGCCAGTACTTTGTGGAGTGCCCAAACTCTCATCGGCACCTTGGTGTTCAGCAAGTTGATTTGGCCAGACATGGATAGTGATCATAGAGGAAGGTATCAGAGTAATAATTCAGTTGGACGGCATGATACTCATGGCTCAGGAAGCCCAGTCCCTAACAGAGCAGATGGACTGGGTTGTAAGACAGATGGACTGGCTCGTAAGATTGTTGCAAAACCTTTGCCTTTTCATACATTTGTAAGAATCAGGGATGTTCTCCAGTCAGAAGTTTGGGATTCCTGGGGTTCTCGGTAGGCACTACAAAAGTGACATTGACACTTCATTATATTGATAAAGAAATTATTTTTTACGTGGACCATCAAGCAGATATCTCTGAAATAACTATCGAGGGTTATGGGGCTCCTAGCATCCTCAATAAAGTTCCTTTTTCATCACCACTGCATTACAGGGCTGTGCAGAAGCTGAATATTCAGCATTTGCAGAGGGCTAGCATATCACCAGATAGGAAATTCAGACCAAGAGGTCTTGACAGAGCTAAATTTATGGCTACAGTACAACGAGGTTTAGAATGGCCAATCTCTATTTGGGGATATTCAGACATGATTGTTGAGTCAGACACAGGCACAGCTGTTTGGGGAGCCATGTTGGCTTGATTACATCAGAAGGAAGGTGGTCTAAGCATGTACTGAACATGCACATTAACTCTCTCTAGTTGTTAGCTTGACCCTTGCCCAAAAGATTATTCTTGAATGACAGAGTGAATTCTTTCATCCAACTGAGGCTATAAATCATGTTAGTGTTGAAATATACTAACCACCTCAGCAACTTTAAATTAAGAATGCTTGGCCAATCTAGAACAAGATGTATGGCACTCTTAACTATGAATCAGGATACCTGTTAAGGTAAAGTACCATCCAGGAGCTGAGAATATAGGTGCAGATTACAATTCCTTTTAATTACTGAACTCGAGCAGTTAGATGCTGGAGCAGGTTTTTCTTTTCTCTGCACCTGCTGTAGGGACCTGTATTGCTCTCCCAGAGTGCACGGAAAATCATAAATCACCAATGCAATTACGGAACCAATACTTTGAACGCAGTAAAACGCAATAACTTGCAACCACACACTCTTAGAAAATAATGAGCACTTATACGGCTATTTATTCAAAGCTTAGAAGCAACCAGTGATAACATAGAAATAAATCACAGAAGAAACAAAGAATTCAAAAGGAAATACATCACCGTGAGCGTAACTGGATCCCTCATCTCGCCAGAAGCGGCTGGAAGACCCCGATAACAGCCAGGCCGAGAGCACAACAGCCCACAGGTATGCCGGACGAAAGCGTCCCCCTCCGGCTGAAGTCTCACCTGACCGCTTTGAGGTTCCGCATATATGCACCCTTCAAAAGGGGTGGCGATTTCTCGAACCTTCTGGCAACGCACCTGCGCATTGATGAGCTGCCGTTGGTTGCCAGCTGGGTCAACCGACAGTAACCTCAAGGAGCAAAGTGCTTCCCTCCTCTAAAAGCAAGCACCATGGAAAACAGTCCCATAGCTCATACCAAGACATAACAAAGTTAGCTTTCCCAGCAGAAATGTCCTTGACTGCATACCAGGTTTGGAAAGCATGTTTTCTTCAGCATCGTAAATCTAGCTCTTAGCAAAGTGAGTGCAGCTTTTCACTGCGGCATGAAGTAAATATCCATCATGGCTCCGAGTGCTCCCAGAATGCACTGCGCACCAGCGCCATGTTTTAGCTCAAGCATAACAATTCCACCCTTGAATATTTATCTTCCATAGCCCAGTGGCAGAGGAGCCGGGCTCTGAAACCGACAAAATATTAAAACTAAGTTAGGAATGCATTGAATACAACAACAACAAGCTATTATGATAGCTAATATGATGCAAATGCAAGCAAAAGCGTAACGTAGTGTACCCCCAACATCAGGAATCCATGAAAATAACCAATCCCACCAATTCCCAGTATGATCTTGGGACACTTGAGAAATGAGATCCCTCAAACCTCGAATATGACTTTCAATGGATCGTGAATGGTCACTTAGATTGAAACAACACATACCTTCAACTGCGTTACACCCTAAATTATGCTTTAGCAATAGATAATCAACAGCAGCTCTGTTTTGCAAAGTTGCTTTTCTAATAACTTTACTATCAAGGAGTAATTCTTCTAATGCCTGAGAAGTATGATTAAGTCCTTTGACTACTAAACATGCTAATTTAATCAAAGATTTGTAACCACCAGCAGCTAAACCCCAAACTCCCACTAATGAAAGGGTTAATGCTAAAACCTCAGCTTCTGATAACAAATGCACATGTGAATCACAATCGGGGGATAGACCCACAGACTCGAAAGTTGACCTTTTGCCTCGAGATATCGCTGGGTGTAAAGGGAACATCATTAGTCCTAATCGAGGTAAGGCACATGGACCTCCGGAAATATTAGTTGGAATATAAGTGTATGTGATGTTGCCACATGAAAAGAGCCATCCTTTTGGAAGTTTCACATGATTCAAATGACTGGCAGCTATCACTGTATGATTACAAGACATAGTATTATTCACACTGCTACATGTGCGTGGCTCTCGCGAACATAATCGTTGCTCAAACACTATGATTTTGCTGTTTGGTTAAATCGAGCTGCTGGCATTTGCCAATTTCTTTTGGATTGCATGTCATAAGGTAGCTCACATTGCCTTGGGTTATATTATAGGTTATAACACGTGTCAAATTTCTCCATTTGCGATCGGTTTCCTGGCAAAATCTGCAGTACTCATAGACGGAAAAAGATTGCCTAATATCGAAATCTTGAACCAAAGAATCATTGTGTGTGACGCCGAAAATATGCTTTAAAACCGGAACTGGCGTCGGCACTGCTACTAAGCACGTAGTTAGTAAGGCTTCAGCATTGATTCAAAAAATGGGCTCCTGGTTATGGACCTATTCTACCCAGGAGGGTTACTTTAAGACAAAAATTACAATTGAATAGGTACAAAGAAGAGTGCTCTAATGAAAACACACTGTTTCACCCCTTATTGCCCTCTGCATTAAAGGAGAAAAAGAAAGAAACTCACTTTTTTGTTGTTTGGAGAAAATAATAGTTTGTTTATCTATGCAGTTGTAAAAATCAACATAGAGTGAACAGTTCTCCAAACAACATAACATCACATGGTTTAATGAAACCAACCGTACAGGCTTATAGGATATATTTACAAACACATGGGGTCACATAGTTTGACACAACAGTCGTGTAAGTAACGCAAACTCAATCAAAATACATAGTCTGTTATGGTGATTCATATACTTCAGTATAAAACAACACAATTAGACAAAGTAAGCAACAACAGAAAAAAAAGGGGTTCGTGAATTGACAATTGGTAGTGGACAGTGACAATGCACTGTTGTTCGGGGTGCGTCTACACCAAGGTGTTTCGGCCGTTTAGGTGGACCAATTATGTCCCAGCATATGTATGGCCTTCATCAGGACGAAGTGCTGCACGGGGTGGAATAGGTGCTGTGGATAATTATTTCCACTGGCACGAATTTCTAGTATTACGCCAGGCGTGGGAAGGATCTTAGTGTAATCCTCACTTGTGAGGATCTTGGAGTGGGATGGACTCTGATTTTAAATATGCGGTCCTCGCGCGGAAACCTTTGTGCATGAATCACGAATAGCGGGCCATTAGGTTACTAACGCTATGCCGCCAGGCCCCTTTCGAGCCCCGGAGTGAGTCAGCACATTTCTACAGCGCTCTCCACTGGCCCGCTATTCGTGATTCATGCACAAAGGTTTCCGCGCGAGGACCGCATATTTAAAATCAGAGTCCATCCCACTCCAAGATCCTCACAAGTGAGGATTACACTAAGATCCTTCCCACGCCTGGCGTAATACTAGAAATTCGTGCCAGTGGAAATAATTATCCACAGCACCTATTCCACCCCGTGCAGCACTTCGTCCTGATGAAGTCTGTACATATGCTGGGACATAATTGGTCCACCTAAACGGCCGAAACACCTTGGTGTAGACGCACCCCGAACAACAGTGCATTGTCACTGTCCACTACCAATTGTCAATTCACGAACCCCTTTTTTTTCTGTTGTTGCTTACTTTGCTAATTGTGTTGTTTTATACTGAAGTATATGAATCACCATAACAAACTATGTATTTTGAATGAGTTTGCGTTACTTACACGACTGTTGTGTCAAACTATGTGACCCCATGTGTTTGTAAATATATCCTATAAGCCTGTACGGTTGGTTTCATTAAACCGTGTGATGTTATGTTGTTTGGAGAACTGTTCACTCTATGTTGATTTTTACAACTGCATAGATAAACAAACTATTATTTTCTCCAAACAACAAAAAAAGTGAGTTTCTTTCTTTTTCTCCTTTAATGCAGAGGGCAATAAGGGGTGAAACAGTGTGTTTTCATTAGAGCACTCTTCTTTGTACCTATTCAATTGTAATTTTAGGCTTCAGCATTGGGCACATCAGTATGGCAAAAGTGCGTAATGTTGAGCACCTGTTGTGCCAGGTATATCCACATATTCTCCGTTTGTGTAATCATGGGAGAATGTTTTCGCCGTCCTGAAGATGCCTCTTGCATGACTGGCATCAAGGTTGTTTTCACTTGCTCCTGACGTGTTTACCGCATTTCATGAATCCATGTCTTCGGTCTGGCTGTCTTTTCGGCATCGGCATAAGTCTGCTTTTGGACAACATTACTCATCACTATCAGTATCCCCTTGATCACTGGCACAGATGTGACATTTTTCGTTGGTAGCAGCATGCTGTTTAACTCAGGAGTCCATTTAGTACCACAATTACACCAGCCAGACACAGGATCTACAAGGCAAACCCAGAAAAGAGATATCAGTATTGTACATCACTCTCTCAGGTAACATTTGTCTGCGGGCACATATTGCCATTTCTTTCTACCGGGCTCCATTACCAAAACTACTTGGTCTTTGCCTGATGCAATGACCTCTGCGAGCACTGGTGGGCCACTTGGCCTTTCCACCCACACCTTCGCACCCGGTACCATACTGTCTGAAGAGCCAAAACCACGATCCCCACGGGGAGTTAACACTGTAGGAGGCTCCCCCTTCTTAATCATGGACATCTTAACGGGAATGATAATCAATTGGGCCACCCGATCACCCTTGTTGATTGGTAACAATTGGTCCCCACTATTCATCAGGATGACTTTGATCTCGCCTTGGTAATCAGCATCAATTACCCCTCCCAACACTTGAACTCCCTTCAATGCTAGGCCAGATCTAGGGGCAATCCATCCCATATTCTCTGGGGGAATTTGTACTCCAATCCCTGTTTCAATTACAACAATCCCTCTTGGGTCTAATCTGATTTCTTCATGGGAATGCAAGTCTACCCCTGCTGATTCTGGAGTCGCCCGATAGGGAGCTAAAGAACCTGGCGTAATTTCCCAGTACAATAGGGTTTCTCTGACTGAATTGGGTTGAATCTGTAAAGTAGGAGTCATTAGCCTCATCAAAGGAGTTTCATGCTCATTCACAGGCCTATTGTTTAGTACTTGCACTGCATCAAACACACGATCACGCCAGCATGCTCCAGATTTGCGCAGCTGTTCTTTCAACAACCCATTCATTCGTTCAATCAGCCTTTGAAATGTGACCCATTGTCACTTTGAATCTGCAAAGGCACTCCATAATGTAATATGATCTGATCTAACAACCTGATGGTGTTCAGTTGTGTTGCACGCTTGCACGGCAAAACCATCATGTATCCTGAATATGTATCCACAATAGTGCATGCATACTGACAGCCTTTACTGATTGGCATGGGACCGATACAATCAATCTGAAAAATTTGACCTGGTAGCTTTCCTCTTCGCAATGTACGCCAAACAATCTGAGGGATAGGTCTATGCTGTTGGTGTTGGCACACTGGACATTGCAAAATGATCGTTTTTACTACATCTAAAGGAATACTGATTCCTCAAGCTTGTGCCCACCTGATAGTAGCCTTTTCTCCAAGGTGCCCACATTTCTGGTGAGCCCACTTGGCCAAACCCTCCAAATCGTCTTCCTGAACCTCCGCATCCACAGATGAAATCTTGGTGTGTTCGTCTGCAACAGAATTAAACCAACGTTCTGAGTCTGTGGCACAATGCGCGTCCACATGATACACAGTGACTTCACTTTGTGATAACATTTCTGCAATATCTTGCCACAGTTCTTTTCCCCACAACTCTTTTGAATGAATCTTCCACCCATTCCTTTGCCAGGTTGGCAACCACACCGCCAATCCATTCACCACTGACCATGAATCCATGTACACATGACATCGACCAGGGGTCTCTTGTTTCAATGCTTGGTAAACTGCGTAAAGCTCTGCAAACTGACTGCTCTTCCCTTCCCCTGACGTTGTCAAAATCTTTTTTGTCTTTGGATTGTACGACACTGCTTTCCAGTATCGCTCAGTTCCCACATATCGGGCTGAGCCATCCGTGAACCAGGCATCCTCTGTTTGCTCCACGGTCAAATCGCTGTAAGGTACTCCCCATTTCACGAGAGACTCACGTTTTTCAGGCACTTCCGGTGGTATGTAAGCTGAGGGCGGTATGTTATTTCGCAACTCCACCCTTCCCAGATTTGGCTCTGTCTTGAATGTACCATTTCCATTTAATTATGCTGGCTTCTTGAGCATGTCCTATTCTATGTGTTTTAGGAGAACTCATTACCCATTGCATGATTGGTATTTCTGGCCTCATCAATACATCATGGCCCACCGTCATTTGCTCGGTATCAACAAGGGTCCAATAACATGCCAGCAACTGCTTCTCAAACGGAGTGTATGAGTTACCAGCATCGGGCAATTTACGACTCCAGAACCCCAATGGCACACGTTTCCTGTCCTGCTTCTGCCACACACTCCAGTTAGCATAATTGTCTTGTACAGACACATTCAGTTCCAATTCGCCTTCCTTCAATGGCCATAAATCAAGCACCTCCTGCACGGTGTCTTTCGCCAAATCAAATGCTTTCTGCTGTTCTTCCCCCCACTGAAACTCATATTTCTTGCGTGTCACTTTGTAGAGGGGGGCCAATATCTGCCCTAAATGGGGAATGCGCTGTCTCCAAAACCCTAACAGCCCTATAAACTGTTGAGCTTGCTTTTTGTTCATTGGAGTGGTGAATTTCAAGTATTTTCTGTCCGGCTTTTAGCACCATTTCTCGATGCCCATGATGCCACTGAATCCTGAGGAATATCACTGTTTCAGCTGGGCCTTGAATTTTATTTGGGTTAATCTCTCACCCTTCCTTCTTCAATCCTTCCATTATGACATTTAACTGACTTTGCACACTGTGCTCATCCTTGCCCTGAATCAAAATATCATCAATGTAGTGAGAGATTTGTATGTCAGGTTTACACAGTATCTTGTCTAAGTGCTCTGCCACCAGCCGGTGACAGATAGTCGGGCTATGTATCTACCCCATAGGTAACCTTGTAAAGGTGTACTGACACCCGCTCCAAGAAAATGCAAACTGCTCCTGACACTCTTCAGCAATTGGCACAGAGAAAAATGCATTGGCTAAGTCTGCCACTGCATACCAAGTCCCCTCAAACTTTTGGACATTCTCAATCAAGGTAATGGCATCGGGGACCGCGGGCACTAAGGGAGGAGTGTTTATTCAACTCACGGTAATCCACCGTCATCCTCCACGACCCATCCCCCTTTTTAATAGGCCAGAGAGGACTGTTCCATGCAGTGGTGATAGGGCGTAACACACCCACCTCCACATACTCTTTGGCCAATAAAGGAGGAAATATTGTGCTCATGCAAAGAAAAGATTATATAATTGAAGGAAACAGACATTTGAGTGACAGGAATTGCTACTCCATACTCTGAAAAAATCCAATTAAAGAACTTCAGACCCAATGGCATCTGATGAATAAAAACTGGGAAGAAATGGGCTTACTTTCAGAAGATGAATATAACTATCTAGACAACACCCACCCAATGATGCCCATAATATATTTCTTACCGAAAATTCATAAGACATTTGATGAATTTCCAGCATGCAGACCGATAATAAATGGCATAGGCTCACTAACAGAGAGAGCCTCACAATATATCGATCTTCATTTACAGCCATTAACAATCAATTTAGCATCGTATTTGAGAGACAGCAAACATGTAATACAGCAGATGGAAGAGATACCCTGGGAAAAAAGTTTTCTTTTCGTGACATTAGATGTGGTGTCCCTCTACACAAGTATTGAACATCTCAAAGGTTTAGAAACAACTGAATTTTTCTTGAAATCAAGATCAGTTTCATTTTTGGAACAAAACAAAATGATTCTAGAAATGCTGCATTTTTGTTTAACTAATAATATTTTCATGTTCAATCAAACAATTTACAGACAGGAACAGGGAACGGCGATGGGGGCAAAGTTTGCACCCCATACGCTAACCTTTTCATGGGACATTTTGAGATTAATCACGCATGGGAACATCTAGCATTTACAGACAGATACATCGTCTACTGGGGACGTTACATTGACGATGTATTAATGATATGGAATGGTGATGAAAGGAAACTACATGAATACATTGGACATCTGAACACAAATGATTATAACATCAAATTCACAGAAAAAAATGAGCTCAGAGAGCATAGAATTTTTGGATTTACAAATTTATACAGATGGAGACAAAATCCTGACTGACCTGTATATAAAACCGACAGCGGTAAACAAAGTGTTACATGCAGAAAGTAACCATGTGAACCATATAATCAAAAACATACCTTATGGTGAAATTCTAAGAATAAAACGGAATTGCAGCTCTAAAGAAAAACATGAAGAACATGTCTTATCTCTCAAAGAAAAGTTTATAACAAGAGGCTACAAAACTGAAGAAGTTGAAAGAGCTATAAAACGAGCTGAAAAAATACCAACAACTGAATTGCTGAAAGATAAACCAAAATTGAAAAACAAAGAATCAAAGGTAGACTTTATTACCACTTACAATAGTGAGGCATACATTCTAAAGAAGCTTCTGAAAAAACATTGGAATATCCTACAAAGCGACGATACTATTAAACACAATATAGAAGCCAAACCAAAGATTATCTATCTAAGAGCTCCAACATTGAAGCAAAAAATCAGCCCAAGTCATCTCAAAGAAGATAAAACTGAGACTCTCAGTCAATTCTTAAAGTGCCGGCACCGACAGGAACCTACAGCTGTGGGAATTGTGCAATTTGTAATCAAATGGAGAATGGAACTAAAGAAATAAGACCACCAAATGGAAGATATCAAAAGATAAAACAATACATTAATTGTAACACAAAATATCTGATTTATGCGATTACATGCATTTGCAAAAAAAAGATACGTGGGAAGCACTATCAGAACATTGAAAATCAGACTTCAAGAACATCTAAGAGCCATTAAGAATAATGATATAAGCTACCCTATGCCAGTGCACTATAATCAAGATCATGAAATATCTGAAATAAAAGAAATCATCAACATGGGGCCGCCTATCAACTTTTATGTGAGCAGACGCTGCCGGAGCTTGGCCATAGCCCGAGCCAAATTTCGAATGAGTGTGACTTGACTCCGCCTCTAGCATTGCACTCACCACCTTCCTCAAATCAGCGTATGTTGGCTGGTACGGGGAAGGTGTCCCCATAGACCCTTCTTCTTGTTCTTCCTCAGGAGGAGCGGAAGGTGAGGTGTCCCCCTGTGGCTTGGTTACTGCCTGTTTCTTAACCTGTTTATAGCGCTCTTTGGCTGCAAGTCCTCTTTTTTTGTATAATTCATACATTACTCTGGTTTCAATGCCATCAATTTCTTCTCGTGGCACACCATCTTTTAACAAAGCCAAAAACATGTCCTTTCGGGACACTCGGGAGTCTCTACTATCTTGCCTCCTGCCTTCGGTTCTTCTCTCACTACGCCCCTCTCTCTCCCGTGGCTTGTCATCACTCTTGTCCCACTCCCCTTAGTCTGCCAGTTCCCGAATGGCATCTACTACCTCATCAGTGGGTTTGCCCGTCATACCTACGAGCAAAGTCATAATGACACTTTTGTATGCGGGTGGCGCAATTCTAATCACCATGTTTGGAGTTGAAACTGAGAGCGGCACGGCCCCCATGTGTCCTGGAGCATCTACGTGAATTGCCTCTTTCATAGCATGCTCTCTGACTTTTTGAATTGCCTCTTTCAAAGTATACCACTTTGTTTCTTCACTAGGCCAATCTGTGGTAATGGGGTATTTACGGTTACATGCTTGGGCTGCTAGGTGCAACAAAGACACCTGTGCATCTTGACCATTGTCATCAGGGGGCGGCCCTGCCCTTAAGACCTCCTGTACATTGGTGTCAGTTGACAAGGGTAGAAAACGCAGTGAGTCCGTGGAATCTACCAACAACCCTGCAGCGCCCCCATTTCGCAATCTCACCATCCATGTCAATAGAGGTTCCCCTGATTTTTGCCTCAAACGGGTAATGATTTCCCCAACCTCCTGCTGGGTGTAATCCTCCAGCATGGTTAAATCCACCACTCCGCCTGCAGGATTCTGCGGGTGGGGTCCGGCTCGCCGTCTTCTAACTGGCTTAGCCGCCACTGTTTTCTGCTTCATTTTCATTTTGGGGTCAAACTCATTTGCGGAACTACTCTCTAGACTGGTTGAGTCAAAAACATCACCATCCCACTTATCCGGGTCCCAGTCCACCCCGGCGGTAGCGATTACAGCTGCCACCTTTCTTTTGTTGACCCCTCCCCGTCTTTTCCTATACTTATACCGGGCTACTCTGACTGCTGCCCTCTCGGCCACAGCCTGATATGTGTCAGCCTTATCTTTAAAAAGTTTCATTTGAATCTGCTGCATTAACACAGTCTGCCTTTCTGCAGCCAGCTCTCTTTCTAATCGCAAAACCTAATTTTTCATTTCCAAATTCCTTTGATGTATTTTCCTATAAGCATGCAAAAGAACCCAACCTCGCCTACCTAATGCAGCACATTCTCTGCCACGTTCCACTGGAACTTGTTGCAAGCATACCATTACATCAGACAGATCAGCATCTCCCAATCCCTGATCCCATGTTTCACTTAGCCCTGCGCCGCATGCCTACGCCTGGGCCAATTTATCATATGGACTCTTAGTCCAGCCTGGAATGATAACATCAGAACATTCACCGCCAGCGGTAACACTCTTTTTCCTGAACAAACTACTCATTATTGCATACAAAACAAAACCTCTTTATATCTATATTTTGTTTCTTTCCACACTGCAATCACTCCCACAAGCACGCACACACCGGCAAAAGAAAAAAAAACAGCTTAACACAGATCAACACTCACTGCCAAATTACTTTCGCTTGCAAGGTAACCGAAGCCTATCTACGTTCAAACAGATTCTTGATTATTTGGAACAATTCATCACAAATATCCTGTTCGTGACGCCAAAAATGTATTGCTCTCCCAGAGTGCACGGAAAATCATAAATCACCAATGCAATTACGGAGCTAATACTTTGAACGCAGTAAGACGCAATAACTTGCAACCACACACTCTTAGAAAATAATGAGCACTTATATGGCTATTTATTCAAAGCTTAGAAGCAACCAGTGATAACATAGAAATAAATCACAGAAGAAACAAAGAATTCAAAAGGAAATACATCACCGTGAGCGTAACTGGATTCCTCATCTCGCCAGAAGCGGCTGGAAGACCCCGATAACAGCCAGGCCGAGAGCACAACAGCCCACAGGTATGCCGGACGAAAGCGTCACCCTCCGGCTGAAGTCTCGCCTGACCGCTCAGGGGTTTCGCATATATGTACCCTTCAAAAGGGGGCGCGATTTCTCAAACCTTCTGGCAACGCACTTGCGCATTGATGAGCCGCCGTTGGTTGCCAGCTGGGTCAACTGACAGTAACCACAAGGAGCAAAGTGCATCCCTCCTCTAAAAACAAGCACCACGGAAAACAGTCCCATAGCTCATAACAAAGTTAGCTTTCTCAGCAGAAATGTCCTTGACTGCATACCAGGTTTAGAAAGCATGTTTTCTTCAGCATCGTGAATCTAGCTCTTAGCAAAGTGAGTACAGCTTTTCACTGTGGCATGAAGTAAATATCGATCATGGCTCTGAGCGCTCCCAGAATGCACTGCGCACCAGCGCCATGTTTTAGCTCAAGCATAACAGGACCCTATCACATAGACCTTTTTGTGTCCAATCTCAATGCTCAATTGACGCTCTGTTATAGTTGGAGACTAGCTCTGGGAGTGCAAGTATGCGGTTCCCTCAAAGTGTATGCTTTCCTCCATTTTCAATGATTTTGAGGATGCTGATGGTTGTTAGGAAGGAGCAGGTGTCCATGGCTTTATTAATCACATGGGGGGGATTACAACCATGATTTCTATGGATATCCTGCAGATTCTTCCAAGGTTTCTACGTTGCTGATGAACTGGATTTGAGTCATGGACTCACTTATTTAGGGTGGATAGATAAAGCTTCTTGCATGCATGATTTCGGAGAGTTCTTGAGAATGACAGGGCTTTCAGAGTGAGCTGCAAGACTCATCTGCGAGTCGTGAGCCCCAGAAGAGATAAGGTGTTACTGAGAAGCATGAATGTATTAAAGCATGTTTTGTATAGAATTGATTATTGTTCCTGTTTCTGCCCTTTTAGTCGAAGGGCTGAACTTCATGGCTTCTTTCTCACAAGAAGGGAATGCTCTCAGGACGATAAGAGTGTGCACTTCAGTAGTATCAGTGGATCGTGATCAAATTGACAAAGGAACAGTAGGAGAACATCTGTCAGATGCAGAGAAAGCCAAATCGCAGACAAGAAGAAGCCTGCATTGTATTTAAACAACGCCAGCGACCCTCCCCGGTGAACAGCAGAGTTGAGGTTTTAAGTTGCTGAAAACTCTGAACCCAGTGATACAGACTAGCAGAGTGGTCCAGCGAATGGAAGTAGCAAATGTTTGATGTCTTGTTATAAAGCGGCAAAGTGAACGCACTCTGAAATTCGTAATGGTCAAGACTAACCCCAGACGAAAGGGGAAGTTAAAAGGTGATTGATTGCTTGAAGAGGAAAACCTCTTTGTACTTTTCTGATTATGGTATGGGACTAACAGTACCAAGAGACAATGGGGCAAATAACATTAAGGGAGAGCTGAAGTGAATGTTGAAGTGGTCCTGCGGAGGTCTATGGTAAAAGCCTTGCACATTCGAAAGTCTTCGACATCAGTGAATGGTCCGAGCCTGACTGAGGGAGACCTAGAATATGAAATATGTTAAGGGAAGGGAACCCCTTAAACATGTGAATACAGCTTGGGGACGGGAACCCCTGAAAGTCCTGTGAATACGAGGTTTGAGCCCGGCAGAGGGAGATCTACCTTGAACCAGGTACTTTTTGGTTGAAAGGTCCGAGCCCGACTGAGGGAGACCTACATTAACTATTGAGGCATTCAGAGGTTTGAGCCCGACAGTGGGAAACTTACATGAACTTTTGTTGGACTGTGAAAGAACTTTTGAATAGCTGGAATAAGTGACTTTAACGCTTTTCGCTCCACGTTTTGAACTTCCTTTTTCTTTGGATAACTGGAGCCAGAGTGTGCCATCCTGTTTACGGGGGCCGCCTTACTCCGTGCGTGTCCAACGCGGGGAGGAACGCTGACTCAGAACCTTGATCTTTTATGTTATAATACTGATTTTCTTTTGCATAGACATTCCCCTTTACACAATGTTTGTATAAGAGATGGGGCAGGCGTTATGTTGTGTTAGTATAGACCATTTTGACAAAGACTGACTAGGACTGTGTTTTCTTTATTATTTGATGGTAGTGTGAGGAACCAGAAGGTGTCTCGCCCACTATTTGCCAGGGGACTGTCCGGTGGCCGGGGCATGACCATCGCCTTCGGCTCCAGACCCTGGGGGTGGACCAGTGCGGGAGGATCACCTGGGTGAGGGGTCTTCGGGGAGTGGGAGTGGGACACCTGATGGCGATATGCAATATCCCTCTCCCTGCAACACCTTTACCCCATCCACACAGACAGCCCGCTTTGGGAGAAAACAGACTCACACCGAGCAGTCTACCTGGCATGTCCCACTACTATGGTCAGGCAGGGGCAGGCAATTACTGGTAACCATTCGCACCTGTCCTCCATTAAGTTTCCCCACACAGATAAAAGGCAGAGCACGAGAGCACACTGTGAGTGAAAGCATACGAAAGAGCAGCAGTTTCGAGACGGCAGCTGAACGAGGGAAGAAAGACAGCAAACTAAGAAGAGTTTGCAAGGAGAGCGATACCCTTGACCTTTCCGGCGGAAAGCTGTTACTTTCTAGAAAACTTCAGATTAAAAAGCGTGAGGCCAGGAAAACAGTCTGAAGAATCCTGCATTGTGTGTCGGGGATACCCGGTGCCCTCCTGCACAGCTGAATGAGTCAGGAGAAGCAGCAGATGCTGTGGTACCATCATTGGCTTCAAGATCAAAGAAAGAACAACACAGCCGGTGAGTTGGGAAGACCAATGCGAGACCAGTCTGTGTAGAAGTCAAGGTTGCAAGTGGCAACATTGTATTAAGAACGAAAAGTTAGAGATTGGTAACACGTGATGAAAGACGCAAGGAAAGCCTAATGGCTGATGGATGTTTGAACTGTAGCAAAGAAGATACAGTATTCATGACAGAGTGGTCCGGCACCGTGAGTGTGCTCAATCGAAGGTCTCTGTGAGATATTGGTAGAAGTGAAATTAAAATACAAAGAATGAGAAATGGAATGAATAAAAGTGGTCCTGCGACGTTTAAGCAAAACCCATCGCAAAGTCTTCGTTTTTTTTTTTTCGGTACTGTCATGGCCACAGGCCCCAGAACACAAAAACCATACCATCTAATGATGGGGCAATGGGTCACTTGACTCACTTATGTCCCTTTGGGACCCATAAACACAGGGGCCCTGGCTGGACTCAGTCCTGGTGCCTTCGGTGCCAGCCTCATATAGAGATGTGAGCAGACACACTTTATATCAGTGCAGGAGTGCTTTTACTTTACAATAACTTTCCCGGAGCTGAAAGCCGTTATTCCAGAGAACATCCTCATGTGCAGACTCATCAGGTGGGGCTCCCTAGGCCTGGTCTTCATGCGCCCCCTAGTTAACAACTTACCAGCTCCTGTACCGCTGCAGCTTCGTTCCTCATTCCCTCCGGCTGCCGCCTCGAGTTCACCAGCTTCTGCCGGGCGGCAACATCACCTGCAAGGGAAGAAAGCAAAAGAGCAAACATCAAAAGTGGAACAGCAATACAAGACAATCAACTTTACAATACAACAAAAACAGACAAGGAAAGACAAAGGCAAACAGGAATAATTACCTTAAGTATAGTGGCTTTGTCGCAGCAGGCCTGGACTACCACGTGCAAGGGACCAGTGAAGGAACTCGGTCTAGATCATACAAGCACCCCTGCCAGAAGCAGCAGGATGGAGTGCTCGCCAAAACTAATCAACAGGTGAGCTTACCAGGGACAGCGCATCCCACGAGTACCACGGTTTGGGAGAAGCGGTCTGGAAGGGGATCAGTCGCACAAGCTGGTATACTCACGCCCCCTATTCTCCACGCAGGAGCAGTCCCGAGCAGCATCACCTATTACCACCAGTCAGCGCATAAGCGCAGAGGGCTAAGTCGGACCCGAGCGACCTCACCCCCGGGAGGGCTGCAACCATGCCCCAACGCCTCTGCAGAGACCAGGTGAGCGTAACAGATACAAAGGGGTTTGATCATACAAGGGAGATACAAGGGAGATCAGTGGTCCGAACCTGAACGTGGAGGACAAATTGAGAGCATTCTAAGGGGTCTGAGCCCAAACAAGGGAGATCCGTGGTCCGAGCCTGAACAAGGGAGACCAATTGCGAACCTGTGAATGTGAGAATTCTGATGAGAAAGGAACTTTGGTGTTTGTTTGTTACGTCAGGCCCTCT
Organism: Ambystoma mexicanum; assembly: GCF_040938575.1. NCBI lineage: Eukaryota > Metazoa > Chordata > Amphibia > Caudata > Ambystomatidae > Ambystoma > Ambystoma mexicanum. The sequence goes on along the minus strand of NC_090921.1, from coordinate 246,491,817 downwards.
GCAATAAGAGACTGGCATTGGGAGAGAGATTTTGGCAGAAGGCGCTGATACCTGTGCTTTGAACTGTTTCCTCGTAGCCAAGAAGCCCAAGTTTGTGGGAAGCTCAATCGTGCCGCCTTGTCCCATGCTGAAAACGTGGTAGAGGGAAGCCAATTGCTCAACTAACCTGACATTATTTCTTGAACACTTTTCTTTTGACTACATTGTTGTTCCACACCATTTGTATTTAGAAGTAAGGATTGGCAATAGGTTTGATTTGACAGAGACTCCACTTGGACTGCGTTATTATTATTTGATGGTCGTAACTTGCTCCCATCATTAGATTTAGGATTAGATAGGCATTGAACCAACCCATTGAAGTTCAATAAACACCCTTGAACTGTGATCACTTGTGTCTGTCTTGACTGTTTGATACCATGCCTTCCTTAAAGTAGAGACTACTCCCATCTTAGCTATAGGGAAAAGTAGGAGTTTTTCCAAAGCCCAAGAATTGAATAAAGGTTTTGAAACTTGTAACTCTTGTGTCAGTGTCATACTCGTCATACCATGCCTACCTTGCAATATGTATATAAACAATCCAAAGCCAAACCCACGCATAAGTGAATACAGCATGGCACTACAAGTACACCCAGAATACACATATCTAATATTGTCCCATAATCTAATCATTTTGCTAAACATCTAAACATAGTGCAGAAAAAACACTCAGAAATATTTAAAAATGGAATCTCTTCAAAAATTCAAGAAAGGAAAAAGGAGGAAAAAGAAAATTAACACACTTGATAGTGCTGTAAGTTGTTAAAGAAACAGAATTATGCAACAATGTGTCAAAATACTTGCAAGTGGGGGCATGGCTTGTGGTGCTTTGCGAACATCAGACAAATGTACCCAATAATGCAGTGCCTTTACTCAGCAAGGGGAGTAGCATATATTACAGTGTAAGGGCCATTGTAACGGGGTTCACTCCACCTATGCACAACATTTTTTATATAAACATTGTCATTAGGAACCAATTGCCTTGGTGGCAAGCTCACAGATTCCGTTGAAGCGCTTTATCAGTGTCTTCCGATCACTGCGGAGCAATCTGTTGAGAATACAGTTTGTTAACTGGCTCAGATACAAATGGAATTCACACCCTGGGATTGATGCAGCTCTCAAGCACTCCGCACAGGAGTTAGTGCTGTGTGCATACTTCTCACTGTTATAATCTCATGAGGGGAGATGTGATGATCCTTACAGGGCTGGTTCCTTAAGCTGAACAAGGCCAATGGGAGACAATGCACCCAGGTCCTTTTCAGTGTTGCACACAACTAGGACAATTTTGTTTTGAGCAGACCGTTCATCCTCTCCACAAACCCGTTTGCCTGAGTGATAAATGCAATACAGCTTGTGCTTTATTCCTAAAAGAGCTGCAATTTCTTTAAACAACTGATTAGAGAAGTGAGAGCCATTATCCCTCCCAAGTGTATCGCACACTCCCTGTCGGAGAAACACTTCTCTCACCAAAAACTTTGCAGACCATTTGGCATCAGGATGTGCACACGAACCAGCCTCAAATCAACGGGAGAAAAGACAAACAATCACTATCAAGTTCCATAAAGAATTACACCTCTCTAGCATATCAGCAAAATCTATGTGCAAATCATGAAATGGACCAATAGGCCGCAGCAAAGTGCTTTTAATGTCCTCAAAGTTTTTCCTGTACTATAAGTCTGGCACACAGCACAGTTGAACTTGAACAAGGTTAACAATTCATGAATATTAGGCACACACCAATCTTCCTGAATATCTGCTGCAATATTTTGGCGGGATAGTGGAGCTGGTCGAATGCCACCAATGCTAATGCTTGATGCATCACGACCTTCCCTGTACTCATTTGTCTCCACACCAAGTCAGTTGGAGATTGTGCACATACCCTCTCTTTTGCCATACTAACCTTTCACTTTGTGCAGCCTGGCCTTGGATTTCAATAATTTCTGTAACATGTAGGGCCGTGTACGGCACCTGCAACTGTAGTTGCATGGTCACAAAAGCTAGATGCTCCGGTATCTGGTACTGGCAAAAAAGAAGCCTGTTACATTGGGGTATTTGTCGCTTAATTCCTGAGGGAGACTAAGTATACGTTGCTGGTGTGGGCACGCTCTTTACTATTGAGGCAAGAGTGGGTTGTGTGAGCACAGCAATCAGTCTGTCTAACACAGCTGCGTGCTGTACGGGGGAACCATCTGCACTACGAAACCCTCTCCTCGTCCATCTGGACATTCCTGAAAGAACAGTTGTAACATATGCCGATTCCGGGTATATGGTTACTCGGCATCCCTGTGCTGCCTCAAGCGCTTCAGTGAGGGCAATCGAGAACCACGAGGCTCCAGGAACAGCGGGGCCATCTTCCTTATCTAGTCTCACTGCTTCTCCATCACCTATACTTTTTCTCTCGCAAAGTCTGGAAGAAAGAAACTTAAAAAGACACTCCTGATTTGGTGACATTGGGAAGGTGGCCGAGACCACCAGACAGTTGTTAAACATTGCATGTGTTATAGCTAAAAAGTGTATTTTAAAATGTTGGAAGTCCACTAGAGCACCCAAAAGGGAAGAATTTCTCAAAGTTCTATCAATGGTAAATGAATGTGAGAAACAAATTGTGCTAACGGGCTGATGTGCCCTCAACCTGTCGTCCTAAGAATATTTGGATGCTATTCCGACTCTATTTATGTAACATGCTACCCGAGGAAGATACTACACATCTGTCACCACCCTAACTTGATATTGTGAAATGTGTAAATAAGTGTCTAAATAATGCCTGAAATACCGATGTTTTATCTGCTCTGGGTCCTTCCCCAATGTGACTCTCTATGACAAATAAAAGTAAAAAAAAAAAAAAAAAGGCCCTCCTGAGTTCCAAACATGGTCTGCCCATCACAGACACCTACATTAATGCTTCCTCCAGAGAAATTATCACTGATATTCTCTTTGCAGTTCCTTCTTCTGACTTATGGACCCCTCATATGTTCTCTGTCCTCTCCCCCTTCCCCTCCTCATCCATAACTGGCGGCACCGGATGGGAAGTGCTCTTGGCTCACTTTGCATCTTCCAAATGCACCATTAATGTCTATCACAATGGTACTATCATGGTGCAGGGCTCTCAGCCCAACCTCCTCCTTCTTGACAGACGTCTTCCTTCTCTCTTCAACTTACCTCCACCATCCGTCATCACCCCTCCCACCTAGCGGTGGCACCCCACCGCTGTGCCCACTTCCTAACCTTTTAAAGGCAGCAGCCAGCTTCATGTAGCTACACTGAATTTTCGCTCTGCTATAAAACATCTGTCACCTCCTTGAAGACCTTGACCTTGACATCCTTGCTCTTACTGAGATGTGGTTTAAGGCCAGCTCCGTCACTGCTTTTGACACTCTTCTCTCTGAGGGCTACAAAATGCTCTTCAATCCCAGTCCCTCCTGGCCTGCTGGCCTGGTGGTGGAGTGACTTTGATCTTTCCTGAGTGGGTTCCTGTCTTCATCATTCCCACTCAAACCTACCCACCCTTTGAAAGTCTAGTCTGCAGGCGTTCTGTCTCGCCTACCTTCGCTCTTACTCTTGATACCATCTACTGACCCCTCCGGACCAACCTCTCTCTTCCTCTCAGAATGGGCCGACCTGTCCTCCTCTCTTCTTGCCTTCTCCCCCAAGCTTATCTTCCTTGGGGACTTTAACATCCATCTCTACTCCCCAGATGTGGCTACTGTTCTCTTTTGCGACCTCTACAACACTTGTTTCCTCACTATCCTTCCCTCTGGCCCAACCCACTCTGCTGTACATACCTTGGATGCTCTCTTCTCTACTGACATACCTCTCTCCAACCCTCTGACTTCCCCCCTCTCCTGGTCTGACCACTCTCTCCTCTCTTCCCAACTTGACTTCCCCTGTCCCCTGATGATGCCTCTGTCCTCACTGACAGTCTCCTTCTCCATCATTCGACTGATAGCCTGTGTCAGTTGCTGTATTTGCCTCTTCTTTCATCCCTCCTGAGCCCCCCTCATTTGTTTCTCCCTCGGACTCTGTTCTAGTTAACCTCCATCTCTCTATCTATAACACCCTGGACATCCTTGCCCCCGTCATTAGGAACCGCGTGACGCATGCCTCCAAATGCAACTCTTGTTATGACTCTGACTTGGTAGCTTTGAAATGCAAGTGTAAAGCTGCAGATTGGAAGTGGCAATCATCTAGCTCACTTACACAATAATCAGGGTGATAGATCACACAATCTTTTCATAGGTGTACTCCTACTCAATGAGACAATGTTCTAGATTTTGTCAAGGTCAGTAGGGTTATTGACCCCCGAGATTTTTAATATACAAATGTTTCTCATGGTAAAAAAGCACCCAAGGACACTTATCTTTTTACAGTTCTGTACACAATACAGGTAAGTACAATCCAGTAAATTAGACTGGATATTGGTGAACATAGAACATCTTTTTCTTTTGTTTGACGACAAAATTGACTTTACAAATAACATGTCGACACAGAACAAAACATTTCAATGAACAAATATCAGTGTAAATGTTGGACACTGGACTGGTGGAGAAGTTGTCGACACTATTGTGTTTCAGCCAAAAAGGTAAACCTGCTTGATGGAGCTTGCATCTGGTTGGCCTTCATCAGGACGTGAAATAGGTGGTAAAGGAGTGTCCTGTAGGTCTCTGTCAAAAGGTAATGACAAGAGAAGTGTGGTTTAGGAATGGTGTGATCTCAAGTATTTAGTACATTATTTACATGAAGCTAGTAAATGCTTAAATTGAAAGAAAAAGGGGGACGATAGTGTTTGAGTCACATATCGTGAAGCTTACCGTAAACTATACTTTGCTACGGTGAAATCTCAAGAACAAATCCTCTCTCTAGTAGTAGGAAGAAAGGTTATCTCCAAATACTTGATAAGAGTGTATGGTTTGTCATTTAATACAAGATCTAGAGGTGTAACGATACTGATTAGGAAGAATGCGCCAATTAAAGTCTTGAGAGAACTGACTGACGATGAGGGAAGAATGGTTGCGTTATTAGTCAACATCCAAGGTTCAGAGTTCATTTTTATCTATGCTCAATCTATTGATAATGGTAGTTTCTTCAGGAAAGTTGCTCAAAATATTCAGAACCTGAGTTCTCGGAATATAGTACTAGGTGGGGATTTCAATACAGTGTTGGATCAGGGCATGGACAGGAGTACTTCGAGGCCGAGCAAACAGCTTGACATACAAACGGTAGCACTAAAGGATCTTTTAGAAGAACACCAATTGAAGGATGTCAGAAGGTCAGAGAATCCCTTGGTTAGGGAATACAGTTTTTACTCTGGGGCACATGCAGTCTTGGACATGCTGCTTACAGCAGGGAGTTTGTCAGAAAGTTATGTGACAAGTAAAATTGGAAATATTGTGCTGACAGATCATGCACATGTGATAATGAACTTGAAGATGGACTTTGCCCCACAAAAGCAATTTACTTGGCGGTTGAATAACTCATTATTAGACAATAAGGAGTTGTTGGATAAACTTTTGGCTGATATGGAATTTTTTGTGGAAGAAAATTGCACTGGGGAAGTCGGGGCTGATGTGGTGTGGGAGGCATTTAAGAGCACAATGAGAGGTATTTTCATTGGTTTGGAAGTGGGCAAAAAAAGAAATTTGAGAAGAAACATCAAGAACTAGAGTCCGTTATTAAGGATATTTTGAGGAGATTGATGTCTAATCCTGCCTGTACAGGATTGGTTCCAGATCTGCTGAGATTAAAAAGAGAATTGAAGGTTCTAATAGCAGATTGTGTGGAGAAGAGGTACTTTCATCAAAAATGTACTTACTTTGAAAGTGGTGAGAAATGCGATAGATGGTTGGCCTTCAGATTAAGAGAGAGTCAGAGCGCACAGTCACTTCAATCCAAGGTATAGACAGGAAGGTCACGTACAAACCGAAATAAATAAATGAGATCTTTACACAGAGTTATACAAAAATGAGACACATGTTAATGGAGCTGATGAGTAATTCCTGAAAGCTATAAATATTCCATAAAATCCCTGTAGCTAATGCAAACGCTCTTGAAGGAGACATAACGCTGGATGAAGTTAGGAAAGCAATTGATAAATTGAATTCGGGAAGGTCACCTGGTCCCGATGGCTTACCGGTGGAATTTTATAAATTGTTCCCCAATTTCGCCCTCAATCTATTGTTGAATATGTTTTCCACTTCACTGTCCAAGGGTTTATTGCCAACAACCACAAGGCATGCTATGATTTCAGTCCTCCTAAAGAAATGTAAGGAAGAGACTCTAGCTTCTAGCTATAGGATATTCAATCTAATGTTGATAATAAGATTTTGGCTAAAGTATTGGCGATGAGAATGTAGTCATTGCTACCAAAGCTGATACACCAGGATCAATCAGGTTTTGTGAACGGAATGAGAACTTCGAGTAATATCAGGAAATTACTGCGCACCATATCAATAGCAACAGATTCTGAGGAGGATACGGTGGTCCTTCCACTGGATGCCGAAAAAGCCGTTGATCGGGGTTAATTGTGAATTTCTTTTTATGATCTTAGAGAAAATGGGTTTTGGTGTCCAGTTTAGGTCCTGGGTCATGTTGCTTTTACACCGACTGCAGATGTCAACACGAATGGCAAAGATCAGCCCCTTTTAATTCAGAGCAAGGGTGCCCACTTTCCCCTTTGTTGTTCGTCATAGTGATTGAACCTCTGGCTATAGCTCTTAGATCAGCCTCGGGTATACAGGTTCTGCGATGCTGGGGTCTACAGGAAAAGAGTTGGCTGTATGCTGATGATTTACTCCTGGTGCTGAGTAATCTAAAACAGTCACTTCCAACACTTATGAGCATCTTATCAGCTTTCAACCAGTGTTTGGGCTATAAATAAACTGGGCCAAATCAGAGGTCCTACCCCTAGTACATTTTTACGATAAACAGTTTATCACACAGTTGGGGTTTAAATGGTGTGCTGAGAAGCTATTTTACTTGGGAGTATGGATAACACCGGGTATTAAAGACGTTATTAAAGAAAATATCAACATGGTTTGTTCTGCCTTTAAATTGGACATAGAGTGGTGGGGGTTACTTCACCTATCTCTTTGGGGTAAGGTGAATGCTTTAAAGATGGTTTCGACCCCTAGAATAAACTATGTTTTAAGCATGATACTGCTTGATATTGAGAAAAAATATTGGACAGGATCCTTCTGAATTTCCTTTGGGATCAAAAGCCGCAGAGTTTGAAACTAAGTAAATTGCTATTGCCCTTATCAAAAGGTGGTTTGGGGGTACCGAACGTGAAGGCATATCACTTGGCTTTCATTTCTCAATTCCTAATTGAATTCTTGGATCCTGAACCAAATGAGTGGGTGCTTGCCGAGTCCAGATTTCATGGTCCACTCACACGTAAGGCAATGTTGACGGCTGTGTGTAGAACAAGTGGTATAAAAGATCCTTTAACCGAGAACATACAGAGCAAATGGGAGAAATTGAACAGTTTCCTTGGAATTGATGCCATGAGAGATCCAAGGGCCTCAATTTGGATGAATCCACGAATCAAAATGGAGGGGAAAGTTGTTTTTTAGCATGAGTGGTTCCTTTGTGGTATAAGATTGATGGTAGACCTGTACAAGGATGGAAGATGGATGACAGCGAAGGAAATTCAATCTACCTTTGATATTCCAAATTTTAGTGTGTCAGATTATCGGAAAATAAGGAAGCTGTAGGAGAGATTGATGTGGAAGGACGGTTGGATCTGGACCTATTCCGGAAAATTCCAAAACCAGGAGGGAGTGGGTTAGCCAGCCATGTATATGGAATGATTGTGGCTGCATACAAAGGAAATGATTTGCTGAGGGAGGAATGGAGCAGGAGAATTGGTAGCGAGATTGATTAAATTGAGTGGTCTTGTATGTGTGTGAATGTCAAACTATGCTCTGTGGGGCTAACAGAGAGATCACGTCAAATCAAGATCTTGAACCGGGTCTTTTGGGCACCGGAGCGATTAGAGAAGAGAGGCATGAGTGATAATTCAGATTGTTGGGCTTGTGTACAAGAGTCTTGAACGTTAGAACATATGTAATGGGAGTGCACAAGAGTAAGAGGTTTTTGGTTAGAATATGATAATATCTGTGAGAAGGTTATACGTGAAAGGCTAAAATATGATTTCAAGACTCTGGTTTGTGATGTAATGTTGGACGATCTGACTATTTGTCCGAAAAAATTGATTTTCAGAAGCGCTATGGTGGGAAAGAAAATAATCCCGAGAGGTTGGAAGACAGCAGATCCCGTTGATACAGCTGTATGGCATTGTTGAAATGCATAATATTGCAGAGATGGAAAGAGTGCTTTACCGAAGAGATAAGAAAATGGCTTTGTTTGAAAAGATTTGTGAAAAGTTTCTAACTGTATTCTCATCAGTTGATTACAAATGTGAACCTTCAATGTGGGGGGAATGTATTTGATTTTTATTGTATTAACACAATCAGATGTATTTAATGTGTAGTTGTAATTTCATTGCTGTATATCACTTTGTATATAGTTTAAACTAAAATAAAATGTAAAAAAAAGGAGAGTAAAAATGCAGTAAGCTATTTCGGTCGGTGGGTTTTCTGAAAAGTTCAACAAAAACAAGAATCTAAGAGACACCTTAGTACATACTTACATTGAACCAACAAAAGAACCAAACACATTGTGGAGCCTACCTCGCATGATAGGACACTTCAGATGTGGACAATGTGTCGCATGTCGCTACACTCCCCCTACTAAAATGTTCATCCATAATGACTTCCGGTGGACTCTCAAAAGCCACACCAATTGCAAAAGTAAATTTGTAATTTACAGCATTAGGTGCCCATGCAACCTGATTTATGTTGGACAAACCATCAGACCCATTAAACAGTGCTTTTCTGAACACAGGTCATGTATCAAAAGTAAAACTCCGGAACAAATCCCTTGTTGAACACTACAACCAGATGGGACCCTCCAATGAAGATATGAGTTGGGTAGTAATACAACAACTGACCCCACTAACAAGAGGTGGAGACATCAACAAGTCACTGACCAAATTGGAACAACGCTTGCTACATAGACTGAACACAGGAAGGAACGGGTTGACCATCGCGGTCAAATGGAAACACTTTTGGCACTAGAAGAGTAGTACAAATTACTCAACTGTGGCACATCTTGGGAGTTAACAACTTGGGTCATACCCTCATGCACATACATCGGCCTAATGTTGAGCCCACCGTGTCGTGACCCACACATTGATATGCCTCTTATTCCCGCAATCTTTTGCCTCCGACATGTGTAGCCGGGGAGTGTGGAATAGGGGGGGGTGAAAAAATGCCATAATGAGGGGTCATGAGCTGTTACTCTCAGCCTTTCATAAGGTTGCAGATTAGTCGCCGTTTTTCCAGTGCCAGCATGTATGTCCAATTGCGATGACTCCTAGTCACGTGTTAAATTTGAGACATGATGTGTTTGTTCTGCGAAACTGAACAGTACACAGGAATGGCCTTTTAATGTTTAGTTTGTCCATCAATATTGTTCCCGTTGCACGCGATTAAGGCCATGATCAAGGCCATGACGATACACTCATTTGTTTGATCTTAGTGTTTTACATTTACAACATATGTAATTTAACAACTAAGAGTGCTTTTGATAACACTGAACAGAATGGCATAACTGGCTCTGTACCCCATGTTATACACATTCTTGCAGAGGTATTCGTTTCCATGCAGTCTTGACGTCACACATTGTGGCAAGTTTACGTCCAGCACATTTATCGATTTCCTCATCGTTCGTGTGTGGCCTTGTCTATCGTCATACCTGGTGTCACTCGTGCGCTCGGACACACCATTGGGGAACACTCTTACACTAGACCTGACATACACCAATGGTTCACACGCTGATATATTGCCCGTGTGCCACAGGGTTCTTTCTCCCTTTCTTCTCTCAGTGAGGGGGTGGAGCTTTTTGCATACACCCCTCAGGAGACATCACAAGGCGATCTGTCATTGGCTGGACCCTTAGCAGCGCTTCACTTGGCGTGCAGCGAGTCATCCAAGCAATGGCTGCCTCATTTTATTTAACTAGCGATCACCCTGGCAACACTGCACGAAGGTAAACTTGTCTTCTCTTGCAGCGTTACCCGTGCTGAGCATTAGCGGATCGTAGCAACGCTCATATACAGTTACATTAAGCTCATAGCGACCCAAGCACGGACACAGTCTCCCCCTCTCCCATTAGAGCCGATGCCTTTTTCTTAAACTGACTTAAATTCGTATCGCATTAGGCACGAGAACAGGCTTGGCAACGTTTCTAATTCAGTTAACCTCTTCGGCAGCATTCATATTATATGTGCAGCATACACTCCATAGGCACCATTTTGGGCAGCCCACGGGTTGGCACTTTGCTTCACTCCCAAGTTATCCTTGGTTTAATTTCTCACCGACTATTTAACCAAAATTTACCAAAATGTTGTGTTGTTCGCATTTGAGCTCATACGGCTATTCTTATTACTTTAGGCACGAGAGCAGGCTAGTTAATGACAACAAGGCTGAAACACGTGTATGGAGTTGCTTTTGGTACTCTTGCTCAGAGAGGAATTGCTATAGCATTTCGGTGCTGGACTGCCCATGTGGGTGGGACAAAGACTGATATGCAAATGGATATTTTCCATCTGTGAAAGGTACAGTGAGCAAAAAGCGTGTGCTGCAAACTCTCACCTCAGAACAGGTTATCATGCCAGGTTCTTTCTGGAGAGGAGCGCCAGCTACCTTTTTTTGTAATATTTGCAAGGAACTTGGGGTTGGTTACCCTGAGTTACCGGGGGGCAACCAGACGTGGACTCCCTGCTCACTGTGCTCAGAGAGGCAAAGCTTCACCTCACTGATGAGGCCCAACAAGGCTGAAACACGTGTATGGGGTTGCTTTTAGTACTCTTGTTCAGAGAGGAATTGCCATAGCATTTCGATGCTGGACTGCCCATGTGGGTGGGACAAAGACTGATATATAAATGGAAATGTCCCATCTGTGAAAGGCACAGTGAGCAGAAAGCGTGTGCTGCAAACTCTCACCTCAGAACAGGTTATCATGCCAGGTTCTTTCTGGAGAGGAGCGCCAGCTACCTTTTTTGTAATAGTTAATGATTCAAATGAACTTAACTACTTCGGCAGCTCAGCTCTTTGTGATATGTGCAGCACACACTCCCTAGGCACCATTTTGGGTAGCCCACGGGTTGGCACTTCACTTCTCACTGAAGTTATCCTTGGTTTATTATCAACAACCCCAACAGACGGCAACCGACTGAGTTACCACTGGACCCTGCACGTTTTAGACGTCCTGATCACACAGTGCATAAATCGTCTTTTTGTATCCCTATGGTGTCGAGAGGAAACCCACTTTTTGTGTGTTTTTCCTCTTTACAACCTGAAGATTGATTCCTGGGACACTGCTTACCCTCGCCAGGACGCATTCACCACATGGACTAGGATCTGTACTTGGTCCCCTAGGCCCCTTCCCACAGAGGTAAGAAGACGCACACCTACATGAAATTAATTATCAGCCATGAGAGAATTTCTGACCCACAGTAGCCTAATAGGGCTCCACCCTTGTTTTTGTCCTTATAGGCAGCCATGGGTTTTCCGCAATAATCAAGTATCTGGTGATAACCTTTCCTCCTACCACCAGAGAGAGGATTTGTTCTTGAGATTTCAAGTGTAGCTTATGGTAAGCTTCACGATATGTGACTCAAACACTGTCGTCCCCCTTTTTCTTTCAATTTTTGACAGAGACCCACAGGACCCTCCTTTGCCACCTATTTCACGTCCTGATGAAGGCCAACCACATGCAAGCTCCATCAAGCAGCTTTACCTTTTTGGCTGAAACACAATAGTGTCAATGACTTCTCCACCAGTCCAGTGTCCAACATTTAGACTGATATTTATTCACTGAAAATGTTTTGTTCTGTGTCCACATGTTATTTGTAAAGTAAATTCTGTCGTTCAACAAAAGAAAAACATGTTCAGTGTTCACCAATATCCAGTCTAATTGACTTTATTGCACTTACCTGTATTGTGTACAAAATTGTAAAAAGATAAGTGTCCTTGGGTGCTTTTTTACCATGAGAAACATATGTATATTAAAAATCTCACGGTCAATAACCCTACTGACCTTGGCAAAATCTAGAACATTGTCTCATTTAATAGGAGTACACCTATGAAAGTTTGTGTGATCTCTCACCCTGAATATTGTGTAAGTTTAAAAGTATATACCCACTTGGGTTTATGAGGGCCGAGCCAGGTGCCCTTTCTGTTATTTTTTTAAGCGTCTAGCTCATCCTCTGATAAACTGGCCTGCCGCCTACTCCAAAGGCAATATCGTCTCATATCGTCTCACCATCTGCTCCAAGAAGAGGGCTCATGTCCAAAACAGCATCTATGGAGCCACCAATAACATGGCGGAACTCTTTAAAGTGTGCAAGGAACTTGCCAATCCTACCACAATCTCCACCTCCTTTCCTCCTTTCCTCCTCCCTCCTAGACCCTCTGCTCTGCATTGGCTGCCCACTTCTCCTCAAACTCTGGACATCCTGTCCTCTCTGTCATCTGCTCCCCCGCCCCCAAAACCCCTTCTCTCGCCTCGCTTGACCCCCCCTTAATCTCCCATACTCTCCTCCTGCTCTCCCATTGCACCAGATGAGATCTCTAGAGTTGTCCGCTCTATGAAAGTCTCCTCCAAACAGGTGCTCCCCTGCTCCTCCAGTATATTCCAGGACAACATTGCCTCTCTCGGCCCAGCTTTGGCTGACCTCTGCTTCACCAACAGCTCCTTCCCTCAACCCCTTAAGCACTCTCTTGTGCTCCCTCTCTTTAAAAAGCTGTCTGCTGACCCTTCTTCCACTGCAAACTATCTCCCTATCTCTATCACCCCTTTTTTGGGCAATCTCATGGAGAAACTGGTCATCTCTAAACTGACTCCACACCGAAGTGGCTGGCTGCCTCCATGAACACCAGTCCTGTTTCAGAGAGAGGCATGGAAACTGCTCTCTTGAACACCCGTGAAGACTTACGCTGTAATCTGAACTCAAACACTCCCTCTGTTCTGATCGTCCTCCATCTATCTTCTGCCTTTGACACAGTCAACCACTCCATCCTCATAAACCATCTCCATGATACCACAGGCATCACAGACAAGGCGCTGGCATGGCTTCCCTTCTTCCTTTTGAAACAGACCATCCCAAGTGCAATTGGGTCCTTTTCGCTCCTCCTCAACCTCACTCTCTACCTGTGGCGTCCCTCAGGGCTCTATCCTAACGCTATTGCTCTTCAACATCTACCTGGCCCACCTGATCTCCACCTTCTCCCCTCATTTCCAGTGTTATGCAGGCGATACACAGCTCTCTTTCAAGCTGCCATCCTCTCCTTCCTTCGCCTCCTCCCTCATACCTGACTGCTATTCAGGCATGGTGATCGGCCAATGATCTCTGCCTTAATGCCAGTAAGATAGAGATCCTTTTCATTGGGATGCCTGCTCCTTGCCCCTCCCCCTCACTCTCTGGCCATACTCCTTGGATCCCCTTCCCTCACCCACTTGTGAGGCAAACAACATTGGGATCATCTTTGACTCCTCTCTCTCTTTCTATCCACACATCACAGACCTTGCAAGAAGTCCAACTTTCAGCTGCACCTCCTCAGGGGCATTCTACCTTCCCCCAGATGCTCAACATCTCCAGAGCTCTTGTTCTCTCTAGGCTAGATTACTGCCACAGCCTCTGTCTCAATATGCTTCTTTCCTCCCCTCACCTACTTCAATTAATCCAGAATAGGATTGCGAGACATGCCCTTGGCCTTACGCCCAAGGTCCTCATCTCTCCAGTCCTAAAAGCTCTCCACTGGCTCCTGGCGACCGCAAGGATCAATTTAGAGACCCCTTGTATCATCCACAAGGGTTTTTGGGGCCTGGGACCTCTCTACATCCAGCTTTCCCTCCCTAAATACCTCCCGGCCAGTGTCCTTTGGTCCTGTGGCTCCAACTCTCTGCAGGTCAAATGTTTCTCCAAGCAGAGAGTGGCAGGTAGATCCCTTTCCTCGTCTGGCTCCTCCCTCTGGAATGGCCTCCCCCGGCCGCCCCCCACCCCCAGACTTGATCCGAATCTTCTTAAGTTCCAAAACATTCTCAAGACTTTCCTTTTCTCCTCTTCCTTACCTCTCCCCCTCCCATGTTAACTTTCCCCTCTGCGACTGGGGCCTGGTCTCTTCAGAGTCATACAGGAGCCAGACCACCCCAGCCCTTGCCAGCACTTTCCCAAGGGCTCCCTTTCCCGGACTAGCCGAACCTGGACCTCCTTGTCCACCGCACTCATCCCCCTGCCCCTCTTCCCCGGGCACTTGCCCCTTGGCTCGCCCAGCACTTGCCCGCCCCCACCATCGGGGTCCTCCCACTCCTTAGGATTGTCACAAGGCCAATATAACTGGTTTTTTTTGTTCTATTTTGTGATTCCCATGCCCTCCCCTCCCCCCATCCTGTCTTGTGGTGCCTGGAAACAATTGTCCATAGGCGCCATACAAATGTACAATAAATACAAAACAAAGAAAATTCTCTAGTGTGAATAATGGGCCGGAGCCTCTGCTGCAAGACAACTTCAAATTCCCCCTCCACCAGACACACTACTGCCGCCCCAGCATGTCTCTGACCTGTGTCCTGGTCAATAGTTGAAGACCTAGCCATGAAATATACCTCTCCTTCATCAAGGGCGTAGTTGTGTGCCTTAGGCATCCCGACCCTCATATGTAACACAATCATAATCCTCATTATCGGCAGTAATATGTTCAGTCAAAATGGTAGCTGGGTTCACTGTCTTGCAACTAACAATGTGAATAGTCGGACTTGACAGTATTACTTCATATGCAGAAACGCTTGGCGTGGTCAGAGTGGGATTTGGATTATTCTAATATCGCAAAAACTGTGGAACGCTGAGACAGCAGATTTCACCTGCTTGTTCTGAGAGGATCATGTTTCCCCAAACTCTGAGTTGCAGAGATTGATTGTGAAGATTGCCATTCCCGAGGTGTGTCGGAGACCAAGGTGAGAAGTTGCAGGCAAGCTGTGGGTCTCAGGAGCGGGAGGTTCTCCTTTTTCGAGTGGCCGGAGCTCAAACAACTTCAGCGAGGAAGGATGTGTGCCTCTGTGAAGCCAGAAGCAGTAGAAGTGATATCTGAAGTCGTGGAAGTTATGCAACTTGCAGAACAAGGATTACAGAAGCCGGTGAGTCAAACCTGGGGTTATGATTCCTTACGCGAGCACAGCGGAAACAGTCCTGTCTTCACTCGCGTATAGCAATGAGCGAGTTGAAGTTCGCTAAACCTTTGACAATGGAATAATGCAAAAAGTAGCATTCACGTGTGATTAAAAATCTGTCTAATCATCATACCCTCTCCTGGTCTTCATGGCAATCTGCTGGTATTTGGAAATTAGGTAAGTTCACAATAGTGTTTCTCTGCTCACCTTTGAATTCCTGCAGTTTAAATATAAGTTGCCTAGTACAGATGTTCATCATTATTGTGTGCTTTTTGCTGTTTTTGAAATGTTGTGTTTGCCCCTGTATGCCTCTTTATATGATGTCCCTTCTGTTTTACATTTGGCAAAGAGCGCGCCTCTCCACTTCTGTACAAACGTCTTACTCCAACAGACGTTAACAATGCTTCAAATTATGAGAGGGCTGTATGTTGCTCTGATTTGGTGCTTGAGATTTCTGATAGTGAATGGATCTGTATATGTTCTGGTCCATATAGGTTTAAGCTTGACCTGTACCTGAGGCACTGGCATAGCGAGGGCATTTGCAACCCCTGCGGTGCAGGGGTGCCCCGCCAGTGCATATCCTGGGAGTACATCAAAAAGGCAGAGGGCTGCTCCCACCCATGACATGGAAGCTTCCAGGCTGGAGGCCTCCATGTCATGGGCTGGGGCGAGCCCTGTGACTTCAGAAAGAAATTGTTTATTTTTGAAGTCACTCTGCCTCCATAACTAAATGATTTCTGTTACGGTTTGGTCCTTTAACGGAAATATTTTCTTTATGAAGTCAGAGTGACTACAAAAAGAAACCATTTATTTAGTAAGTAATAGGGCTCTCCTCCACCCCACGACATGGAAGCCTCAGAATCCTCTGCAGATGACAGGAACAAGCGTTCCTGGCTGCTGTAGGGAGCCGTAGACCTTGTTCCCTGGACCAACGGATTAAAGGTAAGAACATTTAATTTCTTTAAATGTGTATTGGTGCATGAAAGTGTGTGTGTATATATGTATGTAATGTAACTGTGTTCGAAATTAGAGGGACGTTGGGAGCTATTTAGCTCCTGCTTCTAGCCTAAGAGAGCCTGAGACGCTTGAAAACAACAGTTAACAAGTATTTGAGAATGCTAATAAAGAAGAATTAGGACACATCTATTACACATTTAAACATAAAGAATCATACATAACGGACAAAAGTTAAAGTGTGCATTTCATGTGGAATTTAGATTTGCAGTGCGCGAGGTACTCCCCCCCCCTACCCCCTTGTTACCCAGTGGTTGCCCCTTCCTATTGGGTGATGCCTGACATCCATGAGCTGGTTTTGGCTCCTGCTGAATGAATCTTAATTTCGAACCCTGATGTAATGTGCATGAATGAGTGAGGGCATGATGTACGGGTGGCTGACTGGGTGTGCCTTTGTGAGTGTATGGTGAAGGGTGCACGCATACATGTAATGTCGGCTGGGTGTGCGTGTGTGAATCTATGGTGAAAGGGTGCCCACTTAAATGTATGGGTTGCTGCCTGCCTCCGTTTGCTTGTATGGTGAAAGGGTGCACACTTAAATATGTGGGTGACTGTCTGGGTGTGTGTGTCTGTATTTTGAAAGGGCGCACACTTAAATGTATGGCTTGCTGCGTGGGTGTGCCTGTATGGTGAAAAGATTCACACTGAAATGGGTAGGTGACTGCCTTGGTTTGGCTGTATTTTGAAAGGGTGCACACTTAAATGTATGGGTGGATGCCTGGGTGTGCCTGTATGGTGAAAGGGTACACACTTAAATGTAAGGGTGGCTTGGTGTGCGTGTGTGTATATATGGTGAATGTACTTGGGTTTAGGGGCACAAAAAAAACAACATTTCCGGGGAGTGGGAGCTAACCCTTCAAATGTTGGGAGAGGTGGGGGAAGGGCAAATGTATTTGTGTGCGGACATCTAACTTTTCAAAACATTCTAATGAGACTATTCTAGCTCTGCTTCAATGTTAGATGCAGTTGGCTCTCTCCTTTAAGTGCGAAAGCACCCACTTATGGACTGCTGTGAGAATGAACGGTCTCCTGTCCCCTTTCTACCCTTTGAATCACTCCCCTGGTATGCAAGTCCTAATCCCACATCACGATTTCAATGGCCTAAGAAATTAAGCATTTGAATGCCAGTACTAACCGTGTAATGCTTTACGTTAGTAAGTGCCGGGCCTTTGTTAACAGCGAAACCCAGGCGCTGTTTAACATCTGTGTCTTGTTCTGTCCGGCAAATACTCTGTAGGTCAACAAAGCCCAACATTTCGGGGGGAGGGGAGGGCTGAAGCCCAGTCAGCTCAATGGTGTTGCCCCGCTGTTTGTGTTTAATGCCTTGATTACTTATTGGTAATCGTCATTACTCCTAGCCCTATTCCTCCTTGTCCCAGTACTTGTGTATGAGACATTTTGCCTCGTACACTAGTACTGTGATGAGGTAGAGGGACATGGGGATATTACCTGGCTTAGTTACCTGTAATCTTCATTACGCTTAGTCCCACTCTTCCTCGACAGTATGTACCTCCAGTATGTACCCTCTCCAGGCCTATGGACCCCCCATATGGTTTCTGTTATATCTCCTTTTTCTTCTTCACCCATTAATGGTGGCAGCGTTGGGAGGCCCACCTGGCCCCTTCCACTCCTGCAAGATCATCATCAATGTTTACCTAAATGGCGCCGTCTTGGCCCTCAGGCCAACCTCCTCCTTTTTGCTAGACGCCCTTCTTTCCCCTCTCTGACTTCTCTGCCGCCTCCTTCCTCCAACACCTCTACGGCTGCCTCTGCTGCTTCTCTGGGCACCCTGTTGCCTTCTTCCTCCGCCACTCCTCTGGCATCCACCTCCTGCTCTCTGGCTACATTGCCTTCTCCTCCTTCCTCCTCTGCCCATCCTTGGGCACCTGCAACACTTCTGTAGGGCGTACGTCTGACATGTGCCCCTCCACGGAAGTCCTTCAAAGGGGGCAACCTGCTCCACATTGCAACTCTTAACTCTGGCTCTGCTGTCGAACACTTCTCTGACATCTGTCGTCTCCTGGAGAATTCGATTTGGATCTACTCGGTCTGACCGAGACTTGGTTCACCGGCAACTCTGTCATGAGCTTTGACACTCTACTTCCTGATGGCTACAAGATCCTCTCCGAACCCAAACCCAGAACCAACCGTCCCGGTGGTAGTGTAGCCTTAATCTTCCCAGAGTGGATCCCGGCTTCTATCATTCCTATGCAGGACTACTCCTCTTTTGAATGACTGGTCTGCAGGCTCTCTATCTCGCCTGGCCTTTCTCTCATTGTGGCCATTTTCTACAGGCTGCCTGGCCAGGTCGCCCGCCTCCTCTCTGAGTGGGCGGACCTATCATCCTCTCTCCTCGCCTCTACTCGCTTCTTCTCCTCAGAGACCTCAACATCCACCTAAATGCTACCTGCCCTTCTTCAGGTCTCTTTTGCAACCTCTGAGACTGTCTCTCTCTCTCGCACTCTATTCTTCGTAGACCTCCCCTTCTGCAACACACTCACCGCTCCTCTCTCCTAGAGTGATCACTTTCTCCTTTCCTCCCGTCTCTCTCTCTCTCTCTCTCTCTCTCTCTCTACCCCTCAGGCGAAGCCGAATCCAGCACTGCCACCTACTTTCTCAGTAATCCGACCCATGAAGTGTGTGTCAGCTGAGGCTTTCGCTGCTACCTTCTCTCCTCCTTCCGCACCTTTGGCTGACTCACACCCTGACACAGCCCTATCTAACCTTCATCTTTCTATCTCTAACACTCTTGATGTACTTGCCCCTGTCATAAGGATCCGCTTGAAGCCCAAATCAAAGTGCAACTCTTGGTACTACTCCACCCTCGTCACCCTCAAACGCAAGTGCAGGGTGGCTGAGAGTAAGTGCAGGGCATCAGGTACACCCTTTGACAAACTGGCCTGCCGCCTGCTCCAAAGGCAATACAGATTCTCTGTCCTCCCAAGAAGAGAGCCCACATCGAAGCCTGCGTCTCTGCGGCATCTAACAACTCAATATGCAAGGAGCTGGCCAATCCTTCTGCAGAATCTATCTCTCCTGTTCCCTTCCAGGCCCGCGGTACAGCCTGGCTTCTCAATTTATCACTAAAGCTCAGGACATGCAGTCCACTTCCTCTTCCTCCTCCTCCTCTCCTAGCCCGCATGTGCTGTATCTCCTCCTCCCTTCTCTTCCTTTTCCTTATTCACCCCTGACGATGTTTCTAGATAAGTCCGATCTACGAAAGTCTTGTCAAATCAGTTTCTCCCCTGTTCATCCAGAACCATCAAGGACCACATCGACACCCTTGCTCCAACCGTGGCTGATTTCTGTAATCACTCCTTTGCCACTGAAACCTTCCCTCCCCCCCCTTAAACACTCCCCTGTGCATCCCCTGCTAAAGCAGCCCTCTGCCCATCCTTCCTCTCCGGCTAACAATCGCCCGATCTCCATCATCCCTTTCCTGGGCAAACTTGGAAAAGCTGGCCCTCTCCCAGCTTAATCTGCACACTGAATCGGTTGATTGTCCCCACGACCACCAGTCTGGCTCCAGAGCTGCCAGAAGTACGGAAACCACTCTCCTGACCACCTGTGAAGATCTGCTCTCGAACCTTGATTCTAACCTTTCTTCTGTCCTCATTCTCCTCGATCTTTCTTCTGCCTTTGATACGGTCAGCCATGCCATCCTGGTCAATTTCCTCCATGATAACATGGGTATAACTTATCAGGTCCTGGCCTGGTTGACCTCCTTTCTCACTGACTGAACATTCCAGGTCCAACTGGGGTCTTTCCTCTCTTCTACATCTCTCTTTCTCCACTTGTGGTGTTCCCAAGGGGTCTAACCTCTCTCCCTAGCTTTTCAACAAATACCTGGCACGTCTTGCCTACCGCATCGCTTCCTTCTGCTCCAACTTTTCGTGTTATTCGGATGATAACCAGCTTTTCTTCAGGCTCCCCTCAGCCGCCTCTTCTCCTTCTCTCATTCCAGACTGTCTGACAGCAATTCAGGAATGGTGTGCAGCCAATGATCTCTGCCTTAATGCCAGTAAGACTGATATCCTCCTCATTGCAGCACCAGCTCCCTCCATTCCTCTCTCTTTCTGGCAGCCCACTCAGGACCCTCTTCCTGCTCCTACCTGTGAGGCTAAGAACATTGGGGTCATCTTCGACACCACCCTCTCATTCTCTCCTCACATCTCTGGCATCTCTAAGAAGTCAAACTATCAACTGCACCTCCTCAGAGGTATTCTTCCTTTCCTCACCTTCCTCCAGAAGCTCACTGTTTCCAGAGCGCTGGTCCTCTCTAGGCTGGACTACTGCAACAGCCTCTTTATAAATCATCCTGCCTCTACTCTCCGACCTCTTCAACGTATCCAGAACAGGGCGGCAAGACTTGTCCTTGGCCTCAAGCCCATGAATCGTATCTCTCCAGCTGTGAAATCCCAGGCACTGCATGGATCAAGTTCAAGACCCTCTGCATCATCCACAAGGCAGTCTGGGGCCTGGGACCACACTACCTCCAACTCTCTCTTCCTAAAACATCTCCCACCTGGAGCTTGCCGCTCATCCACTTCCAACTCTCAGAGGGTCAGTCGCTTTTCCAAGCAGAGAGTTGGGGCAGATCTCTATCCTCAGCTGGGGCCTTCCTCTGGAACAGCCTCCCTGCCTCTCTCAAACCTGAGCAGAACCATCTCTGGTTCCGGAAGCAACTCAAGAGCTTCCTCTTCGCTTCTGCTTTCCCTCTTCCTCTACCCTGCTGATTCCCGACTGCTCCATGCACTCGTCACCTGGCTACCCTCTGAACTTGGGCCCAGGCTCCTGCATGTCCAGTTGCACCTCGTACTGCCTCCCAGCTCCCCTAGCACTTGTGGTCTGTATCTAGAACACTACA
Organism: Ambystoma mexicanum; assembly: GCF_040938575.1. Taxonomy (NCBI): domain Eukaryota; kingdom Metazoa; phylum Chordata; class Amphibia; order Caudata; family Ambystomatidae; genus Ambystoma; species Ambystoma mexicanum. The sequence continues at coordinate 246,470,615 of NC_090921.1, read as the reverse complement.
GTTCCTTCTCTCTTCACTTATGAGCTGCCCGTTGGCTGCACTTCTTGAGTTATCTGCACTGAGCCACACGCTGGTTACACTTTTGAGTTACCTGCACATCTCAAGCGTTGGATCTTTGATGGATTCACATGATGTGAATATTCCCCGTCTTCAGGCTGGAATCCCTGCTTACTTTGATTTAGTACTTTTCCTATGCAAAAACATTGACACCTCGAGTGTCCTATCAACGTTGTTGTGGGTGCTTTTGGTCCACACCAATATAACGTTGAGTGTATTGCTCCACCCCAGCAGCTTTCCCTCAGATTTCAACTGTCTTTCTAGCTAGTGGGAATTCCTCGAGTTAATCTCTTCAAGAGTAATTATCTTTACAGGTTAAAAATATATTTTTCCATACTACTTTCAAACGGAACAAAGCAGCAACACTGAAGACTCTTCTACGGTGTCACCTACGACCATGGAGACCATTGGCCAAAGAAATCCATATTTAGGCCCTATGGGACCTAAAGAACGTCTACAAAGGTGACGGGCACGTAAGTTGTATATACTGCCTATACCCTAACCATTCCTCTGAAGATTGTGAGATCTCTCAGGGTTTTTCTCAAAAAACACTCAAAGACAGAAAGCGTTGACTAATTTGTTGGCTAAATGAAGGGGGATATCCAGAGTCGGAAGCAGCCTTGTCAAGGAGTAGGAGAGATACCACCCCCTCTGACAAGCATTCACTGTCAAGCCACAGGCCGAGGTCAGACGAGCCACCTGCGAAAAAACAAATAACGGGTCAGCAGCGGTGGCTCCGGGTCGACTTCAAAGCAGTCGTCGAAAATACTGTTGACGAAAACATAATCGTCGAAGACGGATAAGGACTCATTCCTGTTAACAAAGTCGACCTCCCATTCGTCGAGACCATCTTCTCTGACGAAGGGGAAACATAAAGCTAAATCGTCGACGAAGAGAAGCACCACTCATCGTCAGAGTCCTGAACTTCTGGAGGAGGGCATAGATCCTCTTCGGGCCAAGAGTCGTCCACGAGACATCCCTTGCCAATGGAAACATCCACAGGACATGCTCCGATGATGAAATCTGGCCATCACTCGTCAACAACACCCTCGCTGATGATATAAAACCAAAACTCTCCAGGGGGTGACACTGTAGTTCACTCAATCCCTTCAACAACTTCTACCACAACCCAAATTATAGTTCATACTGAACAACCTAACCTCCTTCTACAAGAGGAACATATTCTATCCTGTGGTAAAGGAATACTGAAGGAACCCACAGAGCACAGACATCTCCCTTTTAGTATGTCACCCATAAGCTTCACAGAAATCATGACTAAGGAAATCCTTCAGCATGAGATAACATCAGACTTTGAGCCTCCCAGAGAGGAATGCACAGGGGTCACGGATTCCGAGGACAGCAGGACCCAACATCATGTATGAGACAGATCTTTCAGTAGACCACAATCAAGAGAAGAAGGAACTTCAACACACCCTCTTATTAATCCACAATCTTTGCTATGCCTACAAGTTCTTACGGCTCTGCAGTATCTACTGGGACAGCTCAATGGTAGGCTTCCACTGCCTCAACCTCAAGGCATCCATCAATGCACGATCAGGTAACTCCAGGTCTACATGCATTACAAGAAAGAGATCAAGGGCACTCATCCAGGGACCACACCAAACGTCCCTGGTCGATGCAAAGAACCCACTCTCCACGCAGGCCTCCACCTCCACAAAGAATTAGCCCGCTAATAGGCGAGCAAGAAGAAGGGGAGCTACTGGATACAAATCATGACACAGGTCCCCGGGACACAAGCTCCACCTCCTCGTCGGTCACCATTCACCATGACGACACGTGGGACACTGATGACCCAGACCAGGAACCACAGGGTAGCCCAGCACAACCCTCTCCACAGACGACATTGGCGGTTTCCACGCAAAGGTATCAAAGGCATGCCAAGAATTTGGGTTAACTCCTGCAGAGGAAAAGATTCCTTTTTGATCACATGGATAAGCGCAGGAAGGCTGTATTTTTCAATACCAATCCTAAACCATATTTGGCAACAGGCGTTGCAGACCCTGAAGCCTCCTTTCTCTGAACCCACTGTAAAAGGAAGGCTAGACAGACAATTCAAAGCGCCGGACGTGACACCTAAATGTCTAACATCCCAACCCTCCCCAAAGTTGGTTTTGTCAGCGGCAGATGGTTGCAAGGCGCATACCCAAAACCAATGCGCTACACCTCCCGATAATGAGGGCAGAAAAATCGATGCCTTTGGCAAATAAGTGCTTACCATCGGGACAACAACAGTTAAAGCGGCCAATGCCTGGCGATAGTGACTCGCTATGACCGATTCGCCCCCATATTAGAGCACTTGCCAGAATAACAGCAGAAGGAAGCCATGACATTATTACGTGAAGGGGAGGAGGTCTCAAACCACAGCATCAATATTGCAGTTGATCTTGCAAGCAAATCGGTAATGGTGTCGTCCTAAGAAGACAGGGATGGCTACGCTGCACGACTTCAGACAGGGGGTACAACATAAAGTCGCTGATATGCCTTTTGAGGGAGAGAATGTTTTTGGGGACAAAACCGACAAAGCCCCTAAGGCAATGAAGGCGGACTCCAACACTGCTACCTCATTAACCTCTCTACAAGTCAGATGGTCGTTTTGTCCCTTTCAAGGAGCCTTAAGCCACACCAGATTGTCATCCTCAAGGGACAACAAGAACTAAGGAAGATCCGGCTGCTACTCTCTGGGGTACAGAAGAAGCTACCAGTACGCCCAAAGCGGCTGGGATTACAATGACTGCCTGAGGGGCAGACCAGTAGGGGGAAATGTGACGTTTCATTTAGGCAGATGGCAGGCCATTACAAAAGACAGATGGGTGCTAGATGCTATCCAACACGACCATCTGTTGGAGTTCAAACACAAGCAGAAACGCATTCCTCTGTTAAAGGTGTCACATCCTCACCTTCAGGTTTTCAAGCAAGAAGGGGGGCAAATGTTATAAAAACGAACAATGGAAAGAGTTCCTCCTTCATTGAGAGGCAAAGGAGTGTACACAAGCTACTTAGTGGTAATGAAATCGGATGGGAAATGGTGTCCAATCCTGGACCTAAGAAAATTAAACAAAAACATAAAAAAACAGAAGTTCAAAATGGTTACATTTCAAGATGTCATAGAGGCGGTACAGCCTCACGAATATCTAGCGGCTTTAAACCTGAAAGACGCTTACTTTCACAACCCAATACATCCAAGACATTTGGCCTCATTACGACCCAGGCGGTAAGTTACCGCCTGGGCCGTGACTTTACCACCATGGCGTAAACTATGTTTACGCCATGGTGGTTGGCGGACTTACCGCCCCATTCCGAGTTTGGCGGGGCGGTAAGTCCCCAATCCCCATTTACCCTTCCCCATTCCCATTTTTGCCCCATATGGCATAATGGGAGTGGGGAAGGCGTTAATTACGCCACCGTAAATTACGGTGGCGTAATTAACTCCATGGTCCCTTAGCGCCATGGATTTTAACACCTGCTAAAAGCAGGTGTTAAATCCGCCATGGCGCTAAGGGACCTCGTACTCAGGCGGTAAGGGTCGGCGCTGTTTACGGCGCCGTAAACCCCTTACCGCCTGAGTTGTAATGAGGCCCATTGACAGTATCTCAGATTTAAGATCGGAGAAAGCCATTACCAGTTCAGAGTCCTACCATTTGGCATCAAATCAGCACCCAGGATATTCGCCAAATGCCTAGCACCAGTAGCGGCTTTCTCTCAGAAAACAGGGCCACCATGTCTACCCATACCTAGACGACTGGTTGGTCCGAGGCTCAACACATCAAGAAACCGTGAAAGTCTTCTATAACAGTTGGGATTTGCAATCAACTACAAAAAATCTTTCATAGAGCCATCGAAATGTTTGGTGTTCCTTGGCGCACAATTCTCCACGGAACAGGTCCTCCTCAGTCCTTCTGCCGACAGAGTGAAAACAATTGATAACCTTGGCATGCGCTTTCACCCCAAGAAAACAGATCACAGTGCACAACTACATGGCTCCACTAGGGACGATGTCGTCCTGCATTCCACTAATACCCAAATGCAGGCTACACATGCGACACAAGGATTCTGGGCCATTGACAACAACATTGTGCTGCAAGCATTCCACCTTCTGGGAATACACAACCAGCAGGCAGACTCCCTCAGCGGGGACTCTTCGCAGTCCCACGAATGGCACCTTCACGACAACCAAATAAGCTAAATCTTCTCAGCATGGGGCCAGCCTCCTCTGGACCTCTTTGCCACAAGTGGCAACAAACAATGCAAGGAGTTTGCGAGCAGGTTACCGCACCACAGCACACAGGGGTATGAATTCTCGTTCCCATTGAGTGGTATCGCTGCATATGCGTTCTGATCAGGAAGACAATCCAGATGATACGCAGGTACCAGAGCAAGATAATCCTAGTGGCACCGTACTGGCCTAGACAAACCTGGTTGTCAGACCTCCTTCAGCTTTCGGCGGACAACCCAATACATCTGGGGTCCCACGCCGATCTCCTGTCACAACGCAACGGGGCAATTCTACATCATGACCCAGGCTCCATCATGCTGACAGCATGGCTCCTGATCACGCAGAGTTCGGCCAGCTAGACAGGAATGTCAGCGCATACTAACGACAGGTAAGGCACCTTCTACTGTTCTAATCTTGATGGTCGTGCAGATTTATTGCACCTCCGTCCCCAAGTACCGCACAGGCAAGATAACCAACTACCTGTGCAGTCTTTGAGGCCACAGGTATTGTAGCCGTCAGTCAGGAACCGGGAACACCGGAAGAACCCCAGAACACTATAAGGCAATAAGCAATGTATAAGCAAACAGAGGGCAATAGGAATGTAAACTAAATACAGCTGGAATAAGGCTTACCCCGATGGATGACAGGAGAACCCTCACAACGATGAAGAGCAGTGAATCGGGGGCCAGGTGAATAGGGTTCAATCTGACTTGCAGGAAGGCAACACCCGGGATCAGGATGGCAAAGATCCAAAAGTACAAGGTGCAACTACAGGAACAAAAGGTCCAAAGTTCCAAGGATACCACGTAAAGGGAAAGTTCCAAAGGAGTCCAAGAGAGCAGTCCAAGGTCGAGCCTAATAGTACTTGGAATCCAAAGAAAGCCAAAAATCAAATCCGTTGAGCAATCCGAGGTCAAGTTATCCGAGGTCGTGAAGAGCGGTACCAGAATCCGAGGAGAGAGCAAAAAGCAGGTCCGTGAAGCAGTCCGAAGTCGAAACAAGGATGAAGTCAGCAGGAGCAACAAGAAACGCCAAAACCTCACGTGAAACAGCTGTTAGGCACTGGTTCCGTGTTTTCGAGTGCTTATGACTCATTCAGGGCTGTCACGTGAGGAAAAACAGTGGAACGTGCGGCGTGAGGAATGTCACGTGATTCGGGTCACGTGATGCAGTTCAGGGTTGTTGCGGGGCTCTCACCGTACGGTGCCAGGATGAAAACTGGGGACGATGTCGCCACGAAAAAGTCTCCATAGCAACTGCCAACAAGCAGAGGGGCGAAAGACACCTGGATTGCCAGGCAGCATTTTTATCCGCCGACGCTGCTTCGATGTCTTAGTTGCCTCTGCAGGTGAGTGAGCGGGAGAGACCTTTGGGATGGGAAACCTAGGAGACGTGACAGAGCCCCCCCCTAAAGGCCCACGACCCCGTGGGCTAGAAGGATTATCCCGGTGGAAAGCAGCAACCAACTGCGGAGCGTGAACGTCCCCGGAAGGGACCCACGAACGCTCCTCGGTACCGTAACCAAGTCAATCCACCAGGTACTGGAGACGACCCCTACAAAGGCGGGAACCCAAAATGGCACTGACTTCATATACATCTGCAGAGGAGACAGACACCGGGGCCGGGGGCGGAATCAACCGGGTGGGGGCCAGATAGGGCTTGAGAAGGGAGGTATGAAAAAACGGATGTATGCGCCACGTAGATGGAACAGAAAGATGCAAAGCCACCGGATTAAGGATCGCAGACACCCTATAGGGCCCAATGAAACGGGGAAGCAATTTGCGGCAGCCAGGCAACCGCAAATGGCGGGTGGACAACCAGACGTGGTCACCCACTCGGTAAGAGGGAGCCGCAGTTCTCCTCCTGTCAGCTTTCCTTTTCATGGAGGCCTGAGCTTCACGCAAATGGATCAAGGTCTGGGTGTGAACAGCAACCAGATCGCGGGCACAGGCATTGGCGGCAGGAGTCGGGGTGGGTGGAAAGTCAGGGAGCGGGAGAGTACGGGGGTGCTGCCCATAAAGAGAGTAAAAAGGAGAGAATCCCGTAGAGGAATGCCAGGTGTTATATGCAAATTCAGCCAAATGGAGCAGGTTCAACCAGGTGTCCTGGTAGTGAAGAGTCAGGTACCGCAGGTATTGTTCAAGGGCCTGGTTATCCCTCTCCGTCTGGCCATTGCTTTCTGGGTGGTAAGCCGAAGAAAAATGGGCATCAATACCAAGGATTTTAGTGAGGAACCGCCAAAAACGAGATGTAAATTGCGGACCCCGGTCAGATACAATGACCTGAGGTAAACCAAAGAGACAGAAAACGGACTTGAAAACCAATTGGGCTAGTGAAGGAGCTGAAGGAATGCCTGAACAGGGGATAAAACGGGCCATTTTGGTGTAAGAATCAGCTCTTGCGCGGTTTACATTGTGCGCATATGGAGCAAGTGTTCACATCATGTTCCACATCGCGTCTCATCAGGGCCCACCAACACCAGCGCTTTAATAGTTCCAGAGGGCGCTGTTGCCCAGGGTGTCCATTGATGGCCGCGTCATGGGACCAAACGAGTGCCTGATTGCGAGTATCACTAGTGGGCAGGAACAATTTCCCCTGTATAAAGGGTAAGCCTTCCTGTAAAACCAGATCCCATTCTGTTAGTGCATGTGGATGAAGCGAAACCCATTGTCGAATGGATTGCAACATGGAGGGGGATGGGGTGCACAAGCAAACAACATGTCCCTCGCCCAGGAGTGTGTCTGGATATAAGGACAAGGAATCCCCCCCAGGAGATCGAGAAAGAGCATCAGCCTTACTATGAGAAGACCCCGGTCTATGTTTCACCACGAAATCGTAAGCTGCAAAACACAGGTGCCAACGTACCTGCCTACTGTTAGAACACTTAAGAGAGGCCAGGTCCTGCAGGTTCTTATGATCTGTGTACACTACAGTTTGATGTTTGGCCCCGATAAGGTGATGCCTCCAAGTTTGCAATGCGTCCTTGATGGCCAACAACTCCTTTTCAGTCACGGTGTAGTGACATTCAGATGGCGTAAATTTCCGTGAATGAAAAGCCACAGGGTGCAATTGGCCTGTGGTCGGGCAAGGTTGCGAGAGCACTGCGCCTAATGCGAATGAGGAGGCATCCGCTTCTACAACAAAAGGGGAATCGGGATCGGGATGTTTTAGTACAGGGGCAGTGATAAACCGGGACTTTAGCGTATCAAAAGACTGCTGTTGTTCTGAGGCCCAATGGAAAGGTGACCGGGGACTAGTTAAAGTAGTGAGGGGAGAAACAATCGAGGAGAAATCAGCAATGAATCGCCGATTGAAATTGGCGAAATCAAGAAATGATTGCAATTGTTTGAGAGTGGTCGGAGCGGGCCAATCAGTGATAGCACAAACTTTTGATTGGTTCATGGATAGACCTCCCGGTGTAATATGGAAACCTAGAAAGTCGACTTCCTGAGTATGGAACATGCATTTCTCGGGTTTAGCGAACAAGGAATTCTCCTTGAGGCGTTTCAGGACTTCTTTAACATGGACTATGTGTTCTTCTAGGGAGGAGGAGAAGATCAATATATCATCTAGGTACACTACGATAAAGATATCAAGAATGTCGTAAAAAACCTCGTTGACAAAACGCTGAAAAGTGGCGGGTGCGTTGCAGAGACCGAAGGGAATCACGGTGTACTCGAATAGACCCTGACGGGTACAGAACGCCGTCTTCCATTCGTCTCCGCTGCGCATACGAACCAGGTTATAGGCACCCCGGAGGTCTAGCTTGGTAAATATGGATGCCCGTGTTAGTCTGTCCAAAAGTGTGGAAATAAGGGGTCTAGGATACCGGTCTTTTATGGTGATAGCATTCAATCGTCTATAGTCAATGCAAGGACGTAGGTCCCCCTCCTTCTTAGGCACGAAAAAGATTGGGCTGGCAGCCGGAGAACTGGATGGTCGTATATGGCCCAAACGTAAAGCCTGTTGTATATACTCTTTGAGTGCCTCCTCCTCAAGCGGAGAGAGCGAATATATCCTACCCTTCGGTATTGGTGCATTAGGAATGAGATCAATGGGGCAGTCGTAAGGTCTATGTGGCGGTAGACCCTCTGCCGTGCCCTTATCAAAGACCTCGAAATACTCCTGGTAAACAACGGGAACCCCTGCTACGACGGCGCCCACTGTATGTGGGACCGTTTTGGATGTACCAGTGTTTCCAATACTGAAGAAGGCCATGGCCCCAAGTAGAGAAGCAGGAGAGGGCCGTGTTTCAGGTTCTGTCAGGCAAAAATGTTGGCAAATATCGGATTCAAAAGTAACTTGTCCAGTTCCCCAATTGATCAACGGATTGTGTTGCCGAAGCCAAGGGATACCCAGTATGACACCAAACTGAGGGGTGGTGATAAGATCGAATGATAAGGTTTCCCTGTGCACATCTTGGATCACCACCGTCATTGGAGCGGTTTGATATTCAATAGGGCCGGAAGCTAGACTCGAGCCATCAACCGCTTGTACCGGTTCAGGGTATTCTTTCTTGATCAGGGGTAAATTGAGTGTTTGTGCTAGAGCAATGTCAATAAAAAAGCCAGTAGCCCCAGAGTCGATCACGATTTGTACTGAATGTGCTTGATCTGTGGTTGGTTTCAATAAAGCCTGGACCACAATCGGTCGGATAGGACCAAACGTTGGTCCAGTGGGGGTCAAGGGAGGGCCCGCCCGTACCCCCTAATTTAAGGGCGAGCCTTCTGAAAACCCGATGGTCTCTTCGGGTGACGTGGACAGTTTTTTACATAGTGCCCATGGATTCCACAGTAAAAACAGGCGTTGTCGGATCTCCAACGTTCCCGTTCTGCCTGAGTGATAGGGCTTCTAATCCCACTGACCTGCATTGGTTCTGGAGTAGAAGAGGAGGTGGTCGGAGGAATTTGACTGGATGCTCCTAACTCAGCCCTACGCTCGATCTTACTTGCGTCTGTCTGCAGTGTTAGGTCCACTAGTTCAGAAAAAACAGAAGGAAGAGCAGGGATCACCGACAGGGCGTCTTTCAGACTGTTGCAAAGACCGCGATAGAATATAATTGCCTTCTATTTTTCAGGCCATGAGGTCTCAGCAGCCAATTGATTGAAGCGGGTGATGTATTCAATAAGCGCTTGTCTGCCTTGCGTGAGATCCAATAACTCTAGGTCTCGAGACTGCGCCCTATACCTAGTATCAAATACTTTGGACATTTCCGCAACCAACAGGTCGAAGTCGTATAGGGCGGGATGATCACTCTCCATTAAGGGGTTAGCCCAAATTGCCGCCACCCCAGACAGGTGCGAAAGAAGAAAGGCTGCTTTGGTCACGGCATCAGGGAAAGCTTGGGGCCTACACAAAAAATGTAACTTGCACTGGTTCAAAAAAGTGCGGTACTTCCTGGGGTCACCCTGGTAGCGTTCAGGGGCAGCAAGAGGAAATGAAGTAGAAAGGACGACTAGGGTAGGGACCGTGGGTGGCGGGACCGGTGTTTGGGACGGAGGGGTAGGGTCGCCGAATTCAGCGTCACCAGGTAAAGGGTAACGGGTACTTTGTAGGGCATCAAGTCTATGGTGAATGGCGGTGGTGGCTGCGGCCATGTCGGTCCTAAGGGCCGCAACCGCTTGCATTAAAGCGGCCACGGGGTCCCCGGGGGAGGTGCTCATAATCCAAACGACCAAAAGGGCCTTACAGTCTGTTCTAATCTTGATGGTCGTGCAGATTTATTGCACCTCCATCCCCAAGTACCGCACAGGCAAGATAACCAACTACCTGTGCAGTCTTTGAGGCCACAGGTATTGTAGCCGTAAGTCAGGAACCGGGAACACCGGAAGAACCCTAGACCACTGTAAGGCAATAAGCAATGTATAAGCAAACAGAGGGCAATAGGAATGTAAACTAAATACAGCTGGAATAAGGCTTACCCCGATGGATGACAGGAGAACCCTCAAAACGATGAAGAGCAGTGAATCGGGGGTCAGGTGAATAGGGTTCAATCTGACTTGCAGCAAGGCAACACCCGGGATCAGGATGGCAAAGATCCAAAGGTACAAGGTGCAACTACAGGAGCAAAAGGTCCAAAGTTCCAAGGACGCCAAGTAAAAGGAAAGTTCCAAAGGAGTCCAAGAGAGCAGTCCAAGGTCGAGCCTAATAGTACTTGGAATCCAAAGAAAGCCAAAAATCAAATCCATTGAGCAATCCGAGGTCAAGTTATCCGAGGTCGTGAAGAGCGGTACCAGAATCCGAGGAGAGAGCAAAAAGCAGGTCCGTGAAGCAGTCCGAAGTCGAAACAAGGATGAAGTCAGCAGGAGCAACAAGAAACGCCAAAACCTCACGTGAAACAGCTGTAAGGCACTGCTTCCGTGTTTTTGAGTGCTTATGACTCATTCAGGGCTGACACGTGAGGAAAAACACTGGAACGTGTGGCGTGAGGAATGTCACGTGATTCGGGTCACATGATGCAGTTCAGGGTTGTTGCGGGGCTCTCACCTTACGGTGCCAGGATGAAAACCGGGGACGATGTCAGCCACGAAAAAGTCTCCATGGCAACTGCCAACAAGCAGAGGGGCGAAAGACACCCGGACTGCCAGGCAGCGTTTTCATCCGCCGATGCTGCTTCGATGTCTTAGTTGCCTCTGCAGGTGAGTGAGCGGGAGAGACCTTTGGGATGGGAAACCTAGGAGACGTGACATCTACTAACAAGTCCTACAACCTGAAGAGGAAAGGATTCTGCTCATGGTGTTCGCAGCGGTCCAACCTTCACCCACTGACCATACAACCACAACAGGTTCTGCCCTACCTGCTGAAACTAGCAAAGGAAAGCCTGGCGATCTCCTCCATAACAGAACACCTGGCAACAATCTCCAGGTTCACCAAGAAAAAAAGGAAACCCACTCTTTACAGTGACAGGCTCCTCAAACAATTCCTAAAGTGGCTTTTTTGCACTTTTCCACCGAAGAAGAGAATTCCACCGATGTTGAGCTTGAATCTGGTCCTCATGAAACCCCCTTCCAAACCTCTCTTTGTTGCACATCAAATTTCTAACCTAGAAGGTGGCGTTCCTAATCGTCATTACATCCTCCAGACGAGTCGCTGAACTACAAGCCTTAGTGGTGGACCCTCTATACCTCCGATTTCCTTCTCCACCAATCCTCACTTTATCCCAAAAGTTCCATCTGAATTCCATAAGAATCCAACTATAACTCTGCCTACATTCTTCTAGAATGTCACCTCCCCAGCGGAGAGAAAATTGCACACGTTGGAGGTAAAAAGGGCATTAAAGTACTACCTGGGCCGGACAAAATCCGTTAGAGCAGCGAGACAGCTCTTTATTACTTTTGGTCCTTCGAACAAAGGAAAAGCCATCACAAAACAAGGCATAGCAAGGTGGATCTCCTCTGAGATTTCCTTCTGCCACGCAAAGGCCAAAAGGCCACTGCAGACTACATCCAGGGCACACTGTACTAGAACCACAGCGCCCTCAGAAGCTCTCTGGTCGGGAGTGCCCATCAAAGATATTTGCCAGGTGGCAACATGGGCTGTGCCGCACACATCACTAGGCACTACTGCCTGCAACAATAGCATGCGGAAGATGTGCAAATGGGATGAGAAGTCCCTCAACGGCTGTTCCAATAATGAAGAAGTCCTACAGCTTCCAGGGTTTTGTTGTAATTACGTATTTATACTTCTGGCATGAGCGAAAAAATGCAAAGGTTTCAGATCTCTGTTTGCCAGGTCTTTCTCCTCCAGACATATATACTGCTATAAAATCAATTGACAGCATGTGAATCCATGAAAGATCCAATACTGGAGAAGGGAGTTGTTTCTTACCTGTAACTCCATTTCTCCAGCATTGGTATCTTTCATGGATTCACATGAGCCTCCAGCCTACCCCTCCAGGCAAACATCCTCTACAAGGTGTTGCCCTCCAGCTGGAGTGGTTACATTTGAGGGGAAGCTGCTCGGGCGGAGCTATACACGCGACGTGACCAAACGCACACACAACGAGGTTGATGGCACACTCAAGGTATCAATGTTTTTCCATAAGAAAGTACTAAATCAAAGTAACCAGGGATTCCCGCCTGACGATGGGGAATATTCGCAGCATGTGAATCCATGAAAGATACCAACGCTGGACAAATTGAGTTATAGGTAATCAACTACTCCCAACTCCTTTATCCCACTTCTCATGTAACATTCTGTTTCACTGAACAACTTGAATGGCAGTTTCTTTTTTACTACCTTGTGCCATGTATCCGCAGACTGATTCCTCAGCTGCAGTACAGCATGTAAGGGTGATCATTTTCTCAAAATGGCCCCTGTCTTCTTTTTTTTGCTATTTCTTGTCAGTTCCTTCTGGGCTTTTACTCTGTTGTTTGAATTCGAGTTGCGTATTTTTGTGTCTGGAAAAGCAGGAAGTGAGGAAAAGTCCAGAAACTTCCCTGTCCTTTTGTCTCTAGGTGTCCCTGAGTGAAACCAGTTCTGATTGGCCGGCTGGCTGTCCAAGAGGACTGTGATGATTGGGAACTTGCTTAAAAGGCAAGGGTTTTGGAACTAGAGGCAGAGTCGATCACTGGAGGACAACATCCGGCGAAGAAGATGTAAAGAGATGCCAGTAGCACCCTCCTAGACCGCAAAGTGCCCATTGAAGCCCTGCAGCTGTGCTGACCCTGTTTTCTTTTCGACTGGGAAGACCTGTATGGGACGACTTCCTCCCTTGGGCTGGTGGGATCAACTAGCCTTCTGACAAGCTTTATTTTGGTGCTACCCCCGACATGCTGTAACTTCAATGCCCGGGGACCCCTGACCATCATTGATTGCATTGTCTTTGGAAGTGCGAATCCGGCCAAAACTTAGTGGGCACCCAGAGGACCCTACAGAAGCAGGAAGTCTTCATCCAGAGTCCCCTCACCAGAGTCCAGGACCGAGGCATCAAGTAACTTCTAACGGAAGCTGTTCTTTCTTATTTGGCCCTAAGAAAAAGGAACCAAAACCACAAAAGGCCCCTGAATCAAGGAGAATGCATTGCTGTAGAGCCCCTCTCCCAAGTGCTGCTGCAGAAGCCCGCCAGACGTCCTCCCTTTCATCACCATGACCAAGGACCAGAACAAGGGTCTGCTACACTGCAACAGGAAGGCATCCAGCTGGAACGAATTCTTCAGTTCACAGGTACTGTGGGGCTTGGGGTACATCTACCTTTTGCCAATTGTGGTGCTTCTTAGCTTGGGGAGTGCAATTTTACCCTCTTTGATTATCTATTTGAACTACTGACTTTTAAAAATCATTTTCTAAGGAGAGTGCATCAGAACTTTGAACTAGCCCATTGATTTTGTTGTCCTGGCTCCCTAAAGGCCCCCTTCTGAATCCATTGGCTTTGGCAGTGCGTGTTCCCTTACAGGTTTTAATTGTTGAACACTATTATTGCTGGAATAGAAGACTGCCTACATCCTTCTGTGAGAATCAGTGTTTTTCAAAGAACAAAGTATGTTCTGATCTAACTATAACTTTTCACTCCTTAAAACTCAATATTGCAGTGGTGATCACAAATAAGTATTGTTACTGACCTTCAATGACGTCACTCAATGTGCTGGAATATTTATAACATATGAAAAATTACTCACCTGCTTTATTGCTCTTGTTGAATTGAATCCTAACTTTGGGATTAATGTTACTATTAGTTGCTACTTTTTAAAGATTGTCTAATTATCCCTGTGTATATATAAATACATATTTATGCTATAACTTTAAGGGCCTCATTACACGGATGGCGGTAAGGGATTACCGGCACCGGTAAGGGCACCGGTGCCGGTAATCCCTTACCGCCCTTCTACGAGGTCCCTTTGCTGGTCCCTACCTTAACGGCTGGTTTTACCAGCGTTAAGGACGGGACCCGCAAAGGGACCTTGGAGGCAATTACGGTACCGCAAATTGCGGTACCGTCATTGCCGCCTTCCCCATTCCCATTGAGCCCTATAGGGGCTCAAATGGGAATGGGGAAGGGCCAATGGTGAATGGGGAATTACGGCCCCGCCAACCTTGGAATGGGGCAGTAATTCCGCCATGCACCATGGCGGGATCGGTAAATTACCGGCGGCAACTATGGCGATAATAGCGCCATGGTTACCACCTTCCGTTTAATGAGGCCCTAAGTATTTATGTGGATACCTGTATTTACTGATTTCATTGTACAGCTCTACAGCTCACATTACCCCTCTCAAGATAAGCCTGGCTGCTCAGTTACACTACACTAACAACTTGTGTAGTACAGGCCTATATTAAAAGGTGGGTTACCTAATATCAAGAGATACGTCTTGTAAAGTCCCACACCAGTTGGATTGCACTCATTCTTATCTAACAAGAACTACTTCCTTTGTCAAAATGTTTGGGGTTAACCCTACAATGTATACCGGGAGGACGCACACCATATACTTCCTGCCATGTATATACTACATATTTTTTGTAGTCTACGGTGTCCCTACGGAACCTCCGGGTTTTCCTTTGTTCTAACTCCTTTTAATTTACAAGATTTTTATCTATATACTCTAACGTGGAGGATAATTCTTCGGTCTAAATGAATTGTTCCAGATTGATTTTTCAGTTAATTGATTTCAGGATTTTCTAATAATTTGGATAACTCGTCATTGGTCAAAAGGATCAAGTCTGGTGAACAGTTGTTGAGAATTTTGTGCCACTTATTGATGAAGTCCTTGTTATGTTTACACAAAGGGAGTTGCAAAGAAATCCTCAACCCCCATGGAATATGTTGGGAGTTGGCTGCTGATTTGCAGTCTCAGGCACTCACTGAATCTTGTTGCAGCTTTCTCCAACTGTTTTTCAAGTCTGTCTACCATTTTGCTGAGCAGGAGGCGGCCCTTTAAAAGTTTTGTTTTTCTGTGGAGCGGCCACAGAGTTGGCTGCTGAGTTGCAGTCTGCGGCATTCTCTGAATCGTGTTGCAGCTTTCTCCAACTGTTTTTCAAGTCTGTCTACCATTTTGCTGAGGAGGAGGCAGCCCCATCAAAAGCTCTGTTTTGCCGCAGAGCGCCGCGGAGTTGGCTGCTGAGTTGCCGTCTGCGGCATTCCCTGTATGTTGTTGCAGCTTTCTCCAACTGTTTTTCAAGTCTGTCCACCATTTTGCTGAGGAGGAGGCAGCCCCATCAAAAGCTCTGTTTTGCCATGGAGTGGCGGCGGAGTTGGCTGCTGAGTTGCAGTCTGCAGCATTCTCTGAATCTTGTTGCAGCTTTCTCCAACTGTTTTTCAAGTCTGTCTACCATTTTGCTGAGGAGGAGGCGGCCACAACACAAGCTCTGTTTTGCCGCGGAGCGGTTGCAGAGTTGTCTGCTGAGTTGCAGTCTATGGTAGCAATGGCGCGAACGCGGAGTCAGGAGGAGGAAGAGCGCCGTCTGCAAAGTCAGCATGCGTTTTGTGAGGAATACAGAGGTTTGGAACATCAGAGCCCCCTAAAATCCCCACCCATTACAAAAAAGAAAATGACACTGCTCTCAGAAATGGTTGAAGACTTCAATCTAGCTAGACGGTAGACCCTCACCCAATATTATCCACTCCTACTTCCACGCCTGCGACACTGCCCCAGCACTCTATGCGCTCTCATACTGATGAGAGCGCATAGATGAACTCACCAGATTTTTGATGCGCTATGACGATGAAGACCTGGGAGATGGTATGGTGGAGGGGGGTGAGTCCGGCAGACGGATGGTCTCCTGAAGCCGCAGTGAGATGGTGCGTGGTGGAGAGGAGAGATGTGCGGCTAGCCTGCAGCAAGATTTGCTGGCCTCGCCCCTCCTCCCTAGCAGTGATTGTAGCATCCCGGGAACTAAAGACATTGATTTATATCAAAGAAACAAACAGAATGGAGTGCCGCCTCAGCCCCGCGGGAAAGTAGCAGTAATAGACTTACAAATGAAAGATGACGAGATCTGTAGTGAAAAGGAAGATTCTAAGATTCTCAACAATCAAAAAAAGACTGGAGCAATTTGATCAAGCCCATCGGTGTAAAAACACTTCAGGTCAACAGATAAATCAAGCAGAAAGTAATAAAAGGCAAATTGATGAAAGGCACAATGACGAGATTATAACGCTGAAACAGACAAATCAAGTAGAAAGTAATACAGGGCAAATTGATGAAAGTCGCAATGACGAGATCATAACGCTGATCGAGATTCAAATTGAAATCCATGAAATAGCTTAAAGGGAAGAACTGATGAGCTCAGTCCCTTTTTTGAAGACCCCTGAATGATTGCGTCCAGAGGAATTGGCCAGAGGTGAACAAGCCCCTCTGAAGAGCCGCATTATAGGGACAGAGGGACTAAATGAATCCTTCCAGGATGTGCCAAATCCTTTAAATTCTACTGATCTGGGGAATTAATCCCCAAAGGGGAGTAAACAAGTAACACCATTTAAGCGATTTTATGCAAAAGTATGGAGCAACGCAAAGGTATCACAGAAGAACTGAAAAATGAAAGGTGCATTTAAACCAAAACCTACTAAAAAAAAAGCCCAACTGAAACAACCACCCAAGGGAACAATGCTTGAGATAGCTAGGACCTACAGGAAAATCACCTCTCAAAAAATGGGAGGCTCCATCAATGCGGGTTCCCTAGTAGACTTCTTTCAAAAACAGTCATTTTGCCCGGGTGAGCATGGGAGAACTCTCCGATGTGGAGATTATGGAGGGAGCACGTGATCAACTAGAGCTAGAAAGCACTGAGAAACAGGCCTTCACATGGTCAGGCATTCATCCTGCATTGGAGATGCCAACGAAACATATGACCTTAGATCGACCCCATAACCAAGGTATAAACCCAAGCACCTGTATTAATTAAGTTTTAGGGGAATCAGAATCAAATGCAAAAAAAAACTTCCTCTCTCCCCTTACTCTCAGAAGATGATACTATGGAGAATGAACAACATAAACTGATGAACAACCATCAAATCAGTCCTGAATTAAGGACAAACAGCTTACCTCACAATAAGAACTTACAGGGAGTTCGGGAGAACTATAACATACCTCCTACTGGTCAAACCACGAGTAATATGGCTCAACCCCTCCGATCGTTAATCTTGAGAAGCCATGAACTCCCCACAGAACTAAGACACTGTCCAGGTCAAGTAATGGGGACACTTGACTTGACATTCAACCAGAAATGCGACTTGAAGAACAAAGGAGCAACGTTGAGCAATATGCTACATCTAACAATAATAATGCTCAAACCTCTCAAATTGCGCAACCTGCTGTGTTTTCCTTACCCCCAAGTAGAAGATCTAGAGTGACATCGCAAATTAATGGAAAGGAAACTCCATCCAAAAAACCTGATCTTTTTGCTATTATGTCTGCAGTGACGATTGCCTTGGCCCCTATTAGTAAATTATACCAGGCCTTAAACGACACCTTGAAGGACCACGATGCATGCCAAGCTAATATACTTGGAAGGATGTATCAAAGCGTTAGAAGCAAAAAAGTGATGATCAAGACACAGGTAAACAACTTGACCTACCCGAAGCATATGCCCATGGTTACCAATGTAAAGAATGTAAGGGGGTTCTCTGTACTCCTGCTCTCTATGTAGCAGAGGAGAGGCACAGAAGACCCCAGCCAAGATTCTCTATTTAGTAAACGCGGGAGAGCAATCAAGGCCTAGCTTCTGAGGAGGTAATGCGGGCTGGTTCTTAAGTACAGTGTAGTCCCCAAGCACCCACAAAGGACTGTCCACACACTATGTTAGTGATAACACAGTCTTTATATAATTAAGGTTCAAGGTTATATACACAATCACAATAACTCATTTTGTTCTCAGTTAATCTACAATGGCAAATATATACAGTTCTAAGTGGTACCACAATTATTATCAGAATTCATTAAAGTGCATCAACTGTACTATGGTCAAATGTCACACTAATCAATTAATAAAGGGAACCAACAATAGACATAGGAGGAAAAGCAGTTGGTAAGAACAATTGGCAGAATACCGGCCCCTACCACTAGACCTAGTTCTGTGTGGAGATCCCCCCACCTGGGCAACTTGTAAAATAAAGAGATACTACAAGCTCAGTCCATGTATTGTTCAAAAATCTTATTAGCTCCTAAAATGTTCATACCACCCCAATGTACCTGGAATAGCAGAGTTCCTCGAGGAGGTGTCGATGGATCATTCTTGAGTGACTCCCTTTAAGGCAGGAGCCACGGATCGTCGATGGGCCTTGAAGAAGGTGAATTTGGCGTTGATGGTCCTCGATGGAAAGTTCGATGCCGTTGAGGCAGAGGCATCCGCCCTGGTGGTGCTAGTCGACGAACAGTCGAAGACGTCCTGAAAGGATGAGGCGTGCGGGGCACCTCGATGTCGATAGTTCGGGACCGCAAAGAGTCTATGAAGAACTTTGGCCCAGTAAAGGCGTCTAGTCGTCCGGCATCTCTGCAGTCTTTGGGTGGCGGAAAACTCACTGGTGGATTCTCCTTGGCACGTCGGCAGCCTCGACTTTCTCCAGTGGGACAAAGCGGTCGCTGGTGCTGGCGAGAGATTCCTTCTATTCGAATGTCTTAATCAATGGAGCGATGCGGCTCCGGTCGTCGACGGCACGGCGTCAAACGGTCCCCGCTTCTGGGCAACACAGCTTCGACGGCCCTCCAGCAGTTTTAGCAAACCTGCAAACCCTGGTCGACACAGGTGAACGGAATGTCCGGTGCTTCTCTTTGTTCTTCTCGGCGGTCCCCATCTTCGGTCGGCAGCCTGTCGAGGGTCTGACTTCCAGGGAGCTTTGGCGAAGGTTAGCGGTACACAATGGTCCCTCAGAGCTCGGGAAGAGGGCGCCTAACCAGGTCCGCTCTCAGATCAGTCCTTGATGAGCTTGACAGCTTTCAAATCGGGTCGAAGCAAATGCAGCAGCAGATCTTCTTCTTCCAGCTGGGCTTCAAGGATAAGCTTCGGGTATCAACTTCAGCTTCTGAACGAATTCTAGCAGGGAGAGGCCCCCAGATATACTGTTCTGTCTCTCATTCATTCTGCTGGGTCACACTCATGCAACCAATCACTCAGAAGGGCAGTCAGGCAGCCAATCAGGCATACAGTGCATTCAGGCCATTCTCCTCCTTCTCAGACACTCACAACAAGGAATGTGTATTGGGACAAGTACCCAGCCATTCAGCACTACACACTACATTCATACCAGTTTCGGGCAGGGCTGTCTCAGTCATGTTTCCTACCAGAAACCAGAGATCCACAACAAGAAGTGCATTTTGGTCACACACTCCATTCACCCCGGTCCCACCCACAGGGTGTACCCACAACATATAGTCACTGGGAAGGCTCCAGCCAGTATGACCTTGACTTCCCTACAATACCTTGTATGGAACTTCAACCCAACAGCCTGTCAGGGGGAAGGGACACAGTCAGGTCTTCCCAGGACTTTGGGAAAACAAAGTAACAGGCAATAGAAAGCAAGAGGCCACAGGGGCCATCTTGTTTCCCATCAGGAATCAACTGATTCCAATGGCAGGGTCTGGGTATCCCCAACATAGAGGATGCTCAGAGCACCTGTCAAATTCATCATGGAGCTGCCACCAGCCCACCCTGCTCTGTGGGCCACCCACAGGTGCCCAAAAAATACACTAGGGGCACAGGGTTGTACCCCCACCCATGGGTGCCATAACAGCCAGGAGAGCTCTCGACTCATTATATAATTTCTTACTAGGAACATTAAGTTATGATCCGCCAAAACTGGGCCTGCCCACTTCTCGGAATTACTGCTGATGCATAGCAAGGCAAGCGTTAAGAATGTAAAGAAATGCGGTGTCAAAGCAAATACCACCAAAACGACACCAAAGAATCCTATTTGATTGTGCCGTTTGTTTGGGTTTATGCAAGTCAGGCTCCAATAGCTGCACGCCCCTCAGCAATCTCCTTAACGGGGCAAGCGAGATACCGACATATGATTACCTTTCATGATCCACTAGCGAGCATTAAGTGACATCCATTTTGCATATTAGTGTTGGACCTTAAATAGAGCTTATGACATACATTTCTTCCATTTGTGACCGTGTAAACTGACCAGCTGGCCTGTATCCTGTTGAAAAAGGGTGGAGATGGGCAGGATTGGCATGGGGTGCGGCTGGGCATGTCATGATTAATACGTCCTGCCACCTTTTCTATAGCTCTTCTATATCCCTTAATCAGTCCCCTTTATAGGTTCTGTCACCGGGGAGGCTCGGTAAAGGCATTTTTCTCCATTCAAACTTATTTTTGCCAAACCATTATACATCACATCCAATGCCGGGACCACTCAACAAGTGACTGGGATCCAGTCCTGTGGCTCTCCACAGTTGCTGGCTTGGAGGCCATGGCGCTGCTCCGGAGCTGATTTCCCAAGCCCATCCCTAGCTACTCCTTGCAAACCCTATTGCTGATGTAATCTCTGTAAATGAAGCATGTGTGACCCTGGTAACAGACCCATTTGTCTTTTAAACGCTTACCAAGAATTCTCATTATTTTATTGTGAGGTTTCCGATCACTAGACTGTGCGTTTTAGCAGTGGAGTAACTCTGTTGAAAATGTTGGGGGGGGGGGACTTGCCATCTAAAGCAAAGTGCCCTGCCAAATGAATTGGGACAAAATGGTGTGCCACGAAAGTTGGGGGGGACAAACACCCTTGTCCTCCCCTAAAATTACACCCATGCATTTTAGAACTGTAATCACACCATGCAACGTTCTTGCCTTGGCTTAGCAAAAGCCCTGCTGTCACCCTTCCTTCTTCTGCCCACTAGAATGTTGGCCAGACTACTTCAAACTGATCTTTCTGTGACTGGTTCCCCAGCACTGTGCGTGGTGAATTGCAACTTTTATCCATATGGTCGATGATTTCTCTGTGTATGTTCTTCTCTTTCTATGTGGTTTCTTGCTGGCTGGTTCTATTTTTACTTGGAGCCACCATTTTCTTTCTCTCTTTTTTCCTTGGGAGAGAGCGTGTTCTACATAAGCCTGGAAGTGTTTTATTGCTGGGATGCGATGCAGGTGAGTGACAAGATGACACTAATGACAGTACCATAATCATGAGACCAGACAGCCAAGTAAGGTGGACAAACTTTGGCCACAAGCTTTATTGTTTAATGAGCTCTTTTATAAATGCTGCATGTGATCGTTGGATCTTTGGATCCAACTGGCAGCCATAGTATGGAGAAAAATTCTGTCCCTACCTCCGTCATACCCTGTAGCCTGGATACGCTTGGAATTGGCCTTACAATCAATAGAGTCAGTATTGACTTGAAAACAACTAAGTTTGTATAGAAAGACAATAGGAGAAGACGTTATTCCAGCCATAGAAATCCTATGAGAAAAAAAATATAATCTAAACATAAAGTGTTAACGACGTGGAAAGAAGTATGTGGACGACTACTAACGCAAGAAGATTTAACAACAGACATGCTTGTCAACCGGCCACAAAAAGCGAAGTTAAGAATACAAAGAACTGATTGGATCACTTTCAGCCACTTGATTACTTCTTTTTATGTGGCATATTTCCTTTTTATTTTTTCCATTGCCTTTTGCAAGGCGGTAGCTCTTCTCTGGGTTATCCCTTTTCCATTCAGTGTTTAGTTACCAGTTGAATTTCATCATTAGCCACCGGCTTGCTTCTTTTGATTTTTTTTTTTCATTTTCTATTTTTCTTCTTAGAGGGTGTTTGTCTTTTTAGGTATTTTATGCATTTTCCCCATATTTAGGCATTATTAGACTTCCTTTTACAACATAATTCACTTTTTTGTTTAGCCCCTTGCGAGGTGTTAGTAGTTTTCCTTGCTCCTCCATTAGTCTCCTTCATTTTCCCTGAGATTTGATTATTTATTTGCCTCTTGCGAGGCGTTAGTAGTTTCTTTCCTTTTGCATTTCAGTGATTATTTAGATTTTATAGTGATGCCTGCTCTACCTCTCTGCTCTTACCCGAGCAGTAGCTGTCTCCTTGTGTTGTTTTTTTTTTTTTTTTTTTAAACTTTTATTTATTCAGCTCGGCAACACAGATACATGTGAGTAACAATAAAGCATATGGGATCAAAACAGTGCAGTCGGCACAAATTCATATAGTAGATATAAACAAAGTACATAAAGGAAAAGGATTCAACATATGCACATGGGGGACCCACAGAAGGTCGGAACGAAGGCAGATGGAAAATAAATCAAGGACCAACTAAGGATGAACTAGGAGAGGGAGCTGGGGATGCAGGATCTGAGTCGGTGTCAGTGGAGGACATAAATGAACGGAACTTCAGCCAGATATCTCTAGGTCTGGAGCGGGCGGGCTGTTGTATCGCCCAGGACTCTTCGGTGTCGGAGGCCCACGTAACTGCCCTGAGCCACTGTGCGTGAGTAGGGGTGATAGGCTGAAGCCAGCAAAGTAGAATTGTACGCACAGCTAGTAGCATACAGAGGCCAGCTAGTTTTCTGGAGTCACGGTGGAGCTCGGAGAAATCGTGAAATAGGCATTTCATTGGGGATGGGGGATGGGGGATTCAAGGATGGACGACATAGTGGAACACACTGAGGTCCAGAATTGAGTGAGTCGGGGACAAGACCAGATCATGTGGATATAATCAGCATCCTCATAGCCACATCTAGGGCATCTAGGGGAGGAGTCGCTCGAGATGCGATGTAGCCTAGTCGGGGTGTAGTGGTACCTGTGGAGCACTTTGAATTGAATTAATTTGAATCGGGAGTTGAAGGAGACCCCCTGGATACGTGCACACATATGGGTCCAACGCTCATCGGACATCTCAGGGCCGAGATCTGTCTCCCAGGAGCGTCGTAGTTTGGAGAATGTGGGGGGTGATCTGGTTTGAAGCAAAGTGTATAGTCCTCCTTGTGTTGTTTATTATTGTTGCTATCTCGGCCTCCACTACTTAAATGGGAGGGGGGGTAATTTCATTTTTCTTCAAGGTGCAGGTCCGTGATGCGCGCTGCTCCAGTGCTGGGGGAGAGGAATACTGAAGTGGCTACCTTGCCCTCCTCAGATATAGGCCAAAATTGGCCTGAGGGCAGGTAGCCCCCTTTGTTACATCAAAGGCCCTTTGTACTCGCATCCGTCCAGATGGGAGAGGGGCCTTTGATGTAGTTGTCAGGGGCAGGGACCACCTGTTTTACAGGTGATTGTCATTTGTCCCTAAGACGCCTAGAAGTCTGGGCACCTTTTGTCTGGGAGGCCTGGTGGCCCTCCCTGCGCACCTAAGTGCAAATGGGCAAGCATCTGTTAGGTGCTGCCCATATTCCCTGGGGAGGGGTGCTTCCTCTTTCAATCCCACCTTATGCATCTGGGCCTTCCACCTCCGGGGGCCCATCTGAAAATGCACCATAAATAAAATTTAAAAGACTCGCTCGCTTTGTTACTTCACACAGGGCTTCTTTTGACTGCATCTGGTGACTCATTTAATGTGTGCCTTTGCTCCCTGTCTGCTAGGCAAAAATTTGCCTGAGTTAAGCGTTTACTCATGAGACGCAACACGTTCTTCCCGACCCTGTGTGGGGTGGAACACAAAAATTCTTCAAAAGAGACAAAGCAGGGAACTCTGCCTCAGCTGCCTTTCCGCAGCTCCTCTACATTCCGGCCCACCGACATAACCAGTGGACCCATATGCAGGCAGAGCAGTAACATGACCTGGGCGATTATGCGCCCCATGCTTCCCACCCCGCCCCCAGGTAGTACGCGAGACATTGGGTAAGTGTTGGCAATAAAAGGCTGTGGGATTTTATTGCACAGTCATGGTCATAACAGACATAATCATAATTACAGTAACCATAATATGCTGTACTTTAGGGCATCGGGTCCCGAGGTTACCCCCTCTGGCCCGTGCCGACATTTTTGTCCCACCACAGTGTGGTCACCGTATAGTGACCTGTCTTTGTTCTCTTTCTTCTCGTCCTTTTCTTTAGGGTGGGAGGGTTCTGGGAAAAAGAAGAGACTCTTGAGTGCAGAGTATTCTTTTGGTTTGGGTCCCCGTGCAGGGACCACAAACTGTTTCTGTTTTCTGCTGCAAAGAGCAGTTCCTTATATAGGACCCTGGGGCTGTCCCCTGGGTGGTCCTTTTGTGTGGTGGGGGCTGTGGGCCAGCCCCTGGTCGGCTGATGCCGACAGCGAACTGCACCTTGTGGTGCCTCAGCTTCCTCCCCTGCCTAATTCCTGTCATGGGGGCCCTGGTGTGTGTCTTGCATTCCTGGTGGGAGGAGGGCAAGGGTTGATTAAACCCTCGCCCTTCCCTCTGTGTTTCCAGGTTCAGCAACTGTGCGACACCTTTGTAGTTTGGTGGGGGAGAGGGAGATCCCTCTCCCCCGCCCAGTTACCATGGGGCACAGGTTACCAGGCCTTGCCTGGTGCCTGCGGTGTTGCCCATAACCAGTGGACCCATATGCAGGCAGAGCGGTAACATGGCCTGGGTGACAATGCGCCCCATGCATTTCCCCCCCCACGTAGTACGCGAGACATTGGGTAAGTGTTGGCAATAAAAGGCTGTGGGATTTTATTGCACAGTTGTGGTCATAACAGACATAATCATAATTACAGTAACCATAATATGCTGTACCTTTGGCCATCGGGTCCGAGGGTACCCCCTCTGGCCCGTGCAGACACGACCTGGATGGGTTACCGGCTGTCCAGGTTCCCCCAAACGTTGTTGCTCGTTGCTTCCCTGTAGTTGTATCGTCTGATCCTAATAGATGGGGTCCGCCCTTTGCACATGCTTGGTACTGGGCCGTGTGCAGTGTTTTGTAACGGGGTGCATTAACTGCTAAAAACCACACCTCACTATGGGTCTCGCATTTTGCTGGGCTGTAGTTATGTGCGTCCCAACCTCATGTGTTGGCCTCCTATTTCCCCTTCGAGTACTTACCTATAGCCTTGCTCAGGAGGCCCACTAGCCCGCCTCTTGTGCCTATAAGTTCTGGTGTTGGCTTGGCTTTATTAATTCTTCTTCCTGTATTGTGCTGATGTTCTTTTGGGCTGTACGTGGGGAGTCCCCTCGTGCTAACCCTGTATTCCCATCACCCCATTTCAAAAACTGTTTATTATCCTGCTAGTAGCTGTTTTCTGGCCCCGGCTCCCGTGGCGCCTGTTATCTGTTTTGAACCCTTACAGGTTTTTTGCTATTAGGAGCTTTAGGTCCGGGTCTTGTGGCGTTGGCCTGTTGTCTCGTGCTGCAAGGTGTTTTACCCCCCCATGGTGGACTGCGAAGAAAATTAGGTAGCCCCGGTGTAATTGTTCAAAAATGGGCCTTGGTACTCATTCCCAGTGAACCACAACCTTTTTCTGTAAAAGCGAGTTACCTCCCCTCTGTGACCCGGGTGCGGTAATCTGTTGTGAAAGATTCCCAGGTTCCCTATGGGACGGTCCACCCCTAATTTTCTATTGTTTGCTAGAAAGCTTAGAACCTGTATTCAGGTTCAGTGCTAAAATGTAGCTCCTTATGCCCCAGCCCTCGGGTGCTGGCCTGTTGTATTGTGCCGTGTGGTGCTTTTCCACCCTTGTTTGTTAGTTTGTTGAGCCTGTTTTCAGGTTCTGCGCCACTTGTAGCTCACTGGCCCCGGCCCTCGGGTGTTGTTCTGTTATAATGTGCTCTGTGGTGCATTCCACCACTGTTTTTTAGTTTGCTGCAACCGTTTTTGGGTTCCTGCACTACTCGTAGCTCTCCAGCCCTGGCCCTCGGGCGTTGGCCTGATATATTGTGCTGTGTAGTGCTTTTCCACTACTGTTTTTTATCTGTCGGCCCGGCCCTTAAGCGTTAGCCTGATATATTGTGCTGTGTAGTGCTTTTTCACTACTGCTTTTTATTTGTTGACCCGCCTTCCGGCGTTGGCCTGGCCTATTGTTTGCTTATCAGTTTGATTAACCTGTTTTCGGGTTCCGTGCTACTTGTAGCACTCTGGCCCCGGCCCTCGGGCGTTGGCCTGTTATCTTGTGCTGTGTGGTGCTTCTCCACCACTGCTTATTAGTTTGTTGAACCCGTTTCGGTTTCCGTGCTACTTGTACCTCTCTGGCCCTGGCCCTCCCGCGTTGGCCTCTTATATTGTGCTGAGTGATGCCTTTCCATCACTTCTTATTAGTTTGATTAACCTGTTTTCAGATTCCGTGCTACTTGTAGCTCTCTGACCCCAGCCCTCGGGCGTTGGCCTGTTATCTTGTGCTGTGTGATGTTTTTCACCCACTGCTTATTAGTCTGTAGGCCCCGGCCCTCAGGCGTTGGCCCGTTACATGTGATGCGTGGTGCTTTTTCCCACCACTGCTTGTTAGCTTGTTGAACCCGTTTTTTCGGGTTCCGTTCTACTTGTAGCTCTCCAGCCCTCGGGCATTGGCCTGTTATATTGTGCTGAGTGATGCCTTTCCATCACTGCTTATTAGTTTGATTAACCTGTTTTCAGGTTCCGTGCTACTTGTAGCACTCTGGCCCCGGCCCTCAGACTTTGGCCTGTTCTATTGAGCTGTGTAGTGTTTATCCCTACTGCTTATTATTATTATTATTTTCCTGCTTTCTTGTGTTGATGTTGCTTCTTACCCCGTCTCGGGTGGATAAGCTCGCATCTGTGACTCTGTTATAGATCCAGTTGTCAGGAAAACGTGCTTCTGTGTCTTCCTTGAGTGGCTCCAACTGTTCCGTCCTTGCTGCAGTCCGACCCCTCTAACCACTGAAAAATGGTCATTAACTTGTGTACAGCCTGTATGTTGCGGGAAACCCCAATGGCCTGGAACGGTTCTCGTTCGTTGGCACACTAACTAGTTGCCCCTGGTGTGAGGTGCTGGTTTATCGCCTTCCGATGAAAGGCTGAGTTCTGCCCCT
This sequence comes from Ambystoma mexicanum, assembly GCF_040938575.1. Classification (NCBI taxonomy): domain Eukaryota; kingdom Metazoa; phylum Chordata; class Amphibia; order Caudata; family Ambystomatidae; genus Ambystoma; species Ambystoma mexicanum. Next base: position 246,443,510 of record NC_090921.1, on the reverse strand, counting down.
GGCGGGGTTTGAACTGTTTTTGGCGGTTCTGGCCCGATGTTAACAGAGTGTTCTGCTCGTTGTGCTAACAGGGGCCCGGCTCTGCATTTCTGCGTGGGTTTACCCTGTGAGACGCATAATTCTTTTGGTTTTCAAAAGGCTGTGGGCTGTGTTTGGTACTGCCCGGGCTGGACACTGCAACTCCAGTTTCTGAGCGGATGTAATAATGCACCCACTCTGCTTGCTGTGCTACCCGCTGTTAGGTTGTCAGTCCTAACTTAGCTGTTAGTTTCAGTTCGTTCTTTAAGCGGTTTTATGGGGCTAGCTTGAGTTTCATCTGTCTGAGTGTGTGTTTCTTTGTGGCCCTGGCTGGCTGTGGGATCGTCGGTAGGTTTGAGGATTGGGAAATCTTGTGGTGCCCCCTGCAAGCTTTCTCTTACTTACCATTGGTGGGTTTCTTTGGTGCCGTCTCTCCTTCTTCCCCTGGCTACTTACAGCTAGCATGCGATGTTCCGAAATGCTTCTGCGCTCTTTTTGCCGTATTGTCGTTGCACTATTGCGTGCTTGTGATCTGCTTCTGTTGTACTATCTCTGTAGTGTTGGTGCAACTGGGTCCATGAGTACGAGTTTTCCTTGGTTGTGAGGTATTGTTTTTGAACCCCGTTTTAGGGTTCTGTTTATTCTGTGTACACAGAAATATTTGACAAGCTCTGTTTGGATAGCTGCTTACACAGAAATATTTGGCAAGCTCCGTTTGGATAGCTGCTTGGTGTTGGAGATCTCTACCTAGGAGATCTCCCTTTCATAGCCTTCTGTCTCTGGCTGCTGATTAGCATTGGCTTGAGTGTTGGCTCTTCCGGGTTTAAAAAACTGCAACGGCAGGTTCTGACAGGGTGTACAAAGACTTAAGCGCTCAGTGCCAGCTGCGCTGGCTGTTTGGTGTTACTTATGAACAGTGGCGGCTGGTGAGTTTGAAAGCTGGTGGGGCGTACATTTTCCAGGGCGAATTTAGTAGCGCGCGCAGCGTGCGAGCCCAACCCCCTCCCCCCTGCAAAATCTTTGGAAAAATGGCCTACAAAATATGCAATTTACTGTCCAAAAAACCCACCGAAATATGAAAAAAGCATTCGGTTTTACATATTAATGGTGGTACACTATTCTTACGTGTGCAAGTGTGATGGTGTATTTTACAGCAGCTTGTATTGAGAATAGCTGGTACTATCTCTGGGAAATCCAGTTGGAAATCATGGCCATGGTACTTAGGACCGCGCCCAGCTTGAGAAGGGCACTCATCGCTGTGGAGCTGAATCTGAGGCGAGCACCTTTTCACTTTACATCATGCAAAGGACAAGGTCGGACTAGGGCAAAAAATGGGCTCCGGCCCCACAAAAACCCTGGCCCTCATTTGCGATCACAGTTGGCTACTTTGCTGGACAAACTGTTGGAGAAATACCCGCGGTGTGTTTTTTGATACAATTTGTGGCAAGGGCATTTTACAGCGTACTGGGCCAGAGGAATCGGCTAGATGGGAGGGGACATTTGGAGGAAGGCACTAGAAGGGCACCAGACTGGGCCAGGGATGGTGTGCAGAGGTCAGCTGTGCGCATAACTGTGGGGTGTTGGGCAAGGTGTAGGAATAAGTAAATAAAGCATCATCAGAATGAGATCAGCGTTACACAGAGCTCTGCACGCTTGCTCCACCCCCTGCGCCATGCCTGCAGACCTGTTCTGCATCATCGGAACCTTCGGAGGGGTGGAGGCAGCAAAACAGGAGTGCTGCACCTTTTAAGATTGCCCTATTCTATCCCCCTCCTCACTACTCCCGCGCCTCCACTCTCTTCTCGCTCCTTTTGATACATCTTCATTCCATTCTTCATAATCAGTTCCCCTTACTCACTTTATCATTCTTTCTATCGCCCTCTTCCTATCTCCCCTCCCAACTCTACGTGTCCTTTCTTCCAACCTGCCTCTCTCCTTCTCTTACTGGTCCTCTTCTTTTTCCTCATCTCTTCTCCTTATTTCTCCATCTTACTCCTTCCTCTACACTCACCCATCTCTTGCTCTCCCTCTTCTCCTGCCCCTCGACTCCTTCCTTTCCTCCCCTCACTCTATCCATCTCTCCCTCTTCCCGCCCATCTCTCATCTTCCACCCAAACTATCCTTCTCTATCACCTTCCTTTTCCTCTCCTTCCTTCTTCCTAGCCACCTACTTGCCACTCCTTCCCAGTACTCCCTCTCCTTGCTTCTCCCACCTCATTATCTCCCTCCTTCCTCACCCCCTCCCCCTCTCCTCACACCACACCCACCCCAACCTCTGGCACATACCGTTACAGTCCCATGAGGAGATGGAGGTTCTACAAGCATTCCCGTCGTTTGTCTGTCAGTCCCCACAAAGACAGGACATCACCCCATAAAGCCAAACTGGTAGAAGACTGGGAGGGTATACAGACCTCAGACGTCCTGCCAGGGCCGCCCCCAACCAAACATGCAATGGACAGTGACATGGAGGGCCATTTGGTGCCCAACCCACTCTTATAGCCTTCACCCACCTCCCCCTCAGATATACTCAATGACGAGCATCCCTGCTAGCACACCTCCATTCAATGGCCTAACACACTTATCCCAAAATATGCCAGCCGGAGTTGGGGAGCAACACACTTTACATTCCCCACAGCCCACCCAGTTCAAAATATTCTCTGTCCTCACTGTCAAGCACCAAGAATACCACTGCCCCCCCGAGGCATACGCATTCACCTTCCGACAACAGATTGGGGGGATTGGGGGTGCTAAAGGCACACCTGGCCCACATCTGGCACCCCCAGTCAGGGGTCACACTAACTCAGACACATCACCTCAACAAACTCAGAATGGAAGCTGATGGGAAGTGGGGTTGGGTGTCGGATCCCTGCTAGAACCACGCCCACATGAACTAGCACTGGAAGGTGATGGGGGGGTTAGGTGCCTGACCCCTGCTAGGACCACCCTCACATGAACCAGCACTGGAAGGTGATGGGGAGTGGGGTTAGTTGTCTGCCCCGTGCTAGGACCCCTTCACATGAACCAGCACTGGTAGGTGATGGGGAGCACCCTTTTCGTTTCTGACCCCCAACATGACCTTTCCTTTCTCTACACGTTAGATATACATCATTACTTCCCTCCAGAGTGCAGGAAGTCAGAAATCACACAAGAAGATCATGTCACAAGGTAATGTAAATGACTGAGCGCACTAGACATATATGCATACAATATCATAACATGTAGCACTGCATCTGCATAATTTTCACAATAAGGCACAACTGCTTGCAAACCCCTCCACCATGTCAGGGCCATCAGCATTGCATGGAACAGGACTATGAAATGCTGTCACTAGACCTACTCGCCTCAGTCACATGCACCAGCATTACAAGACCTATATTCCATACACAACTACTGTCATTGTTGACATTTCACATGGAGAATAACAGGCCATTGCCTGGACTAGTATCCCTAGTTCATCCATGCAGGCCCCTGCGGATATCTGTTGCTGATGTGGGCTTTAGCCGAGTTCCCCCATGCAAACACAGTGCAAGTAATCCAATAGGACAGAGCCCACATATCACTGCTGAGCAAGCCATTGAGGTTACACTGTTAACACAAAACTGGAAAAGTAGTTGAGTAAACCCCAGACAAGGTATCTTGTATTACTCTTTGATGCTCAGATGTGGGCGAGCCAAGCAGGGCCCGGGACCATTCTGGAATTCAATGCTGGCAGAAAAACTGCTGGCAACAGAATTCAAGTGTATACCCCTCAAGCAAAGAGGTAAAGTGTTTAGATGATGGGGGAAGGGAGAGGTTGATGGGGGGTACCCCTGTAAAAAATAAAACGGGAGTGCTGTTGAGGGTGTTCTCCCACTGGCATTCTATTTCTGGCATAAGAACATAGAACCCTCTGCCTTGCTCAGGCCAAATGAGTGGCTCAAGCTGAACTAAAACTGCAAGTTGCCAGCTGCAAAAATCAGAGCAGAGCCTGGCCAGCTCAGGACTAAAACATAAAATAAAAAAATAAAAGTCAATAGCAGTCACAAGGCCTGACCTATTTTCCTCCCATTCAATATCAGAAGAAACCTTTCACAGAGCAGTTTCATTGCTGCTTCAGCTTTGGTGGGAATACAAAAGGCATGAAGCCAGCCTCCCACTTGTATCATAGCCAGCCGCGGCCCGCGACCCCTCCCGCATCATGCTGCTAGGCCTGGCCACCAGGCACTGCACCAGCCGTGGTGGTGGTGCCACTGTGCCAGGCGGCCAGGCCTCTTCCTCACGCTGCCAGGGCTCTCCCTGGTGACTTACTTGTGCCGTTTTATATTTTCGGCATTTTTTGTCGAAAAATGCCGAAAATATAAAACGGCACATTTTGGATGGAGATTCTACGTGGCACGCACTGGGCAGCAGCAGTACGCCTGCCTGGGCCTTGCTGTCCGCCACGGACCGGGGGTAAAGGCCCAGGCCAGGCAGCCCCCGCCTTGGTGGTAGGCGGGCCGGGGCCCGCTACCACCAAGGCCCGCCAGAGACTCACTCGACTCGAGTGAGATACAAGGCCCCATTAAGTTGACGGCAGTCTAGTCAGCAACACTGAAAGACGTAGGCCCTGGCCTACACGTCTTTCAGTGTTGCTGACTGGGGCTCGTGGACCACGTTCCCTCCCCGGGCCCAAAATACAAACAAGAAACAACATCTGCTGGGACCACCTACTTACCCGCCGGCAACTCATGTTGTGGACTCGTGGACCAGGGTCCAGGCCGTCTCTGCTGGGCTGGTGGTGGTCTTCAGGGCCGGGCAGCTGGGCTCGCGTCGACTTGTGACTCCTGCCGTCAACTAAAGAATCAAGGCCAGGGAAGAGTGTGAAGGTGGCGCAGGCGCACCCACACACCCTGCACCAGAGATCTGCATAGCTACAGTAATGTCATTGGCTGTTTGCCAGCCAATGCAAGGGTTGTGATTGGGCGGCAAACAGCCAATGACATTACTGTCTCCATGCAGGGGAGGGACTGGAGGGAATTTCAGTGACCACTGATGACCCAGACCTAGTGTGCTCTTTACGCATATTTTAGACTGGTGGGGCCACCCCTGAAGCGCCCCGCCAGCCTTCTAATTGATGGGGCTTACGTAGAGTGCGTGGAGCTACGAGCTCCCCGCACTCTACTATTGAAGAAGGAAGACGTAAAACGGGACGCGCCCCGCTGTTAAAGCAGCCGGGCCCGGCCCTTTGTTATTGTTGCCTTGCCACAGCGCCCCCGCGCTGTTGTCAAAGGAAATGCAAGCTAAAAGAGATTCAATCAGAGAAGTTCTCAGATTGAATCTCTTTTAGCTTCCTCTTTCTTTTCTCCTTTTCTGGGGGGGCGGCGCCCGGCCGCCCTATGATAGCAGCCGCCACTGCTTATGAAGTGCTGCGTGACCACCGTGCCTTTCTCCTTTGTTCTTGGGTTCCCCCTTTGTACGACCTGAAAGGTGGTTTGTGCCTATTCTGATCGGTTTGTGATGTTTAGCCCGCTACTTGAATGCTGCTTGCAAAGTTTTTGTGTTAATTTGGCTTGTTGTGCGCTGTCCCAAGTCCACCCCGTTTGTTGGGTGGCATGTTCTATATCTTGCTGTGCCCTGTATCGGGGTACTGGTATGTAGATAACAAACCCTTGTCTCATGGGCATGATAACCAATTGTTTTTTGTGTTTGTTTTGGCATCTATATGGCACGAAGAGCCCTCGGGCCTCTGCGCGTTGCTTATTGCCCAAGGTGTGTGATGCTTAATTATCGACCTCGGAAGGATGAAAAGCTGAGTTTGGCCCTGATGAAAGGCTGAGTTTGGCCCTGGTGGGATTCAAACTTGCGTTGGCAGGCTCTGTGCGGATGTCACAGACGAGCGTTCTACTCGCTGTGCTCTCCGACCAGCAGTTTGAAAAACTGTCTTTTTTGGCTGTGTCAGGCTAAATGATGTGCCGTGCCCCGTATCAGGGTACTGGTGGAAGCTGCAGTCATTTTGTAAAATAGAACGTGCTCTGCTATTGTGAGATTGGGCATCCGGTCAAAGGTTCGACACAAAAAGGATCGAATGACCAAAGGGTCGAGGTAATAGGACCGAAAAGAAAAGGGTCAAATTTTCTTTTTTAAATATATATATATTTTGGTTTTCGTATAGTAAAAAAAAGTGTTTTTTGCACCAAAAACAGGGGTTTGGGGAGGGACCCCTCCAAAAAAAAAATTCAACCCTTTGGTTTTTGGTCCTTTTGATTCGATCCTTTGCATTCGAACATTTGACCTAGAACCGTGAGATTGCATCCCGTTTTGGTGTTAATTTGCCCTTGTTTCCACTTGGGGAAACTAAAGCATATTTATGGTGTAACTACCACTTTTTATTTATTTATCTTCGGACGTCGGCCCCATGCTTTGTGTCATATCGTCTCCCACTTGTGATTTCTTTAAACTTTTCCCGAGAGAGGCGCGACCTTCAGTGCAAGCAGGGTTGAGTCGGGGTCAGCTCCTCTGCTCCTTTGCTTCCCTTCGCTTTCTTGGCTTACCCTGGGGTGCCTGCTGTGTCTGGCATTTAAGCAATCGTGCTGCGATGTCTGGAATTCTGGGGTTAAACCTTTGCAGGCTTGCTTTGCATAAACATGCTGTTTTTCCCCCCGTAGCAGTAAAAACCTATGATTCACTATTGTGCTTTTATTGCTCCTCTAATGGCCTGTTCTTGTGTGCAAATGTCATTGCGATAACATGGGAACATTCCCCTCGTCTATATTCGCCGTAGCCCTGTGCTGTAATATTGCATTTAACTAGTGCTAAGACCCCTCGGCATCTGCGCACTGCTTATTATTCCCCACAGTGTGTAAGTACTGATCGCCCACGGCAGGTGACAGGCTGCGTTTGGCCCTGCCCGGATTTGAAACTGCGGTTGCAAGCTCTAACAGAATGTCAAAGTGCGCACTCTGCTTGCTGTGCTATCAGACGTACCAACTTGACACGCCGTGTTTTACATGTGCACTTTTGGTTTTTAGGGGTGTATCAGATCCCCGTTCAAAACGTGCCACTACGATGTGCATGCACTTTTTTCTTGCTATACAAAACGTGTTGTACGCGTTTCCTGCCTTTGGAAAATAGAACTGACTGCTGGAATGATTTTTATTCTTTTTTTCTTCCAAACTTTTGTTTCCACACAAGTATTTCTGCTAAAATGCGCCGTTTGTGCTCCACACAAACTGGAGTTGAATGAAAGTCCTCCGGTAACAAAAATCAGCTGTGCGTTATGTGTTAGCCGGTAAGTGAATGGTCGTTTAACAAGGTTACACGTCTGGGAGTGGAGGAGTGGATATGGTGCTAAACTAAGATAGAGCTCTCACTAGGAATCGGGTTAAGCTCTCAGGGTATGTTGACAGGACCTTATCTCTTTCCCAATCTTGCTTTCTACTGCCAATCCATCTGTGTTCATCTTGCACCAAAAGCCCTTCGTTCACTGCGCTCATACAAACGGACCTCATGCCAAGGACGCGCTTACACTTGAGGCTGGATTTCCCTTGCTACTGAATAAATGAGTGACCACCACCACTGTGCACACATGAAAAGTAGCAGGGGTGGCTTGTTTGTTCAATTGTTCGTGTTGTGGTAGGGTCTCCTACCATGGGACCCGCAGAGGCAAAGCCCTGAAGGTAGAGGGCCCAGGTGCATAAGCCTGGAGGTGACATGCAGGAAGGAATGGACACCGCCCCCCATTCTCCACCCTGCCCTCGACCTTGGTGACAACAGCAGGGCTGGGGGTGGGTGGAGGTTTTAGGGGGGCAGCGTCCCACACATTGGCAAAGGAACAGAGGACGAACAAAAGGGACTCCGCCTCCTGAGCGCCGCTTTTGTTTTAGTTAGGGGATGTGAGGTAGCACCTACCATACACCGGGTAGGATCACAGGGCTAGCAAGACAAAGACAAAAGGAGGGTTTCCATAAGGACAGGAAATGGCACTGGCTATACAGAAGTAGCACCCAAGCAGTGGCGTCACCAAGGAATCAAATTTAGGAGGGGCACAGAGGGGGCCATAGACAAAGGTAGGGGGGTACAGACAAAAGTAGGGAGGTCCGCCTATAAAAGGGCAAATTGTCATGATGCCTACCCCCGGGCATCCGGATCAAGCCCATCAGCCCCGGGAGCAGGCATCCAGACATTTACAAAAACCCCAGCAGCCCCAGCTAGGGGCTGTCTGGGTTCAGTCCTGGCGCCGTATGGACCAGGCTCATAATAAAAATCAGTCCTGGCGCCATAGGCGCCAGGCTCATAGACATTACTTACCTCATGCAGACCATGCTGCAAATAAATCCAAGCCAACGTGAGGCCTGGATGAGACTATTTTACTACAGGGACAATTTTTTACTCGAGTGTGGTCCTGGGGAACTTCTTTCCTGGGACTACTTTGGAGGCTATTTAAACCACGCCCAAACAGCAGCACATGCTTTGTGTTATTCTGCATCCAGCACCGTGACTCTAACCGTGCCTGCAGCCAGCATCCAGTCTTCTGCCACGCCCGCCTCGAATCCGGAGCTCCTAGAATAAAGAGGAAGAAAAGGGCAAGGTTAGAAAACAAACTTATTTCAAATTCCTCACCTGATTCCGGATCCATTTCATCTTCCGACCTGGAAGTACATCAGTCCTGCACGCGTCGCTTCGCCAGCTCCAGCACGGCGCCATACTCACCAGTTCTCACAGCATCTTTCGATCCGGCACTGTCTCCATCATTTCTTCGCCATACTCCGGCACCTAGGGGCACAAGAATAACAAGGTGAGCCAAGGGAATCAACAAATACCTCTTACCACCATAGATTTACCTGATTTACCACCGGCGGTATTATTCTCCATATCTTCATATGCCGCATCTGTAAAGAGGGAGAAAAACAACACGTTAACGCATGTAATAGTTACCGGACAGCGTTGGGCAGCACAGACTCTTACCTGAACGCCAGCAGCAGCTACGAGACCTTCTTCTCACAAACTCAGTTGCAACTTAAGGAAGGAAAGGGACAAGAGTGAACATGGGGCACATTGAACTCTTTGAACTTGATACTTACCAATCCCGCCTGGGACTTCAGAGTCAATGCTTACCGGAACTCTCCCAACGCCTTCAAACCAGTGAAGTAACTGGTATCTATGCGCCCCTGCAAGACACGCAGGATGGAGAGCTCATCTTTTACAAACATATGGTCAGGTTACTAAGGGGATATCGGAGGTGAATAGTGGGGGAGAACGAGAACAGTTGGGAGGCCATCACTAAAACCCACAGGTGGCTAATCCCTGTCTCCACTTGCAGGAAAATACTTCTTCGGGTCCAGCAGACAAGACTAGGCGGGCCAGTCCAGACAGTCATCTCTGCACTACGCATCACGTTGACGGAGACCGCAGCTGGTCGGGTTCGATCGACACCCCTGTGGGGTCCAGGTGAGCATAACAGAACACGAAGCCTTTCTAAAAATACCCACCCGGGTGTTATGGAAACCTCGGAAACCGACCATCTGGCCCAATTATTGGGGGAATTTAGGGCGGAAGTACATGCCGCTCGCCAAGAGACTAATGCCCTCAGGAGAGAACTGATTGTCTCAAAGGAGCGCACTGATGATCTGGCTAGGCAACTACTGCAAAACCAAGCTGGGCAAATGCCCCTACCTGGATATGGAGGAAACCCAACCCCCGTTTTATCAGGCAATCCTGTGCAAGTGGTTTTACCAGGAAATATTCCGTTAGCTCCACCCGAACCCTTTGCTGAGGACCCCAAAAGGTTTGCCGTGTTTATGAACCAATGCCGCTTGCACTTTTTATGCAGACCGGGAGCCTTTCCAAATGACCAAGCCAAAGTAGCCTTTGTATTGTCATATCTTAGTGGCAGCGCAGCGGATTGGTCCATTCCGTTAGTCAACCAGGATGATCCTCTTTTCCAGGATTTTCAGGGTTTTGAAAGGAGCATGGAAAAACTATTCGCCAGACACTCACAGGGTCAAGCCCTGGACAAAGAACTTTTATCCTTACGACAGGGTAACCAGGATCTGCTAACCTATATTGCAACCTTCAATAGGTTGGTGGTGGAAACCGGGTGGCCGGAGGAACAACAAATTGCATTGTTTCATCGTGGACTTCGGGGAGAACTCAAAGACGTCTTGGCTCAAGTTGTGAACCCACCTCAGGATTGCACAGAATTTATAGACTTAGTGGTCCAGCTAGACCACCGACTTCAGAACCGAAAGACTGATCGAGCTAAGTTCGAAAATTGGGTATTGGTTAAACCCAACGTTGCCCCCAAAGGAACAGATGCATCTGAACCTATGCACATCGGGGGTATAAAAGGACCCTTAACTCAAAAGGAAAGAGAAAGAAGACGACAGATGCAGTTGTGTCTGTACTGTGGAACCTCAGGACATTTTCTACGAGACTGCCCTACAAAACCACCCAAGAAGGTGGTAGGAGTTGCTCATAAAAGCCACATAGAGCCTGATTCGGGAAACGACCACGCCCGACAAGCGTAGAGGTCCGCTTGCCGAGCTTAAAGAAGGACACTCAGACCTTGCATCTGATCATCCCAATGGTCCTACTTGATCCCAGGCAGCCATCACGTATACACGCAGTAAGGGCATACATAGATAGCGGGGCCGTAGGAAACTATATGGACCACAAATTGGTGTCAAGGATGAATCTACCTCTTTGCAAAAAGACCACTTCGGATGTCATCACCACAGTTGATGGAACTGAGATTGCCTCGGACCTGTAACTCATTCCACTACAGAGATGATACTGTTGAGTCAAGATGGGCATCGAGAGACTATTGTGTTTGATCTAATCAAAGCCCCACAGTTCCAGATAATACTGGGGATGCCATGGTTGGAAATACATAATCCTTGTATAGAATGGCGAGAGAAGAGAATAACCTTCCCGGATTGTGCACACACCTGTTACCCGGAGAAAACTTTGAACAAAGGCCTGGCTACAGTCGTTAACCCAATCGTGCAGTTACCTCAGGAATACCAAGAATTTCAGGATGTTTTTCAAAAAGAACAGGCCAATACATTACCTCCTCACAGATCATACGATTGTCAAATCGACCTCCTACCCGGTGCACAACCCCCATGCAGTAGAATCTATGCCCTCACGGAACCTGAAAATCTTCACCTACGGCAATACTTGGATCTATACCTTGCTAATGGCTTTATTCGTCCTTCCAAGTCTCCTGCATCCTCAGCTTTATTCTTCGTGCCAAAAAAGAAAGGTGACCTTAGAACGTGCATAGATTACCACGCATTAAATCAGATTACGGTAAAAAAACGATACCCATTGCCTCTGATCCCCGAATTACTAGACCAAGTAAAGGATGCTTGTATCTACACTAAATTAGATCTCCGAGGGGCATATCATCTGGTACGTGTCAAGAAAGGCGACGAATGGAAGACTGCCTTTCGCACCATGTACGCTTTATTCAAATATCAGGTGATGCCCTTCGGGTTGTGCAATGCACCAGCAGCCTTCCAGTATTTTATGAACGATGTCCTTCGTGAACTCATTGACGTCTGTGTCGTCGTATACATAGATGATATTCTAGTGTACTCCTCCTCAGAATCAGACCATGTTAAGCACGTGCGTACAGTCCTTGAGAAACTACGCCAGCACAAGTTATATGCAAAATTGGAAAAATGTGTTTTTCATGCTACGGAAGTTGAATTTCTTGGATTTATCCTGACTCCAAAGGGAATCCGAATGGACTCTCGAAAGGTGGACGCAATTCTCAAGTGGCCATTTGCCAGTTCAGTCAAAGGGGTACAAAGCATGCTCGGATTTGCTAATTTCTACCGCAGATTCATTCCGGACTTCTCCCATGTTGTACACCACATCACAGCACTTTTGCGAAAAAACAAACGCTTCTTGTAGACCGAAGAGGCTGCAAATGCCTTCCAAGAGCTGAAAGCGAAATTCACATCAGCACCTGGCTTAAAGCATCGACGCCCTGAGCTTCCATACATAGTAGAAACTGATGCATCCAGTTTAGACATGGGAGCTGTCCTGTCCCAGAAGGATCCTGAAACCGGTCAACTTCACCCAGTAGCGTTTTGGTATAGAAAGTTCTCAGCACCTGAGTTAAACTATGCGATTACCGATAAAGAGCTATTAGCTATCAAATCCGCCTTTAAGGCTTGGCGGCACTACCTTCTTGGTGCCAGGAATACCATTACCGTAATCACTGATCACCGGAACCTGCAGTATTTAAAGACAACCAATGCCCAATCATCGCGACAATTTCGATGGGCATTGTTCTTTGCCGAATTCGATTTCGTGATCACTTATCGACCAGGCTGCAAAAATGGCAAAGCAGATGCCTTATCCCGAATAGGGATAGGAGAAGCATATGCAAACCCGGAACCGGTGCCAATAATTCCCGAGCAAAGAATTCTTGGCATAACTACTCTACAGACACTAGAAGATATTCATTCAAAAATCCAACAACTCTTCGATCCAGCAACCCTGCAGGACTGGGTAAAGAAAGGCCCGGACTACTTAGTCGTCAATGACCTACCTTACTATCAAGGACAACTATTTCTACCACACAAGGAAATACAAGAACTAGTAATCTCCAATTACTATGACACCCTGATGGAAGGGCACCCAGGTATCGCAAAAACTGAAGCGAAAATTAAGAGACAGTTCTGGTGGCCCACTTGGCGAAAAGGTATAAAGTCATTTGTGATGTCTTATGGCATTTGCACCCAAAACAAAAGCCAGAAGAAAAAAACTGCTGGCCTTTTACAACCTTTGGATATTCCACCTACACCATGGGACACCTTATCTTTAGACTTTATTACAGATCTACCTCCATGTAATGGATTTAACACCATCCTAGTTATTGTGGATCTTTTTTCCAAGATGGGCCACTTTATTCCTTTAAAAGGATTACCTTCCGCTTCAATTTTGGCCAAGGAGTTCCTCAAAAACATTGTTCGAATACACAGATTTCCTTCCGTATTGGTCTCTGACTGAGGCAGTCAATTCATTTCACAATTTTGGAAGAAATGTTGTCAATTGGCGCAAATCGACGTGAGGTTATCAACCAGTCACCATCCCCAGACCGATGGTCAGACGGAGAGGACCAACCAGACCCTTGAACAGTACCTACGTTGCATGCTGCACCAGACCGAAAGCCATTGGAAGGATATTTGATGGATTTCCGAATATGCATACAATAACTCAGTACATTCAGGAACCGGACAAAGCCCGTTCTATACCATATACGGACATCACCCTCGAACCTCAGAACTCGATTCGCCTCAGCACTTAGAAATGCCTGTAGTTAGCCATTTACACTCTACTATTACGCAAGCCTTTAAGGAGGCAACAGAACATTTGAAACAAGCGAAAGAGAAATATAAGAAAAATGCTGATCAACATAGAAGCGATGCTCCACGATATCAGATTGGGGATCAAGTTTGGCTGGCTACAAAACACATACCTCTAAAAGGAACTCAGACTTTTAATCCTAGGTATTTGGGACCTTACACTATTAAGGCCATTATCAACCCGGTGGCCGTTAAGTTGGAATTACCCTCTAATATGCGGATCCATCCTGTCTTTCATGTTTCACTTCTGAAACCAGATCAACCCGGGACAAGACTTGCCAAACCACCTGACCCCATCCTAATAGATGGAGAACCTGAATTCGAGGTAAAGAATATCCTGGACTCTAAGTTGGTTAAATCAAGACTTTTTAATTTAATTGACTGGAAAGGTTACGGACCACAGGAAAGGTCATTGGAGCCTAGTGACCACGTTCATGCACCTCGGTTGGTGAAGAAATTCCATCGGAACTTCCCAGACAAACCAGGGCCAAGGGGAAGAACAACTTTAGGAGGGTCCTTGGGGGGGAGTGCTGTCATGATGCCTACCCCCGGGCATCCGGATCAAGCCCATCAGCCCCGGGAGCAGGCATCCAGAAATTTACAAAAACCCCAGCAGCCCCAGCTAGGGGCTGTCTGGGTTCAGTCCTGGCGCCGTAGGCACCAGGCTCATAATAAAAATCAGTCCTGGCGCCATAGGCGCCAGGCTCATAGACATTACTTACCTCATGCAGACCATGCTGCAAATAAATCCAAGCCAACGTGAGGCCTGGATGGGACTATTTTACTACAGGGACTATTTTTTATTCGGGTGTGGTCCTGCGGAACTTCTTTCCTGGGACTACTTTGGAGGCTATTTAAACCACGCCCGAACAGCAGCACATGCTTCGTGTTATTCTGCATCCAGCAGCGTGACTCTCACCGTGCCTGCAGCCAGCATCCAGTCTTCTGCCACGCCCGCCTCGAATCCGGAGCTCCTAGAATAAAGAGGAAGAAAAGGACAAGGTTAGAAAACAAACTTATTTCAAATTCCTCACCTGATTCCGGATCCATTTCATCTCCCGACCTGGAAGTACATCAGTCCTGTCGCGTCGCCAGCTCCAGCCCGGCACCATACTCACCAGTTCTCACAGCATCTTTCGATCCGGCACTATCTCCATCATTTCTTCGCCATACTCCGGCACCTAGGGGCACAAGAATAACAAGGTGAGCCAAGGGAATCAACAAATACCTCTTACCACCATAGACTTACCTGGTTTACCACCGGCGGTATTATTCTCCATATCTTCATATGCCGCATCTGTAAAGAGGGAGAAAAACAACACGTTAACGCATGTAATAGTTACCGGACAGCGTTGTGTAACACAGACTCTTACCTGAACGCCAGCAGCAGCTACGAGACCTTCTTCTCACGAACTCAGTTGCAACTTAAGGAAGGAAGGGGACAAGAGTGAACATCGGGCACATTGAACTCTTTGAACTTGATACTTACCAATCCTGCCTGGGACTTCAGAGTCAATGCTTACCGGAACTCTCCCAACGCCTTCAAACCAGTGAAGGAACTGGTATCTACGCGCCCCTGCAAGACACGCAGGATGGAGAGCTCATCTTTTACAAACATAAGGTGAGGTTACTAAGGGGATATCGGAGGTGATTAGTGGGGGAGAGCGAGAACAGTTGGGAGGCCATCACTAAAACCCACAGGTGGCTAATCCCTGTCTGCACTTGCAGGAAAATACTTCTTCGGGTCCAGCAGACAAGACTAGGCGGGCCAGTCCAGACAGTCATCTCTGCACACGTTGACGGAGACCGCAGCTGTCCGGGTCCGATCGACACCCCTGTGGGGTCCAGGTGAGCGTAACACAAATGGTATGTTGGCATAGATATATCGATGATATCTTTATGATTTGGAGAGGCTCTGAACTGCAATTACTTGATTTCCATATGTGGCTAAACAGCATAGATGTCAATGTCAAGTTTACTATACATCAGGATGTTACGCAAATCCCCTTTCTGGATTTAGATATTCTGACTACCATAGACGAGTCTCTTAGCACCAGACTATACAGAAAACCGACAGATAAAAACACCCTGTTGACTTTTACGAGCTTCCATCCACAGGACTTGAAAGAGAATCTACCATATGGACAGTTCTTGAGAATTAGAAGAAAATTCACCACCACATCAGAGTTTGACCGCAACAGCAAAGACCTACGAGAATGTTTAACAGCACGAGTATATCCGAAACAAATCATCCGAAAAGCACGAAAAACTGCAAGAAACACCAGCAGAGAAACATGCCTGACAAAGAAGCAGAGAGAGGAACACGGCGAAATGTAACATGTGTCACTATGTTGACTCCAATCAGAAATCACATTAGAAAGAGCATTTTAAAAAATTGGAATATACTCAAGACAGACACATATCAACCAGAAAAACCTTTGTTTGCCTTCACGAGGAGTCAAAATCTGAAAGACAGACTAGTACACACCTACCCGCAACCACCAAGAACAAACTCGCAAACCAACCTGTGGAATCTGCCCCCAGTGATAGGACACTACAGATGTGGCAAGTGCTCAGTGTGCAGTTTTACACAAGATCTAAAGGAAGTCACGATGAATGGACTGGTATGGAAATACAAGACCTTTTCTAACTGCCTCACAAAATGGAGTGGATATGGCATACAATGCCCATGTGGCCTCCTGTACATCGGCAAGAGTAAAAGAGAGATCAGACAAAGAATCTGTGAACATCGATCATGTTTAAAAAATCTAATAGATGACAAGCCCATGGTGGCACATTTCAAGATGAAACTACTCCAGCACACAGAACTACGATGGGTCGTCATACAAAAGGTGAACAGTAAACCCAGAGGAGGAGACCGGGACCTGGTGCTCAGACAATTAGAGCAGAAGTGGATCTACCGTTTAGACACTGTAACAAACGGCCTCAATGTGGCCATCGAGTGGAATCTGTTTTTCTTACTAAGATACACACATCGGCCATAGTATAAAGATATATCTTCATGCAGCTACTCCAACAAAAGTAAAACATATTGTATAGATATCCATCCTTCGTTGTATATTTATGCTTCAAATGTTTTTAGCGGTCCGCCGCTAGCCAAAAACAAAAGGGTGCCCCCTTCTCATCACGCAAACTAGAAACATCATTTTCTCTCAGACTGTGTCGACGGTGTGTACCGAATAAAACACTCTGTATGTAATAGGTGTTACAACTCTTGCTCTCATATTTAGTCGTCTGTGTGCATTGAATAAGACACTCTGTATGGAATATGTGTTGTGCAACAAAGAAACACAAAAAGGTCTGATTTTGCTCTCTAAACGTATACCTACACTATTGTACAGTAATATGGTTGTTATGCAATTCAGATATGAATATGTTTTATTATGGGGTAACTAGTTTTGACTTTGTTTATGGCACCACTTCCCTAGTGTTAATAAATCCTTGCCTGACGTAACTCAGACTAGATGTGACACGGATGTGTTCACATTACGTGCCCGAGTTTCGCCCTCTCCCAAGTAGTTGCCCAGCAACACGGACGCATAGGCTCTGCCGGCACCATGTTCTCAACAGCGAGCATCGGTAGGCTTCAGCCAATAGCAGCGAAGTAACTCCATTCCCTGAGTTATGCCCTTTACGGGATGCTGTTGATTAACCAATCAATTGTCTGATTAAGCAACAAGCCCCTGTACACCGTGCACTTGCGCGCAACAATACAGGAGGCTAATAAACCATTACTTTGGCGCAAAACAGACGACTTTGTAACTAAACTACTGTACGTCTATATCGCCACAGAAACGCATGAGTCTTTAAGAAATCATGACAAGTTAGAAACCGAATCTAACAACTCTCGGGTGTGGCAGTGCTACATATCCGAGCCTGATCCAATCCAAGTAAGTTGCCCAGCAACATGAATGCTTCAGCAATACGTACCCTGTTTTCCTTAGAAGACCACTGAGATTTTTTCCTTTTGCTTAACAAGCAGCCCTTTTACAACATGAATAAACAACTTGTAAAAAAACGAAGAACTAGATGTTACTGTAAATTAATACATACAATGAATAAGTTCAGGATCGTTACACCGGTGTACAGATGACACCAACAAAAGAAATCACAGCCCAATCCACCAAAAAGCGATAGCACAGGTAAGAAATTTTCCTCCACTTTTTTCTGTGCATACTAAAACAAAGCACACAGACTCCCCTTATATTAAATGTCATCATTTCTATTGTTCTAGCTACAATGGGACCTTCTAATTCTGAATAAGAAGAGACCCTCAATTGTATGAAGTCTAGTCCTGAGGAAAGCATAAGGAGAGAGACATTCACAGCAGTATTCTCATCTTATGTCAGAAACACCAACAGTGTCGACTTGGAATATGTTTTGAATAACAACATCACATAAAGTCACTGTTCCACTAAACTTTCACTACCTCACTACAAGGGTTCAAACTATATATTGTTGAAGCTCTATATGATTATTAATATAGTGTCAACAAAAATTGAAGTTCTATAACAAATGTTGTATATGTTATAGTGCCAAGCCCAAACAGTGGGCCTTTTTAGCACACATGATGACAAATAAAATTGTATTTTCTCTCTATTAAACCTGGTTGATCTATCTCTTGATAAAAAAACAGACTATTGGTAGGTGTTGTGATAGTTGAATGTTTCCATACGTTTAGGTGGAGAAGGGAGGGGTAGCCTGCATCCCATTGTATCTACGTAGTTCACTAAATACCCTCTAGATACAGGCTCCTCGATAACAAAAAAAGAAGGTTCCTTTACCCCATTTTATTTGAAATTGAGTACGATTTATGTCACTCAATAGGTCTAATACGCCAACCTAAACCTAGCCACAGTGCCTTCATACGGCAGATAATTCTTTGCAATAATACATGTACGTACAGGAAAACTAATTAGACTTATTTTCACTGACAGTAACACTCTATGTTGCAAACTTGCAGAGTTTCTACTTACATACATGCACCTATGAATTATCACCAAGTAGAGCAATTAGCCAGAAATATGCTCCTTTATCCTTTGTTACCAATAATTTGATGTTTCACTCAGAGTTCTTCGCTTATAATAGCTGATAATTGTGTTAGGGCGAGAACAACGGCAGTGTTGGTTCCCCACATACATCTTGTCCGCAGCCATTCCCTAGATAGTACACTGGTACCCATGTTGTGAAGACCCAGAGTCACAATTTCTGATGCTTCAAAGCCCTCACAGAAAATGACTAAGTGTTTTAAGGTTTCTATTTGAGTTGTGCATGCACAGAAGCAGCAAGCTCCAATTTGACCCCCATTGCTATTAGAATGGCAATGTTTGATTTTTTCGTTCGTCAAGAATTGGTTCAGTGTAAATCTTAGATATGTATGTCACAGGTGTATGTCACAGGCTTTCTCACAAGGAAATCTACTGAGATCTAACTGCCTAGGTACTCCTTTGGTATTTAAATTTTTACTTTGTCTTTGGCTTTTACATATTGATTGAGGAACTGCTGCAAAGATTTGAAAGTTTGTTTGTGCACTTTACACATTGATGTGCACGGCCATTTGTAGACGGGACGTATTGGTTCAGTGGTTTGGAGAGTTGATGCTAAGTTTGTTGGGGGTATTGTTGAACTAAGCATTTCCTCTTCCATAATTATATTGTCTATCTTCTCATATCCTCGCCCACTGCTATGTATGGCAATTTCGTTTGTTTGCTCTTGTTTGTATGCCTCTTCACTGAAAAATGGTTCTGTGCTTGTGGTGTCACACCACTCACCTGTACAGATGTTTCCAAAGTTATCTCTGCTGATATTGCGTTTTGTTTTGAAGAAGTTGTTGTAGTTTACTAATTAATTTTCTTAGTGGTTTCATTCTGTTTAAAGTTAATATAAAGATTTTCCTTTTGAGCAACATTGCACTGTCTACAAGAGCTTCCATGATCAGTTTTTTGCGGTAATTCTTAAGGGTTGAGCGTGGCTTTAAAAGGTTCTGAAGGACTCTGTTGTGGAACATTTTTTGTAAAATTTATTTTTTGGAATGTTTTCTTGAAGCTATATTAACATTGGTAAGGGCAGTATTACCACTAGTGGTTGTTGAAAGCTTCTTAGAGAATTTCTTTTTATTCTTACATTTTTGAAAGAGGAGTCACAGTTTCTTTCTTATACGGATAGAGCAGATGGAAGGAACAGAGCGGACTGGAGTGAATGGAACAGATGGAGTAGATGGAATATATGGAACAGGTGAAGTGGATAGAACAGGTGGAGTGGAGGGAACAGATGGCATGGAGGGAACGGAGGGAGTGGATGAGTGGATGGACCGGATGGAGTGGATGGAACGGATGGAGTGGATGAAACCGATGGGGTGGATGGAACGGATGCAGCGGATGGAACTGATTAAGTGAGTAAAACGCATGGAACAGATCGAATACATAAAAAGGATGGAACACACTAAACGGATGGGAAGGATGAAACGGATCAACAGATTGGATGGAGTAGTTTATCTAGATGAAGGATCGAATGATGGAATGAATGGAAAGACCAGTAAACTAATTGATGAACCAGATGAAATGTATGAACAGACAAAGCTGAATGAACGGACAGAGTGATAAAAATGGATAGAATAGATGGTACAGATGAGCGCTCGATCTCAAGCGCCTTACTGAAAATAACTATATCACACCACCACACTTACTCTCTCCTATACACCACCACTCAACTAGAACACGGCAATACTATGACACATTCGGTATAGCTGTTCTCATACTAACACCCGCCACATACGCCTCATCATCCTAATTAAACACAGCTAGCTGAGCACACACCGCTAGCCTAAGCGTCTCCTCAGGCCTAACACAGCCAGAAATCAGCCTGGGTATCAACCCACCAGAATGAACACATATTCCTCACCTCCCAACCACCACACCTACCGCTAATAAGCAGCTATCATACAAGTGCCACACCAGCTGCACACATATCCGGCACACATATCTGGTGCACCCACGCACTTCATGACTCTCTCTCTCTCTCTCTCTCTCTCTCTCTCTCTCTCTCTCTCTCTCTCTCTACTGACTTGAACTGCGGTTCCCGAGGGCGTTCAACCTACCAGCGCTTTGAGATCATACCAATGATACATAAGGCGCTATATAAATGCAAAGTAACATAACTTAACTTGAATGCTGCAGTTTCTTTGTATGTGGAATATGTGCTTAGGGTCTCCGTAGTATGACACCAGTCAAATTTGTGCAATTTCTTTTTGACATACCCGGGCCTAAGTATACAAACATCAGTATTAGAGTCTATTGCTTTCAGCAGATTTTTTATTTTTTCATCAAATACTGCAATGGACAACGAATGTGCTTCCTGAAGCATGCTAGACAGATCCTCATATAGAGAATTTTGAGGAGCATTCATTTTTGCATAAGAATTATGAAACCTCCACTTAAACCTCACAGACAAGGACAACATACCCAAATCATGCCTCAAAATTACATTAGGAACTGAATTGTTTAGTCTGTACAGCAATTATCAAACTGATCATTGTACCCATGCCCTCTATCCAACCACTTTACTTTAATCCAAGAATCTCCAGAAAGTGCTGCTAGCTATTAAACTAGCAACTCAGTAGCCATCCATTCCCCCACTGCAGCTTGAGAGCAGACGTAAACAATGATGAAACAATGAACAGAAACAGTAAACCTACCTTTTCGAAGAGCTCTAAAAAGGACAGCCACCCTGGTACAACTACGGTAAAGGAAATTGAGTGATATTTGGAAACTATTGGCCATTGCAAAGGAGTTAGGCTGTAGCTTGCAAACTGTTGTACTCATTGATTAACATAAACCATGACGTCTGAAGCTAAGCTACAAACAGTAAATAATTACTTAAAGCCCTGCAGGCTGTAACTAGGAGTCAAAGTGTGTGACTAGGTTTAGTGTGTGATGTGCTATTGCAGAGCTCATCCGTATGGACCTGAACCTACTCAGGTGCTTTCCTCATTCTAATGGAATGAATTAGCAGTGACAAGCATAGGTCTTAAATGCTGTATGTGCTGCTGGAAGGAATGGCAAGCCCCGAGACCCATCAGAGATATGTAACTGAAAGCTGCTAAAGACTGCACTTCTAGAAATTGGAAAAGCACCTAATAGCTCTGTTTGCTCACACGCTGTGCCTCACTCTCTCCCTCACGCCTACTTGCCTGGAGTCTAAATGGCAGACACATGTTTAAACTGATACATGTTGCCATGTCAATGAGGTTAATGAGTTAAAATTGGACCTTCCACGTCGCTCCCACATTGCTGACCAGTCTAGATAGCCTAGGGAAGGAGGAAACGCAGACCCAAGAATGTATCCTGTTGAAAGACCTTCCCCCTCCCAAGTATGAGGATGTCAGCCATACACATCCACTGATAAGAACACCAGTCTGATACTAATACAAGTGGAGCCAGAGCTAGCAGCCCCAATGCCCTATCAATACACACCCTGTCCCTCCCATGCTCATGCTCAATCACATATTAAACCAGAAATGTATTGGTTTTATAATTTTTATTATATTTTTTATATTTTTGTCTACTTGATTCAACTAATTACAGATTTTACAACATAGCTAATAAAAAAAGAATCCTTCCATACAATGTAAACAACATATTCTTGTTAAGACTTGAAACTTAGGCCGTAAGCCGAGACATAATAAGATCCCAATAAGAACAGAAGAGGAAAGGAAAAGAGAAAAGAGAAAAACTCAAAAAGAAAAAGTGTTAGTTTCTTATCAGTTAATACCACTGTCACAATCTGCTCGATGCATGACTATCCTCATTTTTTTCCCCTCGGTTTTAGCTGGGACTATGTTTTGGAAAAAAGATGCCACGTCTATGGCATATGAAGTGTTATCTCCAAACATTAAGGGGGTAATTCATAGAATTTAGCGCACAAGTGGCGCACGCGGCTGGCGCACAGTGTGCGCGTGCAAATCTCTGCGCCAGCCGCGTGCGCTAAAATCCATTTCCGCGCACAGCATATTCATGGATTTTAGCTACCAAATCCAGCCGTGGCGCACAGTGGCGCAACGACCCTGCAGCAGCGCCAGTTACGCCCCCAAGAACGCCCCTTGCGCAGGGAAAAGCCATCAAAATCCCCAATCCAGCGCAAAGGGCTGCGCTAACCCTGTACCAGTATACATGGCCGCCACACAGCACACAGCAAGCGGGGTACATGTATTACTGGGGTTCATGGGAATTTTCACACGCGATTGTCCCTGTGCGAGTGGGGTACGTGTATTACTGGGATTCGCAGGAATGTTCACACACGATTGGCCCTGTGCGAGTGGGGTACGTGTATTACTGGGGTTCGCGGGAATTTTCACACGCGATTGGCCCTGTGCGAGTGGGGTACGTGTATTACTGGGGTTCGCAGGAAGTTTCACACGCGATTGGCCCTGTGCGAGTGGGGTACGTGTATTACTGGGGTTCGCGGGAAGTTTGACACGGGAAAGGGCCTGTGCGAGTGGGGTACGTGTATTACTGGGGTTCGCGGGAAGTTTCACACATGAAAGGGCCTGTGCGAGTGGGGTATGTGTATCACTGGGGTTCGCGGGAAGTTTCAAACGCGAAAGGGCCTGTGCGAGTGGGGTACGTGTATCACTTGGGTTCGCGGGAAGTTTCACACGCGTTTGGCCCTGTGCGAGTGGGGTACGTGTATTACTGGGGTTCCCGGGAAGTTTCACACGCGATTGGCCCTGTGCGAGTGGGGTATGTGTATCACTGGGGTTCGCGGGAAGTTTCACACGCTAAAGGGCCTGTGCGAGTGGGGTACGTGTATTACTGGGGTTTGCGGGAAGTTTTACACGTGAAAGGGCCTGTGTGAGTGGGGTACGTGTATTACTGGGGTTCGCGGGAAGTTTCACACGCGAAAGGGCCTGTGCGAGTGGGGTACATGTATTACTGGGGTTCGTGGGAATTTTCACACGCGATTGGCCCTGTGCGAGTGGGGTATGTGTATTACTGGGGTTTGCGGGAAGTTTCACATGCGAAAGGGTCTGTGCGAGTGGGGTACGTGTATCACTGGGGTTCGCGGGAAGTTTCACATGCGATTGGCCCTGTGCGAGTGGGGTACGTGTATTACTGGGGTTTGCGGGAAGTTTCACACGCGATTTCGCTGTCAGAGCGGGTACGTGTATCTAGTGGGGTGCACAGGGAGTCCCACACGTGAATTGGCAGTGTGGGTCCTCCCAGGTGTGCCCTCCACCCCATCCACGGCCCCTGCAGGCAACCCACAACACAGGGGACTACCCTGCACGCCTAGGCATGCCCCCCAGCCAGCACACATGTCACCTTCCACTAGTGATCACCAACTCATGTCCCCCTGCACCCCCACCCCCCAGCAGTGACAGGCACCTGCCAGCAGGCCCCCACTCATGTCCGCCTGCACCCCCACCCCCCAACAGTGGGGGGCACCTGCCAGCAGGCCCCCACTCATGTCACACTCATGTCCCCCTGCACCCCCACCCTCCAGCAGTGAGGGGCACCTGCCAGCAGGCCCCCACTCATGTCCGCCTGCACCCCCACCCCCCAACAGTGGGGGGCACCTGCCAGCAGGCCCCCACTCATGTCCCCCCTAGACAAAATAAAGAAGCACAATCATGGGCCACTTCTACACCAAAAAACCACATCACGCCACCCCATTCTTGAGACGCAATGATTTCCCAATCCACCCCACACTGACATGCCTATCTCAAGACACAAACCTAAAGTCAACTATGTATATCAACACATGTTCGTCACACAGATACACTGGTGGCATTGATTGTGTAAACACACATTTTCACATGCATCAACCCAATGAGCGAATCCCACACATGGAAATAAAATATGAATATGTATTATGTACAAAAATAAATAAATGAAATGAAATCATACAAAAATAGCAAACATGAAATGAAAAGCATGTGCAAAAGATGAGTGAATGAAAAGTATAACCAATCCAAAAAAATTTGAAAGAAAAACAGTCCAAACTCTCCCTCCACCAACACAAATCCAAAGGAAAGGTAATGAAAACAAAAATTCAAATTATTCTATAGTCCAACTATTTACAATACATTGTTCCAAAAAAAAAATGCATTACTCCATGTCCATGATGAAAAAAAATATTCTAATTAA
This sequence comes from Ambystoma mexicanum, assembly GCF_040938575.1. Classification (NCBI taxonomy): domain Eukaryota; kingdom Metazoa; phylum Chordata; class Amphibia; order Caudata; family Ambystomatidae; genus Ambystoma; species Ambystoma mexicanum. The sequence continues at coordinate 246,418,990 of NC_090921.1, read as the reverse complement.
TCCATGATCAAACTATTCACAATCCATTGTCCAAAAGAAAAATCCATGAATCCATGTGCAAAATCCCAAAAATAAATCAAATCAATCCATTGTCCAACTATGTAAAGGGTCCATGAGCCCAACCAAACAAATGAAACCTACCTAAGAAACTACATAAAAATAAAACTATATACAAATGTGTGTGGCATTGTCCATTGACCAAAAATAAAAGGAAAAGGAAACCTAACTCTAAAAACTATTTACAATGGCAGCGGGCTAGTCCGACGGCTCACTTCCCGATTTCCCGGGCCAGGGCATCATCGAACTCCTGCTCGATATCCCGCTGGCGGTCCTCTTCCATGGCCCCGAGGGTTCGCAGGGACGATGACATGTGGACCTCCAGGTCCCTGCGAATTGCCTCGAGGCACTCGGCCCGCCTCAGAGCCCTACGCATGGAGTTCTCCACCCTGACCATTGTGAGCCGTGCCTCTTCTGCCCGCTGCCGCTCCGCATCTATAGCATGGCCTAACCGCTGCCACACGGAAGACACATCCAGTCCTGGGTCCTCCTGCCCTCTGGCCGATGCCGGCCCCTCCGATGTTGAAGGCCCCGAGCTATCATGGCTCCCAACTTGTTGCTGCTGCTGCTGTGCCTCTGCCTGTGCCCTGGCTCTTGCTGCCTGCACATCCTCCTCCGGCTGGGGTGCAGTTGTTGAGGTGGCCACCCCTGCTGGAAGTCCGACCCCCGACTGTGGCAGAGTTGTGTCCTCCACCAGCCTGGCTGCAGGGTCAGAGGCAGCTCCACAGGGTACCCAGGCGATACATGGGTGTTAAGATGGCATGGAGGACGACTGGCGCATAGAGGGTTCAGGTGAGGAGGGGGTCAGAACAAGGTCCAGCAAACGGAGGAATCCGGCCCTGGTGACCCGTCCCAGTAGGTCAACGCGGTCAACGAGGCATTCGAGATGAAGTGCAGTGTCATCACGAAAACACTGCAGGTCACCTCGCATACCCCGTTGACGCAACGCCATCCCACTCAGGACAGGCTCAACCCGGTCCCGGATAGCCATGTCCGCAGGGAGAGGAAGGCCAGTTGTTGTAAGCGGTTCCCCTCCCTGAAAACGGGTCTAGACGTAGGCATCCCTGCTGGTGCAGGATGATGCATTCACAGGATCGGGGACAGGATTACACAAAGGCACCTCCGCAGTGGCCTGTACTGCCTCCAGTCCCTGCCCCTGCACTGCACCGCTAGCACTAGTGGAATCCCCACCTCCAGACCCCGTGTCTGTCCCTTGCACGGCCTCCTCCTCCACCAAACCCCCCACCAACCTGGATGACTCCGTGCCATCTTCCTCTGTCGGACCCTGTGGGGTCTCAGCTGTCCCTTCTGCTGCCGAGGAGTCCAACTCCGACCTCCACCTCTTGGACCGACCCTCGGCAGCTGAGGCCTGGGACGCGGCACCGGACTCCTCACTCCCTGATGAGATGACAACCTGGGAGGGGAGCCAGGCCTTGCGTCTCCGGCTGGCGGTGCGATCCCTGCCGCTGTGCTCCACAGCACCCTCTCCGCCCTCTTCATCAGTTGACGCTGCAGACAGGGAGAGATAGGAAACAGGCATCAGGGCACTGTACAATGGTCTGATACACACATGACAGTTGCATATGAGTGGCAGTGTCAAACTTCAGACATGGCATCACAATCCCCAACACACATGTCATTTCAACTCACACACATGAGCAATTCCACAGCCATATCACAACAGCCAGCACCATCCATACACATATAACAGCATGAGCATCCAAATGTGAGCCAGACATCACATGAAACACAGGGAGTGCAGTAGACATGCACACACGCCACCACACTAACATGCATGTCTACATCTCCTCCAACTGTTGCAGTGATGAGATCGCCATACATGCCAGAACTGCCATTCAGCCTTCTACATATCAGTGTCACATGCATCCATGTTGCATCACAGTTGCACACTTGTCAAATACACACACATGCACATGTACACAGTGCAGATACATGCATTAGGAACCACCATCCATGCCACAACCATGCCAATGTACATACACAGAAATTCAAACATGTGTGCTCCCACACCTGCATTTGTCCAGCATGCTTACCAACACATACACCATCAATGTGTCTCACACCTGAGAGGACACACATGTGGCAGCCTCACGCCCATGTTCATACACATCCCTACATGGACCTACAAAAACACATGTGCAACCTGCACACTACTGGCACACCACGACACGCACAGCGTCCAATAACTCTGCATGTACACTTACCGCTCGACTCCAGACGGGTCTGCCTCTCAAGAATCTGGACTTAGAGTGCTGGGCATATGTGTTCCAGGACCCTCATTTGGTGGTTTGACAGTTGCGCCCAGCCCCCCTCGGCATCCGCTACCTTCGCGAGGCGCCGGGCCTTGTTGAGGGTCCTGGACCTGAAGTCCTCCCAGCGCTTCTTGACATGATGTAAGTTGCGGACTGCCACCCCCTCCGCGTTGATGGCAGTCACGATGTCCATCCAGATCCTGGTCCGTCCTTCATTGATGGCGCGTAAACTTCCAAAGAGGGCATCATACTACCCCAGGACTTGCTCCACCAGGACACCAACGTCCCTGGCACTGAAGCTGATGGCCCTCTGCCTCTCTGGCTGGGGGTTGCCAGTGCTGCCAGATGGTGTTGTGCTGGACATGGCAACTCCAGAGGCAGGAGTGGGTGGGCAACTGGATCCTGGTGCTGGGCTGTGGAGCGATGGAATCCCAGTCGGGAGTCTTCGGTTCCAGCAGGGGTGGTCACAGAAACTGCACCCCTGGCTGACGTGCAGGCAGCAAATGGCAGGGCATGTGGGCAGCAGGCAGTCAGGCAGCAGCAGATTGCAGGTGGGAGCATGCTCAGGGCTCTGGGGGGCAGTAATTTGGCCTTCTGGGCAAGAGCGTGGTCTTCTGTATGTTTTCGCGTGGCCAGCTTGATACGGAGTGATTTGGCACGTGAAAAAATTGCACGTCAGCGTGTAATCCTTAGCGCGTAAGCGCGTCAGCACACGTACGCGTTTTCATTGGACCAAAGGCCCTTAGCGCATAAGCGCTTCTCTGACGTTACGCGTGCGGGCGTTTCCCTCGTGACGTGGGCATAGTGGTTCAGCGCACGTGGAAAAACTGCACCTCCGCGTGTGAATGAGTGTAATCCGAGGAAAGGGCATACGAGCGTAAGTGATGTGACGTGCGCGGGCGTTTCCCTCAGCACGGTTTAAAGGTGAGCGGGGCCAGCAGTTCGCTGTACGTGCCTTTCGTGGAGACCCACGTGTTGCTGCTTCGTGTTGTTTTGCGCACCATCACAACTTCACAGCTATCAAGGACGTATCTCTTCTTTTGGCGGGGGTATTGGCTACGCGTGTTTTTATGCATTGCGCTAGTCAGACGGTGAGTCGCGCACGCTATTTTTCCCAATGCGGGTGCCCCTGTGTATCGCACCCGTTTTCGAGGTCATTTGGTTTTACTGCAGTTTTGGGGTGCCTGAGCGTAGCGTGACCTGTCACTACATCACCGGGGTCACATACAGCCTTGCACGTGCAGGGGGGCTGTTAACATCTTGCATCCCACCCCCTTCACTCCAATTGCCCAGGTCAATTGTGGTGTACACCTCCCATTGGCACTACTCCATCTGGGCCGGCACTACTACATCTGTGCCATGGTTGGGAGGCCACCAAAGGTGAGGGGCGCCTCAACTGGGCATACTCCTCGTGGCGGGCGTGGTCGGTGACATGGCCAGGTTGACCAGGGAGTAGGGGGACTCCAGGGTGTCCAGGGTGGCCGGAGAGGGGGAAGAGGCAGGGGTGCGCCACTTGAGCACAATGTTGTGCCAAGTGTCGGTGCAGTCATGCCACCACCCCCTGTGGTTCCGGGAGATGCAGCTTCTGCATCTGGCACTGGCGCCCGTGTGACCCAGCAGTCCGGTTCCTCGACTGCCACGGGCCCAAGGGTAGTGGTAGCTGCAGGTGCAGCTGTGGACACCACCACCCAGGCACAGGGTCTGCCAGCGCAGGCTGCGTTGGCACTTGAAGAGCCCTTGGAAGATTTCCAACAGGTCAGGAGGGAAACCGTAGGGCCACGCAGGGCTGCCCTGACCAAGACACGTGTCCCTGAGGCAGTTATGTCATCTGCTGCCCCGAACAGCCGGGTGTTGGCAAGTGCAGGGGCAGATGCACCCAACAACACCCGGTTGTGAGTCTGCCAACCAGGACAGTTGTGGTCAATGACCCTGCCACAGCGGATGTTGCTGTGCAGGGTCCATTAGAGGGCACCCAGCTGCCACTGACACAAGTCAGGCCTTTGGTCATCCCTCCACCAGCCACTCCCTTGGCTCAATCCACCGAACCCACTGGCCATACTGATCAGGGCGGCATTAGCCAGCCAGGGTCTGCACCACAATCCAAGAGGTGGAAGGTTGCACCTGCAGCACAGGCTGGGACCCCACACACAGCCACGACCTCCTGCACGTTGAGGAAGAACCCTTTATGCAAACAGGAACTGGACTTCCTCGTGGGCTACGTGCGGAAACACAGCCGTGACATGCTAGTGGGTGCTAATTGTCAGACTACGGCTGCCCACCATGATACCCACTAGAAGCAAGTTGCATATGAGTGCATTCGGCCATGAGGTGCACACGGCGCAAGAGTGCAAAAAGCGTTGGAATGACCTCAAACGCAGCGCTAAGGCTAAGCGTGCCTCAAATTACAACATGACTCTGGTGACTGGCGGTGGGCCTGCACCGGAGGAGGAAGACCTCACTCTGCATGATCACTCGTTGCGGAGTTCATACCATCTGAATTGGTCGAAGGAGTGGGAGAGATGCCAGCCTTTGATGCCCAGTCCAGTGAGTGTTGATGCGTGTTTGTCGAGGACGTGTGTGTTTTACTTGGGTGATGTCTTGTGCATGACTGCCACTACATGTCACGTGTACATGGTTATGATGTGCGAGTAATGCAATGTTTCCCTGATGCATGTCTACTCTGCTGGATGGTGGACATGTGGAGCAGACGGGGACTGTCCACATCACCACTTTTGCACCCTAGTCACATGCTGGTTACCAGTATGCCCCTCCGGTCCATGTTCCAGCTCACTGGCACTTCTACATGTAGCGTGGGGTGACCGTCCGCTCAGCCCAGGAACTATGCATAGCATGACTGACGTGCATGTGTCCTCTGCCTGCAAGGGGGTAGCCAATGTAGGCATGCTCCCTTGCCCCTCATCCCCCTGCTCTGCACCCCAATTCCATTTTAGCACTGGTCTGCTACAATATTGCCCTTGGTTACTTCCCTGGTCATGCCTCCTGTGTACATTCTAACATCCAGCGGCCAATCTGCCAGACATATCCATTGAGGTACATCATTAGTACTTGATGCAGGGTGTCTCACTTGGACTGTGCAGAGGTCAGATGCCCCGCAGGGACATGAGTGCCCATTCATGCTCCATGGGCATTTCACGCATGCTCATATGTGTCCATGACTGGATGATCACTGTTACACAAGTCCATGATGACCCAAATTGCATGGCATTTCATCTGCCTTCCCATGTCAACTGTGGCTCAGTACTGCGTTGCACACATGTTTAGGGTCTGACAATCTGTGTGGGTCACAGGCCTCAGCCTGTTTAATGGCCAATGACTCTGTCCAACTGGTGTAGTGTCTTCTTCACACGTGGGTGTACTCCAGAGGTTTCATCATGTGTCCTGCTTACTGTCCCATCATCATTTGCTGTGTTGTCACTTGACTCACATAATGCTGTTGATGCTAGTCAACACTGTCAATACACAGGTCTATGGTCAGCCTTTTGATACCATTCTAGGCATCCCTGCTTTTGCACTTGGGGGGAGGGGTGGTTTGCTTCTAGATATGCTACCCATTGAATGCACATTGCACTTGATGCCTGAAGGTGACCTTGCACTGCCTTCACATTTTCTGACACACACCATGAAGTCCTTGTACATGTAGATAGTGAGTAACATACATACTTGCTGCACTGCATAGACCCACTTCAGTGCAAACTGCCACCTTTCCACGGGTATAATCACAGAAGCAATTTCAAGTTTACCCAGCATGCATGCCAGGTTCTATTTTGTGTGTCACATGTCTGCCTGATGTGTTTGGTGTTGATGTGTGTGTGTGTAGTGTGCTTCTAACATGTGTAGTGACCTTTTTCCTCTCTATTTTTCAGGTGATGACGCAATGGAGCCGGAGGATGGTGTTGTCATGCCAGGCACAGGGTTCTTATCACTACATCGATCCATCACAAGAGGGGATCGTGGGGTGGTAGGCCACGCAAACCCCCAAGTGCTACAGTCCATCTTGTCTCTGACTGCCTATGAGTCCAGCACTGATGAACACTCTGACGACCATGTCGAGTTGGATGAGCATCAGGTCCATATGTCAGGGGTGAGTGATTCTGATGTGGACACTCCTCTGTCCGTGACACCTGCACTGAGGGGTCAGACAGTCTTGGAACCTCTGCCCGTGGTGGATCGGGATGCAGGGTCACCCTCCACATCAGTCACTGATGTGCCTGGGACATCACATCGACGGGGGCATGTAGTCGTGCAGCCGCGGGGGCGGTGCCAACACAACAAGGACACCCGGTCCTTGGGTCCCGCAGGGGTCAAGCCCAGCAACGCGGTCGCCGCGCGCAACCGCTGTATACTGAGTGGGAGCAAGACATGACTGCCAATTCCGAACGCCAGGGGGCAGCAATGGAGAACATCGCTGAGAGCATGGTGCGTGTGGCTCGATCCGTGCTCCCCCCTGCTAGGCAGGTGCTTCTCCAGCAGCAGGCGGCGCGGTCCACGGCCTGCTCACTCAGGCTGGGCATGGCGGCCTCAGACAGGGCACGCCAGGCTGAAATGTTGTCTTTGCGTGAAGCAATTGCTGCTCACGCAGAGGCACACATGGAGGCTCTGAGGGAGGAGTATGATTTCCTCAAATCCACTCTGGGTGTCATTCTGATGTCCCAGAGGGAGCGGGCAGAGGAGAGGTTTGCACAGCTTGAGCGTACCATCTCGGCTGAGCTACATGCTTGCCCGGCGGTGCAGCGGTTGTCCAATCAGGCCTTGCAGGAGGAACTCCGTGTTACACGTGGTACCTTGCAAGAGGAAGCACGTGTATCACGGGAGGTTCTGCATGCAGACCTACGTGTCATCGCCACACAGAACCAGGCTCACCCGTCCGGCAGACTTGCTGCCGACGAGGGGCAAGCTGCGGCTAGGCGTGGTCATGCTCCTGTGCCACGTCCTCCTTTCCAGGAAGAGCCAGACTCGGACGACAATCTATCTCCCACATAGGTCGGGCTGTGCAGGCGTTGAGCCCATGGAGGTTTTTTTTTTCCTCAGCATCATCGCATATGGGTGTTGAGCAGCACCCTGTACCTCCCCCCTCCTGGGTGCCTTCCCCCCCCCAGGTCGTATGTGGCCATTTTTGATTTTTCTTTTAGTTTAGTTAGTTAAGTTTCTGTTTGATAGTTAGTTTAAATAGGTAATGTATGTTTTTCATAGTTAGTGTAATTAGTTAATATAGTTTAAAATTGATTGTCTATTGTGCTTTCATGTGACGGTGTGGTGCTTTGTGGCTTTTGAAAGCATCCACTGTCTGTTCCAGCTGGGCCCTTCAAGCTTATCTTGTGTATGTGTTTGCTGCTTGGGGTCCTTGACTCACATATGCCGCTCCTGCTTCCCTTATCCATGGGCTCGCAAGGATGGTTCGGTGTAACAGCCTATTACACAAGGGCAATGGACTGTTATATCTGTGGCATGTCTGCTGCTGTGGAACTTGTGTTAACACCCCTAGTGGGGATGATTGGGGTCTTATTGTCCACATGATATTCTTTTGCTAGATGGGGTGTTTAATGATTCATGTGTACATTCATTGCTATGCATTGTGTAGTATGTTTCTTATCTTTAATGAACATGTGCTTGTTGCAAATCATGCCGTAGATAGTGTGTTTTACACTGTTGCTGTGAAAGACGGACTGATGGTGTGATTTCTGATGTACGTCTCTGACATGGTCCAGTCATGTAATGCCTGAAGAGACACACACAGATGAATACTAAGCATTAATCATGTGTTTTATGCATTTTCTGCAGGGGGATGAGCCTCAAGACCACCTTTCCCAGCAGACATGGGCCATTGGACAGCTGGAATCAGGACACGTTTGGTGCTGCCGACATGCGCATGTGTGCTCAAGCAGAGGCACAAGGATTGCGATCATACATCCGAAAATCGATGACGTGTTTCAAGGGAATCCAGGCAAGGTGAGCAGCACAGGGGGGGTCACAACACAGCAAACCTTCCACCTGGCAAGTTGAACATGCATGCTTAGTAGCAGCACTGATGGTGAACCTGGACAAATATTGGTGTAGAAGCGCACAATACAGCTCAGATGTGTTAGTGGACTGATGGCTAGTTGATGTGAAAGTTGTCTGGGGCACCTGCAGGGGCAGTGGCACATACCCTCCGGTCCACCATGGTCCATTGAGGCACTCGTATTAGCCATATAGCGTTCCGAGACATGGAATGAAGCAGCTCACAGGGACAGACAGCAAGGGACAGACTCGGGTGCAGTGCATTTCATTTCCAAGTAGAAAATGATACATGTACTGGCTACTTTATTTTGGTCATGGTTGTACAAGACTTGTTCTGAAGTCAGACCTTGCTATATGCATCTGTCTGCTTACACAGGGAACATTACATGTTGTGTGAATCGTGACACATTGGTGTTCAATTTGCCACGCACCCACCGGTGCCTGACTTACTGCATTGACTGTGTATGAACCATCACAGGGGTAATGTTCCGTATGGGTATGAAGCATCCACACAAGTTTGTCTGTTTGTAGTGTATTTTGTTACTTTGGGGCATATTTGGTGGTGTGTTTGTGTGTTTTGGGCACGCACATATTATTAACTGTGGCTCTCTTTGCAGCATTGAATTGCTCCTGTTACCGGACCTGAGAGTGCGCAGGCAGGAGGCCAGCACTCACCCCAAAGATAAGTTTCTCTTTGACTTACATTTGAGTAATTTGGTGCTATGTGCATGTGAACAAGTTTGATCTAATTGTGTATGTGTTAATGTGTGTGCTACATTTTGGTGCATTCCCTACTTTTCCGTGTCAATCCTACTCCCCTCTCCTGCCCCTCATTCCGGTTATCCAGTATGCCAATGCCTGTCCCGATGCATATCCCTGACCATCCATCCCCACCAGGGTCTCAGAGGCCTGTGTGAGTTAGACCTTGCAGGCACCCAGACCACGGTGGGGGTGGTTGTTTCGTGCCACTCCTGCGCCTGTACACGGGAGCTGTGACAGTAGACATCCGTTCGTGGTGCATCATTCTATGTTATGTGCCACACATGGTTCAGATCCTGTTGTGACATTGTTTTACTGTGCTACCTTGGTTGTTAACATCAATGTGGTAGTACTTGGCATTTGTGGTGTACTGCTACTTCAAGTCATCTACTGGAGGCTGTTCTGGTTTGATTTACTGCCTGCAGGCTATTTGCTTGGCTTCTGTGTTGTCCTGCTTTGAGTTCTGTTGGATTTTGTGCTTTTGCAAATCTAGGTGGACTCTGAGGGTGCTGGCAACTTTTTACACACAAGGTGGGAGATGGTGACAAAGGGTAAGGGGAAGGGTGATCCTGTGGCCAGGTGGAATTCAAGGATGTCGGATGAATAACCCAGATGCAGTTGTTCAGTGGGTCGTGGTGATTTGTGAGGGAGGGGGGTGCTTTGTTGTTGATAGTTGCCTTGCCCTGCAGTGTGATGGGCACCCTGAAATTGTAATTGTGCTTTCCTATTTACATGATGTATTCTGCTGATCAATGCCTGTTCATGTGTTGTGTTTACCTTTCAGGTGTGAGGGGATAGTTGTGATTTTACATGCTGGGGTATACACATGGTGAATGTTCACATGTGATGTGTAGAGGACACTGATGGTCACTTGATTTCACATGCATATGTTGAGTGCATGTCCCTACTGACCCACACACTATCCACTACATGTACAACCACCCTTCCATGTCCACGTGTACACTCTGTTTGCCTTCTGGTGCCCACTGTGTCCCTGCAGCACATGTTCTATGACCATTTGTGGATCCTGTACATGCCTTTCTTTGTTTTTTTATGTAGTTTGTCGCTTAGAAGTGATGCTCAGGGTGTGCATCATACACAATGGCTGTTCACTGTGCTGTGTCCTGAGCAGTGTGTTGCAGGAGGTGGACACGGCACACAGTAGCTGCAGTGTTGATTTTGCAATGCACATTGTGCACGTGGACAGGCATTCATTGTTATGTTTAAAATACAACTTTTGGAATGCATTTGGGTATGACTTATTTTTGGTGGGAGGTTTCGTCAGTCATTTCATCTGATTCCATGTCAGGCATCATTGTCTGATGCCCATTTACATTTTTCACATGGCAATGTGTACCTTTTTTGGTACTGTGTTGGTGTATGGCTATTGCTTGCCATGTCATGTTGTGGTTTGGGAGGGTTTGAGTGACATACCAGTGATAGTCATGTCCTGTTTTGCAGGTCTGTGTGATTCACACCTTGCATGTGTGCCTTTTGGTCACAGGAGGATTGCTTGTGTTTAAGTAGCTAGGGATGCACACAATGTGTCAATTCCATGGCAACAATCTCAGGGTGGTAAGGTTGTGACAGTTGACTGTCTCTTTGTCATCATCGATTGTCACCTGGTATGTGCCAGGCCTGTGTGCACTCCGCAGGGTTGGGAGTTTAGGTGAAAAATCTGGCCACAAGCTGGGTCCGGGCTTCCTCGCCACGTGCCCTATCCCCTCCCATGGGCAGTGCCTGTAGTTGGGGATGTGGGGGTACCACCATGTCCACCGCTACGCCCTGCCGTGTTGCAACATTGAGCAGGACACATGCTGCCACAATGATCCTGCACACTACTGGGGGTGCATAGAGTAGCTGCCCGCCAGAGCGGTCAAGGGACCGGAAGCGTGACTTGAGCACTCCAAATGTGCGCTCCACTATGGCCCTGGTTGCAATATGGGCCGCATTGTATCTTAGCTGAGGTGGTGTGGTGGGGTTCCGGATTGGCGTCATCATGTGGTTGCTCAGAGGGTAGGCACTGTCCCCTGGAGAGGTGATAATGGTTGTCATTATTGGGGTTTGTGTATTTGTGTGTGTGTGTGTGACATGCATGCATGTGCACGGGCATTTGTACTAACCTAGGAGCCATGCTGCCCAGCTTCCAGGGCCCGGATCGGGGCGGACATTCTGTATATGAAACTGTCATGGGTGGAGCCAGGGTAGTTTGCATAGACAGAGGTGATGATTCCCCTTGCATCGCATACCACCTGTACATTGATGGAATGCTAGTGCTTGCGGTTTCGGGAGATGTGCTCAGTGGCCCTAGGTGGACGTAGGGCCACATGGGTGCAATCTATGGCACCGAGCACTTTGGGGAAGTGTGCCACCCTGTAAAAGTCCTGGACAACGGCCTGCCTTTCTGCGGGTGTTCTGGGCATGTATATGTGCCTGCGGACTGAGGGGGGCGCTGTCATGATTGCCAATACCTGGTGTAGGCAGCGTGACTGTGTGGCCTGTGAGACCCCCCCCCACTATGGCAGTAGTCCGCTGAAAAGACCCAGTGGCCAAAAAATGCAGGACATTGAGCACCTTCTCCAAGGGGCTCAATGCTTGGGAGCAGAGGTTGGGGGATGTTGGGTCATCTTCCCACTCCCTGACCAGGGCTAGGATGACATGGGGTGGAAACCTATACCTGCCATAGTCCTGGTCGTCAGGCATCCCAAAAAGGCTTGCCGTGGTGAAAAAATGCGTGCCCTGGCTATTCTCCTCCTCCTGCGGTGTCCCACGATCAGTGCTACGACAAATGGGGCATTCATCGTAGCTGTATGTACGTGTTTGTTGTTTGCGTGCACTTTTATGTTGTGCGCGGGGACGCTTCTGCCTGCCTTCGTGTGGCGGACGCGTTGACGCCTGTGCGCGTCTTTTGCCGTGCACGGGTTTCCCGTATTCGAATCCATGAATACGGGTTGTTCGCGTGCGTGTGGGCATTCCGTGTAGTTCCCTGCAGTACTTCCCCAGTTACGCCTTCTTTTTCACGCGTTATTCCCCATTTCGCGTGTTACATCCACTGTTCCGCCCACTTTTGTTTTGTGCACTGCGCTATGTGCGCTTTCGCTGTGCGCTTAGTGCACGCTGTTTGGAGACGTGTGCGCCAGCGTGCGCCATACACGGATTTGGCACACAACCAGTGGGAAAGTAGCACAGCGCCTTCCTTGAATCATACGCGTGCGCGTGTGCTTGCTTTCTCCCGCTTGCGCCTCCTTGCGCCTGCTTGCGCTGGGATTTTTGGCGCACGTTTGTTCCATGAATCGGCCCCTAAATAGTTCCACCAGGTCTCTTCATCAAGGACTCGCCAACCAATGATGAAAATATGCCCCAGGTAAGTGGTTCTTTTTTCACTTAGACCTGGGCATGTCAATAGAATATGCCTTAATGTTTCCACCTGATCATGGTTGTTGCAGTATCGGCATCTGTTTAGCATTGTCTTTCCTCTGATGGCAATTACCTTATTCGTTGCCATTATGTTTAGACGAGCTCTCAGGTACGTGCTACTGTGGGAGCGACTAAGAACTTCTTTGTATTCTGTGAGTTGGTTCTCTCTCTTTAGATTTGCTGGCTAATTGGATATCAGTTTGTCGGTCCTTGCTACACCGTTGGTGTTGGCCCAATCTTGTTCTTCCAACTTTTTTTGGGGATTCCTGTTGGATTTAATATGAGGTTGTCCTCAGAGCAACCAATCTGGGCGAGGGCTGATATGTTTCGATTTGACCAAGCCTTCAGCCACCTGTCGTTTTCATTTTTTAATTCAGTGTTAATGATGTCAAATATCTCTGGTCTGTTTGGGAGAAGTAACTTCCTGTATAACATCAAGTTGTTCCGTTCCACCACAGCTTTTAATGAACACAGAGATAATTCTCGGCGAATCAAGGCTATAGGTACTGAAGTTGGGAGCCCCAATACGCGGTGCCAAAAATAACCTTCCAATTTTGGCCATATCTTTTCTGGCAACAATAGCATTGCTTTGATTCCGTACATTAAAGAAGGAATAACTTTGGCTTTGTAAAAGTCGACAGCTGGAATACTAGAGAATCGACCAAACTTTGTATCCACTGCTCTTGTTTGACCAGTTAGTTCTTTAGTGTTATCTGCATCAGGCATTCAACAGTGCTATTATTTAAAGTGATACCAAGATATTTAAAGTCCTTACATGTCATATCAGAGACCCATTTAGAAAAAGTTGTGGTCTTTCCGTTCTCTATTCTAGGAATGAATTTTGTTTTTTCCCTATTAATTTCCAAGTTATTGTTTTTAATGTAAACTGCCAAGCTGTCGAGCTGACGTTGGAGTACGATCACTGTCTGATCGACCAGGATCAAATCGTCCGCATACAGCATTCTTGAGATTTTGATGCCTCCTATGTTTGGGGGGGGAAGGATCGAACACTCTTCCTATGATGTTGATAATTAGCCATGCATGCGTTAAATAGGGCTGGTGCCAGTGGATAGCCCTGTTTTACTCCTCTTCATGTTTGTATTTCAACTGAGAGGGATCCAGAGAAGTATAGTCTCACTCTCATTGAGGTTTTGGTGTATAAGGCTTGAATTGGTTACAAAATTCCTGGTGGGCATTCCTGGTTGTGTAATTCTTGCCATAGAGATTCACAATTGACCTGGTCGAATGCCTGGACCAGGTCAATGAAAGCCAGATGGATCCTTGGCTTCCCCTCCATGAGCTTCCCTTTCAAGACACTTAAGAGAAGGATGTTAGCTGTCATGCCCACGTTCCTCTCATAAGCATGTAGTTAATTACAAACTTTTTGCAAATCAGAGCTTGTCCCATACTTTCACACATCCCTATATCTTAAATTACAGATACTTCTTTTTTAAAAACAGTTTCCAATGATTGTACCAATGTATTGGCTTTATGTTTCAAAGGCTTGAATTATCTTAAGGTATTATGCTTCCAAAAGCAACATGAAAAGGAATAGAATGCATGCGTGCATAAGGTAGGGACAGTGATAACTGGGTGATTAATTTTCCAAACTATGTGAGCATGAGCCGGTAGAACAGAGAACCAGAGCTGGTTTAGGAAGAGGCCTAGCAACAAGCCGAGATATGTGCCATGCCATGGCCGCGTAGATGAGACTGCGGTTAGGGCGGATGGAGCCATAGGTGAAATGGGGAGCCTACAGACCCTTTGCTTACCCTTTACTCTCGAACATGTGGAGTCCTCCTCCAGACAGAAATACACCTGCAATTGAAAGGTCCGGCTGTGCTCAACGTTGAAGCAGCAATGTCACAAAAAAGTAGGCAGCGCAGCACCTGAAACGACATGCCACTTCGGTATCACTCCTTGAATGGACATATCAAGATGCGCTCCAAACAAAAGGAGGCCACGCGTAAAATGTGGAGCTTGGGCACAATGACCCTTTGTAGTGAAATATTACAATAGTGTGGAGTATAGCAACACCAGTGCCAAGTTTGCTAGGACTGATATAAGTTAAATGCTCTCCCTACAACTAACACTCATACTTAGCCAGCATGGAAAAGAAACAAAGGAGCAGGGACCAACATTAAATTAATTCGGTTGGAGCTGAACGGCGGGGCAGTCGCACTTGATGAGTGCTTTGTGAGCGGAGGGCGGTCACAGGCCTGCACGGTGTCTGGGCCTGACAGTCTTCTACAAATGGGGATCCAGAGCTGTTCCCCAACTGGCGGGGTCTCGATTCAGCCTTAACTTCCTAGCAAGAAGCTGGACAAGGGGCGTAGGGCCGGAACTGTGCTCCACTCCAAGATGGCACCTGGGCCTCGCAGATGTGAGATGGCCTCTCAGACGCCCAGTCTTGCTGACTGGCTCCATGGCACAAGGGTGTCATTTCTTCTCCAACCTGCTTCACGGCCCGGTCTGAGTGCTCCGGTACAGAGTGTGCGTGATGTGCTGGGTGCATTGCAAGATTTTGGAGCGGACTCTCCACGGGTTGGAGCTACTACCCGACATCAGGGCCCGACCCACAGGGTGGAATTGGATAGAGCGCCCCAAGTATTGTTGGCATCTGGCGCTGCAGTGGGGAGTCAGTTGGAGGCATGCCATGAGGAGCGTGGGTGACCAGGTTCGGGCTACTGGTGCATGATTTGGCCTGCTCGTGCAGGAGTGGACGGGATGGGGCATGGCAGTTTACCCACCCATGGCCTCTGCCCTGCAATCCTCACCGAGATTTGAATGAGGACTCCCTGACTGCGGACAAGAGGGCAGCGCTGTGTCTCAGACTGGGAGCCCATGTGAGTACATCTTCTAAAGCGCTGCTGGTGAAGTCGCCTGGTGAGCGGACTTCCGGACTTGTGGTTGGAGTCCTCGAACTGCCTGGCTCCAGCCTTGGCTCCTCCCGTAGCTTGTACGTCTATCGCTGGGTGGCAGCTGCATTCACTTTACACATCCACTTGGCAGCTAAAACACCCCAAAATGTCAAAGGGGGTGATGTTTTAGTGCTTATATACAACCAGGAGAGGTCCAGAAGCCAGAATTTCCTGGCTAAGGCACAATTGAATGTTGATGGTGCGATGGATGCGATGGGGGACTCGGCGGTCCTCGCACAATTGAATGTTGATGATGCGATGGGGGACTCGGCGGTCCTCGCTATCAGGCCAGACTTGTGGCAAATATTCACGGACATCAAGAAAGAAATTCAGTGTGCCAGTGGAGAACTCACTCAGAAGGTGTTGGAGAGAGACAAGCTGGTATTCTTAGGAACTATCACAACTTGTGTACAGGGTGAAAGAGTTTGAATCCATTAGCAAGTGTATGCAGTTGTAACATTAGGATCTGGAAAATAGGTCAAGAAGAACATTTGGCTCAGGAGAATGCTGTCACAAGTTCCTACGTGAGTGCTATGTTTAGCTCTCTCCTGTAATGGCTGGCTTATAGGGAACTGGAATTGCACCGTACTCACAGGGTTTATTTCTCCATTCAACTCCATTACGGCTGACTCACACCCTGACAGAGCCATTTCTAATCTGCATCGTTCTATTTCCAACACCCTGGATATCCTTTCCCTTGTCATGAAAATCCGGCGGAAGCCTAAATACAACTACAAGTCTTGGTATGTTTCCTCCCTCGCCGTCCTGAAACGCAAGTGCAGGGTAGCTGAGAGGAAGTGGAGGGCTTTGGGCGCATCCTTTGACAAACTGGCCTGCCGCCTGCTCAAAAGGCAATACAGACTCTCTGTCCTGTCCAAGAAGAGAGCACACATTCAAGCCTGCGTCTCTGCAGCCTCCAACAACACGGCCAAACTCTTTAAAATCTGTAAGGAACTAGCCAATCCTGTTGCAGTCTCTACCTCTCTTGTTCGCTCCCAGGCCCTCTGTACGCTATGGCCTCTCACCTCTCCGCTATAACTCAGGACATCCTGTCCTCTATCTCCTCTTCCTCTCCCTCTCTCTGCCCCCTTTTGGCCATCTCTCCCTCTCATCCTCCTTTCTCCTCTCTCCGACAACACCTGACAAGGTTTCTAGACAAGTCCGACCTATGAAAGTGTCGTCCAAACAGGTGCTCCCCTGCTCCTCCAAAACCATCAAGGACCATATTGACACTCGTGCTCCAGCCTTGGCCGATTTCTGTAATCACTCTTTCACCACTGGAACTTCCCCCTCTCCATTAAGCACTCCCTTGTGCACCCCCTCCTCAAGAGGCTGTCTGCCGATCATACTTGCCCGGCAAACTATCACCCAATCTCAATCACCCCTTTCCTGGGCAAACTCTTGGAAAAGCTGGCCATCTCCCAGCTTATTCTCCACACTGAATCTGTTGGTTGTCTCCATGACTATCAGTCTGGCTTCAGAGGCACAGAAACTGCTCTCCTGAACACCTGTGAAGATCTGCTTTCTAACCTTGATTCCAGCATTTCTTCTGTCCTCATCCTCCATCTTTCCTCTGCTTTTGACACGGTCATCCACGCCATCCTAATCAATCGACTCGTTGAGAACCTGTCCATCACAGATCTCGCCCTGGAGTGGCTGACCTCCTTCCTCTTGGACCACCCCTCCCAGGTCCAACTTGGTCCCTTTCTCTGTGCCACCTCTCTACCTGTGGTGTTTCCCAGGGCTCTATCCTTTCACCCTGGTTTTTCAACCTCTACTTGGCCCCTTTGACCCACCTGATCTCTACTTTCTACTCTAACTTTCAGTGTTATCCGGATGACACTCCGCTTTCCTTCAGGCTCCTCTGAGCCTCCTCTCTCGCTCATTCCTGACTGTCTATCCACGATTCAGGATTGGTGCGCCTCCAACGATCTCTGCCTTAATGCCAGTAAAACGGAGATCCTTCTTATTGGGACCCCTGCCCCTGCTTTCCCTCTCTCACTTTGGCCGCCCTCTTTGGGCCCGGTACTAGCATACTTGATTGTGGGCCAAATTGACCATTTCAGAATTGACCGATTTTTTATTTCTTTTTTTTTATTTACAAATTTCAGTCAATTTAAATTAAATATTGATGTTGGGTAAGGGAATTGGTTAAGGTGGGAGGAATTGGGTTATGGCGGGGGTCTCTCCACCCGCATAAAAAAAAAACGAACAAAAGAAATTCGGTCAATTGTGAAAAGGTCAATTATTTTTGATCAAATAGACCTAAACCTTGGGGCTTCTTCCCTCGCCTTCCTGCGAGGCAAAAAAAACCTTGGTGTCCTCTTCGACTCCACTCTCTCTTTTTCTCCTCACATTTCAGATGTCGCCAAGAAGTCCCACTACCAGCTGCACCTCCTCAAAGGGACACTTCCCTGTCTCACTTTCCCCCAGAAGCTCACTGTCTCCAAAGCCCTCTTTCTCTCTAGGCTGGACTACTGCAACAGCCTCTTTCTCAATCTGCCTTTCTCTACTCTCTGCCCTCTGCAACTAATGCAGAACAGGACTGCGAGACTTATCCTTGACCTCAAGCCTAGAGACTGTATCTCTCCAGCCCTAAAATCACTCCAGTGGCTCCCGGTGGCTACAAGGATCAAGTTCAAGACCCTTTGCATTGTCCACAAGACTTTTAGGGCTAGGGTCCGCACTACATCCAACGCGTCTTCTAAATACCTTCCTTCTCGAGCCCTTCGCTGAGCTACCTCAAACTCTCTACGGGTTGGACGCTTCTCCAGGCAGAGAGTGCGGGGTAGATCTCTCTCCTCTGCAGGTTCCTTCCTCCGGAATGGCTTCCCTGCCCCTTCAAACTTGAGCCAGACCACCTGATGTTCCCGAAGCAGCTCAAAAATCTCATCTTCTCCTCTGCTTTCTCTCTCTCCCTCCCCTGTTCACCTACCTGTCTGCTGTACCGACTGGTTGCTTGGCTTCCCTCAGAGTCTCACTGGCTACCAGGCTCTTTCTTGATCAGTCACCCTTGCATTGACTCCGGGCCTACCACGCACTTAGGAGCTTTTACTGTAACCCTACAGTCCCTTGATGTCCTTGCACTTCCAAGAGCCGCGCTGCCCTGGCTGCAATTACGCAGAGCATTGCTGCCCTGTTTTCCCCTCCCCTCTTCCTTGTACCGCCCCTTTCACCTTGTACTTCTCGTTCTTGCACTTGCATGATTTAATTGGCACAAGGCCTAGTAAGATAATTTTTTATCTTGTCCTCCCAGGCTTGTCTTGTCTCACCTAGAAACACTTGTGTACAGGTGCATTATAAATGACATATCATATCATACCATAAATACGCAACAACTGGATGCCGGATGTCTTGACCAGCGTGCACTTCTATAGGATCAATGAGAGTATCATGAAAAATATCAGTACCCTTCCAGATTCTGTATTCAGGGGCTCTAGGATTTCATTGCTCCATGACCTAGCCCCATCCACTTTAGCTAAGAGGCGTTCTCTCCAGGATTTCACATAATGGGTGCGGGACAAGAACATAAAGTATCAGTGGGGATTTCCTTGTGCTCTGTTTTTTATTTTGGAGGGGGAGAGGAGAACGATGACTTTGATTCAGGATGCAATGCTCCTTATGAACCCTCCATCCCGACTGCTTCCTCACCCTCAGAGCTGCCCTAGGGAGAGGTCTATTCCTGCGGTTGTCCGGCTCGTGCAGTAGCCTGGGCGAAGACTAAGAACCGCAGAAAGACCGCTGGGTAAGGGGTGAGTCTGGGATCCATATGGCCCACTGGCCTCCTGAGCGGAATGCACTCTAGAAGATTTGGTGCCAAATAAACGCCTCGGTGGTGCTGAAGTTCCGCTACTCATTTGTCCAGTTAGATATTCCAGATTCATATCACGGTTGGGGGGACCTTTTGCCCTAGTTGGTCGGTGTATTGCTCTCCCCCGAAAAATGCACAAAACAACCATAAATCATCAATGCAATTATAGAGCAAATACTTTGAACCATAAACAGACAGACACAATAACTCACAGCCACGCACTCTTAGAAGATAATCAGCTCTTTACGGCTATTTATTCAAAGCTTACAAGTACATAGAAATAACTCATAAAAATAATAAGGACATAAATCACAGACGAAGTAAAGAAGTCAAAAAGAAATACATCACCGTGAGCGTAACAGAATTCCTCATCTCGTCCAGAAGCGGCTAGAAGACCCCGGGAACAGCCAGGCCGAGAGCACCACAGTTCACAGGAAGGCCGGACGTAAGCGTCCTTCTCCGGCTGAAGTCTCACCTGACCACCTCTGGGCTTCCGCATATATACACACTCCACAAAGGGGAGTTAATTCTCGAACATTCTGGAAATTGCACTTGCGCAGTTGAGGAACAGCCGTCGGTTGCCAGCTGGGTCAATCGAGAGCTCCCCCCAAGAAGCGCAGTGCCTCCCTTCTCTAAAAACATGCTCCACGGAGAACAGTAGCAAGCCATAACAACGTTAGCTTTCCCAGCAGAAATGGCCTTGACCGCATACCAGGTTTGGAAAAGTATGTTTGTCTCAGCACTGTGAATCTAAGATTCAGCAAAATGTGTGCAGCGTTTCACTGCAGTATGAAGTAAGTATCCAACATGCCTCTGAGCGCTCCCAGAATGCATGGCGCACCCGCGCCATTTTGGATCAAGCATAAATCAAGCATAACAGTCGGGGACGGACCTGGGGTTGGTCACAGCCTGCACCTCCCTGTAGCCCTAAGGCAATGGATGGCAGGTTTCGATGGGGAAGGGGAGAGTTTGGTGGGGCCGGTGGGGGCCACGGGAGGGAGGTTCTAGTTGTGGTGTTTTTGTTCAGTGTTTCAGGCATTGAGTGCTCTGGGGTGTTGTGTGGTGCACTTGATGGCTGCTGAAGCAAAGGCAGGAACTTTTCATTTTCATTTTGATGGCGGGAGAAGAATCGCTTAGGATAGTGACTCTTGATGGACAAGGGTTTGACCTTCCCGGTTATGAGGAGGTCGATGTGGAGGGGGCTCCAGACATCTGAAATAGCTATCGTAATGATGCAGGAAACTCACCGGCTCCCAGTGGAAGAATTTATGATAAAGTATAAGGCTTTTTCTAGAAATTATTTTGCCTCAGCAAGGGGACAAAAAGAGAGGGGTGGCCATATTGTTCACCAAGCAGGTTCCTTTTCTTACAAGCAAGGTTCTCGGGGACCTGGAAGGTAGCTACCTCCTGTTGAGAGGGGACATGCTGGGAGATCCAGTGACTTTGGCTTCCCTCTATCTCACCAATGAAAATCAGTACAAATATCTGGAATCTCTGCTCTCAGTTCTGGTGAAATTTATCGTTGGTGGGTTGCTTTTGGGTGGTGATTTTAATTTGGTCCCGGACTCAGCCATGGATAAAACGCTGCCTCCCTTACCTGCTTATTACAAACGGTCATTGGCATTGAAGAGGGTCCTACGGGAGTTGGATGTGATGGATGTCTGGAGGATTTCCCATGGGTTGGGGGGCTTAATTCACTTTCTTTTCACATGTTCACAAAGGGTTCTCCCACATTGACCTCTCATTTGTGTCAGTTTCACTGTCATACGCCCTAGGCTGATCATTCCCGGTATGGCTAGAACTGGTCAGGTCCCCTCCCCTCCCACCAAGACGTGATTGGAGGCAAAATCATAAAGACGAGCTGCCGCCTAATACTGTTTGCAATGCCATAAAAGTGGTGGTGAGCGGAGAGTTTATTAGCCGCTCTGTTGTGCACTTTGCCACTAGGAATCACAACAGGGCCTTATTGTAGTCACAGGTGAGAGACCAGGAGAGGATGCATGCCCGAGTTAAAAACCTGAGATTTTAGAAGCAATGAGGGCCTCTGAAACAGCCAATTCTCTAAATCGAACAAAGATTTGTACTATTCTCAATCAAATAACACCAACAGGTTTCTAGCATATAAATTAAAGAAGCTGAAAACTAGACATAGGGCCTCATTACAAGCCTGCCGGTCCGGTAACAACGGTACCAGTAAGCTTGCTGATACCATTGGTACCAGACCGACAAACTATGAGTTCTGCTCGCTGTTGCCTTCCCGCCCTCCAGGTCTGACCAGGCGGGCGTACCGGCACCCGCGAGCAGACCTTGACAGATGCACCGGCACCATTCATGAATGGTGGCGGTCCATCCGGCCTCCCCATTCCCATTGAGTCCAATGGGGCTCAAATGGGAATGGGGAGTAATAAATACTGGCACCCATCAATGGGCAATTACCGGGTCTGCCGGGGCTGGAATGCCCCGGTAATTGCCCATTGCCAGGTGCCGGTAAATTCATGACTATTTACCGGCATGGCTACCACCGGACTCATAATGAGGCCCATAGTCTCACAGGGATCAGGGATAGGAGGGAGGTTCTCTAGCACTTGGACTCAGAAAAGCTAAGTGTATTTGCAGATTTCTAGGAAATATTGCTCCAGTCAGGACTTCTGGAGACGGAGCCCCAGATCCCCTTCTTAGCTCAGTCTTCCATTCCTCTACTCTGCGCAATGCAGAATTTGTAAGAACTCCCCTAATAACCCCAGAAGAGGTGGGAAGGGTTATTAGCTCTCCCCATAATCAAAAGGCCACTGGCCATGACCTTTTTTTGCCTGCTTTGTATAAGACCTTCAAAGTGCAATTATTGCCACCTTTGTCTTCCCTGTTTAATTTGTTCCTCGCAACAAAGGTGGTGATGCAGCCGATGGGAGAATCATACCTCTCGTTATTGCTCAAGCCGGGCAAGGACGCCAGCCTTTGTCATTCCTATCGTCCTATTTCCCTCCTTAACACTGATGCAAAAACCTACTGAAATGTTTTAGTGACACCGTAGATGGGGTGTCTCCCCTCTTTGATCCAGCCCGACCAATCAGGATTTATCAAGGGCCAGAGCACACATTACAGTATCAGGAGGGCTATTAATGTTGTGGAACTTGGGAGAAGGAGCAGGACTCCGTTGATCCTGCTGGCATTGGATCCCAACAAGGCTTTTGACAGGGTGGTTTGCCATTTTTTTAGATTAATTCTCCAATGGTTTGTTATGATTTCCTCAGAACCAGAATAGCATTTACTCTAATTTTGTTGCCATCAAAAGGGGGACACGCCAAGGTTGTCCCTTGTCCCCTCTTGTATTCGCGCTGGTGATGGAACCCTTGGCTATTTGTATTCACTCCAACCAGGAAATTAGAGAGTCCCTATTGGGTTGACCGAACATATAGTGGCCCTTCATGCAGACGGTATCCTGCTAATGATGTCTCATATGCACAAGACCCTTCGGTCTGTGATGGGAGAGCTGGAGAGGTTCAGGTTTGTCTCGGGTTTCTCAATTAATTTGGGGAAATCGAAGGTTCTGAATGTCTCAGAATCGCTGTATAATTTGCCGATTGTCAAGCAGAAATATCAGTTTAAGTGGAGTGGCACTGACCTTGATTACCATGGGGGTAAAACTGATCCCATCCTTCGCTGACTTATATAGGACGTACTTCGTTCCCTTGTTAAGAACGCTGGCGGATGATTTGGTAACATGGAATCCCAGGAGATATCTTGGTTGGTTAGGGGTACTGTGGTTAAAATGAATATTGTTTCCAAACTACTTAATTACGCTTCAGCCTTGCCGGTTACTATCCCTAGGTCGCCCCTCCAGACGCTGCACCAGAATTTCAAGAAATAGATTTGGTCTGGTTGCAAACCCTAAATTAGCAGACAAGCTCTTCCTGCACATAAATATTGCAGGGGACTGGGTCCCGATTCTCCAGATCAACATAACGGCGGCTAATATCTCCATGAAATATTCTTGGTGCGAGGCAGCAGAGGGGGCATGGAGCAAAGGCCAACGAGTCTTCCTTTATGGGACCTACCACATATGGGGTCCCATTACAAGTTGGCTGGTGCAGTAATAACGTGCCGGTATTATCATATACCGGCACATTACCGCACCAGCCAACTACGAGTTTGCCGGCAAGTTCAAATTTTCACCTGCCGCTATGAGCTGGAGGTAAATCTGCCAACTTTCTGGCCGATTTTGCTGGAATAACTATTGTGGTCATTCTGGAAAATGCCCCATAGAGTCCAATAGACTCGAAATTGATATGGAATACCACCAGACCAAGTGACAGTACTAGTAATGCAGTTTGGTGGTATCCCAGCAGATTTACCAGCAGGATACCACCAAGCTTGTAACTGGGCAGCTTGGACGGCAGGCGGCCATCTTTTACCAATGACTCAGGCTGCATTGTCTTATTGGGATAGGACGCTTAGAAGGTGGGGATTTAGTAGTGATTTGGGTCCCTTACCTGTGGTCTTGGGAAATTCTCATTTTACCCCGGGCCTGGGGGAGAGCGCTTTTGTTCTGTGGCAGGGGAGGTGGCGTGCTTAAATTGCAGCAATTATATCACAGTAGAGTTTCCCTTACTTTTGATGAGTGCAAAGTCATGTTTCGTGTCCATGTGGAGGAGCACGTTTCGTTACTGTCAACTCAAACATTGGATCACCAATTCTGAAATGCAGACGACTGGCATGCGCCCACTCTTGGCGTTGGAACTCACAATACATGAGGGCAGCCCTTTAAAGAAAATCTCTAGAGTCTGTAGAAAATTAGATAGGTTCGATCCTCCCGCCAAGCTTGCATATATGAAACCGTGGGAACAGGACCTGGGCCAACTTATCTCCGAAGAGTCCTGGCGGCGGATTTGGCAGAGGGCATCAACCTCGTCTTACTGTGTCACGAATAAGGAAAATGATTACAAGGTGTTGTACCGTTACATAAGGTCAACACATCAATTTCCCCTCTCTGCTGCAGGGGATGTGTGAGAATGGGGATTAGTTTCATTTGTGGTAGTCCTGCAAGAAAGCTCAGACGTTCTAGCGGGAGGTTTTGGCCCTCATAGGGAAAATCACTGGATCGTTACTACCTATGGATCCCTTGGTGGTGCTTATCGGTGAGCCACTGGATTCCCTTTACCCTTCACGGGGCCTTAGTACATCACTTATAATAACTGGCTCCCTCCTCATGATTTCTGTGAGAAATATCCAGCACGCACTGTTAAGCCTCACATGTTAAAACATTTCTTTGTGTACAATCTATTCTCTTGACCTAAATATGGGTATTGGTTGATTGATGCTTTATTTTGTCATTTCTGTAAGGTATCAAGTTCCTGTAGCTCCTGGGCATCACTACTGCACCCCTATTGTTTTAAGTTTGTTTTTCATTTGTAATTGTTCCTTGCAAAAATCCTATATAATAAAGGGCCAGATATATATGTTTGTCCGATGCGGTCATGCGCAGTAGAGGCTACCTGCTTTGCCTATTGTCACCGCTAGAGTGAGCTGTTGCCTTAGGAAACATATATTGGCCCTTTTATGTGAATGAAAACCTACTGTAACTTAGAGACTGCCCACTTCACCTGTTGTCACCACTAAAGGGAGATGTTGCCTTAGGAAATATAGTGGTCCTCCTGCTCTTTGGCCCGTGTACACAAGCTTTGAAACAAGTTGATAAAGCCTTTCAAGAAAAGAAGGAATATGGTTAACCAAGTAAGGAACATGGCAGCGAGACCTTTCTGAAAAGAAAAACGAAAAAAACCTGAGCCAGACACTAAAATACCATAAATACCAGTGGGCCAGCAATGTCAAAATACTCAAATGATGCTCAAATTAATCTGAAATATTTTCTCTGCAAGAAACAGGCTGTGGTTAGATTGGATGGCAGCATTCCATTAAGCTAATACACTGATTCTCTTACCTGTTCCCAGAGCCAGCAGACAAGTGTTCACCTACCTGGCGGGCATCTTTCATATTACCAGCATAATGCCCAGCGCAGCCTCCAATTTCAGGTATTACACCTGATGGCAATTAATTCCTCATGTCCATGTTAGATAGAAAGACAATTTTTCACCTGATGAGCTAGCTACCTGTACTTGTTGGTGGCTTTTCTGTGTTTTGGACTTTATTTTTCCTCTCAGCCAGGTTTAATCCAAAGACCGACAGAGAGTGGCTCTGTTGTTGTCCTTTGCCTTAAGACTCCCGATGACTCGTAAAGCAGTAATATCCCAAAGGTTCACCAAAGTGTCCCACAGAGAGTACCCTCTGTTAGTCATGTGGTTAGGCTGCTGTTTTTTGTTTTCATATGTAACATGGATTGCGCCGTGGGAAAACCTACTCGCCTGTCTGCGATCCCATTTTGAACTGCTCCTCCATTCACAAAGTGGTGGTAGCCTGTGTTTTTTTCAAAGATCTGAGTGGCCACGTGAATATCCCGCGTCCTACTTGTTCGTATAAGAGGAAGTGACCACATTTGGTTATTGGGTGCCTACATCCGAGGAGTGGAGGGGTGGTGCAATTGTAGCCATCTGAACTTACATTAGTTTTGACTGGCCAACATGTGCGTATGTGCGTGCGAGTGTGTGTGTGTGTGTGTGTGTGTGTGTGTGCATGTGTGTGTGTGTGTGTGTGTGTGTGTGTGTGCCACCTTTTCTAAGTTCCTGGGTGTGTTTGAAGAGATGTTCAGCCAATGTTTGACCATCCCTCTATTTGAATGATGCTTGGTGTGTGCTTGGGTGCTGTGTTCACTCACTGCCTTCTGATGGAGATAAAAGCAGACCCATTTGCCCACTCACGTTGTTTACTGCTGTTACTCTGAACTTGCACTCCTGGAAGGCTTGCTATTAAAAAAAGGAGCATCGCTCTGCACCAGCAACCATGGGCACTCTACTGAATCCAACTGCAAATCCCTACCCCTCCAGATGACTAGAAAGAGCTGACTGCAGTGCTCCTCTCCCCCTAATTCTCTGGGGAAAATTGGATCTCTTACAAGAAAGCAATCTCGCCCTAAAGCTCCTGACCGTGCTTTCGAAGGTGGATCCAGAGGGGCAACCTAAAGATTATCTGTGCCATCTGGATCTGGGTTTCTTCATCTAAGGACATCAGGTCAGTATCCTTGTTCCATCACCCCAGTTATGGAATCTCCATGGGCCTGTTTTGCAACCGTACCAACACACTTGTCTCCCGGTCCTTCTTCTGTGGCTAGCCCCTATCCTTTGTGACTCTGTGCACAAGTCTTGGGGTCTACTTTAGCTGACCCCATCCTCAGAAGCTGAATCTGGAGCCAAAGGACCACTAAGGAACCCTGCATTGCTGACTACCACAAACTGCTAATTATTCATGTATCTGCGCCTCTGGCTCAGACTCGTGACCCTGAAGACACAGATTCTTCAATAATCATTCTTCCCAAGGCTCTTGGGGTCCCACCTGCCCTGGTGTGTCATCACTGGAAACCTCTGTGGTCCCTAAACATGCGCAATGATGGCCTCTAGAAACTGCATTACCGCCAACTGCAGATCTGCTTCTAGGATTATTTTTTTTTATTATTGATATAGCTGATGAATCAACTTTTCAATATATTCACATATCTTCACAATTATGCAAGTTAAAAGAAAGAAAAAGGTTTGACTTTTCATGATCCACATGTTAATATATACAGATTTTACATCTTCCGTTTTCCTCACAATTAAAATTAACTACGATATCATTATCTTGAAAAAAATAAAATAATATCATATAAAACATCTTTTTCATTAATCAATTCTTAAGAGCTAAGCATTCAGTAATTAAGTAATACATCTTATCTATGTCAGCCAGAACTTCACATGTTAAAGAGGCTTTCTTACACTTCTGAGACATTTTCTCCAAGTTTAAGTGACAACGGAACATTTATGACAGCAATTCTCAATTTGTTTGTATCAGTATTATACATTCGAAGGGATTGTGTCTTCCGACGTATTCCTTATCTTAGATATCTCTTTCCAGCTTTGCTGGCCTCGGAATTTTTTTCTTTCTAGAGGGCGCTGCGCGTCGAAGTCCGCCGAGTCGATGTCCCTCGACAGCCGCCGTATCGACGTCGACGTCATCCTGCCTATAAAGGCCGCACGCAGCGTCCGTTGCTCAGTTCCGTTTTTCCGCGCTTACTCAGTGCCTCGGAATATCGTTGCTCAGTTTCGTAGAGAATTATTCCTATTTCCTCGAGATATTCGATCCATACTCGATGGCTTCCTCGTCTGAACCGACGACCCCTCGGTCTGGCTTTAAAAAATGCCGAGACTGTGGAAAAAAGATGTCGCTGACTGACCCTCACAGAGTCTGTCTGTGGTGTTTGGGAGCTGAACACCATTGTTCGGAGTGCGAGGACTGTATGTCCATGACAGCTAAGGCCCTGAAGGAGCGTAGGGGGAAGCTGGAAAAAGGTAAGACTTCTAAAGCTTCTTCTTCCTCGACGAAGTCGAGACATTCGTCTCCTCGTCACCATTCGCGCTCCAGGTCTCGAAGCGGGTCCCATCACTCCTCGAGATCGAAGCACTCGAAAAGGAGACGCCGAAGATCCCCTTCTTCGTCATCCTCTTCCTCTGTTTCACCTAAGAGAATCCCTTGCCCCACGAAACATAGTTCCCGGGCTGAATGGGAGGAATTCCGAAAAAATATGATGAGCGTCTTCGAGAAAGCGGCCTCGACCCCATCGAAGACTGCCGAGAGCGATGCTCTGGTCGAAAGACCCGAAGGTCCAAAACGGCGCGAGTCGCAGTACCAGGCGAAGGAAGCTTCTCGAGCGCGTCACGAACCCTCGAGTAAAGCAAAGACCTCGAATCCTTCTTCGAAGGTTCCGTCGACGCCGAGGTCGGTGTCTTCGATGCTGTTGTCGAAGGGACCTTCGACACACGGGTCTGTCGACTCGACGCCATCCTCCACACCGGCGTCGACGCCAAGGAAAGTCACGGTTGCGGCGCACCCAGTGGCTATTCCCAGGTCTTCGATGACGATGTCGTCGAGATTGTCGACATCCTCAAGCAGAATTCCAATTCTATCGAGGACCTCCAGGCCTCCGCCTTTGTTTTCGACGCCACGTTCGAAGCCTTCGGCGTCGACGACATCGACGTTTTCGAGGCCGATTACAACAAGTTTGGCACTCTCTGCCTTGGAGGTGGGTTTCACACCCTTTGTGAGTTCAGACCAATTGAGAACAATGCCCTCAATTATGGAAGAGGGAGAACTATCTGACCAAGAAGAGACATTTGAGTTGCAGGGATCTGCAACCCCAGTTCAAGAGGAGTTATCCTCAGAGGAACGCAGATTGGAGGAACTCCATGATTCCTTACATGAGGCAAGTGGTTTAGACACTTCCCCAGAGGTGGAGTTCGCTAAGCCAGACCCGGGGGAGCATGCTGAAAACCCCTTAATGGCCAGGATCACAGAATGTATGGGGTGGTCAACACCTTCACAGGCTTTCCAACAGGATGACCTCACGGATATTCTTGACAAAGGTCCACAGGAGGATCCTGTAGTACCTTTTCATAAAGCTCTTCAAAGGAAAATCATGACGAACTGGGAAACCCCAGATGTCGTCCCGGCAGTAAATAAAAAACTGTCCACTAAATTCTGCAGACCCGGAGTTTTTGTCCAAACACCCATCCCCAGAAAGTCTGGTGGTACAGGCAGCATGTTCTACTGACATCAAGACTGCTTACCCTACCGTCCCACAGGACAGGGACGATAAAAAATGTGATGCTATGGCTAAGAAAGTCTTTTCGGCATGTAGCATGGCGTTAAAATCTATTAATGCTACTTGCACCCTTGCTAGATTTAGCCATACACTTTGGGAGTGTGCTTCTACAGCGGCTGACTGCATCCCGGAGGGAGAAGAAAGGGAGGCGTTCCTAAATATCATAAAGGACGGTAAAGACGATATGTGCAAATCCCTCCAGACGGGCATTGATTCGGCTGACAGTATCAGCAGAGCAATGGCGGCAAGTACAACAACCAGGAGATTTGCTTGGTTGAGAAAGTCTGGTTTTGCCCCAGATGTGCAAGCCAGGCTCTTGAACATGCCATTTGATGGCTCTTCTTTGTTTGGGAAAAAGGCGGATGACAGTTTAGAAAAACTGCAAACATCAAAGGCAGCAGCAAAATGCCTAGGCGCTGCAATCCATCAGACACCTTTTCGTCCCACAGGAACCTCTGCGAGAGGCAAGTCCTTTCGCTTCTACTCCGCATTCGGAAGAGGTAGAGGACGACCGGCTCAAAGAGGACAAAGAAGAACTACCCGAGGTGGACGGGGTAGATATTCAAAAGCCGCAGCAACAGCAGGTGCCTCTTTACCATCAGCATCTGCATCAGCCGCCGCAAAACCACTCTGAGGACTTCCCTCACAAGACACCTGTAGGAGGCAGGTTAACTCAACATCTGGCGGAATGGCAGGCTATCACGTCAGATGCTCGGGCATTGGAGACAGTTGCACAAGGTTACTGCCTGCCTCTCCTACGCATACCTCAGAGTCATCCACCGGGGATCAGCTCTCAAAAAGCTCCAGATCCGCTCCTCTTGCAGGAAATTTTAGACCTGCTAGAGAAAGGTGCCATAGAACCGGTACCTGTAGCGGAGAGGAACAAGTGCTGGTACTCCCCTTACTTTCTCATTCCAAAGAAAGACGGAGGACTGAGACCTATCTTGGGCTTGCGAGAATTGAACAAATTCCTCAGGAAAGACAAATTCAAGATGGTAACTCTTTCTCAGATCCTTCAGACCCTTCAGTTCCAGGACTGGTTGGTATCTCTGGACCTTCAGGACGCTTATTTCCATGTGCCAATCTATCTCAAACACAGGAAATACCTGAGGTTCGCAATTGGCAACTCTCATTATCAATTTCGAGTGCTGCCATTTGGGCTGACCTCCGCCCCGAGGGTCTTCACCAAGTTAATGTCGGTAGTGGCTGCAAGTCTAAGGAGGGAAGGGATTCACGTCTACCCCTACCTGGACGATTGGCTGATCAGAGCTGTATCTTCGGAACAAGCTCAGATCCAGCTAGATCATGTTTGCCACTCCCTTCACAGACTGGGCTTCTCCCTCAATTTAAAGAAGTCACAAATGATACCATCGCAGAGACTCCAGTTCATCGGAGCGATCCTGGACACTTCCCTGGGAGAAGCCTCGCCACCCGAGGTGAGGGCTCAAGATATTCTACAGATGGTTACCAAGTTTCAAAATGCCCAACGTCTCCCAGCCTTTGACTTTTTGAGGTTGCTAGGCCTCATGGCATCCTGCATTTTCCTAGTGCCAGAGGCTCGCCTGAGAATGAGATCCCTCCAGTGGGCACTGAAAACTCAGTGGTCACAATTCTCAGGGAGAATGACAGATCTTCTTCAGGTTCCCGACAGGGTGGCTCGAGACCTTCATTGGTGGGCCTGTCAGGAGAACATTCTGAAAGGTGAGCAGTTTTGGCAACCCTGGCCGGAGATAACAGTAGTCACGGATGCCTCACTCAGCAGTCGTTGGTCTCCATCGGAGTCCAGACTACATATCAACCTGTTAGAGCTGAGGGCCATCAGACTTGCGCTGAAGGCTTTTCTGCCATCTGTACAAGGAAAGAATGTCCTGATAATGACAGACAACACAGTGGCCATGCATTACCTCAACAAAAGAAGAGGCGTAGGATCACTACCTCTGTGCAGAGAGGCGATGTAGCTCTAGTTTTGGGCAATCCAAGAAGGAATCTCTCTATCGGCAGTTCACCTACCCGGAGAGAAGAACTTGACAGCGGACGCTCTGAGCAGGCAGAGCACAGTCTCCCACGAGTGGGAACTAGCTCAGGAAGTCCTTCAAGAGATCTTCGCTCTTTGGGGAACCCCTCAGGTGGATCTGTTCGCCACCAGTGTCAACAGGAAGTGCGATCTGTTCTGTTCAAGGGAATTTCCCCCGAGAGGAGCTCTAGGAGATGCGTTCATAGTGGACTGGGAGTTTCCGCTCCTGTACGCGTTTCCACCGGTCCCTGTCATTCCTCAAATGATCAGGAGGTTGAGAAGATTCTGGAAAACCATGATCCTAATTGCCCCGGATTGGGCCAGGAGAATGTGGTACCCGGACCTTCGAGACTTATCCCTCTGCCCTCCAATTCGACTTCCACTCAGAGAGAATCTGCTCTCACAGAAGGGAGGTCAGGTTCTCCATCCAGACATCAAAACCCTGAATTTCACGCTTGGCTTCTGAAAGGCTGAGGTACAAGGATTGGGACCTCCCTGATGATGTTATCGAGGTGTTGCTTTCGGCAAGAAGGCCAGCAACAAAATCTTTATACCGCTGCTGTTGGAACAGATTTTGCAGCTGGTGTAGGGATAAGAATATCGATCCCTCTTCATGTGCTACACCAATGGTTTTGTCCTTCCTACTTTATTTAGCGAATTCAGGCCTTCAAGTTGGCACCATCAAGGGCTATCTCGCAGCGCTATCCATCTTTAAGCGCACTGCAGAAGAACCATCCTATTTCAAGTTACCCTTGGTAATACAGTTTCTAAAGGGGTTAACTAACGTTTATCCCCCAAGACCATTCCAGGTTCCCCTATGGGATTTAAATTTAGTCCTAACTTTCCTGATGGGCACACCTTGCGAACCACTCCACTCTTGTTCGTTAAGATTTCTTACCCTTAAGACTGTTTTATTAGTAGCACTTACATCTGCTAGAAGGGTGAGCGAGTTACAAGGTATTTCTTGTAAACCCCCTCATACAATCTTTCACAAAGACAAAGTTGTTCTGCAAGTGAAGCCTAATTTCCTCCCTCTGAATTTCATATCACACAGAAGATTACCCTTCCATCTTTCTATCCTCCTCCCCATCCGGGGAAAGAGGAAGAGAGGTTACACAGGCTGGACCCAAGATGGGCTTTAAGTTTTTACATTAGTAGACTGGCTAGGTTAAGACAAGCAGACCAGCTGTTTGTAGGCTACGCAGGTCACAAGCTGGGGTTACCGATAACTAAGCAGACCATTTCCAGATGGATAATTTTAGCCATTTTGGAATGTTATAAACTGGCAGGAAAAGAGCCCCCTCAAGATCTTAGGGCTCATTCGACCAGAGGTATCGCAGCTTCATCGGCCCTCAAAAGAGGAGTGCCGGTTAGAGACATATGTGCGGCTGCCACATGGTCGTCCGTCCATACCCTTACACGGTTTTACAACTTGGATTCCTCCTCCAGTCAAGAGACTAGGTTTGGAAGGGCAGTATTGCACTCTATTCATCAATAAGAAGAAGCATGAAGTCAGTACTCCCACCTCCAATAACAGAATACTGCTATGGGAGCCTATCTAAGATAAGGAATACGTCGGAGGACACAATCCCTTCGAAGAACAAGTTACTTCTTACCTTGTAACGTTCTTTCGATGGGATGTTCCTCCGACGTATTCATTATCGACCCTCCTATCCAGCCCCGCAGTACTACTTCCCTTGTTGTTGCAGTTTACGCTCCTTCAGGGTGATTAGTCTAGTCCAGAAAGAATTATTGTGGGCTACAAAACGGAACTGAGCAACGGACGCTGCGCGCAGCCTTTATAGGCAGGATGACGTCGACGTCGATACGGCGGCTGTCGAGGGACATCGACTCGGCGGACGTCGAAGAGCAGCGCCCTCTAGAGAGAAAACATTTCCGAGGCCAGCAAAGCTGGAAAGAGATATCTAAGATAAGGAATATGTCGGAGGAACATCCCATCGAAAGAACGTTACAAGGTAAGAAGTAACTTGTTCTTTTATACCAGAAATCATCAACCGTCAAAAGTCTATAGGTTTCAAAATTGGATTTAAAATACAAAACCGACAAACGTTCTTCGCACTAGGAATCAATTTCCATTTGGCAAGTACATCTTGCATGTGCTATACATTGAGTCTAAACCTCAGGAAAAGATCTCTGTATTTAGAGTCAGGAAATGTTAACATATAAGATTCAGGCGTTCTAAGTTTCTTAATTACAGTGGAGAATGTTTTTGCATGTTTAGTTTTCAGACATTGTTCACTAGTGCTATTCTAGTCCCAGAGCATGATTTTATATTTTTCCTTATCAGGATTTAGAGCCAATTACTCCTCAGAAACATCCGCCTCTTGTAAAAAGTCCTTTACCTTTTCTCGCCAGATTGCCATTGTTGTATTGGTATTTCCTTTCTTGTAGTTAGACAGCACATATAAAATGGGGCTTAAGTCGCGCTCATAATGCACTTCTGCTGGAGAGCACATCATTTCCACATATACATTGTGTAAAGGTAGATTAACCCCAATTCATAACGCAAGAAGCATATACACGTAACCTTAGGCAGTCGTAATAAGGCCTTCCAAAACATGCCCTCCATAGTCGACCAAAACGACTCATCTCGCCACGTCCCAGTTTCAGCACCATATATTACAGTTGGAACAGCTTTTTGACAGTAGTAGATTAATAATGGTTTAAGTGAAAAAGTTCCATAATTGTGATGTAGAATCGAGGCCTGGGCGATAGCTGTTCTCATTTTTGATCTCATTTCAATATAGTATGGAGCATCTGACTGCAAGGTATTAACATTAAGGCCCAGATATTTATATTCTAGTACATTTTCAAGAGAGTGGTGCTGAAAGGACCAGACTTGATCAATCCTTTTTTTTGGCATATGTTGAGGCACCATCATCACCTTTGATTTATTTAAATTGACAGTTAATTTGTTGTGAGTCACATACTTTTCCAGCTTGTCCAATAAGGCTTGCAGACCCATGGCAGTTTTTGCCAACAACACCAGGTCGTCAGCGTAAAACAGCCAGGGGATCGTGCAATCCTTTAAACACAGGGAGTCAGATATCACAAAAGGCATCCTTGTTTCGATCCTTTATAAGTGTCAATACAGCGCGTTAATCTACCATCCATGGACAATCGTATTTGAATGGAGGTGTTGGTGTGGAATTCACCTATCCAATGTTGCAGGAGTTTGGGGAAAGAACTTGCTGCTAACTTTTTAAACAAGAGATGCCTCGAATCAAATGCGGTTTGAAAATCAATGAATGCCAAGAATAAAGGTTGTTTAATTTGCATCTCATGTTCTTTAATGTCAAGAAGTACATGTAGATTAATTGATGTTCCTAGCCCTGGCATGAAATAGATCATTTATATTAGAGGAACTGGTCCACTTGTTGAATCATCTAGAATCATGTGAGCAAATAATTTTCCGGGAGCGTCCAACAGCGCTATTGGTCTGCAATTTTGAGATACCAATCTGTCAACCTTTTTATATATGGGTACAATGATGGATTTCTGCCATGAGTGGGGAATTATTTGGGAGTGAACAGTTTTTTGGAATATAACTCAAGATGCTAGACCAAGCTTCGGGATGGGATTTTAGCATTACATTGGAGAGCCCATCCGGGCCAGGAGCTCTGGGCGTACTCAATTTTTTGATGTTATCTAATATGTTAGCTTGATTGATGATTAGTTTACATCTCATGTCAACAACAAGGGGTAGATGGCCCAGTGTACATCAGCATATAATGAAGTGTAATACTGAGTCCAAACTTCCTCCGTAACTGCATTAATCTGTATAATTGATTGTGAGCTGACATATGCTGTTTTTATCAAGCCCCAGATCATAGCAGAACTTTTAGATGCTATGGAGTGGAGCATGACACAAGCATCTTTCAAAATCATGTCAGCTTTGTGCTGTTTAAGCCAGTTATTGTACTTATTCTTGAGTCTAGAGGTTTGTCTAATTTTTTCAGACAGAGGAAGATTTACAAGATGGCGAATTTCCATCCTGAGCCTGGTCTTAAGAACTCTAATATCTTCATCATACGTATGTGAATGTATTTTATCAGTTAACGGTCCATGTTGTTCTTTTTGTTTAAATAGCTGGAGAATGGCTACATATATTCCATCTTGATTAAGGGTATATGGTCATAGAATATCTTTTGGCTATGATACAACTGTCAATAAATTATCTAAGGACGATGGAGTCCATCTAAATCTGTTGCTCTTGGCTGATAACATTAGGTCAACATTGTGGAATTCCGCACTGTTGTTAGTGATATTATTTGACCCTTCCCATGCCAATTCAAGAATGTTATGGTCACTTAGATCTTGGACAATCACTTTGAAGGTTTTCACTGATGCAAAAATTTGATATCGACATACACATAGTCAGTCAGGGAAGAGAGGTTGGCACGGTGCCAGGTGTTATTTGGCGGGATGTCATCTTGAACAGAACCATTGACCATGGTATGCCCTCTCTCTTTCATGAGGAGATTCAAGTCATTAACAGTCTCCCTCAGTTTACCCCCTTTCCCTTTCAGACAATTCATATTAAGATCACCAGCTACAATTGTATGAGTTATAGAGGTATCTTTAGTAACAAGATCAAAACAAGTATCCAAATCCTTGAAGAAGCGAGAATTTGTAATGATAGAATGATTCCAATATAAATTTAAACAAGAAATATATGTTTTATAGCAGGGGATCTTCACTAGTTGAAAGTGACTATTTGGGGAGGCCCACAATTCTAGAGTCAGACCACTAGAGGTCTTGGTGGCTATTAGGAAACTAGCCATCGGTCTTCGTCTCAATGGAGTTACAGCAGCAATCAGGGATAGTTGATGATTTTCCCAGACCGGGGGAGTCCTGAGCCACACTTCCTGCAATAGAATGATGTCATATTGGGCTAAAAAGGTTACTGAAGACGACATCAGATGTTTATAGGCCTCGCATATTCCATGAGGCCAATTTGAAGATGTTATTTGGAATGGACTTCCATTGTTATTTCCTAATCTCCAGAGGCTGAGGGCATGGCAGAGTCACCGAGCGAGGGTGATTGAATTCCTCCGTGGAATACGAAATTGTCATAGGGGCATTCAACCAGGATTTGTTCTGATTAGCTCCTTGATACTTAGACAGTCTCTGACTATCCACGGGATCCACCTAAGCAAGATTTAACAACATGAATCCCAAATTATATATGTCATGCCTTGCTTGCCAGTGGCGTTTCGGACTAATCCTGAAGACTTCCATATCTTAACCACCAATGAATTCAATCTGCGCTAGGTCAGTAGTTATGATGTCTTGTAGAGAAGGGACATTATTCAGGATCTTCAAGACAGACAACCTATTTAGGTCATACATACCAAAGTCACCGCCTCGACACTGTAAAATAAGACTGAAATGTGTAGTGATATTACATTTATGTCTTCCCTTTGGTTTAATGTTTGTTTCAGTATTTTTGCTGCTCGACAGACCAGTCATATTTGAATGAGTTTGCAGTCTAGTTGCACCCACAAAGTCATCTCTAGATTGAGCTGGCGTTGTGTGTATCATCTTGTTTTGCAATGGATGTTTGAACAATGTGTCAGTCTGTGTTTGTGCTTTTTGTTTTAAATGGGCAGCATGCCGAGACATAAATATACCCATTGATTTCTGGATTTCTTTGCGACCCCTCTCCAACGTAGTTAGAGGAGACTCTTTCACAGGGTCTATGGGAGCGATATCTGGCATTTTACTTATGTTTGTTTGCACTGACGAAGCAATTTTTAGCCCAGGGGGAGCAGCACTGACTTCATTCATTTCATCAACTAAATCATCCAGTGGGGAATATTGCAGGCCGTGAACAGGAGAAGATTTAATTTCATCATTGACCTTATTTATCTGAGATGCAGTCGCCTTTATTTTTGACAAGGCTACATATCTTCTCACAATTGCTGCACCTTTTTCTTTAGTTCCTCGGTCTGGCAATGACGGCATCTTGACAAAGTGCTGAGAGTTTTTATTTTTTTTATCTTGATATTTTTTCATTTTTTGACATTTTAACAGAGTTCGTCTTTGAAGTAGTTGTTTTTTTGTTGTTGTTTTGTACAGCATAATTATTCAAGGTTGGATTATTAACCTTCTCGCAATCAGCTGTATCCAGCGCAAGTTCTGGAGGCTCCACAGCCGGGTCAAGATTAGGCATTGTTATTTTGTCCAATTCCCCTCCCTGTTGTATAGCACAACTGTTTTGTTTAATGGGGGCATTTGCTTGTTTTAAAGCGCAAGGATCTGGACTAATTAAATTGACTCGATCATCCTCAATTTTAGAAAGAGCAACCAGAGGTTGAGTACTGGTAGGATCATGGGCCAAATTGCCATTGGAGGGTAAAGAGGGGGCCATTACTACATGCAAGGATTTAGATTCTAACAATTCTCGCAGTAAGACATTTTGATCAGTCAGGCTTGAATCTAGCGTTTCATACAGCTTTGCTAGAGAGAATAATGCTGTGTTCACGGCCTGAAGGGTGGTCTCCGCAAATACGGCTGCAGCCTGTGTAGATGCCTCCTGTCAATATGGAGACTGGTATTTATTTTGTCTCAGTTTGGGTTGGGTGAACGAGACAGATAAAACTGAGGAGTTGTGAGGGGAGTCTGTAAACATTACAGGAGATTGTGATAAATGGTCACAATCGAAGGGAGCACTTTGTTGGTCCTGTTGGGATGCAATGGGGTTTTGGGAGATATGTGTTACTTCAGTTAGTGGAGGGGTTTGAGAGAGTTTGAATGGTATGTACTTGAACCAGAGTCACCACTTGGGCGTTCAGGGGTAGAGCAAAATCTCCCAAGATATTTGTTTCTGTGAACGCCACCAGAAGGGAGTCTGACGGTGAGCACAGGTCAATAGGTTGAGTCCAGGTTATAACAGTCTGACAGCCCATCACCGGAAAAGGCACTTCAAGGTCGGGTAACAGTGAAACCTCGTTGTTAGAAAACACGTTTTCAGTTAGACATTCAGTACAGAATTTTCGAATATCTGTTGCAAGTGAGATTGATCTACAACGCACAGAAGCTTTACCTTGTTGTGTTAAGTTCGATACGTGATTTCCACATTTCGGGGTGGTGTGATTTACAGAGGGACACTCCGAGAAAGATCTTGTGGGAGGTATGTCGGTCATGAGAGTATACATTTTTGCCATCCGTTCTGGTATGTCAAGATGTTTGTGCACAGTTTGTTATTATGAAGCAATCAAAGATATAATCAACATAAATGATTTGAGCGATATCGCAAAGGGCTTCCCCTCTTCGCCCTCCAGCTCTATCAGCCGTATTAGCCCTTAGCCAAAGCCCTTGCCCAAATGCGCACGTGCAAATGCGCGTGTGAAGTAGATGATATGGGCTTCTGGGACAGAAAGGAGGGGTCACGGGGAGCACTAGGAAAATAAAGTAAACACAGTTGTAACTCTTGCTGAAGCAGTTGTAACAGACTGTTTGAAAAGTCTCTTTCACAGCACTCAGACTGCAGCTTTACCGTGAATGCAATGTCCAATGATTCCACAGATGCAGAAACGCTGGAACAAAATGATGAAGTCTTCAGCACACGAGCAGCACGATCAGCCGAATCAGCCCTTACCCAAAGCCCTTGCCCAAATGCATCTAGGATTAAGCGCATTGCTCTCCTGCCATTCTGGCACTTCAGGCGAGATTTTTGTTCAGGTGAATCTCCATCTGTGTGTCTCCTGTTGTTCACTAAGGGCCTTCTTTGACCTGACTACCATCGGAACTCCTAAAACCACTGTTTAGATATTTTTGCAAAAGGTAAAACTTCTTTACAAAAACCTGCCCAAATTGGCACAACCGGTTGCCATTGACTTATTCTTTATTTCCCTAAATCGGATACGCATTTTACTTGTCTGTAACTGCATTTTTTCCTCTAGGAAAATCTCTTCATAGAACTCTTTGAACTCTTGAAAACAAAATACTAACCTGTTACACTGTTGCACATCTGTTTCTTGAAGTTTACTTACAAGTGAGCCTAGTGTTTTATCTCTTGCGTGTTTCTATATAAAGAATATTTTATACACAAATATGGTGTATGGGCAATTTCTCATTTGCTATTTGTGAAGTCTGTACTATTACTATTCATTACGAGTGTGGAGCTAAGGGGTTAACGGCACCAGTAAGGATGCCGATGCCGTTAACCCCTTACCGCCGCATTACGAGGTTCCTTTCGCGGGACCCACTCAGAACGTTTGGTCAGACCAGACGTCCTTTGCGGGTCCCGCAAGGGGACCAAGGAGCTAATAACGGGTCCGTTGTTAACGGGCCCGTTATTGGCTCCCTCCACATTCCCATTTAGCCCTATGGTGGCTCGAATGGGAATGGGGATGGGTATTTTGAATGGGGACTTACCGGGTCCTCCAAGGTTGGAATGACCCGGTAAGTCCCCATTCAAGGAAACCGGACACTAATAGCACCATGGCTACCTCCAAACTCATAATGACCCCCTATGCCTGTTAACCCACTCACTCATCTCCACGGAGGTAAAGCTGGGCTGCTCTGCCACACTACCACTTACAGAGTCTGCTGAAACTTAAGGGTACCCAAGTAAGGAAGACATACCTAAGGAAACCTTCCATGATATGGAGTGTACTACACTATCAATAGATGGTCAATTTTAAGTAATGTCATTATTGCAAAGTTATTTAATTATTTTAATTAGAAAAAAATGCATCCATTCCAATTTCAAAAAGCAGACAGTGTTGTCATGTCCAATGTGTTTCCGATTGTACAGATCATTCATCATGGAACTGTCTGTAAGAAACATATACATCAATATGTAGAGAAACGTCTTACAAATTATATTACAAAAACCAAATCTAATTATAAAGTTTCTCTCAAACTTGTATGTAGGATGTAGAAAGCCTAACATAACTGCAACCTCTGTTATAAACATAAGCAGAGTACAACCACAAATTATTGTTCAGCTTCAATATTCAGACATTTTCCTAATGAAATACCAGAAGGTAAGGGTCATGCTACCCCCAGTACACCCTCCACCTCATTACTATCAATTGCCTGCAGAAACAAGCGCCTATGCTCATGCCTCATGCTGGGCCGGCTCTCATCTGTCACCCCCAATTGTGCTCTCAGAAACTCCCACTTAGGAGCGAGAATCTTGCAGCTCTCCACACGCCACTTACCCCTGGACTACCTCACCTGCTCCAGGTGATCGAGCGCTTCTAGCCCATGTAGCCACACCCCCTGGCCACCTTCATCCATGCCTTCCTCTAGTGGAATCACTCTGCCTGGATCTAAAATCTTGCCAACATACCCGCAGTGATTGCGTTTGCCACAAGCTTTCATATTCTGCCTTCCCACACTATCAAGGCCCCCCCCCCCCTGTCAGCACTGAAACAGATAAGTGTGAACACTCAGACTTCTGCTCCACAGGTCATGCCTGCTGCCCATCATCCAGTGTTGCATTTTGCCAGGCTTAGTACTGTGTCTATGTCTGTACTCATGCCTGCTGCCCATCCTCCAGTGTTGCCTTTTGCCATGCCTAGTACTGTGTCTATGTCTGTACTCATGCCTGCTGCCCATCATGCAGTGTTGCCTATTGCCATGCCTAGTACTGTATCTATGCCTGTACTCATGCCTGCTGCCCATCATCCTGTATTGCCTATTGCCATACCTAGTACCGTATCTATGCCTGTCCTCATGCCTGCTGCCCATCTTCCATTGTTGCATTTTGCCATGCCTAGTACTGTGTCTATGTCTGTACTCATGCCTTCTGCCCATCCTCCAACGTTGCCTTTTGCCATGCCTAGTACTGTGTCTATGTCTGTACTCATGCCTGCTGCCCATCATGCAGTGTTGCCTATTGCCATGCCTAGTACTGTATCTATGCTTGTACTCATGCTTGCTGCCCTTCCTCCAGTGTTGCCTATTGCCATTCCTAGTACATATCTATGCCTGTACTCATGCCTGCTGGCCATCCTCCAGTGTTGCCTATTGGCATGCCTAGTACTGTATCTATGCCTGTACTCATGCTTGCTGCCCATCCTCCAGTGTTGCCTATTGCCATGCCTAGTACTGTACCTATGCCTGTACTCATGCCTGCTGCCCATCCTCCAGTGCTACCCACTGCCAGGCCTAGCACCCCATCTATGCCTCCTAGCCGAGACATCCCGCTTAAATGTGCTCTAGTCAATGTACCCTCCCTGCCAGCACACGCACTAGATGTACATGACCTCATCACCCAAGACAATCTTGATCTGCTCTTTCTTTCTGAGACTTGGCTCAAAGAATTCTCCGGCTCCTCCTTATCCCTCGCCATCCTCTCTGGCTACACCATCTTTAGACAAGACCGGGTAGACCAAAGGGGTGGCGGGGTAGCTGTTATCGCTAAGGATACGCTTGCCCTCAGACAGATTGAAGGTGAGCTGGGTCACAACTCGGACTACCTCCTTCTTAAACTGCAGCTCACGCCCAACTGCACCATCACTCTCCATGTCGTCTATCACCCACCAGGCCTGACTTCTGACTTCCATGACTCCATTACTCATGCACTCTCTGACAACCTCAAAAACTCGTCACAAATTCTGCTTGTAGGCGACCTCAATCTTGGTCTCAATGATCTTAAAGATGCCAAAGCCTTGGCCTTGCAGAAAGCTCTATCCACACTTGTGTTCTCCCACGCCATCTCGCAGCCCACACACACCAAAGGTTGCACCCTTAATTGGGTATCGCACCACAACTGCTCACTTCTGATCCCCGATATTTCACCTATCCCGTGGTCGGACCACTTCTTCATTAAATTCGACCTCCTGTCACGCCGCGCGCTCGCTCGCGGGCGCCACTTACCTGTCCTGGGGTCCCTGGTCCACGGCCGCAGCGGTCTCCTCCTTCATGGAGGCTGTACCCGCGGTGGCGTCTCTCCTCACGCCGACCCGCGGTTCGGATGGGCGCCGTGGACGCCGCCATCTTGCGAGGATCTGCGCATGCGCGGATCGTCAGTATTCGACGTCCCGCGCGTGCGCAGTGTCAGAACATGTGTTCCAAGCCTCGCTTTGACCCCGAGCCATAAAAGGGCACCGCATACACAGGGACAACGCGTCTCAACGTGGTTGTTACTGTGTATGCGCTGCTGGAGTCCTGGCACTCGTTTTCCAGCCCTCCTGTTCTACCTTTTCCTGTCTAGCCCTGCCTCATTTCCTTATTTCCTTCTTGCTTCCAGGCCCT
Organism: Ambystoma mexicanum; assembly: GCF_040938575.1. Classification (NCBI taxonomy): domain Eukaryota; kingdom Metazoa; phylum Chordata; class Amphibia; order Caudata; family Ambystomatidae; genus Ambystoma; species Ambystoma mexicanum. The sequence continues at coordinate 246,376,740 of NC_090921.1, read as the reverse complement.
CCTACCCTTTCTTCCCTATTTGGCAGATCCCTTACCTGTTTCTAGTTTAGGGATCCTTTGCCTGTTCCTGGTTCAGGGTAGGGGAGGTCCTGTCTGGGTTCCTAGTTGTTGTGAGGTATTCCCTGTCAGTACCGCTTTTCCTTGCAGTCTCTCCTCGTTTGCCTGTCTTGTGCCCTGCCGGTACCTGTGCCTTACTGCCTTCTTGGAAGTTCCTGTGTTCAGCCCTGTTATCTTCGGTGATTTCATCAAGCCTTCTCAGCCAGTGGAAACACTGTCCCGACGCCACGCAAAATTCTGAGAAGTGCCACCCGTGGCGTTGGGAGTTGGTTCAGTGCCGTCCTGTCTTTTATCGTCAGGAGGGGATTGGGCTAATTTCTCGCGCTACCCATTCATCGGCCATCATACATCGACATACTGGCAACCTCAACTCCACGGTCTACAGGAAGAAGAGGTAACCCACGATCTCGTGAAGATTCGTTTAACAGATTGAGACGCCTCACCCCCAGTCCCGACATGGACGACATGCAGGAACTACGTGAAGAAATGCGTGCCATGCGTCTTGAAATGACCACTCTCCGCCAGGAGAACAACACCCTCAGACAAGCGTTGGATCGGTGTTTGGCTACTCCCGCACAACCTGCCACACCGCCGGAGAACTCCATGGCGTACACTACTCCGATGAAGTATGATGGTGATCCGCGTCGAGTGGCAGTGTTCTGTACCCACTGTCGGATCCATTTCCAATTCAGGTCTACTCATTTCGCTCAAGACAAGGCTAAGATCGGGTATATCCTTGGAAATTTAACCGGCAATGCACTCGCTTGGGCCGCACCTTTAGTCTCTACTAACAGTCCCCTGTTGGGTGATTTCGCTGCCTTCGAGAAAGCCTTTTTGGACGTCTTTAAACCGCCCAATTTGGCAGCCATGGCTCAGAACCAATTAATGGAGATCAAGCAGGGGTCAGGTGACATAATCCACTACATCAGTCGGTTTCGACAACTAGCAACCGATTCACAATGGCCCGAAATTACTCAAAAAACCTTGTTTCGTCGGGGACTACGAGAAGAATACAAAGACGAACTGCTGCACATTCCGGAGCCAGAAACGTTGGCAGCATTGGTGGAACAAGTCTTACGCATTGACCACAGGTTAACCGAACGACGGAGTGAACGTCGCAGATCTGACAGATATCAATCATTTCTTCCAGCACAGAACCCCGGACCGGCTGTTTCTACCGATGTGGGTCCAGAACCCATGCAGTTGGGTGCCATCCGAGGTCCGTTGTCCGAGACTGAAAAGAAAAGAAGACGACAGAAGAACTTGTGCATGTATTGCGGTAGTTCTGGCCATTTTCTAGGCACCTGTCCGCTACGTCCTCTGAAGAAGCAGGAAAACTAACAGGCCCGTTGTTTGAGGCGAAGGCAGCAGCGGGCCGCCTTTCTGAATCTGTCCTTCCTCCCATGAATTCAGTGCCCTTGTTGATCCTGAAAGTCGGTGTTGCCTGGCTAGGGAAGTGTGTGAAGACCTGGGCCCTTCTGGATTGCGGAGCATCTGGCAACTACATCGATGCCTCGTTCGCGATTGCCAATGGGATCCGTTTACATAACAAGGAACGACAAACAGTTGTCGAGGTGATCGATGGTTCTACTTTGTCTTCTGGTCCGGTTTGCCAACAGTCCGATCCCTTGTGGCTCTCTGTGGAAGGACATCTCGAACGAATCTCATTGGACGTCATCAAATCTCCCTCATTTCCGGTGGTGCTGGGTTTACCATGGCTGCTGTATCACAATCCCCAGGTCGACTGGACCGCTCGTTCCCTGGTGTTCTCTGCGACACGTTGTCCTCGCGACTGTGTACTTCACAAAACCTTTCCTGCAATTTTGGAGTCCCTCAATCCTGCTGAAGTATCTGCTCGTTTATGTGCCACTCAATCGGTTCCTCATGAATATGCTGGATACCACAAGGCGTTCTCCAAGCCTGAGGACATACCACTGCCACCCCATCGGCACTTTGATTGTTCCATTGACGTCCTGCATGGTGCGATTATTCCCCACGGCAAGATCTATTCGTTGACTCAACTCGAGAAAGGCGTCCTACAGGAGTACATTACGGATTGCCTCAACAAGGGCTACATAGTGCCGTCCAAATCCCCTGCAGGATTCCCGTTATTCTTCGTCAAGAAGAAAGAGGGCACTTTGCGTCCTTGTATCGACTATCGTCAACTAAACGAGATCACGAGGAAAGACAGGTACCCGTTACCACTCATCCGGGAAATCATCGAATCCCTGAAATCCGCACAAATCTTCACCAAGCTGGATCTAAGAGGGGCCTATCACCTGGTGCGGATTAAGAAGGGAGATGAGTGGAAGACGGCCTTCAAAACACCTATCGGTCACTTCGAGTACAGGGTAATGCCGTTTGGACTCTGCAACGCCCCGGCCGTCTTCCAGCGGTTCATGGACAATGTCTTTTCGGACCTTATTGGGATATCTGTCTGGGTATACCTTGATGACATTCTGGTTTTTTCTGACACTCGTACTGCACACGTGGTGCATGTTCAGGAAGTCCTCCGTAGACTAATAGACAACGGCCTGTATGCCAAAATTGAAAAATGCCAATTTCATAAGGAAAGAATGGAGTTTCTGGGTTATGTGATCAGCAACACAGGAGTACAGATGGATCCCGCAAAACTGCAAGCTATACGAGAATGGAAACCACCACATGGTGTGAAGTCGCTTCAGAGGTTCTTGGGCTTCGCCAACTTTTATCGACGCTTCATTCCACGTTTTTCTCAACTAGCCAACAGTCTAACCCGCCTGACTAGTACCAAGGTGCCGTTTCTCTGGGACACGCAGGCCGAGGAGGCATTCCTGGAATTGAAAAGATCTTTCATGTCGGCTCCTGTTCTTAGACATCCAGATGATGAAAAGCCATTTGTGGTTGAAACAGACGCATCGGACTATGCAATTGGTGCTGTCTTACTACAGCAAGATGCTATCATGGGAATAGAGCACCCGGTGGCATACTACTCAAGGAAATTGTCAGTGAGCGAGAGAAACTATGCAGTGATAGAGAAAGAATTATTAGCGATAAAAGCTGCTTTCGAGGAGTGGCGACATCACTTACTGGGTGGGAGGTACCCGGTGGTGGTTCGCACGGATCACCGCAATCTACAGTTCCTGCGCTCTTTGCAATGCAGAACCTCCCGTCATGCCCGTTGGGCCTTTTTCTTTTCACAGTTTGATTTCACCGTCACGTACATCCCTTGTTCCCAGAACACTAAGGCTGATGCCCTGTCTCGGTCTTTGGAAAAAGACGTTGAAGGTGTCAAGGAACCGGAACCTCTGATAGCGCCCAAACATTTTCTATCGATGGTGACACCCCAGCTCCAACAGTTGATTGAGGCCACACGAACGGATTCCTCAAGATCTCAGATATTACAACGTGCTGACATCAGAGAACGTGACGGCTTGTTGTTCTTCAAGGATCGTTTGTACGTGCCCACCTTGGAACTCCAGAAAATCGTTCTACAAAATTGTCATGATTCCGTCGTTTGCGGTCACCGTGGAGTCCGCACAACACAAGAACTGGTTGCACGGCAGTACTGGTGGCCTGGATGGGCTACACTGGTAAAGCACTATGTGGACTCCTGCCCTGTATGTGCCCAGACCAAGATTCCTCGCAAAAGGCCCATTGGTCTTCTGAAACCCACGCCTATTCCTCCGTACCCTTGGCATACCATCGCCACGGATTTCATCGTTGACCTACCCCTGTCTGGTGGTTTCACGTGTATAATGGTGGTGGTGGATTGTTTCACCAAGACTGCCCATTTCTTGCCCTTTCCTAAACTGCCCACTGCATCACAGATGGCACGATGTTTTCTACACGAGGTGTATCGTCTTCATGGCCTTCCAGAGAAGATCCTGTCAGATCGGAGGTCTCAATACATCTCTGCCTTTTGGAGCCAACTGTGTTGGCATTTGGACATTCAGCGAGCCCTGAGTTCCGGCTATCATCCGCAGACTAATGGACAGACAGAACGTACCAATCAGACCCTTGAGCAATATCTACGTTGTTATGCCAATGCTACCCAAGACAACTGGTCGGAATGGTTGGATACCGCGGAAGCGGCTTACAACAACGCTGTTCATTCCGCTACCGGACTCAGCCCTTTTTTCTGCTCTACTGGTCTTCATCCCAGACTGCTGCCTGTTCATCCTACATCTTCCAGCGCCGTTCCATCTGCAGATGCCCTGGTGACTCTGATCCGCGATCAACATCGTCTGGCGGCCGGTACCTTGGCAGCGGCACAAGCACATATGAAGGAGCAGGCTGACAAGAGACGGAGCCCTGAGCCTGTCCTTCATGTTGGGGACATGGTTTGGCTGTCCTCCAAGAATCTACCGGTACGCAACTTACCTGTGAAACTAGCCCCCCGCTTTTTTGGTCCTTTTCGCGTCATAGAGCGCATTTCGTCTGTTGCCTTTCGTTTGTCTTTGCCTCGCTCTTGGAGGGTTCATCCTGTCTTTCATGTTTCCCTTTTGAAACCCTACGTGCCCGATGTTATGGGTCGTACCTGTTCCCGTCCTGCCCCGGTTTTGGTTCGGGGGGTCCCTGAATTTGAGGTGCAGGAGATATGTGATTCACGGATTTGGAGGGGTGCTCTGCAGCTCCTGGTCAGTTGGAAGGGTTATCCTGCTTGTGACCGCACTTGGGAACCGCGCTCCTTCGTGCATGCACCGTGCCTGGTTCGGGACTTCTATCTCCGCTTTCCTTGGAAACCCGGTGCTCCGGGGTTGTCCGGGAGGGGGTATGGTGTCACGCCGCGCGCTCGCTCGCGGGCGCCACTTACCTGTCCTGGGGTCCCTGGTCCACGGCCGCAGCGGTCTCCTCCTTCATGGAGGCTGTACCCGCGGTGGCGTCTCTCCTCACGCCGACCCGCGGTTCGGATGGGCGCCGTGGACGCCGCCATCTTGCGAGGATCTGCGCATGCGCGGATCGTCAGTATTCGACGTCCCGCGCGTGCGCAGTGTCAGAACATGTGTTCCAAGCCTCGCTTTGACCCCGAGCCATAAAAGGGCACCGCATACACAGGGACAACGCGTCTCAACGCGGTTGTTACTGTGTATGCGCTGCTGGAGTCCTGGCACTCGTTTTCCAGCCCTCCTGTTCTACCTTTTCCTGTCTAGCCCTGCCTCATTTCCTTATTTCCTTCTTGCTTCCAGGCCCTCCTACCCTTTCTTCCCTATTTGGCAGATCCCTTACCTGTTTCTAGTTTAGGGATCCCTTGCCTGTTCCTGGTTCAGGGTAGGGGAGGTCCTGTCTGGGTTCCTAGTTGTTGTGAGGTATTCCCTGTCAGTACCGCTTTTCCTTGCAGTCTCTCCTCCTTTGCCTGTCTTGTGCCCTGCCGGTACCTGTGCCTTACTACCGTCTTGGAAGTTCCTGTGTTCAGCCCTGTTATCTTCGGTGATTTCATCAAGCCTTCTCAGCCAGTGGAAACACTGTCCCGACGGCACGCAAAATTCTGAGAAGTGCCACCCGTGGCGTTGGGAGTTGGTTCAGTGCCGTCCTGTCTTTTATCGTCAGGAGGGGATTGGGCTAATTTCTCGCGCTACCCATTCATCGGCCATCATACATCGACATACTGGCAACCTCAACTCCACGGTCTACAGGAAGAAGAGGTAACCCACGATCTCGTGAAGATTCGTTTAACACCTCCTCTCATCCAAGGGGCCTCCTAAATCCACCATCCCACTCCCAGCTGCTCTCGCTCGAAGTTCACGTAAACTCACTAAGGAAAACATCTCCCCTTAACTTGCGGTACCCGCTCTTAAACATCCATTCCCGAATGATCCGGAATTCCTAGCATCCACTTTCAGTCAGGTCATCACCCAAGCAGTGGACAAAGTTGCCCCGCTCACCCTCAAAAAGACCTGGTCAGCGAGGAGCTTTTAAGGTTTTGTTCCGAAGAAAGGGCTGCCCTGGCGACTTTGAAAAACCTCCCAAATTACACCACCAAAGCGGCCTTCAAGGCTGTCTCCAAAGACTACAAAAGGGCCATCATTCAAGCTAAACCCTCCTCTTATAACCCCAGGATTGAAAACGACAAATCCGGGACCAAAGAAATATTTGCTATCTTGCCGAGAGCTTGAGTCTCCTGCTCCCCGACCCTAGTGAAGGATGAGACCTGGTGCAATAAAATTCAAACCTCCATGCTAGACAAACTGGAGACCCTAAACACCAATACCCTAGCACATTAAAAGGCCCTCTCCAACCTTCTTGACAACTGCAACAGCACCGCCTGTGTGGAAACCGCCTGTAGCCTCTCACCCGTGTTCGATTTCAAGGACATGAGTGAACTCGAAGTCACTGCTCTCGTAAATTCCATTAAACCCTCCAATTGCAAAGGGGACGCCTGCCCAGCTCAGGTCATCAAGGACTGTGCCTCTTCCTGGTCCCACTCATCTCTGCCTTCATTTCCTCCTTCCAGACTGGACATGTTCCAACTGGACTTAAGGAAGCTTGGGTTAGACCGCTCCTGAAAAAAGCCTCTCTCGACCCATGGATCCCTCAGAATTACAGGCCCATCACCACTGTGCCCTTCCTGCAAAAAATTCTGGAAAAAGCAGCTTACCTGCAAGTCCAAAAATGTATCGAAGACAACCACCTCTTAGATCTCCGGCAGTCCGGTTTCCGGCCCAGGCACGGCATGGAAACAGCTCTGCTTGACTTAAAAAATCTAATGAAAGACCTAAGAGACGCAGGCAAACCTACGCTTCTTCTACTCATCGACCTCTCTGCTGCTTTTGATCTGGTGGACCACAAGACCCTCTGCCATCACCTCTCCAACGCAGCTAACTTCTCCCCGAGGGCCTGTGCATGGATAACTTCCTTCCTACAGGAAAGAGTGATGAAGGTTTTTTCGGAATCCTCATGCGCTAACCCCAGCCTCCTCAAATGTAGGGTCCCACAGGGATCATGCATAGCTCCTACCCTCTATAATCTATTCACTAGGCCCCTGTTCAAAATTCATGACGCACTGGGCTTCCTAGGTGGTTATCCCCCTTTCTGGGTACTATCTATCTGAACTCAACACCCTCAACTCCATTTATTCCATGATCCAATCATGGATGGCAGAAAACTGGTTATGCCTCAACAGTGAGAAAACCAAACTCCTGCGAATTGGGGCCCCTTCCACCCTTGGTAAACTAAATGAACAATACCACTCCTTTACAGTTGATAACATCCCTATTGCTGTCTCCAAAGTCATTAAGAAGCTGGGCGTTTACATTGAAACTGACCTATCCATGAATAGACAGGTCAACGCAATTGCCTCCTCCTCAGCATACCACTCTAAACTCCTCAATGCAGCCAGACCCTTTCTTTCCCAACCAAACTGCCTCACCATTGCCAGGGTGAAAATTTGTGTCAAGACTGGACTACTGCAAAGCCCTCCTTGTAGGCACCTCCCAAAAAGAATTGGCCAAACTTCAACTAGCACAGAATAATGCCCTCAGGGCTGCAACTGGCATCTCAAGACGTGACCACATTTCCGAGGTCAGGAGGAAGGTGCACTGGCTCCCCGTGGAGGAGAGAATTACCTTCAAAACACTTGCCTTGGCGCACAAGTGCCTGCATGGTCTTGCTCCGCTTTACCTAGCTCAAAGAATCAGCCTTCACACTCCTTCCAGGCCCACCAGAGCGGCCTATACTAACAGAATCATTGTACCCTCCCCCCCACCGGCAGAGTGCGAGCGGGCGGTACAAGCTTCCCCAACATGGCGGCCACATATTGTTACTCCCTTCCCCCCTCCATTAGGGGGATTGTCTCCCATGCGACCTTCAGGAAGGCTATCAAAAGTAGACTCTTTGTCTAACAATGTATTTTCCCTTGTGTTGTGTAACCTGTATTGAAAAGGCACTCTGCCACTTTTCCGAAAAGCATGATAATGTTCACTGTAAACTACAACTAGCCTCTGTTATCAAGTATTTCTGCTGGGGCCGCATTCAAGTAACCCTGAATCAAGCCTTACTAAGCCTTCTCATAGCGCCTCAATGCCTGAGGGCTGTAGTGCACTCTACAAATACAAAATACAAAATAAAAATAAATAGTGTGAAGATTGTACCACTTACCAATTGTATGGTCTGTGAATACGATTTTATCAGAGGGTGTGTGGCCCTTGGAAGCATGAAAACCAATGGACTAAAAGGTCCTTTGTTCTGTAAAAGAGATTAAAATGGTAAAATAAGGAGCTGTTCTAACAATTTAACTAGTCACTATTTGAATAATGATGAGGTCTTTCTCCTTGTGGTGTTTAAAAAATGTAAATATAAATTATAAGCACGTCTAGCGCAGTGACATCATGTCGTGCTCTGATGACATCACTGTGTACAACTCGTGAATCAAGGATAAAAATGATCATGTTAAAAAATTAGATATACATTAATAAAGGGTGATAAATAATGAATGTAAGTGTAATATATGCAAAATTAAGATGCTAGAATTGTCCCTGACGTGGAATTGTGCGCACATAGAAATTGTGTTCTAGAAGGATAACATGTGCTGAATAATGTGCCAAAGAACTTTAGATTAGTGCCACTGAATGTGCATTAACTTATCGAGAAGCCCTAAATTAGTTGTGAATGCATGTGAGTGCCCTAACCACAGCAAGCAGAGTATTGTTGTATAGCATGTTTCCCATTAAATCCCACCTCCTATCCAATAGAACCTCCATAATCCTCTTTAGACTTATGCTAAAATCCATTATGGCATTCATAACCTCTACCTAAACCCTTTTCCCCCTTTGGCTGCCTTATGAGTGTGCGGTGAGCATCATGCCTCCCAAGTTGGGAGCGTAGTTAATGTGTCTCCTGGACTTTCACTAGAACCAATTACATGACAGAATCAGAGCCCCATGAAAACCAACCTCCTGAGCATCATGGAACCAACTGCTGAAGTGATACAAATGTTGCAGGGCATTCAAGATAATGTGGCCACTACAGGAGCAAAACTGCAGATTTACATACCCAAGTGGAGACCATAACTGTTTACCTTACACTCCTAAGGCCGACCACAGCACCAGTAGCGCATCCTCGTCAGCCAAGCCGGTAGGCTCATACAATAACCCCAACTGTAGTAATAGGTCAACTCGCTGACATGCCTTTGGCCGCCCTAAAGGGGGCTGCAGGACAATTTCAAATACTATGCCTTTATGGTACAGTGTCAGCTCCACTTCTTTGTCAACCCATTGCATTGAAAACAAACAGGCTTATACAACTTTTGTTATATCATATTTGGCATGTTGATGCTGTGGCATTGACAAATCTTAAAAAGGATGGCACAGTCCTGTATGATTTGGCTCAATTTAAATAAAATTGTGAACCTCTATTCAAAAGATGGGATATATTAGCTTTTGATAAGTAATTGTAAACACTAAAACTGGGAGACTGGAATTTATTAACATGCATTATCCAATCTAGCCACCTGGTTATGCAGAGAGAGTTCCCTGAACAGAAAAGAACAGTGACATTTTTCAAGGGTTAAGGCAAGAGCTAAAAGACACCACTGCCGTGATTGAACTACAGTTCACTCCTTGCATTGCGTTGATTGATATGGCTCTCTGACTGGACTAGGTTATCAGAAAGAAAAACGGATTGATGAAACCAGGCCAAAAACCCATTTGTAATACTGGCCAAGGCATGGATGACCACAAGTAGAGTATTAGATACAGACCCTTTGTAATTTGGGACTACAAAGTCTTTTAAGGCATGAGGCAAAGGAAAAAACAAGAAGGGAGAAACAGTATCTTTACTGCGTTAAGGCTGGACATGACACTTGGTGCTAGACTGCCCATACAAACCTAGATTATAGGTACAGTTAATTAAAGGTTTTAAGCCCCAAACTGACCAGATCCAATACTAGAAATGGTCATACAGCTGAACCCTGCTTCCTTAATGGACCCATGTAACATTGCCAGTAGGGCACAGTATGCTTCCGCACACCTTTTTATGTCAAAATGCACAGTTTAATGCTACGGGTCTATGCCACAAGCATCATTGCCCTCTTCGAATAGATTGTGTCCTCCCACGTATTCCGCATTTTAGATAGATCCTTACGTTCAGCTTTGCTGCTTCGGAGAACATTTTTCTCTCCACCAGAGGGTGCTCCACTCGAGGCTGCGTGTCAATGTCCTTCGGCGGCCTCCGTAGAGCGCCAATGTCATCCACTGTAAAAATGCCTCGATTGTGCCTGTTGGCCTCAGTTCCGTTTTTCCGTTAGCTTCGCTTCGGATTGAATAAAACAGTACTTCACGAAAATGTCATCTTCATCTAATCTTTCCACACCGAAGACTGGATTCAAGAAATGCCAGAAATGTGGGAGAAAGATGTCGCTGACCTATCACCACCGGAATTACCTCTGGTGCCTCAGTTCCGACCACCGTATAGACGATTGTGGTTCCTGTCAGTCAATGACGTATGAGGCCTTAGAGGAACAGAGTGGTAAACTGGCGGTGAGGGAGGAATCCTCGAAGACTCAGCTGAGTCTTCATCAAAATGTCACCAAAAATCTAGCTCGAGGAGTAGATCCAGGAAGTCCTCTTCCTCAAAAAAGGCGAAGAAAAGACGACACCGGTCTCCCTCTTCCTCTTCCTCGACGTCGTCTGAGGAAATCATAACATGTCAGTCAAAACATGATTCCCTAAGAAAGTGGGAAGCGTTCAGAGCATCTATGCTAAAGATGTTTGAAAATGCAGCCCAGACCACCCTAAAAAAAGTCTAGCGAAGACCATGCCCCTACTCATAAAAAAGTGACAGGGGAAGATCTAAGACGAGAAAATCCGGAAAAAAAAATCGTTATGGGTGTCGTCCAGGGAATCTTCCCCGACGCCTCATAAAAATCACCTACCGGTGCATAAATCGGAGGTGGAACTCAAGAAAATGGCGTCAGACACTAAACACCATCTAAATACTTGTCTAAAACATCCTCGAAGCCTCTAACGAAGGCGGTCGAGCACAAGGTGTCGACAACCCAACCTAAAAAGGTTACGTCGAGTGCACAGTCGACGTTGTCGACGGTTCCTTCGACGGTGTCGACGGTCTTGACGATTCCCTCGACGGGGTCGACAATTCCTTCGAAGGTGTCGAAGATTACCTCGATGATATCGACGCCATCATCGCTATCTTCGTTCACTCCAATTACAAAATCGACACCTTTGTCGAAGTCTATGCCACCTGAAAAGGTATTTCATCAAGAAAATAGACATGATTTCTTTAGAACCATGTCCTCCATATACAAAGGAGATCCATCAGCAGAAGAAGAGGTATCACCTGCTGGTGTGAAATTTGGTACAAAACAAGTCCCTGAGGAATTAATCGACCCTCAATCTAAAATGCAAGACTTATATGAGTGCTTGCAGTCAGCAAGCGGTCTGGATACTTCTCCAGAATATGAATTTGAAAAGCCTGACCCGGCTGAGCACGGGATATAGAAAATTGATGGACAGGGTAACTGAATTCATGGGATGGAGTAGAAATTCACCTGTCTATCAAGAGGATGATATGACTGACATTCTTTCAGGAGGACCTCAGCAAGACCCCATACTTCCTTTTCATGTAGCCTTACAAAGGAGGGTTAACACTGCATGGGAAAACCCTGAATCTATTCTGGCAGTAAATAAAAAATATGTGTCAAAATATAGACCCTGTTCCTCAGATCCCGAATACTTGAGTAAACACCCATCACCTGAAAGTCTTGTAGTTCAGGCTACTAGAAATGCTGCATACCCTACAATTTCCCCATATAGGGATGATAAAAAGATTGATGCATGGTCCCAAAAGATTTTTACATCAGGGGGCATGGCTTTAAAATCCACAAATGTAACTTTCACTCCTGCAAGATTTACATATACCCTGTGGGACTGTATGACAGCGGCAGCAGAACACATCCCTGAAGGTGAGGAACGTGAAGGGTTCCTGTCCATAGTAAGGGATGGAAAGGCGGCTTTGGGGGAATGCCTTCAATCAGGTTTGGACACAGATGACAGTATCAGTACGTCCATGGCGTCTAATATGGTACAAAAACGAAGGGGTGATGGCTGGAAGGTTTAGAATCTTAACCACTGGCATTGCTCTGGGCAAACCTCCAGATCATCGTTCTTCACCTGCCAAGGCATTACAGAAGGGGAAAGATCATATGGAAATCAGGCTTAGCCCTACCCCAAAAGGGGCAGTCCAGCCCGAACTATTAGGTCACATCCCTTCTGTACGAGACCACAAGCATCCCCAAATATGATTCAGCCTTGTTGGGCCTCATCAGTGAGTAGTAGCTTTGGTCTCTAGGCCCAGCAGGCACGGGACCCACGTCTGGGCATACCCGTCCCACTCGGGGTGACAAAGCAAAAACAAAGGTGTGATGGCTGGAAGGTTTAGAATGAATATTAACCACTGCCATTGCTCTGGGCAACCCTCCAGACCATCGTTCTTCGCCTGCCAAGCCATTAGAGAAGGGGAAAGACCATATGCAAATCAGGCATAGCCCCACCCCAAAAGGGGCAGTCCAGCCCGAAATGCTAGGTCAGATCCCTTCTGCACAAGACCACAAGCATCCCCAAACATGTTGCAGCCTTGTTGAGCCTCATAAGTGAGGAGTAGCTTGTCTCCCAGTAACCCCCTTGTTATTTGCATATTTCAAGTAACTTTGGGTCTCTCCCTAAGTTACTAGGGGAATCCAGACATGGACCCCTTGCTCACTATTCTTAGAGAGGTACAGATACACCCTACTGATGAGGTTCAACCAGATCGAAACACATGTCTGGGGTTGCTGTTGGTACTCTAGTTCAGAGGAGAATTGCCGAGCATTTCGGTGCTGGACTGCCCCACGGTAGGACAAAGACTGATATGTTTGGGATATTTTGTCTATGTGAAAGATAGTGAGCTAAAGACTCTGGGTGAGGCTCTTGTAACCAGGACTAATGTCTGGCAGAGAGTCTCCCAGGATCCCCCCTTGTTATTTGCCTAGTATGGTGCAACGCAGATTTGCGTGGCTGCGGAAGTCAGGTTTTGCACTTGATGTTCAATCCAGGCTTCTCAATATGCCATTTGACGGCTCGAGGTTGTTTGGCAGCAAGTTCGGATAACAGTGCCCCTACACAGGCTCATCTTCCTGGAGGGGTTGTCCTTTTCAATTTTATTCCTCATTTGGAAATGGAAAGGGACAAGCCAGTCAAAGAGGGCAAAGGAAATTTCCTCGGGTCGAGAAAAAGGTACTAGATCTGCCCCAGCAACAGCGACTGTCCCTTCAGCTGCTGCAAAACCACTTTGAGGTTTTGACCCACAAGACCCCGGTGGGAGGCATTACTTCAGATGCTTGGGCACTCAAAACAGTATCCCAGGTTTCTGATGCTTGTTAATCTGCTTAGAATCACATGCTGTGCACATGGTCCGAAATCCAGTGGTAACCGCGGAGTATTGCATCTTGTCTTTCGGGGGACCGAAAGGGGACGGCAGCATAGGCGTGTCTGAAACACTATCCCTATCGTGAGGTGTGTAGTACCCAAAATCCCTCACGCGCCGAGGTCCCTCTGATTGTTTTTTTCCGCCCAGATAACGACGAAGACTACGGGGGAACCGTCTACGGCTGTGGATTCCGGCACCTAAGATCCGGCGTTCGGACCTCCACGTGGTCGAGCCTTCTGGCCGGCCTACACAGTAGGGAGAGTGGGCTCGGGGTTTGCTATACTGCTATGATGTCTTTCCTCTTTTCCACTTCTTTCCTTTTTGGTCTGGTCACCCTTCCCTTCTGCTATGGAAAGGACTCCATTTAGATTCTGCCCTCTTTGAAGGGTCAGATATCCGTGGAAAGACGAGCACACTTCGTGTACGCTTGTCTCCCCCTAGAGCACTAAAGCGGTGTTCGGCGTATAAACTCCTAAACCTAATCCCTTAAGGAGCGCCGGTTGAAGCGGTGGGCCGCGTACGGTATGTCACCCGTGGAGCCTCCCTCCTCTGCCGCGACACCAGCCGATAGTGACGGGGGTACATCGGATGACCAAACGTCCAACGCGAACGTTTTAGACCTTGAGGCGGACGATTCTAGAGCTGCCACGCCCGTCTTTGACTCTTCCAGGCTCGACTCCGGTCATGCTACAGGGACCACACCCGGTGACAGGGGTGTACAATCGCACCACACAAAACACACAACCCAAGCGCCCTCCTCGACGACATCGTCGAAGAAGGCGCAAGCGCCATCGGATCGATCTGATCCAAAGCCTTCCCTGCATCCGCAGCAGCGCATGACGACTGGGCTTAATAAACATAACAAAGGCGCTACTCCCCAAACTACACACGCCGAAGTTTCTGAACAAGAAACTTCGACGAGTTTCAAGGTTTCCAAGGCCCGTTCAGGCCCGAAAACTACCAGAAAGCCTCTAACTACGAGTAGGCCTCTACCCGGGAAGCCATCATCGGAGGCGTTGTCCCCCGAAGATTTGGTAACTATCAGTAAGAGCATCAACAGGATTGCTACGGCGGTGGGCCTAGTACCGGTTTTGCCCACAGTTATGGGCCAATCCGCCGAAAGGTTTTCCACGGTTTTGGGAGACGATCCTGAGGACTCTTACGAAGAGAGCCAGGTACCCCTCTCAAGCACCCTGAGGAGATCCTCTGAACGCCTTAGGGCGGAGGACCCGGTTCCTGCTCAGCTGGGCCCATTTGGGTCATCCAAGTGGACCACGGAGTAATTTGAGGGGTATATGGATCGGCTGCAGCAGGTTTTCGGGGATTCTGATCAACGTCTGCCGAAAAAAGCCAGGGTAAACCCTAACCCTCATACACAAGTTGCCCAACACTTAGATGTTCAACACTATGTTGATTATCAAGAAGATGTCCAGAAGGACACGTATAGAGACATCTATACAGAAGAAGAGGAGACTTCTTTTCTGGACAATTATGGGGAAGATCAAGCCGCAACGGACAACCGGGAAGACACCCAGCAGGACGATCACAATTCTGATATCGTTTGCCTCGACTCTCCCCCATCCTCACTCGTTCGGCAGGCTCCCCCGGTGGATGATCAAATGGCTTTCAACAACACGTTGAAAAAAGCAGCAGAATACTTTAAAATTGCCACGCTTGAGGCATTGCCCGAACAGGATTTCGCGGAAAACATTATTAATGACAAGCCTCCGGCTAGCCAGTCTATCCCTCTCTTGAGCTCTGTAAAGAGATGGCTGGCCCCTTCTTTACTCACACCCGCTCAGACGAGGGCTGTGAACCCAAGGGTCGAAAAACTCTTCCGGCCCTCCCCCACCGACCCGCTTTACATCAAAGGGCACGCAATCGCAGACTCGCTGGTGGTGACCAACACTCGCAAAAGAGCAGGGGTTCCACTTGCCACGGGAGAGTCACCCCCGGACAATGAGTCCAAAAGGTTGTATGCCTTAGCCAAACGGGTCACGTCGGCGGATGCTTATACCGTCCGGATTGCCAATAACACAACATTACTGGCAAGCTACGTCGACGCCCAATTGAACCTACTCCAGGAAGGCCTTCAGGAGGTTCCGGAACCAAGCAGAGCCAAGCTTCTCGCCATTGTCTCGGGAGGGCAAACTTGCCAATCAAAATGTTGTAAAGAATACCCTGGACTCCGCAGAGACAGCAGGCAGGTCTCTCGCACAGGGTACTCTCCTAAAGAGACACGCGTGGCTGCGCACTTCGGGTTTCAGACCTGAGACCCAGGCATCCATCATCAACAAACCCATAGAAGAGGCCAACATCTTCGGGAAGGCGGTAGACGGTGCGTTGGAGACAGCCAAGAAGGAGCATGAGACTATTAAGTCGCTGCACCAGATTTCCCAAAAACCCTCTTCACAGAGGGGCAGCAATTCTCGGCGGTCCTTTCGAGGACAAGCCCGCGCCGCTCAAAATAATTTCAGCACGGACAACTTCAACTCAAGTCAACCGGCTGCAAGCCCCACTTACTACCCCCAGAGGGGTCAGAAGCGCGGAAAGAATAGAGGTAGAAGCTCCAATTACAGAGGTGTGTCAACCTCGGGTGAAATGACCACCAAGTTCAGGTCCCCTCCCATGTCTCCCCGGTCGGGGGGCGATTAACATCTTTCCTCAAGGCATGGGAGGGGATAACTTCAGACCAGTGGGTATTAAAGACGGTCGCCCACGGTTACTGCGTGGAATTCGCCCGACCCCCACAGTTCAGACCGCCGAAACATCTAAACCTTTCACCGGAACATCTGCAGATCCTGGTCCAAGAGGTGGAGGTGCTGCTGGGAAAGGACGCCATAGAAGCCGTCCCGATTCTTCAGGTAAACAAGGGTATTTATTCAATATACTTCCTTGTAAGGATCTCACCATGCGTCCTGTTCTAGACCTGCGCCCAGCGAACAAGTTCATAAAGCCCCAGAAGTTTTGCATGGTAACACTTCAAGAGGTGATCCCATTGCTAAAACAAGGGGACTTCATGACAACATTGGGTATGAAAGATGCATACTTTCATATGTCAATGCTGCCAGCGCACAGAAAATTCCTAAGGTTTGTGATTCAGGACAAACACTACCAGTTCAAGGTACTTCCCTTCGGCATAGCCTCGGCACCACGGGTGTTTACCAAGGTCCTGGCAGTGGCAGCGGCACACCTGCGCAGACTTTACGTTCCAGTTTACCCTTACCTCGACGATTGGCTCATCACGGGGGACTCGTTCGACGTTTGTTTTTCGAACACCCAAAAGACAGTAGACCTACTGTTCAGCATGGGATTTTATATCAACGAAAAGAAATCCAGCTTAGTCCCCAGCCAAGTAAAACAGTTCCTGGGGGCTCTAATTCGCACGGAAGACGGTCTAGTCTTCCCTTCCAGCGAGAGAGTTCAGAACATGCAGACGTACTCAGCAGAGATTTTCCTCTGCCGGAAGAATACGAATGGCGTCTGCACGAAGACATTGCATCCAACGTCTTCGCAGAATGGGGGTTTCCATCGACCTGTTTGCTACTCAGGAGAACGCCCAATGCCCAGATTACGCCTCCAGGTACCCCCAGAACCGATCCAAGGGGAACGGGCTCTGGATAACTTGGTCGGGGAAATTTGTTCACGCTTTTCCCCCGACTCCCCTTCTGAACAAGATAGTGCACAAGATGCACCAGGAACCAGTGACCATGATTCTGGTGGCTCCCATGTGGGCCTGCCAACCCCGGTTCGCGCACCTGATGGAAATGTCCCTCTCTCCACCAGTCAAGCTGCCCTTCCCGTACAACATGTTGTATCAGGACAGGGGGGAGACTCTGCACCCATGCCCACAAACTCTGAACTTAGCAGCCTGGCTCCTGAAGTCATAGAGTTTGGACATCTGCAACTCCCTCAAAGATGCATGGACATACTGAGGGAGGCAAGAAAGCCTAACACACCTTGTTGCTATGCCAGCAAATGGAAACGTTTTGTCATTTGGTGCAGTTCCAAAGGCGTCAATCCCACTGATTGCTCGCCTTCACACATTGTGTTATATCTAACCCATCTGTTGGACTCTGGGTTAGTCTTCAATTCCTTAAAGGTTCACCTAGCGGCATTGTCAGCCTACACCACGTCACAGCAGAAGGTGTCGTGGTGGAAAATACCTGTGATTAAAGCCTTTATGGAAGGGGTTAAAAGAATTTATCCCCCCATCACTCACCCAGCCCCTGGGTGGGATCTTAATGTTTTTTAACTAGGCTCATGGGACCCCGTTTTGAGCTTATGCATAAAGCTAGTCTGAAAGACCTGACTTACAAGACAGCCTTTCTAGTAGCTATCACAACTATCAGAAGAGTTAGCAAACTACAGGCCCTCTCGGTCTTGGACCCCTTTGTTACAGTCCACAAAGATAAAGTAGTTCTGCGCACTCATCCCAGATTTGCGCTGAAATTTATTTTGAAGTTCCATGTGAACCAGTCAATCGAACTACCAACGTTCTTCCAGAGACCTACTAACATGGCCGAAAGAAGCCTTCACACACTAGATGTGTGCAGGGCAGTCATGTTCTACATGGATAGAACTAAACCACTGAGGAAAACTAAACAATTCTTTGTTTCAGTGGCAGCTGGTAGAGAAGGGGACCCTGTCTCTAAGTCAGCAATATCAAGGTGGATTGTCAAATGCATCACACTATGTTACACTCTTGCAAAGAGAGAACTGCCCTTCAAGCCTAGAGCACATTCTACTCGAGGCACTGGGGCATCCATAGCATTCATTGCAAATGTTCCCCTAGAGTCCATTTGCAAAGCGGCAACCTGGAGTTCTGTACACACCTTTACAAAACACTATTGCCTAGACACTCAGTCTAGGTCTGATTCTCAGGTGGGACAAGCAGTACTAAGACATCTTTTTTCTACTGTCCCTTCTCACAACCCACCGCCAACTCCGGGTACTGCTCGCTAGTCTATGCACAGCATGTGATTCTAAGCAGATTAACAAGCATCAGAAGACGTGCATTACTTACCGTAAACGCATTTCTGATGATTGTATCTGCTTAGATTCACATGCGCCCTCCCTGCCTCCCCGGTAGTGGTGGAATGAACATAGACTTCCTACTACTTTCTCTATTCTTGTACTCACTCACTATAGCCTTGGGCTCCCTCATGGCAGAAAAAATACAATCGGAGGGACCTCGGCGCATGAGGGATTTTGGGTACTGCACACGTCACGATAGGGATAGTGTTTCAGACACGCCTATGCCGACGTCCCCTTTCGGTCCCCCGAAAGACAAGATGCAATACTCCATGGTTACCACTGGATGTCAGACCATATGCACAGCATGTGAATCTAAGCAGATACAATCATCAGAAATGCTTTTACGGTAAGTAATGCATGTCTTACTGCCTTCCTTTTCAAAAGAAACCTCAGAATCAGCCGACGGGATATAATTCTGTCAAACATCCAGACCCGCTCCTGTTGCAGGAAGTCTTAACCCTGCTACAGAAAGGTGCAATAGAACATGTACCTGTAGCACAGAGGAACAAGGGTTGGTATTCCCCATATTCCCTCATCCCAAACAAGGACGGTGGATTGAGACCCATCTTGGACTTGAGAAGCTTGAATGAGTTCCTCAGGAAGAACAAGTTCAAGATGGTCACACTTTCTCAGATCCTTCAGGCTCTCCAACTCCAAGACATGTTGGTATCATTGGACCTTCAGGATGCTTACTTTCATGTGCCAATCCATCTCAAGCACAGAAAGTACCTGAGGTTCGCGATTGGCAATTCTCACTATCAGTTTCGAGTTCTGCCTTTCGGGTTGACCTCCACCAAGTTGATGGCGGTGGTGGCAGCGAGTCTCAGGAGAGGGGGGGATTCACGTCTACCCCTACCTGGACGACTGGATGATCAGAGCACGTTCTCCAGAACAAGCCCAAGAACATCTGCCCAAGACATGCCACTTCCTTCACAAACTAGGCTTTTCTATGAATTTAAAAAAGTCAAACATGATACCATAACAGAAACTCCAGTTTATCAGAGCAGTCCTGGATACTTGTTCGGGCAGAGGCTCGCCTCCCGAAGAGAGAGGTCACCACATTCTGCAGATGGTAATAAAATTCCAGAATGCTGAGTATCTACCGGCCTTCGATTTTCTCAGGTTACTCGGTCTTATGGCATCCTGCCAGATTGAGGATGAGATTCCCTGAATAGGCCCTCAGGACTCAGTGGTCCCAATTTTCAGGGGAAATGTCAGATCGTTTGCAAGTTCCAACCAGAGTAGCACAGGATCTGCAATGGTGGGCTTGCAGGGAACATATCCTCAGGGGAGAATCATTTTGGCAACCATGGCCAGAGATAAAACAGTATTAACGGACGCCTCACTAACAGGGTGGGGAGCTCACACCAACGAGTTGACAATCAGCGGTCGTTGGTCTCTATCGGAGTCCAAACTACACATCAATCTATTGGAGCTGAGGGCAATCAGACTAGCGGGAAAGAATGTCCTGATAATGACGGACAACACGGTGGCCATGTACTACCTTAACAAGAGAGGAGGAGTAGGGTCACTACCACTGTGCAGAGAAGCAATGCAGCTCTGGTTCTGGGCAATAAAAGAAGGCATCTCTCTGTCGGCAGTTCATCTAGCCGGAGAGAAAAACACAGCAGTGGATGCTCTGAGCAGGCAGAGCACAGTCTCCCACGAGTGGGAACTAGCTCAGGAAGTCCTTCAGGAGATCTTCGCCCTTTGGGGAACCCCGCAAGTGGATCTGTTCGCGGCCAGTGTCAACAGGAAGTGCGAACTGTACTGCTCAAGGGAATTTCCTCCGAGAGGAGCTCTAGGGGACGCGTTTGTAGTGGACTAGCAATTTCCACTCCTGTATGCATTTCCTCCAGTCCCTGTGATCCCTCAACTATTTAAGAAGTTGAAAAAGTTCAGGAAAACCATGATTCTAATTCCCCGGATTGGGCCAGGAGAATTTGGTACCCGGACCTTCTGGACATGTCCATCTGCCCTCCAATACATGTTCCAAAATGAGAGGATCTTCTTTCGCAAGAGGAAGGTCACGTTCTCCATCCAGAGGTCAAGACACTCAGCCTTCAACCATGGCTTCAGAGAGGCTGAGATACAAGGATTGGGACCTTCCGGATGATGTCATGGGAGACCTTGCTTTCGGCCCGAAGTCCAGCAACTAAATCTCTATACCGGTGCTGTTGGAACAAGTTCAGTAACTGGTGCAGAGATAAGAATGTGGACCCGTTTCAATGTAATATTCCCACAATATTGTCTTTTCTGTTATACTTGGCTAATCTGGGGATCCAGGTTGGCACGATAAAGGGTTATTTAGCAGCGCTCTCTATTTCAAGCGCTCCTCAGAGGAAGAATCTTACTTCAAGATACCTTTGATAACTCAATTCTTAAAACGTCTAAATAATGTGTTTCCTCCAAACCTTTTCAAGTACCTGTGTGGGGCTTAAACTTAGTACTAAAGTTCCTCACATGCATTCCATTTGAGCCTTTACATTCTTTTCCGTTAAGGCTCCTTACTTTAAAAACAATACTTCTTGTGGCAATTATATCAGCTTGCAGGGTAAGTGAGTGGCAGGCACTTTCTAGCGGTCCTCCTCACACCATCTTTTATAAACATAAAGTTGTCCTTACGGTAAAACCCTCTTTTTTGCCAAAAAATGTCTCTGATTTTCACTGGTCACAAAAAATAACACTGCCTAATTTTTACCCTCCTCCTCACGCAAGTAAGGAAGAGGAATGGCTACATAGACTAGGCCTTAGAAGGGCTCTCAGCTTCTATATTTCAAGATTGGCAAGATTGCGCCAGTGTGACCAACGTTTTGTGGGATACACTGGCTGCAAATTGGGACTGGCAGTGACTAAGCAAATCATCAAACGATCATTTTGGCTATAACTGAATGTTATAGATTAGCTGGGAAAGATCCTCCAGATGGGCTGAGGGCTCCCTCAACCAGGGGCGTGGCGACTTCAACAGCACTTCAAAGGGGTGTCTCAGTGCAAGATATTTGCGCATCAGCAACATGGTCATCCATGCACACTAACATTATGCTCTAGATTCGACTTCTTCACAAGGGGGTCTTTTTGCTAAATCTGTACTTCATTCTGTACATGACTAATATTTCTGTACTCCCACCTCCGATACAAAACTGCTTTGGGAGTCTATCTAAGATGAGGAATACGTGGGAGGACACATTCCATTCAAAGAACAAGTTACTTACCAACTGTAACATTCTTTCAATTGGATGTTCTTCTCATGTATTCCTCATCGACCCTCCCAGCCTACCCCACAGTACAGTTTACGTGGTTTACACTCACAATTCCTTTAAGGCTGGGTCAAAAGAGGCACGCCATTAACTACAATCCATTTGCTACAATATACGAAAAAACAGAACTGAGGCCAACGGGCGCGCTCAAGGCATTTATACAGCGGATGACGTCGCGTTCGACGGATGCCGCCGAGGGACATCGACGCTGCAGCCTCGAGTGGAGCGCCCTCTGGTGGAGAGATTTTTTTTCTGAAGCAGCAAAGCTGAAGGTAAGGATATATCTAAGATGAGGAATACATGGGAGGAACATCCAATCGAAAGAACGTTACAGTTGGTAAGTAACTTGTTCTTCCCACTGTTTTATCACTGGAGTCTGCTTTCTACATATTAATGGATCAACGAACTTGGTTCCATTTTGATTTGGCCGTTATGATCTCTATCTTGGCCATAAAAATACATTTGGGCATGACTAATGGATGACTTAAATCCCACAGCCAACTCTGTTCAGGGGAATAACTAGCTGAAATGGGACTTCCATGTGCAGAATCAATAAGAAGCAAAAACGGGTATTGCATCAAGCATGCGTTGCAACAAAAGGTATCAGGACCAAACCACTCCCAGGGGAAACAACTGCATTTCACTATTGCACCTGAATCTCTGATCACCTATGATATGATACAATAGGTTATTTATAACACGCTTACTAGCCAGAGGTTTCTAAGCGCGGACCCAGGGATCGAACCTCTGTTGCTCCATGTTGTCTTTCTTCCAAGATGATTGTGTTGCCCCTGAGCTATCCTCCCGAGACTATCAAGCACCAGTTGTTATTGATTGGTTGGACCACTTTCTTATCCCTTTTTGACTTCTAACTTCCAGTTCTTTCTGTATGGGTCAACCAACTGTCTCGAAAAATCGCACATTGGAATACAGAATCTGTTTCCGTATCCACCTTGCAATAGGCTGTAATTTCAGTTACTACTTCTACATCGTACAATACCAACGTTTTATTTAATGATCTCCATAAAAATATCTCAGCATTTTATCCCCTGCTGAAAATATCTCAGCATTTGTTAATTCCGAAATTCTCCTTAAATGGAAAAGAAAGTATAATTCAAATAGAAACTTGCGGTATACTCCCGAATTGCATATTAATAAAAGGCAATCATGCAAGCTGGAAAAACCATGGAAAAAACTACAGACCGTAGATTCCCTAAAACAGCTAAATTCATCCTGTCAGCTGTGTAAAACACTGTTTACAAAGACCACACCTAACCTTTAAACAACTTCTATTCTGAATACTGGCTTTCATTCCTGAATACTTTTTCCACTGTACGACATTGTCTGCACTGTGTCTCAAATAATGTTCTGACATTTTCTTTAGACAAATGCTATGAAATAAGTTATTTTTTGCCTCTAAAGTAAGTCGGATTCATAACCAACTATGCCCTAGCATAGTCTTAGCTGATACCTGTTTGCTTTACTCTCAGCAATTACCTGCCTGGAGTCTCTTTCAACTTCTATTGCTTGAGGATCTATCGTCTATTTTGAAATCTGCTATAACCACATTTTACTTGGATGACTTAATTCCTGCAAAACTCTGAAAAGAACTACATCGCTCTTCTAAAATTGCTCTTCTGGAGCTTGTTCCTCATTGACTCAAAGCACTTTTCCCTCATGCTTAAAACAGGCCTTGTTACACCTATACTCAATAAACCATCATTAGATTTTGATGATTATGCTAATCTTAGGCCCAATAGTAGTCTTCCTTTTTTTGGGTGAGATCCTTGAAAATGTGTTTTCAAAATATTTAAATTACCATATCTCTGTCAACACCAGCTACTTCAATTATATCAATCTGGTTTTTGCCAATACCATAGTATGGAAACAGCTATACTTCTTCTGTTAGATGATATACTTAAAATAACAGATAACGGAAATGCATGCTTGCTGATTTTACCTGATCTATCAGCTGCATTTGATACTCTCAATATCCAAAAGCTGCTCTCGATTCTGGAAGATCGGATGAGCCATGAGGGCGAAGTTTTCACATGGTTTCAGTCTTACTTGACCTCCAGGTTCCAGTGTGTTGTATCAAAATCCAATAGATCATCATATATTCCAGTAACATGTGGAGTCCCCCAGGGGCCTATTCTTGTACTCACACTATTCCACCTTTATGCTGAGACACTGGGAGATACTGTCTCAAAATATAACATCAGCATACAACGGTATGCTGATCACACACTATTATGCTAATGGATGTCCACACCAAAAGATATTCTTAATGTAAAGAACTGTTTGACAAATACTTATGTTTGGATGACAGTGACTAAGCTCAAGTTGAATCAAAATAAAACAGAATGTATTCATTTTGCATCTCCCAAGCAGGATATAACTCATATATATCTCATTCACTGCCAAATATTGGGGCTTCTTGATTGTTACAAAATGATCTTTAAAATATCACATCGAGAAAAAGGTTAGAGTAGCAAATTATAAACTCTCGCTGTTAAGGAAGCTTACACTTTATATACCTCACACTTTATTTCGTACTGTTCTTCAAGCATTGGTCCTGTCCGACATTGATTGTTGCAATGCCATTCATGTGGGGGTTGCTAAGAATGCCCTTTGACCTTTAAAATCAGTTTTTCACTCTGTAGTTCGACTGGTCTATCTATATAAAAGTCAAAATGTGTTTGTTTGTGGCAGGATTTGTGGCTAAGCGGTGTTCCTTATACAATTCCACACATCCCTTTTCATTTTTTTCCATTTCATTTGTTTGTTTCTTTTTCGATTTTCTTCGGGTTTTTTTCTTCGTCAATTTCATCTTAATTTTGATTCGTCCTCCTGATCATTTTGTCCATTAGTGTTGTCAGTTGTGTAAATGTCTGTTTTAAAGAAGCCTTCCTCAGCAATTTACGCGACGTGTATAATTTCTTCCATCATGGACTGCAGCGATTTTTCTCTTGTGTTTAATATGTTCTGCTGTTGTATATCCATTCCTAATGACATGCCATTGTTGTTTAAAGTTTTCAGTTGCTGGTTGGATCCTGTCCATTTCACATTTAACTCTTTTACGGCCGAGGATGTGTTGTACTTTCGGTTTTCATTTTGATTAATTCGTCTTCCATCGATGAATTTATGGATACTTTTACTCCTACCAGTGAACTGTGATTCCCTTGGTAAGTTCCACGCGAATTCCAGTGTGTGTTTGTACCTCCCCTTTTAACATTTCAAAGAAATTCACCAGGGAACTTAATACATAGTTGCGGGCTGACAAGGTTGAATCTTCTGCCTCCTTTGTGTTTATGATATTCTTTTGAAAATCAGTTATTTGTTTGGTCGTGTGTTGAACTGTGTTCACTTTGTGTTGGACTGGTTGCAAATATTACGGATTGAGAGATTGCGTTTAATGCATAGGATGAGTGAAGCAAAATGTGTGAGTTAGCTGAATTGCGCTCTGCCAATTTATGTGCATGTACTATTTGAACAGGGACGCCTGTCTTGATTGTTGATGTTGTTCGAGTGGGCGTTAGACCTTCTACGTCCTCTAGCTGGCCCACATCGCTTAAGCTGCGGCATCTGCGTTTTGGAAAGAATTCCATTATTGTTCTTTTCAAGGTCGCTGCTGTCAATGTATATTCTGCATTCTTAAACTGTGTGTCCTTAGAATGTAAAAAATGTGGTATTGATTGCTTTAAGCCCTCTGTTAATTAGCCCTGAGGTAGGGTACCTGTGTATCTTTGACGTGATGCATCATTTGAGGTTCTTCAAGATCATTTTGTGTTTCATGGTTGATGGGTGTGCTCTTCCATTGACTATTATGATCAGCTTTTCCACAGTTAGTTGCCTGTTATTTGATATAACTCTGGGCCTTTGAGATCATCCCAGAGTGACCCACTTCTAGATTGTACATACGCGCCATCTTGAATTGATCACCGTTATTTATTCTTTGTGCGGGTCTGTGCTCCTTTACTAGCTACTAGAAGTTTGCACCTCTTGTGCCTTATTCTGGAACAACAGCCTCTGTCTTGCAAAGTCTGCCCCTTGATTCTCAATTCTGACAGTCGGTGCATCTGTTAAGTCGTTAGATCTGTTAATTTGCTTTGGGAGAGCAACAGGTTAGGGGCAAGGGGTCATAGGTCTTTTACCCGCAGTCACCCTTGAAGGAGTCAGTAGTAAGCCCCTTTTTCGAGGGGATTGGGTCCTCCGACGTATTCCATATCTATGACAGTAATCACTACAGCTGTGCTGCTTCGGAAAATCTTTCGGTGTGTGCGTCCTGCGTCGATGGCGTCAATACGGCGCCCTCAAGGACCTCCTCCGACGGCCGACGTCACTTGATGTTATAAGTAGGACGCACGACGCCCGTAGCCTCATTTCCGTTTTTTCCGCGAACGTGTTCGCTTCGGAGATCTCGGCACGCCTCGACTCTTTGGAGTTTCTGTTCTTTCGGTTCTTCGAACCTTTTCGTTTATGAAGTTAAAGTCCTTCATGATGTCTACCTCTTCTGCGTCCGGGCTTCAAGAAGTGCGGGGACTGCGGGTCCAAGATGTCAGTGACGGACTCGCACGACGCCTGCCTCTGGTGCCTCGGGGAGGCCCATGACACAGATGATTGTGTCGACTGCCAGTCGCTTATGTCCAAAGCCTTGCAGGAGCGCAAGAAGAAACTGTTGGTCGGTAAGGTGTCCAAGCCCTGGAAGTCCAGGTCTGCGGGGCTTTGGACGGACGATTCGAGGGGCGACTCTGCATCGTTGTCGGAAGTCCAGTGGGTCTCGGTCCGGAGTGGGTCCCGCCACTCCTCTGCCTCTTTGAGGCACTTCCGGAAGCGCCGTCATCGGTCGCCTTCCCTGTCCTCATCCGAGGACTCCGCCCATCGGCGGGTCACTTATCACACCAAGCATGCGACGCCGGAGGAATGGGCTTCCTTCGGTAAGAAAATGCTAGCGATTCTCGAAAAGCAGGGCACTGGTCCGTCAGCGCCTCCAAGTGGGGTCGGTCGTGATCAGACTCGAGATACCGCTCGTACGCCTTCGGGCTTGGGTGGTCGGCACGATTCGCGGGAGCGGTCCCGCTCGGACAAGGGGAATCGTTCTAGTCACACCCGTTCCAGGTCCCGGTCCTCGACATGCTCGAGACCGTGTGAGCCTGTGATGTCTTCGAGGAAGACGTCGATGCCTGTGGCACAGAGGTCGTCGAGGGACTCTCAAGGCTCCGCCTCCGAAGAAGTCGTTGATGCCATCGGCGCCCAGGATGTCGAGGGACACGCTCGGGGCTCCGCCCTCGAGGCCAGTGTCGACGCCATCGATGCTGTCGGCGCCGCGTTCGGTGTCGATGCCGATTCACTCGACGCCTTTCGAGGCTGTTTCAACGGGGGTACCCCGGGGCACGGTGGAACCCCCTAGAAAGGATCTGGCCAAGGTCAAGCATGGCTTTGTTCCCCATTCTGTGCCCTCTTTCTGCCATCTTGAGTACATTTCGGAGGTGAATGAGGGCTCTGATGATGGCATGGTTCCTGATACGGTGCCAGCTGAGATTCTCTCGGGCCATAGCCAGATTGAGGACCTGCGTCAGTCCCTGCACGACGCTAGTGATCTGGATACCTCTCCGGAGGTGGAGTTTTGTAGGCCTGAGCCTGGCACCCATGCTGACTCCTCGTACCGGCGCCTTATGTATAGGGTCACCGAGTACTTGGGGTGGTCTGCTCCCCCAGGGGATTTTCTTCAGGATGACCTCACGGATATCCTCGACCAAGGTCCACTAAATGACCCGGTACTGCCGTTCCATATGGCTCTACAGAGGAGGGTGGCGGCTTGGACTGCCCCGGAGAGTCTCCCGGCAGTGGGCAAGTCTTTGCCGCGAAAATACCTCGCAGCCAGTAGCGACCCCTGCTACTTGACCAAGCACCCCACTCCGGAGAGTTTGGTGGTGCAGGCGGCTACGGCCCCAGAAAAGCAGGCGTCATATCCTACCATCCCTCCTGATGGGGACGACAAGCGTTTTGATGGTTGGGCGAAGAAAGTGTTTTCTTCAGGGGGTATGGCTCTTCAGGCGGCAAACTCCGTATGTGCCTTGTCAAGTTTCACGCACACTCTGTGGAACTGTGTTTCCTTAGTGGCTGAACATATTCCCGAAGGGGACGAACAGGATGTTTTTTTTGCTATGGTCCAGGATGGCAAGGATGCCATGTGTGTGGCCATTCAGTCGGGTTTGGACATGGCATATTGCGTCAGCCGGTCCATGGCGGCGAGCACCGTAATACGCAGGTTTGCGTGGTTGCGGAAGTCGGGGTTTGCTCCTGATGTGCAGGCCCGGCTCCTCAACATGCCTTTTGACGGTGAACATCTTTTTGGCAGCAAGGCTGACGAGAGCCTTGAGAGGTTGCAGACCTCCAAAGCTGCAGCGAAGTCGTTGGGCGCTGCAATTCGCCAACCTCTGCCTTTTCGTCCTAGGGGACAGCAATGGAGGGGAAGTTCCTTTCGTTATTACTCTTCCTTTGGTAAAGCGAGAGGAGCTGCCAGTCAAAGGGGCCACCGTAGGAGGGCAGAGGTAGAAAGCAGGGTACTCAAGGTGCCAAGGCCACTCGGGCAGTTGCATCTTTGCCCTCAGGCATCGCAGCCGCTTCAGCTCAGTCATGAGGCCATATCCCATGGTTTGCCGGTTGGGGGAAGGCTGGCGCAGCATCTTGTCGAATGGCGTGCCATTACTTCAGATTTGTGGATTCTGGAGATCATAGCCCACGGCTGCTGTCCTCCCTTTCGGCAGAAGCCTCACGACAATCCACTGGGGAATCTCTCGTTGCAGAGTCCGGATCCGCTCCTTGTGCAGGAGGTTCGAGCCCTGCTGGAGAAAGGCGCCATAGAACTGGTGCCTGTAGCGGAGAGGAACAAGGGATGGTATTCCCCTTGTTTTTTGATTTCCAAGAAAGACGGGGGATTCAGACCCATCATGGACTTGCGCGGTTTGAACATACTCCTCAGGAAGGACAAGTTCAAGATGGTTACTCTTTCTCAAGTCCTCCAGGCCCTTCAACTTCAGGACTGGTTGGTGTCTCTCGACCTCAAGGGCGCTTATTTTCATGTGCCAATCCATCCAACGCACAAGAAGTACCTGAGGTTCGCGGTTGGCGACTCGCACTTTCAGTTTCGGGTCCTGCCGTTCGGATTGACCTCCATCCCGAGGGTCTTCACCAAGCTCATGGTAGTGGTGGCAGCGCATCTCAGGAAAGGGGGGATTCACGTCTACCCCTACCTGGACGATTGGTGCCAGAAGTCTCAGTCCTCCGGCAGGATGTCGGACCCTGTACAGGTGCCGTCCTCGGTCGCCCAGGACCTTCTGTGGTGGGCTGTCAAAGGCAATCTGATGAAGGGGGCTCCATTTTGGCTACCCTGGCCGGAGGTGACGATCGTGACAGATGCATCCCTCACGGCATGGGGAGGTCATGCCAACGAGTTGACAGTCGGCGGTCCTTGGTCTCTGTTGGAGTCCAGACTCCATATCAATCTGTTGGAGCTGAGGGCCGTCAGGCCTGCCCTGAAGGCTTTTCTGCCGACTGTGCGAGGAAAGAATGTCCTGATCCTGACAGACAACACAGTGGCCATGCACTACCTCAACAAAAAGGGGGGGGGACAGGGTCACTTCCTCTGTGCAGGGAGGCGATGCAGCTCTGGTTCTGGGCAATCCAGCAGGAAGTTTCGATCTCGGCAGTTCATCTGGCCGGAGACGAAAACGTGACGGCGGACGCTCTGAGCAGGCAGAGCGCGATCTCTCACGAGTGGGAGTTGGCTCAGGAGATTATCCTGGAGATCTTTGCCCTTTGGGGGACCCCTCAAGTGGATCTCTTCGCCTCCAGTGTCAACCGGAAGTGCGAAAGGTTCTGCTCGTGGGAATTTCCTCCAAGAGGAGCCTTA
This sequence comes from Ambystoma mexicanum, assembly GCF_040938575.1. Taxonomy (NCBI): domain Eukaryota; kingdom Metazoa; phylum Chordata; class Amphibia; order Caudata; family Ambystomatidae; genus Ambystoma; species Ambystoma mexicanum. The sequence goes on along the minus strand of NC_090921.1, from coordinate 246,347,076 downwards.
GGAGACGCCTTCTCCTAAGGCTGGTGGAGTGGTCATTCCCACTAGTTTACGCATTTACTGCAGTCCCCGTCATCCCGCAAGTGCTGCAGAGGTTACGAAGGTTCGGTTCCCGGATGATCCTCATTGCTCCGGCATGGGCCCGGAGGACGTGGTACCCGGACCTTCTCGACTTGTCCATCTGCCCTCCACGTCGTCTTCCCTACCGAGACAATCTGCTCTCACGGGAGGGGGGTCAGGTTCTCCATCCAGAGGTCAGATCCCTCAACCTTCACGCTTGGTTTCTGAAAGGTTGAAGTATAAGGATTGGGACCTCCCTGAAGACGTGATGGAGGTGTTGCTTTCGGCCAGAAGGCCCGCAACAAAGTCCCTGTACCGTTACCGTTGGAGAAAGTTCTGTGACTGGTGCAGGGTTAAGAATGTAGATCCGTTTTCATGTGACATTCCTGTGGTTCTGTCTTTTTTGCTTTCTTTAGCCCACAGGGGCTTGCAAGTGGGTACCATTAAAGGTTACCTGGTGGCGCTGTCCATATTTAAGCGCTTGTCCGAACAGTGTTCTTATTTTAAAATCCCTTTAATTTCTCAGTTTCTAAAAGGGCTCACTAATGTGTTCCCTCCGTCACCTTTCCAGGTGCCCGGTTGGGATTTGAACCTTGTCCTCAAGTTTCTGATGGGTGCTCCGTTTGAGCCTTTGCATTTGTGCCCTTTGAGACTGTTAACTCTTCAAACTGTATTTTTGGTTGCGGTAATTTCCACTCGCAGAGTGAGTGAGTTACAGGCACTTTCAGTTAAGCCACCCTTCACTGTATTTCATAAGGACAGGGCTGTCCTTAGAGTTTGTCCTTCCTTTCTTCCGAAGGTGGTGTCCGAATTTCATTTAGGCCAGAAGGTTATTCTTTCAGCATTTTATCCTCATCCGCATCCTGGTAAGTAAGAGGAGAGGCTCCATAGGCTTGATCCTAGGAGAGCTTTAAGCTTTTATATTTCACGCATGTCCCGGGTCAGTGTGGACGATCAACTCGTCATTGGTTACGCTGGAAAGCGTTTGGTACAAGCTGTGACCAAGCAGACTTTGTCTTGCTGGATTATTCTGGCAATTTCTGAATGTTACCGCTTGGCGGGTAAGGACCCACCGGTCGGCTTGCGGGCCCATTCTACCAGGGGTATGGCTGCCTCTACTGCCCCACAGAGGGGTGTTCCTATTCGTAACATCTGTGATGCAGCCACCAGGACTTCGGTCCATACTTTTGTACGTCACTACTCCCTCGATTCCATCCGTGGGCAGGATCTGGCCTTTGGCAAGGCGGTCCTTTGCTCTGCAATTTGATTGGGCATTCTAAATTTCTGTATTCTAAATTCTTTTCCCACCTCCTTGCATTGGTACTGCTTTGGGAATCTGTCATAGATATGGAATACGTCGGAGGACCCAATCCCCTCGAAGAACAAGTTACTCTCTTACCTAGTAACGTTCTTTCGATGGGATAGTCCGATGATGTATTCCATATTGCTCCCTCCCTGCCTTCCCCTCTACAGAATTCCTTATGCGATTGCAGCTTACGTTTCCGCAATGCTTTGTGTGGTCAGACTGGCAGAAGACTGGTGCCACACGTTCTGGGAAAAAACTACAACTGAGGCTACGGGCGTTGTGCATCCTACTTATAACATCCAGTGACGTCGGCCATCGGAGAAGGTCCTCGAGGGCGGTGTATCGACGTCATTGACGCAGAACGCAGACGCTGAAAGATTTTCCGAAGCAGCACAGCTGTGGTGATTACTGTCATAGATATGGAATACGTCGTCAGACCATCCCATCGAAAGAACGTTACCAGATAATAGAGTAACTTGTTCTTCCCATTCACGTTCTCTTTCGTAACTATGATCGCATTGTGATTCTGCGTCTTGTACAAGGATACGAGGGTGAGGGGATCCAGCGAGGAACCACTTGGTACTTCCTACTATTATTACCTTCATGCGTTATTAATGAGCTCTAGGTGCTAAGAGGAATTGGAAGGTGCCCCATGCCTAAGCCCAACACTGGCTCCCTTAGCCGAGCGCGACTGTATCACACACTAATTTAGTATTGTGTGACAAGGGAACAGGGAAAGAGAGGAGAGAGAGGGGATGGGCAGGGAAGGACAAGGCTTATCTTCACGTTAGTGTTCGATTTGTGCTTGAGTTTACAATGTTTTTCCAAACACAAGTTCAAGTATAGGTGCTCACGGCGTCCTCACTTCATTTCATATCTACTTCGTGTGTGCATTAAAAAAAATAACATATAGTTTACAGTGCCACCTTTCCACCTGCCGAACTGCTAAACCGCTCACTTATGCTCACTTGTGCTATAAGCGTGAGGTAGCAGAATAAATAGAAGGTCCAAGCAAGGTGTCCTCTGTAGTGCCTGAATTAAAGCCTGAAAAAGATAAAGCTGGAAAGCAGAAATCTGCTGCAAAACCGCTCCCTTACACTCACTTGTGCTGCTAGGACCCTCCAGACATGGAAAACATTTGTTTGTGGTTTTGTGGCTTGGCAAAGAGTTGCTCCTTATACAATTCCACTATGTTTCACCAATCTGCACCAAATTTTGCATAGTTCCCTGTTAGGACCCTCCGGACATTACTGGCTACATGAGTTTGGCATTCCACCCCATTCCTTGGATTTCAACACAAGTCAAAATGTATGGGTTTGTTGCTTTGCGAAGCATTGTTCCTTATACAATTCCACACCGTTTCACCAATCTACACAAAATTTTGCATAGTTACCTGTTAGGGCCTTCCGGACTTTACTGGCTACATGATATTTGGACACCCCACCCCGTTACCTGGATTTCAGCAGAAATCAAAATGTGTGGCTTGACGAAGCGTTGTTCCTTATACAATTCCACACAGTTTCACCAATGTGCACCACATTTTGCTTATTTACCTGTTAGGACCCTGTGGGTATTGCTAGCTACATGACATTTGGACACCCCACCCCATCCCCTGGATTTCAGCACCTTCACACATGAGAAGGTTGCCTTAAATCAGCGAAACATCAATGTGGTCGTAGAAGGACACGAGGAACAAAACTCAAGGTCCAGGCCATAGGGTGCATGATTTCCAAGATATTTGCGCCTCAATGCACTGCAACAGGTGAGGAGAAAGTACAGAAGGTTCCAGTATGCAGCAGCACACCAACTCTCGTCTCCCCCCAACGTCTGAAGTGAATCGGAACAGCGATCCAACAGGATCAGTGTTATCACTATGAACGGGTACTTCTGCTAGCTCTTGATAAAAAGGAAATTTGATCATATATTCCCAATTTTATTGACGTTCCATGGGCTTCATTTTTGACCCTCTTATAATTCTTTGAAAGTGTGATAGCTGTTGGTTAAACCGCGGCTATCACACTTGCATTTCAAGCCCCCAAACGGAAATGCTTTTTTTCTTGGGCATTTCACCAAGATGGGGATCTTTAATGGCCCATCTCTGTGAAATGCACCTGTCATACATATGCAATGGGGCTGGACAGTGCATCTTTGCACCATTATACAGCCCCTGCTGAAATTTGTAGGTGACCTTTGAGAATAAGATTACATGCGCATTTCAGCAATGAGCGCAAATGAAAAAAGGGCATCCTCTGTGCTTTATTCATTTGTGATCATTTTTGGGAATCTGACCCACAGCCTTTATTTACTGGTATGATGTGCAATTAGATGAATAAAAAAGCCTTGTGGCAAATGGTTGTTTCAAGATATAAGCATGGATATGCAAGGAGTTGTCGTTGACAGAGCTCACAAATCGTCCTATGTCAAACCCCAGGAGCTCACCTAAGCATGTTATTTTTTCTTTGCATTTGGGAACTGAATTTTTGAGAACCAAAACTAGAAAACGCCTGGTTTGGATGAGCTAGTCATACCTGACATGGGACAGCTTGCGAGTTATACAATGGCCTTTTAACAATGCACATTCGTCTACACTGATCAAAGCTTTTAAGGGGCATCGTGTGTTATGAAGCCCCCTCCCCACTTCCTCTTCAAACAAACCCAATAATGAGGATGCGGATCCGGTGAGTGCCTAAATGCAAAGAGAGGCGCGTTGCTCTTTTCGGCTTAGACCTGCTTGGGAAGTTGCTCGTAATCCCTTTTCTCCCTAAATGGTTCAAAGATACTTGGGAGGGAGGATTTAGCTCCCAGCCCGAACTCGTTTAATTACATCCAAGCCACAGATTGAGGTTTAAAAGAGAATTACTTATTTCAAGCGACCTCTGCAGCTGGGCTCGGATTCCCGCCCCCAGAAACGAAGCAGGAAACTTGCGCTATAGACCAACTATTTATAGGTAGCAGAAGAAAACATGTCAATGACACCAACAGCCAACATGTAAATGTCTGGTATTATACATTGCGCCCGAATATAATAGCATGTAATAGTAGACTTAAAATAATGTTTACATCATTAGAAAAGTCGTACTATTATTATAATTCTGAAGTTTTTACATTAGTTTGAGAATCACCTAGGTGTGACGTCACAATTAGCAGGTTACATTTTACGTTTTTTCGTTGCAATGTCATATCTGGACGATAATCCTTTGCAGACCTTGGGGGTTACATCCCCACACTATGGACTTAAAAAGTCAGGGTGCACTAACTCAGACAGCTGAATTTTCCCAAAACAAGACATCTCTTATAAACGCTGTGACATTTTTCAAACTTCAAGACACGTGTTGAGCACTTCAAAAAGAGAACACCCCTTATGAAGCATATTTTAATTGTTGGGGGCAGGAAATGTGTTGCACTTAATGTTTTGTGGGTGGCAGAAATGTGTCGCACTTAAATGGATTGTTGTGGGTAGGAAATGTGTTGCTCCTAACTAACAGTAGTAAACACTCACCATTATACATACTCACCCTCAAACACTGTTCTAAACACAACCATAAATCAACCCCATCACAAACCGTTCACACTTCACAATACCTAACACTAAACCAAACCATGCACAATCATGATGAAACACCACATGACGGCTACCAACAGAAAACGCGCCAATGCTCAGTGACCGGTTTCTCCTCACTGAAGTTGCCAACAGCACATCTAAACTCTCTTGCTGCTCTACCTCTTAATCCCACTAACAAACCACCCCAACCATCCTTCCATTGCAGATCCGCCAGAGCGCCAGGAGACCATGCAAGTGGCAGTGGTGTGCGGTACAAGACTAGCATTAACATATTTTAAAAGTTATAAGAATTCACTTTTGATCTCCATGTGCAAGATCCATCTTCAGTGGCAGCTGGTCTGTTGGGATGTAAGGGTGCCTGCCGCCAGGCCCTATTTTAGGTTAAAAGATGTGAGTTTTGATCAAAATATTGAAACTTTTTATCTTTCACCTACACTAGTGCAGACAGAGTTCACCCTGTCTGGGCATAACAGTGCTGCAGGACTAGACTCTTCTTCTGAGCAGCGTGTCCCTGTTATGTGTACTTCATTATGTACACTAACGCTTGAATATTATGTAGCTTACTTTCAGTACGCAGCCTGAAGGATTCCATGCAGAAGCTGTAGAATGCAATATTGAGAGGCTGGTGGGGGGATATAGCTTTGCTGCTTCTCATCTGAGCTCAAGAAAGTACGGATGACTTACAGGGGGGTAGACACACTCATGTAGATGCAGGGATTGGACCATATGGGTCAGCATGTGCCAGGGATCGGAGGCAGTGACCAGGTAAATGTATAAACGTGTGTGTGGGAGGTTGTGTAAATGTGTGCGTGCATGCAAGGGGTTGTCTGTGAGTGCATAAGAGTGTGCATGTGAATACTTACAGCAGTATAAAGGTGCGAACAGGTGTGAGCAAAGTTTTTATGTGTGCGGATTGGTTGGTAGAAGAGGGCTGATTATTCCGGTCAGGAGGGGAAAGGAACTAGGCACTGGCAGTGAAACTTGGCAGCCAGCAGATATACATTTCTTCTTCTGGTTGTGCATTATTGCGTTATGGGCAAAAACAAGTTTTCTGAGTGTGTCTTTAGGTGAGACAATTGCATATATTAGCACAGCCATCATGGACATGTTTTGTTATACTGGTATTATTATTGCATTGTGGTTGAAGCGAATATTAACTTGTTCTTACGCGGGGATACTGGCATTTATTGGTGCAGCAAGCATGGACATGTTTTCTTACTGAGGAATTACTGCATAAGTACACATGCTTTGGCATGTCCATTATGCAGTAATTCTGCAGTAAGAAAACACGTCCATCCATGTCTACACAGCTATCCTGAACCTGTTTTGTTACCCTAGCATTATTACTTAATTTTAGTCAAAGCCAATATGAGTGTGTTCTTATGTGGGGGCCAAGAGAAGTGTGTGATGGATTGATATCTGCAAAGACATAAAACATAAAATTAAGTGTGGATAAGTCTGTTTCTGAAATGGCAGTCTAGTTATTAGACCCCCCCCTTTCATAGATACTCAATGCCAAAATGATAGTTTGTACTTTAACGAGCCTCCTGGCATTTACATTGCCTGCTCTGTAGCGGCACAGCAGGTTCAGAGGTCATCTGTGCATCCCTGACAGCTGCTAGGACACAAAGCCCCTACAGACAGAGGTATCATTTTAACTATTTGTACTTTAGATCTGAATTCTGATAATTGTATATCTTAAACAGCCTGGTGGCATGTCAATCATTTTATAAAAGCCATGCTGATTGTGGCATGGCAGCTGCCAAGGACATACAGTTGTACAGCCACACCAGTTTGATATCACACAAGTGTCAACTCTTTGAACAGGGCTTAACTATGACAAGACAGATATCTATAAGTGCCTAGGTTTTCTGTCCCCACAGCTGTCCTGTAGAAAATAGCCAGCATGCAGCCCCTTTGATTCTTCAGCAGGAAGTGTCACATATTCCCCAGACCATATACATTTTCTGCAGGAGGTCTACTGGCATCAGTGCTTCAGTGACAGCACTGTCATAACAAAGCTAGCCTCATACCAGAGTGCTGATCACTGGAGATCCTTTGATGCTAGCAGGCATGGGAAGGGAGCAGGGTTGGAGTAGCCAGAGATGGAAGGTAGGCCTGGTGGAAGCGCCCTGCTGCCTTGCTTTCTATTAGGGTACTCTTCCTTTTCCTGTTCTCTTCATTTACTGCAATTAAGGTACTCTGGGTGTGATGTCATAAGGCAAAGAGCATTTGTTACAACAACAGGGATCGGACCCCTTACAGCAGACTTGCTTAGACCAAACTCCTGTTTCTGTTTACCTTGAAAATGAGAGTACACTGCATCATTCTTAGAGTCATCTGTGGAGTTCTACAATGATAAGAAGATACTGATCTGGATATCTTTTGGGGATGCTGTCTATTCCTGAGTCCTCTGCCAGGTAAGTGAAGACAGAAGGCATCAAGGTAGAGGTATGCTCTGCCCCCTAACTATGCCCATGGAACTGGTAAGGGGTGGCTGCTTTTGGATTATGGCCTTTCTGAGGCTGCACTGGAACCAATAACCTGTCAGTGGAGGTGAAAAATAACCCTGTAGTGCTAGCCAGGTTCCCTGGAGAGTGGGTGCAACAGAAGGACTCACACTGACATGGAACCTTAGGATTGGGACACCCAGCAACTGCAGAATTAAAGAAGTGACCCCTGGAACCGCTTGCATCTGCCTGGATGCTGATTCGGGCACCTACAACACTGTCAAAGCTGCAGCACGGCAACCTCTGGAATTATCCTTGACGCTCAACTTCCTCTGTATCTCCAAGGTTGCTCAACGCCAAAGCTATGCCGTCTTTGTAACTCAGACTCACTGAGTCTTTTAGCATCCCCAACTCGACACCACTGCCTGGTCACCAGCTTCTTCGAGCTCCAAACAGATGCAGCTTTAGTTCGCCAACACCATGTTGAGCTAGCCGAGCCTGCTCACCCCAGGAGGCAAGTCTCTGTTTTTCTGTCCCTGAGGTCACTGAGTCGTCCAGCACTGCCGCCCTGACACTGCCCACCCTTCCAGCGTCTTCGACCCACAAGCCGAGGCCCTTGTTGAACATCATTGCGTTGTTGGACATATCACCTCCATTCCATGACTCGACCACAGCATGGTCACAGGTGCCCAGACTCCTGGCTCGATAATGAAAAGCCTGGCTAACCCCTGTTGAAACCCAAAGACAGGATTTAAGGTACTGTGAAGAGGCCTTGTCCCTCTAATGCACTCTGTGGGAAAATAGTGACTTTAAGCCCCCGGCCTCCTTTTCTGCCTTGTTCTTACAAGACAATCTTGAACATTGACATTGTGCCAATTTCTTGCCTGAACACCAAAGCTTATCTACGCAGAGTGCCATTATGTAACAGTCTGCATTTTCTATGTCTCTTAACAGTGGTCGGCTTTTGTTAATGTTTTCAGTTAGTTGATTATATTTTTATTGTTTTAAGTATATATTTGTATAGAACATTGATTGGACATTGTTTTATTTTGGAGATGTTGTACTTACGTTGTTTGGGTTGCTCCTATTATCAGATCACACACCTCCTGAAAAGGTATATCATGCCATCAGCCCATTTTACCGCAAAAGACGAAGGAGTTTATATCATCTGCTGGTTTAGTAGTAGTGTGGGGCTGAGAACAATTCTCAGCTCCACATAAATACTTAGCCAATACTCATCCCTGTACATCTGCAGAACACCACTTGTTTCATCACAAAGTGTGTTCTTGAACTTACAATACTGGAATTATTGGGCAAAGCCAAGAAATCTTTCTTCTCAAAGTGTCTGGCAGTACTGTCCATAGGAATTTTTTGGTGGACAGAAATCCTAGGTGTGTGCTTAAAGTATTGCCATTATGGGACAAAGCCAAGAAAAGAGTGACCAGCTTCTTCGAGCTCCAAACAGATGCAGCTGTAGTTCGCCAACACCATGTTGAGCTAGCCGAGCCTGCTCACCCCAGAAGGCAAGTCTCTGTTTTTCTGTCCCTGAGGTCACTGAGTCGTCCAGCACTGCTGCCCTGACACTGCCCACCCTTCCAGCGTCTTCGACCCACAAGCCGAGGCCCTATCACCTCCATTCCATGACTCGACCACAGCATGGTCACAGGTGCCCAGAATCGTGGCTCGATGCTGAAAAGCCTGGCTAACCCCTGTTGAAACCCAAAGACAGGATTTAAGGTACTGTGACGAGGCCTTGTCCCTCTAGTGCACTCTGTGGGAAAATAGTGACTTTAAGCCCCCAGCCCCCTTTTCTGCCTTGTTCTTACAAGACAATCTTGAACATTGACATTGTGCCAATTTCTTGCCTGAACACCAAAGCTTATCTACGCAGAATGCCATTATGCAACAGTCTGCATTTTCTATGTCTCTTTACAGTGGTCGGCTTTTGTTAATGTTTTCAGTTAGTTGATTGTATTTTTATTGTTTTAAGTATATATTTTTATAGAATATTAATTGGACATTCGTTTATTTTGGAGATGTTGTACTTACGTTGTTTGGGTTGCTGCTATTATCAGATCACACACCTCCTGAAAAGGTATATCATGCCATCAGCCCACTTTACCACAAAAGACGAAGGACGTATATCATCTGCTGGTTTAGTAGTAGTGTGGGGCTGAGAACAATTCTCAGCTCCACACAAATACTTAGCCAATACTCATCCCTGTACATCTGCAGAACACCATTTGTTTCATCACAAAGTGTGTTCTTGAACTTACAATACTGGCATTATTGGGCAAAGCCAAGAAATGTTTCTTCTCAAAGTGTCTGGCAGTACTGTCCATAGGAATTTTTTGGTGGACAGAAATCATAGGTGTGTGCTTAAAGTATTGCCATTATGGGACAAAGCCAAGAAAAGAGTGATTTTTACAGTGGCTGCAGTACTGGCTGTGGGCTTTTTGGACAAAGCCATCATGGATGTGTCGTTACAATTGGCCTGGGCAAAGCAGATCCGAATTTGCTCTTATGGGAACCTGCTGAAACGCATTGTGGTCACCTTGATTCTGAAAATGCTTCGGAAAATCTACTGTTGTTGACTTGACATCTATCTATTTGATTTTTTAATGTTCTACCTTACAAAATATTTTGTAAATTGGGTGGCTTTTTATTCAATTTTTCATAGAAAGTGTACTGAAAATGCTCCATTTTAACACATGTTTACCCCTGCTCTCTCCCGCACTCAGCTTCTGCGACAAAGCAAAGTATTTACACCCCCAATGAAAAGAATCACCAACTGACATTGGCCGATCTAAGGATTCTTGGGGCTCGTGCACAGAAATATTTTGGGCCCCCCAAAAAAACTAGGAAATGACGGAATGGCATTTCGTTCACCACCAGTGCACACATACATGCAAGACAGAGCTCACATAGCTACGTGCTTATGAACATATGTTACTGCACAGGCCTAAACATACACTCTCCGTAGGTAGATAGAGAACATGTGTAAGGAGCATTAGGTGTGTTGGTCACTGGTGTTGCTAGGGCGGGAGATGCGGGTGCCAGTGCCCCCCCTCTGATATCCCGTCCCCCCCCTTGTGCCCCTCGTACCTAAGGCAAGGAGTGACTGCTCTCTCTTTGTGATGTTATTTGTGACACTCACTGAGGCAAATGTCTGCAGATCACACGGCAATACTCATTTTGTCTCAAAGCGAGCAGTGATCGAGCAACTTGCAGCCCCTCCCTTCAGAATGAAGTCCACGAAAGTGCTAATGATGGGTCATTAGTCACTGAATGGTTTTGTGCCTGCATTCTGATGGAAGGGGAGGTAGAGTGGGGTGTGGGTAGTTGGTGTGCACAGAAGACTCTCTGCAGGAGTGCTTGTGATGTCACACATTACCTATCATAGGTGCCCCACCCCCACTTTTGTCTGTGGCCCCCCTACTTTTGCCCCTCCTAAATGTGATTCCTGGCGACGCCACTGGTGTTGGCTACCCACAAGTGGCAGGATAAAGACATAAAATGAGTCATTTTAATTATTGCCCGCTGTGCATTATATATTTCTTGCAGTTGCTTGTGAGAACTAATCAGGGAGTGTATTGCCCCTAGTTTGAGTCAAACCCAGAAAAAGAAAAGCTGAAAGTTGCTGCGGTGTGTTGATTAATATAGCGTGAATGATCATTCATGCCAACATAATCAACTGCTTCATTTAGTAAGATGCTCATTCGGTCTTATCTTTTCTTTGCAATCTGAAATTTGTAATTTCAACTGACAGGTTCCAAAAGTGAAATCATTGTCTAACCTTGTTGGGGAGAATTCTCATTTCCGTGCTAATTCCCTTCAACCTTAGAGACCCCCAGCTCTTTTGCTGGACTTTAGGACTTTTTAATTTTAACCCTGGAGGAGCGAGTGAGCTCTTTTTTCACTCTCTCATGTATTTTATTAAACAGGCAAACAAAAGCGAGTATGTCTGAGTAATCTACAACAGTACAATTGCAATTAACTTATCAACCCCCTTTCCATACCCACTCCCTCCGAGACAGGTTTGGCACATTTGAAGTTCATTGACATGGATGGGTTTGCACATTGCGGTGGGATGCAGTTCGAATGTTTAAATGTTTGTTATTGCGCTTATGACAGGTTCTTATCCGGATGATCTGTTTGGTGAGTTCTGGTCTGTTATCGAATGTTGCTAGCTTTGTACCTCAATTATCTAAGTGATTTCTTCCCGGTTCGGGGGCGTACTGAGCTGCAAAGACGCACCAGAGTTGTTCTTGTTGGGCAGCTCTTTCGTGGAGAGCAGCTGTGATTTTCTCCATCGTGTATATATTTGTGGCTACTCCGATCCATTCCTTTTTTGAGGGTGGTTTTGGTGCTTTTTGATCACAATGCACGCTTCCGCTGCTAGTAGTAGTGGGGATACTATTCCCTTTGTTCTAACTACTTCTTATTCGTCCTCATATTGGCCAAACAGAACTAGGAGAGGTGTTGCTTTCCTCGCAATTCCGTCGATCTGTTTAATCCAGCCTAGTACTTCTTCCCAGTAGATGCATACTTTAGGACAATCCCACCACATATGCCAGCAGTTGGCATTTCGAAGGGATTGTGTCCTCCGACGTATGCCTTATCTTTGATAGATCAGCTTGCTGGCCTCGCAATTTTTTTTTCAGTAGAGGGCGCAGAGCGTCAACGTCCCTCGAGCCAATGTCCCTCGGCGTCCTCCGTATCGGCGGCAACATCACCACGCGTATAAATAGACTTGCGCAGCGTCCGTTGCTCAGTTTCGTTTTTCCGCGCTTCGTGGTGCCTCGGAATATCGTTGCTCAGTTCTTCAGTCAAATATATAAATTATTCCTCGTGAATGCCGACTCGTACTCGATGGCTTCCTCACCCGACCGACGACTCCACAGTCCGGCTTCAAAAAATTTCGAGACTGTGGAAAGAAAATGTCGTTGACGGATCCTCACAGGATCTGTTTGTGGTGCCTGGGAATCGAGCACCTTTGTTCGGAGTGCGAGGACTGCATGTCCATGACGGCGAAAGCCTTGAAGGAGCGTAAGGGGAAGCTCGAGAGAGGTAAGGCAGTTAAAACTTCTTCGAAAGTTTCCTCGGCGGAGTCAAGACATTCGTCTCCTCGCCATCACAAAAGACATTCTTGTTCTAGGTCTCGAAGCAGTTCCCATCACTCTTCGAGATCTAAGCATTCAAAAAAGAGACGTCAAAGAACCCCTTTCTCGTCTTCGTCTTCTTCCGTTTCCCCAAAAAGGGTCTCCTGCCCCACAAAACATAGCTCTCAGGCTGAGTGGGAGGAATCCAGGAAAAAGATGCTAAGTGTCTTCGAGAAAGCGGCCTCGTCCCCCTCGAATACTGCTGAGGGTGATACCCTGGGTGAAAGACCCGAAAAATCAAAAAGCCGCGAGTCGCAGTACCCGGTGAAAGAAGCCACTCGAGAGTGTCACGAACCCTCGAGTAAAGGCAAAGTTGCGTCTTCGACGCCGTCGTCGAAGGGTTCTTCGACGCACACTTCAGTCGAGTCGACGCCGAGAAAGGATAAACCCACGGCCACCTCACAGCCAGTGGCCATACCCAGAGCCTCGAGCACGAGAATGTCGTCGACAACCTCGAGTAGAATCCCGATACTCTCGAGTTCATCGAGGCCTCTACCACCTTTCTTGACGCCTTTTTCGATGGCTTCGATGGCTTCGAAGCCTTTAACGTCCGCGTCGACGACGTCAATGTTTTCTCAGCCAATCATGATGAATTTGGCTCCTTCTGCTCTGGAAATGGGATTTATACCATTTTCAAGACCTGATCACTCCAGAGTCTTATCTTCTATTTATGAAGAAAGGGAGGATTTGGATCAGGAAAGACCTTTTGAGTTTCAGGAATCTGCAACTCCTGCACCAGAGGAATTTACCTCTAAGGAAGGTAGGTTGAAAGACCTCCATGAATCCCTACAGGAAGCAAGTGGGTTGGACACTTCCCCAGAAGTGGAATTTGCCACACCAGACCCAGGGGAACATGCTGAAACCCCTGATAGAACCTTGATGGCAAGGATAATAGAGTTTATGGGATGGTCCACACCCTCACCTGCTTTTCAGCAAGATGACCTCACAGACATCTTGGTCAAAGGTCCACAGGAGGATCCTGTGGTGCCATTTCATGCAGCATTACAAAGGAGAATATTGGCAAACTGGGAAACACCTGAGGTAATCCCGGCGGTTAACAAAAAATTATCAGTTAAATATCGGGTGTCTTCTGCTGACCCTGAATATTTATCCAAACACCTAACTCCGGAGAATCTGGTTGTTCAGGCAGATACTTCAGCAGGTAGTAAATCGGCTTACCCTACTGTTCCACAGGACAGGGATGATAAGAGATATGACTCTATGGCCAAAAAAGCATTTTCCGCATGTAGCATGGCGTTGAAATCCATCCATGCTACTTGTATGCTCGCAAGGTTCAGCCACACACTTTGGGAGTGTGCTTCATCAGCGGCTGACTGCCTCCTGGAGGGAGAAGAAAGGGAAGCGTTTCTCAACATCATTAAGAATGGTAAGGACGCAATGTGCGAATCCCTTCAGACTGGCATCGATTCTGCTGACAGCATCAGCAGGGCTATGGCGGCAAGTACAACAACCAGGAGATTTGCTTGGTTGCGAAAGTCTGGTTTTGCTCCCGATGTGCAAAGCAGACTCTTGAATATGCCCTTTGACGGATCTTCTTTGTTTGGTAAGAAGGCGGATGACAGTTTAGAAAAACCACAAACATCAAAGGCAGCAGCAAAATCCCTAGGAGCTGCAATCCGTCAGACACCATATCGCCCCTCAGGAACCTCTTGGAGAGGTAAGTCCTTTCGCTTCTATTCCGCATTCGGAAAGGGCAGAGGACAGCCGGTTCAAAGTGTCCGAAAAAATTCACCCGTGGTGGATGGGGTAAAAATACAAAAGCCGCAGCAGCAACAGGTGCCTCTTTACCCTCAGCATCTGCATCAGCCGCCTCCAAACCGCTCTGAGGACTCTCTTCACAAAACACCAGTAGGGGGTAGGTTAACTCAACATCTGACGGAATGGCAGGCTATTACGTCAGATGCTTGGGCATTGGAGACAGTTGCCCAAGCTTACTGCCTGCCTTTTCTATGCATCCCTCAGAGTCATCCACTGGGGAACAGCTCTCTGAAAGTTCCAGATCCGCTCCTCTTGCAGGAAATTGTAGACCTGCTAGAGAAAGGTGCCATAGAACCGGTACCTGTAGCAGAGAGGAACAAGGGCTGGTGCTCCCCCTACTTTCTCATACCGAAGAAAGACGAAGGACTGAGACCTATCTTGGACATACGAGATTTGAACAAGTTCCTCAGGAAGGGCAAGTTCAAGATGGTAACTCTCTCTCAGATCCTTCAGGCCCTCCAGCTCCAGGACTGGCTGGTATCTCTGGATCTCCAGGGTGCTTATTTCCATGTGCCAATCCATCTCAAACACAGGAAATACCTGAGGTTCGCAATTGGCTGCTCTCATTATCAATTTCAAGTTCTGCCATTTGGGCTGACCTCCGCCCCGAGGGTCTTCACCAAGCTAATGTCGGTAGTGGCCGCAAGTCTAAGGAGGGAAGGGATCCACGTCTACCCCTACCTAGACGATTGGCTGCTCAGAGCTGTATCTTCGGAACAAGCTCAGATCCAGCTAGATTATGTCTGCCACTTCCTTCACAAACTGGGCTTCTCCCTCAATTTAAAGAAGTCACAGATTATACCATCACAGAGACTCCAGTTCATTGGAGCGGTCCTGGACACTTCCCTGGGAAAAGCCTCGCCACCAGAGGTGAGGGCTCAAGATATTCTACAGATGGTCACCAAGTTTCAAAATGCCCAACGTCTTCCAGCCTTCGACTTTTTGAGGTTGCTAGGCCTCATGGCATCCTGCATCTTCCTTGTGCCAGAGGCTCGCCTGAGAATGAGATCTCTTCAGTGGGCACTGAGAACTCAGTGGTCGCAATTCTCAGGGAGAATGACAGACCTCCTTCAGATTCCGGACAAGGTGGCTCGAGACCTTCAGTGGTGGGCCTGCCAGAAAAACATCTTGAAGGGGGAACTGTTTTGGCAACCATGGCCGGAGATAACAGTAGTCACAGATGCCTCACTCACAGGGTGGGGAGCCCATACCAACGACTTGACCATCAGAGGTCGTTGGTCTCCATCAGAGTCCAGACTACATATCAACCTGTTAGAGCTGAGAGCAATCAGACTAGCGCTGAAAGCTTTTCTGCCATCTGTACAGGGGAAAAATGTCCTGATAATGACGGGCAACACAGTGGCCATGCACTCAACAAAAGAGGAGGCGTAGGATCACTGCCACTGTGCAGAGAGGCAATGCAGCTCCGGTTTTGGGCAATTCAAGAAAGAATCTATCGGCAGTTCACCTAGCCGGAGAGAAGAACTTGACGGCGGACACTCTGAGCCGGCAGGGCACAGTCTCCCACGAGTGGGAACTAGCTCAGGAAGTCCTTCAGGAGATCTTTGCCCTTTGGGGAACCCATCAAGTGGATCTGTTTGCCATCAGTACCAACAGAAAGTGCAATCTGTTTTGTTCAAGGGAATTTCCCCCGAGAGGAGCTCTAGGAGACGCGTTCGTAGTGGACTGGGAGTTTCCACTCCTGTACGCGTTTCCACCAGTCGCTGTCATTCCTCAAATGATCAGGAGGTTGAGAAGATTCCGGAGAACCATGATCCTAATTGCCCCAGACTGGGCCAGGAGAACGTGGTACCCGGACCTTCTGGACATATCCATCTGCCCTCCAATTCGTCTTCCACTCAAGGAGAATCTTCTCTCACAGAAGGGAGGTCAGGTTCTCCATCCAGACATCAGAACCCTCAACCTTCACGCCTGGCTTCTGAAAGGTTGAGATACAAGGATTGGGACCTCCCTGATGACGTCATGGAAGTGTTGCTTTCGGCCAGAAGGCCAGCCACAAAGTCTTTATACCGCTGCTATTGGAACAAATTTTGCAGCTGGTGTAGCAAAGAGAATATCGACCCCTTTTCATGTGGTACACCAACGGTGTTATCCTTTCTTCTCTACTTGGCAAATTCAGGCCTTCAAGTTGGCACTATCAAGGGCTATCTCGCAGCGCTATCTATCTTCAAGCGCACTGCGGAGGAGCCTTCGTATTTCAAATTACCCTTAGTAATACAATTTCTAAAGGGATTAACTAATGTCTACCCTCCAAGACCATTCCAGGTTTCTTTATGGGACTTAAATGTAGTCTTAAATTTCCTGATGGGTACTCCTTTCGAACCACTCCACTCTTGTTCGCTAAGATTTCTCACCCTTAAAACTGTTTTATTAGTGGCTTTAACATCTGCTAGAAGGGTGAGCGAATTACAAGCTCTATCTTGTAAACCCCCTCATACAATTTTTCATAAAGACAAAGTTGTCCTACAGGTGAAGCCTAATTTCCTCCCAAAGGTGGTTTCTGAATTCCACATCACTCAGAAAATTACTTTACCTTCATTCTATCCGCCTCCCCATCCCGGGAAAGAGGAAGAAAGGCTACATAGGCTTGACCCAAGGCGGGCTTTAAGCTTTTACATCAGCAGACTTGCTAGGATTAGGCAAGCAGACCAACTGTTCGTGGGTTACTCAGGGCACAAGTTGGGACTACCGATAACAAAGCAAACCATTTCCAGATGGATTATTTTGGCCATCCCGGAATGTTACAAACTGGCAAGGAAAGAGCCTCCTCAAAATCTTAGGGCTCATTCAGCCAGGGGTATCAAAGCCTCCTCGGTCCTCCAAAAAGGGGTTCCGGTTTGAGACATATGTGCGGCTGCCACATGGTCGTCCGCATATACCTTTATTATTTTTTCATAACAACATTTTATTAAAATATACAGATTCATCAATACATCAACAACAGCATTTGATCATTAATCACATTATTCAGATATATTAGATCAAAACATGGAGGACCGGAGATATACTTTGTTGTGACACTGCGCCTATGTCCAATATTTTATTCGGGAAGGGCTTGATCATGTAAGCAAACGTTCTGGGAGGGGTGGGCATATTGTAGATTAGTCAGAAGAGGGGGCTGCTTTGTAGCCACCTGGTGAGTGGTGGCCTTCTAGACAGGGCCGGGAATCTTGTTACATAGTCCATGAAAGGGTCCCAGATATTCCTGTGTCTGGTCAGCGAATTGTTCCGGATCGCGGTTACCCTTTCTGCTACTGCGATGCCCCAGCATTTGGACCACCATAATGCTATAGAGGGCCCGTCTTTATGTTTCCACAGGCGTGCCATGGCAATTTTTGCTGCAAGGAGTAAGTGCGTACACAGTCGAGGTATGTGGCCTGAAATCGAGAATGCCCCTCCCCCCGTTTCCCCTAGGAGAACAATCCCCGGGTCCCAAGGAATGGTGAGTCCTGAGATATCCTTAATGTGTTTCAGCACCTCCCTCCAGTATACCTCCGCTTTTGGGCATGCCCATGTGAGGTGAAACAACGATCCTGGGGTGGTACACCCCCGCCAGCATTGGTCCGAGAGATGTGGATTGGCTCTGTTGATTTGGACCGGGGTCACATAATATCTATAACAAAACTTATAGCCCTCCTCCCTATTTGTAATGCATTGTGAACTTTTGTGCAGCCTGGCCCATATTTTTGCCCATTCCTCCACTTCTATTTCCCTTCCCAGATCCCTCTCCCATTCGGTCATGTTCCTTTCTTTTTTTGTGGGGTCCACCCTGTCCAGGTGACGGTACAAAATGGAGATTCTACTGTTTTTCGTAGGGGTGGTAAGAGTGCTCTCCAAGGCCGTGAGTTCTCTCGAGCACTTCTCGTGAACCATCCTGTTAGATAACCAGTGTCTTATTTGAGTATAGTGAAATCTTTCCTTTCCCCCCACTCCAAACTTCTCTTTGCATCTTTCGAATAGAATGGGCATGCCCTCCTCTAGGAAATCGCTCACTTTAAGTAATCCACCCTCCCTCCAAGCTTGGAAATCATTGGGGCTACAGCCTGGTGAAAACTCTGAATTATTCCAGATAGGTGATAGAGGGCCTAGCGTACCCCTGCCACCCCACTTTCGAGCTGCTGCTTTCCAGCATCGGGCTGTTGTGATTGTAGCAGATAGGGGGCCCGTATTAGCTTGTACTTTTCTCTCTGGCAGATGTGGAAGGTCCGCCGGGTTGCCCATGCACCAAGTCTCCTCTATCTGCGTCCATTTTGGACGGTCATCCTCTTGCACCCACGTGAAAGCATGTGACAGTTGTGCTGCTAGAGTGTATCTTGCTATGTCTGGGACCCCCAGTCCCTCCTGATTCCTGTCCCGCAACATTATTCGCTTTCTGATGCGTGCCTTTTCCCCCCCCAGACAAATCCCTGTAGTTTCTTTTGCATGTCCACCAGTACCGGGCCCGGAATACGGGTCGGCACTGCGGCACATGTGTATAACCACCTGGGGATAGTGTTCATTTTCATGGCCGAAATGCGGCCGAACCAGGAGATCTCTTTAGAGGGCCATGACTTCAAGTCGTTCTTAAGATTTGTAATTAGGTGTGGAAAATTTGCTGCGTATAGTCGGGCCGGGTCCTTAGGAATTCTAACTCCCAGGTAGTCTATCGCCTCTTTTACCCATGGAATAGGCATTAGTGGGCGGAGAGCTTCTCTTTCCCGTTTAGTGACATTAATCGCTAAGGCTGACGATTTATCTAGATTAATTTTAAATCCTGATAGTATTCCAAAGTCATCAATTTCTTTCCACAGGGAGTCAAGAGATGCTGCCAGATTCGATATTGTTAGCAAGACATCATCTGCGTATAACGCAATTTTATATCCCCTGCCTCCAATTTGGACCCCCTTAATCCTAGTATTCTGCCTGATATTAGCTGCAAAAGGCTCCATAGATAGGGCAAAAATTAATGGGGACAGCGGGCACCCCTGTCTGGTTCCCCATGAAATCTGTATTGCCTCGGATCTCCTGCCATTAACCCTTAATTGTGTCGAGGGGATTTGATAGTTAGCCATGACCCATTTGGTGAAGTTTGGGCCGAATCCGAAATGTTCCAGGGTCGCCCGCATGTACCCCCAATCTATCATATTGAATGCTTTATGAGCATCTAAAGAGATCACTGCCGTTCCAACCCCAGACCTGTGGGCATGTGCAACAATGTCTATTGTTCTACGGATATTGTCATTTGCCCCTCTTCCAGGGATGAATCCAGTCTGATCGCTGTCGATTAGACCCGGCAGGGCCGTGCCCAACCTGTTCGCCAAAACTTTAGCAAAGATCTTACCGTCATTGTTCATAAGCGTGATCGGGCGGTAAGAGGCAGCTAGCTCAGGAGCTTTCCCGGGTTTGTGTAGCAAGACCGTCAATGATTCCGCCATTGATCTGGAGACGGTGCCGGATGTCAGGAAAGAGTTAAATAATTCTGTCATCTGAGGAACCAGGAGCCTAGAATATTTCTTGTAGAAGGATGCGGTTAGGCCATGGGTCCGGGAGCCGTTGGTTTCAATGTTTTGATGGCGTCGATTATTTCTTCCTCCAATATAGGCCTTTCGAGGTACTCCAATTGATTCATATTCTGCTTGGGTGTGGACCGTAGGTACTCTGGTAAGTTTGCTATCTTCGTCGATGGCCCTTTCATGACTTCTGAGTGGTACCTCAATAATTCTGACATTTTCTCCGCATCGGTGTAGATAGCCTTGCCATTCGATCCAATTATCGTGAGTATGTTATTTCTGGTTCGGGTCTTTTTCAGTTTATTCACTAATGCTCTGTTCGCTTTGTTCCCCTTCATATAATAAAATAGTTTTGTGAAGGCTAAAGCTTTAGCGGTGCGATTGGCGCAGTGCATTTCTAAGGCTGTCTTGGCCTTTCTGAGCTCTCTTTCGGCCTTCCTGGTGTATCGACCTTTCAGGATCGCCTCCAGGTGATGCACCCTTTTCTCCAGCTTGGCAGCCGCTATGTTTGAGACCCTTCGGTGTTCGGCACCCGCACTGATTAGAGAGACTCTGACAACTGCCTTCATCGCATCCCAGATGATGTTGATGGGAGAGGATACCGTGGTGTTTTCTTTAAAGTAGTTGGTTATCATATTTTCTACTTCTATCCTGATGCATTCGTCCAGAAGCAAAGTGTCGTTCAGTTTCCAGAATCTTTGTGCCGGGAGCTTTTGCCCCGATATGGCTAGTTTCGCTGACACTGGGGCGTGATCCGAGACCATACAAGTGTGTATTGTCGACGCTTCCAGGCATGGATAAATGACCCCCGAAATCAGAATAAGGTCGATTCTCGAGTAGCCTTTGTGCACCTGAGAGTAATGGGAGTAGTCTCTTGAGGCTCCATTAAAGAGCCTCCATGCGTCCACTGTTTCTGTTTCCCTTAGTAGCTTGGCTATCGAGAGTGCTTGAGTATAATCAGTTTTGGTGGGCGGAAGAGTCTTATCCATCTGGGGATTCAGCATTGAGTTAAAATCCCCTCCCATAATCAGATGCCCTTCTTGGAAAGCTAGAATAGTAGGAATCAAATTTTCGATAAAGGCAGCCTCAGCCGAATTGGGGCCATAGATATACGCTATTGTAATTGGGAGCTCCTCGAACATTCCCTTGAGCAAAAGGAATCGCCCGTTTGGATCTCTCTTTATGGTTACTTTTGTTAGAGGTACCCTATCGCTTAAGAGTATTGCCACTCCCCTTTTCTTTTGGCCCGAGGAGGCAAAGTATGACTTTCGGAAACTGTTATATCTTACTCTGTGTTCGTCCTCCTGCAGTAAATGTGTTTCTTGAAGCAACACAATATCTCCTGTTAATTGACCCAGCCTGTGTTCTACGGATTTCCGCTTCCTCGGAGAGTTGAGCCCTTGCACGTTCCAAGAGAGAATCATTATTGTACTCGCATCAACCATATTTTCTTGTTCCTTTCTCTTCTTTGCGCAAGCTCATGTCCGTCTGCTGAGAGCGATCCTCCACATCTGAATCGGTTGCAGTGTTTTATACCCAGACTGTCCATTTAACTTTCAAAAGACCCTTCACCCCCGCCCCCCCACCCTCCTAGAACAAACAGGTAGAATAGGAAATATCCTACTGCCGTCGGGAACTGGTGGCGCCGATGCGCCCAACTTGGCCAACTGGGCCGCTGAGAGAACTGTGAACTTTAGAAAAGGAGGACATGTGCCCCCCCTGCTTGGTGCGGTGCCTTCCGTGCCCTCTTAAGCGAATGCTCGAGTTTGAGATTTTCATCTTCATTTGGACCCCTGAGTCCGCCCATTCCGCTACTTTTCAGTTTGCACCCTCCGTCCTAACAATTCCCTCCTCCAGTAATATGGTGGATGTGTGCCTTTAAGCATCAGCTCGGATTAGAGTTTTTCTTGGGCGGCCCTCGATGTCTGCGTCGCCTTACAGGTTTCGACCACTCTCCCTCAGGTGGTTTCTTGTGTTGATACTGGGATGGTTCCTCTGAGTCCGATCCTGCTTCTGTTCCACCAACACCCATGAATTTGTCGGCTTCCTTTTGTGAGCGGATTTGTCTTTGAGTCCCCTCCCAAGCGAACTTGACCGACGTCGGGAATCCCCAGTGGTAGGCAACCTTTCTTCCCTTCAGCCATTCTGTGAAATTTCTCATGGCTCTACGCTTCTGGAGTGTGGAGTTCGCTAGATCTTGATATAAGGATATGTTATAACCCTGGAACGTTATTTGGCCCATATGTCTTGCTTCCTTCATGATTTCCTCTTTGATTTGGTAAAAATTGTCCCTTGCCAAGACATCCGGTGGGAAGTTGGAGGCCGGTCTCGGAGCCGTCCTGTACACCCTGTCCAACTCCAGGGATGATTCATCCGGTAGGGTTATGATGAAGCTAAGCAGTTGGAAGACGTAGATTCTTAGCTCTGAGTCCGTAATGGAAGTTGGAATCCCCCTGATGCGTATGTTGTTTCTTCGTGATCGATTTTCGGCATCTTCTTGCTTCACTTCAAGGAGTTCGCATCTCTCCTCCAGTGCTCTGATTTTATCCCTGTCGGTCTCGCCTTCAAACCGCTGGTCACAGACTTCCAACTCGAGCTCCGCCGTCCTTCTCTCCACATCAATCACTCTCTTGTCCAGGGAGATTATTTTTTGGGTCACTTCTTCTGTGCTTTTGTGAATTTCCTTCGTCAGGGCCTCCAGTAGTTCCTGCAGATCATTCTTAGTTACCATTTGAGTTGATTTGGACGCTGATGCCTCTTTGGTGTGATTCTTTTCATCGGGGAGAGTCTCAGATGTATCGCATTTTTTGGAGCGTTCAGTTGGGGTATTAGCCATCAGCGTTGCAATATCTGTCTGCTTTAACGTCTTCGCACTTCTCAACATCCTGATGGGACTCCGACTCACCCCCTTGGTGTTTTCCACTTGTGTTTACTCTGTTGTTGGGTGAGAGGGGATTGCGAGCCCAATGAGTGTCGGTGCTAGCAGATTTTTTGGTGTTTTTTTTGGCCAGAGCTCACTGTATGATGGGGCTTCAGTGTTATCGCTTCGGGTAATGTGATGGACTCCAATTCCCAGCTCTAGATTTTATCAGTTCTGCAAGCGGAGGGGGGGGTCCGATGTATACAGAGCCCCACTCCACACCCCTCCTCCAACGAGCCGCCTTGTGGACGCTTGATCCTCCTATATTCGAGGGGCGGTGGAGCCCCGGCAGACCTGATTCCCTTGCTCGTGTCGATATGCAATGCCGTGGATTTGCGCTCCTGACAGTACCCACGGATGTGGTTTGATGGTCAATAGGGGACTCGCTAAGTGAGGGGGGCGAACCAAGGTATCCGGGACTCCACCCCCAGTTTGCAACCCCGCTCGCCGGCGCTCCTCACCGCTCTGTCTGCAGGCGTCTTGCGGGATCCATCTGTCTCCTTCCGTGAGCGAGGTGCCAAAGGCTCACATCCATCCGTGATTATGCGGATGATTGGCGGCACACGGCACTGTCACGGCACCCCTATGCCGCATGGGATAGCAGTTTCTCGGCGGCGCTCAGTGTTCATGTGCAGCTGCCCCCTGCCCCATTCCTCTAGGTCTTACAGATCAGTTGAGCGCCCGCCATCTTGCCGCCGCAGGGACCCCGGGATCAAATTGCCTCCGATTGTCGAAAGCCGGGCTCCTTTCCGATCGCCACCTTTCGTGCTGCAGCCAGAGAGCTTCTTCCACGTTACGGTCCGTTTTAGGGGAGAAACAGGGTCTGGGGGCAGCAATATTTATGATAAGCGCATCGGGCCAGCCAGGAGCTTCACAGAGTCATGCCGATTGCGGCGGCTCCAAGCCACGCCCCCCACCTTCACAAGATTTTACAACCTGGATTCCTCCTCTAGTCAAGAGACTAGGTTTGGCAAAGTCGTATTACATTCGGTTCATTCCTAAAAGGAAACATGGCGTTTTACTCCCACCTCCAATTGCACACCACTGCTATGGGAGTCTATCAAAGATAAGGAATACGTCGGAGGACACAATCCCTTCGAAGAACAAGTTACTTCTTACCTTGTAACGTTCTTTCGATGGGATGTTCCTCCGACGTATTCCTTATCGCCTCTCCCATCCATCCCTGCAGTAATACTTCCCTTGTGGTTGCAGCTTACGCTCCTTCAAGGTCAATAACCAGTTCATGTAAAACAACTGTTAACGTCAAAACGGAACTGAGCAACGGATGCTGCGCCAGTCTATTTATACGCGTGGTGACGTCGGCGCCGATACGGAGGCTGTCGAGGGACATCGGCTCGAGGGATGTCGACCCGCATCGCCCTCTACTGAAAAAAAAATTCCGAGGCCAGCAAGCTGGGAGATGATCTATCAAAGATAAGGAATACGCCGGAGGAACATCCCATCGAAAGAACGTTACAAGGTAAGATGTAACTTGTTCTTCTCAGAGGAATCAATGCTGCACATTCTATAATTAGATGTTCTAAGGTTTCTTTTTGTGCTGGATCAGTGCAGAAGCTACAGAAATTCTCTGTCACACCGATTTGTTTGCGTTGGGCCAGGATATCTCAGGTGAGCCATAAGTTAAATCGCATTCTAACAAATGCCATTCGTATTTGTGGTGAGGGGGCTTTAGTCAGATAAGCTTCAACAACCCCAATTCTTTTTTCAACATAGCATTCGTTATTAAAGTGCTTATTTTGCAGGCATAATGAACGAGTGTGAATCCAATCTTGGAGAAAGATTTTCTCTTTAGCTCTTACAGGATTCATTATAAGGGTTTCTAAGTTAACATCTGCAATAGTCAGAATTTGATAAACATATTTAGTCCATTGCTGGACGAACACATGATTCGATGTGAACAAATAGGACGCTAACACAGCAAGAATTGACACTTCATTAGTATTTACAAGACATTTACGCAATAGAGCACAAAGTTGCCAATGGTATTTCGCACTTAGGGATATGAGACCCAACTCATATCTCAAACATGAACCAGGAGTGGATTGTGGTACATTAAGGATCTGTCTCCAGAATTTAGCTTCTAGTTTATTCAAACATAGGGTAGATGTAATAGCGCTTGACTCTAACCCATACAACAATGAAGGGGAAACTTTTTGTTGCCAAAAGAGCAACGCCGGATTAATGGTGAATTTGTCATATTTATAAAGTATTGTTTTAGTTTGAGATATGGCTGATGTCAATTTGTCTCGCAAATTGTGTGTAAACACTGAGGCCGTAGTGTTGCCTTCAAATGTTAAACCCAGGTATCTATAATAAGATACAACATCTAGGGTGATGTCTTTGACCCTCCACATAAATTTGTTGCTGTTAGTTTGGGGTTGTATACTACTATTAGTGACTTTTTTACATTCATTGACAGTTCGTTTTCATGAAAGTAAACAGTAAGTACAGACAGTAGCTTTTGCAGCCCTACCGGGGTCTTAGAGATAAGAACAAGATCGTCAGCATGCCATAATGCTTGCATTGCAATCGGATTCAATTTTGGAGAGTCTGATGCAATTAGGGCAAAAATATCTCTTACATCATGAATAAAGAAATTAAAGAGGGCCGAAGCTAGGATACAACCCTGATTCAGCCCCCTTGAAGTTTCTGTTACAGCTGACAACAATCCCATAAAGGTCAAACAAACCTGTATGGAGGTTGAAGAATGCAACATGAAGATGATGTCAATCCGACTCTGGGGGCATTGGGCTTTGATCAATTTCTCAATTAATTTCACTCTTGACACATAGTCAAATGCTGCATTTAGATCAAGAAATGCAAAGAACAATGATGTATTTGTATTTTTTGCTTGTTCTTTTAAAGCATTACGTATCATTAGATTGACTGCAGTCCCAAGACCTGGACAAAAGCCTGTCTGATTTCGATAGCGAGAGTTGGATGACTGAGTCCATTTATTGAAATCTCTTAGGACTAATCTGTTAAAAAAAAATTCCTGGTGAGTCCAAAAGAGCTATCGGTCGATAATTCAATGGTGTTCCACGATCGCCCTTTTTGGAAATTGGTACTAGAAGTGAAGTACGCCATGAGTCTGGGATTTTCTGTGAGGTAAGAATTTGCTGAAAAATATTATTGAGTATGATTGCCCAATGTTTGGGATACTGTTTTAACATGTAGTTGGTTATTCCATCTGGTCCAGCAGCCCGTGAGGAAGATGATTTCATAATAAGTTCCTCTATTATGGTCTCTGAGCATTCCAAGTTCCACGATGATGTAGATTGGGTTTTATAGTGAAACGAATCAAAGGACTTGTCTGCATATAAAGCTGAAAAGTGTGCAATCCACTGATTTTCAGATACTCTGTTTAATTGTTTATGAGTTGAGTTTCCATTTAACAATTGCCAGATTTGAGCAGCGTTTTTGTTTGATGTTGCCACTAAGAAAGCTTCACCATCTTGCTGGAACAATTTACCTTTATAAGATCTAGACCAAGTTCTAAAACGAGATTTGATGATGTTACGCGCTTTGATCTTCTCAATCAATGGTAGATGGTTAATAGCTCGCAATTCTCTGCGATAATCTTTCTTTGCCTGTTGCATATGCGGGTCAAATTTATGATTGTGTTTAGTCTACGTGGGAATATAAAGATTTTGATACCATGACAATGCATCTGCATAGGATTGTCGTTGACATGATTTAAGCTGCTAATTCAATGTTTCATTCAAGGATAACAGAGACTCCGGAGTCCACTTGAAACGAGTTTTAGCATTGTTTATACTCAGTGCTTGAGACATCCAAGAATGCTTTCGTCGGTCATCAGGGCTATCCTAGGCCAAGTTAGCATTAGCATGTGGTGATCACTTGCAGACTGCGTTATTATTTTGAAGCTTGTTGACAGCATGAATTGCACATCAGATAAATAAATATAATCAATTGTGCTTGATGATACAGCTCTCTGCCAGGTAACGAGATGGTATGTCACCAGGTAGAGAGCCGTTTTGCAATTCTCATGCAAAGATGATTCATGAAGCTGTTCCATTTATTTATTTCTAGGGTTTTCTTCCCACTAGTTGTTTTTATGCAATCGAGATTAAGCTCTCCAGCTAGGATGATAGATGAAATTCCATTAGTTTTTGCAATCAATTCAAATAACATAGACACGTCTCTAAAGAAAAGGCCATCTGATATTGCTGCACGGTTTCTATATAAATTTATTAAAGCCAGGTCATGGGCGTCAAATGTGATTTTAACAAGTTGAATATAGCTGTTCGGACTAGCCCATGGATTTAATTTAATAGCTGAACTGGATTTAACAGCTACTAAGAGGCCCACCATAGGGCGACCCTTCTGCGCTAACATCGCTGCAATGAAGGCTATGTCATGATTATCCCATGTAGGAGGAATTGTCATCCAAGTTTCCTGAAGGATTACTATGTCTGCTTCGGAGAGATTGATGTTTTGTTCCCATTGCAAATGGCTATTGCCCCTCGTATTCCAGCTTACAAGTGTAAGAGAACTTGATTGTTTTTCGGGAACTCCTTGCTGCAGTGATGGTTATGCTTGGGCATTGATATGATGATTAGTAATCGTTTTTTGGTCCAAGGCACAGGAAGTGCAATGACACTCATTTATGCAGCAATTTTTAGACATTTGTGTCTCAGACGATGTTTCATAGTTCTTTCTTTCAGGATCTTGGGCCAGAAGGAAGCCCATTCTGAATAATTCCATTTTTGCTTGCCATAACATGTTCATCACTAGATCAGATTTCATCCATAACCGAACTATGGATAAATTCACATCCCAAGTGAATTCCACTTGGTCAATATTCGCTGATGTCAGATCTTCTAGTTCAGGGATATCATTAAAGATGTTGAGAACACTTGCTCTTGATAGATCATACTGTTGATGAGGGACTGCTCGACATTTCAAAATTAGCGTATGGTGGTTAGCGAAGACATTTTTTTTATGATCTGGATTTTGGTGTTTATTATTAGAGCCTTCTGTCGTACGTTGGCTTTTGTGTTGAAGGTTTTTTGCAGAAATAGGAGTTCTTTGTCTCAGTGCGAAATCACCGGACAAGACATTGTTGTTTGTATGTGTAACTCTGGGCCCTGGATTTCTTAATTGAGCGCTATGATTCGGCGCCATGTTAGGCTGTGCAAAGTCATTTTCAATAGCTGTCTTCATGATCTCGTTTTGTTCATTCGTTGTGTGAGAAGACTTTCCTTCCCTAAGTATGGCTTGCAGGGAATTCGTTGAATTCAATTGCCTATGTTGTTCCATGATCACTTGCTGCTTCAAATTCGGCTGCATTTCACTTACTTTAGAATCTTGTGAAATTGCAAAAGAGACTTTCGGACCAATCTCATTTACAGGAACTGCCGCATTTATTTCAATTGCACGTTGTAAAAGATATGCATCAACTGCAGCTTTGATTGCATCACTCTGGGTATGCATTTGTTTTGAGTTCAAAGCTTGCTGCGGAATCGCCATCTGAGGCATGCTAGCCACTGCATTCGAGGCTTTTTCGCAGAGACCTTGTGGGTTTAATTGATTGCAGTGCTTGGGTATATCGTCCTCCAGAGCGATAACAAGTTGGTTCAGAGGAGAGTGGTTCGTCAGGGGACAAGACGGGTTTTCAGTGTGTCTTGAGGGAACATGATTATTAAGCAGTTGTCCATCCACCTCGGTTTGTTTGCAAGTTTTTTTCGTGGATTTGGTTAAATCAATTGTGGGAGGGCGAGATGGAAAATTAGTGACTTTTGCTGTTTTATTACTTGGTTGATAGGGTTTGGTGATGAGGTGCCTTGCTTTACCTTTAGCACGCTGGCGTTTATTAAAAATGTCATAGGCTACCTTATTTACTTGCTGCTTATCCATTGATGGATTATTATCCACACTTAACCACGATGAGTTAGGATCCACTATTGTGGGAATATCAGATTCAATTGGACGGATGATGTGATCGAAAGAAGGTAGAATTTGCTCTGGTCTCGATGAGATTACTGGTGGTAACGACACGTTTGGAATTTCCCTAACGATTTCATTTACCACAGAAACATCCTATGAGGGCAACAATCTTTGATGGGGATGCGTTTTAATCCATGTTGTAATTTGATCAATCTTTTCCGACTGTATATTGATTTTTAACTGAGGCGTAATTTTCAATGGAGGACAGAACTGTCTAATGTCCTTACTCGAAGTAGGTGTTTTCACTCTATTTTTGACTCGAGGCGTGAGAGTAATGGATGTACATGAGGACACTCTTTTTGATTTATCTTTTGCTTTATTCAATTCACCACGCATCAGGGTGCATATTTGCAACAGAGCAACGGAGAACTCGTAAATAATTAAGGTAAGCTTCTATCTTAACAATCTTGTGTGCTGGCCAACCCTCCCAAAACTTGGATTGGAGACCTGGGGTGAAATCCGGATTATAGGCTACTGGGGAGTGTGGGCCTAACCCTTGCAGTATTTTCCTCCTTCTCAGCTCCTCATCCCAGCTATTGAGCGCCACTTTAGTGGATTCTAATAATTGACCTCTTGCACATCTGTGGTGCTGCGGAAGGGTACGTAAAAGTTTTAATGGGGTCTTAGTAGTCTCCTGCTCTATCTGCGTCCAACACAGACTTGGATTTGGGTCCTCCCAGTGTAGCATGGGTTCTCTGTGTGCCGCCGGACATATCTTTGTATATCCGGCAATCCCAGACCTCCAAGAAGTGGGGGACGTGTCATGAGCTTCCATTGTACCCTGGGCTTCTTACCTTTCCATACAAAGGCCAAAATAGATGCTTGCAGATCTTTCAAGACCCGTGGGGGATTCTTAATTGGAAGGGAACTAACAGCATATAGCACATGGGACAATAGGGTTATTTTCACAGCCGTTATTCGGGCAAACCAAGACAATTCCTGTCTGTCCCAATAGCGGAGATCCTCCTGCAACTGCTTCCATAATGGTTTAATATTTGCTTCATATAGGTCATTAAACTTTCAGGTTAAACAGATTCCCAAATACTCAAGGAAATCTTTTTCCCAGAATAACGGGAAAGCTTTCTCTACCTCCAAAATCTCTCCCGGGGATTCAGTGATGTTCAAGGCTTTAGATTTCTCATAATTTATGTGGAACCCGGATACCCCTGCAAAATCCCGTAATTTTTGCATTATCTTTGGCAAAGTGACCCTGGTATTGGAAATGAAGAGCATAAGATCACTGCGTATAACGCAATTTTATGATGCATATCGCCACATTTAACCCCCCCAATACCGTCATCCTGTCTAATTTGTGCTGCAAATGGTTCAATTTGTTCAGATGTTTGCCCATTAACCAGAAGCTTCGTCGAGGGGATCAAAAATTTGCCATTACCATAGTAATAAATTGGGGCCCGCATCCAAACTTCTCCAATACCAGTCTCAGGTAGTTCCAATCTAAGCTATCAAATGCTCTCGTGGCATCTAAGGCTGCCAATGAGAAGCGTTTCTTTGTTCGGGTACCTAGCTCAATGATATCTGTAGCGCAGCGCACGTTATCTTGGGTGCTTCTGCCAGTTATAAATCATGTCTGATCCAAATGTATAATTCGTAGGAGGATCTTCCCCAATCTAGTTGCTACAATTTTGGCATAAAGCTTAGCATCTGAATTTAACAATGCTATGGGACGATAGTTGGAGCATTCCAAGGGGTCCATTCTTGGTTTTGAAATTTGTAAGGTTAAGGATCTACCCATATCCGGGGTTACTATACCTTTCACCCTAATTGGATTAAAGAGTTTTACCAGTGGGGCCAGCAATTGTGCATGGAAGATTTTATAGAACCCTCCTCCAAGACCATCTGGGCCTGGGGTTTTGTTCAATGGTAGAGTCGAGATTGCATCATTAATCTCTTTTGCCATTATCGCCGACTCCAATATCTGGTTTTCCTCTGCTTTAAGTCGTGGGAGGACTATTCCGGCCAAATACCATTCTTGGGTTTGGGGAACAAGATCCTCTTGTTTTAATAGCTTTGAATGATAGTTTGTCATAATCTGCATTTTCCTGTGTTCCCTCGAACATATTTCTCCTCGTTCTCCCCTTAGCTTAGCTATATAATTGCGGGACTTTTGTTTTTGGAGTTTAGCGGCTAAGAATTTATTTGCTTTTCCCCATTGGACATAATAGGACTGTCTGGTATGTAAGAGGGATTGTACCACTCTATCTGCTGTATGGACCTCCATTTGTGCTCTAATTATTTTAAGCGCGCTCAGCGATTTTTGTGACTGCTTCTTTTTGTGTTGTGCTTCTGCCTCTCGCAGGTCATTTTCCAATCTTTGTGTTATTAGTGCCCGTTTTCTTCTTGTATAATGCTGCCTGTGAGATAAATTCCCCCCTTATAACTGCCTTAACGGCATCCCAAACCGTTCTAAAGTCTGTCTCCTCCCTGTCATTTTCCCGGAAATAATTGAGAATCAGCTCCTCTATGTGGGTTCTAAGGGCAATGTCTTTCAGAATGAGATCATTTAGTGTCCAACGCCTTACCTTCTGCATTTTAGCTTCCCCCATATCGATGTAAATTATTTATGTTGCATGATCTGTCAGGTATTGTACTCCTATCTCAACTTTCGTTATCTGCAGGATCATAGAGGAAGATACTAAGATCATATCAATTCTAGAATATCCCCGATGCACTGGTGAGAAGTGGGTGTATTCCCTATCGGTTTCGTGGAAGAATCTCCAGGTCTTAATCACATCTAGATCTCGGAAAAGTTTGCCTAATGCCTGTCTATTCTTCTCATCTGCCAATGTTGGTGGTAAAGTTTTATCTAGCAAAGGGTCCATCACACAGTTGAAGTCTCCTATTATTGTTTGCCCCTCACACCAGCCACCACATTTTCCCAGTATCCCCTGAAGGAATTTATCTTGATTGTCATTAGAAAGGTATAATGCTATTATTGTATACCTCCGTTCCTTGATCCACCCCTTAATCGCAATAAACATGCCTTCCGGGTCTGCCAGTGTGCAATCTTTCCGAAACCCCAATTCCCTGCTCAATAGGATTGCCACTCCTTTTGATTTCTTTCCCTCTGAGGCAAAGAATTGTTGCGTGAACAACCTGTGGGACATCCTCTTTTGGTCTACTTGGAGGAGATGTGTCTCCTGTAGGATCGCCACTGATACCCTCAAATGTTGCAACCTCCCCAGGATCGCACAACATTTCGCTGGAGAATGTAATCCCTGGACATTAAGGGATAAGATTACAAATTCATTCATTGTTCATGCCCTGTAAATTCTGCCGCTCAGACATGTTTTCCGTATCCCCTGTGTACTAGTTTTCCCTTATAAACTCACCAGTCCCCGTATTCCAGCATTGTAGTCGGGGTCAGAATGAGATTTTATCCCCTCTAACATTCCCAGGTTTCCACAGACCCAGCCTAATCCCCTCCTCCCCACCCTTAACCTTTCTCCCTCCCTCCCTCCCCTCCCTCCTGTTTGGTTAGGATCCCATCGGCCTGTGCTTGATTCTAGATCCAGCACATAGCCCTTCCTCCTTCCAAACATTCTTTTTCGCCTGGACTCAAACTCGTCCAGCATAGAGATCCAAAATTGCCTCTCCGTCGCTCTTCATCTTCTCCTGTAGGGGTATTTGATGCAGTTTTACTCTCACTCCTCCGCTAACAGTTCCAAGAGGTATACCTCTGCCCGTCATCAGATCTGTCAGTTCTTGTAGTTCAGATTGTGCTTGGACGAGAAGCCACGGTGGAGCCATTCCCTCGGGCCTTTCTCGCCGACTTCTCCATGAACCATTCCCACTGATTGTTTCCGACTTTTCGTGGGGAGTGACGTGAGGCCATTGTTGGCCGCTCTGTATTCTCTTCCAACTGCAAAATAGCCATTCTCTCCTCGCATGTGGTGATACGATGGGTTCTTCCTCCCCACTCAAAGACAAGACCAAAGGTATATGCCCATTGATATCTTAGGTGCCTGGCTGTCAGTTCTTTCGTCACCGGTCTGATCAGTCTTCTTTTATGTAGGGTCGAGAGGGCCAGATCCTGATAAAGTTGCACCCTGTTACCATTAATTGTAAGTTCAGGTTGTATTCTGGCATTTTTCAAAATTTCTTCTTTCTGGGGAAAACTCGTGCAGGAAACCAGTACATCCCTAGGCCTGAGTCCCGGTTCTTTTCTCCACGGGCCAATTCAGTGTATTCTGTCGAAGCGAATCTCTTCCGGGGGGGTATCCTTCAAGAGACTGCTGAAACATTGTTGAAGCGTGGTGTGGAGGTCCTCCTCTAGAACTGTCTCGGGCAGGCCTTTAACTCTAATGTTTTAATATTTTCTAGGTCCTCCGCCTGTATTTCCAGATTGGTTGTGGCTCTAGCCAGTTGTTCCAGCAAGACACTGTTCTGTTTAGTATCCTCTACTACTGAAGAGAGGCCATTTTTCACCTTCTCCAGCATGGGGTCTGGCATGGATTCACATGCTCATGAATATTCCCCGTCGTCAGGCTGGGAATCCTCGGTAAAGAAAAAACCAGTATCAGTTTCGTTTCTGATCTGACTTTCGTAGTAATAACCAATCACTGGTCTCTGCGTCATACTGACCACAGCCAATGACTGCCCTCTACCTAAGCCCCGCCTCTGGCAGCCATCTTCAGATTTTTACCGCACGTTCATGTGTTGGGATCCTCGTGCTATTGCTCTCGAGCGTTAGTGCTATTTTTTCACGTTTTTTCTCAAAAACTTTGTTCTTTCGGTCAAAAGAGCCTCAAGCTCCACCGACTCTCCATCCGATCAACGGGGACCCGTGTCGGATTCGTCTGCGCCCCTCAAGGGTGAAGATTTCGTCGAGCTACGCTTTTGGAGGACTCCAGAAGTTTCTCAGGCCCGGTCATGGCCCAGGAGAAGGGAAGCTCGACGCCCGGAAAGCTGTTCAGGGTTTGCCCTGGATGCCAGCTGCAGAATGTCTTCAAGGAGGACGAACACTCTTTTTGTCTTTACTGCCTTCATGAGGACAAGACGCACATGGAGAAGGACTGTGCGTTTTGCGGCAACATGTCGGAGCGGACCATGAAGGACCTCCATCAACGTCTCGCCAACTGGCTAGAAGGGAAGAGCCCGTCCGGCAAGAAGAAGAGGAAGAAATCCGAGCGGTCTTCTAAGACCTTTGAGGATGCCCCGGCGACGGGGGTCCAACATAAGGCCAAGCACCGCGAGTCCACTGGCACCGGGAGCGCCGAACGGTCGGGCTCTACGGGCGCCAGGCAGGGCGCACCCTCCCCGGTACCATCAACCACGAGCCAACGCTCTGGGTCGGGTAAGAGGAAGGCCGAGCACCCGGCGAAGCTCCTGGAGAGGCCCCGGTCGAGCTCGAAGGCGGAGGGGGAGCGAGGCAGTGTCCCCCCCCTCAAGGATAAGGCGGTGAGCGCACCTAAGGTGGTGAAGGCCTTAATCCATCCGGCCAAGCCCTCTATCGAAACTGTCGCGGCGGCCCTGGCTCAGCCTGTGGAGGCTACACCAGTGGTGGCGACTTCGGGGCTCAGAGTCTCCCTGCCACCTCGGAGGGAATCCTCTTTTGAGCCCATCGATAGGACCCCCGTGAAATCCCCCGTGGGGAAGAAAAAGGGGGGGCAGGGCGTCGTCGTAGATTCGGCTTCAACCTCGGAGGAGGAGCTGGTCGAGGTCTTAAGCCACGGCCACGGCGTGGAAGAAGACCGGCCCGTCGGGATGGATCCAGACGCAGGTGACGACGACATCGTCGAGGGTACCGACGAGGCCCCTGATCGCCCGTCGGATTCCCCTCTGCCAGCGCCGCAAGACAATTCGGCGGCCATTTTGTTGGCTATACAGTCCTTATGCTCAGAGATAAGGACGAGACTACCGTTGCCGACGGAGGAACCTCTCCCGTCGGGGGACCCAGAACCGGGACCTTCTGGTGTTCCCCCTACCAAGAAAAGAAGGATCCACCCTCCATCTCCTTTTCAACCGTCGCGCCCCCTCCAGCCCTCCTCCCCGTCCACCCGAGGGGATGATACGGGGACTGACACGGCAGCGACAGGTACGGACGACGAGGTATACGACGAGGATCTACCGTCGTCACCTCCCACCAGGGCTTCTCCACCCGACGAGATTGGATCGTTCCACTCCATGATCGCCAGGGCATCCAAGCTTTTCCAACTCTGCCCTCTACGCGTTCCCTCCTTTGCCACTGCTAATCCGGCTCGTCAACCACCTCAAGAGGTCACGGTGCAGGATGATCCTCGTCGCACCTGCGTGGCCGAGGCAGATATGGTTCCCGGACCTTCTGGACTTGTCAGCGTCCCCGCCAATCAAGCTGCCGGTGGACGCGGATCTACTCTCCAGGGAAGGAGGCGCCATCCTCCACCACGACCCGAAATCGCTGAACTTGCAGGCCTGGCTCCTGCAGCGCTAGAGTTTGGAGGATACGACATACCGGCCGACTGCAGAGAGGTTCTTGCAAAGGCCAGGGCGTCCTCGACTCTTAAATGCTACGGACACAAATGGAAGAGGTTCTCTGTCTGGTGCCACGCACAGAAGGTTAAACCTCTACGGATTACGGCTCCCCAAGTACTGCCGTACCTGCTGACGCTGGCCAAAGCTGGACTGGCACACGCGTCCATCAAGATTCATCTTGCTGCGATCTCCCGATACACCAGAACCACGGGGCGGACGTCCTTGTGGTCTCATCGTCTGGTGAAGGAGTTCATGAAGGGACTGTTCAGATCGTTCCCGCCGGTGAAGGCTCCGGCCCCGGTGTGGGAGCTCAACGTGGTGCTGACCAAGCTCATGGGACCTCCGTTCGAGCCTCTGCACTCGGCTCCGTTGAAATTTCTGTCGTGGAAAACAGCGTTCCTTGTGGCCATCACCTCCGCACGACGAGTGGGAGAGATCCAGGCCCTTTCCTGTAAGGCCCCGTACTTGACTTTTCACGGCACGAGGGTAGTGCTCAGGACGCACCCCTCCTTCATGCCCAAGGTACCGTCGGACTTCCATCTCAACGAACCCTTGGTGTTGCCTGTGTTCTTCCCGTCGCCTTCGTCGCCGGCTGAGAGGACTTTGCACTCGCTGGATGTGGCTAGAACGCTGAAGTTCTACGTGGACCGCACAAAGTGCTTTCGGAAGACGTCACAACTCTTTGTGAACTTTGGACCTGTCAATCAGGGGAAGGCTCTCTCGAAGGCTTCCATTTCCAGATGGCTCTCCGGCTGTATCATGTACTGTCACCGGTTGGCAAACCGACCGCTGCCTGGCCGTCCGAGAGCCCATTCCACCAGAGCGATCGCAGCTACCACGGCGTTCCTATCTGGTGTGCCCCTGCTGGATATATGCAGGGCTGCTACGTGGAGGTCGACGCACACCTTCACGAAGTTCTACTGTGTCGACCGGGATTCCAGGGAGGAGTCCAGGGTCGGCCAAGCAGTGCTGCGCAACCTGTTCGCCTGAGGTGAGCCTGGTGAGGAGGTAAGATGCTTAATGTTGAGTTTGATGTAATGCTTAATGTTGAGCCTTTGCCACCTCCCGTGGTTGTGCATGTGTGTACTGCTATGTATTCTTTATTCATGAGCATGTGAATCCATGCCAGACCCCATGCTGGAGAAGGAACAAGTTACTTACCTGTAACTGTTGTTCTCCAGCATGGGTCTGGCATGGATTCACATGCGAACCCTCCCGCCTACCCCTCTGCGGCTCTTCACTTGGTCATACTGCCACTTCAGGTGCTTCCAAATCTGAAGATGGCTGCCAGAGGCGGGGCTTAGGTAGAGGGCAGTCATTGGCTGTGGTCAGTATGACACAGAGACCAGTGATTGGTTATTACTACGAAAGTCAGATCAGAAACGAAACTGATACTGGTTTTTTCTTTACCGAGGATTCCCAGCCTGACGACGGGGAATATTCATGAGCATGTGAATCCATGCCAGACCCATGCTGGAGAACAACAGTTACAGGTAAGTAACTTGTTCCGTATCCACTCTCTCCCCAAGATCATTCATTTCCTTCTTGATGTCTTGTAGTGCCACCTTCAGCTCCTCTTTCAGTTGGCCAATTTGATCCTGAAATGTGCTCGTCATTCTTGATTCCATTCCCTTCAGAGATGCCAATAGTTCCTCCTTATCCGAGGCCATGTCAATCTGCGTTGCTAGTTTTCCGGTATCCGTCTTCTTCTGAGGTGTGGTAGACGCTAAAATCGATTCCACTTGCTTATTTTTCCAACACCTCTCAATCTGGAGTTCCGCTTGAGCTTGTACCCCTTTAAACTTTCTTGGGGCCCTTCTGGAACTTGCACCTGGCATCAGCTCCTTTCAGATTGCACCTGTTTAACACTTGAGAGGGGCAGCAGATGTGCGGGTTGGTTCCGCTTTGATTACTTCAGGCAGATACCCCCTGACACTTCCTTTGTAAATTTCCTAATTAGGGATATCCAGCGAAGGTCCCTAGCTTGATGTGCTCAATATGACCTCTACTTCTGTGTTCTAATTACCAAATGTCACTCGCAGTTATCCCCCAGTTAAGTTAGGTGAGTTGCAATATCACCAGGGTCAGGTCAGATCAATGCCAAATGTCCTTCAAGTGGGATGAAATGACCAAGCCTCAGCTGCGAACTTTGAGATGCGCTCTTTAATGCTGTACACTTATATATTCAGGGGGCTACAATCTTCACTTCATGCGCGCCAGCACCAATCATGCTCCTTGAATGGGGAAGGGGGGGGGAGGAAACCCGGGGGCCATAGGGCCTCGCATCTCACCCTCCGCCCCCCACAATTTGGGTCTTGTAGCACAGATGTACCCCCTTCCTGGACTGTTAAAAGCACCTCCAGATTTAATGATGCAATCCTCCAGGCTTCTGTGCCCCCCCGCCCCCCCTTGATGATACCAGCCAGCCAACTCTGTGCCCCTCCAAAAATCGCCCCTCCCCCGAGAGGCTCTGTACCTTTGTCACAATACCCCTCTGGGTCTGCTGGGCAGCAGGCGCAGGAGGAAAAGATTGCGCTCGCTCTCCAGAGCCTCCCAGCGCCGCCGCCTCTCAGCCTCCAGGCGGAGGGCCGTCCTGTGCACGGATGCACCCGCAATTGCCGTTCCTCTAGTTCAGGATGCGGGGGGCGGTGGGCTGCCGTCAGTGGATGGGAGTCTGCTCTGTCGCAGCTGAATCCCAGCAAAGTCTGAAGTGGGCCCGGGCAGCCGGGTCTATACGCAGGACAGGCTGCAGTTGTCGGATCCGGAGGTAATCCCACGCAGGAGGAGGCATCCGTGCTCCCTCTCCGGATTCTCCCCACGCCATCCCCAGTTGGCCCCCAGTACGGAATCACCCGCAATTGTGGATCCTCTGGTTCGGAGGGCGGAGGGGCAGGAGGGAGGACCGCCGCCAGCAGGTGTGAGCCCGCGCTGTCCCCGCCGACCCACCGCGGGCCTCGGGCTGTACACGATCCGCCGGGACAACTCTCAGAGGAACTGCCATAGCATTTCGGTGCTGGACTGCCTATGTGGGTGGGACAAAGACTGATATGCAAATAGATATTTTCCATCTGTGAAAGGTACAGTGAGCAAAAAGCATGTGCTGCAAACTCTCATCTCAGAACAGTTTATCATGCCATGTTCGTTCTGGAGAGGAGCGCCAGCTACCTTTTTTAAATATTTCAAAGGAACGTGGGGTTGGTCACCCTAAGTTACCTGGGGGCAACCAGACGTGGACTCCCTGCTCACTGTACTCAGAGAGGCGCAGCTTCACCTCACTGATGAGGCCCAACGAGGCTAAAACACGTGTATGGGGTTGCTGTTGGTGCTCTTGTTCAGAGAGGAATTGCCATAGCATTTCGGTGCTGGACTGCCCATGTGGGTGGGACAAAGACTGATATGCAAATGGATATTTTCCATCTGTGAAAGGTACAGTGAGCAAAAAGCATGTGCTGCAAACTCTCATCTCAGAACAGGTTATCATGCCATGTTCTTTCTGGAGAGGAGCGCCAGCTGCCTTTTTTAACTATTTTAAAGGAAGTTGGGATTGGTCACCCTAAGTTACCTGGGGGCAACCAGACGTGGACTCCCTGCTCACTGTACTCAGAGAGGCGCAGCTTCACCTCACTGATGAGGCCCAACGAGGCTGAAACACGTGTATGGGGTTGCTGTTGGTACTCTTGTTCAGAGAGGAATTGCCATAGCATTTCGGTGCTGGACTGCCCATGTGGGTGGGACAAAGACTGATATGCAAATGGATATTTTCCATCTGTGAAAGGTACAGTGAGCAAAAAGCATGTGCTGCAAACTCTCGTCTCAGAACAGGTTATCATACCATGTTCTTTCTGGAGAGGAGCACCAGCTACCTTTTTTAAACAACTCTCAGGACAAGCCGCAGACTTCAGATCGCGTGCACACTTCCCTAAATGGCCCCTCACAGCTCCAGAGGTGCCCATACCATATATTATTGTCATGTCACGCGGGAGACTGGGGTCTGCCGCTCCCATTTCCTCCTGGCGAGTCTACCCGCGCGTTCGCGTCTGGGGACTCGCCGGGAGGGGAGCAACGGATTACAGGGCCGGCGGCCTTCGGCGCATGCGCGGAGGTCCTCTCTCTCGGTTCCGCGCATGCGCCGTGGGGGCTTGCCTTCCAAGCCTCGTTCTGGGTTCGCCGGCGCCCGGAAACGGAACGGTTTGCGTTCCAGGCCTCTCGGGCGCCGGCGGCCATAAAAGAGGCCGCTAGTCAAAGCTGCCCGCGTCTCAACGCGGTTTGCTTCGCTTTCCTCGTTGTTCCTGCCCAGCCTTACCTGTGGCCTGTCCTGGGCCTACCTGCCTCCAGCCTTACCTGTGGCCTGTCCTGGGCCAACCTGCCTCCAGCCTTACCTGTGGCCTGTCCTGGGCCTACCTGCCTCCAGCCTTACCTGTGGCCTGTCCTGGGCCTACCTGCCTCCAGCCTTACCTGTGGCCTGTCCTGGGCCTACCTGCCTCCAGCCTTACCTGTGGCCTGTCCTGGGCCCACCTGCTTGCCTCCAGCCTTACCTGTGGCCTGTCCTGGGCCTGCCTGCCTCCAGTCCTTACCTGTGGCCTGCCCTGGGCCAGCCTGACTCCAGTTCTTATCCGGGTCCTGTCCTGGGCCTGCCTGCCTTCAATCCTCACCTGGGTTCGGCCCTGGGCCAGCCAGCCTCCAGCTACTACCTAGGTTTTGCCCTGGGTCAGTCTTCCCTCAGCCCATTCCGGAGTTCTGTCCTGAGTCATCATTGTGTAGAGGGGACTTATCCCACACTAGCCTGCATTCCCCCTGTTCCATCTTGGGCACGTTCCTACAG
This sequence comes from Ambystoma mexicanum, assembly GCF_040938575.1. Classification (NCBI taxonomy): domain Eukaryota; kingdom Metazoa; phylum Chordata; class Amphibia; order Caudata; family Ambystomatidae; genus Ambystoma; species Ambystoma mexicanum. Next base: position 246,307,046 of record NC_090921.1, on the reverse strand, counting down.
TTCTCTAATTGGCCAGACAACTAGTTCCAACTGTCCTCACTCTTTCCTGTCTTGCCTGACTCCGAATCTCATCCTGTGTACCATTGGAACTATCTGCACCAGCCAAGCTCCTTTGCCTACTACGAATACCTTTCTGCTACACTGGTCTATCTATCAACTGTCGCTGCACTGAGGTTCTTGGAAGATTCATGGTCTGGACAACAAGCTCTACCTGGACTATGGTTCCCTCCATCTGAGCCTACATCCTCTTGTCACGCTTACCTGGGAGAGTGCCTTTGTGACATTGGGGGTTGGTCCATCCTTCACCCAGTTCCTCATTTGGGTGGTGGAGAGGCTGATTCCTCGTGCCGCTATCTCATCAGTTCCTGGACTCCAGACTGGCGACCTCTGCGAGACCAACCACCAAGACTACAGGTACGCGGTCCTCTCGGGCCAATCAGCTTGACAGATTGAGACGCCTTCCTCCTGATTCAGAGATGGATGAATCGCAGGACATGAGGAACGAGTTGCTAGCGCTCAGGGCCGAGATGACCGCCCTGCGTCAGGAGAATCAAACATTACGACAAATGATAACGCAAGGAGCACCTAGTACCTCTCAAGGAGAGGGATCATTGGCTCATACTACACCCATCAAATTCGACGGAGACCCTAGACGGGTGGCGGAGTTTTGTAACCACTGCAGAATACACTTTCTCTTCAGGTCTACCTACTTCAACACTGATAGGGCCAAGATTGGTTACATCTTGGGGAACCTAACTGGGAACGCATTAGCTTGGGCAACTCCGTTTGTGGTTACGAACAGTCCTATTTTGAATGACTTTGCTGCCTTTGAAAAGGCCTTTCTTGAGGTATTTCAGACGCCGAACCTGGCCTCCGTTGCACAGAATCAATTGATGGACTACAAACAGGGAAGCAATGACGTCATCACCTACATCAGCCGTTTCCGACTTTTGGCTACTGACTCCCAGTGGCCCGAAATTACACAGAAGACACTGTTTCGTCGAGGCCTGAGAGAGGAGTACAAGGATGAGTTACTTCACACCCCTGAACCAGAGAGCCTTCAACTCTTGATCGATCAAGTACTCCGTATTGACCAAAGGCTAGCCGAACGAAAGGCTGAGAGACGTCGGCTTGACAGAAGCGGTCCCCGGACAACCAACACACCTGCTGGTTCGTTTGGGTCGACCGAGTCCGGACCTGAGCCCATGCAAGTAGGAGCCATGAGGGGACCTTTGACGGAAGAAGAGAAGAAACGAAGGAGGTCTTTGCGTTTGTGTCTTTACTGTGGAGCAGCTGGACATTATTTGGGTACGTGTCCTTTGCGTCCGCAGAAGAAGAAGTCGGGAAACTAGGAGACCTGTCGTATACAGGAAGGGCAACGACAGGTCCCATTCCTTCCTCAGACCCTTCTGTTATTTGTTCTATACGTCTGCCCATGCAACCAGCGGTACTACAGACCCTGAAGGTCCGAATTAAACTACCAGACAAGAACCTGGAAGTATCCGGTCTACTGGACTGTGGGGCTTCCGGCAATTACATCGACGAAACGTTCGTCACCAGACATAAGATACCACTCGTTTCCAGACACACGCCTCTGTCGGTGGAGCTTATTGATGGTACTCCCTTGTCTTCTGGACCCGTTAGTCAGTTCACAGTTGGACTGGCCCTTCTGATTGCTGATCATTACGAGGAACTAGCCTTTGATGTTATCAAGTCACCGAACTACAAGATGGTTTTGGGATTACCTTGGTTGCAACACCACAATCCTTTGATAGACTGGAGAACCCAGACCTTGACCTTTTCATCCGAACGGTGTGCTCAAGAATGCAAGCTACCCGTTCCCACCAGGACCGTCTCGACTTCTCTAATAACGGACAGCAATGGGGTTCATCTATGTTCCACGTCTCTGGTCCCACAGGAATATTCCGAATTCAAACATGTGTTTTCTGAACCTGGCAACATACCCCTTCCTCCACACCGTTCTTTTGATTGCTCCATTGACCTGCTACCGGACCACGTTATTCCCCATGGGAAACTATATGCTTTGACACGTGACGAGAAGCTAGTTCTTCAGGAGTATTTGTCGGAGAGTCTAGAAAAGGGGTACATTGTGCCATCGAAATCGCCTGCAGGATTCCCCCTGTTTTTTGTAAAGAAAAAAGAAGGTACATTGAGACCCTGTGTCGACTACCGGCAGTTGAATGACATAACAGCCAAGGACCGGTATCCTTTACCCTTAATTCGCAGCATCCTTGAAACCCTGCATACTGCGCGAATCTTCTCCAAGTTGGACCTCCGCGGAGCTTATCATTTGGTGCGCATCAGGAGTGGGGACGAGTGGAAGACAGCTTTCAAGACATCTTTTGGGCATTTTGAATACAGGGTTATGCCTTTCGGCCTATGTAATGCTCCCGCTGTTTTTCAACGATTCATGGACTACATCTTTGGTGACCTGTTAGGGTTATCCGTTTGGGTTTATCTGGACGACATATTGATATTCTCTAAATCCTTAGACGAGCATGTGGAACATGTTCGTGAGGTCCTTCATCGGCTGTCCGTCAATAACCTGTTCGCCAAAGCGGAGAAATGTAGCTTTCACCAACCCAGCATTGAATTCTTGGGATTTGTTATCAATCAAGAAGGCATTGGGATGGATCCCAAGAAGGTGCGAGCCATACAAGAATGGAGACATCCACACGATATCAAGGCTCTCCAACGCTTCCTGGGATTCGCAAACTTTTACAGGCGCTTTATCCCACAGTTCTCACAGATCTCGGCGCCCCTCACCAGGCTAACCAGCAGCAAGATCACGTTCGAATGGGATCTCGTGGCTTCCCGGGCTTTCGACGTATTGAAGTCGGCCTTTATGGCTGCCCCGATCCTGCGTCATCCCCAGGAAGAGTTGCCTTACATAGTGGAGGCCGATGCTTCCAGCTTTGCTGTAGGGGCAGTCCTTCTTCAGAAAGATCCTATCACGTTGGTAGAACATCCAGTAGCCTATTATTCTCGCAAGTTGAATCCCAGCGAACGAAACTACGCGGTGATTGAAAGGGAACTGTTAGCCATCAAGACCGCATTCGAGGAATGGAGACATTTTCTCCTCGGAGCACGCTTTTCTGTGGAGGTGCGGACAGACCATCGCAATCTGCAATATCTTCGCTCTCTGCAATGTCGGACTCCTCGTCAAGCCCGGTGGGCCTTCTTCTTCTCTCCGTTTGAGTTCCATGTTACTTATATCCCGGGAACCTCCAATACGAAAGCGGATGCGCTTTCCAGGTCCCTGGAAAACGTAGATGGGACGCCCTGTCCAGAACAGCCACTGATTTCTCCTCGCCATTTTCTGCTGGCCTTGTCCTCTCACCTTAAGTCCATCGCGGAAGCCACTCGGTCGGATCCAGAAAGAACGTCCCTTCTTAGTCGGCAACTAGTATCAGAACGAGACGGACTGTTGTTTTTTCAAAGAAGACTCTACATACCCAGAGGAGCCATTAGAAGGGGCATTCTACACGGATTCCATGATTCACCCATAGGAGGACATCGCGGGGTCAGAGCCACTCGAGAGTTGATATCCCGACAGTTCTGGTGGCCTGGTTGGGCGACCGAGGTCCAGAAGTACATTGACAGCTGTCCAATATGTGCCCAGTGCAAGGTTCCCAGAAGACGACCATTGGGTTTGTTAATGCCCACCGAAGTGGCTCCCTATCCATGGCATACCATCGCCACCGATTTCATTGTGGATTTGCCTCCATCTGAAGGGTACACCTGTATAATGGTGGTTGTGGACAGCTTCACCAAACTGGCCCATTTCATCCCATTCCGGAAAATCCCTACAGCTACTCAAATGGCTTCAGCGTTTCTGCACGACATCTACCGGTTGCACGGCCTACCGGAGAAAATCATATCGGATAGAGGTACCCAGTTCCTTTCATCATTTTGGAGACAGGTGTGTGGTCATCTGGGAATACATAGAGCTCTAAGCTCAGGCTATCACCCACAGACAAATGGGCTAACCGAAAGGACCAATCAGACTTTGGAGGGGTACCTCCGCTGTTTTGCCAATGCCACACAGTCTAATTGGAAAGGTGGGCTAGATCTGGCCGAAGTATCCTACAACAACACTGTTCATGCCTCCATTGGAGTCAGCCCATTCTTCTGTTCCACTGGTCTACATCCTCGGTTAATGCCTTTTCAACCAGTTCCGTCTAGTACTGTTCCCTCTGCTGATGGTCTGGTCTTACACATCCGGGAACAGCAAGAACTTGCACACAAGATCTTAAGTGAAGCCAAGGATCGGATGAAGAGACAGGCAGACAGGAAGAGGAGTACAGAACCTAATTTCCAGGAGGGCGACAAGGTGTGGTTGTCCTCAAAGAACCTGCCTCTCCGCAATCTGCCCGTCAAACTGGCCCCTCGATATTTGGGACCCTTTGTTATCACCAAACGGTTGTCCTCTGTAGCCTTCCGTCTTCACCTACCCTCTTCCTGGCGTGTACATCCCGTTTTTCACGTGTCCCTGTTAAAACCCTATGTGGTCGATGATTATGGCCGCACCTCTCCTCGTCCGGCCTCTGTTTTGGTACAGGGGGGCCCTGAGTTTGAGGTACACGAGATCTGTGATGCCCGGTACCGTAGAGGGGTGCTCCACTATTTGGTTGACTGGAAGGGGTACCCGGCCTGTGATCGTACCTGGGAACCGCGCCAGCACGTGCATGCTCCCCGGCTGATACGTGAGTTCTACGTACGGTTTCCCTGGAAGCCTGGGGCCCCGGGTCTTCCTGGGAGGGGGCATAGTGTCATGTCACGCGGGAGACTGGGGTCTGCCGCTCCCATTTCCTCCTGGCGAGTCTACCCGCGCGTTCGCGTCTGGGGACTCGCCGGGAGGGGAGCAACGGATTACAGGGCCGGCGGCCTTCGGCGCATGCGCGGAGGTCCTCTCTCTCGGTTCCGCGCATGCGCCGTGGGGGCTTGCCTTCCAAGCCTCGTTCTGGGTTCGCCGGCGCCCGGAAACGGAACGGTTTGCGTTCCAGGCCTCTCGGGCGCCGGCGGCCATAAAAGAGGCCGCTAGTCAAAGCTGCCCGCGTCTCAACGCGGTTTGCTTCGCTTTCCTCGTTGTTCCTGCCCAGCCTTACCTGTGGCCTGTCCTGGGCCTACCTGCCTCCAGCCTTACCTGTGGCCTGTCCTGGGCCAACCTGCCTCCAGCCTTACCTGTGGCCTGTCCTGGGCCTACCTGCCTCCAGCCTTACCTGTGGCCTGTCCTGGGCCTACCTGCCTCCAGCCTTACCTGTGGCCTGTCCTGGGCCTACCTGCCTCCAGCCTTACCTGTGGCCTGTCCTGGGCCCACCTGCTTGCCTCCAGCCTTACCTGTGGCCTGTCCTGGGCCTGCCTGCCTCCAGTCCTTACCTGTGGCCTGCCCTGGGCCAGCCTGACTCCAGTTCTTATCCGGGTCCTGTCCTGGGCCTGCCTGCCTTCAATCCTCACCTGGGTTCGGCCCTGGGCCAGCCAGCCTCCAGCTACTACCTAGGTTTTGCCCTGGGTCAGTCTTCCCTCAGCCCATTCCGGAGTTCTGTCCTGAGTCATCATTGTGTAGAGGGGACTTATCCCACACTAGCCTGCATTCCCCCTGTTCCATCTTGGGCACGTTCCTACAGTTCTCTAATTGGCCAGACAACTAGTTCCAACTGTCCTCACTCTTTCCTGTCTTGCCTGACTCCGAATCTCATCCTGTGTACCATTGGAACTATCTGCACCAGCCAAGCTCCTTTGCCTACTACGAATACCTTTCTGCTACACTGGTCTATCTATCAACTGTCGCTGCACTGAGGTTCTTGGAAGATTCATGGTCTGGACAACAAGCTCTACCTGGACTATGGTTCCCTCCATCTGAGCCTACATCCTCTTGTCACGCTTACCTGGGAGAGTGCCTTTGTGACATTGGGGGTTGGTCCATCCTTCACCCAGTTCCTCATTTGGGTGGTGGAGAGGCTGATTCCTCGTGCCGCTATCTCATCAGTTCCTGGACTCCAGACTGGCGACCTCTGCGAGACCAACCACCAAGACTACAGGTACGCGGTCCTCTCGGGCCAATCAGCTTGACAATTATATGCTCTGAGCTCCTTTTGAAGGGGGCGAAGACCTCCGCAGATACTCTTATTACCTTTCAGAGCGTTTTCTTCAGACGGAGCGACGGAGAGTACATCTCTCCTACAAGGCGGCCATCTTGGATCGCCCGTTAAACCCTCATTTTTACCTAAAGTTGTGTCCAATCAGAAATTGTTCTACCCGCATTCTACCCTCCACCTCATCCTAGCAAGGAGGAGGAAAGATTGCACAGGTTGGACCCGGGAAGAGCTCTAAGCTTTTACATCTCTAGGCTTTCCAAGCTTTGAGTGGATAATCAACTGTTCATTGGCTACACCGGAAGGAAATTGGGTCAGTCGGTGTCAAAACAAGCCATATCACGTTGGATTGTGCTTTGCATTTAGAATGCTACAGATTAGCAGAGAAAGACCCACCAGAAGGCTTAAGGGCCCATTCCACCAGAGGCATTGCCTCTTCGACAGCCCTTCAAAGAGGTGTTCCCATAAGACCCATTTGTGAAGCAGCAACTTGGTCTTCGCTGCATACTTTTTCAAAATTCTATAGTCTGGATGCTTCCAAGTCTAAGGAGCAAAATTTTGGTAAGGCAGTACTATATACAGCCATTTAAGGGCATCAAAAAAAATGTAATCCCTCCTCCAAATAAATTGTCCATACTGCTTTGGGAGTCTATATAAGATGGGGAATACATTGGAGGACACAATACACTCGAAGAACAAGTTACTTACCAACTGGTAACGTTCTTTCGATTGGATGTTCCTCCAACGTATTCCTCATCGCCCTCCCAGCCTACCCCTCTTTATCTTTTTCCCGGTTATTGCAATTTCAACTCTCGCAAGGCTGATACCTGACTACCGGCACAATCTACACAGTAGAACAAAAGTAGGAGGGAAAAACAGAACTGAGACCAAAGGGCGCCGCACGTGTTACTTGTATACCCGATGACGTCACCCTCGACGGAGGCCTTCGAGGGACCATCGACTCGACGCACAGCGCCCTCTGCCGATTTTTATTTTCCGAAGCAGCTAAAGCTGGATGGAATACATCTAAGATGAGGAATACGTTGGAGGAACATCCAATCAAAAGAAGGTTACCAGTTGGTAAGTAATTTCTTTTTTAAGGTTACCATCAGTTTGTGAGAGGTAGATGATTTTTCCCTTTATTTTCAATTGGACATGCTTGGACGGAATGGAAGAGGAGGGTAGGAATGATGAATGGGAAGACAGAGAGGCATCTATTTCTGAAAAGTAGACAAAGTTTAGGAAGGGGTCTTTTGCGCGGGTCAGGCAACAACTACATAGGTAAAATTCCTATAGTTTGGGAAGAAAATGGAAAAATGACAGAAAAAAAACAATATGTGCTGGACATGTTTGGGCCTGTAAGGTAATGACTTCTGTGAATATGTAGAAGAACAATGCACTGCTACATTCTCCTGACTATTCTAGTTAGGAAATCACATATTTTTCATAATGTTTCACAAAACAAGCAATACCATAAGCCAAAAACTAAGCCATGGTACACAGGATTTTTATGCTGACGGCCTAAACAGACGTACTTAGCATTTGAAAATATGGAAAACAAATGTGAGGAATGGCAAGCATACATTTTTTGAAAGAGCACAGGCAGACCTTTTGATGGATAGGTGACTTGTGCAGGTTACAAAAGTGCAGCGTGCCTAAATCAGCAACTAAAGGTAGATCACATTTGGGAAATGAAAGGGTTGTGTTGCAAAGTGAAGTAGCAAATGTATTCAAAACGTTATCAAAACCGAGAAAAAAACAACAAATGTCCTACCTCCCCACATTCCCACAGGTTTCCTGACGAAAACGGTCCACCTACCTGGGCGCAAAGGGAAAAGGCTAAACCACTGGCACATCAAATGCCCTGGGGAAGACTGGATTTGGCTTTGTGGACAACCCACAGATTTGGCCCTGTGGTGTCGCAGCCACCAAGGAAAACGGCGAACCCCATGCATTTCTAAAAAGAAATGACCTGTGGGAATACAATCGCACTATAATGTATTACCCACAAAGTCCAAAGTTTAGGGGGAAAACCACAATTTTCAAACGTTTGCCACCATGAATCCACCGAAACATGCAACAACACATATCCAACCTTCCTATGTTCCCACAGGTGTCCCGACGAAAACAGAAACTCACATGTGTGGAAGCACTGACCTCGGTGAAAAAGGGGTCAGGGGAGATGTCCTTGAACTTGGGCGACTGTCTCCAATGTGGGTTGAACATCCCCAAGCCCAGCGGCGGTTCCAGGGAGCCCCAAGCAGGTTTGCAGTCCTTTTCCAGAGGGAAAACCTGTAACACAGCTCAGCCAGAACTCCAGCATGGTCAGAAGTGATGTCTCTGGCCTTGGGCAACTGTCTTACATGTGGGTCGACCCTCCCCAAGTCCAGCGGTAGTTCCGGGGAACCTCGGCAGGGTCCCCATGCATCTCCAGGTGCTAAAAAGGACAATCTATCTCGGTATCACTACATAATATCCCCAACAAAAATATCGCCGTAGATATGGCCGTTTGGTTCGCCATTGGCAATATTTTTGTTGGGGATATTATGGGTGGAGGGGGGGTTGTAGTGTTTTCCCCCGCACATTAAAAAAATGATGCGGGGGTTGCGGGGGAGTCCCCTGCAGGGGCCATGTGTGAATTTCGCCACAAAAATATGGTGATATTTTTGCATCACAATATTTTTGCAGTGGAATTAACACATGGAACCAGCTATCTCATCCTCCGCAATTCAAATGCAGTGCTGAGGACGAGATTGCGGGTCCTTAGCACTTGGTTATTAACAGTGAGCAAGAGATTGTCTGGTGACATGAGACGCAGCTCAACAGGCCTTCAATATCTATACTTTTGCAAATGCTGTGCTGCTTTCTCAATATTTCTGCAAGTAATACGTCCAGATGTGTTCTAATGGATCAAGAAATGTGGGCATTTATTTATTAATTGTGTATTTATAATGCGTGAATGAAGGAGCTTTATTGCCTTTTCGAACATGAGGAAGGAGAACGTTGGTGCTGTTGCTGCGTGCATTTTGCCCCTGTTGCCCACAACACTATCCATTGATAGAGAGGACCTGCTTCTCTGGACCCACAGTGCAATGACCAGGCTCTGCTATGGTTTGACGGGTAAATCCAAAGGCCCTTTGGTGAATGAAAGTGAATTATTAAAATAACATTTGAGGGTGTCCAATCACTATTGGGGATGTACTGTGAAAACTCTGCACCCCTTAATTGAAATGACTGTGAAATATAGGCATTCATAATGGGATTTCCTAGGAGTTTCCTGTATCTGCGCGATTAAAGCTACCAAATGGATCCCATCATTATCACAAATGCACATTTTGAATGTAAAATATAGTCCAAGGGAAATGAGAGCCCATGAGTTAAATTGTGAGGCTTGCCGATTTTTACGTTTTCCTTAAAAATAATAGCACTTGTACCCTTTGTTATGCATGTTTCGCTGTGCCTCATATAGTGCTAATTGTTTTCCAAGGGCCGATTAGGTTTGCTGCTAGCTCATGAAGGCATGCCCACAAACGCCTATGAAAAATACAACCCGCTAAGGAAAAAAGGCCAAGAGATTCTTGCAACGATAACAAGTTTTAATCGCACAAAAAAATAGGTATGCCGGCAAAGAACTCTACTGCTCAAGAACATTTTGCCGAAAAAAGGTACAAGCAGAATGTTATAAGGAAGAACATAATCATCAATGACGCACCCATATACAGTAAAAACCTGAGTGGGTGGTTGGTGAGACCCTATACATGGGTGGCGTGCTGCATGTGGGAAACAGGCTGCTATTGGTCCCAGCCCCACTCTCTGACTTCCATCACGTGGGGTCTGCTGCGCTCATCAACTCCAGTGAACCAAGGTCGAGTTCGCAATTAGTTACTATGTAGACAATGCTACTCTATCATTATGACATGCACCTGGGAAGCTTTGGGACTGGCACAGGGGGAGGCTTAAGATCGAGCTGACCCACACTTCTTCACTCATTCATTATCGCACTATCCGCCCCCAAGACTTCCACCCTCACTTTGGCGTATAATTTATTCCACCCTGTACGCATTACAAATTTTGTCATTTATGAAATAAGGCGCATTAGTCGTGTCTAACGCGCAGTCATGCAGGCCTGAATGTGTCTACCATAACTACAAAATGGTGCCTGTTTATGTGCACGTACTAAGTCTAAGCATCTACATTTCGCATAGTATCATGTTTGTGCAGGGTCCCTTAGTATGCACCCCTCCTCTCTGACACATCACACTTATAGTTATAGAAATTGCCTTACTCTAAAGTGCCTAAGGGGTGGGATAGGTTAATTTCCTTCCCAGCACTCACAAGGACCAGGTAAAGGGATGAAACATCTTGCATCTTGTCAGTAGTACAGATGTGCCTTTTAGCACTGATGTTTGCAACTGCACTATTCTTTAAAAGGTCCACATTTCATTTATATGCTGGGAGAAGGTTTGGGAGTTCTATTGAAACCATTATTTGACAGTGAATAAAGAACATGAACATTTATGCGTACCCCCACAGAAGCCACATTCTCCACCATCTTTGAAACCGCATGGGCTCTCACAAACTAGAGGACTCATGCATTTGGGATACATACGTATCGCCAAAACTGGCACAAACATCGAGAATTCAAAGAACTGGAAATCTGAAAGTCACCACTATATACACAGATTCACTAACATTCCAGTTAGGCAGACATGTCCGCTGTCTTTCTTTTTTTGTCCATCTCCTGCTCACTGATCACCGCACATGTTCTCTACACTTATAGTTTGGTAGCAGCTGCAGTTTGCACCTGTGAGTGTTCTGATTTCTCTCTTCATCTTACTGCTGCATGGCCAACTGTTGCTGGTGAGTCACACAGGGACAACTGGTTACATCTAAAATGTGTGTGTCTTGTATTATTTTGGGTATGTGTCTTATGTGCAGGATTGTGCCAGATGTTGTCAGATGCAGCACTTTTCAGGTGAGGTGGGGGCCGGCCTGCTACCACTGTTCTCTCGTGACCCCGACAGCCACAGCTTCTCTGGGAGACAATATTGAAGTCATGGAGCATTGTTGACATAATTGCTTACGTTTCTTCTAACTTCAGGCAGGAAAATGCCCCACTTCTCTCCTGTTTTGCAGGGTCACTTCCACCTATGTTCCCAAGCCTATCTGCCTGTTATAAGGAGCAATGTACCCCGCAGTCTCTTATACACAGGGTAGCAATTCTGGCAGATGTCCAGTTAGTTGTCCAGTTTCTGTGTCTTATTTGTCAAACGTAGAGACCTTTCAAAGCTACTCCTCTTCCCCCTTTTCCACAACACTAGTCGCCATTCAGGTATGAACCTTCTTGCTAGAGTAAAAGGCACAGAGGCTGATTATTTCTGCGTTGCTCAGGATATTCCTATCTAAAAGTTAGTAACCTGATGTTTTAGTGCTTGTCACTGATGCCATCCCATGGCATGTGACTTTGTCCATTTTTTAACCAAGTTACCTTTTGTTTTGACAGGTTTTAATTCAGTCTGCCTGTGTCTCTAAAGGATTTCTAAGTGTATCAGCTACTGAGTTTACATTTTCTATTGTCTGTGAGTCAGTTTTGTAACAAATTCATTTGTTTTAATACCATTTTCCTCCTGAAGGCTGTCTCCTTTCTTGCCTCTTTCCAGCTGTGGCATAACGCACTAAACAAGAAACAGTGTTATAACAGTGTCATATGCTTGTGTGCTGTCTTGGGAGGATAGTTCAGGGGCAAAGTGCTCGCATTGGAAGCAAGACGCCGCTGTTCAACACTGGTTCGATCCCCGGTTCCGCTCTTAGAAACCTCTGGGTATTACAGACGTTATAAATAACCAAATACAATTACTGATAGTACTATACAAAACAGCTCACTGTACAGGAACCTTGAGATGCGCATTGACTGCCCTTCTCAGCCAAGTTATTGTCAGAACCTGCCATTCAGTATACAGCAATGAAAGTATTGCACTCTGAGTAGAGAGCCTACATATTTGATTTCTCTTCCTGTGTCCACTTCGTTCACTTTTCACACAGTCCACTGTCACTTCTGGCAGTCCTCTGGGCAATCCCAGAAGGATCTCTCTGGGGTTTGTCAGTTTAAGGTTATTCCTGTGACAGGCTCATGGGTATGACTCTGTATTGGGGGGGAGAAGGAAGGCTGAAGATCCCTACCAGCCTGTGGAAGGCGGGCTACCAGTGAAACGCCAGAGCCAGACCTATCCCAGACACAATGGGCCTCATTATAAGTTTGCCGTCCGGGATCTATGGTACCGGTAAGCATGCCGGTACCGTAGTTCCCGGACCGGCAAACTATGAGTTGTGCTCGCTGGTGCCTTTCTGCGGCAGAAAGGGACTCGTGAGCACAGCATGTCAGATGCACCGGCATCGTTATAAACGGTGCCGGTGCATCCAACCTCTCCATTCCCATTCAGCCCTATGGGGCCGAATGGGAATGGGGAGCCTCTTTTTACCAGCGGCCGTAAATGGGCAATTACGTGTCCAGCTGGGCCATAATGACCCGGTAATTGCCCATAGGTGGGCGCTGGAAACAAAATGACACCGGCTGCATCATAATGAGGCTCAATGTGTGGGAATTGAGGGAGACAGCTGTCCCCAGGTTGCATTTAGCCATAGCTGCACATTGTTACCCCTTTTTACGACCTGATGCCTATTCGTCTCTGTCCTGGTCACGTCTTCTTCTCTAATCTTTCAGGTGGTTCCTGGGAGGCAGCAACAGCTTGAGAAGAACTAAGCCTACAAGGGCCACAATGCAATGGGTTCCAATGGACAAGACCCAACCTGGAACAGGAGGAATGTACTGGTGACTTGAATGAAAACAAAATTGGTCTTCCCTTTGGCTACTGGATGGAGAAGCCTAACACCCACTACAGACTGCCCATGCATGCTACGAGTACTAGTGGTGAATTGGAACCAGCTGAGAGCGTCACTACACTAGAGGGACCAGGACAAACTCCCCAAACTGTTTATCCAGGAGACAAAAAGAGAGCAAATGATGCCAGAGACCGCATTGCAAGATGCAAGGAAATGGAGACTGAAATGAGGGTGGGGCTAAGGGACCTTATGCCGACTTCATGGGGGAAATTCCATCCCACAAGGAGATGGTAGGAGTTGGGTGTAGCTTAACTTGACTTTGGTCCATTGAAGCAATTGGCTCGGGTAGCCAACAGGAGCAAAAAGAACATTCAAGGCAAAAAGGGGTGTGCTATAAAAAGCCAGAAAAGTCCGTTTGTAATTAGTGTTTGGTTGAGTTTGGAGGAAGGCCAAGAGATGGGAGCGGAGTGTGTAGCTGGTGGAGGAGAATTTGGAAATTACTTTTATGTGTTTGGAGAGAGTGATGATAAGGTGGTGGGACTGAATGAGTGGTACCAATTTTTGCTGTATGCTTGGACTGAATGAAAGAGCGATTAAAGATAATATTTGAGGGAAAGCAGGAGGGGGTTGGGAGTAGGAATGAGAAGGAGAAGAGAAATAGAAAAGAGAGATCTGGAAGGGGTGGGGTAAATAGGAGAGGCAGTGGAAGGACAGAAGTTAGAGGCAAGGAGAGTATAGCCAGTAGTAGTGTGGGGAGGTGTGAGATCATGAGGGCTATGGATAAGATCAGGAGAGAGCTGGAGAGTACACTTAGGGAGAAACAGAGAGAAGGACGGGAGGCACACTGTGTGAAGAGAGAGAGAGAGGAGACAGGCAAGAGTGAGGAAAACTTTGAGACACTGTCATCTTGGAGGAAGGATCATCATCTTCTATCCTTTTCTATTTATCTTCCATCTACTCTACCTAACCTCTCTGGCTATTTCAGAGGCAACTACTTGTTTCTGTTGCGATCTCTGTGCTTTTAATACTCCTTTATTTGTTTCGACTTGCATTTCAGGTCTTCCGTCTCACTCTGCATTCTCTGCTCTCTCTCCCGATGATGCTGCAACTTTTCTTTCCTCTTCCCTTGACATTCTTTATCCAGCTTACTCCTTATCTCCCTCTCGCAAACCCCCCCATCACTGTCTTTCTTCTCATCTCTGCTCAAGGCAGCGAGTTCTTTGTCGCCTCGAGCGTCGTTGACTTAAATCCCTTTCCGAGTCTGATTGTTAGTCTTTTTCATCCTATCATTCCCTTCCTGATGAGGCAATTATTGCTGCTAAACGTGCTTACTATTCTGACCTTTTGCATGCTCAATCTTCACACCATAGGCATCTGTTTGAATCTCGTTCTTGTCTACTCAGACTTCCAACTCCTGATCATTCATTTCATTCTACTCTTATCGCTTCTGATCTTGCAACTTAAATTTCTTCTAAGGTTGCTTCTCTTCATGCTGCTATTGTTTCATCATCCTTTTGCTCTACTTTGTCTTCCCCTACCTCGTTAATCTTTTCATTCTCCCCCAATGCCCCTCTTCTCACTTCGATTTTACCTTCTTGTTTTAATCATGCTTTTATTCTCCATATTCTCAAGAAAACATCTCTTGATCCCTCTCTTCCTTCTAATTTCCATCAAATTGTTTTTCTTTATCTTTCTAAATGTCTTCTACACTCAGGTTTCTAACTTTGTTACTAATTATTCCATTCTTCCTTCTCTGCAGTCTGGCTTCTGTCCATGCCACTCTACTGCAACTGCTCTTCTTTTCTGTATGCGATTCTTTGCTCTCTGCCTGCTACACTAAACATTCTTCTCTTCTTATACTTTTGGACCTATCCGTTGTATTTGATATTGTTGATCATACTTTAATTTTATCTGGTCTTTCTTCATTTGGGTTTGAAGACTGTTCTTGCTTGGTTTTGCTGTTACCTTTCTAAGCATATCCTATTCTTTCTTCTGGGCTGGATCCTCCTCCAAAACACTTCCTCTTCTTCAAGGTGTTCCCCAAAGTTCTGTTATTGGCCCCTTTCTCTTCTCTCTTTACACTTCTCTTGCTGCAATTATCTCTTCCTTTTTTTTTTTTTTTTTTTTTTTATTTGATTCAACTGTTTTCACAGTTTTAACAAAGTTTGTTGTTCAGAGAGTTTGTGATCCCAAAGGAATTCTGATCTATTGCGCTTCTGTGTCCAGACAGGTGGAAATGTACTTGTCAGATTGGATCTTCTTTCTTCAGGTTTATGTTCTGAAAGAACTGGCCGACTGCGATTACTGATTTTACATTTCCACCTGACATCAGGATATTCCACCAATATTCCTCCTCCCCGCAACTGCTGTTTTTGGATAAGTGGCCCATATGTATCATTCTTTTGGCCGCTAGTCCCGGGCATGACAGCAGCAGATGCCTCAAGGTTTCTATTGTTTCGGGTTTGTTGCAGAATCTGCAGAGGTTATTAGCAGCAGAGCCTCTGATGAATAGGATTTCTTTCGTGTGTAAGAGATTCAGCCTGGCCCTTAGAAAGGTGTTTCTAATTTGCTTACTTGGACCTTGTAGTAAATAGCTCATGGGTTCATTTTGTTTTTGGTAATTGACTGGTAGGTCCGCGGCCAGTTTGTATTTAGCGGCCTCTTCCAGCGTTTTAATCCAGTCCATTTGTTTAAATTTTTTTACTGTTTTAGCGGGGTTGCTTTCTAATTCTTCCCATGAGCTTCCAATTTCCTCAAGGGTTTCTGTATTTCTTTGCTCCCAAGAGGCTAGGATGTTGTTCTCTCCGGTTTTGAGTTCTTCCTTTATAAACTTGAAGATCTTCACAGAGGATAGTCTAATTTTCCGGTTCAGCATTAAGATGTTTAGCTTGACTCTTCCTTTTAAAGAGATGACGTTGATTTCTCTGCGAATAGATGCCATCGGAGTAGAATTTGGGAGCATTAGAATTTTCCTCCAAAATAAGCCTTCTAGCTTCTGCCAGGTCCGTTCTGGAATCATGGGCATCGCTTCTGCACCATAGGTAATAGCGGGTACCGCTTTCGCTGTGTAGAAGTTCAGCACTGGTTTCAGTGAGAATTTTCCGTATTTTTTGTCCATGAGTCGAGCTTGTGTTATCATAATTTTGGTCTTGGCAATCAAGGATTCCTGCATAGGGGTTTCAAAGCGATTTGCGCTTATCGTGACTCCCAGGTATCGGAATGATTTTACTTTCTCCAGTTTCTCTCCAGCCAAGAACCATTTGGATTTTTCTTTTTGTGTAGTGGATTTTTCCACAGTCATTATTTTTGTTTTTGATGAGTTTAGAATCAGATCGTTGGTCTCAAGATATTCTGCGAGCGAAGTAAGTTTGCGTTGTAGCCCTATGGCGGTTTGATCCAGTAATAAGATATCGTCGGCATAGAGTAGTCTGCCAACCATTTCCTCTCCAATTCTAGGCGGAAATGTTCTAATGGTGGGGTCCCAGTGTTGGTAGTCTCCAATGAACGCGTTGTACAGTGCGGGGGCCAGTGGGCAACCTTGTTTCACGCCTCTGTAAGTGTTGATCTCCTCTGAAAGTTGTCCTTTTCCATTGAGTCTGACCCTCATGGATGTTCCAGAGCACAACTCCATGATTGGGTTCAGGATTGATGTCGGGCAGTTCCCTGTCCTCAGTTTAGTCCATAGGCACTCTCTATTCACCGTGTCGAATGCGTGAGAGAGGTCTATGAACGCCAGGTGTATCTTTGGTCGTCCCTCTAGCACCTTGGCTTTCAATACACTGAGTAACATTATGTTAGCCAGTGTTCCGATATTTTTTACAAATCCTGTCTGAAAGTCATCGTGTAATTCGGAAGTGGCTGCCCAGTTCTTAAATTTGTCTAGAAGAAAGGCTCCAAACAATTTCCCAATGGTGTCCAATAAGGCTATTGGGCGGTAATTTTCTGGGTTGCCTTTATCTCCTTTCTTGAAAATTGGGACCACGTTTGCCAATTTCCAAGATTTCGGGATGGATTGGGTGTCCGCGCATTGTTGGAATATTCGGGCTATGAGTCCGCCCCATACTTCGGTGTTCGTTTTGAGATCCATGTTAGAGATTCCGTCGGGTCCAGGTGCCCTTGAGTTGTTCAGTTTCCTTATTTTTTCGCAGATTTCCTTTTCATCCTTTTCAATGTCCCATCGATTTTTTTGGGGCCTTATTGTTTCTTGGGTGTTGCCCTTTGGTAAGGCGAACATATCCGAGAAGAATGATCTCCAGTGATTCTTTCCAATTGAGTTAGCTAGGGCCTCATTTGGGTTATTTCCTTTCGGGTTGATCAAGGCCCAGAAAGTTTTAGATTGTTTCCCACTTAGGGTCTTTAGCATAGTCTCAGAGTCTTCCTGGTACAAAATGGCAAGGTGCGATTTAAGCCAGTTTTTGTAAGACTTTTTCGCAGATATTGCTGCCTCCTCTGTTTGTTTTGAGGGGCAAGATTTCGCTTTGCGTAAAATTCTTCTCATTTCCCTTCTTTTCTCCACCAGTGGCTTATTGTATATATGATTTGGCTTTTTTACTGAAGATTGAGCTTTCCTTTGTTGTTGGTATGGGATCAGCAGGGGATAATAGTCAGGTGGATTTGCTTCCCATGGCACCGCAATAGTTCTTTCGAAGGTCCTTGTAATGGTTCTTATTGCTTCATCAGAGAGTCTTAGTCTGGTCCCTGCACCATTAGTAAGAATTGAGGTAGTCATTTCCTGTCGGTTTGCCTCCGATTTCCTTTCTGGGGCTGACCATGAGGCCGTCAGGAGGTTGTGATCACTGTTTTGAGTTCTTATAACTTCATATGCAGATATCATTGCGAGCAAATTTCTGGATACATATATGTGATCCAGAAAGGCATTACGTGAGCCTTGTTCCCAAGTTGGAATGTAATTTAGTGTGGTCGAGATCAGATAATGGAGGTTATGGAGATCTAGTGCATCCATAAGCAGTTCCCATCCTTTGCCTCTCAGGTCAGATTCTCGAGTTGTCGAAGGGACGGTAGGAGCCAATGCGGAGTGTGAATCGCAATTCGATGTGGTTAGGCCAATGTTAGGTAATGTTAAATTTAAATCTCCGCATACTATGATGTGGTCAATTGTCATCGTATTAAGGCATCTCTCTATCGTTTGGCCGATGATTTCAAGAAAGGCTGTTTCTTTCACAACTTTTGGGTTCCAGTATGTGTTTATCACTAGGTAAGATGTTGGTTTGTTCCTATTCTCCCATTCTCCGGGTTTCTGTTCTGATACCAAGGAAGCCAGAATTGACGTGTTAGATAGTATTGTTTGTTTGAGTTGTAGGCCACTACAGATTCTGACTGCTGTCAAGAGGCCTGAGGAGGGCCTGCCCAACGCTCCTTGTGTGGCTGGGGAGAAGTCGATTTCGAAGCCATCTATTGTTGGCTTCCTGAGGAGCCAAGTCTCCTGTAAACAAAGAAGGTCGAAGGTCCCCAGTTGTACATCTGAGTTGAGTGTCAAGTGAACGAATCCTCTTGTGTTCCACGACCCCATTTTAAGTTTGTTTGCGATCTGGTGAGGGTTGCCGGATTCTTCCTTGACTCCCGTTGTGTACACTTGTGGCTATCTTCTTGTTTTTGTGAAGGGTCTTTCCGGCGTCCAGGACCATCTTTTTTTTTCCAGGTCTTGACGATATAGCCGTGAATGGATGTGTTGGTCGCTTGACCTGTTTCTGGAATAGGCTGGGTTCTTTGATGACTTCCAGTTCTGCGGGGGTCCCTTGGGGGCTCGATCTGAGACCGTATTACTCTGTTTTTCGTTGTGTTTGCTCCTGGTGCTACTCAGGGCACTTTTGGGCCATTGTTGGGTGTTAGTTGGAGTAAACTGTGGTTCCCATCTATCTCTATAAATGAGGGTTCTTCTCGTCTTAGGTGCCCTCCCATGCTGTTTACTAAGTGGGCTCAGTTCTTCATGGCCCCCTATTCTGATTTCCTCGAGGTTATTATAGGGTCTATAATGTGAGACCCGGTGTCGTGGGGGTACGTCTTGAGAAGCATCAGATGTGTTACTTTCACTCCTAAGTAAAGTTTCTGTTCCTAGGTGAAAGTTGCGAGAAGCATAGCGAGAGGCTCGTTCTCTTGAGGGGGAGACTGTCTTGTGTTGAGGCGTACGGTCTCTGGTGGTTGTAAGGTCTCTATCCTTTAATCCTCTCTGTGTATTACTGGGGATCTCCCTGTCGCTGTGTAGTTCTTCCAGATAGTAGCCAAGTTCTTTAAGGGCTCTGGCCTCCTTCTTGAGTTTGAGTCTCGTGCTAGCAGAAGATATGTGGATGTACACACTGTCTATGCTGTAAGGGCCCGAGAATTCGATGACGTCTAGGCAGTCTGATGTTACTGATCTGAGAGCCGGGACTTGATGAAATAAGTCCAGTATGGCGGTTCTGTTTAGAACCCGGTTTTGCTTTGCTTTGCAATTCGGCTGCAAGAAGAAGGAACGCGTTGCCGTTGTTCTGTTATTTCTCATTAAGCCGTAGCGTTTCCATTCTCTCTCGCGGATATTCAGTGGAGTCCTCCTAGTGCTTTCCCTTTTTTGGCTGCGTTCTCTGGAGTCTCTTTTTTGTTTCAAATGCACTCTAGTTTTCCACCTATTGGGAGTGGACTTGTGTTTCACTGTGGTGTCTTCATCCCGTTTTTTGGAGCTCTGTTTTAGTTTGGTCCCAGCCAAAGACGCGTCTTCCCCCTGTGTGGTGCTGGGGGTTTAGACTCCCACTGTCTGATTTTCTTTGGGGGTGTGTCTTTATCCTGGCTTCGTTTAAAAGACACTGTTTTTCTTTTGGCTCCCCGATTGTTGTCTAGGTTTGGATCTTTGTCCTGCCAAAGCGACACAAGTTTCAGAGCGTCTTCCATTAGGTCGCTTTCAGTGGAAGTGGGAGATCTGTTGATGTTTTGGCTGTCACTGTTTTGCTGGCTGGATTTTGAGGTCAGTGGTTTAGTGCAGATTTTGATGTACTTTCTGTCTGACGATGGGGAGAATTTATTCGAGATCTGAGATTTGACCGTGGCCGATTTAGGAAGCACAGGTGGACCGCTTTTTACTTTTTTTGTTGGAGCCAAAAGCGTAGGTGGGTCTTCCGAGAAAGCTCTAAGATCTTGTTCTTTCTCGTTAACGATGCAACCATTGGTTTTTTCTATTATGCTCTTACTCGATTGAAGTTTGGGGAATTTGAGAGTACTTTGGTTTCCATTGGTGTGGCCCTCCTGTGCTTTCTTTGTTGGCTCGAGATTAAGACTTAGGAGGGGTGTTTTTATGCTCCATTTGCCCGGGGCCGTCGGCACTGCTGAGGTAATTACGTTATCCTCCAGGCTGGAGTTGGCAATTGTTTTGCCAGTGCCTGCTTTGAAGTGGAATGTTTTCTCCGGCAAGAAGTCAGTCTTAGACTGAACTGCTTTCGTTTCTCGGTGATGTTGGTCCTTTGTTTGAGTGCAGGCGTGTTTTAAAGTCTTCCTATTTTCAGTTTTTGAGGTGATGAATCCCTCTAAAAACGTGAGTTTAGTTTGGGTCAGTACCGCCAGTGATGCTTGGTCCTTTACCGAGTCATTCAATGATTCGTATAGTTTTGTGAATGGAGCTAGGGCTATGGTGATAGCTGACATTATCGTCATTAAGTCTGGTTTTTTGTTTGGAGTTTCTTTTATTGAATTACCCACAGTGTCACTTTGTCTCCTGTTCATTGGCTGTGGGCTGGACGTACATGACTTAGAAATTTGAGTTTCCGATTGACGCCTAGTCATAGGCGTTTTGAGCGTTGTCAAGTGTTCTGGATGAACTGTGGCTTGTATTTGCTTACATGGCAAGGGTTGCGTTGTGGGTCTCGTTAAGTTAGAGTTGGTTGGCTCTGAATTCCTGAGAGATGGACCGAGCCTGTCTGATTTTCCCACAGAGGGTGTGGCTTCTGCCACCCCCCCATGTGAGGGATTTTCTTTGGGCAAATTTGCCTTGTTGGGGTTGTGTAATGGGGCAGAGGACTGTGCGGAAGGCTCTGTTGATGTAAGTTCCGTGGACTTAGCTGGCGGTTTCCCAAAATGCCATCTTTTGTTGGTAAGCGGCTGAGGACTCGAGGTATTGGGGTTCGGGTTATGTGCGTTGAAAGTAAGTCTCAGTGGAATAGCGGGAGAGTTGAAATGAACTGATTCCTCTAGGGACCCCTCCAGAAGCTCTGCGTCTGATATCTCACTTTTCTCATTCTGATTTCTTTTTCCTTGTTTGCTAAAAAATGTGTCCAGGGTACCCACCAAGGGCTTCGGGGCCTCTTTGCTCCGCTTGGTGGGAGCCAACTGCTGGTAATTCTTTGTAGTCTTGGGCATAAGGGGGTTTATTTTATTTGTAATTCCTGAGATGAGTCTTTCTTCCCTTTCCGGCGCTTGTTTGTTCTCGTTTGGGATTGGGTCTTTGAGCGGCTTTCTGGCGATAGTTAGTGAAGGGGCCTCCTCGGGGAACTCCGTTGGCGCTGTCTTTGAGATATCTGGAAAAAGCGCTGAGTTTTGATTTGACATGGGTTCGTTTTCTGAATCCTCTATTAATGAACAAGAACAGTCGTCTGACCAGGCTGTTTCCAATTTTCCCAAGCTGGAGGGAGGGCTGACTAAGTCTTCTCTTGCTATTATAGGATGAATCTCCAGGTCGATTTTGATTTTATTGGGCCCGTCGTAAGGTGCGTTTTTATTGAGCACGTTTTTGGGGTCAGATCTCTTGTCAGTCTCAGGTGTAGTGGAGTGCTCACAGATCTTGGGTGAGTCTGATGGCGCCGCTAGAACCAACACAGCGCATCCTCCCTCGCATCTGGGGCTCTGGACTCCCAAGCCCACTCCTGTAGGACCTGACCGTGCCTGGGAGCTCTCGCCCACTGCCCCTTCGCTGGCGTCTCCTGGGTCAAAGTGACTGCCTGTGGGTCTGTACGCCACACCTGGAGAAACTTCGTACTCTGCAGCTGTCTCTTTGGGAAGAGCCTCGCCTTCAAGGCTTTCCGGCAGCGGGGAGATCTGGACACGTCTCACCGGAGGAGCCAGCATGCCCGCCCCTGCGACGATCGATGGAGGTCGATCCGGCACGTCCGGGCCAGTGGGTAAGTGCGGGTCGGGCTTTGTAGGTGGGCGGTCTACTCTGCCTTCCCTTTTGCCAGACGTTGCAGTTGGAGATCGAGCCGACGCTCCCAAACCATCCGTCGTTTTTGTGGCATCCTGCTGCGGCTGGATTGTCTCCGCGGTTTCCTTGCCCCGCTCGTTGTCTTCTGTCGGTCTAGCTGGGCCAGCATCCAGGCCGTTCAAAGGCGAGCTGTGCGCTGGTGCTGTAAAGTTCGCGCCCTTTCCAGCTCGGTTTAGCTCCTCCGTGCTTCCCACTCGAGTCGCTAGTTCCAGTCCCTTCGAGGCTTGTGGGAGGGCCATACGAGAGTTGAGGGCAGCATCCCGTGACCCCCCCTGTTCCTCAAGGCCTGACAGACAGGCGAACGCTTCCAGACCCCCCAGGAGTTGAGGGACGGCCGCGGGCGGCCTGTCATTCTCCGTCCGGGCAGCCCTCAGCGGCGCCGTCGCTGTGTGACGAGCCGGCCTTTCCGAGTGGGACACTGCTGCTTGCCGGTGCGCCTGCGGAAAGGCAGGCAAGCTGAAGGCCTCCGACTTGGGGTCCTCGATTGACCTCCCCAATGACCCTCGAACGCCTTGACTTTGTAGGTTTGTCAAGGGTTCAGGCTTCTGTTGGGGGGGATAGACGGCCGCGCGTCTTGTGTTTTCTTGCTTCTTGGGAAGTGTTTATGAGGGCTACGGTGCTCAAGCCCGCTGTCTTCACTGCGGGTTCTCTGGCTTCTTAGCCAGTGTGTATCTAATTCTGATACGTGTGCCGCTCGATTCATCTTGTCACGACGTCGGGGCCCTAGCGGTCCTGGCTCGGACTGCCACGGACTGCCTTGACTCTGCAGCCTCGACTCCGCGGCCCGCTCCGCGGTAGGGTTGATGTCTTGTAGACACGCCTTGCTGTAGCAGCAACTGTGAAGAGACTGCCACGGACTGCCTTGACTCTGCAGCCTCGACTCCGCGGCCCGCTCCGCGGTAGGGTTGATGTCTTGTAGACACGCCTTGCTGTAGCAGCAACTGTGAAGAGACTGCCACGGACTGCCTTGACTCTGCAGCCTCGACTCCGCGGCCCGCTCCGCGGTAGGGTTGATGTCTTGTAGACACGCCTTGCTGTAGCAGCAACTGTGAAGAGACTGCCACGGACTGCCTTGACTCTGCAGCCTCGACTCCGCGGCCCGCTCCGCGGTAGGGTTGATGTCTTGTAGACATGCCTTGCTGTAGCAGCAACTGTGAAGAGACTGCCACGGACTGCCTTGACTCTGCAGCCTCCTTTGGAATTGCACACCACTTTTATGCTGACGATACACAACGTGTTCTCTCATTCTGCTTTTTTACTCCTGCTATTCACAATACCCTAGCAGAGGAAAAAACTGCCCTTGCCCTATAGAGCCTGGAGTGGGTCTCTCTGCAGCCAAAGAACCAAGGAAGTGACCCCTGCATTTCTAAACCGACTCAAAACCGGCATGGTCACCTTTGACACCATTCAAGATGCCACAAGGGATCCTCCAGAGCCATCTTCGGCCTTGACCTGGTTTGCATTAACATCTAAGAGTTCTGCTTGATGCTAAGGCTTTGTCGTCTATGCACCCGAAACCCACTGAGTCGTCTGCTCACCAGCCTCTTCGAGCTCCAAGCCGACAACGCTGCAGTACCCCAATGCCGTATTGAGCCAGCCAAGCCTGCTAGTTGCCACAGCCAAGTCTCCACTTTTCCAAACCCGAGGCTGGCGAGTCTTCCAGTGTCGCCGACCTAATACTGCCACCATTCGCAGTGTCTTCGACCCCCCAAGCCGTCGCTATGCAGAACAGCACTTCATCCTTGGAACCAATCTCTGCTGTGCCCCAACTTGACCCTGGCTCAGTGCCGAAAGCACCCAGACTCCCGGGATGACACAAAAATGCCTGGCTCAGCACTGTTGCATCCCAAAGACAAGCACATAGGATATTTGAAGAGGCCCTGTCCACTCGCCCGCTCTTAAAAGACCCTTTTGACTTTTAAGACCCCATCTCTACCTTTTTTAAAGACACCCCAGTGCCCCTTTACTCTACGGTTGTAGGGTTTGAAATGAAGGGAGACCAGAGGAGGAGAGGAAGTGTAATCTACAGATGTAACATGGCAGCAAAAGGGCAAAGCAAAAGGTTGCATTTTTTTTTACTTTACACTAGCAGGTTTACACTCCCTTCATATCCTGCCCTACCTATAATAATAAAAGCAAGTAGTGATGGTGCTGTTACTAGTAGGAATAGTCCTACCATCAACAGCAGTTCCACTACTATCAGTAGTACTAGTACTGCAACTAGTAGCAACTGGTTACTGCCACTCCCAAAATGTGTTCTTTTAGTAACATGGTATTATTACCAGTGCTACTAGTTGTACTATTTCCAGTAGTAGAACACCTACTAGAACTAGCATTAGCAACCACACTATTAGCAATAGTGGCAGTAGTACTAGTAGTAACAGCACTGCGACTACCCGTACAACCAGTAATAACACTAATTACAGTATTGGCTCTAGTGCTACTACCAGTATATTTATTACTACCAACAGTAGCATAACTAACGCTAATACTGCCTGTACGACCACTGCTACTATATCACTACTAGAAGTAGTACTAGCAGTAGCAGTAGTGTTAGTAGTAGTAGTTACAGTAAAGTCATTAGTAGTGGAAGTAGTAGTACTGCTGGTAGTAGTGTTATATCTGATACTGTTAGTTGAATTAATACTGTTACTGCTACTACTGCAATTAGTAGTGGCACTAATCCAACTACTACTGGCAGTACTACTACCTGTGGTGGTAGTACTACTACTACTACCTATTGATAGTAACAGTGTTACCAATACGGCAGATAGTAGTATTGCTGCTGTTGGTAGTAGCAATATTATTGCTACTACCACAAACAGTAATCATATTATTGCTGCAAGTATTATTACCACTGCTACTAACACTGATGTGGCAGGATTGCTTTGCATCTCTGCATCTATAATGGATCAGTAGACTGCACTACCTCTCCTTTGCTTATGTCAATTCATGTGTCAAAGTATTGAAAACAGTTCTCTGAAATGAGAACAACTATAGCAAGAAAAATGCTTACAAAAATGTTGAAAATAAGGCTTTAATATTTTTTTCCACTAGTGAAATATCAGAAGATAAAACATTAACAGAGCTGTAAACCCACTTTAAAAAATACATATGTTAAAAGTGAAAATTAATCACCTTGCTTATCATCCATTCTCCCTTAATGGCTATTGATGAGACCTTTTTGTTGTTGTATACATTTAGATGTTTTAGTTGAGTGCATGAATGTGTTTGATAATTGATGAAATTTCATATTTGGATTTGGTAGTGATTCCCCGTTTCTGGGCATCAATACATCAGGACTGGTTAGTCCTGAGAACAGTGATGGGATTTTTTTAGTGACTATCACTATATGTTGAAACTTGACTGCAGAGCATTTGGTTCCATATGAAAAGGCTGTTCACAATGTTTGAGCCCTTATTATAGGCTTATTGACTGGGGGACAGGTCATTATCACAGGATAATGAACCACCCACAAGTTATGGGCCAAGGTGAAACCTCAGGCCATACGTTTGGGGATATGTCATTATGCCAAGCGATAATGACCCATCCCAAGGTCTATAAGGCTATTATCACATACTGTTAATATTTTTGTATTTATTGTGTTCTGGTTTAACAGTTCAACCTTTCACAAACATTAAAAACAAGTATTCCACAATATTACAAATGTCCCATTAAGAATCTTTGTGATAAGACAACACAATAAATCCCTGGGCAAATCTCTTATACAGCCAAATCAACTCTGTCTATCCTAACTTTACGTTGATAAGATAAGGTGTTCTAGTCCTCTAAACAGCATAGCCAAGGTACTTTAATTAAATTCCAGTTCTTTCTATGGAATTCTTTACATTGACACTCTCCAAAATATGTGTAAAAATGTTAATACCTGACTTTGTGGCGACTCACTCCTGCAAACTTACAACTAAGCTTGTTAATTGGGGAATATCACCTAACATAGGAAATATTTCCATTAAAAACGCAACCTATGCAATTGACAAGGACAATTGATTACCATTCATCAATTTCCCCTAGAAGTTTTGGGAAATAACAGTGGTGGGGGAGGGAATGAATCTCTCAAAATAGAACAATCTTCGAATGGATTGGGTCCTCCCACATATTCCTCATCTTTTGATGTATCCATGTAGCCGCCTCAGAGAAAACGTTCAGCAGGTGGCGCGGCATGTCGATGCCGGTCAACTTGATGTCCCGAAGGCATCGGCCCCGATGTCGACGTCACCATTGTTACATATAGTGGGCACAGTGACAGTTATCTACAGTTCTGTCTTTCCCCGAACAGCTGTTGCTTAAAAAGATCAGTGTGCCTTACTTCCTTCGATAAACTCTTCCATTGAGTAAATAATGGCATCTTCATCTGGGATCCGATCATAAGACATCGGAGTGTGGATCCTGGCTTTCGATGACAGTGAAGGCCCTGAAAAGAACATAAAGGGAAGTTAGCTGCAGGTAGGACACATTAATCCCCTTTGACGACTCTGTTGAAAAAGTAATCCTCCAACGAGTCGAGGGGCGCCTCTCCTCATTGGAAGAAAGCTAAAAGATCTCGATCCAGGAGTGGATCTCACCACTCATCTTCGTATTCACGACGAATGAAGGAAAGGCGTCACAGGTCGCCGTCCTCTTTATCGAGTTCCTCCTCTGAATGTGTAACATGCTCGACGAAATCAGCTTCACTGGCTGAATGGGAGTGATTCCGACAAAAAAAATGTCCCCTCGAAGCAGCAGAGTAGGAGTCATGCCCCTGTTGAGGAAAAACCCAACAAGGAAAATGCAAAGGACAAAGACTGTGTGCTCTCGACCATGGTTGTCCATGAGAAAATTCCTCGAGAACCTTCAAAGGTCCTTTCAAGTCGAGAACATACTCCGTCAAAGCCAGCATTTTTGACACCTTCGACAACAAAGGGTACGACGTCCCTACCGGGTAAATCTTTAACACCATTGTCGTTGAAGTCCTCAACGCTGACGGTGCCAAGAACTTCAACGCCATCATCGACATAAATGCCGAAATGTCGAAGGAGGTCCACAAAACGAAAGAATCCTTCACTCCACTACCAAGACAGGACTTTTTCAAGTCTATTCTGCAATATGTGAGGAGCATGAGCCATCAGAGGATAAAGACTGACCTTTTGCCTTGGAGTATGGAACACTAGGCGTTCCAGAGGCTCTAATATCGGAAGAGTGAAGGATGAAGGATCTGTATGAGACATTAGACGACAAATGGGATAGGCACTTCCCTAGAGATTGAATTTGGCAGACCAGACCCTTCAGATCATGCAGATGGGTCGTGTAGACAATTAATGGCTAGAGTCATTGAATTTTTTGGGTGGGGCAGCCTGCCAGAATGACTTGAAAGACATTTTAGACAAGGGACCCCAGGAGGGTCCTATTCTTCCCTTTCGTATAGCCTTGCAAAGGCAGATCAGTGAAAACTAGGATACGCCAGAGCTAATTGCGGCAGTGAATACAAAATTGTCAAGTAAATACAGGAGCTCCAGTAAAGATCCTTATTATCTATCAAAACATCCAACACCAGAATGTCTGCTGGTACAGGCCTCCACATCTACTTCAGAACAAACTTCCTACCCACCGATTCCCCCAGATAGTAATGACAAAAGTTATTATGCCTTGGCAAGAAAAGTCTTCTCGGCTGGGAGTTTGGCCCTTAAGTCGGCATACGCCACATGCGCACTTGTTAAGTTCTCATTTACCTTATGGGACTGTATAGCAATGGCGGCTGGTCATGTTCCCGAAGGGGAAGAACGAGACAGGTTTTTGAACATCATTAAAGATGGAAAGCAGACTATGTGCAATTCCCTTCAAACTTGTCTCGGACTGAGCAATGGCGGCTGGCACTGTGATACGCAGATTTGTTTGTTTAAGAAAGTCTGGGTTTGCTTCTGATGTGCAGTCAAGGCTTCTTAACATGCCCTTTGATGGCACACACTTATTTGGCAGCACGGCTGATGAGAGCCTGGAAAAGCTTCAGACCTCCAAAGCGGCAGTCAAATCCCTTGGTGCCGCATTCAGACAACTGCAAACTCGCCTCAGTGGAACAGCTTGGAGGGGCAGGTCCTTTTGTTTGTATTACTCAGCTGGAAGAGCCAGATGACTTGCTAGTCAGGGGGATCAGAGAAGATTCCCTGTAGTGGACGGGGGAAGTGCTAAGACTACCCAGGCAACGGCTGCTTTACCCTCATCTGCTGTATCAGCTGCCTCAAAACCTCTGAGGCCTTAGTCCACAAAACCCTGGTGGGAGGCAGACACTCACAGCATCTGCAGGAATGACTGGGTATTATTTCAGATGGATGGGCATTGGAAACAGTAGGCCAGGGTTACTGCCGTCCCTGTCTAAAAAGGCCCCAGAATCACCCACCGGGGAGCAATTCTTTACAAATTCCAGATCCGCTCGTTGTGCAGGAAATGTTGACCCTACTAGAGAAAGGTACTATATAATCAGTAGCTGTAGCGGAGAGGAACAAGGGTTGGTGCTCCCTTTACTTCCTAATCCCAAGAGAACGGAGGATTGAGACGCATCTTGGACATAAGAGACTTGAAAAAGTTCCTCAGGAAGGACAAGTTCAAGATGGTTACCATTTCTCAGATCCTTCCAGCTTCAGAACTGGATGATATCATTAGACCTTCAGGATGCTTACTTTCATGTGCCAATCCATCAGAAAGTACCTGAGGTTGCCGCTGGCGGTTCGAATTATCAGTTTCGAGTTCTGCCTTTTGCGCTGACCTCTGCCCCAAGGGTATTCACCAAGCTGATGTAGGTGGTGGCAGTGAGTTTCAGGAGAGGGGGGGATTCACATCTATCCCTACCTGGACGATTGGCTGATCAGGACACATTATCCCGAACAAGCCCTGGAACATCTCAGCGTCACCTGCCACTCTCTCCACAGACTGGATTTCTCCCTTGATTACAAGAATTGCCACATGATACCATCTCAAAGGCTTTAATTCATCGATATAGTCCAGGATGCATCCTCGGGAAAAGCATCAGCGCCCGAGGTGAGGGCTAAACACATTCTGCAAATGGTCACAAAATTCCAGAGTGCCTAGTGTCTTCCGGCCTTTGACTTTTTGAGGTTGCTTGGCCTCATGGCATCCTGCATTTTCCTGGTGCCAGAGGCCTGCCCGAGGATTAAATCTCTCCAATGGACTCTCAGGACTCAATGGTCCTAATTCTTAGGCAGGATGTTAGACCTTCTTCAAGTTCCGAGCAGAGTCGCACAGATTCTTCTGTGGTGGGCCAGCAAGGACAACATTCTGAAGGGAGAACCCTTTTGGCAACCATGGCTGGAGATAACAGTAGTTAAGGATGCCTCACTCACAGAGTGGGGAGCATATGCCAACGATCTGACAATCAACGGTCGTTGGTCTCTATCGGCGTCCAAACTACAAATCAATCTGGAGCTGAGGGCAATCAGACTAGCGCTGAAAGCCTTTCTGCCCTCTGTACAGGGAAAGAATGTCCTGAAAATGACAGACAACAGATAATGACAGACAACACAGTGGCCATGTACTACCTCAACAAGAGAAGAGGTATAGGGTCACTACCACTGTGCAGAGAGGCAATGCAGCTCTGGTTCTGAGCAATTCAAGAAGGAATCTCCCTATCAGCAGTTCACCTAGCCGGAGAGGAAAACACGGCGGCAGATGCTCTGATCAGGCAGAGCACAGTCTCCCACGAGTGGGAACTAGTTCAAGAAGTCCTTCAAGAGATCTTCACCCTTTCGGGAACCCCTCAAGCAAAACTGTTTGCGACCAGTTCCAACGGAAGTGCGAGCTGTACTGCTAAAGGGAATTTCCGCCAAGAGGAGTTCCAGGGGATGTGTTCGTAGTGGAATGTGAGTTTCCACTCCTGTACGCGTTTCGTCTAGTCCACATCATTTCTAAAGTGATCAGGAGGTTGAGAAAGTTTGGGAAATCCATGATCCAAATTGCTCCTGATTGGGCGTGAAGGACGTGATACCCAGACCTTCTAGACATGTCCATCTGCCCTTCAATACGTCTTCCGCACAGACAGGATCTTCTCACATGGGAGAAAGGTTGGATTCTATATCCATAGGTCAAGACACTCAACCTTCACGCATGGTGTCTGAGAGGTTGAGATATAAGGATTGGAACCTACTGGATGACGTAAGGAAGATTTCGCTTTCGGCTAGAAGGCCAGCAACAAAATCCTTGTACAACAGACATTGGAACAAGTTCTGCAACTGGTGCAGGAACAAGAATGTGGACCATTTTTATGTGCAGTACACCTATGGTGTCATCGTTCTTGTTACATATGGCTACGCTCGGGCTCCAGGTTGGCACAATTAAAGGATATATGGCAGCGCTGTCAATTTGTAAGCGCTCGTCTGAAGATGTTATCTTTCTTCAAAATTCCACTACTGATACAATTTCTAAAGGGACTGGCGAATGTGTTCCCTCCCATCCCTTTTCAGGTTCAGTTTGGGACCTTAATCTGGTTCTAAAATTTCTCAAGTGTACTTCCTTCGAACCAATTCATTCTTGTCCCTTAAGGTTGTTAACTTTCAAAAACATTCTTTCAGTTGCTCTTCCATCAGCCCGTAGGGAGATTGTCTTTCAAGCCTCCTTATAAAATTATAACATTTAGTTGAAGGCCAGTTAAACCCACATTTTTGCCCAAAATTGTGTCTAATTTACATTTAACACAGAAAATTGTACTACCTTCTATTTATCCACCCCCTTATCCTGGAAAGGAGAAGGAGAGATTGCACAGACTTGACCCTAGGTGAGCACTTAGTTTTTATATTTCTAGAATGTTCAAATTGCAACAGGATAATCGTTGGTTATACAGGCCAGAAGTTGGGGATGGCAGTGACAACACAAACTTTATCTAGGTGGATTATCTTAGGCATTTCTGAGTGTTATACACTAGCTGGAAAAGATCCTCATGAGGGTGTAATGGCTCATTCGACCAGGGGCATGGCTACATCCTCTGCTTTACGGAGAGGAATCCCGATTAAAAATATTTGTGCGGCAGCCACATGGTCCTCCGTTCATACTTTTGCAAAGTAGTAGTGTCTGGACTCTTCCTCAGGCCAAGAAGGAGGATTTGGGAAGGCAGTGTTACATTCTGTTCATACAAACCCATAAGGAACTCGAAATATCTTACTCCCTCCTCCAAAATATAACACTGCTTTGGGAGTCTTGGATGTTCCTTTGGGAATTTTGGATGTTCCTCCCACGTATTCCTCGCCGCCGCTCCTAACCTATCCTGCAGTAGAATTTTTGTGTTGTTAAACTTTACTTTCTTTCAAGGCAGAATAATGTCTTACGCAAAGTACCACATAAAGTATTGAGGAAACGCATCAAAACAGAACTAAAGCTAATGGATGTCTGCAGGCACTATATGTTCCACAGGTGACGTTGACAGAGGCGCTCGAGGGACATTGAGTTGACCGGCATTGACGCACAGCGGCCTCTATGGAAATTTTTAGCAGGGGCTAAAGCTGAATATGGATATATCAAAAGATGAGGAATACGTGAGAGGAACATCCAATCGAAAGAACGTTACCATGGGTAAGTTACTTGTTCTTCTCAATGATAGATATGATATGATATGAGATGAGTACAATTCAATATCAAATGTCGATGCATTTCAAAATTCTCTGTTATACAGAGTCTAAATGTCAGCCTTTCCACACGAATACCTAACTGTGGCCCAAGCACCCCCAGAGTGTGTAAACAGTTCACTCTAAATCTCAGAAGTTACATTCTGTGATTGAGCAAAGGAGACTTTAAAATATAGTCCATCGGAAGGACACTTTAAAATGTAGTCCATCGTCACCTTGAGAGGAGTTAATATATTCTTTGTATAGTTTTAGATTCATTAAGCTATCTCTGTTTGCCATAAAGTTCCAGGCTCAGAGTTTATTCCCGATTACAGTTGTATGGGAATCAGTGACAATCCCGGCCTTTACCAAAAACCTTTTACTTATATTCACAAAGTCAATCAGCTCTTGGTCAGTGCCTGCGCAAAAGATTTCTCCTAATGAATTGAACAAGGCGTCACCCCTGTTATCTTGAATTCTCATGCATAGGAAAAGTGTGTTCCATTTATACCTGAACCACCACAAATTGACTGAGTTCTAATCGAATAATCCCTATAGATAGGGACAGAGGCAGTCCTAAAACGGCCCACCATATTTTTCCCTCATATATGTTAAGTCACTTACTGTTCATAATATGTAAGCGCTCCAGGCCATACATGATGGTTGGTGTATCTTTAGCATTAAAACATTCTAATCAGTGTTTCATAGAGTAACAGTACTATTTTTCCAAAATAATCCTCATTTGGCGAATAACATGTTCAATTTGGATCATAACTTCTCCTTAATAAAAAAATATAAATCCCAAGTACACGAGGTTATTGGTTTCACCTGAAGTGTTTGTATTTTGGTGGTTTATTTGCACAATAATCTTGCATTCTGCGGGCTTCACTTGCCGGTAAGGCCCCGGTGCCCAAGTTACAGGCCTGAGCGAAGCGAGAGCCATAACTCTGGGGCCCAGTGCCGTTAATGGGCCGGTGAACCCAACAGAATGTAGGATTATTGCTATTAGCACCCCGAGGCAAACCCGGAGGTGCTAATAGCAATAGGAAAAAGCTAAAAAAAAACAAAAAAACAAAGAACTGCGCTGCTTTGTTCGCAGCAACGACCGGGGAAAGTCAGGATTGCATGGAACCCTGCTTCCATTTCCGTGGTTTTAACAGGAAGCTGTGTTTTCCAGGCGAAGGAGGCCTTAAGAGCTAAGGAGATTTGGATGTAGGGATGAATTGGGGGTGGGTGTAGAGGGGCTGAGTTTGGGGGCACGAGGTAGGGGAGGAGGGAAAACAGCAGCACTGTCTGCAGCGACCACTCCTGTAGCTCTGAACCTGGGCCTGCATTGGTAGATTTAGCCCGGGGTTGAAGCTATCTGATTGGCTACCTCACCCGCCGAGGGTGCTAATCAGATTTAAAATATGAGAATTGACCGGATTTATCTGCAGTCGATTTTCTAGAACAAATGCGCCAACTCTGTCCAAGCTCCTTTGTAACCCTAATGTGGGGCAAGATTTGGACTTCAGAATAGCAACCTATAGATCAGAGATGTAGAAGTTGAAAAGAGTGGGGGGCTAATACTCACCCTTATCTTAACCCTAATTCATCTGGTACAGCCCTAGAATGTGCCCTTCTGAATTCAAGTATACTCCTACGTCCCGACCCCTTTCCTCCATACTTTTGGGACATTCCGTCCTGTGGGACGGGGCGGAGCACTTTTTGTAAAAAAGCATCAAATTGAAAAATGTATCCTTCTGCTCTTTTTATGCGGGGTACCGCACGCAGCCGTAACTCCGCCCTCCTTAGCTCCGCCCTGCGCATCGAACTTCAGTCCTTTTCTCCACACAGTCAGCACTAGCATCACTGGGAAGACCTTTTTCTTCCCGTTGTCCTTCTCTCCTTCTCCGGTTCTGTGATCGCGTAGTCCTCCGTCTATGCCGGAGCGTCTGGAATCTGCCACTTGTTCCTCCTGTGAGCGTTGCTTCGCTAGGGCGGATCCCCATTCTCTCTGCTTGGAGTGTCTGGGACCGGATCACCGTTGGGACTCGTGTTTCTTCTGTAGCTCCCTTTCGATCCAGGCACTTCAACGTCGTCTTCATCGGTGGGAGGTGTACGCTCACCTGGTATCCACAGGGACATCAATCAGCCTGTTCTGACCTCTTACGACGTTGAACCCTTCCCTGGAGGCTATTCGACTGGAGACTGGGCTTGAAACACAGGATTGGTAGAGTTTAACTCCCTATTGTCTCTGTGTGCTTGAACCCCTTCTTCCCCGGGGTCCAACCCTTCCCTTTGATCCACAGCTCACCTTGCTTTCTTGGATAGTGTGCTCTCCGTCCTGCCTTCAGCGCAGGGGCGCTTTGATTGATGCAGGCTCGTTGCTGCCTAGTTACTTCACTGGCAAGAGTCCGACAAGTAAGTATAATGAGTGTTTTGAACAGTTCTCTAACTTCGGTCCTTTCCTTCCTTAGATGATGGCCGGCATCCGGGGATGGCGGCGTGCTGCTGAGATGAGTAGCGCTGAAGGTGATTGAGAGCGCGATGCGCGATGCACCCTTTTTCGTATTTGCATTGAACTGAGTTATTTTTCTGTGTCTTTTAGGTGCCGCGACGTTTTTTAGCGGGGATGCCGGTTATGAAGAACAAATGCGGTGGGTAAGCGCGGTATGCGGCGCCTCTAGATGTTTCCACGCTAACCAGGAGTGTCTTTTCCCTCTTGCAGATGGATGAGAAATTCCGGAGACAGAGTTCTCCCAGAGTGGCTGGGATTCAGGTAAGCGTTTGAAGCTCGTACAGTATTTAAAAATAAGCAAAGATTTGCAGAATGCTTAATAATGCCTTTTTTCTGTTCTTTTCCCTTTTCCTTAGGAAGCGGCGTGCCGGGATGGGAATGACACTGCTGAAGATGCCCGCAGAATAGAAGGAGCGATGACTGATGGGCAGAAGCGCCGCAAGGTAAGGCTGTTCCTCACGGTGTTCTTGTTCTTGCAGGAGCTGAGCGCAGAAGAAACCGGAGACCTATCCGAACACGGTGAGTGTCACGCTGCAGCTGCAGAAAACTTAAAGCATGTTTCTCAGCATGGGTGTGGCTTAAATAGTCTCTGGGTATCCCAGATGCCTCTGGGCTGAACCACACCCAAAAGACTAGACCGCACATGCAGTTCTGGGAACCGAAATATGTGGGGGCATCCATCTTGTCCCCATCAATGCACTACAAGTCCAATCCCCAATGTTATCCTATGGGAGTGAGTGAGTCTGGTGCCACAAGCGCCAAGTCTGACTCCAAGTGGGTCTTTGGAGGGATGGAAAGGCCCTTGAGAGCCATGTAGGTGATCATGGCCTGGCTCCAGCCTGACATCTTGGAGGGCTGGGGACATGAGGGGCAGGAATCATGACAGGAGGAGATCTTCCAGAAGGTTCCTCCATCGCATTTCCAGCTCTTCATCGACAGAAAAAAGAGACGCCCAGTAAGTTCCTTAATTTTCAGGGCACCCCGGCCAGGGAACTCCTTCCCGGCGTCCTCCTGGTCCGGGAGGGGCTTCAAAAGCTCTGCTACCACGGTTCTCCCTGAGGTGCCTCGCAGGCCTAATAGGTGTACCAGGGTTTTCTCTGAGGGTTTCCGCGAGGGACCTGCCTGTACCGGATCATGATCCGAGGTTCACCGATCAGGTGCTAATAGCCGGCATAGTCGTGCTCAGGCGTTGGGCACCGGAATTCGCTCCGAGGTCTCCGTGTCAGGTGCTTCCCACACAGATACCGGGGTGCACCCTGAGCCCTCTGTTGAGGCTTTCGGTACTGAACCACAGTTCGAGGCCCCTCTCGGTGGAGCTATTAAGACCAGACTCTGTTCTGAGGTTCCTCTTAACGAGGCTAAGGTGTGTACCAAAAGAACTGAGAGGCCTGTTAAGGTCTTGTCTGTGAGGTGGATTCCTCAATTTTCCCGTGCTCGCGGAGTCACCAGTTCTGTGGAGGGGGCACAGGGAGAGGTCACCGACCGTAACTCCTCTGTTACCAGCATTGCTGAGGTTCCTCCTTTGGAGGCTAATTCAAGGGACAGGATGTCCAATAAACATCCGAGGCCCCATAGTACCGGCTCTGCCGGGGATCTTTGTGTCAAGTCTAAAATCTCTGTCAAGTCCCCTGACCAATCTCTGGAGTCAACTTCCTCCTCTACACATGTGACACAGGTCTCCTCAGATGTTCACCAAATGGTGGACCTTCCCGCATGGTCTACAGTGGCCATTTTGGATTCTTCCCTCATAGCTCACACCCACGCTAAGTCTAATGAACTCTGATCCCATGAGGGAGTACTTTAAGGGCCTCTTTAGGGAAATCTGCCCTCAGACTCTGTTGCCTGCCCCAACAGTTCCTGTCACGGCGCATGTCGCCCCAGCAGCAGCACCTCCTCTGCCTCCCAGCACTCCTCTTCTGCCTCTGCCTCCCTTGTCACCGGTGGACAAGACTCCAGCCGAGCGTGATGTCAATCTGACGCCGGTCACATCGCAGTCGGATGATCCGGATGCTCTAGACGACCCTTTCGCAGATCAGGACAGTGAGGACCAGACCCGCTCTGTCCGAGCATTTCACGACCGAGTACTGGACATGATGTCACTCCTTGACATACCAGTGCCTGAGGCACCTGCTCCGCAGAAAGGGGTGCTTTCGGGGGCACTAACCTTGTCTCCACAGGAGCGCACTGGCCTGTTCGTTCAGAGGGACGTCCATGCCGAGGCCTGCAAGGTCTGGGATAAACCCCACACCGGGCTGCACGTAAATAAAAGGATTGACGCCCGTTATAGGCTTCACACCTCCGAGGAAGTAGCCTTGGCGCCATGCCCGCTCCCGTCCTCGACGGTGGTAGCGGCCGCCACTCTGCAATCCAAGCCGGCCTCTGCGACTTCTGAAGCTGCAGCTTAAGTTCTGTCCAAGGAGGACAAATTGCTCGATTCCTTGGGCAAGAAGATTTTTGCCAATTCGGCGCTGCAATTGCGTCAGGCTAACGCAGAGCTCATCCTGAAACTGTGGAGAGATTTGGCTGACTTCCAGGTGTTCCATCCTGTTGACAGGTTGGAAGACTTTAAAGGCGGCTTGTCAGACGCCAGTGTGTTGGCGCAGGATATGCTGTCGGCTGCTGCGCACCATGTTGACACCTCGGCTCGTGGCCTCATGCTGGGGGTGGACACCTCTCATCAGGCTTGGCTTCATGCAGCAAAGTTTTCAAAGGAGGTCAAAGATAAATTCTGGACCTGCCTTTTGAGGGCAAAGAGTTGTTTCGTTCTTCAACGGATGACAAGCTAACAAAGACTAAGGCGAGCACGCAAACTGCCAATTCTTTGTCGCTGCACGTGAAGGCCCCAGTCAAAGCTCAGAGATCTGTGTCCGTATCTCGATCCTCTTCAGGCTTCAGAGGGTTCCAAGACTGCAGGTCGCACAGGACTGATCCTCCACGGGGAAACTCCCGCCAGAGGCAGCAACGTGGCTGGTTTTTCTCTCAGTCGTCAGCCTCCTCTTCAGGGATAAGTAGTCTATCCGCCGAAAAGTCTGCAAAATTATATTTTTTGGAGCTTGCACGAGACTCTGTGGGAGTACAAATGTCGTCTCATCTGGTGGCGTGGCAAACCATCACCGACGACAGGTGGGTTTTGTCCATCGCTCTGGCGGGTTTCCGCTTGCCCATCCCCGCTGCCCCACCCTTCAATCCTCCCTTTCAACAGTCAGGGACGCCCTCCCTCAGAGCCGATGTCCAGAAACTTCTAGATCTCAGGGTGGTGGAACCCGTTGCCCTAGTGGAACGAGGGGAGGGCTACTACTCTGGTCTGTTTACGGTGCCAAAACCCAACCAGGCTGGGCTGCACACCATTCTAGACCTTTCCCAGTTCAACCTTTCTCTTCCCCAAGAGAAATTCAAGATGATTACGCCCTGCCAAATAAAGTCCTCTCTTCAGAAGGGCAACTGGCTCAGCGTTGTGGACCTTCAGGCTACTTGTATGCATGTCCTGATTTGGAGCCTGCATCGGAAATATCTGCGGTTCTCCTTGGGAGAGGAGCACTACCAGTTTCGAGTGCTCCCTTTTGGTCTCGGTTCGGCATCTGTCAGTCTGCTCAATGATCAGGCTTCCGCTGATTCCCAACCTGCTTCACCAGAGTGATCAGCAGATGTGGCACCCCTCCCCACAATCATTCAGCTTGGCGGCCTGGTGCCTGAGTTAAAATCTTTAGAAAGATTCAATTTGTCCGCAGATAATATGCGTATCATCCAGGCAGCTAGAAAACCTTTCGACCAGGTCTCAGTATAGGAGCAAATGGCTCTGTTTCTGTCACTGTTTAGAAAAAAAGCTTTACCCCAGAGAAGCTGCCATTGACACATCATGCTGTCCTTAATTTCTCATTTGGCAGCTTCGGGCATGCATGTCTTGTCTTGCAGGACTTATTTATCAGTTATTGCCGCATACCTGTCTTCGGACTCTTGCTCTTTTTATTTGACAAACCCTGTCATTAAAAGGCACTTTGCAGGTCTATTGCATCTGTATCCACCTGTGCGTATCCTGCATCCTAAGTGGGAGCTGAATGTGTTTCTTACTGCTTTATGACATAAACCCTTTGAGCCCATGGCTACGGTGGATTTGAAATTCCTTTCATGGAAAATGGCTTTTATGATTGCAGTGACTTCGGCAAGGCGTCTAAGCGAGCTTCAAGCCTTGTCGGTAGAACATCCATTCCTCACCTTTCACAAGGATAAGGTTGTCCTTCGGACCAATCCTTCTTTCCTTCCGAAGGTGGTATCTGATTTTCATCTGAACCAGTCTATTTCCTTACCAGTTTTCTTCCCAGAACCGGCCTCAGATGCCGAGAGGGTTCTGCGTAATTTGGATGTGAGGCAAGCTCTTACGTTTTATTTGAACAGAACATCTAATCCTTGGAGCTCTTCCCAGCTCACGGTGACCTTCGATGACCTGAAAGAAAAGCCGGCCTCGAAAGCAACTATCTCCCGATGGATTGCTTCCTGTGTCTCTGAGGCGTATTCATGTCCATCTTGTGCGGGGCAAGGCAGCTTCCATTGCCTTCCAAAAATATGTTCCCTGTGAAACCATTGCCAAAGCAGCTACGTGGGCTTCCCCCTCAGCTTTTGTGAAACATTACTGCTTAGACCTGAGCTCCAGGGCTGATGCTCAGTTCAGGCAAGCTGTTCTCAAAAACCACTTTCAGTAAAGGGGTTCCATCCACCAGTTATCCTGTAAGGAGTGCTTGGTAATCTCCCAAAAGTATGGAGGAAAGGGGATGGGACGTAGGAGTATAACGAAGTTACTCACCATAGTGACTACCTTACTCCTAGGCCATAGTCCCCTTTCCTCCATACGCCCGCCCACCGTCCCCTCTAATAAGTATCCTCTATTATTGCTTAAATGGTCTCAGACCTGGTGATAGAAAAGGACTGAAAGGGGCGCTGTGCGGGGCGGAGCTGAGGATGGCAGGGTTACAGCCGTGTGCGGTACCCCGCATAAAAAGAGAAGGACACATTTTTCAATTTGATGCTTTTTTACAAAAAGTGCTCCGGTACCGTCCCACAGGACGGAATGTCCCAAAAGTATGGAGGAAAGGGGACTATGGACTAGGAGTAAGGTAGTCACTACAGAGAGTAACTTTGTTAGACTCTCATAGGGCCTCATCACGAGTTGGGCTGTAGCCCTTAAATGCGACAGTAATTGTATTACTGCCGCAGTAAATGTATTAAGGGCTGGCTCTATCACAAGTTGGGCTCTAAATGGGCTGTTTTACCTCCAGCTTTTTCTGGAGGTGAAAATCCCATTTAGCTACCTTTTATTACAGCCGGCTGTATTAGCGCACTGTATTAGCGCCGTAGATTCCCCATTGGGCCCAATGGGGAATGGGGATTTACATTTAATGCCCAACATGTGATCCAGACCGATGGGTGTTAACACTATTACAGTTTGGCTTTATTACAGCCCAAATCGTGATAAGCCCCATAGTGTTATCCGAGTGACTAAGTAAAATCATATTAGGGAGTCCAGGCGGGATGCCCCAGTTGAAATATTTCGTCCTTAAATGTGATCGGCACACATTATCGAAGGCAGTGGTTCAGTCCAAACTCGCTCAAAATAGAGCCCGATCTTTAACTTTGGAGGCCTTCAATTGACACAATGTGTAAACTTGGCAGTTTAATGTGGTTCCCATATCTCCCCAAAACCCTATTGGAAAAATGCTATGCAGATCTTTCAGAACAAAGCCGGCCAAAACCCTTCTGGTGGTGTCTATTAGCGAGATAAGTTACTTTTTGCTTGGCTCACCATTTAAATATTGTGATCATTTCACACTCCAAATCCCCTTGTTGTCATTGTTGATCAGTACATTTATCATCTCTCGATATCATTTTGTATTTTATATGATTTGTGCCAATTTTTGTACATCGTCTAATCCTCCTGGACTCTTCATTCTTTTTCTCCACCTTCAATTGACGATCCCTTATCCATGTTCTGAGGTGTTGCTGCATCTCACTTTTATGATTTTTGACAACTATTTCAAACCTGTATGTATGGGAAGTACTAAAGGGGAGCTGTTTCCAGCTCTCCTTTGTAGACAGGACAAACTGCCAATTCTTTAGGGTTGTGGAGAAGCAATTGGGAGATCATCTTCTCACTCTCTCAACAGATGACCAGCTACTCCAAATTCTACCTACCTTGTTATTTATATTTCTTGTATTGAGAATTAACTAACCAACACAATTTCCAGTAGTGTTCACTATAATGTTCTTACATGCAGTACTTTGCACAGAAGAGCCCCCGACATTGAGCCCAATTGTTAATGCTAACATTGCACGATCACTGCTTGCACTTTTCAGAAATCGTTGATTTGATGCATACTGGTAATAGCAATATAGGTTTTGGAAGTTATGGTTGTATAGTAGAAAAAGCTTAATAGTTAGTAAAATAAATACTTAAACGATGTTAGTAAATTAAATGTTCTTTTATTTTGTAATATTTTAAAAACAAGGGTCAATTCATAAGTTAAGCATTTTAATTGAAAACCTGGTTAATTGGAAAGATTTAAACATGAGTATGCATTAGCTGTAATATAAAAATAAACCGTTTCTCTACCAGAAAGTAAAAGCTTTTCACGTATTTTAGCTTTCTCCTTGGTGAGGTAAATTGGGTCTTGCAGCGGGGAAAAAGATGTGTTGGGGATGTTTTGTTAAATGAAATCATACCTGAAAGTTGCATTGTTGTTTCCCAGTCTGTGTTTGAAGTCAGAATATTCTAAATGCAGTCACTACCAGTAGATATTGAGTGCACTCTGAAAAAATTTCTTATAAACCTAGACCAGGCAAATGTTGATCTCCCTGTGCTAATTAGAATTATTGTACAAGTAAGGGCTCTAATAGTGAATGTCCAGGTTTTGGTGGGAATAATTACATTTTAAATATCTAGAAATACTATTAAGAAATATTTGTTTTAAGAAGGGGCAAGTGATATTACAGATGACATATGAACAAGTAAATACAATGATTTCTTGATTAAGGTGTGTTTGCCATGCACAGTTTGCACTAAAAAGTGTATTTTTTACTCAACGTTTTGAGTTCTTTAAAATTGTAAATGTGCATAATTGTGACATGTTGATCCGCTTTGTGTATAGCTGCATCTAAGGCATGCAGTGAAACTGCTAAATAAATCTGGTACACAATTGGATATGCTAACAGGTGCTCACTGGTTACTGTGCTTTGTCCCCAATGTCCGACCTGGGGAGAATATGTTGCAGAACAGAAGTGTCGTTGACTGGTTTGGCAGATGATATCGGTAAGTGGCAGGGACTTCTGATTGGGCAACCAATTTCTAGACGCACTAACGTCTGTAGAGCAGGTATTCCTAGTCCTCCAGAGGCAGTCGAAATTATAGTTCTAATGCCCTGCCCTTAAAAGGAACTCATGCTGTATCCAAAACCCGTGCAAAAAGCCTTTCAGACCCATCATTTGTGGGATGTGATCTGTAAAATTATCATTATTGCTTCAACTCTCAAGAAAAGATTTGTCTGGCTCCACGTCTCTTTAATGTCTGTTTTTGTTCCTGGCCTCTTAAGGTGGTATTTTTCAGCTGCAGTTTCTCAAAAATAGTTTTGTGTTTTGCATTTTTTTCTGAAAATTATACATTTTTAATCCATGCCTTTGAATGACCTTGCTTTGGTTTTAGTGCTTGACTTTAACTGCAGAAAGAAGTATTCCATATGAAAAGGACAGAGCCTTCATGTGATCAGGGGGGAGTAAGAGCAAAAAAGGATTAAACCCCATCCCAGGGGTCTGAGCTTTAAGGTTTGGAACCAAATTGGTTTATCTCTTTAAATGGATTACATAATTGCCAAATGAATGGCGGGCCGTTTGGAGAGGGAGGAAACCCCAACAATGGGCCTCATTCCGAGCTTGGAGGTAAGTACAGGTACTTTCCGGCATGGCGGAAACTACGAGACCGGCTTGGTGACAGACCGCTAATTGCGGCGCATTACGACCTCGCGGGCACGC
Source organism: Ambystoma mexicanum (assembly GCF_040938575.1). NCBI lineage: Eukaryota > Metazoa > Chordata > Amphibia > Caudata > Ambystomatidae > Ambystoma > Ambystoma mexicanum. Next base: position 246,264,797 of record NC_090921.1, on the reverse strand, counting down.
GCTTTTCGCAATGCCGGAAAATTACCTAATGGCATGCCGCTAAATGACCTGTAAAACCCCCTACCGGCATGCTGTGAGACGTACTTAACAACACCACCACGGAAGCAGCAGCGTCTGTAAATAACGGTGACCGTAATTTACAGATCCCGTAAATTACGGTCACCGCAAAACAACGGAAGCGGAAATAACGTCATTGCACAGGAACGGGAAGGAGCGCGGCGGCCATTTTTAAAAACACAATCCATTGCCATCCTCATCATCCCCTTGGGAGCAATCCGAAGTCTGGAAAAGGACCACACACCCAGGAACAATGCCTAAAGCCCTAAAGAAGTCTGAGGACCGGCTCTGCAAGATGAGATTCAGCCCTGAAGAGCTTCAGGCAATGGTGGACAACCTGGCGGAGCACGCTGACGTCGTGTTCAGCAGCAACATGCGCCGAGAGGCAATAATCCGTAAGAAAAACATCTGGGCACAAACCGCCCAAAGGGTGAGCGCAATAGGCACCACCCCCCGCACCTTCAAGGACTGCCGCAAGTGGTGGGATGACTTGCGGGTGCGGGTGCGGAGCCTCCTCTCCACCAACCGGAGTCTGCCACTGCACCCGGAAGGGGCCCATGTTCCCCAATGACACTGGAGCTATGGGAGGAGACATGCGCCTCATTGATCGGGACTGAATCGATAGAGGGCGTCGGCGATATGGAGTGCGGGGCAATGTCATCTGCCGATGGAGGTGAGTGTCCAAAGACAACACTGGCAATGGCATTTACATGATGTATACTCCCCCAAGGGCCGTCAAAGGCACCTTGTCATACTGCCCCACCATCCAAATAATGCAGAGCCATCTGCCACGCAATCAAGGGACAAGTACAAGTACATAACGCACATCAACCATAGTGCACTAACTTGCACATCCCATTATGCACACTGTGCAGCAGGTTCGGCAGTGTGCGAGTCAGACTGCACATTACCAAGGCAGGATGAGTCACTCCGACACCTGCGTCCATGTCATACACATGCATATGTACTAGTGCTGTTGCAACACCCAAAAGACCACAAACCCCAAATGACTGAAATGTGAATGCAGCCATCAATGTAATTAGCGTCTCAAACAATCACTCATGTCGTCCCTCTCTTCTACCCCCACAGGCACCGAGCATGAGAGCGTGGAGGCCGAGACAAGCGTCCAACCACCTCCACGGGCAGAGGCAGGGTCCGACGCATACCAGCCCGGACAAAAACAGCCACCCGGCTCCCCAAAGGTCAGTGGAGGATGCACCACCTCAAACCCTCCCTGCATCGCCGCCTGCCACTATGCCCATCCCAGGGTCGGAGGAGTCTAGCATTGCTGGGGAGGTGGTAGCTACGGCAACCAGGAGAATGTGCACAGCCCCTTGTCCATCTGTGGGGCAACCGAGGAGGAGTTCTACCCCACAGTCCACACACCGGAGTCCAGCAATGTCCCCCAGGCATCGTGCAGTGACTCTGGGGAGCCTGAAACACCTGGCCATAGTGCACATGACGATACACGGGGAGACGCTGATCCTGGCCCCAGTTCCCCAGTCGAGGACATGCCAGGGCATGTAGGCCCAATACCCTGCAGGGATGAACAAGCATCAATGGATGCACTACGTGCAAGTCAGCTGACTGCCCTCATCACTGGGTTGTTGGAGGACAACCGCCAGGCCAGTGTGGAGTGGCTATATGAGCTCAGGGAAATGCGTCAGGCGGTCGCAGAGAGCAGCAACAGATTATGTGCCATCCTAGGACGCATCGCAGATGCCCTTGAGGCTGCGAATACCAATCAGCAGCCTCAGCAGGAGGACACGCCCTCTTGCAGCCGATCCACCCTGGCAAGCCCGCAGCGACGCACTCTGCGTTCCATGCGGCGCCGGGACATGCCTCCCCCGGGCCCCGGGATCATGGATTAATCAGCATTCCTGCCACATGTGCCCTTAATGGAGAACACGGGACTACTGTTGTGGAGTTGGGGGGTGGTGGGTTGGGGGTGAGGGTTTGTTGTGGTGTTGGGGGGGAGGTGGGTGGGGGATGAGGGTTTGGTGTGGAGTTGGGGGGGAGGCAGGTGGGGGGTGAGGGTTTGTTTTGGAGTTGAGGGGGAGGTGGGTGGGGGAGAGGAGGGAATGTTCACACTCATCCATTTATATTTTCAATATACCATTGGAGTTGCAAAGTTTAAACTGTGTGGACATTCATCATTGAGCATGTGTATAATGACGTCTGACAGTGCATTGTCTACAAGTATACACACACCCAGTGCCCTGTGTGCCCATGTGATGCTGCCCTCTGCTGACTTGTGTTGTGGTTATTATGAAAAACCAATGTTTGCCACACGACATGTCCCTCCCGTGCACCGCCTCCATGATGCTGTCTTGCCCCTTCCTCTTCCTCCTTCACTCCATCTTCATCTGGTGCTAGCAGTCCCATGTCAGGGGACAGAGCCACATTCCAAGGGATGCACATGTTGTCCATCTTTACACATGACATGGGGGTCTTGGACACCACATTGTAGTGGATTGTTCCCCCACCAGTCCAGCTTCGGCAACTATGTATGGCCAGTAATTTAGGGCTCCCTGGGCCTGTTCTGTGGGTTTCTGACAGGGGTCCCGTACCATGGTGTCAAGGGACAGCCACCAACACCTGCATGTCTAGCCAATTAAGGTAAGTGTTTGGTCTGTCATGGTGGAGAACTGAACTTGTCTGACATGGCAGCAGGTCATTGATGCCCATACGCACATGTCCATGGATGCATTCAGCCCATTCATGGCCACAATATGTGTCCAGTGCAATGGAATGCTGTAGGGGGGCGCGTCTATGAGATGGTCCATGAACAATGGCACGCACATCTCGTGGTATGTGCTTCATTGATGCATGCAGCAGTCTTGATGTTATATCCATGAAGTGCTTTGTACTGTGTGAATCCGTAGTTGGGTGTGTTGGCTGTAGTCGGTGGCTCATATTCATCATACTGCTCTGATCTATACTATGGTGAATTCCACCACTCCTATGGGTGTGCCGAACCAGTGATGTGGTGTGGTATCCCTGCTGCCCTAAGTTCAATCCACTCCTAGGGATGACTCTCTGGTGTGGTGACATGCTGGAGGCAGCCACATGATGCATATGCAGTGTGTCTTCCTATATGTCCTTACGGTTGTGGGGGCCGCCAATGAGTGGTGCATGTGTTGTGGGATTTGGCCTTGTCAGATGTTGGTAATGTTGTGTTTGGTGTGTGCCTTACTCCATCCATGTGGGAATCTGTACTCATGTGCCGTTACACTGGTTCTGTGGCACGGTGTTTGGTGGGGTGAACATCGTGCACTGGCTTCATCATCCCGACCCAGTTTGTTCATGCAGGCACCCACCTCATGGCACCAATGCACTGGCATGACACAGTCAGACGACTCACCAAGCAGCCAGGCACGTCATCCTGCATGTCGCCACATGCGGCACGGTAGCGTGGAGTTCAGCTGGCCCATTGAGTCATGAGTTGTTCCTTAATGTCGGGCCAACACATGTGTGATGTTCTTGCTTGCGTTGCATTCCGTCTGCACGTTGGGGTAGTGGTATTGCTTGCAGTTGCGATCCACCACCTGCATGCCATGCTGGTCCACCTAATCCACGTGGGTGCTGTCAGGGGCACCCATGTAATTTGGCATGCCTGCCAATGCATGGGGGCCAACTTTTGTGTTGTATATCTCCTGGGCAGTCCATGTTAGGGATTTGTAGCCCCTTGTGTGCTTGGGGAGGTGATCCAGCACTTGTTTCTGCGTCCGTGTAATGGACGGTTGTGACATGCCATGCATGGGCCCCACTGTGTGCTGGTAGGTGCCTGTGGCATGGGTGTGGGGCACAGGCAACACCTTCAGTTGTGCCGGGATAGCGGTGTGTATTTGTATGCTGCTCGCTTATCTTGTTATTTTGCGGCCCAAATATGGTGGTGATGGTGTCACAGTCAAGCTGGTAGGGGGTGGGTATCTGCTCAGGGGTTTCCTTGAGGGTCCGGACCTGCTGCGTGGGAATGGGGGCTGCTTGGGTGGTGACGGAGGCTGCACTGGTGCTGCATGCTGGGCCTGTCTCCCCCTCCTTCTCCCCCTGTGTCTCCTCAGTGGGGGGGCCTGGTGTTGTTGGTGTAGTTCTTGTGGTTGGGCCCTTGCTGGCAGGGCCTCCTGCTTCCTGTACTGCTACCACTATTAGTCTCATCTTGGTGTGGGAGGGGGTGTGGTGTGTGGGTGTGATCCTTTTCTGCTGTGGCAGAATCCATTGCCTCCACCTATGCTGATTGTGTGCACCTGTGGCTGTGGGTACCACTGCTCAGGGTTCTTTACTCCTTCTCTGAGATGCCTGCATGTACTCCATGCCGGTAAGGTACTTTACGTCCTTAAGGAGGCCGTTATTTACGTGTGCTCCTTACTTGTGATCAGCTCCGGTTTACGCCATGCCGCTAATTTCGGCATGGTGGGGCACACGCGCGACCAGAGACCGATAATTGCGGAATCGTAGTTTACGGTGCCGTAAATAGCGGTCTGACAGATCAGAATAGCCCGTAGCGGAAAGCGATGCCGGTAATCCTTTACCGGAATCGTTTTTCCCTTACCTCCAAGCTCGGAATGAGGCCAAATGACTGTTATTTCAGCCAAGCAGTGAAAGTTATCTGTGTGAACACGTAACACTAAGACAGTGCCAGCCCAGTAGGCCCCGCTCATTAGTGTTGGTCTAAGTGGGAGCAAGTATGTCACTGCTGTGCCGCAAAATGCTAGAGACATTGTGACAGAGAAAGTGAGTGAGAGAGACATTAGGTGAGGGGAGAGTGTGGAAAGGGAGAGAAATTGAGTTACGGATAGATGGAAATAAACAGTTCCTGTGTATTGGTAACTCTCCATCTCGCTAGGTTGGCACAAGCTCATGACGTTGTGGGTCAGTGATAACTCTCAAAACGTTCTGCAAATCATTGCAGGTCAACAAACCAAAGATCAACGATAATTTGCAGATTATTTTCACATTGCTATAGACAACCACGACTCCCTGGCCATGTGCAAACCTGTAATCTATATATATAAATAATACTTGGAAGGCTATAATCTCCTTGCTAACGAATGCACTTCATTTTCAGATATATTAGAGTGGGTGACATTACCTCTGTATGTATTCTTTAATTTGGTTTTCTATTTAAAAACGCCATACTGCTCACCATTGCATGAACCATGCCCAGAAAAAATATACAGACACCCAATTTGTGGGAAAACATTGCACCATTCCATTGAGGGACTCACCAAACTACAACTCCCAGCAGAATTATTGCTCTCACGTAGCACAAAAAACAGTGCGCAGATCAACACCAAACATGGACGCTAGTTGAGGCTGGTCCGATTTCAAATTATTTTCTGGTTTGATGAAAATCCATCCATTATTTTTCTTTTTTTAAGTGCAAAAAACAGGGGAAAATGTATAGATATCTTTATATTTTCAGGATGGTGGCAGTCTTGGCTCTGTAGAACCAGCTTTGGTGTGTGGACACCACAATTCAAAATCATATGGTGGGCAGAACGCAGGCCTCTGGGGCATGCCCTTAGCCCTCCTAGGGCACAGGCATGCCCGTGAGTAGTGAAATAGTACCCTAATAAAAAAGAAAGTGGCAAATTGGGTCATGGGACCAGCTGACCCACTGGCATGCTCGGGTGCATTTTTGCAAGAAGCTTACATTTTAGGGTTAAAAAAGTGTTTCAGTAGCTGCACACCAAAAAATGGGCCTGTCGACCCCATGGGCATCAATTGCCAACCAATGATCCCTGCAGATACAGCAACAGGTGGTTCTGCCATGCCCCTCTGGTGCAGAGGACAAGGTAACTATAGCAATGCCGGCACGTCATTTCACTAAAATGCCAGGGTAAGTGGAAGTGATATCACATGACCCTAGACCTCTGATAACATCACAGGAAGTGATGTCATTTGACCCCACCCCCAAGTGACATCACTGGGATTGCATTATTTTTCAGTCTATTTACATGTATATACTTCTTAAGCATGCCTCTGGCAATATCAAACACAGATTTGCATGTACTCAAGATCTATTCTAGCTTAGACACCTGGATCGACATGACTTGGCTCTCTTGTATTTGGGTTCAGCTTGATGTCAAGTTGCACCAGTCCAAATCTGGGCTGCCAGATTGGGTTGTCGTGCTTTCCTATATTCACTCTGCCTCATCATGATCTGCCCTTGAACTTGTCACAATTTATGTAGCCCACTAGAATGATGACTTGACCATTATAGCTGAAGGCCTTTTCCTCTTTTGATGTATTGTCTGACATGTGTTTCCCCCACGTGTAAAAAGCGCACGCATTCACTATTGGCTTCAGTTACGTTTTTTACGTGTATAGGATAGCCTACACCTGACAGTTATGCCTCCTAAAAGAGCAAAGACTGCAATCTCATGGACAATTCTACTGTGGGGCAGGTTGGGAAGGCCGTTGAGGAATCTTTGGGAGGAACATCCAGTCGAAAGAACGTTACCATAGGTAAGTAACGTGTTCTTCGATTGGATTGTGTCCTCCGACGTATTCTTCATCTTATGATGAACTCCCAAAGCAGGATATGTATACCTGGAGGAGGGAGTCAACATTTTCTGACTCATGATAATTAATTTAGGAGTTCCTTTATAGTTCTGTGTGCACAGAATGTAGCCGTGCCTTTCCAAATAAACCTTTTCCGGCTTTAGGAAGAGTCCAGATTATAGTGTTTGGTAAAAGTGTGTACGTATGACAATGTGGCTGCTGCAGAAATATCTTTCATTGGGACCTCTTTAAGGCAGAGGAGGTAGCCATGCCCCTGGTCGAATGAGCTCCAAAACCCTCCAGAGGATGCTTTGTAGCTAATCTGCAGAATTCAGATATTCCTAAAATGATCCATCTTTATAAAGTCAAAACTGCCATACCAAACGTGTGGCCCGTGCAGCCTACAAAAGGTTGGTCATCCTTTCTTAGTTTAAACATCCTGGAGATGTAGAAACTAAGTGCACGCCTAGGTACGCGCCTGTGTAACCTCTCCTCTTCCTTTCCATTCCCTTCTAGGAGGAGGAGGATAAAATGAAGGTAATATTATTTTCTGAGTAAGAAGGTAGGTTCAACCTTAAGGACCACTCCTTATAGACAATTGTATAAGGAGGCTTTCAGGACAAGGCCTGAAGTTCACTCACCCTTCGGGCTGATGTGATGGCCACTTAAAGGATGGTCTTTAAAGTTAATAACCTTTAATGGACAGGAATTTATAGACTCAAAAGTAGCACACATTAGAAATTTCAACACCAAGTTGAGGTCCCAAATTGGGACTTTAAATGGGACCAGAAGGAAATGTATTCATCAGTCCTTTAAAGAATTGTATAACTAGTGGGATCTTGAAGAAAGATACCTCTTCAGCGGAGCGCTCAAAAATAGAGAGGGCTGCCAGATACCCCTTAATTGTACCAACCTGGAGCCCCACATTGGCCAGGTGTAATAAGAGTTATAACACCATAGGCGTACTGCATGTACAAGGATCCTCATTCTTATCCCTGCACCAGCTGCAGAGTTTATTCCAACGGCAGCAGTACAAGGATTTTGTTGCTGGCCTTCTGGCCGAAAGCAAAATCTCTATTACATTGTCCGGGGGTCCCAATCCTTGTATCTCAACCTGTCAGAAACCATGCTTGAAGGTTGAATGTCTTAATCTCTGGATGGCCTTGTCTGTTGAGAGAGAGGGAGAAGGTCCTCTCTTTGTAAAAGACGTATAGGAGGGCAGATGGATATGTCTAGAAGGTCAGAGTACCACATGCTCCTATCCTAGCCCAATCCAGAGAAATTAGGATCATGGATTTCCTGAACCTCCCCAACCTCTTGATGACTTGAGGAATGATGGGACTGGAGGAAACGCATATAGGAGTGGAAACTCCCAGTCTACTATGAACGCGTCCCCTAGAGCTCCTCCTGGGGGAAATTCCCTTGAGCAGTACCGCTCGCACATCCGGTTGACACATCCACTTGAGCGTTTTCCCAAACGGTGAAAATCTCTTGAAGGACTTCCTGAGCTAGTTCCCAAATGTGGGAGACTGTGCTCTGCCTGCTCAGAGAGCCTGCCGCAGTATTCTCACCCCGCTAAGTGAACTGCTGATAGGGAGATTCCTTCTTGAATTTCCTAGAGCCAGAGCTGCATTGTTTCTGTGCACAGTGGTAGTGACCCTACGCCTCCTCTGTTGTTGAGGCGTAGGGTCACTACCACTGTGGCCACTGTGTTGTCCGTCATTATCAGGCCATTCTTTCCCCTTACAGAGGGCAGAAAGGCCTTCAGCACTACTATGATCGCCCTCAGCTCCAAAGGGTTGATATGTAGTTTGGACTCCGATGGAGACCAACAACCGCTGATTGTCAGATCGGTGGCACGTGCTTCTCAGCCTGTGAGTGAGGCGTCCGTTACCTTTATCACCGGCCATAGCTGCCAAAAAGGTTCTCCCCTCAGAATGTTGTTCTCGCAGGTCCACCATAAGAGATCCTGTGCAACCCTGCTTGGAACTGGAAGGAGATCTGACATCCTTCAGATGAGCCGGTAAGATAGCTCAGCGGGTTGAACGCTCGCTGCTGCGATCTGAGCGTGATCTGCAAGTCGCACGTTTGAATCCCGGCAAGGCCAACTCAGCCTTTCATCCTTCCAAGGACGATATATAAGTACCAATTTCGGTTGGGTGATCTTGTATGCAAATATGCGCTCTGTAAAGCGCTTTGGATAAAGGCGCTATATAAATAACACATCATTATCATTATCCTGCCTGAGAATTTAGACCATTGAGTCCTGAGAGCCCACTGGAGAGATCTCATTCTCAGGCACGCCTCCGGCACCAGAAAAGTGCAGGATGCCATGAGGCCGAGCACCCTCAGAAAGTCGATGGCCGGGAGACGCTGGGTGACTATCTGCAGAATGTCTTGAGCCCTCACTTCTGGTGGCGTGGATTTTTCCTGGGATGCATCCAGGACTGCTCCAATGCATTGGAGCCTTTGAGATGGTATCATGTGGGGCTTCTTGAAGTTGAGGGAGAAGTCCAGTCCATGGAGAGAATGATAGGTGAATATGAGATGTTCCAGGGCCTGTTCGGGGGAACTGGCCCTAATCAGTCAGTCGTCCAGGTAGGAGTAGATATGAATCCCCCGTCCCCTGAAACTCGCTGCCACCACCGCCATCAACTTGGTTAAAACCCTGCGGCGGAGGTCAGCCCAAATGGCAGAACACGAAACTGATAATGAGAACCACCAATGGCGAACCTTAGGTACTGTCTGTGCTTGTGATGATTTGGCACATGAAAGTAAGCATCCAGAAGGTCCAATGATACATCCAGTCCTAAAGCTCAAGGGCCTGAAGGATCTGAGAAAGGGTAACCAACTTGAACTTGTCCTTCCTGAAGAAATTGTTTAGAGTCCAAAATGGGTCTCAATCCTCCGTCCTTCTTGGGAATTAGGAAGTACGGGGAGTACCAATCCCTGTTCCTCTCTGCTACAGGTACTGGTTCTATAGCACCTTTCTCTAACAGGGTCAAGATTTCCTGCATAAGGAAAGGATCTTTAACTTTGAAAGAGATGTTCCCCAGTGGATAACTCAGAGGCTTTTTTAGAAAGGGAAGGCAGTAACTCTGGGCAAGTGTTTCCAATGCCCATGCACCTGAAGTAATGCCTTTTTCCATTCTTCCATATACAGTGAGTCTGCCTCCCACCGGGGGTCTTGAGAGCGAAGGCCTCAGAGAGGTTTTGGGGCGGCTGAAGTAGTGGCGGGTGGTAAAGTTGCCGCTGCCTGGGCGGTCTTGGTACCTCTTCCCCATCCACCACAGGGGAATCTTTTTTGACCTTTTGATTTGATAGTCGTCTCCCCCTTCCAACTGAGGAGTAAAACAAAAGGACCTACCCCTCTCAGGTGTCCTGGTGGAGCCGTTTTGTGGCTATCTTATAGCACCAAAGGATTTGGATGCTGCCTTTGAGGTCTGCAGCTTCTCCAGGCCCTCATCAGCCATGCAACCAAATACATGTGTGCCGTCAAAGGGCATGTTAAGAAGTCTGGATTGCAAATCTGGAGCAAAACTGGACTTTGTTAACCAGGCAAATCTGTGCATTGCTGTACTAGCCGCCATTGACCTGCTGATACTGTCTGCACTGTCGAGACCTGTCATGAGTGATTCGCACATCGCATCCTTCCCATCCTTGACTAGATTTCGGGGATATGCTCAGCCGCCATTGCTATACAATACAAAATTGTGTAAGCGAACCTGGCCAACATGCACGTAGCATTCACTGACTTTAAGGCCATACTCCCCGCAAACTATCAGGAGTCAGATTTTTCATCAGATAACTGGGGTCAGTACTGGACCCCCTGTATCTGGATGTTAGTTTTTTATTTACTGCCGGAATTAATTCTGGCGTCTCCCAATTGGTATTTACCCACCTTTGCAGAGCCACATGAAAGGGAAGAATAAGATCCTCAAGATGAGGAATACGTGGGAGGACACAATCCATTCCAAAGCCTCTGTTTAAAGTACAGGCCAGCCTGCATGTCGGGACCCTCTGGAAAGATAGGGCAGGGGTCTGGTCACTCCACTTTTAAGGTTGGTCTCCCACTCTCCACCATAGGACCCTGTCAGCTCTTAGGCCTTCCTAGAAATAGACAGCTACACCCAAATGCACTCTCCGCAATCTCCTCTGGTGTTTCCTTGCAGCTGTCAGATATTTAGTTTCATCAGCGCTCTTCGATTGTAAATATCAGCATCTTTGCCCCATCATCCTAGTGCAGTCCCGCATAGATAGCAGCGATGATATTGCCAATTTTATAATCTTGGGGAAGTACCCTGCAAGAGGTCACCCAAATATGATTGGTCAGTTACCCTTCTCTCTCCTCCCAAACCCAGCCTCCCTGTCAGGATTGATTTAGGCGTATCTCCTGCCCACTCCAGCCCCTCTCTACGGATTGGTTTAAGAGCCTGGAGCAGACATATGGCAGCTTAATTTACACGCCTCATTTGTTCTCATGTCAAATTTTTGCAAAAATCTAGTTATGTGGCAAAACTTTATAATTTTACTAATATCTGACACATTTTCTGATTCTGCTAATCATGGGGATTTAAATAAGTTGACAACAAGGTCTGCACCATGTTGCACGGCCGTGTTGCACTTTTCACAAAAGGTATAACAGTTATGAATATGTACCTTATTACTCATATTCCCATTTTCACCCTCCACCCGTTCACCAAGTCTCACATTTGGAAAATGTTCAGATCAGCCAGAAACACATCCTAGATGGCCATTACAGTTCCCCGAGTCGCAGGTGGATGAATTGTATATCTCCAAAATCGCCTGGAAATTCCCTAATAAATGGTACATAAATGAAGAAAATCCCCAATATGGTTGTTGGGAAAAAGTCCTAAATTATAATAGTCCTTTTAAATTAACAGTATATCTTCATGTAGGACAAATGGCAATCTTCCTGCCTTCAGGCCATATGGTCTCACTAGGTCAGCCTGCAACCAGAGTTTGTATTATGCTCCTTGTGTTTGCAGTGTTAAGGATTCTAATCGGGCGTCACAGACCGGACCGGGACCCTTGCCCTTAGCCTAGGATGTAGCGCTCTAATAGAATACTTTTTCTTTATTTCCTAGAATTCCGATTGAGCTGGCACCCAATCCATCTCACACCCCCTTTTACAAAATACCCCAGGTCATAATGGACCATGAACCAGGCCGGTTGGTGGGAATACAATATTTATTTATTTTAAATTAAAACAAAATCACACAATTTTAATATTGGGCAGCAATACCTAATGGGGTGATAATTACAATGTAAACTGATGAAATACACTTGGTTGACCTTCTACTAGAACATATCCAAGCACAGATGAATAGGAACAATTTTACGGTTAGGGGAGATAGCACCCAAGTTAAGATTGCCCCCTGCAATGCTCCCTCAGACCCTATTTATTGGATATTGAGTGGATTGAAAGGAGCAGCAAGGAGTCGGGGGTACTAGGTAGCAAACAGAACCTTTGCAATTGCATAAATGAGACTCGGAATTGCTAAATAATTAATTTATATGTGCGGTTAAATAAATGGGGTAAATATGATTTCTAACAGTATCAGCAATGTAAGAACACTAGCAATTATAAGGCAAGGTATGAACAAAGGGCTTAAAGTTCAAAAATCACCTTGAAAGTAAGAACACAGTGCAGCCAAAATAACATGTTGGAAAGTTGATTTTTTTTGCTTTTCACAGTTTTAAATGTCAAAACAGTTTTGTAAAAAAAACTGGTGAAATTGACAGAATCGGAATGCGTTTTTTAGGCTGGGTGGTAGATGCACATCACAGGGATAATAGGAAAGTGAAAGAGGGACTCTAGCTGGAGCACTGGATGAGATTTTCAGGGTGAAAGAAAATTCGGTTTTCAAAATAAAAGCAGTTAAAAGAGAAAATCGGTTTAAACAAAAGGAAAGGACAAGTTTTCCTTAAACTAGATTTAGTGGCAAATTGTTAAAGAAAGTCACAGTAGGCTCCAAGGTTAATTTGCAAGGTTAACCTTTTCACCCCGCATTCAGCTCTATGTGGGAATTTATTAAATTATTCGAAATATGACTAAGGACTTATGCAAGACAGAAATGAAAGGAAGAATTGCGCTAACACTAGAAAATCAAGGAACAGAATACACAGAGGATTCAGGCTATTTTCAACAAGTTATCAGGGTATGGATGGGATTACTTAGAAGGTGAAGCAAAGACAAAGGGCCTCATTACGCGGTTGGCAGTAAGGGATTACCGGCACCGGTAAGGGCACCGGTGCCGGTAATCTCTTACTACCCTATTCCGAGGTCCCTTAGCGGGTTTTACCAGGCGTTATGGAAGGGACCCGTTAAGGGACTTCAGAGCTAATAACGGCACGTTATTAGCTCTAACCCCATTCCCATTGAGCCCTATGGGGGCTCGAATGGGAATGGGGAATGGTTCCCGGGATGGGGACTTAACCGGGTCCTCCAAGGTTGGAATGACCCGGTAAGTCCCTATTTCAGGAACCCGGACCTGGAATGCGGTAAGGGGGTAGCCATGGCGCTAATAGCGCCATGGCTACCGCGTAATGAGGCCCAAGTATCAAGTTGGGTATACTATGTGGTGTTATGGGATGGGGAGATACTCACAATCAGCGCTGGAGTTTGGAATTTGGGACAGCCAACCGGGTTTCTGGACTCAAAGGATCTGGTCACCACGGCGGACTCTCCTGGAAAAAGACAGCTGGGCTAAGGTCTGGTCACGGCACAGCGACACCTCAGCTGGATGCAGCGGGTAGCAGGGCAAGCAGGCGGCATTGGAGAATCCCAAGGCGGGCTCAGCCACCTTTCCCCTTTCTCCCTGAATTTAGTGGGATTTTGTTATGGGGTTTAGTTCTGAAGGGTGGTTCTGCCTGGATAGGAGGGCCTGAACCAACTATCCCTTTCCTGGCAGCCGAGTCTGGAATCTGCAGGGTGGATCTGGAATCTGCAGGATGAATTTGAAAAATCAGGATACGCAGCTGCTTGAAAATTCAGAAGAGTGTCCCCGGTCTCTGTGAGTCTCTAACTTTTATAAGGCGGGTGACATCACAGGATTTATTGTTGGGCAGTACTAAGCTAGACCTACCCCTAAGAGTCGGATAGGTCTGTCTATGTTATGTCGCCTCCTCCTTAGGGGCAGATTGAACTGAAGGAGGGGACTGAGTTTTATGTGTTATTATGAGGTACAAAGCCACCCCTAGTCATTTTTGGCAAAAATCAGTTCTTGTTGACACCGGCCGTGTAAGGAACCAGTACACTTCAACAGATCACTCTAAGCGGTCTGTATGTAAGAGAACACCCAAAGTTCATTTGACATGATTACACATTTTTATTCTTGTGGTTTAAAAGTAGCATAAAAGAGATATCAAAAAAACCTTTTGCTTGCCCGTGATTACTGGGTGATTATACACTGTTTAAAGCATCTCAAATACAAAAGTACTTCATACATTTGTCCTTTGCATTCAATTTTTTCAGTGTGAGTTAGTACAACAGGTGACTTAGAGTGTGGTTGGTCGATTTGACAACACTTATATCTAGTCGACACTAATGGTGTTTCTGGAACACAGTTGGTTGCTGGTGTTCTGGTGCCGTCTTCAGGACTTTTGTAGTGGGCTTGCTAGTGTCACCAATGTTTCCCTGGTATGGGACATCTAAAGGTAAAGAGGTAAGGGTTAGAACATGGGTGTTTCTACAGGGCCTACGGTCCCTGGGTAAAGTACTGGATTGTTTCCTACCTGAGCCTTTTCTTTCAGTGTCACAGGGTAGTGAAGAAATTTGAACGGATCCTTTGCTTCAAGCGCCTTCTGTGCACTTTATCTATTTTGGTCCTGTGTATGTAGGATCTGGTCTGCAGCTGATTAGCTGTTAGAGAAGATGATAAGTATCTTGTAAGAATGAGGGAGTATCTGCACTTGCTGTTATTGTGCGTCTATTGCCCTTACTGGCTATCTACCAAGCATGCTAATTGGCAGTGATCGTGAGACCCACAATCTAGTTTACGCCCAGTGCTCTTCGTGTCGATGACTTGGTGATTAGGTCTAAACAATGGTGTGTCGCTGTTATGCTCGATAAAACGAGTGCCCAGTGGACTGTATGGCAGTGTTGATATGCTCCGATCTGCAATCAAAATAAGTATACATCAAGTGCGTGTGGGTGACTATGGGACCACTATTGTCATCGGTGCAGCATCGTAGTGTGAGGCATATCTAACTGTCCCAGAGTGCTCCCTAATTGAGTGCTGGAGACAACTATGCCGTAAGGGCGGGTAGCCGCTCATGATCGGCATATTTCTTACCTGTGCATGTCAGTAGCTGCAGCTTGCCGTGAAAGTGGCGAAGTCTACAGCTACACGCATGCGTCTGGGCTATTTAAAGTAGCGTACTAGGCATGTCCACGCCCGAATTTGGCTGCGCATGCGTGCGTGATTAGTTTGCCCATGTACTGGGTCCTTGCTAGTACACGCATGCGTGCATGGTCAATGGTATGCGTTGGCTAAGACTATGGATTAGTGTCTCGTCCCGTACTACGGGCGCTGAGGCTGCCTCGTATTGAATGGTACTAAATTCCATGTGATTGCCGGGGGATATATCCCTAACTTGCCATATCTGATTGTTTGATTATTTCTATGCATCCCAAGGGCTATGGTCTATGTATCCTGTCTCACCAGAGACTTGCTCCTATGCATCTGCTGGTGATACAATCTCGATGAAAACAAGTGTGCGATGTCTCATTTGACCTCAAACAACTTTGTCCCTATTTAGAAAACAAACATTCAGGAAATATTTCTGAACACCATTTTTGAAACACTCATTTGTGAAAAAGGCTTTTTGTACCAAACAAGCGCGACAAATTTTTGAACAACTTTTTTGAAAAGACACAGTTGTTGCATTTCATTACAAGGTCCTTTCTTAATTAATGGTTGCTTTTTACTTTTGACATTGAGTAGTACTGCAACAACATCTTAAGATTGTGTCTTTCCCATTGGCCAAAGGAGGAACCATGGTTGTCTTAAACATATGCACACTCTGTTTTCAAAAGAACAAATGCCACTCAATAGCCACATTTAGGCCGTTTTTCACTGTGTTTAGCCGGTGTATCCATTTTTGCTCTAATTTTCTTAGTGCTAAATCTCTGTCTCCCCCTCTGGCTTTGGCTTCTATAGTTTGTATGACACACCATCTTAGTTCTGTGTGCGTGTGTTGTTTTTTTGCAAAATGGGCCATCATTGGTTTATCCTCTACCTTGTTTTTCAGGCAGTACCTGTGCTCGCAAATCCTTTGTCTTACTTCGCGTTTTACTTTTTCCTTTGTATAACAGATTGCATGGGCATTTTATCATGTATACGCTCCATTTGGTCAGACAATTAGAAAAATTTCTGTATTTCCATATGGTGCCGTTCAAAGATACCTCTTTCTGGTCTTGTGTGAGGTGGCAGACTGAGCACTTACAGCAACGGTAGTGTCCGACCACTGGCGGGAGATGCCATAGTGTGGTTTGGGCTGTTGTTGTGGGTTTTTCTATGGGATACGTGTGTACCAGATGATCTTTGATGTTTCTACTTCTCTTGAAGGCGAAACAGGGCGTTGTTGGTGCAAAAGAGTCTGTTTGTAGTAGATACCAATTATTCAGGATGGTCTTTCTCAGTGCATTTCTGATTGGTGAGAAGGTGGTCATGCAGGTCATCTTGTCTTTGTGCTCTGTTCGTGTCTGTTTGGTCAAGCAGTCTGTTCTGCTCCGGTTTTTTGCCGTTTTCTTTGTTTTTCTAATGATTGCTGCTGGGTACCCCCTGTTTCTTAGTCGATTTTCAAGGTCTTTCCCATGGTGATCATACTCTGGTAAAGAGGAGCAATTCCTTCTTATTTTCAGGAACTGCCCAAATGGTAAGTTTTCTTTGAGGGCTTGTGGATGGAAACTTGAGAATTCCAGAAGTGTGTTTTTATCTGTAGGTTTACGATACAGTGTTGTTGTGATTGTTCTGTCCTCCGTTCTGAGGATATTGAGGTCCAAGAAGGCTAGGTTGTTAGTGTCGTGGTGCATTGTGAACCTGATGCAAGGGTCCACGTTGTTAAGCCATGTGTGAAATTGTTGCTATTCCAAGACGCTGCCTTTCCAAATGGTGAAAATGTCGTCTATGTACCTCACCCATCCAACTAGTTTGTTCTTGTATTGATTGATGTTGCTGTATATGAATCGGTTCTCTAGATTGTCCATATAGAGGTTCGCGATGTCTGATGCGAAGGTCGATCCCATACTTGTGCCTCTAATCTGCTGATAGAATTGTCCTTTATATATTTTAAGTAGTTTTCCGTAAGTGCCAACCGGATACATTTCAGGATGAAAGGTGTGGGTGTGGATACATCAGTGCGTTGGTCTAAGTACTCTTTGAGTATGTTGATACATTCCATTTGTGGTATACTGGTGTATAATGCTTCGACATCAAATGTGACAAGTATGTCTTGCTGCGAGGTAGTGGTATTGTTCAGATGGTGAATCATGGCTGTGGTGTCTTGGATGAAAGATCTAATTTTTCTAACACATGGTCTGAGGAATATGTCCGTATATATGGACAGGGGTTCCAAAATGGATCCTATGGCAGAAACTATAGGTCTCCCCGGTGGTTTTGTGGTATTTTTATGAATTTTTGGGATGCAGTAAAATGCTGGTATTGCTGGGTGTGTCTTCGTGAGAAAAGCTTTTTCATCCTCGTCGATCCATCCTTGTGTGTTGGCATAGACAATGAGGCTTTTTATTTCTTCCCCTAGGCGCAATGTCGGGTTGTTATCTAGTTTCTTGTACAAGCGTATGTCGCTCAGTTGCTTTGTGATTTCTTCCTCGTAAAGTTCTTTGCCCCAGAGGACTATGCCGCCTCCTTTGTCCACGGGTTTTACTAGAAAAAGGTAATTCATTTCAAGGTTCTTTAAGGCTTTTCTTTCTGCATTGGTTAGGTTGTATCTGTAATGATTTTTGGTTTTAAATATGTTGTCCACTTCGTTGAGGATTTTATTCTCAAAATTTTGTATCTCTTGACAGATCATTGACGTGGGGGGCGTAAATGTTGACTTTGGTTTCAAGCCTGTGGTAGTAGGGTCTTGATCTTTGTCTTGTTCTCTTGTGGAGTCTCGGAAGAAATACCGAAGGCGTATCAGTCGGAAACATTTCCTGACTTCCACTTCGGTGGTGAAGCGATCTGCTTTGCTTATCGGGACAAAACTGAGTCCTTTACTCAGGACCTCAGTATCTTCTGGTGTGAGGCAGTACTGGCTTAAATTGAAAATTGGGATCACCAAGTTTGCTGGAGTTGAGGGGTCCACTGGCGGGTTCGCATCCCGTGGTAACCTTGCTGTCTCGGTCTGGCCTGTTTACCTTGCCCTTGAAAAAATTGTTGTTGTCCTCTTGGTTTTGATGTTGCTGCCTCTCGGTGGTGACTCTGACCCACTGCTGTTAGATGAGTTTGAAAAAGACACATTTTCTTGGTGCTCTTCCACCTGATTTGTTGTTGTTGCCACTATTCTGTTGTTGATAAAACCCAGGCACTAGGTAAGGGTATGTTCGCTCCTCTCTGTGGTTTTGTATGTCCTTTTTAAGTTTCCAATTTTTTTTGTCCAGGTATTCCAACATAAGGAGCCCATGGGACTCTGTGCGCACTAGCTTCTTCTTTTATTGCAACAATGTGTCCAGTTGTGATGTGGTAGTGTTTGTTACCTCAGCTGTTGTGTAGGTGTTTGTCCCAGTAATGATGGTTTGTCTAGATATAGACGATATTGATCGTCGGAAAATGATACTATATTAACATTCTCCATAAGTTATTTGTATACGTTAGTGGAACCCACCAACCGTACGGTTGTCCTAAGATGTTTCACAATTTAAAGGGGTTATGTGTCCCTCTTTTTTGGTAAGGAGGGCCTAAGTCATGAGGGGGTACAACCATTTTACAGAAAGACAAGGACTTAGGCTACCCCTCCTTGTCTTTCTGTAAAATTGTCGTACCCCCTCATGACTTAGGTTCCCCCTTACCAAAAAAGGGGGACCCATAACCCCTTTACATTGTAAAACAAAAATCAGTTCTGACATAAATTGCACCTTTTTAGAGTGGTGGCGCTTTCACAAATCATACAGACAAATTGCATATTCCACGCAGAGCATAATACTCCCATTCCCAAGTTTGTAGGACTTTGTTTTGTCCTTCTAATAATTTTTCATCATTTTCAGTCAGAAATATTTTACCTAAAATTCTATAACTTTATACATGTATATCTATTATCATAAGGCATGTTAGTATTGAATTTCAAAGTGGCACCATATACACTTTCCTTAAGAATATACAATTTTCCGTCAATACCGTCCCCAACATGCTAGTGAAGGTTACCACGTCTTAATTTAAAGCCACAAAAATTGCATTTAAACTGTAAAACCTTTACATTCCGGCGTGGTCCGGTTGCAGAGGTAAAAGTCTTAGGGCCTCATTACGACTCAGGCGGTAAGGGGTTTACGGCGGCGTAAACAGCGCCGACCCTTACCGCCTGATTCCGAGGTCCCTTAGCGCCATGGAGGTTTTAACACCTGCTTTTAGCAGGTGTTAAAATCCTTGGCGCTAAGGGACCTTGATGTTAATTACGCCACCGTAATTTACGGTGGCGTAATTAACGCCTTCCCCACTCCCATTATGCCCTATGGGGCAAAAATGGGAATGGGGAAGGGTAAATGGGGATTGGGGACTTACCGCCCTGCCAACCTCGGAATGGGGCGGTAAGTCCGCCAACCACCATGGCGTAAACATAGTTTACGCCATGGTGGTAAAGGTACGACCCAGGCGGTAATTTACCGCCTGGGTCGTAATGAGGCCCTTAACCTTTATTAATAAAATAGTCTTTTGAGCCAGACAGCCAGCATGGTCTCCCAAATAAGGGCATAACTTCCAAGGCTGCTCTGGAGATGGCTTTGAAGCCCCCCAGTTGAAGTAGAGGGGAGGTGTTATTTGTAATTTCATGCCTAAGTGTCCTGGAACTCTATTGTTACAGGCTAAAGCCCAGACAGAAAGTCTGATGAAAGTGTTACATTTTCCCCATTAGTCCATTCAAATTTTCCAAGGGGGTGGTTCCTTTTGGGGGAAGGCCACACCTATTGCCAGCACACAAATGTCCTTTGAAGCCAATCAGTAAAATCAGTTTTTCTGGTTCCCCAGTACAGCAAATGCATGTATTGATTTTTTTTCCTAATCCAAAAGGCAAGGCTGTTGGAATCAAACATTATATTAGATTTCAAACAAAACCCCCCTTACATTTCTAGGCAAGGACAGGGCCTTATTCAACATTACACTTTTAAAACAGACTTTTTTCTCATTTGAAAAAGCAACCCTTTTTACACGTGGGGAATTCTGCTGGCCTGTCACTTTCAAATGCGGCCTTCTTAAATTCATTTTCTGAGTCTTTCCAAAGCCCCAGTCATGTTTCTAATACACAGGTATCTGTCCAAATAAAGATCCCTTGAAAATGACATATGCACAGAGATATAGGGTTTCGTTTGAAGAGTTTATCTGGGATATTTTGTAGCAAAAAGTCAAGCATTTTCCGTACAGCTGGGAATAAAGTTGTTTGTGATTTCACAGTTCTTTTCCTGACTCAGCCTGTCATTCAGTGACAAATGCTTTCTTCTGGAGCACAACTTGAATATGGCAGGGCATAGCTGGGTCTCACTGGATCAGGACTGTGTATTGTTGAACAGATGAAAAAAGGCATCAGGCTCCACCATTTTAATGCAAAATATTTCCTTTTTCATGGGAAATTCTGGAGCTAGCAGCCAAGCAGCACTGCTTTTCAACCCTCTTCTTTGGGTCACACTGGCAGCCTTTCTTGGTGTGTTCTCGGTTCCATCCTGCCCCATATGCGCTTGGCAATGACAGCGCAGCCATCATTTTGGTGACTGCAAAATGCAGTTTTTAATGCAAGGTGATAGTGCTCAACAGCGCCAGCGGAGCCATTTTGCTGGTAAATGCTGAAGTGCAGATTAGTGATGGAGGGGAATTCTGTTGGGTGGGTAAATGTACCCCACAAATCCCCCCCCCGACTCTCCTGAGACTTGTGGAATGGGAGTAGGGCAAAGTGGGGTAACTCAGGTGGAGTCCTTCTTCCATCAGGGAGCGACTCCCACAGATTTTCCTTTGGTCTTTCCTTGGAATGTGGAGCGACACCCCCAGATTTCCCTTCGTCATTCTTTTCCGGGCCCTCGGCGAAGTCCTCCTTGGTAATCAGGAGCGGAATCAGTACTAATCTAATGGATGAATAAAGACAGGTTACAACATTTTCCCAGTGACTGTCTTCCCGTAAGGTTGACAGTAGTGGGACACACATTCCTTACGGTCATTCACGCCATCAGACAATAACGACAAATAATTCCTTACAAGACAAAGATAAGTATTAATATTCTGCTAGGGCTTTTGGGGATGTCCTTTTGCACTGACAATCAAAATATATATATATATATATATATATATATATATATATATATATATATATATATATATATATATATATTAGTTAGATATACCTATGAACCTACCTGTTCCCTTCTGGTTCTTCTTTTTCCTGTTCTCATTCTCCAGATGTCCCCTCTATTTGATTTTCTCTTGGCACCTCAATCAGGTGCAAAGTGTGCCTGCGGTGACAACTCTTTAACTGATTAATGCAGACCCATTTCTCTTCTGCCAACTCTCCTTTGGGGATGCAGATTCTGTAGGCGACAGGTGAAATGTTATCTATAATTTCAAAAGCACCGCGCCATCTAGGGAGAAATTTCTGCTCCTTTGTCTGGTTCCTTTGGAAATTGTACAAGTAGACTGTCTCCTACTTGGTATTCTTTTTTGGTTGTTTTTAAGTCATATTGAGTCTTCATCCCCTCTGCAGATTTTTCCTGATTCCGCTGAGCGTACGCAAAAGCATGTTGAAGGTGTTTTCTTAGATTCTCAACATACTCATGTGTTGTGGAGGCATTTATCAGTGTCTGCTCTTGTGTTCTATAGAGCAGATGCTGAGGTAGCACCATCCTTTGTCCAGTCATTAGCTCAAATGGAGACATCTTGGTCGCAGAAGATGGGGTTGATCTGATGGCCATCAGGACAAGCGGTAATCGGATGTCCCACCTTGGCCCAGAATCTGCCACAAACTTTTTTACAATGCTCACAATGGTTTTATTGTACCTCTCATCTCGCCCACTACAGTACAGCGTATGCAATGTGAAGTTTCCTTTTTACCCCAAGTATCTCCCACATCTTTGTCATCACTTTGCTGGTTAAGTGACTGACTCGGTCTGACTCAATCCTTTGGGGTATGCCAAAACGCGAGAAGATGTGGTTGATCATCAGGGCAGCTGACATTTCTGCCTTGCAATTTGGGGCCGGGAGACATTCCACCCATTTGGTAAACAAGCATGTTACGGTTAACATGTACTTGTTCCCCCTCGAGGAGCGAATCACGGGCCTGATGAAATCTACTTGTAAATCTGACCAAGGCAGTGTCATCCCCCTCTTCTGGAGGGGAGCTTGGTGTGTGAGTGAAGTTGGCTGAAATTGTGCACACACAAGACACCCCTTAAAATATTGGCCGAGGTCCTGCCCCATATGTGGCCAGTATGCAACCTCCTGCAAAATTTCTAGAGTAGTGTGAAACCCCTGATGACCGGCCATAGCTGCGTCATGGGCATGACTTAGCATCAGGCTTCGGAATGAGGTACGTCCCACCCACTGGTCACAACTAGAGATGGATCTCCTTAACAACAAACCGTCTTGGATTCGTAACATTTTTGGACACTTCATTCCAATGTAAGTTCTCAGAGTCCTCAATGTGTTGATAAAATTCCCCAATAATCGTATCCCCTTTTTGTGCCGTGATTGAATCAGCATATGGGGTCTCCTTACTTCACTGGGCAGTTGAGAGTTCCTTGTGAGCATTTGTCTGGGACCTAGTGACAGCAATAACCGGTATTTCCCCCAACAGGGACTCAATCTCAAGGAGATCCCCCTGGATGGCTCCGGTTTTGGTCAGCTGATCGGCTAGGTCGTTTCCAGTTTTGTCTGGCCCCTCTATTCTGGAATGACCCTTAATCTTCTTCCAATAGATGGTCATCCCATTAGAGGTGACCAGATCATCAATATTTTGTATTAGGTTGCCATGTTTGAGTGGTTTGTTATTAGCACACAGCATGTCTCTGGTTTTCCAATTTATCAGGTGCTCCATGAACCCGTTCCGGACATAATCTGAGTCAGTGATTGTGACCAGTTTGCGGAGTTGGTGTTGGACAGCAGTGAGGATGGCCTGATGAACTACCATCAACTCAGCCACCTGACTACTGCAGGGACCAATTTTATGCCCAGAGGAGGGTTCCGGGGGCATCATTCACCCAGGCATTCCCAATGCCGGCCACCAGCTCCTTTTGCCCGTTGTTGTCAACATGGTAGGAGCACCCGTCCACATAAACTGTGGGCATCCCCTGGCACTTGTCTTCTTCATAGACTTTGTGCGAGGAATTCAGGTATGCCTCCATGTTATCCTGGGTTTCAAGACTTACATCCTTGCGACAGTTTTCTCTGGCGCAATAATGCAAGTCAGCCAGACCTTGCGCGAGGGGACTCTATTTGTTTTGGCCATATCTGACCTCTATAGGAAAGCCTTGCATTGACATAATCCAGGAAGTAATTCTGGAATTACTCACATTTTCGGCCCGGATTCTGTCACTTTGGAGGTTTTGGAAAGGCTGGTGTGGAGTCTCCACTATGATGTGTTTCCCCTGGATGAACGTGTCAGAATCCGAGTGTTCGGATTCGTGACTCACCTGTTTGTTACTTGTTGTCCTTTTTCTTGTGTTCACAGGCTTCTTTTTCTTGGAGGAGCAAGTCTTATAGAGGTATGGTCGTGCTTCCGCGGATCCAGTCTGCTGGCAGGTAACGAGCGCTGAAGTCCGAGGCTCCAGCCTGCGGAAGACCCGAAGCGTCGGAGAACGTTCAGAGTTCCAGGAAGGATCCGGGAAGGATCTAGGACAAGAGAGGACCTAACCGGGAATGACAGTAAAGCGGCGCACGCAGCTCCGAAAGGCAGAGGTAGCGGGACCGCTCTGGAAGGGACACCAGGAAGGAGATAGGATAACAGTACTTTGCTGGACACAAAGGCAATAACAAGGATAGATAAAAATGGGGTACACCACTTGCCGGGACGAGGAGTACAGAAAAGCGTAGCGTCGAGACGTGCCGAGCCGCAGGGGCATGTCTATTTTCAAGGAAGCATGAGTGTGAATCAGGAAAACTAGACCGCACAGTTCCCTGGCGTCGGCCATGTTAGGAACTGTTGTAGTGAAATAGTCATTGACTGAGGGGCCAGGCTGACCAGAAGGGTCGGAATCCCTGATTCATGACAGCATGCCCCCTTCTAAACTCCAACCCACCAGGCTTGCTTCATGAGTCTGATGAAAACGCTGTAACAGGCGGGGAGCGTTCATGTTGGAGACTGGTTCCCAAGTTCGTTCGCTTGGCGGATAGCCTTTCCATTCCATCAGATATGGGAGACGACCTCTTCTGTACCTGGAATCACAGATCCTGGAAACCTCAAATTTCACTTGGTTGTTGACAAGGAGTGGGGGAGGCCGAGGGGCTGACTTGGTTGATTGATGAAATGGTTTTAATAAGGTGGAATGTAAAACAGGGCGGATTCTTCTCCAGGACTCCGGTAATCGGAGTCGAAAGGCCACAGGGTTGATGATTTCAGTCACAGTGAAGGGTCCGTAAAAACGGGGTGCCAGTTTGTTGGGTCTCAGATGCCTGGGTAAGTATCGAGAAGAGAGCCAAACTTTATCTCCAATAATATAGGAAGGCCCAGGTCGCCTCTTGGCATCAGGAAATGTCTTTATGTCCATCCTGGCCTTTTCTAGGTGTTCCTTTACTTGTCTGTGTACTGAAACTAGCTGAGCAATCCAAGAATCCACTGATGGAGTGAATGTGGTCTGATGTAAGAGCGTGGGTAACACAGACGGATGGAACCCCTGAGTGCAAAAAAAAGGACTGGTCTTGGTCGTGGAGTGATCAGAATTGTTATAAGCAAATTCAGCTACTGGAATCAATAATGACCAATTGTCCTGGACCTTTGAAGCAAAGCACCGTAGATACTGTTCAAGGGTTTGGTTTACTCTCTCAGTGATACCATTTGAGGATGATATCCCGAAGACAAGGCAAGTTGAATGTCTAACTGCTGACAAAGGTGTTTCCAGAACTTGGAGATGTATTGGGGTCCACGGTCGGAGATAATCTTGGAGGGCAGGCCGTGCAATCGAAAGATGTGAGTAACAAAGATACCTGCCATTTCATGTGCCAAAGGTAGCTTGAGTAGAGGAGTAAAATGAGCCATGTGAGAAAATAGGTCTATAGTAACCATTATGGTAGTATATCCTTTGGAGGAAGGAAGATCTACGATAAAATCGGTGGCAATCGTTTTCCAGGGTCGAGATGGCAGGTCAGGTTGATGAAGCAGTCCTACTGGTTTCCTGTTGTTGGTCTTGTTCTGGTTACAAACTACACAGGCTTGTATATATGTACGTATGTCTGAGAGCATTTTAGGTCACCAGAAGTTCCTCCAGATTGTTTGATATGTGGCCTTGATTCCTCGGTGCCCGGAGTGGAATGTGTCATGGCAAAGATACATGATCTTAGTCCGTGTGTTCTGAGTAGGAATAACCATATTCTTGTCCTTGAAGAGATATCCATCCTTGGTTGAAAGTGCCCAGTGATTTTCCTTGGTGTAATCCTTCCAAATGTCTGAAGTCGCAATCTCTGAGCGTATGATTTCTAAAAGCGAGTTGGCCTGGGCTATGAACACCATATCAGGAAACATCTTGGGAAAGGTGAGTGCTTCTTATGGTTGTAATCCGGTCTTCTGGAGAGAGCGTCAGCAGTTACATTGGAAGGACCAGGAACATGTTCAATGCGGAACTGATATTGGGTGAAGAAAAAGGCCCAACGTGCTTGGCGGCTGTTTCTACATTCCATAGACTGTAAGACTTGGAGGTTTCGATGGTCAGTCCTTACAAGCAGGGGATGTTTAGCGCCCAAAAGGAGGTGGCACCATTCTGTGAAGGCTTGTCGGATGGCAAGCAGTTCCTTTTCCAGGACCGAGTAATGAGTCTCACTAGGATGTAGGGTCTGTGACAAATGGGCAATGGGGTGCTCATGTCCATCTTCTGCTTCCTGTTTGAGGACTGCCCCAATTGCATATTCTGAAGCATCGGTCTCTACCAGGAAGGGTTTGGTGGTGTCTAGTTGGTCCACTAGTAAACTGATGTTTAAGTTTCTGAAAGGCGGCTTCTTGAATTGCTGTCCAGCGAAAGGGCGTGTTTTTCTTCAGTAGACTGACAATGGGTTGCACGATAGATGAAAATGTAGGAATACATTTCCTGTAGAAATTAGCAAGCCCTAAGAATGACTGTACTTGTTTAACTGAGGCTGGTGCTGGCCAGGAGAGAATGGCTTCGACCTTGATTGGATCCATATCCACCCCTTGGGGGCTCAGTACAAATCCTAAGTACTTCACCGTGGATACATGGAAGATACACTTCTCGGATTTGGCCAACAGATGGTGATCTCGTAACCGTTGTAAGACCAGGGTGACATGTTCCTGATGCAGAGCCGGGTCATGTGAGTAAACCAATATGTCGTCTAAGTAGACTATAAAAAAAGGAACAACACGTCAGAGAAGACTCTGTCCATAAAACGTTGGAATACAGCAGGAGCATTGGCTAGGCCAAATGGCATCACTAGGTATTCGTACTGGCCGAAAGGGGTTCGAAAGGCGTCTTCCACTCGTCGCCTTCCTTGATGCGAATCAGATGGTAAACTCCTCACAAATTCAGTTTAGTGAAGATCACCGCTCCTCGTAACGCCTCCAGTATGTCTGAAACGAGTGGTAAGGGGTATCAGTCTTTTAGGGTACATTTATTCAATCCCGGTAATCCAAGGATGGACGGAGGTCCTTAATATCCTTCTTTGGTATGAAGAACAGGGAGGGTCCAGCAGGGGATTTGGACGGACGGATAGTTCCGTTGGTCACATTGGTGTCCAAGTATTCATGAAGGGCAGATTTCTCGGGCTCAGACAGAATGAATATCCTCCCAAAGGGAATGACTGCATCCTCTTCTGTATCAATAGCACAGTCTTCATGGGGATGAGGAGGAAGTGACTGTACAATGGCCGAGGAAAATACATCTGAAAACTGATGGTAAACCTCAGGTATCTGTGTAATACTGGAGACGGTGATGTGTTGCGAGTCCGGGAACCTTTCTCCTGTGGACTGTTGGGATTTCCCTGGAAGGCAATGAGTGAGACAAAACTCAGAACCCAAGAACAAGGAGCCTGCTGTGCAGTTGATGTATGGATTATGTTTCTGTAACCAAGGCATGCCCAGCACCATGGGGTAATGGGCAGCCTTAATTATGTCAAAGCGCAATAATTCTTGATGATTGTGAATAGAAAGTAATAGCTCTGTGGTTTGTTGAGTCCTTCGACTGCCTGGAAGACATTCTTGGTTTCTCGTGGAATGTGATGTTTCTGTGCCCATTCGTCGTCAAGAAAGATGCCCATGGCCCCACAATCCACCAAGGCCAGGATGGAAGATATTTCCTTGTTGGGTGTCGATAGGGATACTTGGACTATCACCAAGGAATTCTTTAGGGAAGAGTCCAGGGTTAGAGGAACTTCGGAGCACAAACCTTTCTCCTGAAGCTGAGCTACGTTCAGGACCGGGAGCTGGCGTTTCCCGAACGTCTTGGAGGAGCTATCAGGCAGTTTCTTACTAAATGTTTGTCTGAAGCACAATACACACAGAGACCATTGTTGATCCGCCGGGGTCCTTTCATGGGAAGTGATGGGACCCCTCAAGGTACCCGGCTGCATGGGCTCTGGCTCTGCCGGGTTTCGGTTAGGAGATTCTTTTTCCTTATGGCTGGTGTATTCAGGTAAGAGTTTCTGTAGAGGACTCCGTGTCTTTCTCTTCTCAGCCTTTCTTTCTTGTATCCTGAAGTCGATCTGTAGAGACAGATCTAAGAGGGCCTGAAAGCATCCGGGACGGGCTACCCTGGCCAATTCATCCTTAACCTCTTCATTTAATCCGCGTCGGAACAAAGTAAAGCAAGCTTCAGGGATCCAGTCAGCGTCTTTAGCCAATTGTTTGAAGCGAGTCACATATGTCAACATATCCTGGTTCCCCTGCTGAAATTCCAGCAGTATTTCCTGGGCGGAATAGACCTGTTCCGGATGGTCGAACGTGGCCTTAAGGGCGGTAACAAATTTGTCATAGTTGTCAAGTAACG
Source organism: Ambystoma mexicanum (assembly GCF_040938575.1). Lineage (NCBI taxonomy): Eukaryota > Metazoa > Chordata > Amphibia > Caudata > Ambystomatidae > Ambystoma > Ambystoma mexicanum. The sequence continues at coordinate 246,236,872 of NC_090921.1, read as the reverse complement.
AATCCCCTGCGGATACCAAAGATCGCCCAGGCCAATACATTGCCGGATAGATGAGAGATCATAAACCCCACCTTAGCCCTGGGAGTGGAGAAATAGTAGGGTTTAAAGGTAAAATGAACCAGGCATGAATCATGGAAGGAGCGTAACGTTTTTGGGTTACCATCATATTTATCCACTATGCCTACTGATGCACTTTCTTGATATGCTGAATCCCTGGAGAGAACAAGCTGTTTTAAGGCCGCGTTTTCAGCCTTAAGGTTCTGAACGTCTGTAGACAGTTCCTGCATTCCTCTCATGAGGTCTTGTACGGCAGCCTCCATTGTAGAAACAGTATTAGTTTGCTGGCGTCTCAAACTGTCAGAATCCAAGTCTTCGGATGTGTGACTCACCTGTTTGTTACTTGTTGTCCTTTTTGTTGTGTTCACAGGCTTCTTTTTCTTGAAGGAGTGGGTCTTATAGAGGTATGGTCTTGTTTCCGCTCAATCCAGTCTGCTGACAGGTAACGCGCGCTGAAGTCCGAGGCTCCAGCCTGCGGAAGCCCCGAGGAGTCAGAGAACATTCAGAGTTCCAGGAAGGATCCTGGAAGGATCTAGGACAAGAGAGGATCTAACCGGGAATGACAGTAAAGCGGGACGCGCAGCTCCGAAAGGCAGAGGTAGCGGGACCACTCTGGAAGGGACACCAGGAAGGAGGTAGGATAACAGTACTTTGCTGGACACAAAGTCAAAACAAGGATAGAGAAAAAAGGGGTACACAACTTACCGGGACGAGGAGTACAGACAAGCGCAGCATTGAGACGCGCTGAGCCGTGGGGGCGTGTCTATTTTCAAGGAAGCATGAGAGTGAATCAGGAAAACTAGACCGCACAGTTCCCTGACGTCGGCCATGTTAGGAAGGGTCAGAGTGAAGTCATTGACTGAGGGACCAGGCTGACCAGAAGGGTCGGAATCACCGATTCATGACAGAACGGGCGGTAATTCGTCAATGCCCACACCGTTGCCAGGAGTGCCTTCTCATAATCGTTGAATTTTTCCTCCACAGAGGATAAAGTCTTGCTTGTATAACATATTACTTTATTGACCTTGTCATGCTTTTGATATAATACCGCTGTCAAGCATGTATTCAAGAACCCTGTCTCCAAGAAGAACTCCTTGTTTTTGACAGGGTAAGCTAGACAAGACGCTTGTGAGAGACTTCTTTTGAGTTGTTTTACTGCCTCAGCTTGTTCTGGACCCCACTCCCACTTAACCCTCACCTTCAGCAGATGGATCAGGGGTCTTGTGATCACTGCGTAATCCTCATTGAACTTCCTACTGTAATTAGTCCGTCCAAGGAGGCTTCTTAGCTCACGCAGAGTTGTGGGGTCTTTCAGTTTTAGGAGTGCTTTCTTCTCCTGGGGACAGAGACCCTTAGGAGTTATTTCATGTCCCAAGAAGTTGACACGGGTCCTGCACCCCTGTGCCTTTTGGAAGGACTGTTTTGCTCCGGCAACCCACAACTGGATCAGAACATAACGGATTTCCGCTAGGTGTTCCTCCACAGTTGAGCTTTTTATCAGGACATCATCCACGTAGGCCAGGTTAACCCTTTCACCCAAGTCGGGCATAACCTTGTGTAGGAAGATGTTGAATTTGTTGCCAGAGTTTATGTATCCGAAGGAAGACGTGGCCACGTGTACTGCTGCCCCCCGAAGGTAAAGGCCAGTTTCTATTGTTCCTCCCTACTGACGGGCACGGTCTAGTACCCATTTGTCAGGTCAAAGGAAGTGTATACCTATGACCCCTGGATCTGGGCCAGCCCTTGGTCAATGTAGGGGAGGGGCCATCGAGACATGTGAACCCGTTTATTTAGCTCCCTAAGGTCTGCGCATGGTCTCCATTAAATGCAAAACGATTGAGAATGTCAGTGCCCAAATAGAATGCAGCAGGGACATCTCTATGCTTTTGTCACCTATAGGAATTATGAGCATACACCTGCTAGGCAGGAGATGTTTGAAATTGGGAGTTTCCAGGCCAATTTCCCACTTATCAATCAATTTAAATGTGGTAATGGCTGGATCTTATGGCAGCTTTCGGAACATGGCTTTGCTGATGAAGCTCTTTCCATTGTTCACGGACACTGGCGAGAACTGACTCCTTCCCCTCAACTGTTCTCTAATTTTCTGAATGTCAGCTAAACTTTGAGCTGGTTTCTGCTCACTTTTGACTATAGAATTGGGATTTTTAGATTGTGAATCAGTATAAAATGTCTAAGTATTTCCCATCACCAGTTTGTTGTCCTACAGCAATCGCTTTAGCGTCGGGTATTTGATTATTCTGGAAGTAAAACTCAATATGATCAGATTTCTGTTCAACCATGTGGCATGTGCCATTTAAACTAACATGGTTGACACTCTGTTTTCATTTTATTGGCCGGTTAGTCTGAGTCCAGAGGACCCTTTTCACACAGTCTATTAGGGGAGACAGTCTGTGAAGGATGTCATTCCCTAATAGACACAGGGTTCCTTCTGGAGTCACAACTATGACCAGGTGTTTCACCTTAAGTCACACAATTTTCATTTCCAAATCTGCAGTCCCCCCAAAAAAGGAATTTCCTTCCCGTCGAAGTTCTGGAGTTGCCCAGGAAGAGAGGTGAGAGAGATCTGGTGTATATCCCCCCTTTCTGAATTTAGCTGCTCAAAGGCCGTTTTTGACAGAACAGTGGTTCGGGATCGAGTGTTTTTTTTTTTTTTTCTCCCTGCCTCGTCGCGCCTTGAAACACTTCTGTATAGGCGCGTTACAAATACCATATCATATCATATCACCAGTGCTGAAATTGCACATTGCCCTTGCACTTGAACGGGGGCATAGAATCTCTCCTCCTTCTCCTCAAGTGGGCAAAGGTAATGGGCATTTTGGGCAAGTTGGGTGGTCAATTTCTTTATTTTGAACTCCGACACGGTGGAGTTTTGGACAATTTTCTGTGCCGGAGTCTCGGAAACTAAGAAAAATTTGGCATCCTGAAATAGATGGGATTTCGGAATCCCCTTTTTCCCAGAGCTCTGTGCTGCCCTCTCATGCCTGGAGGCAGTCCCTAGAACCAGTTTGTGGGGAGGATCCCACCATTAATATTTTTATTTCAGGATGACAATTCTGGGTTTCCGGGATGGGTGACTCTGAATCAGTCCCCACACCCACCCAGTCTTCATTCAGATCTCTTGGGAATCATTTTTCTTTGGGATGAATTCCCCCGTCCCTGAAAAAGATGATCTTTTTCCCAGAATCCTCTAAGGATTCTTCCCCTTCAAAACTGGAGAACACTAACTTCCTCCACAAAATGGGCCATTTTGATGTCTTTATTTCTCCTACCCACCCTCTGATACATGGGTAACAGATTTTCGGGGGCAAGAGATTTTAGTTCCGGTTCCGGGGTGCCAGGGGCTTTTCAAGGGTGAGGAACAAAGCTTTCTCAAGGGCTTTACACCACCTTACCACTGCGCCTCCTCCTCGGGAACCAGTGAATGATCGGCGTTCTCTCCCCGTCATTGTTCTGAGGTGCCAGATCCTTGATTTGAGGGGTTCTGAGCCGTCATGTTCATCTGAGGGTTCTGCTGAGCCCTCAACATGCGACTCAGATCCTGCGTTAGGTTGTGGACCTGGCGCTCTAGTTGGTACACCCGTTCTGGCTGGTACGGGGGTCTCTGTTCATACCTAGAGTGTTCACGAGAAGGGTAACTATCCCTTCTCCCGAGTACCCTGGGTATTGGGGATTTTGGTAACCCTCTGCCCTTGGCCTCCCCTCTCCAAGATTAGGTGGTCTGGACTGAAAGAAAGGAGGATTCTCCTCCAGGTTGGGGTTTTGTAGATACCGGCGAAAGAAACTTAACCCAGGAACTTAACTTAACCTAAGGGAAGTTAGGAATGAATTTTCCCTGGGCAGTACTTACCTGGTTGGCTCCCCCCCTTGGGCTGGGGGAGTCCATACATACCCCAAGATAGTCTGGTTGCCCTTGTATCTGGGAGTTATATAATCAGGAGCGTTAGAGGTCCCATTGGTGGGATTACCTCCCTGACTGCCACCTGTTGCTGATTGGTTAGAAGGCCTTCTTTGCCTCTGATTTTGCTGGTTTTGGGTAGGTGCATTTTTAGGCCCCCCCCATTTCTAGGTCCATAATAGGGGCAACCTTCACCTCCGCCACCTTAGCAGCAACAGGGGTGTTGGTTGGTTTGGGGTTTTTTACCTGATTTTTATATTCTGCAGGTTTTTGGACCTCATAGATGTGGGTAGCCTGCTCTAATAACCAGTCCAGGGCCTTTTATCATGAAAATCCATCACCAGCTGGGTCATGATGTATTTTGGAAGGTAGGTAGTTATAAACTCTCTGCTATCCGTGTGCACCCTCCTGGTAGTTTGTGCAAAGGCGCGTTTTAGCTCCTGCACAAATTCTCGTGGGGCCTGATCTTCTCCGCATTGCAAATTGTAGGGTGCTTTGCGAGCCTCCTGGGGCTTTCTATGGGCGGAAAAGTGCTTCAAGATAGCCACCTTGTAGGTGAACCATCTTGAATGGGTTTGGTCTTCTAGTCCAGCAAAGAAGCGGGGTACTCTGGAGAGAACATCCATTTGGCATAATCTATGCAGTTATGGCTATCTTTAAGGTGAAAAGTGTCCATCATTTGTTCATAGAGTACCAAATGCTCCCAGACAGAGGGCCTCATCACGACTTCGGCGGTAACCCTTAAATCCGGCGGTAGCGCTATTACCGCCGGATTTAAGGGTCTGCCGAATCAGGGCTTCGGCGGATTTCGCCCCAGCTCTGAGCTGGGGGGAAATCCGCCGAAAATTAACGCTATTACCGCCGGCGGGAAATCCACCGGCGGTATTAGCGTGAAGATTCCCCATTGAGCCCAATGGGGAATGGGGCATTCCCGAATGGGCTCAGTGGGGAATGGGGACTTACATTACCGCCGAACTCGTGATCCGACGCTATTAGCGCCGGGGAGTTCGGCGGTAGGGCTAATACCGCCCGCGCTAATAGCGTTACCGTTACCGCCCAAGTCGTGATGAGGCCCAGAATATTTTGTGTTTTTATGATACAGTGTTATGAAATTCCTAATGAGCTTGATCTGCCTAATGGGGTCTTTCCCCAGTGCTCTCTTTTATTTATTTGCCTTCTTTTTCTGTGTCACCTGATTCCACTCGCCCTCAGAGTCAGAGGCACTACTGTTTGAGGTCCCCGCATGGTGCTCCCTGATTCTTTGAGCTTGTGAGGGGCTCGCAGAACGGCGGGGCCTAATTTCTTCTCCACTGTGGCGCACAGGAGAGTAGTCTTCTGACTCCAGGGTTGGCAGAGGATCCCCCCCCCCACTGCCCTGGTTGGGTGGAGGTCTTCAGAATGCTCTTTTGGGGCCTAATTTCATGCTGTTCCTGTACAAATCGAACCAAATGGTCCCTTTGGAGATAGTGCTTCTGCAGATCTAATTCCCTGACTTTCTCCTCATAGGAGGCTTCCTTGTCAGAGACATCAACCATAATATTTTTGTAGCTATACAGGGACACTCGTCCATCATTTTCTGAAGGTCGCTGCCCTGTCAGCTCCATCATGCTGGGCATGTTTAATTCTAGTGGCCTCATGGTTTCTGGTTTATGTGAACCAGTAGACATGAAGTCAGCTGTGCACAAAGTATTAAATGGGTTTGAGTCCCTTAGTACAGAGGGCACCACACTGGGATCAGGGGTAGCCCTGTCCCTCTCTACTTGTTCAGGGTCCCTCATGTTTGGATTTAGCCTGGCATACTCTTTCTCCAACCTCCCTAGTTTCTCCTTCTCAGCCCCTACCTCTTGATAGGCAAAGGTCTGAGCTTTTTTCTCCGTTATGAGGGCTTGACTGGCCTCTATGACCCGCTCTTGAGCTGCCACCTGCTTGTGGAGTCCTTTGTTCTCCTCACGGTATCAGGTAATATTTTTTTTGCAGAACATTTTTAGTTTGGGTGTTCTCTTCCAGAGCACCTTCTACTCGTCTGATGTGCTCCATTAACTTTTCACATTCATTTTTCAATTAATTTAGTTTCTGGAGGCCTAACTCTCTTTCCTGTAGATCTATTTTTAGGCTGCTCACTGCCTGACATAGGTCATCATTGTCCTGATTTAGGGTGCCCCTCTGTTCAGCCAGGTCATCCCTTTGTTGTTTGGTGACTTTTGATTTCTGGCGTTTTTGATCAAATTCTGCTTACGAGTGGTATCCTTTAATAATGAATTTGTTATTCTCCTCTTCCAATTTTTTTATCTGATTCTGTAAAGTAGCCATTTGCTCTACAATGGCGTTATTGTATCTCACTTGTTTTAATTTTAGTTGACTCTCTTCCACTCCACTCTTAAGGCATTTAATTGGGCCTCTTGGTCTTCATTATTTTACTGTTGTAGAGCCAAGTGTTCTTTTAACTGTTTGATGTAGTTCTCCACTTGGACCTCAGAATCTTGTCTCTTTTGCAATTTTTGTTCCGCTAATTTTAGCTCAGTCTGGATTTGAGTTAAGAATTCAGATTGGTTTTGCACAAGAGTTCTATTTTCTTCATGTTTTGCCTGCATCACTCCCATATGTAGATACATGTAGGCTGTGATAATGACAATTCTAATCTGCTCCTCTTTCATTTTCAGAGTCATGTAGAACTCGCTCAAAGCTTGATGTAACACGCCACCGTCCTGCTACGGTTCCATGTCCATGGCAGTGACCTGTTGCTTCAGTTCTTCTAGCCAGACTTTCTCATCTTGCTCTGCCCATTCCCCCCTGACAAACAATGTGTGCAGACGGTGTTCCCAGGCCATATTTATCTCTAATGTGGTCATTTTGGATGGAAAGTGTTCTTTCTTTATTAATTTATTTATGTAAGGGTAATATGTATTCTGTTGCTTTTTGTCTATTTTGGGGTTGATTTAGCTTTCATTTTATACACTGGCCTGGTAGTTAGGGTCTATGTTTGGGAGGCGCTTTTTACAGCTTAACACAGCTTTCTAGCCACACAAAGTATCACTACCTTGAAGGTTAGCCTGCTGTTTTAAGCTGCAACGGGTGGCAACACTTAACCAATCCCGGACAAGCCCCTAATTTGTTAGGGATTCGAATCAGGCGTCACACACCGGACCAGAACCCTTGCCCTTAGCCTAGGATGTAGCGCTCAGTTAGAATATTTTTTCTTTATTTCCTAGAATTCAGATTGAGCTGGCACCCAACCCGTCTCAGACCCCCTTTTACAAATTCCCCGGGTCACAATGGACCATGAACCAGGCCGGTTGGTGGGAATACAATATTTATTTATTTTAAATTCAAAGAAAATTGCAAAATTATAATATTGGGCAGCAATCACAAGTAGGGTGATAATTACAATGTCAACTGATGAAATACACTTGGATGAATAGGAGCAATTTTACTGTTCAGGTAGATGGCACCCAAGTTAAGATTTCCCCCTGCAATGCTCCCTCAAACCCCTATTAATCGAATGGATAGAAAGGAGCAGCAAAGAGTCAGGGATACTACGCAGCAAACAGAATTAAAATCTGACCTTCCCTCAATCCCTCAGCCAAAATCGGGTTTGAAAACCTTTGCAATTGTATAAATGAGACTCCGAATTGCTAAATAATTAATTTATATGTGCGGTTAAATATGATTTCTAACACTATCAGCGATGTAAGAACACTAGCAACTACAAGGCAAGGTATGAACAAAGGGTATACAGTTGAAAAATCAACTTGAAAGTAAGAACACGGTGCAGCCAAAATTACACGTTGTAAAGTTGCATTTTTTGCTTTTTACAGTTTTAAATGTCAAAACGGTTTTGGAAAAAAACTGGTGAAATTGACAGAATCGGAATGCAGTTTTTAGGCTGGGTGGTAGATGCACATCACATGGATAATAAGAAAGTGAAAGAGTGACTCTACTAGAGAACTGGATGAGATCTTCAAGGGTGAAAGGAAATTCGGTTTTAAAAATAAAAGCAGTTAAAAGAGAAAATCGGTTTTAAAAAAAAGGAAAGGACAAGTTTCCCTTAAACTAGATTTAGTGGCTAGATTGTTAAAGAAAGACACAGTAAGCTCCAAGGTTAATATGCAAGGTTAAGCTTTACACCCCGCTTTCAGCTCTATGTGGGAATTAATTAAATTATTCAAAATATGACTAAGGACTAATGCAAGACAGAAATGGATGGAAGAATTGCGCTAACCCTGGAAAATCAAGGAACCGAATACACAGAGGATTCAGACTATCTTCAACAAGTTATCACGGTATGGATGTGATTACTTAGAAGGTGGAACAAAAACAAGGTATCAGGTTGGGGTATAATGTGTTGTTATGGGATGTCAGCGCTGACGTTTGGAATTTGGGATTTGGGACAGCCAACCGGGTTTCTGAACTCAAAGGATCTAGTCACCACGGCTGACTCTCCTAGAAAAAGACAGCTGGGCAAAGGTCTGGTCACGGCACAACAATGCCTCAGCTGGATGGGGCTGGTAGCAGGGCAAGCAGGCGGCACTGAAAAATACCAAAGCAGGCTCAGCCACCTTTCCCCTTTCTCCCTGATTTTAGTGGGATTTTGTTATGGGGTTTAGTTATGAAGGGTGGTTCTGCCTGGATAGGAGGGCCTGAACCAACTATCCCTTTCCTGGCATTGGAGTTTGGAATCTGCAGAGTGGATCTGGAATCAGCAGGATGAATATGAAACGTCTGGATACGCAGCAGCTGGAAAATTCAGAAGAGTGTCCCCTCTCTCTGTGAGGCTCTAACTTTTATAAGGTGTGTAACATCAGAGGATTAATTGTTGGGCAGAACCAAGCTAGACCTACCCCTAAGAGTTGGATAGGTCAGCCTATGTTATGTCGCCTCCTCCTTAGGGGCAGATTGTACTGAAGGAGGGGACTGAGTTTTATGGGATGTGTTATTATGAGGTACAAAGCCATCAGTCATTGTGGCCACAAATCAGTTCTGACATAAATTGCACTTTTTTAGGGTAGTGGTGCTTTCACAAATCATACAGGCAAATTGCATATTCCACACAGAGCATAACTCTCCCATTCCCAAGTTTGTAGGACTTTGTTTTGTCCTTCATTTTCAGTGAGAACTATTTTACCTAAAATTCTACAACTTTATACAAGTATACCTATTATTATAAGGCATGTTAGTATTGAATTTCAAAGTGGCACCATATACACTTTACTAAGAATGTACAATTTTCCGTCATTTCCGTCCCAAACATGCTAGTGAAGGGTACCACGTCTTAATTTAAAGCCACAAAAATTGCATTTAAACTGTAAAACCTTTCCATTCCGCCGTAGTCCGGTTGCAGAGATAAAGGTCTTAACTATTTATTGATAAAATAGTCTTTTGTGACAGATGGCCAGCATTGTCTCCCAAATGAGGGCATAACTTCCAAGGCTGCTCTGGAGTTGGCTTTGAAGCCCCCCAGTTGAAGTTGAGGGGAGGTGTTATTGCAATTTCACACCTAAGTGTCCAGGAACCTTATTGTAACAGGCTAGAGCCCAGACAGAAAGTCTGACGGGCGTGTTACATTCTCCTCCTTAGTCCATTCAAAGTTTCCAAGGGGGTGGCTCCTTTTGTGGGAAAGCTACTCCTCTTGCCAGCACACAAATATCCTTTGAAGCCAAGCAGGAAACCTGTTTTTCTGGTTCCAAGGTACAGCAAATGCATTTATTTATTTAATTTTTAAAATTTTGTTCCTGAGCCAAAAGGCAAGGCTGTTGGAATCAAACATTATATTAGATTTCAAACAAACCCACCCACCCCCCACCCCCTTACATTTCTAGGCAACGACAGGGCCTTATTCAACATTACACTTTTAAAACAGGCATTTTTCTTGTTTGCAAAAGCAACCCTTTTTACACGTGGGGAATTCTGCTGGGCTGTCACTTTCAAATGCGACCTTCTTTCATTCATTTTCTGAATCTTTCCAAAGCCCCAGTCATGCGTCTAATATACAGGCATCTATCCAAATAAAGATCCCTTGAAACTGACATATTGTTAAGTAGTCAGCTGGAGATAAACAAGGTTTTCTTTCACAGTGGTTTATTGCTCAACAAATACTGGTCACAGATCAATAAACTCAGCCAACAGATGACGGTTCTTTTCACCTCACAGGCACAGGCGTTGTGCCTTACTTTACTTGCAACTTCCGCTGCTGGCCTTAATTAGTCCCAAGATAACAGCCAGGCGATTACAGGCTTTCACCCTTCAACCTGTCCGCCGGCCATGAAAACGAAATTAACAAAGTGTCAATAGTACACACTTCACCACTCCGAATCCTTCTTCTTAGGCTGCCGTTTCTCTCAACTGGAAGGTCTTGAGCCTTGGACCGGGTACGGTGTCAATCTGTGAGCTTTCCGCTTACTTCTAGTAAGCCCACTCGTATTCTTGGCTGGTCTCACTCCACTCGGGTGCGGCATCTCTCGCCACGCGCTGCTCCTGAAAAATAAGATGCCTCCTGAGTCTCTTGGAGTTGCATTTAACCCTTGTGCGGCCCCTCCCCGTAATCAGCCCCATGTGTTCTCAGCAACGGTTTTAACACACCTGATTCAGATTCCCCACCTCCTCCCTGCTCCGTCCACTGTGGGCTAACCCTGTACTTTGTTTGTGTTCGGGCGGTCTTTACATAAGGAAACCCGGTTCTCTCTTTCCTCTTTTTCCTTTCTTTACCCATCGGTGTGCCTCCCCCCTGATGCAGTATTTCGTGGGGCATTCTGGGAACTGTAGTTTGTCTCTTTTCATTGATGGCCAGCACTTGACGGGACTCTTCCGCAACCCCCTCCTTTCTCCCAGTATCCAGGGCGGCTGCCACTGCTTCCACCTCACACTTATGCATAGAGATATAGGGTTTCTTTTGAAGAGTTTATCTGGGATATTTTGTAGCAAAAAGTCAAGCGTTTTTCCATATGGCTGGGAATAAAGTTGATTGTGATTTCGCAAATTTTTGCCTGACACAGCCTGTCATTCAGTGAAAAGTGCTTTTCTTTTGTTGGAGCACAACCTGAATATGGCTGTACATAGCTGGGTCTCACTGGATCAGGACTGTGTATTGTTCAACAGATGAAAAAGGGCATCAGGCTCCACTATTTTAATTTAAAATATTTCCTTTTTCATGGGAAATTCTGGAGCTAGCACCCAAGCAGCGCTGCTTTTCAACTCTCTTCTTTGGGGCACATCAGGAAACACACTGGCAGCCTTTCTTGGTGTGTTCCCAGTTCCATCTTGCCCCATATGTTCTTGGCAATGCCAGCACAGCCATTATTTTGGTGACTGTAAAACACAGTTTTTAAGGCAAGGTGATAGTGCTCAACAGCACCAGCGCAGCCATTTTGCTGGTAAATGCTGAAGTGCAGATTGGTGATGGAGAGGAATTCTGCTCGGTGGGTAAATGTACCCCACAACAGCTTGCTTTTGGAAGTTGTAGCCCCCAATCTTCCCCCCTTTTAGGCCAAGGGGAATTTTTCCTGTAGTAACTGCCTTCAGAGCCAGCAAGTCTTGGGAACATTGGGCTTTCTTCACCTCTAGCAGGACACACGTTATTGCAGTTGCAATTAGATGGGGTAGTCAATTTCCAGTAGGGTATTTTGTGGTGACATGTGTCCAACAGCCAGCAAAAGGGTTTGCCTAGTGCCATGCTTTCATGAAAATAAAGTGGCTTTGCAAATGGCACTGGTATTTTGTATGTGAAACATAATACACATTACTTGTTTCAACACGCACCATGTCTTTTTCCCTGACAGTTATCCTGTTAGCAGTTGGTATATTTTCACATTTAAACTGCAGATACACATGTTAATCAGTTGTTGGCGTCAGTTTAAAAATCCTGCTTTTCATGTGAAAGGGACTTCTGTTTGGGGCCTTTGAATGCACTCCACATGCCTCCCCCGTTTTTCCATGACTCTTTGGTGGGGTAGAGCAGGGCAGAGTGGGGTTTCACTAGGCGCAATATCCTTCATTAGGGAGTGGCCACTCTATCCTCTCCTTCCATCTTTGGGCTAGAGGGTGTGTCACGGCACCTCTATTCTTCATGAGGGTGTGGGCACTCCAGCCTCCCCTTCGCTCTTTGGGTTGGAGGGTGTGGCACGGCACCCCCTTTTTTCCTTCTTCTTCGGGGTCCCTGGGGTTCTCATCGGACTCTCCTCTCGCCTCCAGGCTGGAATTTAAGGAGGTTAGTTCTCTAATAATAGAAAGAAAAATAGGTTCAGTACTTTTTGCACACATATTTCCCCAGAAGATGTATATAAAATGGACAACAGGATACAGGTATAAACAAACAGTTTCACCATTTCACAAAACATATTTTATATATTTTCTTCTTTTTCACAGCGAGCACTAAGTAAATTACTCCCTGTTATATATATATCTATTTGTCTTAGTTTCCATCCAGTTTTTTTCAACCTTCCTATTCATTCTTCAGAGGGTTCCTCTGCTCAAATTTCATTTGGCTCTTCAATCAGTCGTAAAGCGTGTCTTGGATGACAGCTTTTCAACTGATTGATGTGGACTCATTTCTCTTTTGTCTGTTCTCCTTTTGGGATGCACATCTTGTAGGCAACAGGTGATATTGTATCTACTATTGCAAAGGCACCACGCCAAGATGGGAGGAATTTCCACTCCTTGGCCTGATTCCTTTGAAAATTGTACAAGTAAACCTGGTCCCCACTTCATACACTTTCTTCGTGGTCTTTAGATCATAGGTCTTCATTCGTTCAGTCGACTTTTTTCTAAATTGCGCTAATTTTCAATGTTCTCATAAGAAGTGGACGCATTTATCAGTGTCTGCTCCTGTGTCCTATAGAGCAGATGCTGCGGTAACACCATTTATCGTCCGGTCATGAGCTGGAATGGAGATATCTTTGTTGCCGAAGATGGTTTAGACCTAATGGCCATCAGGACAAGTGGTAATCGGATGTCCCAACTGGGTCCAGAGTCTGCCACAAACTTCTTTAAGATACTCACAATTATTATGTTGTATCTCCCAACCTCCCAGCTTGAGGCCGGGTGGTAGGCAATGCAGAGTTTTCTTTTTACCCCTAGAATGGCCCACATAGTCGCCATCACCTCACTGGTAAAATGGCTTCCTCGGTCCGACTCAATCCTTTGCGGGGGACAGAAACGAGGGAAGATGTGGTTGATCATTAGTGCAGCAGCTATCTCTGCATTACAATTCGGGACTGGAAGACATTCTACCCACTTTTTGAACAAGCATGTCACTGTCAACATGTACTTGTTTCCTCTATAGGAGTGAATCACTGGCCTGATGAAATCGACTTGCAAGTCTGACCAAGGCATAGTCATTCCCCTTTTTTGTAGGGGAGCTCGGTGTGTGAGTGAACTGGGTTGAAATTGAGCACACACAAGACACCCCTTTAGGTAAGTGTCGAGGCCCTCACCCATGTGTGGCCAGTAAGCAACTTTGCGCTAGATTTCTAATGTTGTGTGAAACCCCCTAGGACCGGCAGTGACCACGTCATGGGTGCGATTCAACATCATGCTTTGGAATGAGGTAGGTGCCACCCACTTGCCACAGCCAAATAGGGCTCTCCTTACCAACAAACCGTCTTGGATCTGGAAGATCTTGGAAAACTTCATTAACACCCAGAGATCCTCTTTACCGGTATAATCTGACTGTTTGAAGACTCCATAAGCTTTCCTTTATGTGTCGATGACATTTCCCCAATGATCAGGTCCTTTTTCTGTGCAGTGATCAAATCTGCGTCTGTGGTATCTTTACTCCACTGGGCTGTCAAGAGTTTGCTGTTAGCACAGGTTTGTGACCTGGTGACAGCAGTAACTTGGATTTCACCCAGCACAGATTCTGTTTCTATGAAATCCCCCTGCAGAGCTCCGGTTTTAGCCAGCTGGTCAGCCATGTCATTCCCAATCTTATCTGGCCCCTCTATTTTGGAATGACCCCTTATTTTCTTCTAATAGATGGTCATCTCATTGGAGGTCACCAGATCGTTGATTGACTGGATCAGTTTGGCATGCTTTAAGGGTTTGTTGTTGGCACAAAGCATGATTTGATTCTTCCAGGTAATCAGGTGCTCCACAAACCCATGCCTGACATAAACAGTGGTCCTATTTTATAACCAGCAGAGGGTTCCAGGTATAATTCACCTAGGCATTCCCAATGCCAGCCACCAGTTATTTTACCCCATTGCTATCAACATGGTAGGAGCACGCATTCACATAAACTGTGGGTATCCCCTGACAGGTGTCTTCTTCATAGACCTTGTGTGTGGAAGTTAAGTACGCCTCCATGTTGTTGTTGGTCATTAGACTTTCGCCCTTCAGACCGGTTTCTTGAGACCAGTCATGCAAGTCTGCCAACCCATGCGCGAGGAGACTCTTCTTGTTTTGGCCACATCTGACCTCGACAGGAAAGCGTTGCTTGGACAGAATCCAGGAATTAATTCTGAAATTACTCAAGTTCCATGTTCGGATTCGGTCACTTTGGAGATATTACAAGGGCTGGTGAGGAGTATCGACAATTATGTGCTGCCCCTGGATGAATGGGCGGTAATTCTTCACCGCCACACCGTAGCCAGGAGTGCATTTTCACAATTGTTGAATTTTTCCTCCACAGAGGTCTTGATTGATGAATGGAAGGGGCCATCTTGACATGTGCACCCGTTTGTCAACTCCCTCAGGTCTGCACATAGTCTCCATAGGCCGTTTGCTTTGAGTATCCCCAATGCCGTGTTGTTGAAGGTACTGTGGATCAGACGAATTATCCCATAGGATTCTAAGTTCTTAATCATTTCCGTGAGTGACTCCATGAACGCTAGAGGTAACCGGTATTGTTTCATAAATATTGGAGCCATCTCAGGGTCCGTGGGAATGGTGGTTGAATGAATGGATGTGCGTCCACCTGCATATCAGTCAACTGAAAAGATATCTTGGAATTCCAAGAAGACCTGTTTTAGCTTTTGTCTTTGCTCCTCGGTTCCACAGGCATCAGCAAGACTGATCCTTTCCTCTAACATCTGCTTGAAACCTGGGAAGACCTCAGGCTTAGCAATTCCAGCAGTATGCTTCAATTGGGTGGAGAGATCTCTTTTGATGGTGTTGACCTGGACAAGGGATTTGAGGTTGTGGTCCTTGACTCTGAACATTACCCCACCCCCTCCTAATATCACAGTTCACCTAGTTCACACCATAGGGGTAGGAACAGTACACCAGGACATTCCCCCGATGCCTAGTACAAATCTTTTCTGAAGGAATACCGTTGCTGATGTTGAAACAGTCATTTGGAATTGGTACCATGATTTAATTTCCTAAATCATTAGAATAATGTTGGGCATCAGCCCCCATTCTAATAAAGGTGTCTGCACCCAAAATGATACTTCGAGGGTCACTGTTATCTACCAATAGTTGAATGGTGTTGCGTTCTAGGTCTACTAGAGATGTCAGATTTAAAAAAAAAAACTTATTGGAGATGGGAATTTAGATTTATATATGCATCCTGATGTTTGAGGTTCTGTCCTTGCTTTATTGGTGGGGGGAGTAAATTGTCACACCTGTCCTAGGATGGTAACCTCTTCTCGCACTTGAACTTCAACGGCATAAGGCATCAAATGAGCTGACCGGAGTGCTTTTTCAGTATAGTCAAAACCCATGGTTTTTCCCCCATTCAGGACCAGGCTTTATGATTAATTAGGTCCAAATTGATTACAAATCAGTTGAGAATGTTACTTCCCAGATAAAAGGCAGAAGGGACACCTCTCACAACCCAACAATTATGCTCTATGCTTTTGTTGCCAATGGACATTCTTAGCATACACCTGCCATATATCTTCTCTGATGAAGCTCCTTCCATTATTCAGGCATACTCTGTTGGGCACCGGCTTCTCCCTCTAATTTAACTAAATGGGAAAAAATCTCTTTGCCCTTTTTCTGAATGTCCGTCAGACTTTGAACGGATTCTTCCTTGTCTGGTTTCACGGGACTCAATGATTCTTCTGATTTTGGACTGGTGTAAAATGATAGTGTCTTCCCTTCAAGTGTGGATTGCCACATAAAACTGGGAGGAAGGTTGATTTTCAAGAATGAAGATGGGTTCCCATCACCAGAGATGACACTGATGTCTAAGACTTGTTTATTCTTGAAATGGAACTCTACATTCTCAGAACAATGATCAATTATGTGACGGGTACCATTCAGACTTACATAATTGGTACTCATTTTTAATTTTATAAGGAGGTTAGTCTGAGTCCAGAAGACCTTGTTCACACATTCGATCAAAGTTGATAACCTCCTCAGGAGATTGTTCCCCAGTAAACAGGGCGTGCCCTCTAGCGTCGCACCTATCACTGGATGTTTCAACTGGTGCCGTCCAATTTTTATGTCCAGATCCGGAGTCCCTTCGATGGAAATAATCCCTGTCGGAATTTTGGAGTTGTCCGGGAAGTGGTGGCAGCAGAATTTGGTGGCCCTCCACGTCCTGATTTAAGTTGGTCAAAGGCCTTTTTGGACACAAGGGTGGCTTGGGATGCAGTATCCACAAGAGCTGATAATTCAGACTGACCATGCACCTTCACTGGTGCATAAAATTGTCGTCTTTCTCTTCCAAGATGCAAAGAAAGTGTATTATTTGGTGGTCATTATTTTAATATTGAACTCTGACACTATGTGATCTGTGATCTTGGGCAGTTTTCTGTATTGGAGTTTGGGAATCTGTAATAAATCTTTGCGACTTGCAATCGGAGTTGTTGGGGAATCCTCCTTTTCCTCGGCTCTTTGGCTGTCCACCTTTACCTGGTGACAGTTCTCAGAACCTGTTTGCAGAAAGGACACCCCCTTCATTTCCATTCTGTCTGGCTCACATGTTTGGGGTTGAATAGTTTCTGGTTCTGAGTCAGTTTCCATACTTGCCCTGTCCCACTCAGTCTTTTGGAACTCATTTTTCTTTGGGAGGGATCCCCACATTGTTTAAAGGGAAGGTCTAGTTACCTGAATCCTCCAGGGATTCTTCTCTTTCAAAACGGATAATGCAGAGTTCCTCCACAAAGTTGGTTCTTCTTTGTCCTCTCCTACTCACCCTTTGCTCTTTGGGTTATAACATTTCGGGGGTAGAAGAGACTCTTTTAGGCTGAGAGGTTTTTAGGAGTTCTGTTTGGGTGAGAAAGGAAGCTTCCTCTAAGGCTTGGCATCTCCCCTCCACCTATGCCCCCTCCTCAGGAACCTGTGGTTTGTCAGAGGTTCCTTCTGTCATTTCCCCACTGGGGCATCAGACCTGGGTGTCTGGGAATTCTGGGAAGCAGAGTTAGGTTGAGAGTTGGACTGAGCCCTCAGAATGCGCCCCAGATCATCGGTTGGTTGCTGGACCTGTCACTCCTGTTGCAACCTTGTCTGAGTGGTAGGGAAGTCTCAAGTCATACCTCTGCTGGACTGTCCCTTCTCCCGGAGTAGCTCGGGTACTGGAAATTTCCCCCCTAATTTTCCATCCTGAATCTCCCTTCTCCCGGGTTCAGGGATCTATGGGCCTGGAACCGGAGAGAGAGAGGAGGATTGTTTTGGAAGTTCTGATTTGGGGCATATCTGGGGAAAAAGTCCAGATTGGGAGGTCGAGTGATACTTCTCTCCTAAGGGAAGTTAGGAGGGAAGTTTCCCATGGCACTACTTACCTGATTAGTCCCCCCCTGGAGCTGGGAAGTGTATACATACCCCAGGATTGATTTAGTACCCTTGTACCGAGGACTTATATAGATGACAGGGTCAGAGGGATCATTGTTCTGGGCCTCTGCCTGAATACCATTTGATTGAGTCGGGTTTGAGGGTCCCTTCGGCTTTCCATTTTGCTTGTTGGCAGGAGGATTACTTTTAGGCCATCCGTCTCCAGATCCAATGGGGGGGTCATTTTTTTGGGGGGGAAAACTCTTTTTATTGAATTTCACAAAATAACAAACAAAAGTTTGGCAATGCGAGACCTCCCTCGCCCTTCGATGCCATCAGAAGTCTGACTCCCACCCTCGGTCTTTTCCCTTCCCAGATAAATCCCTTAGTCAGCGTTCCCAGCTCCCTGAAGAAGCTCGCCGGGACTAGTTGCGCGACCGCTTGGAATAAATACAAGAGCCGTGGGAGTGTAACCATTTTAACCGCGGCTATCCGCCCCACCCATGACACCCTTAGATCTCTCCACCTTTGGTAGTCCTTCTTGACTGCTTTAAGAAGCGGGGGAAAATTAGCCGTGAAACATCCTGCCAGCGTTGCCGTGATTCTCACTCACAGGTAACGAATCCCCCCTCTGGGCTCCACAGAAAGCGAGTGTTCGCTCTCAGGCTCTCCCTCTCTGCTATCCCAAGTGTTAAATTCAAAACCTCGGATTTGTTGGTGTTAATTTTTAGCCCTGAAGCTGCCATTATCGCATTTCTTGCCCTTTTACCTCTTAGTAATCGCGCCAGAAGGGAGCCAGTTCTATTAGCCTTTGCATAACATTGTTGCCGCACAGATAGTAAGGCTCCCTCTGCCCTCTTGGTACGTAAGAGTTCCAACTGCCCCACCGCCTTCCTATATTCTCGCATTGCTCTCCGGGAGGGAGTGCCACCCGCCGCCTGTCTAGTCGCCTCCACTTCTGCTTCTAATTGGGATTCCAACGCTTGTAGTTGCTTCACTCGGTGGGTGGAGATCGCTATTAGTTCCGTCCTAAGAGTGGCCTTAAATGCATCCCACCTAGTGCCCTCCCCAGTGTCCTCCTTTTTGTTGGTATCAAAAAAGAGCTTAATCTTCTCTTCAATGTCCCCTCTAATTACTCCCCTTCTTCTCTGACCCATATCCATCTCTAAAGAGACTATTTTGTGGTCCGCTATCCCTATCGGCCCTGTACAAACTTCCCGAATACTTACGACTAAAGCTACCAAGACCCATAAATAATCGATTCTGGATTGAGAACCATGGACGTCCGACAAGAAGGTGTGGCCCTCCTCGTCTCCCTTAAGCACTCTCCAGGCATCTCATAGCCCCAACCTGCTAATTCTTTCTTTCAGATCTGCGGACATTCCAGCTCCCCCTACCCCCTCCCTGCAGTTCTGTCCCTTTTCTTATCACAAGCTATGTTAAGGTCCCAGAGAAGAACAATTTGGCCCCAAGAGCGCTCTTCCAACAACTTTATAACCCGTTGCAGAAAGAGCTCCTAGCCGGTATTAGGTGCGTACACCACAGCTATTGTAAATGGGGACCCTTGGCACTTCCCCCTTGCTACAATATACCTCCCTTCCTTATCCCTAGTCACCTCACAGGGCCTGAAATCTACCGTGTTCCTGATAGCCAGGGCGACCCCTCTTGCTTTACAATGTCCTGAGGCATGCAAGATCAGGTAAAAACCGCTCAATTTCAACCTGCCCTGGTCCTTATGGAGCAAGTGTGTTTCCTGAAGCCCCATAATATCTGGCTTCTCTTTTTGCGTAAAATGCTCCAGCTTTTTCCTTTTGAGAGGGGTATTCAACCCCCTTAAGTTATGTGTTAGCCACTTAAGAAAACACCCAGCAGAAAAATAGTCGCCGCTATGTGGAAGTGCCTCCCCCCGCAGCCCTCCCACCTTTTGCTCGTTGCCGCCCCCCTCCTGACATCCCCGTTGACCCCCCCTCACACCCATCTTCCCCCCATGAAGGCTAGAACCTTCCCGCCCACTCCTCCCACCAAACTCGGGCATCTACACCCTTTCTGCTTCCAACATGGCTGCATCCCCTGCGACCCTTGTGTTCCTAAGCACCCTATAGAGGCCCACCACGCCTATCTGCACCGTGCTGAGTCAAGACTGCACCGAGGAGCCGCTTCTTACTTCACCGGACTTTCCATCACTCCGCTGAACGTCTCCTCTGGATCCCCTTTTTCTTTTCTCTCGAACCGTTGTCCACTCCCAATGACTTGATCCGGGTCGGTCACTCGGGCCCGAATGACCTGCATCCGAGGAGGTTTCCTCCAACTCAATGTGAAGAAGATCAGCCCCTTCTTGGAGGGATGTGATTCGTCTCTGGGACCCCTCCCATTCAAAGAGCAAACCCAATGGGAAGGTCCAACTATATCAGATCGCTCGCTCATTAAGGGCCTTTACCACTGGGCCCATTTCTCGCCTCTTCAGAAGTGTACTGCTCGCCAGGTCTTGAAACAGGGCGATCTGCTGGCCTTCGAACATAATTGGTTCCCGTAGTCTTGCCGCTCTGAGTACCGCTTCCTTCTGGGCATATCGAGTACATCTCTTGGTCTCGCTGTCTGGCCCTTGGTCAATCGTCCAGTTCTATGCACGCGATCTAACTCCACCACATCTGGACTGCCCTCTTCCAAAATGTCCGCAAAGATGCCCTGGAGTATTGCTTTCAAGGTCTTATCGGGCACGGATTCAGGCAACTTTTTTACCTGTATGTTAACCCTACGGGACCTGTTCTCCAAGTCTTCACTTGGAGTTCGAGATTTCTGGTGGCTACATCCAGCCTCTCTATAGCTTCACTATTTGCTGCATTGTCTTTATCCACTTCTTGGAGGCCTTTCTCCAGGATGTCGGTCCTCTCCCCCAGTTGTCGCATCTCTTGCTTCAGCTCCCCTATGGCTTCGTTCAGGTCCGTGCACATCAACTGAAACTGTTCTTGAAAAGTCTTTGCCAGATTTGGTTGCAAAGCGTGCAGTTCTTAGATAAACTCCTGTCTGGCCATGTTTTCCAAGTCCTCTGCTCGTCTTTGTGCGGGTTCCTCTCTTGGCGTACCCCCGGAAGCCTCGGGCCCCTCCTTCAGGTTCTGCACTGGCCACATTGCGTGGAGGGTGCCCGTATTGTCTCCAGAGGCCTGTAGATGTTTCCCCCCTCTTCCCTTGGATTTCGTAGTCATGCCGGTCACCTCTCCCGCGGAGGGCTGGCTCCGGTCCAGTCACACTTCTCTGATCTTCTCCTGGGACCGGAAGTGCAGGCAAGAAGTGGGCTTTATTAATCTTTTTGAGAGGGTAGGATCTGCCCTCTGATTCCTAGGTGAACTGTGCAGCAATCCCGAGGGCACAGCCCGCTCGCCTCCCTATAAGCCGCTCGAGCTCTGCCCGGCGTCGCCCGTTAGTGGGACGGGGTCCTCGTCGTGCTTGCGTTGCTTAAAGAGTCCTTATTGATCCCCTCCATTGCGGGTTGTCTATCCGTCGCTCAAACTTCCTCAATCACAACACCTCAGTCGCTTTCCTGCCCCTTGGGAATGCCGGCGCCCTCCAGGTCTCTCCCCACTCCACCAAGGGGAAGGGGGAAGCGGCTCACAAGCTCCCCAATAGCGCAGAGTGGGGCCGATGCTGGGACAGCGGGGCTGGATCCGTCGCCGGCCGCTCCCCGAGTTGCAGCCGGCAGAGCGGAAGGGTCCCCGAGTGGGCGACTCCTTTCCCCGCCGTTCTCAGGCTCTCACTTTCAGGTCGTCAACCTCCTTCTTACAGCTCTGTCGTCAGCCCCGGACCATCAGCCGTCGGGCCCGCGCGTGCCCCGCCACCTCAAGGCCGCCACTGCACGCTGTCCACTCCTTTCAGGGGGTGCCGGGTCTTAAAGCCTCCTGGCCGTGCAGGGGTCCGCCAGCGGGGGAGGCGACCCTCGGCCGGGACGTCCCTCACTATGCTGGGCCGGCAGTGTTCCTCCCTAAGCCGCTCCCCGCAATGCGGCTCGCTGCCAGGCAGATCTCCAGCGGTTCCCTCTGGGGCGGCGAATTGCTTCGCTTCCTAGAGCACACTCTTCCCTTCGTACCACCCGCCGCCCGCGAGCGACCCCCGCGGCAGTAACCTCTGCGGCTCCTCCTCTCTTCGCCGGTCCCGGCGTTCCGCTCTCGTCTCAGCTTCTCCGGCTCGGCAACCACCGCAGACACTCTCCTGCCCCCGCGAAGCCCACGGGGGACTGTCAGATGCTTATGCCAAATCCGTTAATTGGGTGGTGGGCACCTTTAAAACAGATGGATCCGGGGAGCGCTGTCGGCACAACTACTCAGTGCCGGCGGCCATCTTGGAATCCGGGGGGGTCATTTTTACTTCTACCACTTTTGCAGCTGCAGGGGTGTTAGATGGTTTGGGGGTCGTGACGGTATTTCTGCTCTCAGCAGGCTTCTGGACCTCATAAATCCTGGTAGCAATCCAGGATCCTATGCTCGTGAATGTCCTTCACTAATTGAGCCATTATGTATTTGGGAAGCACATCCTCCTTTCATCAGAACCAGAAACTATTCAACCCCCAAAAAATGAGGCATACAGAACGGAAACGGTGGAGGATTGCATGGAAATATGTAGTTATGGACTCCTTACTATTGATGTTCACCCGCCGGGAAATCTAAGCAAATGCCCGATTTAACTCCTGCACAAACTCCCTAGGCGCCTAATCTTACCCACACTGCAAGTTAAATCCAGCCGTACGGGCCTCTTGTGGGTTCCTATGCTTGGAAAAATGTTTCAATATGGCCGCCTTATAGGCGGAAATTTATAATGATCCTGGTCCTCCTGTCCTGCAAAGAAACTGGAGAACTCAGGTGAGAAAGTCAATTTTCCAAATGCTATACAATTCACATCATTCTTGATCTGAATGATGCCATCATCTGCTCATAAAGTTCCAGGTGCTCCCATACCAAATACTTGGCATTCTTTTGGTGTGGGGTCAGGAAGCTCTTTATGGCCTTGATCTGTCTTATTAGGTCTTTGACAAAAACCTTGCTCTGTTTCCCACCTTAGTCCATTCACATTCTGACTTGGAGCTGATACTAGTACTCCCTTCCCTGTCTTCTCGGCACTCCCGATCTCTAAGACTGGGAATATCTCCCAGAACCACAGGATCTAGAGTCCTCTTGCCTAGACCAAAGGGAACTCTCATGGTCACTCTTTGTGGATTTCCTTTCTGGCCCAGGATAGAACCCAGGTTCCTCATCCCTCCTACCATGGAGTCTGGAGAATTTCCCCCCTTTGTCTGAATATGCAGGGGGTTTTAGAATGCCCTTCCTAGGCTGAGGGTGTGGCTTTTTCGCCTTCAGTGAAGCGAGCAAGGTGGTCTCTTTCTAGTCGCATTTTCAGTCAATCCAACTCCCTGACTTTCTAATCGTAAGAGTTTTCATGGTCTGAAGTACTTGCAGTATAATTCCTTCCTTCCCAGGACACACTGATCAGGTTGCTTTCCCTTCTGTGTAGTAAACAAGGACAGGCCTTCTGGATCAGTTGGGCTAAGCCTGGCTAAGTCCAACTGCCTCATGTTCCTCTGTTCTTTGTCAGTGGTATACATGAGGTCAGTTTCCATTTGTACCTCGGAGGTTGTGGATGACGGGCCTGAGGCCCCTGATGGGATGGGAATCTCATGTTGATCAGTGGGCCATGTCCTATTTCCTGATTGGTCAGGGTGACTCAGCATCTGTTTGTTATTCAAAATGTTATTTGTGAGTCTCTCACACCTGCTTCTCTATTTCCTTATTTCCTGTTAGTATTCAGAGAGCTGGCCTTATAATTCTGACACTTAGGTCTGATTAATCTCATGCACCCGGCTCTTAGCTGCCAACCGATCCTTTCTTTGCTGCACCCATGCTGAAGTGAGCCTTGTATGCAATGTGCATATTCAAGCCGCTTTTCGTTCAGGAGACTCATCTCTTTCTCTTGCTCATCCCTGCCATTTGGTGCCTCTTATAGTTCAGCTTCTGTTTGTCTCATATGCCTTTCTTGCTCATGCCTTTCTTCTCAAATTCTGGTTAGTTCCTGAGAACCTGACAGTTCCTTTTCTACCTCCATTTCCAACTGATTTATACTCTGTAATAGGATGCTGTTATCCTGGTTCAAGAGGTCTTATTTCTGAATCTGCATCCTCTGTTGTTTCAGAGTACTTCTACCTTGGTGAATTTCATCAAACTCCTTTTTGGGAGTCCAATTCTTTAATGATGAAATGACTATTTTCCCTTTCTGCGGTCTTGATTTATTGCTTGCGGTCCACAATGTCATCTAACAACCCTCTTTTATGAATAGTCTGATCATTAAACTTATGTTGCAGTGTGCTCAACGTTTCCACACACTCTTATGTGCATTTTGCAGTGCATAAAACTGTGGTTCATGCTCTGCACTGTCTTGCTGCAGTGTTTTTGGCTAATTTTTGAGTTGTTGAACAAGATCCTGGTACCGTGACAGGTCTTGTCATGATCTCTGCTTCCAAAAGATCAGGACTTGCCCGACTCCCTTGGAAGCAGACCCATAACCCCCGGTTCCGAGTGCCAGCCAGTCCCAATTGGGACCTTTTGGACCCTGTCCTGGCGCCAGTGGCACCAGGCTCATAAAGATGCCCAGTCCCAGCGCTGGAAGCGCCGGGCTCATAATGCTTGGGTGGACTTACCTGCAGCAGACCATGCTGCTTACTTACCTGCATGTTGAGCCACTGATCCTCTTCTGTTTGGGACTACTTTTCCTGTTAGGTGGGGCAGGAGCCACTCCCTAGGTTCAGAACACTGGAACTCTTCTGGAAAGCAGGAACTCTTTTCTTACCTAGGCGAGGCTGTGGAAGGAGACACCTAAGCACTACAGGAGGCTATTTAAACCACACCCGATGGATGAATCTTGCTTTGCGTTATTCTGCATTCTCTGCAGCAGAACGCTCATCGTGTCTTCTGCTTCTGATCCTGGACCTAAGGGAACAAAGGCTTACCATCCTGGAATCCAGTCTTCAGCAGCACCTGTAAAGACAAAGAAAGAACAGGTTAGCACTACGGTCTTCAGTGGCAGCGCATCTCTTACCTGGTCCATCGGCTGTTACCAACGCCTCGCGCTGCATTCCGGCATCTGAAAGACAAAGGCTTACCTACTCTTCGCATGCTCCGGAGGTCTTCGCACTGCATTCCGGCATCTGAAAGACAAAAGCTTACCAGCTCTTCACACGCTCCGGATGCCTTCGGCGCTGCATCCCGCATCTGAAAGACAAAAGAAGGTGCGTTTAAAGACATTGGGCAACTTATTTACTCACGTGCCATTACTCCTTCCCACGCCGAATCCAGTGGGTATTCCAGCACCCTTCAGCTTCTCTAAAGCTCCGAACTTGTACCTGCAAGATAAAAGGGACAGTTAGTGCGCATCGTGAAGCAGGCTACAAGCGCTTTCTTACGTGCTTCCAGGCGCTTCTATTCCTCACGCGCGTTCGATCCTCAACTCTCATCAACCCTGCAAAACAAGAGATATCATTACAAAAGACTTTTAAGACATTTGAAGTGCCCAGAACTTACCGTTCGTGCAGTTAACGACGGACAGCAGTCCTCTGAGGTCAAGAGACCTGCACCCTTATCCAGTGAAGAAACTGGTTACGGCACCCTGCCCCGAGGCAGATGGAGAGCTCGGCGTTCACTTACCTAAGGTGAGGGCGTTAACCTTTGGGGTTCTACAGGAGAAGAGAAAGGGAAGAGGAGAGAGGCACCCAATAACCCCAGTTCATTAATCCCATATTTTCTATCTGCAGACATCTTACTCTTCGAGTCAGACATACAGTGCACAGAGGTCCAGCCCAAAAAGCCAACCGTGTGTTACACATCACCTTTGAAGATACGGCATTCACCCAGTCAAGACCGGCGCCTCTGCGGGAATCAGGTGAGCGTTACAGAACGCAAAGCCCACCGCAAAACTCCCACCCAGGCGCTATGGAAACCTTGGATACCGACCAGCTAGCCCAGTTACTTGGGGAACTAAGAGCAGAAGTGCATGCAGCCCGTCAGGAAACAAATGCTCTAAGAAGGGAACTGATTATTTCCAAGGAGCGAACAGACGATCTCGCTAGACAATTGCCACAGTCACAAGCCGGACAAACTCCGTTACCCGCATCAGGGGCAAATCTTCCTTCAACATCCTCTACGAACCCAGTGCAGATCAACCTACCTGGGAATGTACCTCTGGCTCTGCCCGAACGATTTTCTTGTGACCCAAAGAGGTTTGCAGTATTTATTAATCAGTGCCGGTTGCACTTCTTATGCCCGCCAGCAGCCTTTCCAACTGATCAAGCTAAGGTAGCTTTCGTGCTTTCGTACCTTAGTGGCAATGCGGCAGACTGGTCGATCCCTCTAGTTAATCAAGATGATCCGGTTCTCCATGATTTTCAAGCTTTTCAGCTCAGTATGGAAAAACTGTTTGCAAGACATTCACAGGGGCAGGCCTTGGACAATGAGCTCCTTTCATTGCGACAGGGTAATCAAGACCTTTTGGCTTATATTGCGTCTTTCAACAGACTAATAGTGGAAACTCGATGGCCTGAGGACAAAAGGATTACGCTGTTTTATAGAGGTCTACGTGGAGAGCTCAAAGATGTGTTAGCCCAAGTAGTGAATCCCCCGCAAGACTGTTCGGACTATATTGACTTAGTCGTTCAAATTGACCACAGACTGCAGAACAGGAAGGCCGATCGTTCCAAGTTTGATGCTCGAGTATTTTCCAAACCACCAACTCCTACCAAAGGAGTAGACTCCGGGGAACCCATGCAAATAGGGGGCCTGAAAGGACCACTAACACAAAAGGAGCGGGAAAGGAGAAAACAGCTGCAATTATGCCTCTATTGCTGAAACTCGGGGCACTTTCTTCGAGACTGTCCGATGAAACCAGCCAAGAAGGCTCTAGGAGCTGCAGTTACCAGGGTCACAAACTCTGAGCAGGGAAACGACCTCGCCCGACAAGAATAGAGGTCCTCCTGCCGAGCGTTAAAACCAGTTCCATGACCTCGCATTTCGTGATACCTATGGTCCTCATTAGCCCTGAACATCCGGATCGATTACATGCGATTGAAGCTTACGTCGACAGCGGTGCCATCGGCAATTATGTGGATCATGAAATGGTTTTGAGGATGAATCTGACTCTTTGTCCAAAGGCTGTAAAGGACGTTATTACTACGGTGGATGGTACGGAGATAGCCTCCGGACCAGTAACGCATACCACCCAAGAAGTGACGCTAGTAAGTCAAGATGGACACCATGAGAAGATCGTGTTCGATGTGATCAAGGCCCCTCAGTTCCAGATTATTCTAGGAATTCCTTGGTTAGAGAAGCACAATCCTCAGATCGATTGGCAAGCAAGAACGGTTCAGTTTCCAGAATGTGTCTCTACTTGTTACCCTCGACCTGGTGTTGCACTGGCAGCAATTTCCTCGGAGGCTCCCCAGTTACCTCCTGAATACCTAGATTTCCAAGATGTTTTCTGGAAGGATCAGGCTAACTCTCTACCTCCTCATAGGTCTTATGACTGCCAGATAGACCTGATACCTGGATCTACTCCTCCTTGTAGTAGAATTTATGCCCTCACCGAGCCTGAGAATCTTCACCTCCGACAATACCTGAATCAATACCTAGCGAATGGGTTTATTCGTCCTTCCAAGTCCCCTGCTTCCTCAGCTTTGTTCTTCGTTCCAAAAAAAGAAGGGGACCTTAGAACTTGTATAGATTATCGCGCCCTGAACCAGATCACCGTTAAAAATAGATATCCGTTACCTTTGATCCCTGAACTCCTGGACCAAGTCAGAAAAGCATGCATATATACAAAGCTGGATCTTAGAGGAGCCTACCACTTGGTACGAGTAAAAGAGGGCGATGAATGGAAGACGGCCTTCCGCACCAAGTATGGGCTATTTGAATATCAGGTCATGCCCTTCGGACTTTGCAATGTCCCGGCCGCCTTTCAATATTTTATGAACGATGTCCTCAGAGAGCTCATAGATGTGTGTGTTGTTGTTTACATTGACGACATCCTCGTTTATTCTTCATCGGAAACTGAACATCGGAAACACGTGAAAATGGTCCTCGAGAGATTGCGTCAACACATACTTTTCGCTAAGTTGGAAAAATTTGTTTTCAACGTGACTGAAGTTGAATTCTTGGGATTCATATTATCACCTAGCGGAGTGCGTATGGATTCAAAGAAGGTCGATGCAATTCTCAAATGGCCATCGCCATCCTCCGTAAAAGGTGTTCAAAGCATGTTAGGCTTCGCTAACTTTTACCGCAGGTTTATCCCCGAATTCTCTCGAATAGTCCAGCCCATCACCGCCTTGTTAAAGAAAAACAAACGTTTTGAATGGTCTCCCGAGGCGGAACAAGCTTTCCAGAATTTGAAGACTAGATTTATCTCTGCACCAATCTTAAAACATCCTCGGCCAGAACTCCCCTACATCGTTGAAACTGATGCTTCGAGCCTGGCCATGGGGGCAGTTCTATCACAAAAGGACCCAGTAACCAATCAGTTGCATCCCGTGGCATTTTGGTCCCGCAAATTCTCGCCTCCTGAAATCAATTACACTATTACTGATAAGGAACTTCTAGCTATCAAGTCCGCCTTTAAGGCTTGGCGGCATTATCTTCTGGGGGCCCGACACACCGTTACTGTGATTAAAGATCACCGAAACCTTCAATATTTGAAAACCGCAAAAGCTCAATCCTCTAGGCAACTGTGTTGGGCACTATTCTTTGCCGAGTTTGACTTCATAATTACCTATCGACCTGGTACAAAAAACGGTAAAGCTGATGCCCTTTCTCGGATGGGAGTGGAAGAACATTTGATCAATCCTAAACCTGTACCTATCATTCCCGAACAAAGAATTCTAGGTGTAATCGCCACACAATCCATAGAGGAAGTTAAGGATAAAGCCAGGCTACTGGTAACTCCAGCAGACATACAGAATTGGCATCTGCAGGGAAAGGACTTTACGGTGAAGGACAACCTATTATATTTCCAAGAACGGTTATACCTGCCCAGCACAGATTTACAGAAAAAGGTAATCTCTTGTTATCACGATTCTTTAATGGAAGGACATCCCGGTATGACCAAGACCTCGGAAAAGATCAAGCGCTACTTCTGGTGGCCGTCTTGGAAAAAAGATATCAGAGACTTTATAATGTCCTGTGGAGTATGCGCCCAAAACAAGAGTCAAAAGGAAAAACCAGCCGGCCTCTTACGCCCTATTGACATCCCACCTCGCCCTTGGCATACGCTTTCTATGGACTTCATCACCGATCTACCTCCATGCTCCGGATACAATAGTATCCTAGTAATCGTGGACCTATTCTCCAAGATGGCGCATTTTATTCCACTCAAAGGCTTACCAACAGCAGCAACTCTGGCCCGAGAATTTCTCGAAAACATCGTCCGACTGCACGGTTTTCCTTCAGTTCTAATTTCGGATCGAGGTAGTCAATTTATTTCTCATTTTTGGCGAAGTTGCTGTCGGTCGGCTCAAATTGATGTAAGACTTTCGACCAGCCACCACCCTTAAACCGACGGACAAACCGAGAGGACCAATCAAACTCTGGAACAGTATTTGCGCTGCATGCTACAACAAACTGAAAAAACTTGGAAAGATATCCTTTGGATAGCCGAATATGCCTACAATAACTCTGTCCACTCGGGAACTGGGAAGACCCCGTTTTTTCTTTTATACGGTAGTCACCCTCGAACCTCGGAGTTGGATCCACTCCAAGATCTTGGAACACCAGCAGTAGACCACCTGCATTCTACAATCACCCAAGCCTTTAAGGAAGCTGTTTCTCACCTTCAAAGGGCTAAAGAACAGTACAAGAAAGGAGCAGACCAACATCGGAAGGAAGCCCCCCAATATCAAGTAGGAGATCAAGTCTGGTTATCCACCAAATATCTACCTCTAAAAGGACCACGCACATTCAACCCAAGATACCTTGGTCCCTATTCCATCACTACCATAGTAAATCCAGTAGCGGTCAAGTTGGACTTGCCCCCTCACATGAAGATACATCCGGTCTTCCACGTCTCTCTATTAAAACCCGTGCAACCTCAAACCCGACTAACTAAATCTCCAAAACCTATTCTAGTTGATGGAGAACTCGAGTTTGAAGTCAAAAGCATCCTGGATTCCAAGATCTCCAAATCTAAACTATTTTACCTGATTGACTGGAAAGGCTACGGTCCCCAAGAAAGATCCTGGGAACCTGCAGAATATGTCCATGCGCCTCGTCTAATCAAAAGATTTCATCGAACATTTCCTAACAAGCCCAAACCCCCGGAGAAGCCCGGTTTGGGAGGGGCCTTGAGGGGGGGTGCTGTCATGATCTCTGCTTCCAAAAGATCAGGACTTGCCCGACTCCCTTGGAAGCAGACCCATAACCCCGGTTCCGAGTGCCAGCCAGTCCCAATTGGGACCTTTTGGACCCTGTCCTGGCGCCAATGGCACCAGGCTCATAAAGATGCCCAGTCCCAGCGCTGGAAGCGCCGGGCTCATAATGCTTGGGTGGACTTACCTGCAGCAGACCATGCTGCTTACTTACCTGCCAGTTGAGCCCCTGATCCTC
Source organism: Ambystoma mexicanum (assembly GCF_040938575.1). NCBI lineage: Eukaryota > Metazoa > Chordata > Amphibia > Caudata > Ambystomatidae > Ambystoma > Ambystoma mexicanum. The sequence continues at coordinate 246,206,626 of NC_090921.1, read as the reverse complement.
TTCTGTTTGGGACTACTTTTCCTGTTGGGTGGGGCAGGAGCCACTCCCTAGGTTCAGAACACTGGAACTCTTCTGGAAAGCAGGAACGCTTTTCTTACCTAGGCGAGGCTGTGGAAGGAGACACCTAAGCACTACAGGAGGCTATTTAAACCACACCCGATGGATGAATCTTGCTTTGCGTTATTCTGCATTCTCTGCAGCAGAACGCTCATCGTGTCTTCTGCTTCTGATCCTGGACCTAAGGGAACAAAGGCTTACCATCCTGGAATCCAGTCTTCAGCAGCACCTGTAAAGACAAAGAAAGAACAGGTTAGCACTACGGTCTTCAGTGGCAGCGCATCTCTTACCTGGTCCATCGGCTGTTACCAACGCCTCGCGCTGCATTCCGGCATCTGAAAGACAAAGGCTTACCTACTCTTCGCATGCTCCGGAGGTCTTCGCACTGCATTCCGGCATCTGAAAGACAAAAGCTTACCAGCTCTTCACACGCTCCGGAGGCCTTCGGCGCTGCATCCCGCATCTGAAAGACAAAAGAAGGTGCGTTTAAAGACATTGGGCAACTTATTTACTCACGTGCCATTACTCCTTCCCACGCCGAATCCAGTGGGTATTCCAGCACCCTTCAGCTTCTCTAAAGCTCCGAACTTGTACCTGCAAGATAAAAGGGACAGTTAGTGCGCATCGTGAAGCAGGCTACAAGCGCTTTCTTACGTGCTTCCAGGCGCTTCTATTCCTCACGCGGGTTCGATCCTCAACTCTCATCAGCCCGCCATCCGCCATCGCCGGAACCCTGCAAAACAAGAGATATCATTACAAAAGACTTTTAAGACATTTGAAGTGCCCAGAACTTACCGTTCGTGCAGTTAACGACGGACAGCAGTCCTCTGAGGTCAAGAGGCCTGCACCCTTATCCAGTGAAGAAACTGGTTACGCCACCCTGCCCCGAGGCAGATGGAGAGCTCAGCGTTCACTTACCTAAGGTGAGGGCGTTAACCTTTGGGGTTCTACAGGAGAAGAGAAAGGGAAGAGGAGAGAGGCACCCAATAACCCCAGTTCATTAATCCCATATTTTCTATCTGCAGACATCTTACTCTTCGAGTCAGACATACAGTGCACAGAGGTCCAGCCCAAAGAGCCAACCGTGTGTTACACATCACCTTTGAAGATACGGCATTCACCCAGTCAAGACCGGCGCCTCTGCGGGAATCAGGTGAGCGTTACAGGTCTCCAGCCTGATTCATCTTACTAGCCTCACTATTTTGCCAACGCTCTTCCACTAACAGCAAATGAAAATATAAATGAGCAGTTAGCTCAGCCATTTGTATCTGTTCATCACAAGCAGTTGCGGTCATATAAAATGCCTCAAGCGCCTTGTGTAACATTTGACCTTCAAGCCAAATATCATTGCTTACTGAGGTAACCTACCACACAATTCTGGTTTTCCAGTTTCCAGCATCGTCCTCAACCCATTCTCCTTTAAGAAATAATTTAGCTCAGAGATGCTCCCTGGCTTCACCAATGTGTACAGTAGTCATTTTCATAATGGCTTTTTGTACCCTTGTAAAATCTTCTTTATGCAGGGGCAAAATGACCCTGTTCCTGCCTGCTTTTCTCACACAAATCAATTTTTGCAAAATCTTAATTTTTCACCTATACATCTACCTGGAACTCATGGTTCAAGTCTGTCACAATGTACCTTGTCATGAGTCGGAAATAGCCAAATCCCTACCACAAGCCCCAATTTGTAACGGTTTATTGAGAAGCCACCCTCAACATGGGGAGTTCCTTCCTTTCCCCACTCAAGGTGTGATGCAACAAACTGTTTAACAGATTCTTTTATTCAGCCCTTCAGACACATATCATGCCCCTTGTATCCCTCCCCCTGCGCTACCAATGAGCCAAGAACCAGGCCAGTGTAAGGAAATATGTATGTATTTATTTAAATTAAAAGTAATAGAAATAAAATAGAAATCACACTGAACTACACGTGCCACCTTCTTTAGGCTGTCACACGCCTTCCTACCTGGCGCTTTTGGAATCCACTACGTTATCACTGCCATTGAAAGAGCACATCACGCTCCGCTCTACGTCTCTTCAGCAGTCTAGTTTCCCTCCTGTCATGGCTGCCTCCCGATCTTACTTAGCAGTTCCACTTCTGTGCCTTCATCGTGTTGCAACCCTGCCTGTTCTCTAGCTACTTTGGGCCAGACACTAGTGCTTATTCCTTGCTACTTGCAGGATTTTACTCTCCCTTGTGTTTGCCTTCTTTTAGTTTTTCCTTCGTATCGTTTCTGTCGTCTTTCTCCGTTTCCTCCCTGGTCTCTCTGGGTCTCGCTCCCGTCCTGTTTTTTCACCCCTGTTTGCGGCGTGCGCGCTCTACCTCATATCCAACGCTCGCCGTTCCTCTCTGCTTGTTCTATTTCTTCCCATAGATCTCCATGCTCGGGTTTTTCCAGAGCCACTCTTTTCTTTCTTTCTTTATTGTGTTTGTTTTTTTCCCCTCGCGCCCCTTACCGGGGCGCATTTCTTCCCACGGCTTACTCTACCTTGGCAGCAGCTTATACCGCTCCTCTTCACACTTCTCCGCTGCTGTGTTTGTTTACCCCACGGAGATCCTCCCTCATGGTTGGGAAGGGTTTTGGACTGAACTGCCATTCCAGTCCTTTAGTTCTAATTGCCTACGGAGCTATACTTATGGACACAAGCTCCCTACTGCATTTATCCCGTAGACCTTTGCCAACCGTCTCTGGCATTTACATCGTTCTTTCTGGAGTCTTTTCATCTGATTGCTACACCAAAGAACTACGACAACCAGCTTTTTCCTCTGTTTGGCTTCCTCGGGAAAGGGCCCTAGCCAGTCTCGTGCACCAAGACGGCATAGTGGCTCGAGGGAGGCCATATCTCTACAAAAAAGAATGAATACCAGCAAGAAGAATGGCAAGAATACCTTGAGCAGTTTAGAGGTGAAGAGGAGGGGGTTTTAGCTGAGCTGAGTGACGAGCAAGAGGATTCTGTCAAAGGCTTACCATTAAGTTCTTGTTACTCAAATCAATTACACAAATTAGTTAAAAACACACACATCACAATTCTTTACTTTCTACAAATTTCACTTCAAGAAATAATTAAACTGATCAATAACCAAAGCAATTATAAATGAGGTGTTGTGCAATTTAGATTTTCCTGCAGGCTTAAAAGGCGAGCAGTACGGTTTCAAGATTGGTACAAATACATATGGCAATTATGATTTCACCCACACTTTTGGTTTAAAATAAACACAGGGTGATTTAGCAGTTTGTTTTTCAGACCCTCATTACTTTGGCCTGTGTTGGGGAAGTCAGGCAGAAAAATGGGAATGGTTTGGGGAATTTTGGACCCCCCCTCCACTGAAAGACCTGAGTTAGGCGAAAGTTGGACAAAACAATTGGACTGATTTAAGAACAAAGACACCCCTCTGCCTTAAAGAAGTCGGGGTCAACAGGACAAAAGGATTACTCCATTAAATTATAGGCTATTGTTTTTTAGGAATCCAGTGATTCCATTGAATACAAAGCATGGAATGCAAAAGCATTGAATGCAAAAGAATTGAATAAAGGCATTATTTTAAAGGTAAAGGTTTTATTTTTATTATAATGGGTATTAAGGGGTAAAAAAAGGGTTTGGGGGATACCCCCATTAAAAAAAAATGAAAAAGAAATGCATTTATTTTTATGCTTTTTCATTCGATGCTTTTGCATTTGATGCTTTCACTATAGACCGTTTTTTAGCGCACACTGGGATGTGAGCTATGTTAATTTCGAATTTTACCAAAAATCACCCCGTAGTGTTCCACCAAATGGGGAAATAATTTAATTAATCTTTTTAGTTAAGTAGGCTAAGTATCTACACAGATTTGCCCCCGCCCATTATGAAGAGAAAAAGATCTAAGGCAAGCAGACTCCCCACCTTTTGGTTTCCCAGGGCTCAGTTCTACTTACATAGAAAGCCTTTGTTTGAAGTTCAGGACAGCAAGCTGCATGTCAGGACCCTCTGGAAAGATAGGGCAGGGGTCTGGTCACTCCACTTTCAAGCATGGCCTACCACTCTCCAGCAAAGGACCCATGCAGCTCTTAGGCCTTCCTAGAAATAGACAACTCCGCTTAGATGCACTCTCAGCAATTTCCTCTGGTGTTTCCTTGCAGCTGTCAGGTGTTAAGTTTCATCGGCGCACTTCAATGGTAAATTTCCGCAGCTCTGTCCCCTTCTTCTAGCATAGTCCCCCTTATATAGCAGCGATGACAACACCAATTTTCCATTCCTGGGGAAGTATCCTGCAAGAGGTCTCCCAAATAGGATTGGACAGTTACCCTTCTATCTCCGCCCAAACCCAGCTTCACAGTCAGGATTGGATTAGGGTTCTGGAGCAGACATATGGCAGCTTCATTTATAAGCCCCATTTGTTCTCATGTCAAATCTTTGCAAAAATCAGTGCTCCAGCTACAATCAAAAGCTATTCCTTGTGGGTACTGCTGCCAGGTCCACTCTGTGACTAATATGACAAATGTGCAGCGGGACGATGTGCTGCCGGCGAAATTCCAGCAGGGCATGATCATAGGCCGTGATGGCACTGCAGGTAAGGTCGATATCAAAGTGTCATGCCCCATGATCACTGCCAGTAGGACAGAGTGCCCAGGTTATGAGTACTGCATGTATGATTACCTACACAGTTAAGGCTTGCAATGATAATGGGTGATGTTAGGACATGGACAGTCACTTCCTCTGCAATTAGGCAGTTAAAGTATATCAGTTAATGTTCTCTGTATACCCAAAAACTCATGTCAGCAGAAAGGATGTTAATGTTTCAAACAAAACATGCAAATCCATTAAATTCTCCAGATGTGATTACCAACGGAACCCCAATGATATCATGGAGGTAGGTGTAAAGTGATGTTGGTTGTGGATATTATGTGCAGTGAAGATAATTATAGATCATAGATTCTGACCTCTTTGCATACAGTTGATATTGATATTTTGGTTGAAGAGTGCAATACTAATACTAATGGGGCATGGCTCTGGAACGTGCACCTCCGGTATAATGGCAGGCGTTCTGTGCTGTGGCCCATTGTGCATGGCAGCAGACCTATCCCTGTGGGTAGGGGCACTGTGCCTGAAGAATGGCTGCAGGCTGTGCCAATTATGTAGTGCCCATAGTTTATGATGGGAGCAGGTAGCACCCCTCCGACATACGTGACAATCACTGTAGCCCCTCTATAAGTTACTTACAATACTTAGCCCAAATAAATATGCAATGGTTTCAAATCCCCTTCTTTAACTCTTCTTCACTTTGACAGGCAGTTGGAAAGGTCACTTTAGGAAGGGAGTTACACTTCAAACACACGTTAGACCTCCTTCTGATGCGGACTATGTTCAGGGCTGGATTAATCTTCCTGGGGTCCCTGTGTGCAAGCATTCGGGGACCCAGGTGATTGAACGCATCTCTTCGCTAAACGCAGCTGTGCAATCCTTCTAGGATCGGAACCTGTAACCAAGAGGCTACACGCAAATCTATGCAGCATTCACATTAACATGTATTACTATCTTACTGCCATTGGAACCTGTAACTACAGGTCTATCTCACCAGATTACATTAGATGATTTTCTTAGAGGGCCCAGTCCTCCGTGTTTTGCTAGGGCTTCAGGGCTACTGTTTACCTTCATTCTAAGCAGTACTTCACGGAAGCAGTTAAATAGTCAGATGACATAGAATTGGTGTGACAAATCAATTTCCGGGGCACCAATGGTCCAGGGGTGAATATTTGTTTCTAAACCATCAATCAGAGCCATACCTCTAGTACACCAGAAGGGATCTGAACAGATTGGAATAACAAGTAAAGTATAAACATCCTTGTCCAATTTTGGTAACGTGGACAGAACGGCAGTCTTATCTCCGATAGTTTGTGAATCGTTGGTTGGTTGCACACAGTGAAAATCAAATTATTATCCAATGATAAAAGAGACAGTCTAGTCAAGGTTGTATCAAATATATATACTTTATTTATATCACAATAGACAGTTCTAACAACATTACGAAATGCAACCCACCCTGTAAAGGAATGCAGAGGACAGGCAGTTTTAAAGAAGAAAAAAGGATGCTCTCTGGATACTGTCAGGAGGGTAGACGGTATGGTTAATAATCACAATAGTTTAAGGTAAAATGTCTGTAGGGGCCTTCTGGAAAGGGCCATGGGGACAGAACCACAATGTACCTTGTGCTGTATGTGTTCTTGGGGCTCGACAGGGTCCGCACAGGGTGCTTTGCAGGTTCTGAGACAGAGTTAAAGACGGGAATCATCTGCGGGAATACGTCTTTCATGTGGACGTTGGTAGATGCCTCATCGAGGCACTTCTTCCAGCTTCTTCAATGGGCTTGTGTCGTCCTTAAAGGTGGACGGCCCACAACTGAGGAGTGTGTTGCAGGCAAGTTGTCCTGTCCTTGGTTGTATGTTCAGAGACCTTCTGGCACTACCTGTGCATGAAGATTGCTGTAGAGCTTAGCAGGGCACACTGTGTGCTGGCTGGGTACCTGTTCTGGAGTGACTAGAGGGTCCTCTGAGTTCTGGATCCCCCTCTTGTCTTAACCTAATTCAACCGGTACGGCCCTAGAAAGTGCCGTCTCTGAATTTAAATGGACTGTCATAGTGTTATCCAAATGTTAACGAAAATTATAGTACGGAGACCAGGCGGGATGTCCCAGTTCGACAATTTTGTCCAAACTGACTCATAATAGAGCCCAATCTTTACGTTTGGTGGCATTCAATTGACAAAATATGTTTCTCCAGCATGGGGTCTGGCATGGATTCACCTGCTCATTCCCCCTCGTCAGGCTGGGAATCCTCAGTAAAGAAAAAATCAGTATCAGTTTCGATTCTGATCTGTCTTAGTAGTAACCAATCACTGATCTCTGGGTCATACTGCCCCCAGCCAATGACTGCCCTCTCCCTAAGCTCCTCCCCTGGCAGCCATCCTTAGATTTTTACTGAATGTTCAAGTGTTGGGAGTCCTCGTGCTATAGCTCTCGAGTTTTTGCTGCGTTTCTGTGCTTTTTCAAGGAGATTTTCTCATTTTTCGGTCAAATCGAGCCTCAAGCTCCACCGTTTCTTCTTCTGATCAACGTGGACCCGTTTCGGAATTTCCTACGCCCCTCGAGGGTGAAGTCTTCATCGAGTGACGCTTCTTGGAGGGTTCCAGAAGATCTGAGGCCTACCAGGCCCAGGACAAGGGTAGCTCGACGCCCGGATCCAAGCTGTTCAGGAACTGCCCTGGATGCGGGTTACAGAATGTTTTCATGGAGGACGAGCATTCGAGATGTCTCTACTGCCTTCATGAGGACAAGACGCACGTGGAGAAGGACTGTGCGTTCTGCAAGAACCTATCGGAACGGTCCATGAGGGATCGTCGTTCCCGCCTCGCCAGCTGGCTGGAGAAGGGCCCAGCAGGTGAGAAGAAGAAAAGGTCCGAGCGGTCTTCTAAGTCCTGTGAGGGCGCCCCGGCGAGGGGGCCCAACAGAAGGCTAAGCACTGCAAGTCCGTGGGCACCGGGAGCGCCGAACGGTCGGGCTCTTCAGCTGCCAGGCAGGGCACACCTTCCCCGGCACCATCAACCACGAGCCAACGCTATGGTTCGGGGAAGAGGAAATCCGAGAACCCGGGTAGGCTTCTGGAGAGGCCACGGTCGATCTCGAAGGATTCAGCCGAGCGAGAGCGAGGCGTTGACCCTCCCCTCAAGGTGAAGGCCGCAAGCGCGCCCAAGGTGGTGAAGACCTTGATTCGCCCGGCTAAGGCCACTATCGAGGGAGTCGCGGTGACCCTGGCGAAGTCTGTGGAGGCTACACCAGTGGAGGCTACACCAGTGGAAGTGACCTCGGGGCCCAGAGTTTCCCTGCCACCGCGGAGGGAATCCTCTTTCCAGCCCATCAACAAGACCCCTGTGAAGACCCCGGTGGAAAAAGAGGGGGGGCGGTGGCCATTACGGACACGGATTCAGCCTCTGAGGAGGAGCTGGTGGAGGCCGTGAAGAGCCTCAACGAGAGGTTCGAGAAGGTACGATTCCACGGGAGAGATCGCGAAGAGGTGGTCGAAGATAGCGAAGGTGGCGCCGGCGAGGCCCCAGTGGAGGAGCAGCCAGCCCTCCCGTCGCAGCCATTGCCCGAGCCTCAGGACAACTCAGCGGCCATTTTGATGGCGATCCAAACCTTATGCACGGAGATAAGGATGAGATTACCACGAGCCCCGGCGGACGATCCAGAACCGGGCCCGTCGGGAAGCCCTCCGAACAAGCGGAGAAGAGTTTATCCCCCCCACCCTTCATGCCCTTGCGACTCGTGGAGCCTTCATTCCACTCTCCGGATCCCAGGGATGACACGGCGACGGACACGACAATGGGGACTGGTGACGACGGGATGGATCTTCCATCACCACCCCCTCGGGCTTCCCCGCCCGATGAAATTGGCTCCTTTCACGCCATGATCGCCAGGGCATCCGAGCTCTTCCAGCTCTGCCCCGAGGAACAGAAGAAGGAAGGTTTCCTCTATCAACGGCGAGAGGCCAAGAGAAAGACCGTCCTCACGGTACCGTTACTCGACGATATCTGGGACGAGGGACTTGCGGTCCTGAAGAACCCGTCCACAACGCCTGCCAAGAGGTTACGAGCAGAAGTACTGGGTCCCCGACGCCGCCCGCTTGTGCCTCAGGGCTCAGCCGATGGCGGATTCGGTCATCTCAGCGGCGGCTGAGAAGAAGGCGGCGGGGGCGACAGCTTCAACCTCCACTTCCCCACCTGACGGCGAGGGAAAGAAATTGGATGCCATGGGGCGACGGGTCATCTCGTCGGCGGCGACAATTAAAGCGGCCAACACCTTAGCGATTGTGGCCCGTTATGACAGGGAGCTATGGTACAAGATAGCTCCTCTACTGGACTTCCTACCAGACGACAAGAGGGTGGAGGCCCTAGAGATTCTGCAGGAAGGCAAGGTGGCGTCGGACCACGCCATAACGGTGGCAACGGACATTGCCGATACCGGTTTTCGCCAGTTAGGCAACGGTGTTTGCCTTCGACGACAAGGCTGGCTCAAGGCGACAGACTTCCATCAGGACGTGCAGACCAGGGTGTTGGACATGCCGTTCGACGGCAACAACCTGTTTGGGAAAACGGTGGATGAGTCGCTGCAGGCCATCAAGGCCGACACAGAGACGGTCCGAGCCCTGGGAGTCCTTCAGCAACAACGGCCCTTTCGGATCGCCGGAGGAAGACAGGGGGCCTCCAAGGGATCAGGCGGTGGTTCCTCTGCGTACCGCCAGACGGCCCGCTCCTCGTCCCAGGAGGCCTACAGAGGTTGCAGCAAACAAGGAGGATCTCGTCGTCGTCGCCAAGGAGGCCAACGCTCCAAGGCCGCCTCCAAGCAAGATTGAACCGGCCGTAGCGTCGGGCCCCCACCAAAGCACCCCAGTGGGAGACCGGCTGGCGAAGTTCGTCAGCGTGTGGGAGTCCATCTCCACTGACTGTTGGGTGCTGGATGCTCTGGCCCACGGGCACACTCTCGAATTCCAAAAGAAGTGTCCCCGCATTCCTCCCCTGGCCAGGAAGGAAAATCACGTCCCTCAACTGCTGTTGGAGGTGAAGGCGATGCTCAAGAAAGGTGCCATCGAGCTCGTCCCCAAGAAGCTCTGGGGCTCCGGAGTTTACTCAAGATACTTCCTCGTCAGAAAGAAGACAGGCGGTTGGCGCCCCATCCTGGACCTACGTCGGTTGAACAAATACATCAAGGCACAGAAGTTCAGGATGGTCACTCTCCAGCACGTGCTGGGACAGCTGGAGGAGGGCGACTTCCTATCGTCATTGGACTTGGAGGATGCTTACTTCCACATCCCCATCCTAAAAGGACACCGAAAGTTCCTCAGATTCGTAGTTCAAGGACGCCACTACCAATTCAGAGCTCTGCCATTAGGATTGAAGTCGGCACCCAGGGTGTTCACCAAGTGCCTAGCACCAGTGGCGGCGTGGCTGCACCTGCAGGGGATCCACATCTACCCCTACCTGGACAACTGGCTCATCCTTGCAAAGACAAGAGAACTCGCCGCCGAGCACAAGGCGAAGACCATCCGCTTACTCACGGAGCTGGGTTTCTTCATCAACTACCCGAAATCCCATTTGGTTCCGTCGCAGGTGGCACTGTTTCTGGGAGCGAAGCTCGATAAAGTGGAACGATTGGCGTCTCCGTCGGAGGAAAGGATGAAGGCCATCTTAGGCAAGGTGCAGCGCCTGCTAGCCACGGACGTGGCCAGGGTGAGATCCATCAAGTCCCTCCTCGTAATGTTCTTACACCCAGTATTTTTGCACACAAGAGCCCCCAACATTGAGCCCAATTGTTAATGCTAACATTGCATGGTCACTGCTTGCACTTTCAGAAAAAGTTAGCGAATTAATGTTATTTCCGAGCGGATTTGATACATAATGTAATGGCAATATACATTTTGTAGGTTATGGTTGTAAAGTAGAAAAAGCTTAATGAGTAAAATAAATATTCAAACCATGTTAGTAAATTAAATGTTGCTTTAATAATATTTTAAAAACAAGGGTTAGTTCACATGTTAAGCATTTTAATTGAAAACCTGGTAATTGGAAAGGTTAAAACATGAGTATGCATTAGCTGTAATTTAAAAATAAACAGTTTCTCTATCAAAAAGTAAAAGCTTTTCACGTATTTTAGCTTTGTCCTTGGAGAGGTAAATTGGGTATTGCAGTGATGAAAAACGATGTTTTGGGAATGTTGTGTTAAATGAAATCATACCTGAAAGTTGCATTGTTGTTTCCCGGTCTGCGTTTGAAGTCAGAATATTCTGAATGCAGTCACTACCAGTAGTTATTGACTGCACTCTGAAACTTTCTGATTAACCAAGACGAGGTAAATGATGATCTCCCTTTGCTAATAAGAATTATTGTACAAGTGAGGGTTCTAATGGTGAATGTCCACGTTTTTGTGATGACACTATGGTCTTAGTGTTGAGTGGGAATAATATCTAGGTATACTGTTAAGAATTTCTTTTACGAAGGGGAAAATGATATTATAGAAGACATACAAATAAATATAATTAAAACTTGATTAAGGTGTGTTTATCATGCACAGTTTGCCCTAATAGGTGTATTTTTTAATCAATGTTTTGATTTTTATTAATTTGAATATGTTCATATCTGTGACATGTTGGTATAGCTGCATCTAAGGCATGCAGTGAAACTGCTAAAGAAATCAGGTACACAATAGGCTATACTAACAGGTGCTCACTTAACAGTATACCTCGTCCCCAATGTCCTACCTGGGGAGAATATGTTGCAGAACAGAATTGTCGTTGACTGTTTGGCAGATATCGGTAAGTGGCAGGGACTTCTGATTGCTTGACATATTCCTTAAGTGCTGGTGAAAGGGTTGTGTAGGAAAGCAAGATATTCCAGATTTTTGGGCAAGTGAGTTCCCTGTAGATTGGAGACCTACGGTCTGATAGATGGGCATCAAAAGGAAGCACGGAACATGAGGGATTTTTAGAATCTGGATGTTACCCAGATGTTTTGGTGGGATTAGTGTCGGGTAGCCTAAGGATCACATTGAAGGCAGAAAAGATGTGATCCCATGAGCCGCGATGGAGCAGGCGTCTTGCAGCACATTTCTAGACGCACTGACGTCTGTAGCGCACCTATGCTTAGTCCTCCAGAGGAAGTCAAAATAATAGTTCTAATGTCCTGCCCTCAAAAGGCAGTCATGCTGTATACAAAACCCGTTCAAAAAGCCTTTCAGACCCATCATTTGTGGGATGTGTTCTGTAAAATTATCATTTTTGTAACAACTATAAAAAAAATTTAAAAAAGAGTTGTCTGGCCTCAAGTATCTTTAATGTCTGTTTTTGTTCCTGGCCTCTGAAGGAGGTAATTTTCAGCTGCAGTTGCTCTAAAATAGTGTTGTGTTTTGCATTTTTCTCTGAAAAAGATACATTTTTAATCCAAGCCTTTGGCATGATCTTGCTTTCGTTTTAGTGCTGGACTTTAACTGCAGAATGGAAGTATTCCATAGGAAAAGGACAGCGCCTCCATGTGTTCAGGGAGGCGTAAGGGCAAAAAAAAGGATTAAACCCAGTACCAGGGGTCTGAGCTTTAAGGTTTGGAACCGAATTGGTTTATCTCTTTAAAACGATTACATAATTGGACGTTTCGAGAGGGAGGAAACCCCAACAATAACTATTATTTCAGCCAAGCAGTGAAAGGTATCTGTGTGTCTGAGTATCTGACACGTAACACAAAAACAGTGCCAGCCCAGTAGGCCCTGCACATCATTGTTAGTCCCAGTGGGAGCAAGTAGTCACTGCAGTGCATCAAAATGCGAGAGACATGGTCACAGAGTGTGTTAGACAGACATTAAGCGAGGGGAGAGTGCGGAAAGAGAAAGAGCAATTGAGTAACTGAGAGAGGGAAATATACAGTTCCTGTTTATTGGTAACACTCTCTCCATCTCTGTCGGTTGGCACAGGGTCATGACGATCTCTCTGTCGGTTGGCACAGTGTCATGACGTTGTGGGTCAGTAATACCACCCAAATGGCCTCATCGGGAGTTGGGTGGTAGCCCTTAAATGAGGCTGAAACGGTATTACCACCACATTTAAAGGCTTACCCTATCACGAGCTGGGTGCTAAATGGGCTATTTTTCCTCAAGTTTTTTTCTGGAGGTGGAAATCCGATTTAGCGGCCTGTTTTCCATGTAATTACCGCCAGCTGTATTAGCGCGCGCTATGGGAATGGGGATTTACCATTAACGCCCAATCCGTGTTCCAGCGATAATACTGCTGGACCGGTTGGCGCTAACGCAATTACAGTTGGGCGGTATTACAGCCGGGATACCGGCCAACTCATGATGAGGCCCAAAACGTTCTGCAAATCATTGCAGGTCAACAGACCAATGACCAACGATAATTTGCAGATTATTTTCGCATTGCTATAGACAGCAACGACGTCCTGGCCTTGTGCAAACCTGTAATAAATATATATATATATATATATATATACTACTTGGAAGACAATAGGAGGAGAGTTCAGGGGCAATTGTCTCGAAAGGAAAACAATGCTTAGCAACACAGTGGTCTCTGGTATTATATTAAACAGTGTTATAAAATAAATTATAATTATAATCTCCCTGCAAACGAATGCAGTTCATTTTTAGATATATTACAGAGTTGGTGACCTCAACCCTTTATGTATCCTTTAATTTGGTTTTCTAGTTAACAAGCCAATACTGGAGGCATATAACTCTGCTCACCATTGCATGAACTATTCCCAGAAAAAATATAAAGGCACCTAATTTGTGGGAAAACTTTGCGCCATTTCTTTGAATTACAAATCACTTTAAAACTCCCAGCAGAATCATTGCTCTGACCTAGCATAAAAAACACTGCATGGATCAACACCAAACTTGGACAATAGTCGAGGCTGGTCCGATTTTAATTTCTTTTTTGGTTTGATGAAAATACATTGATTTTTCTTTTAAGTGCAAAAAAGAGGCTAAACTATATCGATATTTTAATATGTTCAGCATGGCAGCAGTCTTGGCTCTGTAGAACCAGCTTTGGTGTGTGGACACCACAATTCAAAATCGGTTGGTGGGCAGCAAGCAGCCCTCTGGGGAGTGCATTAAACCCTCCTAGGGCACAGACATGCCTTAAAGCCCTATTGAAATTAAAGTGGAAAATTGGGTCATGGGATCAGCTGACTCACTGGCATGGTTGGGCGCATTTTTGCAAAACACTTCAATTTTAGGGTTACAAAAGTGCTTCTGTGGCTGCACACCAAACAGGCATGTGGACCCCAGGGGCACCAGTTGCAGACCAATGAGCTCTGCAGATACAGCAACAAGTGGCACTGCTATTCCCTGCTGGTGCAGAAAACAAGGTAACTATACCAATGCAGGGATGTCATTTCACCAAATTGTCAGGGGAAGAGGAAGTGACATCACACGACCCTTGACACCTGATAACATCACAGGAAGTGATGTCATTTGAGCCATGCCCCCAAGTGACATCACCAGGATTGCATTATATTTCAGTCGATTTACATTTGTATAGTTCTTAAGCACACCTTTGGCAATATCGAACACAGATTTGCATATACTCAAGATCTATTCTAGTTCAGACACCTGGATCGCAATGACTTGCTCTCTTGCATTTGGGTTCAGCTTGATGTCGGGTTGCACCAGTCCAAGACTGTGCTGCCATGCTTGGCTATGTTCACTCTGCCTCATAATGATCTGCTCTTGAAGTTGTCACAATGTATGTAGCCCACTAGAATGATGACCATCATCGCTGAAGGGCCTTTTCCCCTTTTTATGTATTGCCTGATATTTTTCTTGCCATAAGTCTGCATACGTGCTCTTCACTATGATGGCATAATAAGAGCTGGAGTCAGCTAGCACCCTCACGTTTTCTTCACACAGCTGTATTCCACATAGATTTCAATATTTTTTATTTGGTTTGGTATCTGACTCATAGGATGACCCCTCTGTTTTGCCCCACTGGCGATCTCAATCTCCGGGAACTATCTTCCTCCTGGCACACCAGTCACACATTCCACATTGTGCAATTCCTCATAGCTAAAAACACCCGTTACCAAACAAGAAGAGACCACGCAGTTCACGCAACTACCTCCTGTGGGAACATTCTTATTTGTATTCCCACCTATTCTTAGAAAATAAAGGCAAAAATGAAACAACTGGAACAGAATTAGTTTTATTCTCAGAGACATATGTTTTATTATATAGCTGCAGCTTACACATGGTCATACAATTTTTCCATGGGAACCACCTGCTCTCTCTTTATCTATCTGTGGCTGCTCTCCCCATTCAAAGGAGAGCCTTTATACATTTCACAGCTAGTGTAGTGGGGCATCAACTTACTCTCTCGCAGCTGTTCCTAGACTATGCAACATACTCAGACATGCTCTGTAAGCAAAAGTGTGCAGCCTAATCCATGCATAGACATTTACTTTAATTGCAAGCTAATGTGTTCTAAAGTAAGATATGTTCGCAGTTTCCTGTTTCAGCGAACCTATATCAAAAACCAGCTTCCAAAGCCTACAATATTTAATACATAGCTAACACTCCAAATAGAAACAAAAAACTACAAGAAAAGGAAATTTGGAGTAACATCCTTCTCCTATCTGATGGCCAAACTATGGAACGCAATACCAAAGGAAATAAGAACGACGGAATACCACATAACATTCAGGAAACAACTAAAAACTGGCAATTCATCTCACCAAGATAAACATAGACGCATGCCCCTACAAACCATACACCTTGGCCAAAGCAAACGCGGGACAATTCAGAATGAAGAACCAACAATAAAACTACTCAACACCCGGAGATCACTGTAAGCCAACTAAATACCCCCTTCTGTTTTGCACACCCCCAAAACTCTGACGCAATACACAGGCCCAAAGGGCTAGTGAAACAACCCATCAAAAACACACAAACCACACACCCCTCTATATTCATGCTACAAACCCAAAATCTGCAGACAACAAAAAACTCAGACTGTGGACACCACCCTTCTGGACACAACAAGCCCAGTGCACATAACAAAGCTCACCTAGAAAACTCATACATACAGATGCCAGTTTCTCCTGGTTCTGCTCGCATCAACAGATGAGCACAATCTCTATCATATCCCTCTTTCCCTCACTAACCAATCCTATCCACTTTTCTTACAGAGCCATGTGAGCGTCTGCAGATGGCAATGGTGTGCAGTATAAATCAACGTAACAAAACAAATATAAGACTTCCTGGTGCTTTGGCAACAATATAGGTGATCACTACCATTGTAAAAACTCTCACAATTCTGGTGGCTACAATATATACCATTGTTGCCACTATAAACCCTTTCATGACCTTGGTGGCACAATGTATGCCTGAAAAGCCACACAAAAGTAATAATTGACCTTGATTGGGCCACAAGCACACATCCACATAAATAAAAAGAGAAAAACACACAGGTACATACACACAAATATACACACAAGCGTGCAAGTATGTTAGCATGCACATGCACACATCAATATAGACACTCAAAGACAGACACCTACACCATTAATTGCTTTACTTGTCTTGCCGGTCCCTCTGCCCAATTACAGATCCTGCTCAGACCACACACCAGGAAGGAAACTGGACGCAAAAGGAAATCAAGTTTCATAAGCCAATTTTGCGCATGTACAGAAATCTTTAATTTCAATGCCCCAAGCTTCCTATCAGTTGCAATGAGTAGAGCCTGCACACGTGCGCCTCCTCTTTCTGCTGGGATACATCCAGCATGCCCAATGGACTGTTTCTAGATGGGAGAGCCATACACTCCTGACATTCAGGGTCCATTCAGCATTTGCTATATCGTTTTATTGCTGCTTATTTTTGCTGCCTCATCTATGATGGTTGGATGGGTGGGTGGTGACAAACCTGCCACCTATTAAGAACCAGAAGCCCCTGGAACTTCGGGACCATAGTACATTACATCTCCACAATTCTGCCCTCGGAAACACATAATTTGCCATGAGGGCCGTGTGTGTGTGTGTGTGTGTATATATATATATATATATATATATTTCTGAGGCTTGTGGAATCTGCTTAGATCACATCCTGTGCATAGGCCGACATCTAGTGGAAGCTGCAGAGTATTACAGTTGTTGATTTCGAAACTCGAAAAGGGACATCGACAAGAGGTGCCTGTAATACTATCCCTAGTGTAACGTCCAATGTACCCATGGTCCTTCGGGCGTCGAGATCCCTCAGATTGTTTTTTTCGCCATCATAGACGGACGCTTATAGCAGAGTTCCTCTTTTGGCTTATTGTCATTTATTATTATCAATTTAACTATAGTTCTTCTTACTATCCGTTATAATCACCGACTATCGAGACACCCGACGCCGGTGAAGAACAAGAAACGACCGTCGAAATACTCCCATAGACGGATCCGTTCCGGCCTTGGAAGGCCACCATGGTCTTCGGCCCATGTCATTGCGTTATGGACAGGACCCCCTTTAAATTTTGCCCTAAGTGCAACAAGAAATTCCTGTGGGTCGATAAACACCTTGTCTGTAACCTGTGTCTCCCACGAGACCATGTCAAGGGTTCTTGTCGAGTGTGCAGACTCTTCAAGCCCAAGACTTTGAAGGACCGATCAACTAAACTCTGTGCCCACTATGCCAGGCAGCTCGAGGCCATGGAAGTGGAGGGTGCCTTCAGCGATGGCAGCAACGCTGCGGTATCCGACGGTGAAGGCGATGGGGTTACTCCGGTTTCCCAGGTGCAGGCCTCCAACCCCAACAGACAGCCCGGCAGCCCTGTTACGTGGACAACTCCCGGCGGCAGAAGCGCGGGCTTGACCCTCCACAGCAAACAGAAAATCCACTGCCGAGAATCGACACGTGCGCCAACTCACGACCTCTAGGGAAAGGACAGTTGATTCTTTGTCCTCTGGGCACTCCAGATTGAGATCGCCTCATGACAAACCCTGACTGTCGAAAGACATATTAGACGTCATGGATAAAAATATTCCATAAAATCGCGAATCAGACGACAAGACTTTGGAAAGGCCCGTAGCCGAGATTCAACGTCCTACATTGAAATCGGTAAAAAAGCCCATACAGGGGGGACTAGCCCATATTATAGAAAATCACGTCCCAAAGGAGTCTATGTTATGATACGGGGAGCGCGGCCCCTCCTGGGACATCTACACTTACCTGTTATATTGTCCAGAGAGGTTCTGCCAGATATGGCATGTTTCTATTTCAACGAATACGGCGCTTTGCGGCCCCATTTCATAGACGCTGGAGGTTACATTAATGGCTCGTAAATCGGATTGGACTACGTTTCCCAGCATCCTTTGGTTCCGTTCTAATCCATCCAATGGGAATCATGGGGCCTATTGAAGTTACTCCGGTGGTTTTGTTTCATACGAAGTCCTGTCTTCACCTACATTCAGAAAATCTTACCTTGTAGCGAACTTTGCTTGTGTACTGAACCTTCAGCCTGCCTACGGACCACTCTCTTCGAATCTGCCTTTGTCATTGATCTCTACTTCCTGTGTACCGAACCTGGATTGTTATACGTATTGGCTTTGGGCATTCCCTCTCTGCAGCGGTTACTGACACATCGCAAGTATTCTTTCTTGCTTACCTGGATAAACCTATTATTATCCTTCCTGTGTACTCTTAATTGTTGTCGCCTATCAGTCTGGTTGTTTCCTCTTACCTTCTTGAAACTTACCTTCCTCGTGCACGAGAACGCTCTGCAGGGACGTGCACTACCCCGACTCTAGCGTGGTCCGCATGCCGACGGATTAGTAACCCTATTAACTACTCGTATTTGTTGTTTTACACCAGTCGTTGTGGACCTTTCCCGTATTCTTCACATAATCTAATTTCCATTCAACACGGTAAGACTATAAGCTCATTTCAAGTCTCTAATCATCCAATTTTGACCCTGTTATATATAGTTGAGCTTACCACTTAATTCATTGTCATTTCTGTCTCCAATGTTAGATTACCTAGAGGAAGACTTGGCTGTATTTAGTGCAGGTATTAATAATTGTGATTTATCTGTGTTTATATCCCTACTATTACCTGATATTAAAACATTGTCATTTCTTTACAGCTGGTGTCTTCAGCGGTGTGTGTGCCTGCTCTTTTGAGTGATCTGTCTCCTTGATTGTCTGTCCTGAACAGTCTGGGGGCATATTGCTAAAATTAGTTCTTTCCCTCAACAGAGAGGAGGCCCTGGTTAGGTCTAACTATGGGCTCTACTATCAAGTCCCGGGCCAGGGTTCTGCAGTATAACCAGGATTACCGCCCGGGGAGTGACAGTCTAGGAAGAGTTCTTCCAAGATCCCTCATGGAAATAAATCACATAAGGCCGCTCACAAGAGTAAGGCACCTCAGGTACAGGATTCCCTAGCTTCAGCCCTAAAGAAAAAGGCTACGCCTTCTACTATACTCCCACCCACTCCAGAAGATTTGGGTCTCCCACCTCAACAAACAGTTTATCCTAGTTCTGCCCAATGTTCATCTGAGGATATGGATAGGGTCATGAGTAGAATGTCTTTCATGGCAAATTTTTATGAAAAAAGACCCTAACTACTTTGCAAGTTTTAACTCCACCCTTCCCACAACAGCGGCCTCTGGGTCTCTAAACCCTGTTCTATCCCCTGCTAAAAGGTCTCGCACTAGTGAGCCAGTGCAAGATCCCACTATCATTGAGCTATATGACCCGGACACTGATCATGAGGATCTATATATTCAGGAGGCCGCAGACCCTTATTATGTAGAGAATGAGGATGATGAGGGTGACACAGTTACTGTCATCTACAACATTGACTCCCCAGTGGATAAAGACCCCCTGTGGTAGACTCACCTATAGATAATCAGCCTTGTTTAAATAAAATACTTATTAAAGCGGCTGAGCACTTCCAAATATCTACTCAAGAAGATCCGCAAGACAAGGATTTCGTTGACGAGATCCTGGGAGATAAAAAGGCTGTGTCTCAATTTATTCCCCTACTAAAATCTGTCCAGTGAAAGGTACAGCCCTCGCTAGAAACACTAAATCAGACGCGGGCAGTCAACCCCTGCATAGAAAAACTTTTCAGCCCTGCCTCATCTGACCCGCTGTAACTCAGGGGTCAACTAAAATCTGACTCACTCATCGTTACTACGAAAAGGAAGAGGGCAGGTACTCCCACATCCCTTCCTCTGAGGATCCTCCAGACAAGGAAAGTAAGAGGCTATACACTATGGGCAGAAAGGTTGCCTCTTCTGCTGCTTTCTAGACCAGAATAGCTAATAAATCTACTCTATTATCCAGTTTCAACTGCCATAAATGGGACGAGGTCTCAGCATTACTCTCCTTAGCCCCGGAACCCCTCAAGTCTAAATTAGCGCTGGTGGCTTAAGAAAGAAGAGCAGTTTCCAGCTGCTTGCTTAAGAGCAGTCTTGACGCCGCAGACAATGCAGCAGAATCATAGCTGAGGGTGCCATTATTAAGCATCACGCGTGGTTATGCCAATCCAGGTTTAAACCAGAGACGCAGGCTACTCTCATTAGCATGCCCGTCGAGCCTAATGTTCTCTTTGGCAAGGCGGTCGAGGACGCCTTGAAGACAGCAAAAGAAGAATATGACAAACTGAAGTCATTGGGACAATTGACCAATAAACCTCCTGGACAAAGGGGAAACAGCAATTTTCGTTGCTCACGCGAACAATTTTCCCAGAGGGGTTCCAGCTATAAACAAGATCAGGGAACAGCGTGGGGGATCAATCAAGGCCAAGCCTCTCAAAATTACCAGGGAGAACCGGCCAGATGGTACCCCACCTCAGAAACAGTGACATCCTGCTTCAGGTGCCTCCCATGCCTCACCAGTAGAAGGGCGCATTTCCGACTTCACCCAAGCATGGGAGGGAATCACTTCAGAAAGATGGGTGCTGTCCACCGTAGTGGGCGGATATTGTATAGAGCTCCTCGAGCGACCCTGGAACCACCCCTACGCCAAAAGACCCACTCCAAAGAAGACCAGCGCATTCTCCTCGAGGAAATCGCTGCACTTCTCCTAAAGGACGCCATTGAAATCGTCCCAGCCAACCAGGTAAACAGGGGTATTTATTCAACTTACTTCCTTGTGCCAAAGAAAGATCTAGCAATATGCCCGGTATTAGATTTGCATCCTGCAAACAAATATGTCAAGCCACAAAAGTTTTGCATGACTACACTACAAGAGGTAATCCCTCTACTAAAAAAGGAGGATTACATGGCAGCACTGGATATGAAAATTGCCTATTTTCATATTTCAATGTTCCCAGCGCACAGAAGATTCTTGCGTTTCAAGATAGCGAACCAGGACTACCAATTGAAAGTGCTGCCCTTCTGAATAGCATCTGCTCCAAGGGTATTCATGAAGGTACTGACGGTGGTGGCAGCACACGTACGCAGGGAGGCAATCCCAGTGTACCCTTACCAGGACGACTGACTGATTACAGGGGAGTCTTCCCTAACTTGCAGGCAAAACATTCAAAGAACTATCAACCTTCTCTTTCAATTGTGCTTCTTCATCAACGAGAGAAAATTAAGTCTAGTGCCGATCACAACCAAACAGTTCCTAGGAGCTGTCTTAAACACAGAGGAAAGAGTCCAAAACATGTTACTGCAAATACCTCATTATCAGGCCGGCCACCAGATAAGGGTGCGCAAAGCTTTGCCTTTCCTAGGCATGATGGCATCGTGCATTTACCAGGTACCTTACGCGCGCCTGCGCATGCTACCCTTGCAGGAGTGGTTTGCGAAACAATGGTCTCAGGCAAGTGGTCAGTGGGACGATCTAGTGGTGTTTCGCCAACACTAGTACAGAATCTTCGCTGGTGGACAAGAGAAAATCTGCTGATGGGGAAACCCTTACACGATCCGGAAGTTCAAGCGATTGTCACGACAGACGCCTCACTCGCTGTTTGGGGGGGCTCACTACCTTCACCACACAGCTCAGGGTCTGTGGTGTCAGCAGCTGCTCAGAACCACATCAATCTGCTGGAACTACTGGCAGTATTCAAAGCCCTTCAGGCATTCGAGTTTCACCTAGCAAACTAATCTGTGCAAATCCTGACAGACAGCACTACAGCGATTTTCTATATCAAAAACGGGGGGGGGGCACACATTCTCCAAATCTGACCAGGCGTGCACAACAAATTTGGAAATGGGCACTCAAACGGAAGATATTCCTATCGTCACAGCACATTCCAGGGGAACTCCACTCTCTGGCAGACTCATTGAGCAGAGATCCCCTACCAGAAGAGCATGAGTGACAACTACATGCAGGGGTCGTAGAACACATCTTCTCTCAATGGGGTTTGTCCACAATAGACTTGTTCGCTACAAGCGAAAACAGTCAATGGCCAGACTTCGCGTCCAGGTTCCCCCAGCCAGGCTCCAAGGGGAACGCCCTATGGATGAACTGGTCAGGGAAATTTGCTTATGCTTTTCCCCCCAACAACTCTCATGAGGAAGGTGGTGAACAAGATACACAAGGAACAGGTGACGCTCATCCTAGTTGCTCCTATGTGGGCAAGACAGCCCTGGTATCCACATCTGCGCAAACTGGCGATGTGTGATCCCATCAAGTTCCCATTCCGACCAATCTGCTCACTCAGTACGGAGGGCTAACAGTGCACCCTCAACTTCACTCAATGAACTTGGCAGCATGGCTCTTGAAGTCATAGAGTTCAGACATCTTAATATACCACAGAAGTGTATGGATATCTTGAAGGGAGCAAGAAAGCCTAACTCTAGGCACTGTTATTTTCGACAAGTGGAGGAGATTTGTAATGTGGTGCCAGTCTGAACAAATTAACCCCATAGAATGTTCTGCATCTCACATTCTAACCTATATGGTCCACTTGCTAGATTCAGGGTTAGTATACAACTCTTTAAAGGTCCACATGGCAACCTTGTCAGCCTACACCACCTCCTACAATAGGGTCTCATGGTGGAAGGTGCTTGTCATCAAAGCGTACCTTTCTCTGACATGTCTATGCTGTAGCCAAAGATGGATGTCGTAGCAGCTATATAGCTAATTTACTGTGGGAGTGTCTCTGTCTTCACATCTGGTGTATCAATGATTTTAGTCAGCGCACTAAAACTAAACATACATTATACCATTAGCCTCCTATGACTATCTCGATCTTGATTTAAACAAATCTGAGTTTCCATCCTATTATTAGGATTTACCTCTGGGGTCTCTATAGATGAAAATCCGTATTCAGATACGTCTACCACATTGGTCGATGTAGATATCATCTATCATCCGGGGTCCCAAGAATGTCTTCTCCTGTGTAGCTGATAATAAAGAATAATGTGGAATTAATTCTACTGCTAATGCGGTAGCTCGGCTTGTTGGGTGTCCTGACCCACGTTTAAGCTATCATGCTGCAACATTTGGTGCTGTGGGCTTAGAAAATTCAAGATAGCGGAAAACCCACATGTGCGCTGAAATCCAGGAAAGCTGCGCAGTTTGTGCGCACACTAAAATGGTTGTCTCACTTGCCACCCACCAGTGCGAGAATGAAAGGCTGGGTTGCCATGAGGGAAATGGGTTGCCAAAGGAAAAACAGTAGCGCCGGTTAGCTTCAAAGCGCTTTAAAACCACCATTGGACTACCCGCACAGTAGTCTGAAACCATTGGGAGTGGCAATGCTGATTGCCAAAAGCAAACCCATAACTGTTGGGAATTCATTTTCTTAAATCCCAAAAATGGGTGCAGTACCAGTACTCACCACTATCCAAAAGCCGGCAGTTTAAAACCACCCTGTGTTTCTCTGAAGGCAGGCTCAAACTGTCTATTTTAAACATTGCAACACATCTAAAAACTCACTGGACACCAGCAGACATTTGGTAGAATGGAGTGTTGTGTGCCTACAAAATCTGGGAAATGAAGAGCCCAAAACAATGCTTATAACAAAACTACTATGGAGTCAGCAGTTTAAGTTGCACTGGATTTAAAGACACTAAAATCGAAAATGTTTAGATTAAATGAGTGAGCTATGTTTGGTGTCACATGCCTTTGTAACTGTTTAAATGTCATAGTTTTAAACTTAGAATCAGCCTTCTAGCTGCATATGTAAAAATGTTTAGTTTTATTTGAATGCAGAAACTGGGGAACAAAAAGTGACATTTTATCTGAAACCCGGCTTAAGGAACTGAATTCTGCCTGGCAACTACCCCCATCAGGAGGGAAACTTGAGTCACCACTGTGTTCCCAGGCCAACCTTCCTTTTGCTGCCCACACTAAGGATATGTCATCTATCTGATAATTGAATTATCTGTGCTCTGCAGGAGAGTGAACAAAGCCCTCTTCACTCAGGCAAAGGTTTTTATTACCGCAGTCGTAAAATGTAGCTTCCTCTTGGCAGGAGCTGGGAGGAGCACTGCCTGTGAGAGCAAGCTGGCTTGGCAGAACTGGAAGAACCAGAAATTCAACCTTTTGCTGAGGGTAAACCACACCCCTTTGGAGCCAGAACATAACTTTAAAAAGATGAATAACTCATAGAGCGGACATGTGAAAATTTTATAAATGACACCATAATTCTTGTGATTTTTCTGCCCACATTTTAAGAGGTTTTTAGAACCGGTGGCATGTTCAAGGGGGTGTCAGCGGAAAAGTGGATATTACTCTAAATGTATGCATGTTAAAAATCTGAAACTTCATCAGTTAATGGCCCTACTCCCTGCACACATGTATGTAAAGTTGGGTCAATGTCAGAAATTGCAAAATCAGTTAAAAAGTGAAATATGTGCCATTTCTGAATGCAAGCTCCCAGGAAGAGCAGAGTTTGAACAGGGTATACCTCCTGTAATGCATGATGGGTGCATATGATTTTAAAACAATATGTACCTCTGCCAATATGTATTTGTTTCAAATCTAGATTTGTGTGTAAATTGACAGGAGGGGTGGACTTTCTGCAGGCTGTAAAATGACATCACTCTGACTCACAGTTCATTCCCCAATCAAATGATAAATGGAAGTTTGACCAATTAGAAGCTGAGAGAGAGGTAGGGTCAGTGATGCTAGAACACACCCACATTCTAAACACATAAAAGCAGACAGACAGGACAGATAGGGACTTTCCAAATCCATCTGCAGCGGGACGCTCTGCCGGAAAAATCCATACTTACCTCCATCAACCTCCAGAAAGCCAAACTAGAGACTTCAATCTATCCAGAACTAAGAGACCAGACCAGAGAGAAAGCAGTGCTGTACTAAGAGACCAGACCAGAGAGAAAGCAGTGCTGTACTAAGAGACCAGACCAGAGAGACCCAGACCAGCAGAGAGAGTGACCAGAGCCCAGTCTAAAACCCTGACCAGATCCGTGATGAGGCCCATTTAATTCAAGAATATAGTGTGAGTACCCAGCAGAACTGTGTAGAACCAATCTCTTATTTTAAAATTCATCTAATTCAATCTATTTAACCTAAGTAGAACTGCCTCCTAGCTGTCACCTGTCATTTCTAGTTGCAAGCTTCACTTGTCATTTTGAGCTTTTGAAATTTGCAAACCCAAAAACGACCTTTATTAAATCGCTCATATCTCCGCGACCGTTTGGGCTAGAGACTTGCAGTAACTTTCCTCTGATAGCTTAGAATCGTAGCTTTGAATCGCACCAAGAACCGCTTTCCTACCCCTTATAGTTTTACCGCAATCGCGGAACACGCATCCGCGAATTTTACCGCGATTTGCAATTTCTTCACATGTAAAAACTGCTGCTGCTTGCCTTCCATTTGCCAGAAATTCGTTTAACCTGCTAACTATCCCTGCATCATTGCTAGTGTGAGCCTGGACTAATATTAACTAGATACCACTTACCCTGAACCTCTGAAAGGGAATTAAAAAGCATTTCCAGCATATTTCTCATCCATTGCTAGCACATATCAAAGCATTTGGGCCTGTGTTTTCAAAACTCCTATCTGTGTTTTAAACTTCTGTTGTCTAAGCTTGGGGGGGATTGAACTGAATCACATTTGATTGCATTTCTGAGAACTGTGTGCTTCCTTCCATTTCCTTGCATTGCATCAAGGGGGGGAGGGGATTGCCAGAGAAAAGTGATTACATTGTTTGGTTGAAATCATATTGAGTATTTTCTGTACTGCATTCATTGAATATTGCATCCACCTGAGCTTACATAAAGCATTCTGTACCACCTTATACTTTTGTTCCGATTCACCAGTGTGCCACTTTATTCCTTTCATGTCAACTCCTTATTGATTATAGAGAAGCGTGTTAGTGCCAGATTCTCCGTTGTTGATCTTTATCATATCAGATTAAGTGTGCTATTCAATTATTAATTTATTATAAAGTGTCATATATATATCTATTGTTTAAATTATCAAATAAACCTTTTAAACTTGCAAAACAGAACTACTTCTTGGCTCAGTAGGGTCAGGGGGATTCCAAGAGAGGGGTGTTATATAGGGGTAGTCATCCAGAACGCATGAACTGGACCTAAAGATATATCAATAAGGGTTTTCATTCAGTATTCCAGACTAGGCGTTGACTTAGCTGTAGTGTTGAATTGAATCCTCTTACAGGCTCCTAGCAATGCATCCATGTTACTCGCGTATTAAACGTTTGTTTCTTAGTGTACCATACGAGCGAGAATACCCTAAACATCTTATTAAAAAAGCTGCAAAAGAAGCATATAATAACAACCGAGAGGCACCATTGGAAAATAAATTAAAGAAGTGCCCTGATGAAAGGATAGTAGCAGTTAATACACTTACTAATCTAAGTCAGACAATTAATAACATCGTTAAAAAACAATGAAAAATGTTTGAAAAATCAGCTACAAAGCTCCCATGCCCCCTTTTTGCCTACAAAAAATCTACAACTATAGGCAATAAAGTTAGCGGCAGTAAATTGAAAAGTTCCAAATCAACTACAAAAAGCCTAACTCAAACATGGGGCCTAGAGGAAATCACAGGCCACTACCCTTGTTGTTAAGATTTAGAGTTAGATGAAACTGTGAAAACACCTTGACTCTCCCAGTCTCCCTCCAACACCACACAACAAAAAGGAAACTTCCTACCTGGTCTTCAATTAGTGGAATGAGGCTATCAGGAGTTCACCTGTTACACCTTCCCTCCGCCTCTAACTCGGCAAAGGAAGGATGTGGCAGGGAAACCCTTAGTGAAGGGAAAAAACCCTGTGTCGCTTGAGAGCGTTGAGTGGATCGGGATTCAAGCCTTCTGCTGCCGCTTCGCGATGGAAATGTTAGTCGTGCAGCTATTTCCGAAGTTTCTCCAATAGTTCGCCGATTGCTAAGCCGACTCTCGGAGGAGGGTTTGTAGAGAGGTTTGGAACCGGCGGGAACTTTGGAAGAGGAAGAAAACAAGGTCAGTGCTCTATTTTATGTAGAAAAGACAGGTTGTATGAGTGTGTAAGAGTTTTGACTCAACCTACCCCGTCTGAGTATGCAGGTGGATGTGAAAGGTGATTCCCGGAATGAATGATGGGAGATGTAGTTTGGAGATTCCTATTCAATATACATGAAGGGAAAGTAAAGAAAGGTAAGTATAGCACGGGGCTTCTTGATTGAAGAAATATGAATCGAATGGAGAACCTACGGGCAGTGAGCGGTTCAGAAGGCGACTTCACCGGTAATGAGTCTTTGAATGTTATGAAGTGACAGCGTTTGATAATAGTCAGCCTGTGAAAGAGGAAAGATGAAAAGACAAGCAGGTTTCAATAAAGGGAGGAGGTGGAAGGTTGGAACCAATTTGGAAGTGAAATTCCAGTATTTCTCCGAAGCGAAGACTTACGGAGCGTGACCACTAAGAACAGTAGCAACGCGCTGAGTCTTCCATTCCGGTGGTTTAAGTACCGTGATCGACTCACAAGGCGGAGTTTCCTCAATGGCTGGAATGGGTTCTAGACCGTCCACTCTATTACGCGACGCCATCTTGGGGGTGACGGTGTGAATGGATGGCATGAAGCGCCATCGGCGTAGAAAGGACCACCGTTGAGAACGGTTCGTAACACTTGTGGACACTGTACCATATGTAAGCTAACATCTAAATCCAAACAGATTGACATTGGTTTAGACAAACCATGGACACAGAAGAATTTTACAAATTGCAATACAGATCATGTAATTTATATGATAACGTGTCCCTGCCAACTGAAATATATAGGGAAAACCATTTGGCAGATTAAGACACGCATTATTGAACACAGAAGCTGTATTAAAAAAAAGACAGCACTTGCCCCAATGGTTAAACACTTTATTGAAAAGAGACACGGATGTGAGGAATTCCAATGGACAGTGTTAATGGCCATTAAAGGGAATGATAGCAGCCTCAAGAAGAACATTCTTTTGGAAAAAGAGCAAAAACTTATTTTCCAAACACGAAGCGATAAGGAAGGTCTGAATGAAGCAAATGAGTGGCATAATTTGTAAGCCCATAGAAGCAAGTCCAAAGATCTTGGATAATGCGAACACTGGGGTTAACATATATTGGAATTCCCCCAAGAGGTAAAATCTATCTCTCTGGGTGTTTCTCTGTTCCATAGATCTATCCCCATTTCAGATTAAGCTATCCCTCTAGTTGATAGATGTATTCCAATCGCTATAGATTAGATTTGGGGCACTGACACTACAAAGAGGATACACTAAAGTTAGGCTCATTTATTTTCTCTGTTACATCTCATTGAGAAGTTGATAGCCATCTATGATTATATTTATGTAAAAAACACTTTTAAATCTATCGTAGTCTATATCTAGAAAGATAGACTTAGCAATTGAAGATATGCATAGTTACGGCACTTTTTCACTAAAAACAAAGAAAGGACTAAATAAGAGGCATATAACCTCCTAAAATGGCAGATAACACTGCTCGCTACTAAAAACAAAAAAAAAGAGACTAATGAAGACATTTAACTTCCAAAGATGGCGAGAACGCTGTTTGCTGTATCGCAGAATAGGACAAGCAGATATTTACTTTTGCCGCAGATACACTAGCTGTCTAGACATCAGATATACGGATGGTTTATTAATCACCAGCGTGAGAAAGGTAAGGTACACTAAGAAACAAACGTTTAATAGGCGAGTAATGCGGATGCATTGCTTGGTGCCGAGCTACCGCATTAGCAGTGGAATTAAATCCACATTATTCTTTATTATCAGCTACATGGGAGAAGACATTCTTGGGACCCCTGATGATATCTACATCGATCAATGAGATAGACGTATCTGAAAATGGATTTTCACTTAGAGACCCCAGTGGTAAATCCTAATAATAGGATGGAAAGTCAGATTTCTTTAAATCAAGATCGAGATAGTCATGAATGGCTAATAGTATAATGTATGTTTAGTTTCAGTGCGCTGACTAAAATCATTGGTACACCAGATGCGGAGACGGAGACACACCCCACAGTAAATTAGCTGTATAGCTGCTACGACATCCATCTTTGGCTACATCATAGATACACCAGAGAAAGGTACGCTTTAAACTCGAGGTTCCGACTAGAAGTCAATGGAGGGTGGCTATTCTTGGATAACAAAAGGTTGAGCCCCTCTTTTTTACTTTAATTTCAGGTCGTCATTATTGCATTACAGCGATTTCGAACAAAGATGACTATTCCTACTTAATCTAGGATTTCATCAACTAAGGTCTCACTCCACACTCAAGTATGGAATTAATTTAGATACTTGAGTTTTGATATATTAAAAAAATATCTGAAGGAACTGAGCAATCATAGCTTTCTCTTCTTCTTTTTGTGTTTCTCTAAACAGTTACACCACATAGAGTGAATTGAAGACATTTTTCTCTAGATAAAATGTCAAAAATTGAAGTTGAGAATTGTATGTTTTATGGTTACTAATACTAATGTGGCAGACCTCCTGATAAATTTTCTGAGACTTACGAAAAAGAACTGAAACATGTTGAGCTTTATATTCTAGTATAATGTTCTACTAGAGATAAACAGTGGACCCAATTATCGGACTCGACAATGGAAAGACTGCATATCATTCACAAGTTGTCGTGAAACAATTGTGTTTATAGATCTAACACTGTCCTCCTTTTTTGAGATTTTGTCACTATTAGTCTTGTGTTTTATTGTGTTTTACATTTGATCTATTGTACCAACAACAAACTTGTTGTTGTTTTTTTAGAGCCAAGATTTCGAAGGGAATTGTGTCCTCCGACGTATTCCTTATCTTGATAGATCATCTCCAGCTTGCTGGCCTCTGAAACATTTTTTCAGTAGAGGGCGCTGCGCGTCGATGTCCCTCGAGCCGATGTCCCTCGACAGCCTCCGTATCGGCGCCGACGTCATCATGCGTATAAATAGACTCGCGCAGCATCCGTTGCTCAGTTCCGTTTTTCCGCACTTCATGGGCCTCGGAATCGCATCGCTTAGTTCGTTAGTCAGAAAGAATATATTCTTCATTATTCCTCGAGAATACCAACTCTTACTCGATGGCTTCCTCATCCGAACCGACGACTCCACGGTCCGGCTTCAAAAAATATCGAGACTGTGGAAAGAAAATGTCGTTGACAGATCCTCACAGGATCTGTTTGTGGTGCCTTGGATCGAAGCACCAATGTTCGGAGTGCGAGGACTGCATATCCATGATGGCGAAAGCCTTGAAGGAGCGTAAGGGGAAGCTTGAGAGAGGTAAGACAGTTAAAACTCCTTTGAAAGTTTCCTTGGCAGAGTCGAGACATTCGTCTCCTCGCTGACACAGGAAACATTCTCGGTCTAGGTCTCGAAGCAGTTCCCACCACTCTTCGAGATCCAATCATTCAAGTAAGAGACGTCGAAGATCCCCTTCCTCGTCTTCTTCTTCTGTTTCTCCAGAAAGAGTTACCTGCCCCACAAAACATAGCTCTCAGGCTGAGTGGGAGGAATTCCGTAAAAGGATGCTTAGCGTCTTCGAGAAAGCGGCCTCGACCCCCTCGAAGACATCTGAGGGTGATACCCTGGGTGAAAGACCCGAAATATCTAAACGCCGCGAGTCGTTGCACCCGGCGAAAGAAACTACTCGAGAGCGTCACGAACCTTCGAGCAGGCACTGTGCCATCGACGCCATCATCGAAGGTCCCTTCAACGCATAAATCTGCGTCATCGACGCCATTGTCGTAGGGCTCATCGACGCATAGGTCGATCGAATCGACGACGTCTTCGACGCCGACGTCGACGCCGACGCCGAAAAAGAGCAAACCCACGGCCGTCACTACCTCACAGCCAGTGGTCATAACCAGAGCCTCTAACATGACATCGAGGTCATCGACAACCTCGAGTAGGATCTCGATCCTCTCGAGTTCTTCGAGGCCACTTCCAATCTTCTCGACGCCTTTTTCAGTGTTTTTGAAGCCTTTAACGTCTGCGTCGACGACGTCGACGTTTTCCCAACCTATTATGACAAATTTAGCCTCTTCTGCTCTGGAAATGGCATTTAAGCCATTTCCAAGGTCTGATCATATCAGACCTTTGTCTTCAATTTATGAGGAAGGGGAGGATTTGGATCAAGAAAGACCCTTTGGGTTGCAGAGATCTGCAACACCAGAACCAGAGGAATTTACCTCTGAGGAAAATAGGTTGAGGGACCTTCGAGAATCCTTACATGAGGCAAGTGGGTTAGATACTTCCCCAGAAATAGATTTTGCCAAACCAGACCCAGGGGAACATGCTGAGACCCCTTTCAGAATTTTAATGGCAAGAATTATAGAATTCATGGGTTGGTCTACACCTTCACTTGCATTCCAACAGGATGACCTTACAGACATTTCAGTTAAAGGCCCACAGGAGGATCCTGTGGTTCCGTTTCACGCTGCATTACAAAGAAAAATATTGGCTAACTGGGAAACCCCTGAGGTTATCCCGGCGGTTAACAAAAAGTTATCGGCCAAATATAGGGTATCTACTACTGACCCGGAATTTTTGTCTAAACATCCAACTCCAGAGAGTCTGGTTGTTCAAGCAGCAACTGCATCAGGCAGTATATCGGCATACCCTACTGTTCCACAGGACAGGGATGACAAAAGATACGACTCTATGGCTAAGAAAGTTTTTTCTGCAAGTAGCATGGCGTTGAAATCTATTAACGCTACTTGCACGCTCACAAGGTTCAGCCATACACTTTGGGAGTGTGCTTCATCAGTCGCTGACTGCCTCCCAGAGGGAGAAGAAAGGGAAGCGTTTCTAAACATCATTAAGGATGGTAAAGACGCAATGTGCGAATCCCTTCAAACTGGCATTGATTCTGCTGACAGCATCAGTAGGGCCATGGCGGCAAGTACTACAACCCCCAGATTTGCGTGGTTGCGAAAGTCTGGGTTTGCTCCAGATGTACAAGCCAGACTTTTAAATATGCCCTTTGACGGCTCTTCTTTGTTTGGTAAGAAGGCGGATGACAGCCTAGAAAAGTTACAGACTTCCAAAGCAGCAGCAAAATCCCTGGGTGCTGCAATCCGTCAAACGCCATATCGCCCCTCAGGAACCTCATGGAGAGGTAAGTCCTTTCGCTTTTATTCCGCATTCGGAAAAGGCAGAGGACAGTCGGTTCAAAAAGGTCAAAAAAGATTCACCCGAGGTGGACGGGGTAAAAATACAAAAGCCGCAACAGCAGCAGCAGGTACCTCTTTACCCTCGGCACCTGCATCAGCCGCCTCTAAATCACTCTGAGGACTCTCCTCACAAGACACCAGTAGGGGGCAGGCTAACTCAACATCTGACGGAATGGCAAGCTATTACGTCAGATGCTTGGGCATTGGAGACAGTTGCCCAAGGTTACTGCCTGCCTTTTCTACGCATTCCTCAGAGTCATCCACTGGGGAACAGCTCTCGGAAAGTTCCAGATCGGCTCCTCTTGCAGGAAACAAGGGCTGGTACTCCCTCTACTTCCTAATACCGAAGAAGGACGGAGGACTGAGACCAATTTTGGACTTACGAGAATTGAACAAGTTCCTCAGGAAGGACAAGTTCAAGATGGTAACTCTTTCTCATATCCTTCAGTCCCTCCAGCTCCAGGACTGGCTGGTATCTCTGGACCTTCAGGATGCTTATTTCCATGTGCCAATCCATCTCAAACACAGGAAATACCTGAGGTTCGCAATTGGCGGCTCTCATTATCAATTTTGAGCCTCCGCCGCAAGGGTCTTCATCAAGCTAATGTCGGTAGTGGCTGCAAGTCTAAGGAGGGAAGGGATTCACGTCTACCCCTACCTGGACGATTGGCTGATCAGAGCTGTATCTCCGGAACAAGCTCAGATCCAGCTAGATTATGTCTGCCACTTCCTTCACAAACGGGGCTTCTCCCTCAATTTAAAGAAGTCACAGATGATACCATCACAGAGACTCCCAATTCATTGGAACGGTCCTGGACACTTCCCTGGGAAAAGCCTCGCCACCAGAGGTGAGGGCTCAAGATATTCTGCAGATGGTCACCAAGTTTCAAAATGCCCAACGTCTCCCAGCCTTCGACTTTTTGAGGTTGCTAGGCCTCATGGCATCCTGCATCTTTCTTGTGCCAGAGGCTCGCCTGACAATGAGATCTCTTCAGTGGGCACTAAGAACTCAGTGGTCGCAATTCTCAGGGAGAATGACGGATCTCCTTCAGGTTCCGGACAAGGTGGCTCGAGACCTTCAGTGGTGGGCCTGCCAGGAGAACATCTTGAAAGGAGAACTGTTTTGGCAACCATGGCCAGAGATAACAATAGTCACAGATGCCTCACTCATGGGGTGGGAAGCCCATACCAACGACTTGACCATTAGCGGTCGTTGGTCTTCATCGGAGTCCAGACTACATATCAACCTGTTAGAGCTGAGAGCAATCAGACTAGCGCTGAAGGCTTTTCTGCCATCTGTACAAGGGAAAAATGTCCTGATAATGACGGACAACACAGTGGCCATGCACTACCTCAACAAAAGAGGAGGCGTAGGATCACTGCCTCTGTGCAGAGAGGCGATGCAGCTCTGGTTTTGGGCAATCCAAGAAGGAATCTCTCTATCGGCAGTTCACTTAGCCGGAGAGAAAAACTTGACAGCGGACGCTCTGAGCAGGCAGAGTACAGTCTCCCACGAGTGGGAACTAGCTCAGGAAGTCCTTCAGCAGATCTTCACCCTTTGGGGAACCCCTCATGTAGATCTATTCGCCACCAGCATCAACAGGAAGTGCAATCAGTTTTGTTCAAGGGAATTTCCCCCGAGAGGAGCTCTAGGGGACGCCTTCGTAGTGGACTGGGAGTTTCCACTTCTGTACTCGTTTCCTCCAGTCCCTTTCATTCCTCAAATGATCAGGAGGTTGAGAAGGTTCCGGAAATCCATGATCCTAATTGCCCCGGACTGGGCCAGGAGAACGTGGTACCCGGACCTTCTGGACATGTCCATCTGCCCTCCAATTTGTCTTCCACTCAAGGAGAATCTTCTCTCGCAGAAGGGATGTCAGGTTCTCCATCCAGACATCAGAACACTCAACCTTCACGCTTGGTATCTGAAAGGTTGAGATACAAGGATTGGGACCTCCCAGATGACGTCATGGAGGTGTTGCTTTCGGCAAGAAGGCCAGCAACAAAGACTTTATACCGCTGCCGTTGGAACACATTTTGCAGCTGGTGTAGAGAAAAGAATATCGACCCCTTTTCATGTGGAACACCAACAGTGTTATCTTTTCTACTCTATTTGGCAAATTCGGGCCTTCAAGTTGGCACTATCAAGGGCTATCTTGCAGCGCTATTGATCTTCAAGCGCACTCCAGAGGAACCATCGTATTTCAAGTTACCCTTAGTAATACAACTTCTGAAGGGATTAACCAATGTCTATCCTCCAAGACCATTCCAAGTTCCCTTATGGGACTTAAATTCAGTCTCACATTTCCTGATGGGTACTCCTTTTGAACCACACCACTCTTGTTCACTAAGGTTTCTCACCCTTAAAACTGTCTTATTAGTGGAATTGACATCTGCTAGGAGGGTGAGCGAATTACTGGCTCTATCTTGTTAACCCCCTCATACAATTTTTCATAAAGACAAAGTTGTCCTACAAGTGAAGCCTAATTTTCTCCCAAAGGTGGTTTCTGAATTCCACATCACTCAGAAGATTACCTTGCCTTCATTTTATCCCCCTCCCCATCCGGGGAAAGAGGAAGAAAGGCTGCATAGGCTGGACCCAAGGCGGGCTTTGAGCTTTTACATTAGCAGACTTGCAAGGATTAGGCAAGCAGACCAACTGTTCGTAGGTTACTCAGGGCACAAATTGGGATTACCGATAACAAAACAGACCATTTCCAGATGGATTATTTTAGCCATTCTGAAATGTTACAAACTGGCAGGGAAAGAGCCTCCTCAAAATCTTAGGGCTCATTAAACCAGGGGTATCGCAGCCTCTTCGGCCCTCCAAAGAGGGGTACCAATTCGAGACATATGTGCGGCTGCCACATGGTCGTCCACACATACCTTCAAAAGATTTTACAACCTGGATTCCTCCTCTAGCCAAGAGACTAGATTTGGAAAAGCTGTGTTGCACTCTGTTCACTCCTGAAGGGAAACATGGCAATTTTACTCCCACTTCCAGTTACACACCACTGCTATGGGAGTCTAAGATAAGGAATACGTCGGAGGACACAATCCCTTCGAAGAACAAGTTACTTCTTACCTGGTAACGTTCTTTCGATGGGATGTTCCTCCGACGTATTCCTTATCCCCCCTCCCATCCATCCCCTCAGTAAAACTTCCCTTGTGGTTACAGCTTACGCTCCTTCTGGGTCACTAACCAATCATGTAGAACAACTGTTAACGTCAAAACGGAACTGAGCAACGGATGCTGCGCGAGTCTATTTATACACATGATGACGTCGGCGTCGATACGGAGGCTGTTGAGGGACATAGGCTCGAGGGACATCGACGCGCAGCGCCCTCTACTGAAAAATGTTTTCCGAGGCCAACAAGCTGGAGATGATCTATCAAGATAAGGAATACGTCAGAGGAACATCCCATCGAAAGAACGTTACCAGGTAAGAAGTAACTTGTTCTTTTTGATTAAATTCATATTTTTTTAACTGATTATCTATAGACTAATTGTATCCTTTGGTCTAACTGTTGCTAGAGTTGCTAACTACCTTCTGTAATATTTAAAGCTTTATCCTTCCAAAACAAGGTAGAGCTCCCACTCCTTGTGGTCTATTTTGGGTTTCCCCTATTTGATACGGGAAGTCTAGTCTTAAACACCTAACTTACAAGACTGCCTTCTTAGTGGCTATCACTTCCATAAGAAAGAGTTGGTGAAATACAAGCATTGTCACTGCAGGATCCTTTCTTTGTTATACACAAGGACAAGTTTGTTTTACGTACTCACCCTATATTCTTCCCTAAGGTCATCTCTAAATTTCACGTAAACCAGTCTATTAAGCTACTGGCTTTCTTTCAGGAGCCCACCAGCTCAGCCAAGGTAGAACTTCACACACTAGATGTGAGGAGGGCGGTCCTTTACTATGTAGACAAGACCAGACCGCTAAGAAAAATAGATCAACTGTTTATCTCCATAGAACCAGGTAGAGAAAGAGAATACCATCTCCTGGTGGATAGTCAGATGTATACAATTGTGCTATTCCCTATCAAACAAGACACTGCCTTTTTACGCCCAGAGCTCACTCCACAAGGGGCACAAGAGCCACTCTGGCTTTCATTGCAAATGTCCCTCTAGACAGCATTTGCAAAGCAGCTACATGGAGCTCAGTACATACTTTCACTCAGCATTACTGCATTGACACTCATTCCCAGACAGATACACAGGTGGGACAAGCAGTTCTAAGACATCTGTTCATCCATGAACCTTCTCACATCCTACTACCTTCTTCCAACACTGCACGCTAATCTATGCACAGCATGTGATGTAAGCAGATTCCACAAGCCTCAGAAGGGATACATTACTCACCGTAATTGTATTTCTGATGCTTGTATCTGCTTAGATTCACATGCGGCCACCCTTACTCCCCTCGGAGAGAAGGCACATAGATGCTTATTAGCTTCTCTGATACGTATTTGCTTGGATACAACTATACTCATGCTACACTTCATGCTTCCTCATGTCAGAAAAATAACAATCTGAGGGTCCTCGATGCGTGAAGGACTATGGGTACAGTGGCAGATATCTAAGCAGATACACGCATCAGAAATATGATTACGGTGAGTAATGTATCCCATATATTTAGAGGAAATGCGCTCCTGTGTCAAGATGGCAAAACTCAAAAACGAGGCAGGGGTCGCGCAAGAGGTTGAGGACGCAATATCACTGTCAATATCGTCCGTGAAGCTTGGCCTCCTTGAAGTTGTGTCTTCGCTGAGCTTCCCATCAAAGTCAATTAAGTTCCTGCAGTCCCTCCTCCCGTAGGACCCCACGTCTGTCCCATCCGATTGTGTAGCATTCCTGCCATATGCTGCACTGCAGTCTTGATCCATTCGCCTATGTACTCCCACCTTGTCATCTATCGTGCCCATTCCCCACTTTATTCTTATGTTTCTCACTGCGCGTTCCTTCTCCTCCTTGCGTTTGCGCAGGGACATCAATTGGGGGTTGCCAGAGGTCGCAAGAGCGACCTCTGCCTTTTCCCCAGCGACCGCTGGTATAATTCTGCGATCTCTGGCCTGGCCTGGAGGCTGGAGCTTGCAATGTTTTATAAATAGTTTGCTACACACTATTTATAAAAAAAACGGCAGGTTCCTGACGCCACCGACCCCAGGCCTGGCCAGAGGAAGCAGAGAGCCACACAGCGGTCCTGGACGAGGTTTGACAAAACATCAAGGTTTTTTACTTAAAACAAGTCAAGTAACATTACCTTGCCTGCCGCCAGCGGACCGGGATGGATGTATGCATTAATATGCACATGGTGACAGCAGACACATTCATCAAAGAAATGTGAACACTTAGTTGCTAAGTGTTCACTTTTCTTTGATGAATGCATCAGCACCAAGAAAAGCATGAGGCAGTGCGTGCCCATTAGGCCTTGACATCCGCCCGCTCGGCGCCGGCCAGAACACAACAGCGGCTCAGTCCTGCCCCTGCTCGGGTCACGTGCACTCTCTCATTAAGAACAAGTGGGATGGAGGGTTGGGTCACGGCTGGGTCAACTCGTGTGAGATGCCTGCAGTGAAAGAGATAGCTGAAGCAGCGAGCCGGAGGCCTGGGCTTTGAATTAGCTGACAGAAAGAGGCCAGGCTCTCGGATTACGTTCCTAGGAGGTCCTGTTGCGCTGGAGCAGGTACTTTATTGTACTAACATTTTCGGTAGGAGTGAAGGGAATGTTTCCAATTCTTTGAGGAAGCGAGTTTGTAGTTATTCCTCAACACAAGACAGTGGTTTAATATGGTGCGGTTTGGAGAATCTTACCAACAAACTCACAAGCTCATTAACTAATTTAAAAAAACACAGCTCATTGTAATTCTGCTAAATGCTATGTGTTCATTATTTGAAAGTATAAGGTGTTTTATTGTCAAATCACAGAAGTAGGACAAAGGGCGGGGGGAGCGTTCTCGCTTCTCGGCACTTCGAATTATAGTTTATGGTTAAACATCCCGTTGATGGGGAAATGCTTTTTGCAACTGCAACGCATAGAGGCTGTGTGCGTGTTATCTTCTGGAAAACAAAACATTTCTTCTTGGTGCTTCTTTTGTCAGTGCAGGGATACTATAACGACCCACAAAAGGCAGGCTTCCTTAGAAAGAAAAATGGGTGAAGCTGAGTCACGAAAACACGTGTGAAACGATATTTCAACAGAAACAAAATGTTATTGCAGTCACGAAATGTCCCGTCCCATGGTGTGTGTGCACTTCTGGAGAAAAATCACAAAACTGTCCTTCTTAGCATCCAATAACAATCTGGTGTACATGTGCAAAGAAAATGTGTCATTTATTACACAGGGGGTTCTGTTTCTCTTTCTAAGCGTTCCCAAGTTCGGCATGCAATGAAACCATGGCACCCAGGATTTCCCCAGGATCACATAATTTGTCCAAAGGCAGAGCAGGGGGTTAGCACTACACCCTCACCAGTGGTTCCTCACTGCAACAGTAACTTTCTGTCTTGGTGCCGTGCGCTTATCCTGTTAAAGCTCCTTCGGCTTTGGCTCGAGGAGGGGGCGTTCAATATTAAGTTTTGACTCTTACACACTGATAGGTTTCACTAACAGTTCCAGGGTTCAGCACGAGTTCTCCCTTTCGCAGCAATTTATTTTTGCTGTTGTGTACTCGCAAAAAGGCACTGCAGGGTTTAGAGCAAGCAATGGTTTACTGTTCCTGCAGACATTTCAGCATACATTTGGTCTTCTCCCTCCATCATTGTCCCCATCCTCGGGTTCTCTGACCCTGTAACCACTTTAGCGGTCCTACATCTGTTCCCCCTTGGGTTTGCCATTTGGCAGCAGCCCCCTCTCTCTCAGAGATTCTTGCACTGCACCACCATTCTCCCTTTTTGGTCGAGTTTGCCACTGTTCTCCTTGGGCTTTGGATTTTCTTTAGCCATCACTGCTTACAGCTTGAGCGCTTCTGCGCAGCGTCTTTTGGCATTTTTAGCTTGGGCTTTTCCGTAGCACTAAGCGGCACCTACAAGCCGAAATGGTTGAATTAGAGTACAGATTAGGAGAAATGGCATATGAGGAGGGACACAATGCATGTAGGTGTTTGGCTGTTTGCCCACCCATTCATTGCCCATAGCCATGCTAATATCTATAACCATTCCAACGTAGTTACTGCCCCTCCTCACCCAAGACACCTTCTCATGGAAACTCTTTGAGCTCGCCTTAATCAAGCCGTACAATCAAACGTTGTTCTCAAAGTCTTCTGAGGGTTAATGACTTCATTTGAGTTGTAGTCGCACTACTGGTGTAATAGAAATTTCTTAACAAGGTCTTACATTGACAACGGAACCACAGTTCTTCGGTGGAGATGTTAGGTTCTGTGCTTGATGTTGCAACAGACTTCTGCAGCAGGTGCAGCAACTCTGTTAGCTATGTTACTAGCATTTTATTTATTTATTGCATTTGTTGTACGCCCAGACCCGGAGGTACCACGGCGTAGTTACAGACAATGGGAGAATGCAATCTTAGAAAGAACATAGAGGTATACAGGAGTAGCAATCAAAAAATATACAGTAATATGCAGGGCAGTCAGGAATAAATAAATAATATACAAAATATACAAAGCAGTCAGGTATAAGTAGTTACTAGGAGGGGGTAGGTAGGTGCTCTGGTTCAGTTAGAACTTGTTGAAGAGCCAAGTCTTCAGAAGGCTTTTGAATTTGGGGAATGAGGTTTCATTCATAATGTGGGAGGGTAGCGCGTTCCAGTGTCTGGGGGCTAGTGTTTTGAAGCTACTGTCCCCTGCTTTCTCTCTTTTGTATCTGGGGGTTCGAGGAGTGCGCTTTTGTTGGACCTGAGGAGTCTGGTCTGGGGCTTCATCATGACAGTGTTGTTGAGGTATTTGGGCGCTTTGTTGGCCCTACATTTGTGGGTGATGCTCAGGGTTTTAAATAGAATTCTGGCTTGTATGGGGAGCCAGTGGTGGTCTCTTCTGGTGTTGGAGATATGTTCAGATTTTTTGATGCCTAGAGTTGCTCTGAGGGCTTTGTTCTGCATGAGTTGAAGTTTGGCTATATTGGCTTTGGATGTGCCAAGGAATAGGATATTGCAATAGTCTAGCTTAGACAGTATGAGTGCTCTGGCTAGAGTGACACAGTTGTTGGTTGAGAGGAATTTACGGCTGAGGGAGATGAGTTTGGAGGTGTAGGAAGTGGACGAAGCTAATATGTTTATTTGTTTGGACATGGATAGTGTTGCATCTAAGTACACGCCAAGGGTCTTGACTTGTTTGAGAACAGGGATTATGGTTCCATCGATGGTGAATGATTTGAAAGCGGGCTCAAGGGTGTTGATTTTGCTGGAGGAGCCTAGTATGAGGAGCTCGGTTTTGTCGTCGTTGAGACAGAGACTGTTGTTAGCCATCCAGTTTTGGATGAGTGAGTAGATTTGGTTAACCAGGAGGGAGTCTTGTTCGTGATTGCCTGAGAGGGAAATGAGGATTTGGGTATCATCGGCGAAATTAGTATAGATGACACCCATGGCATCCAAGGCTGCAAATAATAGCTTGGTGTAGGCATTATACAAAGTAGGGGATAGGCAGGAGCCTTGCGGCACACCTGCAGGGACAGGCACTGGGTCTGCTGATTCTATGCCGATGGATACTCTGGAAGTCCTGTCAGCCAAGAAAGATTTGATCCAGTTGGTAGCGTTCTGTGCTAGGTTGAAATTGTTTGCTAGAGTGTTACAGAGTTTATCGTGATCAACCAGATCGAAGACCGCTGAGAGGTCCAAGAGCATCAGAAGGCAGAGTTTACTTGCTTCTCTGGTGGCATCCATTTGGATCTTCAGATCAAGGAGGGCTGTCTCTGTGCTATGGTTGGGACGGAATCCTGACTGGCTGTCTCCTAGTAAGTGATG
Organism: Ambystoma mexicanum; assembly: GCF_040938575.1. Lineage (NCBI taxonomy): Eukaryota > Metazoa > Chordata > Amphibia > Caudata > Ambystomatidae > Ambystoma > Ambystoma mexicanum. Next base: position 246,165,555 of record NC_090921.1, on the reverse strand, counting down.
TTGTTCCAAGTGGTTCTGGATTTGGCAGTAGGCTATTTTGTCGATTATTTTTAGGAGAAATGGGACCGTTGTAATGGGTCGGTAATTAGTGGGTATTGTTGGGTCCAGGGAAGGTTTTTTTAGAAGTGGTGTCACCCAAGCTGTTTTGATACTAGTGGGGACTGTGTTTGTGAGAAAAGAGGCGTTGATGAATTCAGTGATGATAGGTGTGAGAGTGGGGGCGCATAGTTTCACTAGATGGGCGGGGAATTGGTCTTCCTTGCAGTTGGAAGCCTTGAGTTTCATTATGGTGTCGAATACCTCTTTGTTAGTCACTGGAGTGAATTGAAATGGGGGGCCAGTAGTGACATTTGATGTGGTCATTGTGACCGCCGGGCCTATACGCACTGATATTAACGATACATATGGTGATCCATTCTTGTATGAAATGTACATCAATTTACAGGGTTATTTTGACCATATTGTTCGTAGTGTACTTAGAAACAATGATATGTGATGCCACTTCATGTGATGTTACACGGGGGCGTGGTCAAATGACATCACTTCCTGTGGTGTCACACCGGGGTCTGGTCACGTGACATCACTTCCTGTGGTGTCACTCTTGGGGGCGTGACATTGGGATGTCCCTTCCGCGACCCTGGCATTTTGGTGAAATGACATCCCTGCGTTTGCGCTCTCTTTCTTGTCGCTCTATTTCCCACATTCTTCGTGCCTTATTACTAAAACTTGCTTTTCCTTCTCGTCTTCCTCCTTTTGTGTCTAACTCTTCGAACTCCCACCTTCTCCTCATCTCTTGCTGTTCCCGCTCGTTCGCTTCTTCTCTTTGCTTGTCTCTTCACACTCTCTTGTGCTATTCCTTTTTTTACCTCTCTTGCCTTTCTACTTTCTCCATCATCTCTCCCTATTCTCGTGTTTCGCTGCTCCCCTTATGACCTGCTACTTCTTTGCACGCCCCTGCTGGTCTCTCACGTTGTCTTTCCATCCAATTTATGGAGTATCTGACCTCCTACCCACTTGTTCGATGCTATGCTCTCTATCCCCTCCTTGGTGCTAGTCTGGCTCCTGCTGTGTGCTCCTTTCCCACCATCTGTCTGTCCGACCCCTTTCTGCCCCTCCTCCTTGGTAGAACTATCGCCCAATCACCATTACCCCCTTCTTGGGCAAACTCCTTGAAAAGCTGACCATCTCTCAGCTAATCCTTCATTCTGACTCTGTTGGCTGTCTCTATGACCATCAGTCTGGCTTTAGATCCGGCAGAAGCAAGGAAACTGCTCTACTGAACACCCGTGAAGATCTGCTTTCCAACCTTGACTCTAGCATTCCCTCTGTCCTCATCCTACTCGATCTCTCCTCTGCCTTCGACACGGTCAACCATACCATCCTGCTCAACCGACTCCATGATAACCTGGGCATCACCGATAAGGCTCTGGCCTGGCTGACCTCTTTCCTCTCTGATCGACCCTCCCAGGTCCAACTTGGCTCCTTCCTATCATCTATCTTCCTCTCCACCTGTGGTGTTCCCCAGGGGTCTAACCTCTCGCAGTGGCTTTTCAACCAATACCTAGCAACACTCGCCCGCTGTATTGCCATTTTCTGCTCAAACTTCCAGTGCTACGCGGATGACACTCAACTCATTTTCAGGCTGCCCTCGGCCACCTCTCTCATCACTGATTGCCTAACTGCCATTCAAGATTGGTGTGCCGCCAACGATCTTTGCAGAATGCCAGCAAGACTGAGAACCTTCTCATCGGCACACCATCACCTTCCTTTCCCCTCACTCTCTGGCCGGCCTCCCTTGGCCCTCCTCCTATCCCCACCTCCAAGGCAAGGCAAGGCCAAAAACCTTGATGTCACCTTTGATTCCACACTCTCCTTCTCCGCCCACATCGCTGATGTATCAAAAAAGTTAAACTTCCTACTACACCGCCTCAGAGGTACTCTTCATTTCCTCTCATTCCCCCAGAAGCTCACTGTCTCCCAAGCTCTGGTTCTCTCTAAATTGGACTATTGCAACAGCCTCTTTCTTAATCTACCTACCTCTACTCTCCGCCCTTTGCAATTTATCCAGAACAGGACTGCGAGACTTGTCCTTGGCCTCAAGCCCTGGGATCGTATCTCTCCAGCTCTGAAATCTCTCCATTGGCTCCCAGAGGATTCAAAGTTTAAATTCAAAACCCTCTGCATTGTCCACAAGGCTTTCTGGGGCCTGGGTCCAACATACCTTCAGCTATCCCTCCGCAAATACCTCCCATCTCGAGCACTCTGCTCCTCTAACTCCCTCAGAGTTGAGGGTTTCTCAAAGAAACGAGCTGGGGGTAGATCTCTGTCTTCAGCTTGGGCCTCCCTCTGGAACAGCCTCCCTGCCACTCTAAAACTTGAGGAGAACCATCTCCGGTTCCGGAAGCACATCAAGACCTTCCTCTTTGCTTCTCCATTCACCCCCCTCTCCCCTGCTGATTCTACTCTCCCTCGGCACCATGCACCTGGCCACCCTCTTTCCTCCGGGCCCAGGTCCCTGCTCCTCTTGCCACCAGCACACACTGCTTCCAGGCCAACCCTTGCACTGGGGTCTGTATCTGTACCCATACAGCCCGCTACGCCTTTTTGTTCTTCCTGTACTTATCAGACCTACCCAGCCTGCTGCCTTAAACCCAGCACTTGCCACTTGCTCTCTGCACTCCTTCCGTTTGTTGACTTTTTATTTATTCATTTTATTATTATTGTTTTTTCCTCCTTGCTCCGCACTCTCCTTTTTGTTCACCCTTCCATGCACTTCTCCCTCTCCCCCTCTATCATGCACTTGCGCGTTCTCAATGTCACTGGGCCTAGAAAGATTGTTGTTTTTGTTTCTCCTCTGTTTCCCTTCCCTTGTCTTGTCACGCTCTGAAACACTTGTGTATGAGTGCGATAGAAATAAAATATCAATATCAATATGGTGTAGGTTGAAATATTGGATTTGTGTACCCCTCCATTGCCTTTAGCGCCTGTATAGCGTATAACACCTGCGCTCCTGCTGCAGCCCCTTCTTTCTCATGCTCAGGAGGAGGTAGGGGTGCAGGGGCCGAGGGCGCTGTACCCAGTGTCTCCTGCTGGCTCAGCATCCATTGACGCCTCGCTACTTCCGACACATCCTCCTGGAACATCTTCCAGAGTTTGAATATCGCCATGCGATTGGTCAACTTCATCCCCTTATAGGTGTCCTGTATGTGTGTCTGTAATGATTGCTGCCCATGTTTGGAGGAACATTCGCATTGTAGCCATGGCTGTGCTTTTTGACCATTCTGTGCTATATTTACAAATCTTGTCCTTATATCGCGGAAGGGCTTACATAGGTGCTGTAGGTGCGTTGCCCCCTCGCGCTTCCCCTGATACATTGCTTTATCCTTACTTGACCTCAAGTTGAGGCTTTCGATACTTCTGCTAGTATACAAGCACATAAAATACTTTCAATTCAGTTTTCTTAATTTCACAAATACCAGTTCTCGTCAATTCTTCCCGAGCCTCTCTGGCTCCCAATTAACCTGTCATGCGTGCTCCGCGCACTGCCACCGAACAGCTGACTCTTGACAATTGCACATTGCGACCACCAGATTCAGTACCTCCCTGTGCTGTCCTAGTCCTATGCACAGGCCCTACGGGTAACGTCACTGCTTAACTAAATAAGGGAGTGCTAGAGATCACTTACACCACGCATAATACTAATGTCTCATTACACAAACATTTTCACAACCCCAACTTGAACCCACAGCTGTCTTCCTGCCTCATAACAGGGTATACCAATATTTCTCGTGTTCAATCTGTACCTGCAGCGTTGCCTTGTAGATAAAACGCCTTAGTGAGATTTAACCAGAAGAACACTTTCCGCAATCTAGGCTAGCTCCCTTTGCTAAGCCTTTACACAGGGATACCATCATCCATGACCTGAGCTAAAACGCCCAATCCATGGGGAATCCAATGTTCACATAACCTCTGTCATCCGTACCCTTAAGTTAATACTCTAGATTATTTACCAGAACCTTTTACCTCAATACCGAATGTTCCCTAACCACAGAAATTACATCTACCTGGGGGGCGCTGTTGCGCGCGAGGAAAATGGCTGCTTCATTTCAGAGCTCCTGCTCCACTGTAATATCCTGCGCCAAATTATCAGTTCCGAGGTTGCCTGGGAGGCTGGAAGACTGCGCTATCAACGACCCAGACAGCTGATCACAACCAGAGAAAATCCTGGTTGGCTGTGATCCCGATCCGCCAAGATATGCCGGGGTGAAGACTTGCTGACGCTTGGCACTGTGGCGACCCGGAGTAAAGAACCAGACGGATTCACCCAAGTGCCGTAGACACAGGTGGACTACAGGCCGTAGAGGGGGAGGAGCCTGAGCCTGCGGTGGCGGTTCGCGCCTTGGCCTGACATACGGGAGCTGCCTTTAAAACGCTGGGAAGACGGCAACGTCTGGTGATTGCCGGGAGTGCCTGTGCACGATTGGGCTCCAGTCGAGTATTATAAGAACGCCTGACATGATCCCAGACGCCACGATATATCAGAGAGGCTTGGCGGCGCTTCGGCTCTCTGGCGGAGAAACGAGGAACACACAAGATCCCAAGTAAGGCGCTGTGTGATATGGGAAAGTTGTGAAGCTGTATGTGGAAGACCTAACCCGGCCACGTGGGAGCTCCCCGCTCATAATGCGGCATCGCGGCGGGAGCGGCTCTGCGTTCTGGTGTCAGAGGTGGGCGGCCTTGTCAGAGTGCAAGAGAATTGGACCAAACAGGTCTACGGGCCTGTCAGCACGGGTCCATTGAAGGAACGCTAACATCCGAGCATTGGTGAACAACAAGCAATACGAACTCCTGACTCAAGGCATGATATAAAGGCCGGATCCGGCGGTGCAGGTGGGTCGTGAACCCCGGAGGGGGCGAGCGCACACAGCTTGATCGGCCTGCAAAGACACGATTGGCTGATTCGGGGGGCTGACTTGAACTTTAAGCGGCAAAGTGTCTCTGATCAACACTGGGGTGAGGCCATAATAACGCTCAACGCCTAATACACTGCATCCTCTTGACCACCTGGAGACACGCAGACACTGTCCCCGCGGCCCGCTAACATTGAGAAAGAAGACACCTGAGAAGCATGCAGGTCCCACGGGAGGAAGCTGAATTAAAAACTGCGAGATACTATGACTAAAATATAGCGTACGTGGGAGAGCACAGTCCACCCGTTACCGATACGCTCTGGTGACCTGAGGCTCAGACAGGTACACGGGCATATCCACAACCTCATCCCTTGTGGGCCACGCGGAACACACAGTGAGGGGGTGAACACCTATAAGAATCCTTGCATTAAACATCGGCAAAAGTGCAAACGGGAGTGGCGCGCTGCCCTGCGCCGACATGGGAGAACCTCATAAAACAGGCAAAACATCAAAAACCCCTGGAAGCAAGAAGAAAGGACCAATGGACACTTATACCAGTAGCCAAAATCAAACCGTGACAGCTGAGATGCATCCAGAGCCCAGTTTAACTGGTGAGTCTGAAAGAGGAGAGAGGGAAGACAAACTGGCAACACTGGTTCAAAATGGGTTCCTGGCAGTAAACATGAAACTAGATGAGATAGTGGCTACTATAGGCTCCATGAGGGCCAGAATAGATAAGGAGAGCGCATGTGTCACGGAAACCGAAAATAGAATAAGTGTGAATGAAGATACTATTGCTCATCACAGCCGGGACATTACTCGTATCAAAGAAACAATGAGCAAGTTGCAAAGTAAATGTGAAGATCAGGAATCTAGATCAAGGAGGAACAATGTTTGGTTGGTCGGCATAGCGGAGTCCTTTGGAAAGGGCCAAATGGAAAAGCAACTAGAAGCATTATTCAAAACCCTGTTTGAGGCTGAGTCATTCTCCGAACACTTCCTGGTAGAGAGAGCACACTACACGCTTGCACCGGTACCCAAACCAGGTGCACCACCATGCACGATAATTGCACGTCTCCTCAACTTCAGAGACAGGGATACTATCCTACGCCTGGCAAGGGAGGCTGGAACACTACAATATGAGGGGAGCCGCATACATATATACCCAGACTTCTCTGCTGTGGTTCAGGCAAGTAGACGATCTTACGAACCAGTTAAGAAACTCAAAAACAAGATGAGGATTCAACATTGAGGAAGAGCACACTTTTTTGAAAATCCGTATGAAGCCTTAGCATATATCGAATCCTCTATACCCCTTCCTCCCAGAGGTGGCAGACTGGCACAGAACAACAGACCACATCCGGCAGACTAATAACACAGGATAAATTCAACGGTATTTGAGTTATCGGTTTTTCCCTCTTTTGGTTCGAGGAGAGGCTAGATGGCGCCAAGGACGGCCTCATGATCCGTGGAGAGGTGGGAACCGGAATTGGCGGTCATGTGAGGCAACATGACCACCCCTGGAATATTCCAAAAGTTGAAATGGGAACATCGTCAGGTTTGGGGTGATGATGAGGGAGGGGGGGTTGGTTAGAGAGTATGTAGTATTTTGTGGTTGCTACACAGAGTCATGGTTTGAAACGGTAAATGGGCCCCATGTTCAGGAGCCCCGTCCTGAAGTAAGGACGAAGGAAGTAGAGTGTTTGTTAATGCTTAAACCAGTGGTTTCACGGATGCTAGCACTACCCGCACAGTGCAGACAGTTTACTCCTAAAATGCATGGTGTCATTGAAATATTTCTCCATGATGCATTGGTGATGGGCTGAAAGTTAAGCTATTATCATGGAATGTAAGGGGGCTGAATAACCGATTGAAAACTAAGAAAGTGGGTAATTATATAGCCAGGCGTGGATCCCAGATTGTTATGTTACAAGAAACACACACGATGAATGTGAACAACGATCACATAATACCCAAATGGGGCAAATTGAGATTCCACACTAATTATTCATCCCAGTCCAGAGGGGTCATTACTCTTATCCATCCAGGCCTGGGGTTCAAACTGTTGGGCCAAAGGATTGACCCGCTGGGTAGATATGTTCTGGTCTGGAGTGAGATCGCGGGCCAGCAAATACTGCTGGTAAACACATACGGTCCTAATATTGAATCCTACACTCGCACAGAAGACAAGGCAATATTGGCTGAAATTCAGGCACGTCTTCAAGAATTTGGCAAGTTAGCCACTACAGAAGTGCAATACATGGCGGCACCGGTCCGCACCCGTAGATATGGCGATGGGAACAAAGCTGGAAAGACACTGTCCAACTTGCTCAAACAGGATAGGCAACCTAACCAGATTACAAGTATACAAAAAACGCAGGGGGAGGTTCTCTTGGGTGAGCAAGATATCAATGATGAGTTCGCTAAATTCTACCAAGAATTATACAGCAACAAAGACGCTAAGGCAAGCTCGGAAATGAAATCCTATCTAGAGGCACTCGCAATGCCAAAACTCTCTGAGGAGGCCCGACTAGCAATGGAACAGCCTGTTACTGCTGAGGAAATCGCTGAGGCGATTAAGACATTTGCTTCGGGTAAGGCTCCAGGGTCTGACGGAGTAAGCGCGGAACTATACAAGGAGTTCCGCAAGGAGCTGGTGCCAGTACTGTTGCTGGTATGGGAGGCAGCCCTCCAGAGCAGCATACTACCGCCGACAATGAGAGAGGCCATAATAACTGTACTCCCCAAACCTCATCGCCCCCCCAAGATATATCATCCTAAAGGCCCCTTTCGAAGGGATTGTGTCCTCCGACGTATTCCTCATCTTAGATATATCCTTCCAGCTCTGCTGGCCTCGGAAAATTTTTTCTCCAGAGGGCGCTGCGCGTCGACGTCCCTCGAGTCGATGACCCTCGACAGCCGCCGTATCGACGCTCGACGTCATCCTGCCTATAAAGGCCGCGCGCAGCGTCCGTTGCTCAGTTCTGTTTTTCCGCGCTAACTCGGTGCCTCGGAATACCGTTGCTCAGTTCTTAGTACTATTTACTTCAAGTTATTCGAATCGTACTCGATGGCTTCCTCGTCGGAACCGACAACCCCTCGATCCGGCTTCAAAAAATGTCGAGATTGTGGGAAAAAGATGTCGTTGACCGATCCTCACAGAAATTGTCTGTGGTGCTTGGGAGCCGAACACCATTGTTCGGAGTGCGAGGACTGTATGTCCATGACAGCTAAGGCCCTGAAGGAGCGTAGGGGGAAGCTGGAGAAAGGTAAGACTTTTAAAGCTTCTTCTTCTTCGACGAAGTCGAGACATTCGTCTCCTCGTCACCATTCACGCTCCAGATCTCGGAGTGGGTCTCATCACTCCTCGAGATCGAAACACTCGAAGAGGAAACGTCGAAGATCCCCTTCTCCGTCTTCCTCTTCCTCTGTTTCGCCAAAAAGAATCCCTTGCCCCACGAAACATAGTTCCCGAGCTGAATGGGAGGAATTCAGAAAAAACATGATGAGCGTCTTCGAGAAAGCGGCCTCGACCCCCTCGAAGACTGCCGAGAGCGATGCTCTGGTCGAAAGACCCAAAGGTCAAAAACGCCGCGAGTCGCAGTACCCGGCGAAAGAAACCTCTCGAGCGCGTCTCGAACCCTCGAGTAGGACTATGACCTCCAAACCTTCCTCGAAGGTTCCGTCGACGCCGTCGACGAAGGTTCTGTCAACGTCGAGGTCTTCGACGCCGTTGTCGAAGGGACCTTCGACACACAGGTCTGTCGACTCGACGCCGGCCTCGACACCGGCGTCGACGCCGAGAAAAGTCACGATGACCACACATCCAGTGACGATTACCAGGCCCTCGACGTCGATGGCATCAATGGCGTCGATGGCGTCGATATTGTCGAGTAAAATTCCAATTCTGTCGAGGTCCTCGAGGCCTCCACCTCTGTTTTCGACGCCACGCTCGAAGCCTTCGACGTCGGCGTCGACGACATCGACGCTTTCGAGGCCAATAATGACAAGTTCAGCACCCTCTGCCTTGGAAATGGGATTTACTCCCTTTATTAGTTCAGAACAATTGAGAACTATATCCTCAATTTTAGAAGAGGGTGATTTGTCAGAACAAGATGAGTTACAGGGACCTGTAACCCCAATTAGAGAGGAATTTTCCTCTGAAGAGCGCAGATTAAAGGATCTTCATGATTCTTTACATGAGGCAAGTGGTTTAGACACTTCCCCTGAGGTGGATTTTGCTAAACCAGACCGGGGGAGCATGCTGAAACCCCCTACAGAGCCTTAATGGCCAGAATTACAGAGTTCATGGGGTGGTCTACACCTTCACAATCTTTCCAGCAAGATGACCTCACGGATATTCTTGACAAAGGCCCACAAGAGGATCCAGTGGTGCCTTTTCATAAAGCTCTTCAGAGAAAGATCATGACAAACTGGGAAACCCCAGATGTAATACCAGCAGTAAATAAAAAACTGTCTGCAAAGTACAGGGTATCTTCCACAGACCCAGAGTTCTTGTCTAAACATCCATCCCCAGAAAGTCTGGTGGTACAAGCAGCATCCTCTACCGACGTCAAGACGGCTTATCCTACTGTCCCACAGGACAGGGACGATAAAAAGTATGATGCTATGGCTAAGAAAGTCTTTTCAGCATGTAGCATGGCGTTAAAGTCTGTTAATGCTACTTGCACCCTTGCTAGGTTCAGCCATACACTTTGGGAGTGTGCTTCTACAGCGGCTGACTGCATCCCGGTGGGAGAAGAAAGGGATGCGTTCCTGAATATTATACAGGACGGTAAAGACGCTATGTGCAAATCCCTCCAGACGGGCATTGATTCGGCTGACAGTATCAGCAGAGCAATGGCGGCAAGTACATCAACCAGGCGGTTCGCTTGGTTGAGAAAGTCGGGTTTTGCCCCAGATGTGCAAGCCAGGCTCTTGAACATGCCATTTGATGGCTCTTCTTTGTTCGGGAAAAAGGCGGATGACAGTTTAGAGAAACTGCAAACTTCAAAAGCAGCAGCAAAATCCCTAGGAGCTGCAATCCGTCAGACTCCTTTTCGTCCCACAGGAACCTCTGCGAGGGGCAAGTCCTTTCGCTTCTACTCCTCATTCGGAAGAGGTAGAGGACGACCGGCTCAAAGGGGTCAAAGAAGAACTACCCGAGGTGGACGGGGTAGATATTCTAAAGCCGCAGCAACAGAAGGTGCCTCTTTACCATCGGCATCTGCATCAGCCACCCCAAAACCACTCTGAGGACTTCCCTCACAGGATACCTGTAGGAGGCAGGTTGACTCAACATCTGGCGGAATGGCAGGCTATCACGTCAGATGCTTGGGCATTGGAAACAGTTGCCCAAGGTTACTGCCTACCTTTCCTACGTATACCTCAGAGTCATCCACCGGGGATCAGCTCTCAGAAAGCTCCAGATCCGCTCCTCTTGCAGGAAATTATAGACCTGCTAGAGAAAGGTGCCATAGAACCGGTACCTGTAGCGGAGAGGAACAAGGGCTGGTACTCCCCTTACTTTCTCATTCCAAAGAAAGACGGAGGACTGAGATCCATCTTGGACTTGCGAGAATTGAACAAATTCCTCAGGAAAGACAAATTCAAGATGGTCACTCTTTCTCAGATCCTCCAGGCCCTTCAGTTTCAGGACTGGTTGGTATCTCTGGACCTTCAGGACGCTTATTTTCATGTGCCTATCCATCTCAAACACAGGAAATACCTGAGGTTCGCAATTGGCAACTCTCACTATCAATTTCGAGTACTGCCTTTTGGGCTGACCTCCGCCCCGAGGGTCTTCACCAAGTTAATGTCGGTAGTGGCGGCAAGTCTAAGGAGGGAAGGGATTCACGTCTACCCCTACCTGGACGATTGGCTGATCAGGGCTGTTTCTCCGGAGCAAGCTCAGATCCAGCTAAATCACGTATGCTACTCCCTTCACAAACTGGGCTTCTCCCTCAGTTTAAAGAAGTCTCAAATGATACATCACAGAGACTCCAGTTCATAGGAGCGATCCTGGATACTTCCCTGGGAAAAGCCTCGCCACCAGAGGTGAGGGCTCAAGATATTCTACAGATGGTTACCAAGTTCCAACTTGCCCAACGTCTCCCAGCTTTCGACTTTTTGAGGTTGCTAGGCCTCATGGCATCCTGCATTTTCCTTGGGCCAGAGGCTCGCCTGAGAATGAGATCCCTCCAGTGGACACTGAGGACTCAGTGGTCTCAATTCTCAGGGAGAATGACAGATCTTCTTCAGGTTCCCGGCAGAGTGGCTCGAGACCTTCAGTGGTGGGCCTGTCAGGAGAACATTCTGAAAGGAGAACAGTTTTGGCAACCCTGGCCGGAGATAACAGTAGTCACGGATGCCTCACTCACGGGGTGGGGAGCCCACGCCAACGACTTGACCATCAGCGGTCGTTGGTCTCCATCGGAGTCCAGACTACACATCAACCTGTTAGAGCTGAGAGCCATCAAACTTGCGTTGAAGGCTTTCCTGCCAGTTGTACAAGGGAAGAACGTCCTGATAATGACGGACAACACGGTGGCCATGCATTACCTCAACAAAAGAGGAGGCGTAGGATCACTACCCCTGTGCAGAGAGGCGATGCAGCTCTGGTTTTGGGCAATCCAAGAAGGAATCTCTCTATCGGCAGTTCACCTAGCCGGAGAGAAGAACTTGACAGCGGACGCTCTGAGCAGGCAGAACACAGTCTCCCACGAGTGGGAGCTAGCTCAGGAAGTCCTTCACGAGATCTTCGCCCTTTGGGGAACCCCTCAAGTAGATCTGTTTGCCACCAGTCTAAACAGGAAATGCGACCTGTTCTGCTCAAGGGAATTTCCTCCGAGAGGAGCTCTGGGAGACGCGTTCATAGTGGACTGGGAGTTTCCGCTTCTGTACGCGTTCCCACCGGTCCCTGTCATTCCTCAAATGATCAGGAGGTTGAGAAGATTCCGGCGAACCATGATCGTAATTGCCCCGGATTGGGCCAGGAGAACGTGGTACCCGGACCTTCTAGACTTGTCCATCTGCCCTCCATTTCGACTTCCTCTCAGAGAGAACCTACTCTCACAGAAGGGAGGTCAGGTTCTCCATCCAGACATCAAAACCCTCAACCTTCACGCTTGGCTTCTGAACGGCTGAGGTACAAGGATTGGGACCTCCCTGATGATGTTATGGGGGTGTTGCTTTCGGCAAGGAGACCAGCAACAAAGTCTTTATACCGCTGCCGTTGGAACAGATTTTGCAGCTGGTGTAGAGAACAGAATATCGACCCATTTTCATGTGGTACACCAATGGTTTTGTCCTTCCTACTATATTTGGCAAATTCAGGCCTTCAAGTTGGCACAATTAAGGGCTATCTCGCAGCGCTATCTATCTTTAAGCGTACTGCGGAGGAACCATCCTATTTCAAATTACCCTTGGTAATACAGTTTCTAAAGGGGTTAACCAATGTTTATCCCCCAAGACCATTCCAAGTTCCCCTATGGGATTTAAACTTAGTATTAACTTTCCTGATGGGGACACCTTTCGAACCTCTCCATTCTTGTTCGTTAAGATTTCTTACCCTTAAGACTGTTTTATTAATAGCACTTACATCTGCTAGAAGGGTGAGCGAGTTACAAGCTCTTTCTTGTAAACCCCCTCATACAATCTTTCACAAAGACAAAGTTGTCCTACAAGTGAAGCCTAATTTCCTCCCAAAAGTAGTCTCTGAATTCCATATCTCTCAGAAGATTATCCTACCATCTTTCTATCCTCCTCCTCACCCGGGGAAAGAGGAAGAGAGGTTACACAGACTAGACCCTAGGAGGGTTTTAAGTTTTTACATTAGTAGACTAGCCAGGATAAGACAGGCAGACCAGCTGTTTGTAGGCTACGCAGGTCACAAGCTGGGGTTACCAATAACTAAGCAGACCATTTCCAGATGGATCATTCTAGCCATTCTGGAATGTTATAAACTGGCAGGGAAAGAGCCCCCTCAAAACCTTAGGGCTCATTCGACCAGAGGTATTGCAGCTTCATCGGCCCTCAAAAGAGGCGTGCCGATTAAAGACATATGTGCGGCCGCTACATGGTCGTCTGTCCATACCTTTACATGTTTTTACAATCTGGATTCCTCCTCTAGTCAAGAGACTAGGTTTGGAAGGGCTGTACTGCATTCTATTCACCAATAGAAGACAGCGTGAAGTTAGTACTCCCTCCTCCGAATATAGAATACTGCTATGGGAGCCTAAGATGAGGAATACGTCGGAGGACACAATCCCTTCGAAGAACAAGTTACTTCTTACCTTGTAACGTTCTTTCGACGGGATGTTCCTCCGACGTATTCCTCATCGACCCTCCCATCCATCCCCGCAGTTTTACTTCCCTTGTTGTTGCAGCTTACGCTCCTTCAGGGTGATTAGTCTAGTCCAAACAGTAATACTGTGGGCTACAAAACGGAACTGAGCAACGGACGCTGCGCGCGGCCTTTATAGGCAGGATGACGTCGAGCGTCGATACGGCGGCTGTCGAGGGTCATCGACTCGAGGGACGTCGACGCGCAGCGCCCTCTGGAGAAAAATTTTTCCGAGGCCAGCAGAGCTGGAAGGATATATCTAAGATGAGGAATACGTCGGAGGAACATCCCGTCGAAAGAACGTTACAAGGTAAGAAGTAACTTGTTCTTCTCTCATAAACACGGACGCCAAGATATTTGCAAAGGTGCTGGCGAACCGACTGCTGCCGGAAGTCCCTACACTTGTCCATTCAGACCAAAACGGGTTTATCCCCACTAGATCCACGGCCCTTAATCTCTGTAGAATTTTTGGTATTATGGCACAAATAGACCCTGGGAGGAACGCAGTGGCCATATCCCTAGATGCTGAAAAGGCCTTTGATTCGGTGTCATGGGCTTATCTGTTAGCGGTACTAGAAGCATTTGTAATGGGCCCAAACTTCATCAGATATGTAAAGCTGTTATACACGGAACCTGGGGCACGGGTGTTGACTAACTGAACCATCTCAGAGTTATTCCTATTGCGGCGGGGCACCAGGCAGGAGTGCCCGTTCTCGCCAGTATTAATTGCATTAACAATAGAACCAATGGCAATCGCAATTAGGCTGTGACACTCAGGCAGGGGGATAAATTTGAAAGTCTCTACCCAACTAATCTCCCTATATGCGGATGATACACTCTTGTACGTCCGTGAACCAGAAAACAATATTGCACCCTTCATGGCGGAGATTCAGAACTTCAGTCTACTCCGGATATACTATAAATAAGGCCAAATCCGAGATATTCCCACTTACACCGGCAACCAAATGTCCAGATACTCTATGTGGATTTAAATGGTCCAAACAGAACATTAGATACCTGGGGATACTTGTCTCTAGAGACAGACATACACTGTATACAGATAACCATGAAAGCGCGCTACACACCTTAAGTACCAAATTGTTGATGTGGGGACGCCTTCCGATCTCGCTGCATAGCAGAGTCGCAGTCCTTAAAATTATAATCTTGCCCAAACTGCTGTATTTTTTTGTCAACATCCCTATATGGCCGGGACAACCCTTTTTTGCTAGGCTTCGAAACATGGTGGTAGCTTTTGTGTGGAATGGTAAGACTGCAAGGATAGGGTGGGAAAAAATGACTGAACCATATTCCTCGGGCGGTATAGCAGCACCCGATTTTGAACTATATTACTACGTTGCCCAAGCCCAATTCGCAAGGTACTGGTACGGTGAGACTGATGGCCCCCCCACGCGTGGATAGAAGAGTACACCACGCACCCCACGAATACACAGTCTGTAATTTTCGATACACATTATAGAGACACATGTGATTACAACCCAGTGAGCTGCACAGTTGGGGCATGGAAGGCTATATTTAAAAGACTAGGCGTGGAAACCCTCTATAACCCAGAGGTCTCCCTCTGGAACTACCCAGGCATACCTCCAACACACGATTGCAAGCTGCTGGAAGCCTGGGATCCCAATGGAGAAATGAAACTGGGTGATATGTTCATCGACAGGAAATTTGCAACCTTACAAGACACATTGAGGGCACTGGGCGGGGGACCACTCAAAACACTCCAATACTATTGCATGAGATCAGCTTTTCAGAAGCACTGGCCACTCTTCCCAGATGAGCCCCACACGCATACATGTGTATGATTGATAATGGCTGGGGACGGCCTGGGGATCTCCAAACTATATATGGCGGTCCAAGCACACTCCCCCACAACGAACCAGGTCAAAGACAAATGGGAGAGAGACCTGCAGGCCCCCATTGATGATAAAACCTGGGACAGATATTGCTCGCTTACTAAAAAGGTATCCTTGAATGCTGGCTTACGCTTGATCCAGTTTAAGATTTTAAACAGGTTACACTATACCCCAGCCAAAATAGCCAAGTTCACGCTGGAGGGTTCGGGTGAATGTCACAAATGCAAGGCACCTCAGGCGGGTGCATCCCACATGTACTGGGGATGTCCGGTAATTGCAAACTTCTGGAGGGAGGTGGCGGAGATTTTAGAGGAAATTACACAGTTTCCCCCTGTACTGAGGCCACAGAAATACCTATTTGGTGACATAGGCAAATGCTCCGAAAAAATAAGGAGACTGTTTAATATCTCGTGTGCGGTGGGCAAAAAGTGTATTTTGCAAAATTGGAAAAGTTCTGGCCCACACAACATGAAACAGTTCCTTCGAGAATTAACATATGTAAATGAAACAGAGGAACAGTTTGTCCTTATCCGCCCAACTGCAAGCAGGCCCAAAGAAATCTGGGGCCCCTTCAGAATGTACTTATGTGACATGATTTCGGAGGATGATGAGACTATGTAATCTTTAACACTCAAATGAAATATATATTATGTATTTGTTGTGCACTGTGAAAGTGCTGTGATAAGTGTTGTGCATCTTTTGTGACCACTAATAAAAAAGAGTTTAAAAAAAAAAGAAATTACATCTACCTCTGCTCCCTTAGCCTACAATGCTTTACAATACTCGACACTACTAAACAATACCTGACAATACTTCAGAAAATACTCAACAATATTCGTCAGCACCCCACACCCGACATTACCTTTGCCATCCCCTCCCACCAGTTGCTGTGGGACTGAGTCAATACTTAAACTTGGTGATCTACTGACGCTGTTCGGCTGCCGGTTCTCCCAAAGCTGCCACATCACCCTTCGGACTGCTGGGCTCCTCAAAGACCGTGGGCAGGATATTTCCATGCTGGCTCCTGACAGCCTATGCACGGGGGTGCACCTCCTGTAGGGCTCGCTTTCCGCGAGGTGCCCCACAACCCTCCAGACGCTCTGGCGGAAGAGGCGGCTTATGCTGAACAGGCGTAGCCAACCATACCTCTGCTACCAACTTGTTGGCTTAGGCATGCCAGAGGACTGGGGTTCCTACGGGATCACTGTCTCAGCTCTCAGGGCCCAACAACCCTCCTCCAGTATACGAACGGAAGACTCTGCCAAGGGCAAGTTAGAACTGTTGTTTATTACACAAACAGGCAGGGATCATGCAGGACATTCAAAAATTCCCAGAATCACTGAATCTCAACGTCACAACATGGGCCCTTCCCCCAAAAACCTAAGTCTACCTGTTCTGGTGATTGGGGAGATATCACATATGGACAGCACCTATAGATATTGTTTTATTGGTCCTCACATGTCAGGTAGCTGGCCTGCCCCTTCCCCAAGAAACTATCTATTACATTGTTGCAGGGTTACTATTGGCCCTTGCCCTCTGCCATCCACCCCTGGATTTCTGTTCCGTGATTGGCTGGAGCTGATCTCCCCATGCCTGGGACCCACCATGTTCTCAGCGCTCTGTGCACCTTCTCAAGGTGATGAGAATTACTATATGTTCCCAAAGTAACTGTTAGTACTACCACTTTTGCATGTGAAAGTGCCCTCAGCGTTGCAACGTTGTTAACGATTCCATGTTTCACTTCATGTCTGTGTTGCTGAGAGCCATTTGTCTTCGCACCACGGGTGAATGGCCATTGTCTAGCTCAGCTGCATCACGTGATTGAGGACAGCAAATCCAAGCTCCCTGATCTGCATTTAATGAGTATTTATTCTGTTCTTCTGCAAATTGCTGGATATCTCTGACCTTTGCTTAAAGCCCTGGCCTGCTGTTCTGTGCAGCCTAATTCTGCTTTTCCTTGTCTCTCGTCCTGTGGCTTGTGGCCTCATGTAACCTCATCATAATTATACTGTGATTTCTACATATATATACTGTGCTATGTTTCCCATAGTCACTTTTGGTCCTTCCAGGATCCTTGCATGATCCTGTAGTTCCATAGGATTAGTTGCGATCAGCGGCAGCAAGCTTGCTCTGCATCTCTTGGTTTGCCTTGTGTTCAGTGTTTCTGCACTTGGCGAATGAGAAAAATAAAAATGTATGTATATGTTATGTATCTCTCCTCTATCTCCAGAACTGTGTAAGCGTGTTCTTCATGTGTGCATGTGTATGTTTGTGTAACTTCATGCATGGCTGCAGGTTTACTTCGTGGCTAACGTTGCTATGACGTGGTGTCACTAATGATATCAGCAAAAGGGTTTATCGCCATTAGTCAAAGTCATCCTCCCTTGCGGTAATTGTGTCGGGTGCAAATTTACAAAGAAGATAAAATCCTTTCCCATTGGTACACGACAATGGATCCTAAAAGACCTATCCAATTGCAAAAGTTCCAACGTGATCTATTGCATTGAGTGCCCATGTGGCCTCAGAACATAGGCCAAACAACCCGGACTGTCAACACACGGATTTCAGAACACCGTTCCAAAATTAGATGTAAGAACCTGTCAGCCCCCTTAGTGGAGCATTACCTAACGATGAATCACACCTCCAACGATATTCTGTGGTGGGTGGTGGAAAAGGTGAAAGGCGGTGCAGACATACAACATAGCCTTCTTAAAAAAGAATCCAGATGGATCCACTGCCTTGACACATACCACCATGGCCTGAATGAGATTTTCCAGCCCTGTTTTTAAGTGCAAATATCCATGAGTGGCTTGTTGTATGCCACCTCACCACGTATCTTGCCTGGCTTCTCAATATACCACCTTCAATACATCCCCCGTTTATCTCGCAGCAACAATTGCGCACTTTGCCCCTCCCTTGGGCTTCTCAATCGCCCCTGGATTTGCATGTGAGCATCTCTCACACCACACGTTTTTGGGGCAAAGGCACCACGCACATGACGTTTCTAGCCCACGTGCTTTGTTACCACCAACTCTGTCCCACTTCTCACAGTGCTGGGACACACTATTCTCAAATCAATTTCTCTCCCCTTTCCCCCCATCCCACTCCCCCCTCTACCCCCTCCCAACCCCCCCCTTCTTTACCTGTATCAGCCCCGCAGGATGAGTGCTAGCCGCTCCACGAGCAGCTTTGCAGCGGCAGCAGCCGCACGCCGTCGCTAGTTCCCATAGCAACCATTTCCATAACAAACGGGAACGCGCGCCTCCACCCCTGCACGACACTGTTTCCGTGTCTGCAGGGGATTGGTTAGCGTCATGGAGCTTCGAGCCCCGCGCACGCGTGGTTGCCATGGACGCCGTTTTTCTTTCACAATGGCATCCAGCGCCCGCGCCTTCACTTGTAACGCGTACTCGTGGCCCCTGTCCAGCCAGACAGCGTTCCTCTCCGCGTGCGACTGGACTGTAGAAGCCGCCGTGCTAGGTAAGCTAACACTTAGAGGTTGCAGCATGTCTGCCCACCTATTAACACACGTCGGGTGCGGTATTTGGCCTGACCACAGATTAACTAGCTATTCTTTATACCCTGTACACACGGCCACAAGGGGTTGACCTATAAGCACAATAAGGACACCTGAGGGAGGGATAAAACTACCTCTCCCTTTTGTACACCACGAAACGAACTGAACTAACGTCCACTGCTGGTAACTATTTGTGTATGTGCAAATGACTTTATCCCGCACCATGCTCTTATGTCCTACACATGGACAGCGCAATGAAATCCATGCGCCTAATATTTATGGACCAGTCAACTTTGGTTCCCCACCTCACCCTGGGCTGTTCTTTGTTTTCTCTGTCCAGGGATCCCCCTAGGACTGTTTGCAGACATCTCACCTGATGCTGATGAAGATTTTCTGCGCACCCATCCCAGCTCTTTAACCATCCAGTGAACTTTCACTTGTGTTCTTGCAGGTACCTGTTTTATGTATTCACTGCACCCTACATCGGTATTTGCCTGCAAGCCACTGAAGCCAGTAGTGAGGTCCATACAACATCCTCAGTATATTTTTTCTACCTCCACTTTTGTCTCTTGCGAAGAACAACGCTCAACACTACGACTACTGCCCTGGGCCTGCCCACCTTCCAGTAGGACCCAATTGAGTACTTTCTTTGCCCAGCCCTTTTGCCCTTTGGTGATTGAAGACCGAGACTTTGGGATTTCAGCACCGGCAGGTAAGCTGCCGCTTCGGTGCTTGAGAAAACAGACATATTGTCACATATGCCAAATGGCTATTGGCATGCTTATAAATCACTCACTGTAGCACTCCATCCAGATTGCAGGGTCGCCCCTACGGAACCCTGAAGAAGGCGGACGCTACCTTAATGCACTTCCGCCGAAACGTGTCAATCCGGGAACAGCCACATGCATTTGTTCCCGCCTGAATCAGACTCTGTTCACTCAGTCTCTGCCACGTTGGCTATCAAGATATCTTATTCTCCATAGGACCCTGGAAACACATACTGTTGTAAAGCAATACCTGACTAAGAGACTTTCCTTTAACAAGGATACCCTTATGAAATTGGGCGATGGTATAGCCTCCCTCACCTTTCACTTTTTTGACCTTGGGATTTATTCACAAAGGACCTGTGTGTTTACATGAATTGGTACACTGTTATGCAAAAAACGAAAGATAAAAACCTTTGCTCAAGATTGATCTGTATATTGTTAATACAGCATTTTTTGTTCACTTTGTTGTAAATACTGCACTTCTCTCCCTTTTTCGGAGTATTTATTGATGGTATTATATGTTTTCTTTACCTTTTGTTCATCTATGTTGCATTTTTCAACACCTTCTTTTAAGCTTTATGTACTGAATATTTACCTGTACGATTAGCAAATAAAACCCTTGTTTGCTACCCTCTGGTTTGTCTTAGCTCAGTGAGAGGTTAACATACCTTTTTCCTCAGGTTTGGATCTACCACTTAACAGACCAACCTATACACTAATCTATGGACAGGAGTATACTCCTGTACCAATAAAGTACTATAGCCTTGAGCTTCGTACACTAGGAAGGGTACATCTTCTTGTTTACAAAGTCATCCATCGAGGCATTTGGGTCCATGACCAGTGTTGAGGCACCTGTGTCCAAAAACACGTTCACTGGATAAGGTTTGAATGGTTGTCTAAGAAGGTATCTGGCAGCATATGTGGATGTCACTGGCCCTCCTAGGGGCTGTCAGAATAGTGAGTTACTTCATGCATTCTTAATTCTTCAGGCAGTCATGATCCTGGGGTCAGGAGGGGCATTCCAGGGACACTCTCTTCAAAGGGTTGGTACAGAGGACTGAGACTCATCTTGGACTTAGGAAACCTGAAACAGTTCCTAGGGAAAGACAAGTTCTAGATGGTTACCCTTTCTCAGATTCTTCAGGCCCTCGAACTCCAGGATTGTATCCTATCATTTGACCTTCAGGATGCTTGCTTTCATGTGCCTATCCATCACAAGCACCGAAGGTACCTGAGATTTGCGGTTGGCAGCTCTCATTATCAATTTCGAGTTCTGCCATTCGGGCAGACCTCCACCCGAGGATTTTCACCAAGTTGATGGTGGTTGTGGCAGAGAGTCCCAGGAGAGGGTGTATTCAAGTGTACCCCTACCTAGACGATTGGCTGATCAGGGCACGTTCACCCAAACAAGCCCGGGAATCTCTCAGCGTAACCTGCCACTCTCACCACACACTGGGATTCTCCCTCAATTACAAGAAGTCCCACATCATACCATCTCAAAGACTGCAGTTCATTGGAGCAGTCCTGGATGCTTCCTCAGGAAAATCATCACCACCCGAGGTGAGGGCTGAACACGTTCTACATATGGTCACAAAATTCCATTTTTGAGATTGGTCGGCCTCATGGCAACCTGCATTTTTCTGCTGCCAAAGGCTCGCCTGAGAATGTTATCCCTCCAATGGGCTCCCAGGACTCAGTGGCCCCAATTCTTAGGCAGGATGCCAGACCCTCTTCAGGTTCCAAGCAGATTATCTGCAGAATCCGCAGAATCTTCTGTGGTGGGGTTGCGAGGACTACATTCTGAAGGAAGAATCCATTTGGCAGCCATGGCCAGAGATAACAGTAGTGACAGACGCCTCACTCACAGGTTGGGGAGCCCACACCAACAATCTGACAATCAGCAGTCGTTGGTCTCCATCAGAGTCCAAACTACACATCAATCTTTTGGAGCGGAGGGCCTTCCTGCCCTCTGTACAGTGAAAAAGAATGTCCTGATAATGACAGACAACACAGTGGCCATGTACTACCTCAACAAAAGAGGAGGTGTAGGGTCACTACCACTGTGCAGAGAGGCACTGCAGCTATGGTTCTGGGCAATTCAAGAAGGAATCGCCCTATCGGCAGTTCACCTAGCCGGAGAGGAAAACACTGCAGCGGACACTCTGAGCAGGCATAGCACAGTCTCCCACAAGTGGTAACTAGCTCAGGAAGTCTTTCAAGAGATCTTTGCCCTTTGGGGAACCCCTCGAGTGGATCTGTTCATGACTAGTGTCAACTGGAATTGCGTACTGTACTGCTCCAGGAAATTTCCGTCAAGAGGAGCTCTAGAGGACGCATTCGTAGAGGACTGGGAATTTCCACTCTTATATGTGTTTCCTCCAGGCCCGTCATTCTTCGCGTCATCAGGAGGTTGAGAAAGTACAGGAAATCCATGATCCTAATAGCTCTGAATCGGGCCAGGACGACGTGGTACCCAGACCTTCTGGACATGTCCATCTGCCCGCCAATATGTCTTTCACAAAGAGAGGACCTTCTCTCGGAAGAGGAGGCTCAGGTTCTCCATTCAGAGGTCTAGACACTCAACCTTCACGCATGGTTTCTGAGAGGGTGAGATATAAGGATTGGGTCCTCCTGGATGATGTAATAGAGATCTTGCTTTCGGCCAGAAGCCCAGCAATAAACTCTTTGTACCGCTGCTATTGGAACAAGTTCAACAGTTGGTGCAGAGATAAAAATGTGGATCCATTTCTTTGTGATAGACCTATGGTGCTTTCTTTAATGTTACATTTGGCGAATCTGAGTCTCCAGATTGGAACAATTAAAGGTTACCTGGTGGCACTGTCAATTTTCAAGCGCTCTTCAGAGCGGGGTTCATATTTTAAAATCCCTGTTTGTTCAATTCCTAAAGGGTCTGACTAATGTATTTCCACCAATTCTATTCCAAATCCCTACGTGGGATCTTAACCTGGTGTTTAAAATTCTAACATGTGTTTCTTTTGAGCCAATACACTCATTCACATTAAGACTGTTGACTTTGAAAACTGTTTTGCTAATGGCAATAACATCAGCCCGCAGGGTAAGTAAGGGATTTGCAGGCACTTTCCTGTAAACCCCGATATACTGTTTTCTATCAAGACAAGGTTGTTCCCACGTTAAAACTTATGTTTCTACCAAAGGTAGTCTCCGACTTACACTTGTTGCAAAAGGTTATTTTACCATCTTTCTACCCAACTCTTCTTCCTGGAAAGGAGGCGGAAAGATTACATAGGCTGGACCCAAGAAAGGCCCTCAGCTTTCATATATCAAGAATGTCCAAAATTCGTCAGAATGACTTATTATTCATTGGCTATGCAGGTCCTAAATTGGGTTTAGCTGTGACAAAACAGACCCTATCCAGATGGATCATCCTGGCTATTGGGGAGCATAGGTTATCAGGCAAGGACCCATCAGAAGGTTTGAGAGTACATTCCACAAGGGGCATGGCAACCTCTGCTGCTCTTCAGAGCGGTGTTCCGGTAAAAGACATGTGCAGCGGCCACTTGGTCGTCTGTTCACACTTTTGTAAAACATCACTGCTTGGATTCATCCTCCAATCAAAAAGGACAATTTGGGAAAGTGGTCCTTGATTCATTCCATTTTAGCATTGATGGACGAAGTAAAATTCATATTCTGTAACGCTCACCTGGTTCCCTCGGAGGCGCGGGTCTTGACTGGGCGGTGAAACCGTCTTCAACGTTAGGCGTAGGATTCGTTTGGCTCCCGGATTTGGCCCCTTTCTCACCGAAAGTTTGACCTGAAGGGTGAGGTGTCTGCAAGTGGAAAATCAAGGTATTAGTGGCTGGAAGATTGGGAGAAGTTCCAAGCCCCTCTCACCCTCTCTCTCCGTGGTACTCGGTCGATTGTTGTGCTCACCTTAAATAGGTGAATGCTGGGCTCTCCATCCTGCGTCTCATGCAGGGGCGCTGGGTCCAGTTACTTCACTGGATATGAGTTCAGCCTCTTAATTGCAGAGGGTAAGTTGAGAGCGATGCCGCCGTGTGCTGCATGAGCGTGACTTGTAAGTATTAAAGTTCCCTTTAGATTGCTCTCTTCAAATGTCTTATCTCCTTAATGTCTATGTCTTTTCCCTTTCAGATGCTGTCGGTGCCGAAGAAGAGGCTCCCCCCAGGTTCGTGGCAGAGAGCGTAACAAGAAGATGGTGAATACGAAGGCACGTAAGTAGAAAGGCGGCTCTAGGGCTGTAGAATGCACCTTAATGTCTCTTTTGTCTTTACAGGTGCCGGAATGCAGCGCGAGCAGAGTTGGAGCGAGCGTAACACAGGTAAGCAGTTTTGTAACTAAGCGTTACTAACCAATGTTCTTTGTCTTTGCAGGCCCGATGCCGGACGAGAAATGCAGAAAAAACGCCTTGAATGCTGCCGATGGATCGGGTAAGTTGAACCGCTAACTTTGCCTTTGCCTAACCTGTGCCTTTTGTTTTGCAGGAGCTGCTGAAGACTGAGGATTGGTTCCCAGCAGGTAATTTTCGTATTCACAGGATCCGGAACTGAAGATTCGCTGGAGCTGACACGGTGAGCGTCCTGCTGCAGATGCAGAATAACGCGAAGCACATTGCACCAATCGGGTGTGGTTTAAATAGTCCATAGGAGTGCTTAGGTGTCTTCTTCCACAGCCTCGCCCAGGCAAAAGAGTTCCTGCTTCCAGAAGGGGTCCAGCATCAATGATCCAGGGAGTGGTGCCTGCCCCACCCAGAAGGAAAAGTAGTCTATGCCAGAAGAGAGTGAAACATCATCTTGCTGGTAAGTAAGCAGCATGGTCTGCTGCAGGTAGGTCCACCCAAGCACTTTCACACTTGTTATGAGCCCGGCGCTTCCTGTGCCGGGACGGGTCCATGCTATGAGCCTGGCACCACCGGTGCCAGGACAAGGTCCAAAAGGTCCCTATTGGGACTTGCTGGTGCCAATAGTATATGTTATGAGCCTGCTTCCAAGGATGTTGGGTAGGTCCTGACTTTTTGGAAGCAGTGGTCATGACAGCACCCCCCCTCAAGGCCCCTCCCAAATTCGTCTTCTCCGGGGGTTTCGGTTTATCAGGAAAAGTTCGATGAAACTTCTTAACCAGACGGGGTGCATGAACATGTTCCGACGGTTCCCAGGATTGTTCCTGGGGGCCATAACCTTTCCAGTCAATCAGATAGTATAATTTTGATTTGGAAATCTTGGAGTCTAAGATGTCTTGTATTTCGAATTCCAGTTCTCCGTCCACAAGAATAGGGTCTGGAGATTTCGTCAAACGGGTTCCAGGTTGCAAGGGTTTCAGTAGAGAAACGTGGAAAACTGGATGTATTTTCATATGGGCAGGTAGGCCCAATTTAACTGCCACTGGATTAATTATGGCAGTGATTGGGTAAGGTCCCAGGTATCGTGGATTGAAAGTACGCGGTCCTTTTAGCGGTAAATGTTTGGTGGATAGCCAGACTTGATCTCCCACAAGATATTGAGGAGCTTCCTTTCGATGTATGTCCGCACACTTCTTGTATTGTTCCTTGGCCCGCTTAAGGTGAGACGTGGCCTCTTTAAAGGCTTGAGTGATTGTAGAATGCAGATGATCTACAGCGGGTGTCCCAAGATTTTGAGGTGGATCAAGATTTGAGGTGCGAGGGTGGAGTCCATATAAAAGAAAAAAAGGAGTTTTTCCGGTTCCGGCATGGACTGAATTATTATAAGCGTACTCCGCAATCCAGAGAATGTCTTTCCAAGTGCCCTCCGACTGTTGTAACATGCAGCGCAGATACTGTTCCAGGGTTTGGTTGGTCCTCTCGGTCTGCCCGTCGGTCTGGGGATGATGGCTGGTTGAAAGCCTTACGTCAATTTGGGCTAGGCGACAACAACTCCGCCAGAAGTGGGAAATAAATTGACTTCCTCTATCTGAGATTAAAACTGAAGGAAAGCCGTGCAACCGAACGATGTTCTCGAGGAACTCTCGGGCCAGAATTGAAGCTGTAGGTAACCCTTTCAATGGGATAAAATAAGCCATCTTCGAGAATAGGTCCACAATCACTAAGATTGTATTAAATCCGGAGCATGGTGGTAAATCCGTGATGAAGTCCATGGAGAGAGTATGCCACGGGTGTGGAGGAATGTCTATTGGATGTAAGAGACCTGCTGGCTTCTCCTTCTGGCTTTTGCTTTGAGCGCACACACCACAGGAATTTATGAAATCCTTAATGTCCTTTCTCCAAGACGGCCACCAGAAATGTCTTTTTATCTTTTCCGACGTTTTGGCAATGCCGGGATGTCCTTCCATTAAGGAGTCATGGTAACAAGAGATCACCTGTCTTTGTAAATCGGTACATGGTAGATATAATCTTCCTCGAAAGTATAGTAAGTTCTTATCCATTGTGAAATCTTTTCCCTTGAGTTGCCAGTCTTGCACTTCTGCTGGAGTCAGAAGTTCTTTAACTCAATGTCTTCAATGGATTGTGCACTTATCAAACCCAGGATTCTCTGTTTCGGAATTATGGGTACTGGTTCAGGATTGGTCGTGAGTTCATCTACTCCAATTCGGGAGAGAGCATCTGCTTTACCATTCTTGTTGCCTGGTCGGTAAGTTATCACAAAGTCGAATTCGGCAAAAAATAATGCCCAGCGAAGTTGTCTAGAGGATTGAGCTTTGGCTGATTTAAGGTACTATAAATTGCGATGATCCGTGATGACGGTGACTGTGTGTCAGGCTCCCAGGAGATAATGCCGCCAGGCTTTAAAGGCGGACTTAATAGCCAAAAGTTCCTTATCTGTAATGGTATAGTTGATTTCGGGAGCCGAAAATTTGCGGGACCAAAATGCCACTGGGTGTAACTGGTTTGTTTCTGGGTCTCTTTGCGAGAGCACTGCTCCCATTGCGAGACTGGAAGCATCAGTCTCCACGATATAAGGAAGTTCCGGGCGAGGATGTTTTAAAACTGGAGCCGAGGTGAATTTTGCTTTTAGTTCCTGAAAAGCTTGTTCAGCCTCCGTAGACCACTCAAAACGTTTATTCTTTCTGAGAAGGGCTGTAATGGGTTGGACTACTTGAGAAAAATCAGGAATAAATCTACGATAAAAGTTGGCGAAGCCCAACATGCTTTGAACTCCTTTCACAGACGTTGGTGAGGGCCACTTAATGATAGCGTCCACTTTTCTTGAGTCCATGTGGACTCCATTAGGTGACAAAATAAATCCCAAAAATTCGACCTCAGTGACATGAAAAACGCATTTCTCCAGCTTTGCAAAAAGTCTGTGTTTTCGGAGCCTCTCCAGTACTGCTGTGACGTGTTTTCGATGGTCCGCCTCAGAGGACGAGTAGACCAGAATGTCATCAATATAGACAACTACACATACGTCGATGAGCTCTCTGAGGACGTCATTCATAAAATACTGAAAAGCAGCCGGTGCGTTGCATAACCCAAAGGGCATTACTTGATACTCGAACAGTCCATATTTAGTACGAAAGGCCGTCTTCCATTCGTCGCCCTCTTTTATTCGTACTAAATGGTAAGCTCCTCTGAGGTCCAGCTTTGTGTAAATACAGGCACTTTTAACTTGGTCAAGAAGTTCAGGGATCAATGGTAACGGATATCTGTTCTTAATCGTAATCTGGTTCAGGGCACGGTAATCTATACATGTTCTTAGGTCTCCTTCTTTTTTTGGAACGAAGAACAAAGCTGAAGAGGCTGGGGACTTCGAAGGACGGATAAATCCATTAGCCAGGTACTGGTCCAAATACTGCCTCAGGTGAAGATTTTCAGGTTCTGTGAGGGCATAAATTCGACTACACGGAGGAGTGGATCCCGGAACCAAGTCTATCTGGCAGTCGTATCATCTGTGAGGAGGCAGCGAATTAGCTTGATCTTTCCGAAAGACATCTTGAAATTCCCGGTATTCAGAAGGCAGGTGATGACTCTCAGAAGTAGTTGCTACTAGCTTAGTGGTAGGCTGAGGATAACAGGTAGGAGCGCATTCTGGAAACCGGATTGTCTTTGCTCGCCAATCAATTTGGGGATTGTGTTTCTCCAACCAAGGGATTCCCAGGATAACTTGAAACTGCGGAGCCTTGATCACATCAAACACGATCTTCTCTTGATGTCCATCTTGGCTTACCAACGTCACTTCCATGGTGGTGTGAGTTACTGGTCCGGAAGCTATTTCCGTACCATCCACGGTGGTGATGACGTCTTTCACCGTCTTAGGACAAAGAGATAGATTCATCCTGGCGGCCAATTCACAGTCCACGTAATTGCAGATTGCGCCACTATCAATGTATGCTTTAATGGCATGCATACGATTGGGTTGTTCTGGACTCACGAGGACCATGGGCATGATGAAATGCGAGGTCAAAGAACTGGTTTTAACGCTCGGCAAGCGGACCTCTACACTTGTCGGGCGAGGTCGTTTTCCGACTCTGAACCTTTGGCACCTTTATCGGAAGCTCCCACTATCTTCTTCCTTGGTTTCACTGGGCAATCTTGAAGGAAATGCCCTGAGTTTCCGCAATAGAGGCACAATTGCAGTTGTCTTCTCCTTTCCCTTTCCTTTTGGGTTAGAGGTCCTTTCACAACCCCAATCTGCATGGGTTCCACGGTATCATTTCCTTTAGCGGAACTCTGTGGTCTTGAAAAGGTTCGAGTCTCAATTCTGGAACGATCGGCTTTTCGATTTTGTATTCTATGATCCAATTGAACCACCAGATCGATGTATTCGGAACAGTTTTGTGGAGGATTCACCAGCTGAGCCAGAACGTCTTTAATTTCTCCACGCAGGCCTCTGTAGAAAAGGGTGGTCCTCTTATCCTCAGGCCATCCGGTTTCAACCACTAGTCTGTTAAATGATGCAATGTAGGCCAGAAGATCTTGATTGCCCTGTCGTAGTGAAAGAAGTTCATTGTCCAGGGCCTGTCCCTGAGAATGTCTTGCGAACAATCTTTCCATACTAGCTTGGAAGTCCTGGAAATTGTAAAGAATTGGGTTATCCTGAGTCACTAAAGGAATAGATCAATCTGCGGCACTGCCACTAAGATATGAGAGCACGAAGGCCACCTTAGCCTGGTCCGTTGGAAAAGCGGCAGGTCTACACAAAAAGTGCAAACGACACTGATTGATGAACACAGCATATCTTTTCGGATCACCTGAAAAGCGTTTGGGCGGGGCCAAAGGTACATTTCCTGGTAGATTAATTTGCACCGGATTAGAGGAAGTCGTTGGAGCATGGCTCCCCCCAGGGGTAGGCAGAGGAGTTTGTCCCGCTTGGGCTTGCAACAATTGTCTAGCCAAATCGTCTGTTCGTTCCTTAGAAACCACTAACTCCCTCCTTAGGGCATTTGTTTCCTGGAGCGCTGCGTGTACTTCTGCTCTCAACTCCCCGAGCAACTGGGCCAATTGGTCTGTGTCTGAAGTTTCCATTGCGCCTGGGTGGGAAATATGTGGTAAGGCTTCGCGTTCTGTAACGCTCACCTGGTTCCCTCGGAGGCGCGGGTCTTGACTGGGCGGTGAAACCGTCTTCAACGTTAGGCGTAGGATTCGTTTGGCTCCCGGATTTGGCCCCTTTCTCACCGAAAGTTTGACCTGAAGGGTGAGGTGTCTGCAAGTGGAAAATCAAGGTATTAGTGGCTGGAAGGTTGGGAGAAGTTCCAAGCCCCTCTCTCCTTCTCTCCCCGTGGTACTCGGTCGATTGTTGTGCTCACCTTAAATAGGTGAATGCTGGGCTCTCCATCCTGCGTCTCATGCAGGGGCGCTGGGTCCAGTTACTTCACTGGATATGAGTTCAGCCTCTTAATTGCAGAGGGTAAGTTGAGAGCGATGCCGCCGTGTGCTGCACGAGCGTGACTTGTAAGTATTAAAGTTCCCTTTAGATTGCTCTCTTCAAATGTCTTATCTCCTTAATGTCTATGGGCCTCATTACGACCCTGGCGGAATTCGAAAAACGATGTCGGAAATGTAATACCGCCATCGAATACCGCTTGTTGCGATCATGACCCGTCACCGTAAAGTACGATGCCATTAGCGACACCGTAGTGAACGCCAACGCTAACTGCACCAAGTACGCGCACGCGCGCCTTGCGAAACCGTAATTTCCGCCATGGCGCAACAGTACGCGAATTCTGACCCTAGCGGACATGTACTCAACGCCATCAAGCATGGCGGAAAGTACCATTCCGCCATGGCGAGAATTACGGCATCGCGAACCAACCGTAAATGGCCCTACTGAGTGCCTGTACTCCACTCCCTGCCCACATTGCACAACTCCCCGTAGGCGCAATGTAGTTACACTATGCAACCAGTGAAATGTACAAGTCACCCATGCATGCCAACGATCAAATGCATGCAGGAGCTCCAAGTGGCTTGTGAGTGGCCATCCATATTTGACATGTCACCATTGCCGTACTGATGCAGCACAGGCATGTGAAGGTACAAGTACACCAAAATGAACTGAAACATTCCATGAGACAAAACAACAATAGTCCCCCATCGCTTGCCACCAGTTAAAATCAACATCCAAAGCAGTATCCTGAGGGAGACTGCACCAGCCCTGTACTCTTGCCAGTAGACAAACCAACCATCAGCATAAGCATGTACCACACAAGTTGGCCGAGTGACTGAGCAGCCAGGCTCATCTCAAGAGGGGCCAATGGGAGCTGTAGGGCACAGATGGCACGAATACAGCAGCAATTCCAATGGACCTGACCTCAGTCTCCCTCCAAGAAACGCACGCAAACACAGGCACCTGTGACCAGCCATTTTCTGATAATCCCATCATTCCACCAATTCACCTGGCTGACCGGCATCTGTTGCACAAAAGCTAATCCCCCGCCCCTGAGCATGACATCATAAAAACTGTCATAATGGCAGCCCCTATCCCTGACCTAACTGGGCTTCGCAGGCAAACGCAGCCAGTACAGTACCACACAACTCTACTCAGAAGCCGGAACCCAATGCATATCATCTCACATACATCGCGGCACCAATGGGAATATGCTACATTACTAGCAAAGAATAACGCTACACGGTAAATAACTGAATATAAATTTAATGCACATCAAAATCACCAAGCCCATACAGCTATTTACTCATAAACTCCCAAATAATTTCCATATTTTCATTACTGTGGGCTGCATCCGCAATAAATGACCAGCTACTTCTTGTGTGACGCCCTGTTTCTTCATGGTACACAGGGGCTACATTTACGTTCAAAAAGGCAACATGGAAGCGCCTAGAACCGCAGGGCCGTCCCATGAAGTAGGCACTAGTCCAGCTGAAAGTATGAGATGTTGCCCCTAGCCACTAGTACTGCGTAAGGGCATGTGGCCCATTGGCGATCGTCCCATAAGATCGTAATGGTGCTCCACTGATTAACTCGAAGCCGCAGGTGTCGACTGTAGAAGCCATCTGCAGGAGTGGCGTACAGATGGCAGCGGCAAAAGGGGAGGAGATACCTGTCACCCAAATGAATAAAAATTAAAATAGTATGGGAATCCGAACTTCATAAGTATTACTCACTTCATTCAACACACTAAATCTACCACCATATGCATGCTAGCCCACTCAAAAGGATTAATTTCACCCAAAAATAACTTGGGAATCATAACAATATAAATTGAGGTGAATACACTATCACAAACGAGTGTTTGTGTGCATGCGTCTGTTAAAACAGAATCCATTTGATGGGATTGGTAACGTGCATAGACTCAAATGTTTGAAGGCGCGTCGAGACAGGGAGGGTTCAACAAGGGCAGATAGACGATGGTCCCACTATGGCAGCATTGCATCACATAGCGCAGGGGAAGGGGATAGATTCCAAAAAGCCATGTACATGGCAAACCCTCAATTAAATAATCTGTCCATGCATCCATTCATCATTCCCTCATCCCGGTATAAAAACGCCTGAATATTTACTCACATAACATTTGAAATTTCCATTGAGTCTGTGCGTAATGCAGTCTGCAAAATCCACTGTGCTCCTGGCCGGATTTCTAGTGTAGTGAAATAACATGTAATTGGGAACGTCCTGCCTTATCGTCCACTACGCTATTGCGCATCCCATTCAATTCATATCAATCATTGCATTCTCGTCATGGGCCCTGTCCCAAGGACATTCAACAATAGAACGTTATATTCCCTGTCAGACCTGTGGGCGTCTCCTCGCCGCTAGTTGAAAACCAAAAGCGCTGTCCTTCGAATTCCTCATTTGCAACATCATGTCGAAAAGGCATCTGTGAACGCTTGAATTCACAAATACATCTATGAAGTGTGGCTGTGTGTGAAAATGGTAACTGGCTCCAATCACTAATGGGACTCCCCGCCCGTCGGTGAACGTCGGTACAGTGCTGCATGAGGGTCCACCGTTCATCGAGTACTACATTCCACTGACCCTTCACAAGTTTGTTCGCCATTGCAAATATAGTATGTTAAAAAATGGAACAATAGCAAAATTAACATATAAACCAATATTTCACTGCCATCGGGATTAAATACATGATTGTAATTGCAAGATGCCATGCGTCAAATTGCAGCGTTGTGTGCGGGACGTGCTCGCCCAATAGTTACTGCAGCTGGCACAGGTGGAATGAATCACCACAGGTGGAGGCCATACAGCCTGAAAACACATAAAATGCACACCCAAACCCCTCCCACAACCACACCCACTCCAAAATGCTACCGACAGGATTAGCGATGTTGGGCCTGGGGGACCTGATAGCACTGCAAGTACTCCAACTTCAAGAAGAAGACGAACACCAACTACTACAACAACCGGCCGCACAGAGGAGACGAAGGAGGAAGAGGAGGAGGGCAAGGCACGGGCAGCAAGGCCCACCAGCACAGCCACTACAACCACGCAGGCAGCCCGCAATCCCACGCCTCCGAGCTAATCCGTTCGACCTCACTGCTGAGCAGATCCACACCCTCTACCGTTTGGACCGGGAAACCATAACCGCCATTGTCAACATGACACACGCTGACCTTGTCAGCATGATAGATAGCCCCACCGCCATCCCACCCCTACTGAAGGTGGTGTCTGTACTCCACTTCCTGGCCACAGGCACCTAGCAGCACACAGTCGGACAGTTGCATGGCATTTCACAGCCACTATTGTCACGGACACTATTCCAAGTGCTTGATGCCCTCCTGAAGCACACAGACGACTACATCTCTTTACCACGCTCGGAGCAGGAGCTTACAAACACAAAAGTGGGATTCCATGCACTTGGCGGCATACCGGGTTGCATTGGTGCCATCGACTGCACCCATGTGGAATTGGTTGTCCCACATGCCATGGAGGTCCAGTACCGCAACAGGAAACAATATCATTCTATCAATGTACAAATGGTGTGTGACTCCAACAGGATCTTTACACATTGTTGTGCCCGATTTCCAGGATCAACCCATGATTCTATGGTCTTGAGGAACTCTACAATACCACGCTACATGGAGCGACACGCAGGGCACTGATCCTGGCTACTCGGTGAGTCTCATTTAATGCATGTGAATGTGGGGTATGTGATGCGTCAATGACGTGGCAGGAAGGGGGGGGGATGCGTACGTAGCAATGTTATTCCACAAACATCCTTCTTCGTCCACATACAGGTGATGCCGGGTATCCACTGAAGAGATGGCTCCTTACACCAATCCGGAACCCACAGAACCAGCATGAGGAGGACTACAACCATGCCCACTCACGTACCCGTGTAGTCATAGAACAGGCATTCGGCCTACTGAAGGCTCGTTTCCGCTGCCTCAGCAGGTCTGGCGGGGCACTCCTGTACCGCCATGAGAAGGTGGCAAAGATGGTCATGGCATGTGTCATGCTACACAACATGTGTGTACATAGAAATGTGGCCATGCCCCCTGACGCAGAACTGCAAGCACCTGAGGATGGTGATGATTGGGTGGGGATGTGGCAGCACCTCAAGGAGTCCGCGAGGCACAGGAGGCCCGTGAAATTCGTCAGAATCTCATAGATGCATGCTTCTAGCACTCACGCCTGGTGGCTGTTACATGGACACGGGACTTGTGGCACTGTGTGTGTCTGGAACATGCACAATGTGGACTGTACGCCAAGAAAGGCCTCGTACACAAAGATCAATGTCCACACATCTCATTGGATGAATATGAAGAAATGTATAGCAAATGTGAAATGATGTTACACACCCAATCGACCCGCCACCCAAAGAAGCCCAACACACCCCCTCCACCCTCCTACCTCCCCCCCCAACACCAGTGTCCAAAGATGCTCAGTGTCAGTGGGCAGTCGCTATTGCAAGCCCCCTCTCCGGGTATCAGGGGCACCCCTGCCTGTGGAGCGCAGGTTCCTCCCAGATCTACGTTGGGGGCTGCCCTGGACGGAACTTGCAACGGATGATGTCTCTGCCTGCTCACGTCCATGCATGTCCCTAAGGGTTTGTGAGAGCTCAGTGAGCACACGGCGCACAGCGGCAAGTTCACCACATACGTCTTTGGACGTCGCATGCAGTTCCCCCCTCAGGCTCTCGGTGCTTCTCTCCATTTGTGCCCTTAGTGTCTCTGTACTTCGCTCCATTTCTGCCCTAAGTGTCTCAGTAGATGTTTCAATGGCTGCCTTAGAACCCCCACATTCAGCAGCATGCTCCTTGAGGAGCGTGGCTAGTTGCTGCTGTTGCACAATCATCTGTTCGAGGGACTGTTGCCTCTGCTGGGCCATGCCCATTTGCGGTGGTGTCACAGAGGGGCTGATCACCTCATGTTGCCTTGCCACAGGCCTCGTGGGGGTTGGCCAGTCGTCGTCTAGTGGGTGCCCCTGCGTGGTTTCCTCATGGTGTACGGGATGAAACAAACAGGGGGATTGAGACAGGTCATGGATGGATCCTACATCTACAGCACCGTTTTCTGTGTCGGAGCATGCTGGCATGAAAGCAGTGTCACCTATGGTGCTGCTGCCACCAGAAGCAGTGCCTTCTGTGGCATCCATTGGGGGGACCTGTGGTGCTGCTGTTGTGGACATGCTGGCTGCTGGGGTGCCTGTTGAAGTCCCCTCCAGTGTGCTGCCACTTGATTTGTGCTGCTGCCGTGTCTTGTTCCGTGCAGCTGAGGTGGAGGGTCTTTGGCCGTTGGTCTTGGCCCTCTTTGCAGGTGTGCTGGTAGGGGTGTCCTGTAGCTCGTCGTTTGATTCGGACCCTGTGGTGGAGTAAAGGAGGGCGAGCGTTATTTATGGGTCTGTGGAAATTGGAATGGCAATGTATCACATGCATTGGGGTGGTACCTGAGGGTGATTTGGGTCAGGGCCTTGGAGGTGGTCTCATTTCTGTGTGGATTGCGGATGCAGTTATTTTGCAGCCTGCAGTTAGGGTGTGCATGCTGCACATGTAGAGGGTGTTTTTAGGTTTTTTACTTATTTATGTATTTGATCTGACTTTTAAAGGGCGCTATCATGGCAATGTATGTGGACGTTCTCCTGGACATGTGTTTCTATTGCACTATGGGGACACATGGTACTTCACATGATTGGACATTGTGGATTTAGCATTGTTTTATTTGGGCCACCTACCTGATTCTTCGGATGTCTGCACTCCTTTCTCCATCCCTCCGACTCCCTCTATGCTCTCCATTCCAATGGTGGAGGCACAGATTTCTTCCCAGGGGGTCAACTTGATGGGTGATTCCGATCCTCCCCCGGTGGCTGTGGCAATGTTTCGGTTGGCCGAAAGTATGCTCCGGACGCGTATCCGCAAGTCGTCCCATCGCTTTCTGCATTGATGTGGGTTGCGGGGTGCGGTCCCCACCGCACTTACCCGCTGTGCCACCAGGGCCCATATGGCCTTCTTGTTCGCAAGTGCCGTCCTGGTCATTTGCGTCGAGAAGACGACGGCAGCATTCTC
Source organism: Ambystoma mexicanum (assembly GCF_040938575.1). Taxonomy (NCBI): domain Eukaryota; kingdom Metazoa; phylum Chordata; class Amphibia; order Caudata; family Ambystomatidae; genus Ambystoma; species Ambystoma mexicanum. The sequence goes on along the minus strand of NC_090921.1, from coordinate 246,130,264 downwards.
CTGGAGGGTCTCTGTGAGCACGGTGAGTTCCTCATGGGAGAAGTGAACCTGCCGCTTGCGATCGCACGCTTTTTTAGCAACTTTTCCCATATTTATTTTTTTAACTGGGGTGGCTAACGGTTGGGATGTGTCTCAGGGTCGGTTTTTGATGGTTGTGTTGGGATTCTGATTTTATAGGTGTACGGCGTGCTGTTTCCCGTTCCGGCCCCATGTTTTTACTTCCGTTTCCGTATATTTACGGTGACCGTAATTTGCGCTGCCCGCTCATTACGGTGACCGCTGAGATGGGTGGCGGAGTTGCACCTTGGGCGGCGTACGACGGCGGTAAGGGGCGTTTTGGGGTCATTTCCGCCATCGCGGACTTTGCACTTCCGCCATTGCGTTATGCTTGTGCCCGATGGGTCGGAATTAGCCGCACTTGGCTCCATCGTGCTATGGCGGAAACGCTATTTACGCTGTGGCGGTCATGTCAGTTACTTTCCGCCAGGGTCGTAATGAGGGCCTATGTCTTTTCCCTTTCAGATGCTGTTGGTGCCGAAGAAGATGCTCCCCCCAGGTTCGTGGCAGAGAGCGTAACAAGAAGATGGTGAATACGAAGGCACGTAAGTAGAAAGGCGGCTCTAGGGCTGTAGAATGCACCTTAATGTCTCTTTTGTCTTTACAGGTGCCGGAATGCAGCGCGAGCAGAGTTGGAGCGAGCGTAACACAGGTAAGCAGTTTTGTAACTAAGCGTTACTAACCAATGTTCTTTGTCTTTGCAGGCCCGATGCCGGACGAGAAATGCAGAAAAAACGCCTTGAATGCTGCCGATGGATCGGGTAAGTTGAACCGCTAACTTTGCCTTTGCCTAACCTGTGCCTTTTGTTTTGCAGGAGCTGCTGAAGACTGAGGATTGGTTCCCAGCAGGTAATTTTCGTATTCACAGGATCCGGAACTGAAGATTCGCTGGAGCTGACACGGTGAGCGTCCTGCTGCAGATGCAGAATAACGCGAAGCACATTAACACAATCGGGTGTGGTTTAAATAGTCCATAGGAGTGCTTAGGTGTCTTCTTCCACAGCCTCGCCCAGGCAAAAGAGTTCCTGCTTCCAGAAGGGGTCCAGCATCAATGATCCAGGGAGTGGTGCCTGCCCCACCCAGAAGGAAAAGTAGTCCCTGCCAGAAGAGAGTGAAACATCATCTTGCTGGTAAGTAAGCAGCATGGTCTGCTGCAGGTAGGCCCACCCAAGCGCTTTCACACTTGTTATGAGCCCGGCGCTTCCTGTGCCGGGACGGGTCCATGCTATGAGCCTGGCACCAGCGGTGCCAGGACAAGGTCCAAAAGGTCCCTATTGGGACTTGCTGGTGCCGATAGTATATGTTATGAGCCTACTTCCAAGGATGTTGGGTAGGTCCTGACTCTTTGGAAGCAGTGGTCATGACATATTCCCACCACCAAATTATTACTGCTATGGGAGTCTATCATAAAATGAGGAATACGTGGGAGGACACAATCCATTCGAAGAACAAGTTACTTACCTGCGGTAACATTCTTTTGATTGGATGTTCCTCCCACATATTCCTCATCATTCCTTGCAGCCTACCCCACCGTAGAATTCATGTGTCTTTAAACTTGGTGCTTTCTTGGAGCCTACGGTCTGTGGTATGCCTGGTAATTCCTCTACAGGAGGGAAAAACAGAACTGAAGCCAGCGGGTGCTGCGTGTGCTACTTATACTAGAGATGACGTTGACATAGCGCCCCCTGCAAAAAAGAAACAAAAGCAGCTGAAGCTTGAAAGATATTTATCATAAGATGAGGAACATGTGAGAAGGAACATCCAATCAAAAGAACGTTACCACGTGTAAGTTACATGTTACTGTGTGTCCTTTTATATCTCGAAAGCCGTCAGCTATAATTTTAAAAATGCTCCAAATATACTACAAAAATGATACACACTTTATGTTCTCTTATGTTGTGTGTAGCAAGACATGGGGTTGCTATTGCTCAAGTTGGTGCTATGCTTGCATTGTGGAATATTGTCTACTATTGTGGGGGGTATATATATATATATGTTCAGGGTGTGCGTGTATGTCGCTCCCCCTTCTCTGTGGTAACATGACAAAGCCGTAACCTAATATCCCTATGTTATTTCAAATCTCATGCATGATGGCCTCTCTTTTCACATCTCCGAGTTCCCCTCCTCTTCACTTCTAATAAACCACTCATCAAAAGTACTACTGATCCATAACATGCTCAATTCTTGTGTTAATTCTTCCTGGTTTCTGTTTGCAATCTTTAACTGCTAAATAAACTTCCATTAAACAAGCCTATGTTTGTCAAATTAATCTATCTGTGTTCTTCTCAAAGAGCCATCCAGAGGCGTAGACAGGATAGGGCCTGAGCGGGCAAGGCCAACCCAAAATCTGTAAATTCCCACCAGCAGTTCTTTGTGGGCATTTACAGATGTTAATGTCACTGCAGTGGGGCCAACTACATTAGCTTCAGGCTCCACTTGTAAGACAATCCTGGCTATGCCTCTGGAGCCATCACTGTGCATGTATAATGTAGTCAAGTGCCAACATTGCAGACTGGAATGAAGATTATCCAAGCTTACAGCACAGGGAGTCTTGATTCTATTAAAGACACGAAGGCGAGCATTATTCTTCAACTTTTTTAATCTTAACCCTTCAGCTATATCAACATTTTAACATTTGAAAACCAAAACTTTTTTCTTTTCCTTTAGGAACTACAATCCCCAACAGTTCTTCTCCAGTCCTGTATTTCCTTCACCACTTCCTGTCCATGGAACCCTCAAGCCACTTCCTACCTAGGTCCCTTCCTCTTCTTTGGATGCACTAAACTGATCCATGCTCACAACGTCAATTGTAGACAAAATTCAACTGAAAGAATGCCTCAGTTCCAACTGCTCCACAGAAACGTGAACCTCGCCACGCAAAATGTGGTCGATTTTCCCTTCCTTCTGGTAGACCTGCATCAGCCATTTTTCTGGTCCTCCACTGGAGCGACAGAAAGACACAGGCCCTCATTACGACCCTGACGGAAATCGAAAAACGATGGCGGAAATGCAATACCGCCATCGAATAGCGCTCGGTGCGACTATGACCCGTCACCGCAAAGTACGAAGCCATTAGCGACACCGTAGTGAACGCCAACGCTAACTGCACCAAGCACGCGCGCGCGCGCCATGCCAAACCGCAAACACCACCATGGTGCAACGGTACGCCAATTCCGACCCTAGCGGACATGTACCTAACGCCATCAGGCATGGCGGAATGTACCATTCCGCCATGGCGAGAAGTACGGCATCGCGAATCAACCGTAAACGGCCCCACTGAGTGCCTGTACACCGCTCCCTGCCCACAAAGTACAACTCCCGGTAGGTGCAATGAAGTCACAATGCAACCATTGAAATGTACAAAGCACCCATGCATGCCAACGAACAAAAGCAACACAAGAGGGGCCAATGGGAGCTGCAGGTCACAGATGGCACGAATACAGAAGCCATCCCAATGGACATGACCACAGTCCCCCACCAAGAAACGCACGCAAACACAGGCACCTGTGCCCAGCAACATTCCGAAAATCACATCATTCCACCAGTCCACCTGGCTGACCGGCATCTGTTACACAAAACCCAATCCCCCGCCCCTGAGCATGACAACATTCAAACTGTCATATAGGCAGCCCCCATCCCTGACCTCACGGGCCTAGTAGGCAAACGTGCCCAGTACAGTACCACGCAACTAAACCCCGAAGCTGGAACCCAATGCAGATCTCCTCACAATACATCGCCCCCCAAATAGGCATATGCCACATCACTTGCAAAGAAAAACGCTACACGGGCCAAATCAGAATAGCAATTTATGCACATCAAAGACACCAAGCCCATACAGCCATCAGGCCATGAACTCCAAAACACCAATCACCATTGTGGGCTGCATCCGCAAGAAATGACCAGCCACTACTTGTGTGTCGCCCTGTACCCCCATGGTACACAGAGCCACATTCACGTACGAAAAGGCAACATGGAAGCGCACAGAACCGCAGGGCTGTCCCAATGGGGAGGCACTAGTCCAGCTGAAAGGCCGAAATGTTGCTCCGAGACACCAGTACTGCGTAAGGGCATGTGGGCCATTGGCGATCGTCCCATAAGATCGTAATGCTGCTCCACCGATTAACACGAAGCAGCAGGTGTCGGGAGTAAAATCCATCTGCAGGAGTGGCATACAGATGGCAGTGGCAAAAGGGGAGGAGATACCCGTCAACCAAAAGAAAAGAAAAAGAACAGAATGGCCATCAGAACTACATTCGAACAACTCACTTCAATGATCACACGAAATCCACAGCCATATGCATGCTAGCCCACTCAAAAGGATCAACACCACCCCAAAACCACTTGCGACTCATAACCATCTATATCGAGGTGCAAACACCATCACAAACGAGTGTACCTGTGCATGCGTCTGTCAAAACAGAATCCATCAGATGGGAATGTCAACGTGCATGGACACAAGTGTCTGAGGGCGCCTCGAGACAGGGAGGGCTCAACAAGGCCAGATAGACGATGGTCCCACTATGGCAGGCCTGCATCACATAGCGTAGGGGAGGCGGATAGATCCCAAGAAGCCCTGTACATGGCAAACTCTGTATCAAATCACCTGCCCATGCATCCATTCATCATTCCCTCATCCCGGTATCAAAACGCCTGAATATTTACTCACATGACATTAGAAACATCCATTGATTCTGTGCGTTATGCAGCCTGCAAAATCCACAGTGCCCCAGCCCGTAATTCAAGTGTTGTGAAGTAACATGTATTTGGGAACGGCCGGCCTCATCGGCCACGTAGCTAATGCGCATCCCAAACTATTCATATCAGTCATTGCTCCCTCGCCATGGGCCCTGTCTCAAGGACATTGAACAATAGAACGTTATATTTGCAGTCAGACCTGTGGGCATCTCCTCGCCGCCAGCTGATAACCGAAAGCGCCGCCCTCCGAATTCCTCATTTGCAACATCACGTCGAAAAGGCATCTGTGGCCGTTTGAAATCACTAATTATTCCATCGAGTGCGGCTGTGTGTGAAAATGGCAACTGCCTTCACCCACGAATGGGACGCCCCGCCCGTCGTTGCAACTCGGTACAGTGATGCATGAGGGCCCACCGTTACTCGAGTACTACGTTCCACTGACCCTTCACAAGTCTGTTCGCGACTGCACAGATAGAATGGGAAACAATGGGACCATAGCCGAATGAACATAACAACCAATCCAACACGCCCATCGGGTACAAATACATGATAGCAATAGCAAGATACCATTCCCCGAATTGCAGCGTTGTGCGCGTGACGTGCTCGGCCAAAGGGGAGAGCAGTTTGCACAGGTGGAATGAATCACCACAGGTGGAGGCCATACAGCCTGAAAACACATGAATTGCACAGCCAGTCTCCTCCCACAACCACACCGAAATGCTACCGGCAGGACTCGCGATGTTGGCCCTGGGGGACCTGATAGCACTGCAAGTGCTCCAACTCCAAGAGGAAGACGAACACCAACTACAACCGGCCGCACGGAGGAGACGCAGGAGGAGGAGGAGGGCAAGGCAGGGCCAGCAAGGCCCACCAGCACAGCCACTACCACCACGCAGGCAGCCCGCAATCCCACGCCTCCGAGCACATCCGTTCAACCTCACTGATGAGCAGATCCACACCCTCTACCGTTTGGACCGGGACACCATAGCCGCCATTGTGGACATGACACAGGCTGACCTTGTCAGCATGATAGATAGCCCAACCGCCATCCCACCCCTACTGAAGGTGGTGTCTGTACTACACTTCCTGGCCACAGGCACCTACCAGCACACAGTCGGACAGTTGCATGGCATTTCTCAGCCACTGTTCTCACGGACACTATTGCAAGTGCTCGATGCCCTCCTGCAGCACGCAGACGACTACATCTCCCTACCACGCTCGGAGCAGGAAATTACAAACACGAAAGTGGGATTCCATGCACTTGCCGGCATACCGGGTTGCATTGGTGCCATTGACTGCACCCATGTGGAATTGGTCGTCCCACATGCCATGGAGGCCCAGTACCGCAACCGAAAACAATTTCATTCCCTGAATGTACAAATGGTGTGTGACTCCAACAGGATCATTACACATTGTTGTGCCCGATTCCCTGGATCAACCCATGATTCTATGGTCTTGAGGAACTCTACAATACCACGCTACATGGAGCGACACGCAGGGAACAGATCCTGGCTACTCGGTGAGTCTCATTACATGCATGATGATGTGGGGTATGTGAATTGGCAATGACCTGGCAGGAAGGGGGGCGGGGTGTGCGTACGTATCAATGGCATTCCACATCATACGTTTCTCGTCCACATACAGGTGATGCTGGATATCCACTGAAGAGATGGCTCCTCACACCAGTCCGGAACCCACGGGACCAGCATGAGGAGGACTACAACCATGCCCACTCACGTACCCGTGTAGTCATAGAACAGGCATTCGGCCTACTGAAGGGCCGTTTCCGCTGCCTCAGCAGGTCTGGCGGGGCACTCCTGTACCGCCATGAGAAGGTTGCAAAGATGGTCATGGCATGTGTCATGCTCCACAACATGTGCGTACGTAGAAATGTGCCCATGCCCCCTGACGCAGAACTGCAAGCACCTGATGATGGTCATGATGAGGGTGGGGATGTGGCAGCACCTCATGGAGTCTGCGAGGCACCGGAGGCCCGTGACATTCGTCAGCATCTCATTGATGTATGCTTCTAGCACTCACGCCTGGTGGCTGATACATGGACACGGGACTCGTGGCACTGCGTGTGTCTGGGACATGCACAATATGGACTGTACGCCTATGATGGCCTAGTACACAAAGATCAATGTCCACACATCTCATTGGTTGATCGTGCACTTTTTATGGCATATGTGATGTCATGTTGAACACCCTATCGACCCGCCACCCAAGTGAGCCCAACACACCCCCTCCACCCCCCTACCTCCCCCCCGAACACCAGTGTCCAAAGATGCTCATTGTCAGTGGGCTGTCGCTATTGCAAGCCCCCTCTGCGGGTATCAGGGGCACCCCTGCCTGTGGAGCGCAGGTTCCTTCCAGATCTACGTTGGGGGCTGCCCTGGACGGAGCTTGCAACGGATGATGTGTCTGCCTGCTCACGTCCATGCATGTCCCTAAGGGTTTGCGAGAGCTCAGTGAGCACACGGCGCACTGCGGCAAGTTCGGCACATACGTCCTTGGCCGTCGCATGCAGTTCCCCCCTGAGGCTCTCGGTGCTTCTCTCCATTTGGACTCTCAGGCTCTCGGTGCTACTCTCCATTTGGACTCTCAGGCTCTCGGTGCTACTCTCCATTTGGACTCTCAGGCTCTCGGTGCTACTCTCGATTTGTGCCCTGAGTGTCTCAGTTGATGTTTCTATGTCTGCCTTAGTGCCCCCACATTCATCAGCATGGTCCTTGAGGAGCGTGGCCAGTTGCTGCTGTTGTTCGATCAACTGGTCGAGGGACTGTTGCCTCTGCTGGGCCAAGGCCATTTGCGGGGGTGTCACAGAGGGGCTGTTGACCTCATGTTGCCTTGCCACAGGGCTTGTGGGGGATGGCCAGTCGTCGTCTTGTGGGTGCCCCTGCGTGGTATCCTCATGTTGTACGGGATGGGACAGACAGGGGGATTGGGACAGGTCATGGATGGATCTGACTTCGGCATCCCCGTTTTCTGTGTCGGAGCATGCTGCCATCAATGGGGTGTCACCTATGGTGCTGCTGCCACCGGAGGCAGTGCCTTCTGTGGCATCCATTGGGGGGACCTGTGGTGGTGGTGTTGTGGGCATGCTGGCTGCTGGGGTGCCTGTTGATGTTCCCTCCTCTGTGCTGCCACCTGATTTGTGCTGCTGCCGTGTCTTGATGCGTGCAGCTGAGGTGGAGGGTCTCTGGCCGTTGGTCTTGGCCCTCTTTGCAGGTGTGCTGGTAGGGGTGTCCTGTAGCTCGTCGTTTGGATCGGACCCTGTGGTGGAGTAGAGGAGGGCGAGGGTTATTGGTGGGTCTGTGGGAATTGGAATTGCATTGTGTCACATGCATTGGGGTGGTACCTGAGGGTGATTTGGGCCGGGCCCTTGGAGGTGCTTTGATTTGTGTGTGGAGTGAGGGTGCAGTTGTTTGGCAGCCTGCAGTTAGGGTGTGCCTGCTGCACGTGTAGTGCGTGTATTAGGGGTTTTTAATTATTTATGTATTTATTGTGGTTTTAACGTGCGCTATCAGGCCGATGTGTGTGGACGTTCTCCTGGACATGTGTTTCTGTTGCACTATGTGGACGCATGGTACTTCACATGGATGGACTGTGTGGATTTGGCATTGTTTTATCTGGCCCACCTACCTGAATCTTCGGATGTCTGCACTCCTTTCTCCATCCCTCCGACTCCCTCTATGCTCTCCATTCCGATGGTGGAGGCACAGATTTCTTCCCAGGGGGTCAACTTGATGGGTGATTCAGGACCTCCCCCGGTGGCTGTGGCAATGTTGCGGTTGGCAGAGAGTATGCTGCGGACGCGTATCCGCAGGTCGTCCCATCGCTTGCGGCATTGCTGTGGGGTGCGGGGTGCGGTCCCCACCGCACTTACCCGCTGTGCCACCAGAGCCCATATGGCCTTCTTGTTTGCAAGTGCCGTCCTGGTCATTTGCGTGCAGAAGACGACGGCAGCATTCTCCTGGAGGGTCTCTGTTAGCACGGTGAGTTCCTCACGGGAGAAGTGGACCTGCCGCTTGCGGTCGCACGCTTTCTTCGCTGCTTTTCCCATTATTCTTGGTTTCGCTAGGGTGGTTGACGGGTTGGGGTGTGTTTCAGGGTAGTGATTTTAGTGGTTGTGTGGTTTTAGTGTATTTATAGGTGTACGCCGGGTTGTTTCCCGTTCCGGGCCCATGTTTTAACTTCCGTTTCCGTATATTTCCGGCCACCGTACTTTCCGGTAGGCGCACACTGCGGTGACCGCTAAGAGGGGTGGCGGTATTGCACCTGGGGCGCCGTACGGCGGCGGTGTGGGCCGTTTTGGGGTCTTTTCCGCCATCGCGGACTTTGCACTTCCGCCATGCCGTGGTGCTCGTGCCCGATGGGTCGGAATGGGCCGCACTTTGCTCCTTCGTGCAATGGCGGAAACGCTATTTACGCTGTGGCGCTCCGGTCAGTCGCTTTCCGCCAGGGTCGTAATGAGGGCCACAGTCAGGGCGGGAGTATGCACTCAACAGCTAGACACAGAAGGATACAATACTGTATGTGAATTACACCATATTTCGTACGCTGGGTGGGAAATAATGCTTGCCTGTGTGTGTTTAATGGAATCAAGACTCCCTGTGCTGTAAGCTTGAGTATCTTCATTTGTGTCAATACCCGAGGTGATCATTATGCTTGCTCAAAGTTCTGCATCACTGTCACCGCCACTGATGTTACTGGTTTGAAGTAGAATGTCTTAAAAGTACTGTTGTTAATCCAATCTGCTGCTTGCAGGATGTCTGCTAGCGCTGCACCCTCAGTGAATGCTTTAGATGCCATTGCTCCTCAAACAGAGTGTACCCCTAATCTGGACAAATCAATACCCACTTACTGCATGATTTCTCGCACTCATCTGGTTATTGTGGCTATAGCCATCACTTTAAAAGTCTTCCTATGCACTACAAGCAATTGGGTCACTACTAAAGGCCTAACTTCAGCTGTCCTGAGGTCTTACTCACAAATGCAGGAGGATAAGCACAGCCAAGGTTGTCTTGGTAGGTAAGGATACGAAATCGAAGTAGAATTATTCTTGGTCCTTTTGGCTAAGGTAAAAGTAACCCCCTCCGGACCATATATCCTCCTATCTATCGCCAACGGCTTGATGTCAGAGACCCTCCTGCAGGAAACCAGACACAGAAGCATCGCCAGTTTCCCTGATAGCTGCATGATTGACAGGTATTTATTCGCCATCCTGCTCACCATGAATTCACTACATTTAAAGATATGCATATTTTTGGAGCGGGGTGTGCCGGAAATTTGTCCCGTTCATGAGTCAGATCAGAGCTGGGTGATCGCCTACCGACAAGCCGTCATTTGTCACATGTCTCACCAATATCGCAGACCTATAAACTCCTAGCGTCCTGAAAGCTTTTCTGTCTTCCAGGAGAGAGGCTAGATAATTGAAAACAGACACGACAGGGGCAGAAATGGGATTGTAAACTACACCCGTCCTTCTGCTTGCTCCATGCAGTTATCGTTCCTGCGGGTGGAAGGTGCCCACAAATCTGTGATAAAATGGGCAGCTCGAAATGTCAGGCATAGCCCATCTTCTCCCAACACTCTGCAATGCACCAATGGCAGGACACCCCTCACTCTCAGAGGATGACAGGTCCCAGCTGAGTCCATGAGCAGGTCTTGCGTCTATGGCAGAATTGGCAGGAAATCTGAGGAAAGTTCCATCAGAACTGGAAACCAGGCTTGCAACTTCCAACTCTGCTCAGCTTCATAAAGGGAGGGGGTGCATACTGCAGGACTCTGTTCCAGCACTGCAGGAATGCGTCCATCTCTAAAGTGCTCGTATCCGGTCTCCAGCTGAACAAAAATTGCACGTTTGTGTGTTGAGCCTGGATGCGAAGAAGTGTATGTGGATTGGGGCCATAGATGATTCAGCCATTGGAAAATAAAACTGTCGTGCTTTCAATTGCCGGAGTCTGTCAGATAACGGCAATTCCAGTCCTCTACAGCTTTAAGAGTCCCTGGAAGGTACTCTGCCATGACTGAGATCCCTCTCTGAAGGCAGTAGTGTCACAAGTCTTTCGATAGCTCTGCTAGAAGTCCGGATCTTGTACCTCCTAAAATAATGTATGTATCTAACTGCTGAGGTAGTGTCCGTTTTCAGGAGAATAGAGCAGTTCACCTTGTCCTTCCTAAAAGCTTTGATCACGACGGACCCAGCGAATAGTTGTAGACAGATTATATGAAAATGTAGTTCTTCCGGTGCCCATTTGCCTCCAGTCTCTACGGTGCAGAACCTGGAGAACCTGGCCCCTCAGCCTGCTCGGCTGGCATCTGATTCTATAATCAGAACTGATCTTTCTTTGAAAATGATATATGATTTGGCATTAGTAACGCACCTATACACAAGTGTTTCAATGTGCAACAAGGCAAGGAAGGGGAAACAGCGGAAGATCAGAGACAACAATCTTACTAGGCCAAGTGAGATTGAGATTGCACAAGTGCAGGGGAAGAGGGAGGGGAAAAGTGCCAGGGGACAGGGAAGGGGGCAGTGCTGTTCATGGGATCAAAACAATAACAAGAAGTACGGCCAGCAGGTGGCAGGTGCATAGGTAAGTACAGCAGGTGTCCAAAAGTGTAGGTAGGACTGTAGGGTTACAGATACAGACCCAAGTACAAGGGTTGCCGTGAGGCAGTGCGGGTGTGCAACTGGGCGGGTAGGGACCAGGGCCCAAAATTAGAGGGTAGCCAGGTGACCAATGCAGTATCACACCGGAAATCAGCAGGGGAGAGGAAGAAAGAAGGCAGAAGCAAAGAGGAAGGTCTTGAGTTGCTTCCGGAACCAGAGATGGTTCTCCTCGAGTTTCAGAGAGGCAAAGAGGCTGTTCTTGAGGTAGGCCCCAGCCGAAGAAAGATCTACCACCAACTCGTTGCTTTCTAGAAGAGACAGACCCTAAGGGAGTTGGAGGTGGAGGAGCGAAGAGCTTGTGTAGGAAGGTATTTACAAAGAGAGAGTTGCAGGTATTAAGGACCCAGGCCTCAGAAGGCCTTGTGGACAATGCAGAGTGTCTTGAACCTAATCTTTGTAGCCATTGGGAGCCGATGCAGAGATTTCAGTGCTAGAAAGATATGATCCCTGGGCTTGAGGCTAAGGAAAAGTCTTGCAGTCTTGTTCTGGATGAGTTGCAGAGGGCGGACAGTAGAAGCAGGCAGATTTAGAAAGAAGATGTACAGTAGTCCAGCCTAGAGGGAACCTGAGCTCTAGAGACAGTGAGCTTCTGGGGGAAGGAGAGGAAAGGAAAAATACCTGTGAGGAGGTCCAGCTGGTAGTTTGACTTCTTAGAGAAATCAGAGATGTGAGGAGAAAAGGAGAGTGTGGAGTCGAAGATGACCCCGAGGTTGGAGCAGGAAGAAGGTTAAGGGAGGCCAGTTAGAGAGTGACAGGAAAGGAGGGTGCAGGTATGCCAATGAGGAGAATCTCCGTATTACTGGCATTAAGGCAGTGATCGTTGGCGGCACACCACTCCTGGATAGCAGACAGACAGTCAGAGATGAGAGAAGGACAAGAGGTGGCAGAGAGGAGCCTGAAAAACGAGCTGAATGTCATCCACTTAGCACTGAAAGTTGGAGCAGAGATCGGCAATGCGGTGGCCAAGAGGTGTCAAGTATTGGTTGAACAGCCAGGGAGAAATGTTAGACCCCTGGAGAATACCACAGGTAGAGAGTGAGATAGAGGAAAGGAAGGACCCAAGTTGGACATGGGAGGGTTGATCAGAGAGGAACGAGGTCAAACAGGCCAGGGCCTGATCCGTGATACACAGGTCATCACAGAGACGATTGAGCAGGGTGACATGGTTGACTGTGTCAAAGGCAGAAGAGAGATCAAGTAAGATGAGGACAGAGGGGAGATTACAATCAAGGTTAGAGAGCAGGTCTTCACGGATGCTCAGGAGAGCAGTTTCCGTGCTTCCGGCTGCTCTGAAGCCAGACTGATGATCATGGAGACAACCAACCTATTCAGTGTGAAGATTAAGCTGGGAGGTGGCAAGCTTTTCCAGGAGTTTGCCCAAGAAAGGAGTGATGGAGATCGGGCAATAGTAAGCCAGGCAGGAGGGGACGGCTTAGGGTTTCTTGAAAAGAGAGTGCACAAGAGAGTGCTTCAGGGGGAAGGGAAGGCTCCAGTGGCGAAGGAGTGGTTGCAGAAGTCAGTCAGGGCAGAAGCGAGGGTGTCAATGGGGTCCTTGATGGTTTTGGAACAAGGAAGAACCTGTTTTGACAAGACCTTCATTGATCAGACATTTCTAGAAACCTCATCAGGGGAGAACAGAGGAAAGGAAGAGGGAGGAGAGGTGGCCACAGGGGGGTCGGAGGTAGAGGAGAGAGTAGAGGGAGGAGGAGGTGAGGACGAGACGGTGGACAGGATCCCCTGGGTTTTAGAGATGAAATGAGAAGCCAGGGCTATGCAGAGGGCCTGGGAGGGGACATGAGAGGTAGAGAATGCAGCTGGATTGGCCAGCTCTTTGCATATTTTAAAGAGTTCGGCCGAGTTGTTAGATGCCACAGCAACGGGGGCTTGGATGTGGGCTCTCTTCTTAGTGCGGACAGAGGGTCAGTATTACCTTTGGAGCGGCCGGCAGGCCAGTTTGTCAGAGGATGCGCAGGAAGCTAGCCATTTCCTCTCAGCCACCCTGCACTTGTGTTTAAGGGTGACGAGGTCAGATTCATGCCAGGAGTTGCACTTGGCTTTGGGCTTCAAGTGGATCCTCAAGACAAGAGCAAGAATATCAAGAGTATCAGAGATAGAAAAGTGGAGCATGGAAAGGGCTGTGTGTGGATGTGAGTCAGCCAGAGGAGGAGGAGGGGGAGAGAAATGGCACGCCTGCTCGTGCCTCCATGTGTTGCTGCCACCACTGCATCTCTGTCCTTGACTCTTGATCTAACGGAATTGTCTGATGATGTCTGAGACCCTTCTGTAAATGCCTGATCTTTAGTCTCTACAGTGCTCTGTAATGAAGGAGAGCCAGAAATATGGCTTGAATAGAAGACGCAAGCAACCCTACTAAACTTGCTAGAGTGTGGAGGGAGATGACTGCCTTCCAGAAGCACACGCTAATCTCCTTTTGATATATGTCATCTTCTTTGCTGGGTGTTCCAGCGTTGCCTTCCTTGTGTCCACAACAAACCCTAGGAGGTCCAGCCTCCTGCTGGGGTACAAATTCGATTTCGCCTGATTGATGAGAAATGCTAGGGACGTCAGTGGATCTGGTACCCACTTGGTCTAGTATTCTAGTTTTTCCTTGTTGGCTGCTAGTAGCAGGATGTCGTTGAGGTAGATTATTTTCCTGATGCCTTTCACTCTGATTGCCGCCTCATCAACTTTGTAAAAAGGCACATGGGACTGACGAGAGGCCGAACAGCCATTTTGGCCTCAAAGATCAAATAAAAAAAGGCGAATGCACATTTGGTGCGCGTTTATCATGGTAAAAAAAGACTGAAGTCCATAATACTGAACAAGGGGAGCAGGGTTTGCAGGGGTGTCCCTGGCTCTCCTAGTTTGGTATTATGGGCTGCGGAGGTGGCAGGGTTATCCCCCACATACATTGAATGCACAGCGGGGGACAAAGAAACAAAATCCAAAAAGCTCGAGCTACAAAATGCGACAAGTGGGCTCCGCAATTTTGTAACTCAAGCTTTTGGGATTTGATTTTGCAATGTAGACCCCGAACGGCAGTGTCCCGAATTGCCAGAGTTGCACTGCCCACCTGAAACACAGGAAGGATCGATAGTCCTTCGCTACCGGGATTGTCAGGTACGCATCTTTCAAGTCTATTCTGGCAAGCCATTCATCATTCTTGGGGATGTCCCTCGGGAGGTGAATGCCCTCTATCCTGAATTGCCTGCAGGTAACCCATCCGTTCATGTCGTTCAGGTTTATGACTAGGCAGATTTTCTCTTTCCAATGAACTAGGAACGTATTGCTTTCAAACATGGGCCTGAGATCTGGACATTGTTCTATGGTCCCCTTTGCACTGAGCTAAAACATCTCACTCTCCAGAAGTATATTTTCTGCCTGGGACCTGTTTATGGGGTGGACAAGCCGTCTGCATAGGTTTTGTATGAACTGTAAGTGAAAACCCTGGACTATCTGCAATACGCATGCGTCACTGGATAGCTTGTGCCAGTTTACCAAGAATTGAATTGTTCTCCCCCTACTGGGGGGGATACAAAATAGTGTTGCTCCTTGCGTTCGGCTAGAGTCTCTCCTTATGCGCACCCTGATGTTCCTTCCTCATGCCGGTAAGAAGGAATCCTGCTGACACCCAGTACTGGGCTCTTGCGCCTTGAGGTCTTTGGGGTGTGGAGTAGCGACCAATCGATCAACCTCTATAATGACTGGTACTGGCAAAACCTCTGCCTGAGAAGATCTTCTCGATCGAAGGCTTGAGCTTTTTCTAAGGAGCCGTACGTGCGGACAAATCTTCCCATCTCTTTGCCGAACGTGTCCCTGAACAGTAGTCCCTGTGCTGCTTCCCCCGCTGCGTAAGAGGCGAGACCGCTCGCCTTAGAATCAATTTTGAGGAGTAGCCATCTGCATCTCTCTGAAGAAATTGCACAGTTAGCGTTCCCTAGAAAATATAGTGCATGCTGGGCCCAGCTCGCCAGGTTATCTGGGTTCACTGCCTCCCCTGCGTTCCCTGGCTCACTCTGCCAGGTCCATGATTTTTGCTATTGGCCCCATGAGATCTAGCTGCTTCTGCTGGCAACTCTTCCAGGATCTATCCATCGTCTTTCGAAGTCTTCATGACAAAAGTTATCATCTGGGAGTTTAAATCTGTACCATCGGCAACCTTGCCTGCTAGGTCAGGCAAAGGGCATTCTGCTCTCATGTGCATTCTGGTGTCTTTGTCCAGTGGCTTTCTTATCATCTGGGACATATACAATGCCACTCTGGGTGATGGCTGCCAGTCAGAGGACCTGTGGTTTCTAATATCGTCTGGATTACACATGTCAGAAATTTCTGAATCCGGGGTTTCCATGTTCTTCTATTTCCAGGCTTTCTTGAGCCCTGCATGGGCTTGCAATTCCTCTTTATGGCTATCGTCTTCTCTCTGTAAAGATACACCGGTATCAGGGGTGTCCCCATCAGCATTGCCCATATTATCATCCCCTAGGATGGGGGTAGAGAAGCATGGCTAATTGCTGCAGGAATGCCACTCTGAGCTTTCAAAAGGCATCAGCAGCCTCTGGCGATTGGTGGTCGACCCCTCAATCTTGACCCGGGGGAGTAGAAGAGTATTTCCTCTTCCGTGTCCTGTTAGTCCCTTGTCTGCTCCCCTCTTCCGTGGTAGCACTTGGCGGACGTGCTCTGAAGAGATTTAATCTGGGTGCCTTTAGTCCTCCTTCCTAGAATGCTTTGCAGGGTGATCAGTCTCTCCTGAAGAGGCCTGACTCATTCCGCCATGGCTTCCACCAGTGAGTTACCCAGCACCTTAGCGGGGGCATCCCATTGCCGCGTCTCCCCCTCCTCCCTTCTCCCATCCGTCCTGTCCGGCTCGGACACCCCCCCTCCCCCAACCCCGGCCGGCAGCAGCCAGTGATTCCAAAACCTGAAATGACACGCCAGACAATTTGTAAAGGTTGGAAGTGTTAATGCCACAGCAGCTTTATTTGCATAAAGTCAAGGAGTTATCTTACAGGTGAAACGTGAATTCACCACACCACAGGTTCTTCTACGCTGTGTGAGGCTTCCTAGGTATGCCCCCCTCCTCCCCCCACCATCTGCGTCTGGTCGACGCTTCCGGTTGAGCCCGGCCCTTGCTGCCAGCTTCACTCTACCCATGGCCTTTCGATATGTTGCTTAGTTTCGCATTTCTTGACACTTCCCCCCCATTGCACTAAGGTACCTGTTTCTAACCCCCCCCCGACACACTTCCCGGTGTCCTATGTCTTGGTTCTAGCTAAAATAGGCAGCCACTCTGGTGCCTCGCTATTACGTAGGTTCCTATACAGACACCACTTTTCGGGGCCCCAACACATCACTTTACCCCAACATCACATTTTCTATACAGACACCACCTTCCAGTGCCGACTAACACGTTTCTACCTACCTATACAGTCATCGCTTTGCGATGTCCAGCTATCCTAGCGCACATTTCTACTCTGCTCTGTGCTCAGATCCCCAACTGTGCCGCTTCTACCCTAGCCCCACCTCCATGCCTCAGGGCCCTGGTGTCCCCATTCAGGCTTACTGTCCCCCGGGCAGGACATCGCCTTAGTACCTGTACTCCCAGTGCCCTCCTCCGAGATCTTACCCAGCACCCTCACCCCGTCAAGTTCCATAATCCCTGGCCCTAAATCTCCCCTCTCCTGGTGCCATCTTCTTTTGCAATGGGTCCTCCCAACTTTCTCCCCCTACAGTTCCCTGGGCTCCGTTCTCCCTCAAAGACTCCCACCCCCGTTCACTCGTTTTCCCCTCAGTGCCCCCCGTCTGTTTGCCCCCCAGCCTTGCGCTTGCCCTCCCTCTTCGCCTCCTTGGACCTTGAGCCCCCCCCTGGTTCCCTCTTGACACCCCTCACACCCATTTTTTGACCCCTTATATCCCCCTCTGTGTATCCTTCCTTCCGTTATCCCTTCCCCCCACCTGTTTCTTTGGCAACCCTACCTGTGCCACCATACCTTCCTCTAGGTCCCCCCAACTTCCCTTGTAGACCTTTGTTTTCCCCTTGTTTTCCAATTTTTGCTTTGCACCACCCCCCCGCATTTTTGGGGTTGGAATGGCTTTCAAGCCCCCTAAACCCTCCCCTTTTTTCCCCAGGGCCTCCCCCGAGTCTGTTACTCTTGGGCGCCGTAAGATCTAAGCTGTTGGCTGAGCATTCCCCTATGGGCCTGCTAGTACTTTGCTAAAGGGATCGACCTGTGACTCCTCCAAGACTCTCTGCTGGTTGCCGGCGGCAGAGTGTTCCCCCAGCCTGAACAGGTCGCTCCATAGCCGGCCCTTCCGCTTTCTCACCCACACTCAGTAGCTCCTTGGTAGGCGTGTAGCCTCCTTGCCCCCCCCCACCCCTCCAGGTCCTTGCCCTTTTCCATGTCCCACTGGTACCCATGTTTCCTATCTGCTGCCCTCCCCATGTGTTCCAGCTTTTCCTTGGACTCCCCCTTAGCCCCTCCTTGTTGCGCCAACCAGGACACCCCTCTCCTGCCAGAGGGGGATAGGGGGGCCCGCCTGCGCGCCCTACCACAGGCAGCAGCGAGGGAAAAATAAAGGGGTGGGTGCCCTTACCAGTTGGGCTGTGGATACTCGTTTTATTGGCCATTACCGGGTTGTGGCCTAAGCCAGGTTGGTTCGTGCATATGAGAGGGGGTGGAAAATATACACCGGTCGGCAAATTCATAATTATGATCATGCATGGAAAGATTGACGGAGCCCTGTATTGATTATTATGTGATGCTGGATATGACCTTCATCCTGGGGCAGCCCTAGATTAAATATGTGATGCCCTTACGTGAATTATGTTTGCAAATTGATTATCTGTATTACTGTGTGCATTTATTGTGGATTGGAAATTTGATCCAGTAAATTCTCTAATGCTCCCTTCAAGGATATGACTATTTCATTTGTTCGCACTTTGCACCTGGGGCGGCGTTACCTTGTGATATTCTATTGTTGGTTTAAATTTACTGTACGTGCCCTACCTGATCATCCTTGGATGTGTTACTTGTGTTCCCCACAAGGCGATGTGTCTGACACCCCATGCAGTGCTACTTGTGCCCCCTCATTGTGAGATATGGCACCGGTAGGTAGCGACAATAGTGAGATTGTGCAGTATACAACGCTAATGAACCATTAGAGAGAGATAAACGGTTTTATTGGTACCAAGGCCGAACACCCCCAGGCCACTTACAATCTTTGGTTGAGCGTTGCCCATTAGTTTGAATGCCCATTTTATTGTGGGCAAACGTCCATCTCTCCGTCTGCCCCAAGCTCCTCCACCCTCTTATGCTCCCATCTTAAATTGGGATCTCTCTCCATTCTTCGCCTGAACTTTAGATCGTTCATCAGCCAAGTGCTACCTCCCCACTTCTTGTGCTCCACGACCACGCAATTCCTGTAATGGTACAAACCTGGTCCCTGGTCAGGGTCTTTCTCCACTATTGTACGTGCCATGAGCCTGAATGCTGTCAGCCAGTTCTGTATGTTTTTCTGCGGCCTCGCCCTCATCTCTGCCCTTTTCCTTCCCTTGCCCCCGGCCATCGGCACAGTGTCCTTCCCTTTGTACACGTGTTCCAATGAACAGCCTCTTGAACAGCCGTCCCCCAGTGGTGGAGGCCTGACCCGTTTCGGCATTCTTTCCTCACTTGTCTCCCTAGTCTTTCCAGCCTGGGGACCCGCCTGGTTACATAATCTATACAATAAAGCATACCGGCACCTCGCAAGAATGAAACACAACGTGGCACGGAAGCCATTAGATCAAATAAACACACTGTGTCGCGCGTCCTTAATAATGCGGCAAGACTGGGCCCACATTGTGGACGCATGCTGCAATGAATAAACTTACCACACGTTGCACGGCTACAAACGCTCATGGCCAAATTGCTGGCTAAAATTGCCGAGCCAAACCTGGCCTAGAGCTGCTGTCAGCAAACTAAGCGAGCATGCTAGCATCTAACTGAATTAATAGGACGTGGCGCGGCGACCATTAAGTTCATTACACACACTTGGCGCAGAGGCCGTTAAGTTAGAACAGCACAAGCCCCCTATGCTCGAAATAACTCCACATGGCGCGGCGGCCATCCAACTTGATACCCACATGCTGTCTTAAATTGAAAACACCTGCGCGTCGTGCAGTGGCCATCAGAACCGCTGCCAACATGCCGCATTACTGTACAAAACTACCGAATGTTGCGGGGCGGCCATCACAATTGGGAAAAACCCGGTGCATTCCAATGAAACAAGCTAGCGTTTGCACAGCGGCAATCTTACTTGAACAGAGCATGCTGTGGGCTCACTTTAAACCAATAAACGTGGCGCGGCGGCCATCTAATACGGAAAAACATGCAGGGGGACCTTTTGTGAATAATGAACACCAAAGGCAACCCTCCTTTCCTAATAAGCCCCTGTCACCGCACTAAGTCCCTGTGTGAACAGCAGCGTTCCATGGGCACCCAGGCTGTCGAGTAGTAATCAGCGTAATTATCCCTCAGCGAGCATACCCGCAATGATTTCCTTGCATGCTGTCATGCGATGCTTATTGTTACACTCATGCACCTCTCGGTATGGCAACAGACACAGGCACATTGCAATGTATTATCCAGGGCATCCTTCCCGTGGTATTACGATTTATAACCCATGCGCTCCTCAACGACACCAATGTACGCGTTCTTTAATTGACTGTCAACCATTTACTACAGACCACCCTTGACGTGACAAAGCCAGGTAAAAGCACTTCCCATATTGCCCTTCTAAACCACATGCTTCACTAACCCAATTTAAATACGCCATTCCACGTGTTGGGCTTCCTTACTCCAGCAGTGCCATGTGCCGGTTGCAAAAGGGCACGTCGGCGCATGGGGGGGCCTTTCGCAACCGGCACCATATTGGGCCCCCTTAAAACTTGGACCAGGAATTGGCCTCCCCAAACTCCCTAAAAATGAACCATGCAACCTGTGGCCAGGGTGAACGCTGTGGCGAGGTTTGTCGCCCACGCAATGCCCGACCAGCGCAAAGCATGAAGCATAGAACTCCCAGATACTGCACAAGGACCTTCCGTGGAGCGAGGCTTAAAGCAACCCTTGCACCTCAAATGTACTACATGCTGCCCATAGGACCTTGGACATCGCCGCCTGAGACATCTTGTAGAAAGATGTCGTTAGTCAAAGCTGCTAACTGCCGCGCTTTGCTCACCGCCACTTTCCTTTGCTAGATAAGTGAAAGCTACGTATAAATGAATTAAGCTAAACCTGGCGCGGCGGCCTTCGTAATAAAACATACAATAGAGAACACACCGAACGGTGCAAAAGTGCCGCGGCGGCCATTGAATTGGAAACCCATGTCCCCGCCACATCGCTTAACTAAACGTTGCGCGATTCCCCCACACTACATTATTTGACATAAATGCCAACGTGGCTGTGGTTGAACCGGCCAGAACGAGGCAGTCATCCAATTAGGTAAGTGAATGCTACGTATAAATGAAATAAGCTAACCTGGCGCGGCGGCCATCGTAATAAAACATGAAAATAGCAAAACAAGCTGAACATTGCAAACGTGGTGCAGTGGCCATTGAATTAGAAACACATGTCCCCACACTATGCTTTCACTATGCGTGACGCGATTCCCCCAAGCTCCATTGTTAGCGTAAATAAATGCAAACGTGGTTTTGCCTACACCGCCCGTGTCGCGGCAGCCATCCAATTAGATAGGTGAATACTGCATATAACGAAATTAATAAAGGTGGCGCAGCGACCATCATGAGCAAAACATGCATTGGTAAATACGGCAAACGTAGAACACGTGGCGCGACGGCCATTGAATCTAAACACATGTCTCTGCGACTTTGTTTTAACATCATGAGAAAGCATGCATTGGTCACAAAGATGAACTATGAACACGTGGCGCGGTGGCCATTGATCAAAGCACATGTCGCTTTAACTTCGCTTTCGCAGCATGTGGCTCTATTCCCCCAAGCTTCGTTTTGGACGTAACTGAATCCTAACGTTGCTGTAATTACCACGCTCGTATCGAGACGGCCATCGACATCGATAGAAGCATAATGCGTGTAACTGTAGTGAACTGAACGTTACGGGGTGACAATTTTGAGGAAAGCGCGAAATAGTAAAACAACTGGACGTTGCGAGCGTGGAAAGGTGGACATTTGATTGGACACCATATCATCCCTGCCACGCTTTATTCCAAACGTAGCGCAATTCGCTCCCTCCCGGAACATGCTCTCGCTTGCCCCTACCCCACGCACCCTACCCTCATCCCTTTGCGTCAGCGCCACATACTACCGGCACTCCATTACCTTCTTCCCCCGGCTGGAACGGAAATCAGCTTCACTCGAACGCCCCTGTCTCCCGACCGAACCTCCGTGGTACACCTGGAACACCGCCAAACCTCACAAACTGACAGCAGCCCGAAGTCCAACTTCGCTCTCCTCTTAGGGCGAAAACCAAAATGCGTTCTCAGGCGGGGGCAGGTACCGAGGGAGAGAGAGTGAGCTGCTTGTCGTCCCGACCCTTTATAGGGTCTCTTCCTCTCCCTCGGTTCCCTGCCCCACCCATCTTCCTGCGACATTCCCTGCCTCTTCCGGGGGCGGGCTTTCCCCCAGTTTGTGGGGCCCACCCCCTCCCAGTAACTGAGGAGGGGGAGGAGGTTGGCTGGACAGCCCCCACTAAGGCGCGTTCGCCCGCCATTTCAAAGCTGTGCGCCAAGTTTCTCTTTGCACGTTCCTCCTCACTCCAATCGCAGACTGACGTGATTGGCTCAGGGGTATGCTTAATAGCTCGTGCATGTAGGTGCTGTGTGCCTGTGCCTGAACTATCAGCTGAAACGCACGTCCGCAGTAACTTCTTTTAGGTTCCTGCATGTGGCTGGGTATTGCCTTAGATATCCGTGCTGGGAAGGTCTCCAAATGAGTACTGCACTGCAATGTGACTCTGCAGTATGAATTGCTGCTCGTGA
Organism: Ambystoma mexicanum; assembly: GCF_040938575.1. Lineage (NCBI taxonomy): Eukaryota > Metazoa > Chordata > Amphibia > Caudata > Ambystomatidae > Ambystoma > Ambystoma mexicanum. Next base: position 246,107,844 of record NC_090921.1, on the reverse strand, counting down.
GCTGTCCCTGTCAGAGGCTGACCGGCCCCCGCAGGGGGCGCTAGAGGGACAGCCTACATAGCGGGCTGTCCCTTCCGGCCACCCCCTTCCGGTCGTGGTCAAGCCTCTCTCCTCTTCCTCTCCTCCCTGAGGGGGAAGGGGCGTCCCCAGGTGGACCTGGCTTCCGGTCAGGTCCCCCTGCGGACACTTATAAGGGCGGGAGCTGCTGGCCATCAGTCTATTTGCCCAGCAGCTCCCGCCCAGTGAGAATTATTCGCCCACCCGGAGGGCAAGCTGGAGGGAGCACAGTTCAAAAAGGAATGGTGGCAGTTGGTAGTGTGGACAGGGCACTCGCAGAGTTGAGTGAGCGCTCACTCACGCCCGGAGTAAGATCCAGATACCAGCAAGGTTATGGTAAATTCAAGAGCGTGATTTCTTATCTACAGTGTGAAAAACAGACCGCGGAGGAACAGGTACGTTCTTTTGTGGTTTGGGCGCACTCAGAAGGATTGTCAAAAAGTTGGGCGGCGTCGCACCTGGCGGCGGTTGCCTTCCACTCCAAGTTGGAGGGGAGGTGTGATCCCACAAAGGGTTTTTTGGTGCGCTCAGCATTGAAAGGCTGGGCCCGTTCGGAGCCTAGGTCTGGTGACGTGCGCAAACCAATTGACTTTGGGTTATTGGTAAAGTTGTTGGCCATATTACCTAGCATATGCTTGGGGGAATACGAGACGGCACTATTCAGGTTGGCGTTCGCATGGGCCTTTTTTGGGGCCTTCAGGATTAGTGAGCTAGTTTCTGCATCCAAGAAAGACACATCGGGGAGGGCCATTGCTTTGGGTGATGTATCCCTGTTCCACAAAGACTCAGGTGAAGGGGTCAGTATATGGTTGAGGAAAAGCAAGACGGATCAGCAGGGAAAAGGTTTTCGCATATGCCTACATGGGGCCCCCCTGGCGGAGTGCTGCCCAGTGCACCTTTTTAAGCGGTTTTTACAAATAAGAGCGACATGCGCTGGCCCCCTGCTAATCCACGCCGACACTTCTCCCCTCTCTGTATTTCAATTTCGCAAAGTGCTGACAATGGCCTTGAAGGGCTTGGGAATGCAGGGTGAGGGTTGGTCTACCCATAGTTTCAGGATAGGCGCAGCTACCACTGCCTTTCGGCAGGGCATGTCTCCACGGGCAATCATGAAGGTGGGGAGGTGGGAGTCTGGCCGTTATCGACTGTATGTCCGCCCCCAGCTTACTGCATCGCCCGAAGAATACTCGATACAGAGGGCAAACAAGGTCGGGGCGGGGTAGTGTTTGTAGGTCCCGGGCTGATCAGAGGATTGATGGTATGGTATGTTTTTTCCCCTTAGATGATGCAGTATGGCTGATCGGCCACTCATTTGTGACACGCGCTGAAAAAAGGGCCAGGCAATGGACGATCGGCCACAACCTGGGTTTCAAGGCTACCGAATGTGTGTGGCTGGGCACTCCGGGCATGGGGTGGCATTCCTTGCTGCCGGCAATTCACTGGCGACTCCAGTGGCGCCGGGCACCAAGGTGATTAGTTATTCATTTGGGGGGCAACGATCTGGCCAAGCTGGGTCGCGGACGCTTGCTCGCACAAATTCAGGTTACGTTGCGGATAATGGCACACGAGTTGCCAGCCACAGAAATATTCTGGTCAGAAGTTGTGCAAAGGCAAGTATGGAGAGACGCCATTTCTGTGGCCGGCATGGAGAAGTCTAGAAAGCGCCTCAACAGAAGTGTTGCAAAATTCACCAAGGCAGAGGGCCTGGGGTATGTGGGGCACTGCTGTTTGAGCTCCTTGCCTTCCCATTTTGAAGCAGACGGGGTCCACCTATCTGATAAAGGCAACAATGTTTTCCTAACGGCTTGATTGTGCGAGCTAAAGAGGGCAGGTTGCAGATGAATTCAGTGGTGAGTAAAGCATGTTGTAATTGTCTAGTAAACTTGAAAGAGAAGCAAGGTCCTAAGGTTTGGGGGCATTGATGGCAGCGTCAGCCACCATCAAAGCGTGGCGGAGTATCGGGGCGGTCCTAGCCAATGAGGTACTTCACGCTGCAGCTGCAGCGGCTCGGGATTGGCCGGGCTCGAGCCGATCCCTCGACGGGCACTGACTCCCTTCCTTAGGGCTTTAGGCCAACAATCATCCTGGTCAGTGCCCCTGGTTCCTGCTGGCTGTGCCAGTGTAGCTGGAAGAACCAGCAGTTTGTCAGTTTGGCCAGTGGCTAAAGTGGTGACATGGTTCACCCGTATCTGACTGTTTGTAATGTGGCTGGGACCGTCCCAAGTTGTCTTGCTCCAAAAATAAACTGTGACCTTGTGTTTTTCCAAAGAACTTAATACAGTTGTCTGTGTATTCATTTATTCATATTCATCATGTTATGATGAGGGCCTAAGGAGGTGGGGGTGTCCAGTGGGGATCTCCCCGCTAAGAGGCTGACCGGCCCCCGCAGGGGGCGCTAGAGGGACAGCCTACATAGCGGGCTGTCCCTTCCGGCCACCCCCGTCCGGTCGTGGTCAAGCCTCTCTCCTCTTCCTCTCCTCCCTGAGGGGGAAGGGGCGTCCCCAGGTGGACCTGGCTTCCAGTCAGGTCCCCCTGCGGACACTTATAAGGGCGGGAGCTGCTGGCCATCAGTCTATTTGCCCAGCAGCTCCCGCCCAGTGAGAATTAATAAACACCCACCCACCCACCGCAGTGAGCATAATGCCAAGGTTAAAAAGGTTGAATATTGGTAAGTTGTAAAACTGGAGTGATACGTGCAGGCCAGTGAGAGGAGTGTGGTGACGCTTTCGCATCATCAGTAGAATTAGTAGAGTGCCAGAGTAGAAGTAGCGACAAAATAAGTAGTGTGTTGTTTGAATTGTTCCTAATATTTTCGTTTCTTGTTACAGGCGGAGTATCGGGGCGGTCCTAGCCAATGAGGTACTTCACGCTGCAGCTGCAGCAGCTCGGGATTGGCCGGGCTCGAGCCGATCCCTCGACGGGCACTGACTCCCTTCCTTAGGGCTTTAGGCCAACAATCATCCTGGTCAGTGCCCCTGGTTCCTGCTGGCTGTGCCAGTGTAGCTGGAAGAACCAGCAGTTTGTCAGTTTGGCCAGTGGCTAAAGTGGTGACATGGTTCACCCGTATCTGACTGTTTGTAATGTGGATGGGACAGTCCCAAGTTGTCTTGCTCCAAAAATAAACTGTGACCTTGTGTTTTTCCAAAGAACTTAATACAGTTGTCTGTGTATTCATTTATTCATATTCATCGTGTTATGATGAGGGACTAAGGAGGTGGGGGTGTCCAGTGGGGATCTCCCCGCTATGTGTTTTACTCGCTGCGTGAACGTTTTACTGATTAGCTGGAGCCGCTCGGGTGCTTGAGCAGGGAGGAGGCTGTGTTAGCTCCTGTCGGCGAATGCTGCTGCTGCCGTGTGCGACCGAGTGGGTCCTGTCAGGAGCTCCCGGGATTCAGCTGCCTCCGCCTGCTCCAGTTCTCGCAATGAGCCAGGCACTCGATCGATCCAGTAGCGCTTTTCGCATTCGGGGATCCTAGATGAAGATAACTTGTGATCTCCGATGGTTACTATCTGAATGCTAATGTCTAGCAAAGGCATGTCAATTACACGCTCAACAGTCGTACGCATGCATGTGAGCACTTAATAACTGAATGCTATCTTAAAATGTGCTTTATTAAACAAATCAATCCAAACTACGTGCTCTACAATCTAGATAGTACTTATCTTGCTGAAGAGCAGATAAAGAAGAGGAAAGGACCTAGGGGGAAGTGGCTTGAGGGTTCCAAGGACAAGAAGTGAGGAAGCAACTACGGGACTGGAAGGAACTGCTGGGGATTATATTTCCTAATGGAAAAGCAAACAGAAAAAAAAGAAAGGTTTAGCTTTCAAAATGTTAAAATGTTGAAACTGCTGACGGGTTAAGATTAAGAAAGGTGAAGCATAATGCACGCCTCCAGTATTGACATAGAATCAAACCTCTGATTCACCACTGAGCCAAAGTTTGTGATCTGGGCATAACTTCACTATGCATCAGCTACTAAAATTAGGAGTCTCTAGAGGTCAGTCAGTTTGCGGTGTACACTATTATTTTTTAAATCCTGGCTCGTATTTTACTGGACCTCAGTTATTGGCAAAGCCAACCATTATTCGTTTTGGATTGTGAACATGCTCTATTTCTTGCAATGTATTCACAATACAAAGTCATTTTTGTGTTTCCAAACGTGTGGGTTACGCTGCAGATCTTGGTTACAAGTGCCCTTGCTGATTGTTGAGAGGAGCCTCAGGAAATGAAACCTGATACAAGTATATTTCCAATCTTTAATGACAGAAGAAAGGCTATTGGGTGTAGTTATGCATTCAATTGAGAGCTCATTGATCTTAAAATCATTTATGCATCAGCAATAAACGCTATTGGAGCAGAAGAATCGAAGAGAATCTGTTTTAGTCAATGCACATAAGCATGAAAAATTAAGAGTGAATTATTCTTGGCAGTGTTGTCTAATTTGCTGTGTCTCGATTTATTTATTGGATATGTGTAAAGCGCCTATACAACAAATGCTGTTTCTAGGCGCCACAAGAAAAAAGGGTGGGTCAAGGGAGAAAGATAACAATAATGGTCCTACTAGGCCTTCTGACATACTGATTTGGCAAGTGCAGTAACAAGAAATGCGAGGGAGGGGGGGGGGAGTGCCGGTCTGCACGAAATTGCAAGTGCTAGGATGGGAAGTGAAGTGCAGGGTAAAGAGGAGAGAGTAAAAAGTGGGATGGAGGAGGGGAGCCCCAGGGGCTAGGCGAGTGCTAAAGGTAGTACAGGATGGTAAGTGACAGAGATTGCATGGGGTGATGGGGGTGAGGGTCCACTTGCTTAGTGTGAGGAGGGTGGTGGACTGGGCAGGTGGGTTTGGTACCCTGTAGAACGCAGAGGGAACCAGGCAGACAGCCACGGCGGCAGACGGGGGTGTTAGCAAGGGAGGGGGAGAGGGTAGTAACAAGAGAAAAGGAGGGTCTTGAGGAGCTTCCAGAACTTACAGAGATCTGGCTCAAGCCTGAGAGGGTCAGGGAGACCATTCCAGAGGGAAGCTCCTGCGGAGCAGAGAGGTCTACCCCCAATCTCTGCTTAGAGAAGCGTTTGATCTGCAGAGTTGGAGATAGAAGACCGAAGGGGTCTAGCAGGGAGGTATTTAGGGAGAGAGAGTTGGATGTAGCATATTTCGAGGCCCCAGAAAGCCTTGCGGCTGGTGCAGAGGATCTTGAACTTGATCTTAGCAGCAACACGGAGTAAGAGGAGAGATGTTAGGGCTGGAGAGATGCGTTCCCTGGGCTTGAGGTCAAGGATCAGTCTTGCAGTTCATTTCTGGATTAGTTCAAGGGGTGAAGGGAGGATAAAGGAAGATTGAGGAAGAGGCTGTTGCAGTGGTGCAGCCTAGAGAGGACTAGAGCTATGGAGATATTGTGTTTCTGGGGGAAGGTGAGGAAAGCGTGAATTTCTCTCAGAGGGTGCAGCTGATAGTGGGCCTTCTTGGCAAGGTCTGCGATGTGAGGAGAGAAGGAGAGAGAGGAGTCAAAGATGACACCACAGTTTTTTGCCTCACAAGAGGGTGAGGGGAGGGGACCCATGGAGGGCGGCCAGAGGGTAGCAGGGAAGGAGGTAGCTGGGGTCCCAATGAGAAGAATCTCAGTCTTACTGGCATTAGGGCAAAGATCATTGGCAGCACACCATGCCTGAATAGCAGTCAGACAGTCAGGGATGAGAGAGGAGGCAGTAGAGGGAAGCTTGAAGGAGAGCTGCGTGTTGTTTCCATAGCACTGGAAGTGAGGAGAGAAGGAGGAGATCAGGTGGGCCAGAGGGGCAAGGTAGATGTTGAAGGTGGATGACGCTGCAGGTGGAGAGTGTGATAGGGGAGAGAAAAGGGCCCAGTTGAACTTCGGAAGGTCAGAGAGGAATGAGGTCAACCAGTCAAGTGCCAGACCTGCTATGCCAAGGGAGTCACGGGGCCGATTTGTCAGGGTGGCATGATTGACCATGTCGAAGGCAGAGGAAAGATCCAGAATGATAAGAACGGATGTAGAGTTGGAATCAAGATTTGACAGCAAGTCTTCACGGGTATTCAGTAGAGCAGTTTCTGTGTCCAGCTGCTCTGAAGCCAGACTAGTGGTCGTGGAGACAACCAACATATTCAGTTGTTGGATCACTTGAGAGAAGACCAGCTTCTCCAGGAGTTTACCCAGGAAGGGGGTAATGGAGATAGGGTGGTAGTTATCTGGGCAGGAGCGGTCAGCAGGGTTTCTTTTGTGAAGAGGATGCACAGGGGAATGCTTGAGGGGTGAAGGGAATGAGCTAGTGCCAAAGGATGATTACAGAAATCGGCCAAGGCTGGTGCAAGGGAGGCAATTTTGTCCTTGATAGTTCTGGAGGAGCTGGAGAGCACCTGTTTGGAGGAGACTTTTATAGAGAGGACATGTCTAAAGACCTCATCAGGTGCTATGGGCGAGAAAGAGGAGAATAGGAGGGAACGAAAGTGGGGGCCAAGGGAGGCCTGAGTGCTGGGGAGGGAGGAGGGAAGGGACTAGAGGAGGGTGAGGACAGGATGTCCAGAGGTTTGGTTAAGAAGTGGAAGGCCAGTGAAGTACAGAGGGTCAGGGATGGCAGGAGAGAAGTGGAGACTGCAGTGGGATTGGCAAGTTCCTTGCAGAATTGAATAAGTATGCCCTAGTTGTTAGTGGCCCCAGAGATGCAGGCTTGGATATGGGCCCTCTTCTTCAAGCGGATGGAGAGTCTGTCTTGCCTTGGGAGCAGGCGGCAGGTCAGTCTGTCAAAGGATGTGCCTGATGCCCACCACTTCCGCTCAGCAACTCTGCACTTGCGTTTCAGAGAGGCTAGGTCGGAGTCATACCAGGTGTTGCGCTTGGTGGCAGGCTTCAAGCGGATCCTCATGACAGGGGCAAGGGTGCCCAGGGTGTTGGTGATGGGTCCATGTAATTTCATCGCAGAATGTTTTTTCGCTGGGTTTTTTACAGTGAATTCTTTTACAAAAAAACCCATCAATGTTTTTAAATTATTTTGGGGGGGTTACCACCCCCAATCCTCCATTTTCTTTCATTTGTATTTATTCTCAAACACCCACACCCCATATATATAATTTACTAACCCCCCCTAAAAAATTTGATGGGTTTTTTCAAAAACAAATTTGCAGCAAAAATGAAAGGACGTCATAACGTTGGTGATAGAGAGGTGAAGATTAGCAAGGGCAGAGTCCGTGTAGGAGTCCGTGGAAGGAGTGGGAGGGGGAATGAAAGTGGTGGCAAAAGCAGCAACTGATGCTTGCTTCTCTGTTCGAATGACGGAGAAGGAGACTGCAGTGCAGGCCGAGGCTTAGCCGGGGGACCTAAGAGATCCAGGTGAGAGGACAGGAGAGCATGGTCAGACCAGGAGAGCGGTGTAGCGAGAGGGTCGGAGATGGTGATGTCTGATGAGATGAGAGCATCCAAGGTATGCCTGGCTGAGTGCGTCGGACCGGAGGGATGAATGGTGAGGGAAAGAAAGTCACAGGGGCTGCGGAATAGTCCAGTGGCCAAATCATGAGAGTCAAGGTGAATACTGAAGTCTCTGAGGAGAAGTGTGGAGGTGGAGGCAAGAAGAGGTGAGTTCAGAACACTCCGAGAGGAATGGGAGACCGGACCAGAGGTCCTGTAGATGGTGGTGAGAGTCAACGGGAGGGTTGGAGAGACACCAAGCCTGCAGATGAGGCATGCAAAGGAAGAGTAGGTCAGAGTGGAATGATATTAGCAGGGATCCATTTGGGGAAGATCAAGGCACTCTACCTCCAGACCGGTTAGGCCTGGGCTTAGAGAGGATCTTGCAGCCCTCATGGAGGTGTGTGTCAAAAGCAGTGACAGAGCTGGCAGTGAACCCCGTCCCAGCAGTTAGAGCGAGAACGTCAAAGTCTTCAAGAAGGAGAAAGATTTCAGAGGAGTGTTTAACAGCAGAGCGAGAGTTGAGGGTAGCTAGGAGGGGTACAGGGGTGTGGTAAGCCTATCAGCGGTGGAGAAAGGACAAGAGGGGTGAAAGAGGAGTGGCAGGAGAAGGCAGGAAGTTGATGAGAGACAGAAGACATCTATCAAGAAGGAGGAGCTTGGGCTGAGAGCCCAGGGCCATGACAGTGCCATTCTGATAGACATTAATTATGCACCTAGAGGATGAGAAGCATGCCAAGAGTACTTCCCATCTGGTGCCACCATTAATGGGCTATGAAGAGGAAGGGGAAAGGACAGTGACCATGTGGGGAGTCCATAGGTCCAGAGAGGGAGCGACAAAGAGGATGTCTGTGACAGTCTGCCTGGAAGACGATTTGACGTAGGTGTCGCGATGAGCAGACCAAGGTTGGAGAACAGATCTTTCTTGAACTTTTTCCATCCAGGCTTCGAAAGAGAGGTAGGCTAGGTGATAGAGTAGAAGTTATAATAAATAGTGGAGACGGAGAGCACCATGGAGGAAGATAGAGTGGTGGAGGGGGAGAGAGAGAAACAGGGAAACAGCACGAAAAACTCACCAGGCGGTCTATCGGCAAAACAGGTGCAGAAGAATCAGGTGCACATTGTCACAGAGTTCGCCGGACTGGGTAATTGCACTGCTCCAGCAGCAGAGGAGGAAGGAAGGCGACTCAGGTGGGATAAACCATTCTCCGGAATACGAGGAAAGTGCCTCAAATCCCCTGTCACAAGTCTCTTCATGAGATTGCAATGTTATGACAGCTTGAAGCTTCCACTCTGGACCCACCCAGTCCTTCACTCAGAGCGCTCTTTTATTCATAAGTCCTGGGCCAATTCTGCCACACTTACTCTGCCTTTGGCTCCCCACATAAGCTATAGCCACTCAGAAGAACAGGTAGGCGACCGCCCCAGCGCCTTCCAAGGGTATCTCAAGTTTCACAGCACAGCCATCCACAAACCTGACACTCTTGCCAAGGGGCAGAGATGTTTAAGCACCACCAAAAGAAATTCACAGAGGTACAACAATGAATGAAGCACAACATGCCTTAATGGGTCGGAAAGATCGCACAGATATGTCGAACATGTGCACTTCGGGTTGCAAGAATGTGAAGGGACAAGCTACGCTGCAGACGTTAAAATGTATTGTTTCTATTGTTTCTGACAAGTTTGTAATTTCGCCTAAACAAATGCTTGTTTCATTTCCTGTTTTCTTTCAATTGCTGCGCACACCTATGGTTTTCACCAAGAGGAAAAATGTATATGGGTCCCGGATGTGGAAGGCCCAAGGGCATAAACTGGGAGGTGGGAATTGCAGGGGAAGAGGACATGGGCAGCATCTATCAAGTGCCTGCCCATTAGCACTCAGGTGAGTAGGGTGGGCCACCAGGCTCCTGGGACAAAAGGGTCCCAGACTCCTGTGCGCCCCAGCCAGCAAGAGGGTGACAGGGGCAGGTGACAGCCCGGTTGTCCCTGCCCCTGACACCCACATCAAAGGCACCACTCCCATCCAGACGGATGGGGGACAAATGGTGCCCTATATCTGAGTAGGGCAAGGTACTGCAGGAACTGTTATGTTATGTTATGTTATGTTGTGTTACTTGGCATTTATATAGCGCTATATATATCATTGGTATGACTTCAAAGCGCTGGTAGGTTGAAAGCCTTCGGAAACCAAACTTCTGGTCAGTAGAGAGAGGTAGTGTCATAGGGTGCGTGGGTGCACCAGATATGTGTGCAGCTGATTTAAATGTAGGATTATAGCTGCATTCTAGCGTTCGGTGTGTTGCTCAAGGTATCAGTTGGATGTGTGCAGTCTGATGGGTAGACACCCAGACTGGGCTCTGTCTGTGTTAGGACTGAAGGATGCATATGTGAGCAACTAGGCTGGAATGTGCTCGGCTAGCTGCGTTTTATTAGGTTACTGAGGTGTTCTGCGGTCGTATTCGTATGTGAACAGCTAGGCCGAATTAATCAGGGGTATAGCTGTGATCTAGTTGAATGATGATGTATAGTAGAGAGTAAGCATAGTGATGTGATATGAAGGTTATCTTTAAAGTGCCCAAGACCAGGCACGTGAACAGGATTGCAGGGGACACAGCACCGCACGGACACATAGAGACAGGGGACTGGGGTTACAGCGACAGCATGGGGAACAGGAAAGCAGGGTAAAGAGTGATACACGAGGGCATGTTAACATTTACATTCGTATTTCTGTCTAGATGCGAGTCAGTCAGTTCATCCATCCATTTCTTCCATTTCTTCATCCACTCATTCCATCCATTTGTTCCATCCATCAGATGCCTTCCATCAATTCTATCTCTTCCATTCTGTCTGTCATGTGCATCTATTCCAACCATTCTTCGATTATGTTCATTACATCTGTTCCATCAATCAATTCTATATATATATATACATTCCAATCATTCCATCCATTTCATCAATCAAATCAGTATACATACATTCTATTAATTCTGAAAGCGTTCAATCCATCCATCAATCAGTCCATTCCATCCGTCCGTTCGTTCCATCCATCTATCCGTTCCATCCATCCCTTCCATCCATTTGTTTCGACAATCCGTTCCATCCATCGGTTCCTTCGATCCATTCATTCATTCCGTCCATCTATCCATCCGTTCCATTCATCCATCCATTTCATCCTTCCATCCATTCCATCCATCAATCCGTTCCATCCATACATTTCATCTTTCCATCCGTTCCATCCATTCGTTCATTTGTTTGTTCCATCCATCCGTTTCATCCATCCATCAATCTGTTCCATCCATCCAACCGTTCATCCGTCCCATCTTTTCCATCCGTTCCATCCATCCATTCCATCCATCCATCCGTTCCATCCATCCATCAATCAGTTTCATCAATACGTTCCATCCATTCATCAATCCGTTCCATCCATCCTTCAATCTTTTCCATCCATTCATCAATCCGTTCCATCCATCCATCAATCCGTCCGTTCCATCCATCCATCAATCCATCCGTTCCATCCATCCTTCAATCCGTTCCATCCATCCATTCCACCCATCCATCCGTCAGTTCCATCATCCATGTCATTCATCCATTTCAACCATCTGTTCCATCCATTGGTTTCTTCCATACATTCCATTCATCCATCCATCCATCTATCCATCCGTTCCATCCATCTGTTTGTTCCTTCCATCCATCCATCCATCCAACCGTTCCATCCATCCTTTATCCATCCGTTCTATCCATCCATCCGTTTCATCCATCAATCTATCCGTATCAACCATCCGTTCCATTCATCCATCCGTTTCATCCATCAATCCATCCATCCTTTTCAACCATCCGTTCGAATGGATTGTGTCCACCCACGTATTCATCATTTTATGATAATCGTATCCCAGCTTCAGCTGCTTCGGAACATTTTTCACCAGGTGGCGCTGTTAGAGACCGCAGAGGCAAAGTCCCTCGAGGGCCGACATCGACGTCATCCGCTGTATAAATGGCTCGAGCAGCGCCTGTTACCTCAGTTCTGTTTTTCCGACACAACTGTTTCGTGTTATCAACGGCGCATCAAGAATTTCTTCGACAATGTCCTCGTCTTCAACTCCCTCCACACCCAAGACAGGGTTAAAAAAATGTCTGAAGTGTGGCAGGAAGATGTCTATAACCGACCACCATCAGAATTGCCTCTGGTGCCTCAGCCCAGACCATCGGGTTCATGAGATCGGGTCCTGTCAGGCCATGTCAAATAAGGCTCTTAGGGAACGCAGAGGTAAGCTGGCGGTGGGGGAGGAGAAATATAAGTCTTCGAAAAGACAAAAGGATTTGGATGAATCAGGTAGAAAATCTCGTCACGAGTCGAGGAGGTCGAGATTGGAAAGTTGCTTGAGGAAATCTTCCTCGTCCTCGACTAAAAAAGCGACACCATAGGTCTTCTTCCTCCTCGTCCTCTTCTGAGAGGAGAGTAACTTACCCGTCTAAGCATGATTGCCCAAAAAAATGGGAGGGCTTCGATGCTTAAGATATTCGAGAAAGCGGCCCAGACCCCCTCGAAGTTGCCGCATGGTGATCATGCCTCTTCTCACTCTAAACGTGACAGAGGAAAATCAAGATCTAAACACATAAGGGTTGAAAAAGAGTCAAGAGTGTCTTCAAGGAAAAGTTCCCGGACGTCTCGCACTAAGTCTAAGCCCCCGTTGCATAAATCAGGGCTAGTGGAATTGACATCGAAGTCGAAACCAAGACTCGACTCGACTCGACACCGTTGATGGCCATAGCGTCGAGATCACTGATGAAAATGACGTTGACAGCTTTAGCGGAATCAAAGCCTTCTTCGACCGCATTGAAGCCTTCTTCGACCGCATCGAAGCCTCCTTCGACACAGTCGAAGCCAGCGTCTACCCTATCGACGCCTTTGATGCCTTTATCGAGGCCTTCTTTGATACCAAGACCCAGGTCGACGCCATTGTCTATGCCTAAGCAAATTCCACCTTTTAAGCCCGAAAAGACTTTCCACCCTCAACCTAGACCGGAATTATTTAAACCCATGTCATCCATATATGAGGAACATTCCTCTGAAGAGGATGTCACTCCAGCTCGAGTTAGATTTGGAGCAAGAGAGGTTCCTGATGAACTAGTGGACCCACAGTCTAAGATAACAGACCTTTATGACGGTCTACAAAATGCCAGTGGCTTAGATACTTCACCTGAAGTGGATTTTGAAAGGCCAGATCCTACGGATCATGCTGATCCCAGCTATAGGAATCTTATGGGAAGGGTCATTGATTTTATGGGTTGGAAAGCAGCTTCCCCGGATTTTGACCAGGATGACATGACTGACATCCTGAGCGAGGGTCCCTTAAAAGATGCTGTTCTTCCATTTCACAAAGCACTGCAAAAAAGGGTAATGATAAATTGGAATACTCCTTATTCAATTCTAGCAGTAAATAAGAAATTGGTTCCGAAATATAGGGCAGCTTTATCAGATCCAGAATATTTATCCAAACATACATCTCCTGAAAGTCTAGTGGTTCAAGCTGCAACCTCCACTAGGCAATCAGTTTACCCATCAATACCACCAGACAAGAACGATAAAATAGTTTATGCTTGGGCACAGAAAGCTTTTACTTCAGGCAGCATGGCCCTGAAATCAACTAATGTCACTTGCACATTAGCAAGATTTACTTATACCCTGTGGGACTGCATGTCATCAGCGGCTGAACGCATCCCGGAAGGTGAGGAACGGGATGGTTTCCTGGCTATAGTGAAGGATGGTAGAGGGGCTATGGAGGAATGCCTTCAGTCAGGATTGGACACTGCAGATAGCATAAGCAGGTCCATGGCATCTAGCACAGTCTTGCGCAGATTTGCATGGCTAAGAAAATCTGGTTTTGCACCTGATGTGCAGTCTAGATTACTTAATATGCCCTTTGATGGTTTGAGGTTGTTTGGCAGCAAGGCAGACGAGAGCCCGGAGAAGCTGCAGACCTCGAAAGCGGCAGAAAAATCATTCAGCGCCGCTATAAGGCAACCTCAACAACAGTCTTACGCAGACTCATCTTCCTGGAAGAGTCGCCCCTTTCGCTTTTATTCCTTTTTTGGAAACGGGAGGGGGCAGGCCAGTCACAGAGGCCAACAGAGAAAACCTTTTTGTGGTGGAAAAGGGAGAGGTGCTAGATCAGCCACAGCAGCGGCTACTACCTCCTCAGCCACTGCTGCAAAGCCACTTTGAAGTCTTAAACCACAAAACCCTGGTGGGAGGCAGGTGGTATTACGTCATATGCCTGGGCACTAGAGATAGTGACCCATGGTTACTGTCTTCTTTTTCATCAAAGACCTCAAGGTCATCCACTGGGAGCAAACTCTTTAAAAATTCCAGACCCGCTCCTTGTGCTGGAGATTTTAACCCTGCTAGAGAAAGGTGCAATAGAACATGTACCTGTAGCGGAGAGGAACAAGGGCTGGTACTCCCATTATTTTCTCATCCCCAAAACGGAGGATTGAGACCCATCTTGGACTTGAGAAGCTTGAACAAGTTCCTCGGGAAGGACAGGTTCAAGATGGTGACCCTTTCTCAGATCCGTCAGGCTCTTCAGCTTCAGGACTGGCTGGTTTCATTGGGCCTTCAGGATGCTTACTTTCATGTGCCAATCCATCTCAAGCACAGAATGTACCTGAGGTTCGCAATTGGTGGTTCTTATTATCAGTTTCGGGTTCTACCATTTGGGCTAACCGCCGCCCCGAGGGTTTTCACCAAAATGATGGCGGTGGTGGCAGTGAGTATCAGAAGAAGGGGGATTCACGTCTACCCTTATCTGGACGATTGGCTAATCAGGGCGAGTTCATCTGATCAAGCCCAGGAACATCTGGCCTTGACCTGCCATTTCTTATACGGTCTGGGCTTCTCCCTCAATTACAAGAAGTCACAAATGACTCCAAGCCAAAAACTCCAATTCATCGGAGCGATCCTGGACACTTCCTCAGGGAAAGCCTCGCCTCCCGAGGAGAGAGCTCCCCACATTCTGCAGATGGTAATGAAATTTCAAAATGCCCAACATCTACCGGCAATCGACTTTCTAAGGTTGCTAGGCCTCATGACATCCTGCATTTTTCTGGTGCCAGAGGTCCAGATTGAGGATGAGATCCCTTCAGTGGGCCCTCAGGACTCAATGGTCCCAGTTTTCAGGGGAGATGTCGGATATTCTACAAGTCCCGACCAAAGTGGCTCAAGATCTCCTATGGTGGGCTTGCAAGGAGAATATCCTCAAGGGGGAACCTTTTTGGCAAACATGGCCGGAGATAACGGTAGTGACGGACGCCTCACTCACGGGGTGGGGAGCCCACACCAGCAATCTGGCAATCAGCAGTCGTTGGTCTCAATCGGAGTCCAAACTACACATCAACCTTTTGGAGGTGAGAGCAATCAGACTAGCGCTGAAGGCTTTTCTGCCCTCTGTACAGGCAAAGCATGTCCTGATAATGACGGACAACACAATGGCCATTTACTACCTCAACAAAACAGGAGGCGTAGGATCACTTCCACTGTGCAGAGGCAATACAGCTCTGGGTCTGGGCAATGCAAGAAGGAATCTCTCTATTGGCAGTTCACCTCGCTGGAAATCTAAACACAGCGGCAGATGCTATGAGCAGGCAGAGCACAGTCTCCCACGAATGGGAGCTAGCTCAGGAAGTCCTTCAAGAGATCTTCGCCCTTTGGGGAAACCCTCAAGTGGACCTGGTCGCGACTGGGGCTAACCGGAAGTGCAAACTGTATTGCTCAAGGGAATTTCCCCAAAGAGGAGCTCCAGGGGACGCGTTCGTAGTGGACTGGGTATTTCTACTTCTTTACACATTTCCTCCAATCCCCGTGATTCCTCACTTAATCAGGAGGTTGAGAAAGTTCAGGAAAACCATGATCCTAATTGCCCCGGATTGGGCCAGGAGGACGTGGTACCTGGACCTTCTGGACATGTCCATCTACCCTCCAATACGTCTTTCACAAAGAGAGGATCTTCTCTCGCAAGAGGAAGGTCGGGTTCTCCATCCAAAGGTCAAGACACTCAGACTTCATGCATGGTTTCTGAGAGGCTAAGATATAAGGATTGGGACCTCCCAGATGACGTAATGGAGATTTTTCTTTCAGCCAGAAGGCCAGCAACAAAATCCCTGTATCAGTGTCGTTGGAACAAGTTCAGTAACTGGTGCAGGGATAAGAATGTGGATCTATTTATTTGTAATACTCCAGCAGTACTTTCTTTTCTCTTACACTTAGCCAATTTGGGGCTCCAAGTTGGAACAATAAAAGGTTACTTGGCAGCGCTATCTATCTTTAAGCGCTCCTCGGAAGAGGTGTCCTATTTTAAAATGCCTTTAGTCATTCAATTCTTGAAAGGGTTGACAAATGTATACCCTCCGACACCTTTTCAGGTGGCCATCTGGGGTTCAAATATAGTCTTAAAATTTCTCATGTGTGCTCCTTTCGAACCTTTACCTTCTTGTCCATTAAGACTGCTCAGTGTTAAAACAATTCTGTTAGTGGCTATAACATCAACCCGCAGGGTAAGTGAGTTGCAGGCACTGTCTTGTAAGCCTCCTCACACCGTTTTCCATAGGGACAAGGTTATTTTAAAAGTCAAGCCATCTTTCTTGCCTAAAATAGTGTCTGATTTTCATCTGTTACAAAAGATTGTCTTACCTTCCTTTTATCCTCCACCTCACGCTAGTAAGGAAGAGGAAAGGTTACATAGACTGGACCTAAAAAGGGCTCTCAGTTTCTATATTTCCAAATTGGCAAATCTCTGACAATGTGACCAATTATTCGTTGGATATACTGGGCACAAATTGGGCCTTGCATTATCTAAAAAATCTCTATCCAGATGGATAATTCTAGCAATCTCTGAATGCTATAAACTAGCAGGGAAAGAGCCTTCAGATGGATTAAGGGCTCATTCAACCAGAGGCATGGCAACTTCCACGGCCCTTCAGAGGGGTGTCCTGGGGCAGGATATTTGTGCTGCGGCCACCTGGTCGTCAATGCACACCTTTGTAAACCATTACTGCTTGGACTCCACTTACCAAGGAGGACTATTTGCAAAAGCTGTCCTTCATTCAGTCCATAATTAAAATTTCTAGTACTCCCACCTCTAAAATTACCACTGCTATGGGAGTCATAAGATGAGGTATACGTGGGAGGACACAATCCATTCAAAGAACAAGTTACTTACCAACTGTAACGTTCTTTCGATTGGATGTTCCTCCCACGTATTCCTCATCGACCCTCCCATCCTACCCATCCATGCAGTTTACGCCAGTTGCACTCTGACTTCCTTAAGAGCCTAAAGACTTAAATAAAGCCTGATCAACTGATGCAACCATGAACACCGTAAAAACAGAACTGAGGTAACGGGCGCTGCTCAAGCCCTTTATACAGCGGATGACGTCGACGTCCGACGGCGGCACTCGAGGGACTTCGACTCTGCGGACCCGAACACAGCGCGCCCCTGGTGAAAAAATGTTCCGAAGCAGCTGAAGCTGGGATACGATTATCATAAGAAGAGGAATACATGGGAGGAACATCCAATCGAAAGAATGTTACAGTTGGTAAGTAACTTGTTCTTCTATCCATCTGTTCCTTCCATTCATTCATCTATCCATCCATCCGTCCGTTCCATTCTTCCATCCGTTTCATCCATCCATCTAACCATCCGTTCCATCCATTGGATAGTTCCATCCATCCATTCCATCCATCCGTTCCATATATCCATCTGTCCGTTTCATCTATCCGTCCGTCCGTTCCATCAATCCGTTCCATCCATCCATCCAATCCATCCATCCGTTCCATACATCCATCTGTCCATCCATTCATCTATCCATCCGTTCCATCCATCTTCATCCGTTCCATCCATCCATCCGCTCATTCGTTCCTTCCTTCCATCCATCCGTTCTTTCCATCCATTCATTTCAACCACCTGTTCCATCGATCGTTTCTTCCATCCATCTATCCATCCGTTCCATCCATCCGTTTCATCCATCCATCCGTTTCAACCATCCATCCATCCACCCATGCCATCCATCCATCTGTTCCATCCATCCATCCATTCCATTCATCCATCCATCGGTTCCATCCATCCATCCATTCCATCCATCCAGATCCATCTATCCATCCCATCTAAGTCCATCAACACTATCCATTCCATTTGTGAATTTCACATACACATATTCCATCCACTACATCCCTTGTATTCATCAGTTCCTTACGCATACCTTCCAATCATTCCACATGCATCCACCTCATCCAATTCCATCTATACCATGCATTCTATATGTAAATTCCATATGCACATATTCTATTCATTCATCCATTGCATTCATCAATTCTCTATGCATACCTTCCAATCATTCTACATGCATCCGCATGCATTTACGCTATCTATTCATTCCATTAATTTCATCTATTCTCTCTGTTTCATCCACTCTATCCATTCCATATACTCATCTTCCATTCATTCTGCATGTGTCTGTGCCATACATTCAATCCATTCATTTCACATGCATCCATCATTGCTTCCTTTCCATCCATTCTGTCCGTCCATTCCATCCGTCATTCCATACATTCATCCCTTCCATCGGGCCACACCATCCATTCCATCCATTAATTTCATCAATCTCTTCTCTCCATCACTCCATTCCCCCCATCCATCCATTTCATTTCCTCCTCTCCATCCATTCCGTCCGTTCATTCCATCCGTCATTCCATACATCCATCGGTCCATACCATCCATCCATTTTGTCAATCCCTTAGCTCCATCCATCCATTCCCCCATACATTCCCTCCATCCATCCTATCCTGTGCGTAGGATCAGAGGTCATTGAGGACATGGTAGAGAGTTCCATTGTGTAATTAGTCATTGAGTTGTTGGGAGTTCAGGCATATATTTGGGGTTGTTGTTGGTGTTATGGGAAGAGCCATGTTTTTAATAATTTGCGGAATGTCAATTAGTCTTGGGTGTGTCGGATGTGAGGTGGAAGCGAGTTCCACAGAGTCGGGCCAGTGATGAGAAAGAGGATCCTCCGATCCTGACGGAGTTAGTGGTTGGGATTAGTAAAAGGAGGGCAGAGCTTGATCGTAGGGTGCGGGGAGGGAGGTAAGGGTTTAACTTATCTTGTAGGCACAGAGGGCCGGTCTTGTGCACTGCACGATGAGTGATGCACAGTGTCTTGAAAGTGACCCTTCATCCGACAGGGTGCCAGTGTAGGGTTCTGAGAGGTGTGGTCTCTTGGGCCCAGTGCAAAGAGCATTTTAGCAGCAGCGGTTTGCGCTCTTTGGAGTTTATTAAGGTGGTATGCCGGGATTCCTAAGTAAAGGGAGTTGGCATAGTCCAGTCTTGACATTACAATAGACATAACAACTGCATGTCTGTTCGGGAAGGAGAGGTAGGGAAAGATGCTCCTGAGAATTTTGAGATGGTAGTGACAAGATTTGGATACGTTGTTGATCTGTCGGGAGAGGGTTAGGTCAAAGTCCATAGTCCATCCAAGGTTTTTTACTGTGACACAGGAGTGGGTGGTTGGCCCATGGAAGGGGGCCAAGTGAGTGGACGAGGTAGAATCTCAGTGTTGCCGCACACCATGATTTCGGTTCTAGCGGGGTTTAAGAGGAGGTGTTATGAAGGGTCGACAGACCTGGTCGTTTTGGCGTCACTGGCGTCACATTTCCTCAGTGTATCAGAGTACTCTCAAGATGGCGTACCCTACTGAGAGTATCATTCCAGGCCTGCTGAAAGGAATACGAGAGGCCCCTCCCTCATACCCGGAAGCAGTATTTCTGAAACAGAAGTCGGGACCGAAGTGCGTTGCTACTGCTTATTGTGGTTACGCTACGTGAGTTATCGAATAATAGTTTCTGATCATTCTATTGAATCCTTACCTCTCTTCCCGGTATCTTTCGTTCCTTACCTCTCTTTCCTTTGTGCTTCCAGGCAATCCCTTTCCGCGCGTCCGCCGAGCTCAGTCGCTAACATTGCTCTTCTAGCGAGACCGTGAATCCCCATTCCGAATGTAGGTGCTGTTCCTTACTTAGTATTAATCTGTGTCTTGTTTGTATCCTTCATTCAATAGTTTCTTCACTCTTGTATTAGCTTCCTCCTCATCAAATGTAATACCCGTAGATACAAAACTACAACACCCAGCATTCCATTTGCTCACGTCGCAGACGTCCTCCTTAGCGCTCTTGGTAGGAGGGAATTCCTAACAGATTAGTGATCGATTCGAGTTCTCTCTGCCTTCAAACCAATCTTTCCCGTTTCTTGTCTAAAAAGGAATCGAGAGTGTTTATGACCGGCAAGACTTCCTGCCATTCTGCATTCTTTTCAATCATTTCCGTACACCGGAAAAGTATCCTTGTTTTCTCTATCTTTACATAATGTCCCATATCTAAACTGCCCCTTTACCTCTCCTTTTTTCATTATAGTTCCATTCCCGAGAATTAGAGAGGTATCTAGTTCTACACCCTTCAGTTCCAAGGGGGAATCAACGCTCACTAGCGACGATCCCTATTCCTCCTGACCAGCGCTCTCAAGCCACACAGGGTTTTTTACCTTCCCGAGGGTTTCCCTGCCGTGGTCTCTTGTTGCTTCATTTGTAAGCGCATAGAGAGTGTGGCAGGTGAAATTCTCATCGCTACTAGCAGTTTCTGAAGGCAAGGTAAGCTTCATTTCGGATTGTACTGTCTATCTGTCAACACTGAGAGGGAGGAGTCTTTTTTGACATTTAATGCAAGTGTAACAGCGAGCTAACAGATAACAACGCCTCTACCTCCGCTTAGCACTGACATTTGGAGAATACAACCGGAGTAGCTTGTCGACATGGAACAACAAGTGCAGTAATTGGTAACAGCCATGCTAGCACTCTCCGCAGAGATCAAACAGCTCAAGCAAGAAAACCTCAATCTACGTCAGTCTGTAGGGCACCCGGCTCAGAGTTCGGGGTTCCTCAGGGACCATTGCCTTGTGGGAGATTCGATGGAAACCCCATTTAGTCAAAGAATTCCTAGAATCCTGCACAGTTCAATTTGCTTTTAAAGCAGTATTTGTTCCTACAGACAGGGATAAAGTAGGACACATGATAGCCCAAATGACGGGAGCAGCTTTGGCTTGGGCCACACCACTAGTGACCAGCAATAATCCCATTCTCGACTCTTATCCCGCCTTTTGTAACAGTGTGAAGAGTATGTTCGGGAGACAAGAAGTCACCATCGCCTTCCAAGAGCGACTACTAGATTTCAAACAAGGGAACCAGGACATACTGTCCTATATAACTAAATTCAAACAAATGGCAGCTGACACCTCTTGGGCAGATGATGCCCAGATCATCATTTTTAGAAGAGGTCTTTCGGAAGAACTTAAAGATGAAGTGGCCAGAGTGCCTCGGCCGCATAATATGTCTGAGTTCATTGCCTTAGTTATGCAACTGGATTACCGTCTGCAAGAAAGGCATCAAGAAAAGAAGAGGGGACACACCTTCAGACAAAAGACTGAAAGCAGTACACCCTTAAACAAGCCGGACTCCTCAGAGGAACCTATGCAGCTAGGGATTACTAGAGGGCCTCTTTCTGCAGAAGAAGGAGCTAGAAGAAAGTCACCGGGTCTATGTATGTACTGTGGATCAAACACTCACACAGTGAAAGAATGTACAGTGGCACCTCAAAGGAAGCTGGGAAACGCTACAGCCCGACCGTAAAGGGAACGACGGGGCAGGGCTTTCTTTCAGTTACCGGTTCCCTACCAATAGAGTCATCTCATCTTTCTACACCTACGGAGAACACCGTGATCGTTCTTGAGATATCTTTATCTTGGGATAACATTAGGCTGGAGAAGGTGTCCGCATTGATCGATAGCGGTGCAGCAGGTAATTTTATCAATGATTTCTGGGCCAGAGATCATGGGATACCTAGTGTGGCTAAATCCATAGAAATTCCAGTGGAAAGAGTGGATGGGAATACATTAATATCTGGTCCCATTAAAGATCATACTTGCTCTCTAAGTCTAAACATCTCCTCTCACCAGGAGACATGAGTCCTAGATATAATCCGGACTGCCCTTTAGCCGAACATACTAGGATTTCCCTGGTTGAGGAGACACAATCCGTATATTAACTGGTCTGCTGGAACTCTCTTTCTAGGTTTGGAGCATTGTGTTTATCAATGTTTGGGACACACAAAAAGGCAACATAATGACAATATTACCAGCAGAATACTCAATCAAATATCTTTGTTGCCTCCAGAATGTCAGCAATATCAGTCAGTCTTCTCCCAGACAGAATACTCATCACTCCCACCTCATCGAAGAGATGATTGCGCAATAGAATTGGTTCCTGATTGTCCATTGCCATTCGACCGCATGTATATCCTTTCCGCCAAAGAAAAGGAAGTCTTGAAAGAATATCTTCATGCTCACCTACAGAATGGCCTAGTTAAGGAATCAACCTCACCAGCAGATGCTTCATTTTTTTTTTATTCCAAAAAAGAACATAACTAAACTTCGCCCTTGTATTGATTACAGGCGACTGAACAAAATCACGGTGCCAGACAAGTATCCCATGCCCCTTATTTTTGTTTTATTCATTTGTTTTTGGTTAAATACACCTTTTCAAATGTTTGTTACAACTTAAAACAACAGTACAAACATATATTTTTATCTTTAGAACCTATAAAATATTAGTAAACATGAACATCATATTCCACTAATAAATTAAAATCAAATCAAACATAGCTTCATGTCTGTTCAGGTTAATTCATACAAATTCTCAACTACAGCTGTATCCTCTCGTCGTTCTTGTAGATATTAATCACTCATATAGCAGCCTTTAAGTTTTTCCTCAAGAACAACAATAAAGCGTATTAGTGCCAATATCACCTTCTGCGATTTCCCCCACATGCATTGTGACCATAACAGCTCTCTTGAAAGAGCTAGACTACCATTGTAGAATTTTCCCAAATGTGTATTTCTAATGGTTTCAAGCTCATTACAGTATATTACCAAGTGTTTGAGCGACTCAGGGCTATCTTTGTTAAGACAAAATCTACAACACTTTCCGACACCAAGATTTGAAGCTTCTGACCAGTACTTGATTCTCTCTCCCGTATGTATAAGATTTAATTTAAATCTCAAATAGACATATCTTGTTTTTGGACAGGGAAATATCAGTAAATATTGCAGTCTGGGCAATCGTTTATGAAAGAAGTAATAATGATCATTGTAAGATTTATATGCTGCATTACCCTCTATAATGTTTACCCAATCCCTTTGGAAGAATATTCTTTTTACCACATTCTGTCGCTCATACAATTCTTTGTGGTCCATCGCTATACTAGTAATAGCTCTTCCATCTTATCGGTATGTCGTTTGATCGAAATCGGATTTTGTTTAATAATCATACAACAAAAATCTTGGTACAATGAATTGGAAGGCGCAAACAGCATGTTGCTATAGTTCGTTAGCTTGCGTCACCAAAATTTCGAAGCCAACAAATTTAGCCCAAGTTCATGTATTATTATTGAGGTGGGCACAGATTTAGGTAAGCCCAATACTGCTTTCCATATTTTTCCTTGCAGAATATTCAATATCTTTGTGATATCCAGAATACACAAATCTGAACAGTATAGTAAGACGGCTTCCACCTTTAAGGTATAGAATTCAAACAGAGGTGTAAGGGAAAATTTTGCATATTTGTGATATATGACTTTCCTCTGTGATATGAGAGGAGTTGCTTTCTGGTTAAGGGTGGTCTTCCACATGAGCAGAGAATTGGAGTCGCATAAGTTTTAGCCCAAATACCTGGTTTTTAGTACACGCTGGATGACAGTATCATTCATATGCCAAGTATACCTACATAGCTTTTTTCTGTTAGCAAAAAACATTATTTTTGATTTATTAGCATTAATTTCCAACTTATTACTCTTTGCATATAGTTCAAAGGCATTTAGTTTGGTCTGTAGCCCATAGGGGTTACGATCACACAGAATGCTGTGATCCGCGAAGGCCAACCAGTTAATTCGGGTTCCCCCCAATTTTATTAGAAATACCACTAGTTCGTCCCACAACCTATCTATATCACATATATAGAGATTGAACAGGATGGCCGCCAACTTGCATCCTTGCTTGACACCTATCTCAGTGTCAGTAGCCTCAGTGATAACACTATTGAACGCGGCTGAGAGGTCCAAAGATGCCATGTAGATTGCCCCTGAAGATGTAGTATGAGAGGTTTGTAATAAGTGAGCAAGAATCGTGGCATTGAGTGTTGTTCCCATAGACTTTCTAAACCCGACCTGATATTTGGATAGCAGTTGTTTGCTATCAACCCAGAACTCCAGTTCCCTTAGCACTAGTGTCGCAAAGACCTTTGCTGTTACATCGATCAAGGATATTGGGCGGAAATTAGCTCGATTATCAATGGGACCTTTCTTATGAATAGGGACAATTATAGCCGATAGCCAAGATTTCGGAATAACTTTGGTTTCAAAGATTGATTCGAATATGGGCTTAATAACTTTGGCCCAGAAATGTGGGTCACCTTGTAATACACAGGATGGAATCCCATCTGGGCCAGCCGCCCTTGAGTATGATCATTTTTTGATGGCCCATACAACTTCAGTCAAGGACCAAGGGAAAATACTGGCAACTCTTTGAGTGAAATCAATGATGTTATGTTATTTGAACTCAATAGGGAGCCTGTATCGTTCCAGAATGTACTCAGATCATACTTTGGCAGGAATTGCTGAATGGAAGATAGGTTGTGATATTTTCCCCTGAGAGCGTAAAATTCCCCAGATATCCTTGACTTTGCATCTACAAATTAGCTTAATGACCTTTTGATTTTCTGTTAAATGTTGCAAATATTTGATCTCTTTGATGATAAGTCTATACTTAAGCTGTATGTTTCTTTTTACTATGTCATATTCCCTATGGTCACCAATCAGGGTTCTAACATTTCTGATCTCCCGATTGAGTTTTTCTTTTTTATTTCCGATATTTTCACTCTAAATTTGCAATCACATGGTTTTACCTGTATTTTTTGTTCATTTGCTAATGCTGATAGATGACGTTTAATCACATCTGTGTTTAATTTATTAATTTTGGTTTTATTCCATACCAGCGTATTCATAAACTCATGGTGCCATATATCACGATTTACTAAGTATGCAAATTCTCGGCATAATTTAGGATTCCATGTTACTGACTTTGAAGGTCGGTCCATTTCAATTAGGGATGGATGACTAATATTCATGGGATTTTCCAATGATATTTTCATCACTAATTCTAGCATCATATGGTCGCCACAAGACATGAATTTTACTTCAATGGGTTTGACTATTTTAAGTAGACATTCTGATACCACAAAGTAATCTATCTTTGAGCATAATTTGCCTCTAAACCATGTGTAATGTTTCTGGTCTGGAGCATGAGAGATTATGTGCAGGTTCCAATTATATAAGTGGTACCCCTGTTCCATTGAGCAGGCTGAGTACGTATTTCTTGCCCTGAATGCTTTAGTGGGACTGAAATAACAAAGAACAGAGTTAAAGTCACCTTCTAGAATTACCTCATATTCAGAATCCCCCACCAACAGTTTCTGTAATATGGCATCTAATTCCTTCATAATTCTAGAGCATATACCAATTTTAGGCTTACAGTAGAGATTGATCAATATCATTTTGATATTACCAGCTGTAATTTCAACGATTAAAAGTGCATCAGAGGAATAAATTGAGATAGCATTCATTTTACAAGCATTATTCACAAGCGTCAGTAAGCCTCCCGACGGTCGCCCAATACTCCCCTAGTAGCTAGATGGTTAAAGGCAGTAAATCCATCTATGTTGATTGAATTGGTTGCCATAGTCTTCTGTATCATTATAACACTGGAATCGGATGATAACATCTTCTTTTTTATACATTTTTGGAAGTTGTTAAATCCACAACAATTCCAGCTAACTATTGATATCAGGGAAAATTATGAGTGACTCGGCACTGATTGGGAGGAACCAGCTTCTTTCAATAATGATTCTAATCCCACTAGACCCTTAATGGCATTAACCACCGAGGTCAATTGTGTCAATAAATGTTGTGTAATCATTGTGTCGGCATTGGGATTCTCTTCTGTATTATTGGAACTTGACATCTGCGTTTTTTGAAATTCTATAAATTCAGTCATTTCATTCATATCACCAAAGCTGTGCAGTTCATAGCCCAACATCTCAAAGTTTTCATTTTGCTCCCATAACATTTTTACAATTAACAGCGAGTTTACCTTGCATACCATCCTATGGTTGTTAGCAATTGATAGTTTAATCCAGTCGATATCATGTGATCTAAGGTTCCTTAAAGTAGGTATTTGTTGAAACATACTTAGTAGATATGACCGGTTAATTCTATTTTTGCCAAGATTATGTGGGTCACTACTCCAACCAATAATCAATTGCATTTCCTTTTCACTTTCATTTCTGCTCTGCGATTCAGAAGCATCTGACACATTCCCATTCATATCACCAGAGAAATTTTGTTTCCCACCAATGTCAGAGCCACCTTGTTGGATGTTAGATCTTGAATCATCTGTAGTGGGGATTACAACAGGATCATTAGAACATTCGATATTGGGACTTTTGTTTGTATTATCCGATAGACCATTGGATTTTGAATCCTGCATACTTAGATGTGCATTACTTGAAGAATGAGAATTCAGGGTACAATTGGTGTTTTAGCACTTTTAGACTCTACATATATTTGGGGACCTTTAAGAGTGATTGTTTTATCACTATCCCCAGTACAACCATCTTTCTTAAATGTTGTTCTATTTTTTGTAACTTGATAGAACCCTGCTAAATTCATTTGTTTCATGTTGTTAGATTGGGCCTTTTTAAGCAAAGTGTTGCTGCCCTTATGTTTTGTTACTTGAGCAGTAACCCTTGAGCAGTATCTGGAATGTTCACATTTTGGTGAGTCTTACTGTTCCTCTGGGGTAGTGCTGGTAGAGATTCAACTTCAAGATGCACTTTAGATTCAGCATCCAATTGGTCAAAGTCAAAGGCCCTCATTACGACCCTGGCGGAGGACCATGGTGCAATTTGCACCATGGTCCATGGCGCAGAGCTGCCAACTCCGCCATGGGGGTTGGCGGACTTACCGCCCCATTCTGACCTTGGCGGGGCGGTAAGTCCCCAATCCCCATTTACCCTTCCCCATTCCCATTTTTGCCCCATAGGGTATAATGGGAGTGGGGAAGGCGTTAATTACGCCACCGTAAATTACGGTGGCGTAATTAACAACAGGTCCCGTAGCGCCATGGATTTTTCCGCCCGGAAAAACCAGGCGAAAAAACCACCATGGCGCTACGGGAACTCGTAGTAAGGCGGAAAGGTACGCCATGCATTACGCTGGCGTAAAACCCTTACCGCCAGGGTCGTAATGAGGGCCAAAGTCATTTGTTTGATGCATCTGTGTATCACCCATTTTACTTTCCTTTTTTAAGGGATATGGTTTTTGTTTTCCCTCAATTTTATTTGGTGAGGTAATGTCAGTCCTTTTTTAATTTTTTCTTCACGTTTTATTGCTCTTTGGTGTAATTTCTTTGCTTTTCTGGACATAAAAAATGTCCAACCCTTATTTAAGGGGACCTCAGTAGTGTTAGGTGTGGCTATCTCCTCTTCCTTTTTAGTGTCACCTTGTTGGTCGATGATTTTGACAATCTCCGAGGGACTATCAGGAGTAAGAGCGGTTATCGCCATGCAAGAATCTGTCTTGCCGACATTTTGGAAAGACTTAGTTACCTTTATTTCATTATTCATCAAGTTTTCCAAAAATCTCAATCTCACATGGTGTGATTTGGTAAACTTGATGAGCTCAAACTTTTCAATCTCCTCATGAGAGGGATAGTACGAACCTAAGGGTCCGGTCAGTTGTTCACTCTGAGCGCAAGTACACTCAACTTTGTTAAGTGCTGTCATGGTTTGTGTAGTTTGAGATATCATGATTCCTGGATTGTTCTTGACAGTAACCTTGTCAACAGGTCTCTTTGCATAAAGAGATGCCTGGAGGGATGCCATACCTTCATATGCAAATATAAACCCTCCAATTTTATTTAATTTTCCTACGATATAAGCCAGTGATCCTTTCATTTCTTTAATTGCATGTTGCGCTCACCTGATTCCCACGGGGGCGTCAATCTGGACTAGCCCGCTGTTGCTTCCACCAGAGTAACACGGAGAGCCGAGATGACAGTCTGGACAGACCCACTTAGCTTCATTTGTTGGACTCGTACGAATATCTTTCTGCAATGGAGAAAGGGAATTAACCTCCCATAATCTGAGCGTTAACCCGCCTTCCCACTCCCCTTGTCTGCCCACAGAACACTCCTGAAGTTCCCTCTTAATCTCACCTGAAGATTTGGAAAGATGAGCTCTCCATCCTGCGTCGGGCGCAGGGGCACGTAGACGACCAGTTACTTCACTGGCGTGGAGGAATTGGTGAGTTCCAGTATTGACTCTAAGTCCAATTGTTCGTAAGAGTTCAAAAGTCTGATCTTCACTCAGCCAGATTCCTTGCAGGTTGTGGATTTAAACCACCAGAAGAGTTCCAAGTGGCAATTGGTAAGATCCTGGTAGGTCTATTGTGGTTCTCCCCTTTGGGGCCGGGGTACAGCGATGATGCAGAATTAACGGCGCCGACCCGAAATGAGGTGAGTACCCCCCTGTGGTAAATCAGGTAAGTCTTTGGGGTTAGGTTGTATTGTCCTTGTTTTTTCCCCTTAGGGGCCGTGGTGCGGCGGTGATGCGGAATTGACTGCGCCGACCCGAGATGAGGTGAGTACCCTCCCCCTGTGGTTATCAGGTAAGTCTTTGGGGGTGATTTGTATTGTTCTTGTTTTCCGCTTAGGGGCCGGGGTGCGGCAGTGATGCAGAATTGACTACGCCGACCCGAGATGAGGTGAGTACCCCCCTGTGGTAAATCAGGTACGTCTTTGGGGGGGGGTTTGTATTGCCCTTGCTCACCTATCTGTTCTTGTCTCCCCCAGGTGTTGAAGAATGGCCTGGAGATGCTGGATTCGCGATGGAGTAAAGGAATGCAGCCTCGGTTGGTGAGTTCAGCGCGGCGCTGCGAGGTGCGTGGCAATGCACCTGGGCAGGCTTCTCTCTTCCAGATCGACGATGTGCTGGATCAAGGATTCAGGTAAGGGTTTTGTTCTGACCTCTTCTCCTTTTCTTGTTCCAGGTGTTCCAGGGCTGAAGCGGACGTGGCTGAAGACTGGAGCTGCTGAAGACACGGTGAGCGTTACGCTGCAGCAAGCAGAATAACGCGAAGCACGTGTGGCTGTCCGAGTGTGGCTTAAATAGCCTTGGAAGAAGTCCCAGGTAAGTATTCTTCCACAGCCCCACCCGAGAGGAAAGGAGTCCCTGAGGTAAAGTAGTCCCTTTAAGCCTCATTTGGCTTGTGGCTTCGTGCAGCATGGTCTGCATCAGGTAGGTATGCAGCATGGTCTGCAACAGGTAAGATTTCTGTAATGAGCCTGGCGCCCATGGCGCCAGGACTGACTTTATTCTTATGAGCCTGGCGCCATAGGCGCCAGGACTGTAGCCAAAGAGCCCCTAACTGGGGTTTTTGGGCATGCTTCAAGTGGCATGATGCCTGCTTCCGGGGTTGCTGGGCCTGGTCTGGCTTTCCGGGGGCAGGCATCGTGACATTGCGTAATGTGTGTATTCATGACCCTTGTCTAGGAGATTCAAGATACGTGTTATAACAGGAAAAGTGTGACAATTTTGTTCATTAAGATCCAACATTGTTTCGTCGGTTAGATTTTGGGAAATATTTGCTCTCCCTGGAGACTTCAAACTATTGTCTGTGTTGCCAATAATGGGATTGCGTAGAGGATCAAATTCTTCATATATGTTATGGTCCCATACTTTAGGAATCTCCAAGACTGGCAGGGGATGAACAACAACATCAACCACAGTAGGCTTTCCTGTACCTAAGTTCGCCCCCGAGGCTGTATGACAGTATTTCTCAGTCTATTTTTGAGTGTGTAGGTGTACAAAATCTTTCTGTCTTCGTGGAGTAGAGACAGGTGTAGAGGGTCCTGTAGATGAGCATACACATTTATCTAATTCGGCCATAATAACTAGGGCCAACATCGAAACATTTGCGATCTCACCATTACCTAGAGTTTCACTTGGCAAGAAAATTTCATGCAGATGATCATTACCATTCTCCAGCATTGGATCTTTCATGGATGGATTCACATGCTTAGAATATTCCCTGTCGTCAGGCTGGGAACCCTCGGTACCTTTATAAAGATGTTTTCCATAGGAAAGAATTTGACACTTCTGTGTCCTATCTACGTCGTTTTGGGCCGCTTATGCATGCCCCAATAGGACGTAGTGGTATAAATGCCCCGCCCCCGCGGCTCCCATCAGATTTCAACCGTCTTCCAAAGTAGTGGGATCACCTCGCATCATCTACTATTTTTGCTAGGTTGTTTTGTCGTTTTTCCTAATGTCTGGAAAAGCTCTTTTTCGTCCGTGTGCTACATGCGGAATTAAAGAAAGTGTATGAAGGAGATGGCCATATGGACTGTATATATTGTCTCCACCCTCACCATTCGGCAGACAATTATGACATCTGTAAGGGCTTCTCCCAGAAGACTCTCAAAGACCGGAATTGGCGATTGGTGAGTTGGTTGAATGATGGAGCGGGTGCGTACCCCCTTCGGAGGTACGCTCCACGCATAGCTTGGCCTCGACAACTAAATCTTTAGGGGCCCCCCGCCGTTCAGCATCGGCTGAACCTCCGGTGAAGAAAGCACGTCCGGTGGAGAAAGGCTCATCGGAAAAACATTCCACGAGAGAATCTTCGCTGAAAGCG
This sequence comes from Ambystoma mexicanum, assembly GCF_040938575.1. Lineage (NCBI taxonomy): Eukaryota > Metazoa > Chordata > Amphibia > Caudata > Ambystomatidae > Ambystoma > Ambystoma mexicanum. Next base: position 246,077,471 of record NC_090921.1, on the reverse strand, counting down.
AAAACCTCATTGTCGTCCTCCTCGCCTAAGAAGGAGAGGAAAGAACAGTCAAGATCCTCCTCAGGTGATCATCATAGATCATCCTCGAGTTGAGATTCTGCAAAACACAGATCAAGTTAAAAAAAAGGCGGGAACGCCTCAAGGATCTGCGCATCTACCAGTGTCGTCGACGGGAGGGCGATCGTCGACGCCCTCATTGCCAGTGACGCAGATCGTCTCTTCAGGCGTTCCGCCGCAGGTGACAGCGACAACGGCAGTGCAGAATTTAACCTTGTCGACGGAGACTCCACAGGAGGCCTTGCGACCGGAGGTATACGACCCGGTTTTACCAGAAACCTTGTTGCAGCAGGAGGCGGCCTTGTCCAGGTGGCTGGACCTGCAGAACTTGGGTTGCAAGGAGTAGCAAGCTGACTCTTTCGAGCGGGACAAGTATCCCGGTTACAACCCCGTTACTTAACCCTCAAACTGTTTTATCTCTGGAAGTTCTATCTACATTGCAGAACTTGTTGAAGAAATTGGATGAGAAGTTACCTCAGGTGAAAGCTCCGGCGACACCAGGCGTCGACGAGCCAGGTCCTTCCCATCGACCAACTCCGATGGCGTTGATGGCGGTGCCGACCCGTGAAGGCCTTCCATGTGCATGCCCGGAAGAAGGAGAGCTGCTGGAATCCGAGTCAGAGAGAGAGTCCATATCAGATATATCGTTATCCCCCTCTAGGGACCCGACCTGGGAGTCGGAAGCGGAGATGGAAGCTCCAAGAAGTCCAGCCCAGCCGTCACCCCCAGATTACATTGGTTCTTTCCATGCGATGATGAGTAAGGCTTGTACCGAATTTGGACTGGACCAAGAAGAGGAGAAAAAAGACCGTTTTTTTGTTCGATCATATGGGAAAGAGAAGGAAATCAGTGTTTTCGGTCCCCATCTTAGATCATGTATGGCAAGAAGACTACAAACGATGCGTCATCCCTTTTCGGAGCCGGCAATAAAAGGTAGACTGGAAAAGAAATTTAAGGCTCCCGAGTCCACTCTGAAATTAATGTCCTCTCAACTGGCCCCAGAGTCGGTGGTATCACCGGCTGCAGCGAGAAAGGCAAGGTCTCAGCACAAATGCACGACTCCTCCGGAGAACGAGGCCAGGAGACATGATGCCTTTGGCAAGAAGGTGTTGTCGGTGGGTGCAACAACAGTGAAGGCGGCCAATTCGAGGGGATTGTGTCCTCCGATGTATTCCATATCTATGACAGTAATCACCACAGCTGTGCTGCTTCGGAAAATCTTTGGCGTCTGCGTCGATGATGTCGATACGCCACCCTCGAAGACCTCCTCCGACGGCCGACGTCACTGGATGTTATAAGTAGGATGCACGACACCCATAGCCTCAGTTCTGTTTTTTCCGCGAACGTGTTTGCTTCGGAGATCTCGGCGTGCCTCGACTCTGGAGTTCCTGTTCTTTCGGTTCTTCGAACCTGTTTCGTATTGTGAAGTCTTTCTTTGTGAAGATGTCTACCTCATCTTCCACACCGCGTCCGGGCTTTAAGAAGTGCGGGGACTGTGGGTCCAAGATGTTGGTTACGGACTCGCACGACGCGTGCCTCTGTTGCCTCGGGGAGGCCCATGACACGGATGACTATGTCGACTGCCATTCGCTCACGTCAAAAGCCTTGCGGGAGCGCAAGAAGAAGTTATCAATAGGAAAGGTGTGTAAGCCTCGGAAGTCGAGGTCTGCGGGGCTTTCGACGGAAGATTCGAGAGGCGACTCTCTGCGTCGTCGTCGGAAGTCCAGTGGGTCTCGGTCCCGGAGTCGGTCCCGCCACTCCTCTGCCTCTTCGAGGCACTCCCGGAAGCGCCGTCATCGGTCGCCTTCCCCATCCTCTTCCGAGGACTCCGCCCGTCGCGGGTCGCTTACCCCACCAAGCACGCAACGCCGGAGGAATGGGCTTCCTTCGGGAAGAAAATGTTGCGCGCCTCCAAGTGGGGTCGGTTGTGATTGGTCGAAAGACACCGCTCGTATGCCTTCAGGCTCAGGTGGCCGTCACGATTCGCAGGAAAGGTCCCGCTCGGACAAGGGGAATCATTCTCGGCATGGCCGTTCCAGGTCCTGGTCCTCAACGCGCTCGAGACCGTGTGAACCTGTGGTGTCTTCAAGGAAGACATCGACGCCGGTGGTGCCGAGGTCATCGACGGACTCTTTCGAGGCCCCGCCTTCGAAGAAGTCGTCAACGCCATCGGCGCCCAGGCTGTCGAGGGACACGGTCGGGGCCCCGGCCTTGAGGACTGTGTCAGCGCCATCGATGCTGTTGGCGCTGCGTTCAGCGTCGACACCGATTCACTCAACGCCCTCGACGCCTTTCGAGGCTGTTTCGTCGGGGGTTCCCCGAGGCTCGGTGGAACCGCCTAGAAAGGCTCTGGCAAAGGCCAAGCATGGCTTTGTTCCGCATTCTGTGCCTTCTTTCCGCCAGCTTGAGTTTATTTCGGAGGTGGATGAGGGCTCTGATGATGGCATGATTCCGGATACGGTACCGGATGAGATTTTCTCGGGCCATAGCCAGATTGAAGACTTGCAGCAATCCCTGCACGATGCTCGTGGGCTGAACACCTCTCCGGAGGTGGAGTTTTGTAGGCCTGAGCCTGGCACTCATGCCGACTCCTCGTACCGGCGCCTTATGTCCAGGGTCACCGAGTACTTGGGTTGGTCTGCTCCCCCAGGGGATTTTCTTCAGGATGACCTTACGGATATCCTCGACCAAGGTCCACCAACTGACCCGGTACTGCCGTTCCATATGGCTCTACAGAGGAGGGTGGTGGCGGCTTGGACTGCTCCAGAGAGTCTCCCGGCAGTGGGCAAGTCTTTGCCGCAAAAATACCGCCCAGCCAGTAGCGACCCCTGCTACTTGACCAAGCACCCCACTCTGTAGAGTTTGGGGGTGCAGGCGGCTACGGCCCCGGCAAAGCAGGCGTTGTATCCTACCATCCCTCCTGATAGGGACGACAAGCGTTTTGAAGGCTGGGCGAAGAAAGTGTGTTCTTCAGGGGGTATGGCTCTTCAGGCGGCCAACTCCGTATGTGCCTTGTCACGTTTCATGCACACTCTGTGGAACTGTGTTTCCTTAGCGGCTGAACATATTCCCGAAGGGGATGAACGGGATGGTTTCCTTGCCATGGTTCAGGATGGTAAGGACGCCATGTGTGAGGCCGTTCAGTCGGGTTTGGACATGGCAGATTGCGTCAGCCGGTCCCTGGCGGCGAGCACCGTGATACACAGGTTTGCGTGGTTGCGGAAGTCGGGGTTTGCTCCTGATGTGCAGGCCCGGCTCCTCAACATGCCCTTTGACGGGGAATATCTTTTTGGCAGCAAGGCTGACGAGAGTCTTGAGAGGTTGCAGACCTCCAAAGCTGCAGTGAAGTCGTTGGGTGCTGCAGTTCGCCAACCTCCGCCTTTTCGTCCTAGGGGACAGCAATGGAGGGGAGGTTCCTTTCGTTATTACTCGTCCTTTCGTAAAGCGAGAGGAGCTACCAGTCAAAGGGGCCACCGTAGGAGTGCCAGAGGTTGAAAGCAAGGTACTCGAGGTGCCAAGGCCACTCGGGCTGTTGCCTCTTTGCCCTCAGGCAACGCCGCAGCCGCTTCAGCTCAGTCATGAGGCCATGTCTCATGGTTCGCCGGTTGGAGGAAGGGTGGCGCAGCATCTTGCAGAGTGGCGCTCCATTACTTCAGATGTGTGGGTTCTGGAGATCATAACCCACGGTTACTGTCTTCCTTTCCGGCAGAGGCCTCAAGACAATCCACCGGGGAATCTCTCTTTGAAGAGTCTGGATCCGCTCCTTGCGCAGGAAATTCAATCCCTGCTGGAGAAGGTGCCATAGAACTGGTGCCTGTAGCGGAGAGGAACAAGGGATGGTATTCCCCTTATTTTTTGATTTCCAAAAAAGAGGGGGGATTGAGACCCATCATGGACTTGCGCGGCTTGAACAAACTCCTCAGGAAGGACAAGTTCAAGATGGTTACTCTCTCTCAAGTCCTCCAGGCCCTTCAACTTCAGGACTGGTTGGCGTCTCTCGACCTCAATGACGCTTATTTTCATGTGCCGATACATCCAAAGCACAAGAAGCACATGAGGTTTGCGGTTGGCACTTTCAGTTTCGGGTCCTGCCATTCGGATTGACCTCCGCCCCGAGGGTCATCACCAAGCTCATGGTAGTGGTGGCAGCGCACCTCAGGAAAGGGGGGATTCACGTCTACCCCTACCTGGACGATTGGTTGATCAGGGCGCGCTCTCCAGAGCAAGGCCTGGATCATCTGTCAGTCACCTGCCACTCCCTCCACAAGCTGGGCTTCTCCCTCATCTTAAAGAAGTCCCATTTGACACCAACTCAGAGGCTCCAGTACATCGGAGCAGTGCTCGACACGTCCCTGGGGCAGTGTTTTCCTCCCCAGGTGAGGGCTCATCACATTCAGCAGAAGTTTCAGCTTGCTCAGAGTGTCCCTGCGTTCGAGTTTTTGAGATTGCTCGGCCTCATGGCATCCTGCATTCTTCTGGTGCCAGAGGCCAGGTTGCGGATGAGATCTTTGCAATGGGCACTCAAGCTCCAGTGGTCTCAGTCCTCCGACAGGATGTCGGACCCTGTTCATGTGCCGTCCTCGGTCACCCAGGACCTTCTGTGGTGGGCCGTCGAAGACAATCTGATGAAGGGGGCGCCGTTTTGGCTTCCCGGGCCGGAGGTGACGATCGTGATGGACGCATCCCTCACGGGATGGGGAGCTCATGCCATCGAGTTGAGAGTCAGTGGTCGTTGGTCTCCGTCGGAGTCCAGACTCCATATCAATCTGTTGGAGCTGAGGGCCGTCAGGCTAGCCCTGAAGCCTTTTCTGCCGACTGTGCGAGGGAAGAATGTCCTGATCCTGATGGACAACACGGTGGCCATGCACTACCTCAACAAAAAGGGGGGGGGCAGGGTCACTTCCTCTGTGCAGGGAGGCGATGCAGCTCTGGTTCTGGGCAATCCAGCAGGAAGTTTTGATCTCGGCAGTTCATCTGGCCGGAGACGACAACGAGACGGCGGATGCTCTGAGCAGGCAGAGCGCGATCTCTCACAAGTGGGAGTTGGCTCACGAGATTCTCTTGGAGATCTTCGCCATGTGGGGCACCCCTCAAGTGGATCTCTTCGCCTCCAGTGTCATCCGGAAGTGCGAGAGGTTCTGCTCGTGGGAATTTCCTCCAAAAGGAGCCTTAGGAGACGTGTTTGTGGTGGAGTGGTCATAACCACTGCTGTACACATTTCCTCCAGTCCCCGTCATCCCGCAAGTACTGCGGAGGTTACGGAGGAGCGGTTCCCGGATGATCCTCATTGATCCGGCGTGGGCCCGGAGGATGTGCTATCCGGACCTTCTCGACTTGTCCATCTGCCCTCCACGTCGTCTTCCCTACCGAGACGATCTGCTCTCACGGGAGGGGGGTCAGGTTCTCCATCCAGAGTTCAGATCCCTCAACCTTCACGCTTGGTTTCTGAAAGGTTGAGGTATATGGATTGGGACCTCCCTGAAGACGTGATGGAGGTGTTGCTCTCGGCCAGGCGGCCAACAACAAAGTCCTTGTACCGTTGCCGTTGGCATAAGTTCTGCGACTGGTGCAGGGTTGAGAATGTGAATCCTTTTGCATGTGACATTCCCATGGTTCTGTCTTTTTTGCTTTCTTTGCCCCACAGGGGCCTGCAAGTGGGTACCGTTAAAGGTTACCTGGCGGCGCTGTCCATATTTAAGCGCTCGTCTGAAGAGTGTTCTTATTTTACAATTCCTTTAATTTCTCAGTTTCTGAAAGGGCTCACTAATGTGTTCCCTCCGTCACCTTTCCTGGTGCCCGGTTGGGATTTGAACCTTGTTCTCAAGTTTTTGATGGGTGCTCCGTTTGAGCCTTTGCATTCATACCCTATGAGACTGTTACCTCTTAAAACTGTGTTTTTGGTTGCGGTCACTTCCGCTCGCAGAGTGAGTGAGTTACAGGCACTGTCAGTTAAGCCACCTTTCACTGTGTTTCATAAGGACAGGGTTGTCCTTGGAGTTCGGCCTTCCTTTCTTCCGAAGGTGGTGTCGGAATTTCATTTAAGCCAGAAGGTTGTTCTTCCGGCGTTTTATCCTCCTCCACATCCTGGTAAGGAAGAGGAGAGGCTCCATAGGCTGGATCCTAGGAGAGCGTTAAGCTTTTATATTTCACGCATGTTCCGAGTCAGAGTGGACGATCAACTCTTCATTGGTTACGCTGGAAAGCGTTTGGGACAAGCTGTGACGAAGCAGAATTTGTCTCGCTGGATTATTTTGGCTATCTCTGAGTGTTACCGCTTGGCGGGTAAGGACCCACCTGTCGGCTTACGGGCCCATTCTACAAGGGGTATGGCTGCCTCTACTGCCCTACCGAGGGGGGTTTCTATTCGTAACATCTGTGAGGCAGCCACCTGGGCTTCGGTACATACTTTTGTACGTCACTACTCCCTCGATTCCATCCGTGGGCAGGATCTGGCCTTTGTCAAGGTGGTCCTTTACTCCGCAATTTGATTGGGCATTCTAAATTTCTGTTTTCTAAATTATTTTCCCACCTCCTTGCATTGGTACTGCTTTGGGAGTCTGTCATAAATATGGAATACGTCGGAGGACCCAATCCCCTCGAAGAACAAGTTACTGTCTTACCTGGTAACGTTCTTTCGATGGGATGGTCCGACGACGTATTCCATATCGCTCCCTCCCTACCTTCCCCACTTAAGAATTTCTTATGCGATTGCAGCTTACGTTTCCGCAAGGCTTTGTGTGTCAGACTGGCAGACGACTGGTTCCACACGTTCTGGGGGAAAAAACTACGGGCGTCGTGCGTCCTACTTATAACATCCAGTGATGTCGGCCATCGGAGGAGGTCCTCGAAGGCGGCATATCGACGTCATCGACGCAGGACGCCGAAGATTTTCAGAAGCAGCACAGCTGTGGTGATTACTGTCATAGATGTGGAATACGTCGTCGGACCATCCCATCGAAAGAACATTACCAGGTAAGAGAGTAACTTGTTCTTTGATAACAATGATATTATAGACGGTATAGTGAATGAGAGTTCTCTTAATCTGTGTTCTGCACAGGCATCTAAGTGTGTATCTATCATCTTGATCAATAACATATTTTTGTTGTTGTTGTTCCATTGTTCTTTCTTTCTACTACAGCCGTCAAACACTTACCGTTTCTTAGGCTAGTTGCCATTTTACTAAAGCTATCAAACCAGGCGTTTCAGTTAGTGCCTTTGATGGGCAAAGCGTATCAAAAACCAGGGCAGTGAAATTCTATCAAATTGGTCTCTTCACACAGATCCAGTCCTCACAATGTGATGCGTAAGCAGGAATAGGAGTTCAAAGGCTCCAGGCCCACAGTCACCGCTATTCCGATAGCACCTTGAATTGCAGAAAGACTTACCACATGTGGGGGTTCAAAGGCTCACAACCCACAGTAACCCAAATTCAAATATTACCTTCAATTGAAGAGAAACTTGCCACCTATGGGGGTTCAAAGGCACAAGGCCTGCAGTCACCCTTATTCGCGTGGTACTTTGGAATGAAGATAAACTTTCCGCGTAAGAGTGTTCAAAGGTGCACTTCCCGCAGTTGCCCTCTTATTTTGAATCTTTACCCTGGGAAGTAGCGCTATACCATATGCAATGATAATGCAAAGGTTCGAAGGCTATAATGCCACACGCTTACCCTCTCACACTGAGCATGTGTAGTTGCGCCCGTCAGCACAAACAAATTTCAAATGCTAATGCTACTTATAAGCAAGCATCAGTTAGGAGCAAAATAAAAATGGCTTTAAATCATGTACAGCAAGTTGCTAATTGTAGTAAAGATTCCAAGACTATAGTTCCCCACAATCACCTTTACCCACTAGTACCGCGATAAAGCTCCTAGGCAAAAAGATGACACATTAACCCTCAAAAAGATCAAGCAAGATGAACTCAGCTCAAAAGCAATTAGCACACAATCATTTGTGTCATGAAAGATTCACAGTTTGTGAGAAGCGTAGCCGTATGAGGTACTTAAAAGTTCGATGGAAGTCAATATAATCTTTCTTCAACACAGTACGTGATACAAATCAAAGCTCCATGTCTCCTATCGCACGAGAGCAGAATTCTTTTCAAGGCTGGAACCCCATACTGGAAACAAAAGGGGGTGTACAGTCACACGTTCAGACAAACAGTTTCAGTAGAACTTGCTAGTTAAAGTCTCTAGCGGCACAAAATCAGTGTCAATGGTCGCAACTTGGCAGCGCTCAATAGCCTAACTGCACGCTCATGAAAGTCCAAAAGTAGGAGCCCCTAACAGGGATTATGCAAAGAACGTTCATGAAGTACATTCACTGCAACAATTAACTTGAGTTACTTTTCCAATGTGACTCGACAATTCTTGTTGAAGTAGATGCGATTAATTGGCCTTTGAGAGAGCAGTCTTACCGTTCCAATTGTGGTTAAATGCAGGACCGCAGGGTGGAGTAAAATAGAGGCCGCGCCACAGCACCACAACACGCAAACACCGAAACACACTGCTGTCACACCACGCATGCGCGGTTTGTTTATGGGAACAAAGCTGGATTTGGTAGAGATGAAGGAAGGACCAATCCAGATGACTTGGTATGCAAAATGCACAAGTCCAGTGCAAACGAACGGAGCTCCGCAAGACAGTACCTCCTCCCAAACTCCCAGAAACACACTGCTGGCACACCGCGCCCCTTATTCCGGACATCTTGGAGGCGATCAGAGGAGCACTAAACTTGATTTACGGGGAGCATATCATCTGATTTGCATACGGGCGGGAGATGAATGGAAGACGGCGTTTCGAACGCCCTTTGGGCATTTTCAATATCGTGTCATGCCTTTTGGCCTGGCAAACGCCCCAGCAGTCTTTCAAAGATTTATGGACCATAATTTTGCAGACATTTCCCTTCATTACGTCATTATTTATCTCGACGATATCCTGTTTTTTTCTCAGTCACTACCTAAACACATTCAACATGTGCGCGAAGTCCTTTATAGACTACAACAAAACCGTTTATTGTGCAAATTGGAAAAATGTGAGTTTCATAAAACAACAGTCGCATACCTGGGATATATACTATCTCCACAGGGTATAGCAAAGGACCCAGCAAAAGTATCAGCTATCACGGAATGACCCTCGCCAAGATCGGTTAAAGACATTCAGAGATTTCTAGGGTTCGCTAATTTTTATAGACGCTTTATACCACATTTTTCCATGCTTTCCTTGCCTTTGACTCCCCTTCTAAAAAAAAGGTGTTACCTTCAGTTGGACACCTAAAACACAGAAATCATTTGAAGACCTGAAAGCTTTATTTACGGAAGCTCCCATTTTGTTGGTTCCGGACCAAAGAAGGTGTTTCCTTGTGGAATCCGATGCTTCTCATCACGCTGTAGGCACCATTCTCCTACAACCAGACCATAGAAACAATGAGAGACCCATCACCTATCTATACAAAACTCAGACCCCTGCAGAAATTAACTACACAGTCCTCAAAAAGGAGCTTTTGGCAATCAAACGTGCCTTCGAGGAATGCCGTCATCTCCTCTTAGGAGCCCAACAGCCCATAGAGGTGCGAACAGATCACCAAAATCGCTGCACTCTGCAATACGCCCAAACGTGCAACAGTAGACAAGCAAAATGGGCACATTTTTTTTCTCTGTTCCGCATTGTTTTCACCTTTATTCCAGGAAGAACTAATTTGAAGGCTGATGCACTATCCTGGAGGGATCCCTTGGAAAAGACTGAATTCAAACAAGAGCCTTTGTTTCCCAAAGTAATGTTCATTCCAGTCGTGCATAATTTCCTACAAAAAGTAGAGAACAGAAGTAGAACCTGGGCCCTCACTAAATCAGATGTTATCACATAACATCAACTCACCCGTAGTAGAGGATTGTTGTTCAAGGATGAAAGAATGTTTGTCCCTGATGAAACACTTCAAAGAGAAGTACTACGACTTTGTCACTACTCTCGAGCTGCAGGACACAGAGGACTAGTAAATATGATGGAATTGATCCAAAGACACTTCTGGTGGCCTTCGCTTCAAAAAGACGTCCAAGAATATATCAATTCCTGCCCAGTCTGCCTTCAGACCAAATCATCACGCAAACCTCCCATTGGGGAATTGACACAAATGCAACCTCCCACTAAACCGTGGCAGATAATCTCTACGGATTTTATAGTGGATCTCCCCCCATCAGAAGATTGTACCACGATTATGGTCAAGGTAGACTCTCTAACTAAAATGGCACATTTCATTCCTCTCCAATCAGTACCTTCAGCAAGCACAATGGCTTGAATCTTCTTGAATCGTATCTTTTCTTTACACGGATTACCAGAAACCATCATTTCGGACCGTGGTCCACAGTACACATCACGTTACTGGCGCCATCTTTGTAACACTCTAGGGATCTCTCGAGTTCTAAGTTCGGGATACCACCCACAAACGAATGGGCAGACCGAACGTCTTAACCAGACCCTGGAGGGTTATCTCAGATGTTATGTATCTTCGGCCCAGGGCAACTGGAAAGAGTTGTTACCATTAGCGGAATTCGCGTCTAATAATGCAAACCATTCAGCTACTCGCTCCAGTCCATTTTTTTGCACACATGGATTTCATCCATCTGTTTTTTTGGCGTCTGTGCCCCAAGATTCTCCTTTTCCCAATCTGGAGAGACTCGTTGTGAAGCTCTACAGGCAGCCCAAGAGGCAAGCAAGAGACAGGTGGATAAACATCGGACCCACACTCCGCTTATACAAATAGGAGATTGTGTCTGGTTGCCGAGAAAATTCTTGCCCAGAAGACTCGTCCCTTCCAAATTATCTCCCAAATACTATGGGCCATTCACCATTTTGGAAAGAAAGGGTTCAGCAGCTTATAAATTACAGCTTCCGCAGTCTTGGAGACGCATTCACCCTACTTTCCATGTGTCTCAACTGAAACTAGATGTTAGAAGCCGTTTTCATCCAAAACACTCTGGAACACCTCCCCCAGTTTTGACAGACTCTTGCCCAGAATACGAAGTTTCGGGTATTTGTGACGCTTGTTACCAACGGGGGGTCCTTCAGTTCTTGATCGACTGGAAAGGTTATTCAGCTGCAGAACGCTCATGGGAACCAGCTTCTGCAGTTCACGCTCCACGTCTGGTTCGCTCGTTTTACCGGTGTCATCCAGGTAAACCGGGATACACCTCCCTTGGAAGGGGGCATGCTGTTATGAAGGGTCGACGGACCTGGTCGATTTGGCGTTGCTGGCGTCACATTTCCTTAGTCTTTCAGAGTACTCCCAAGATGGCGTAACATAATGAGAGTATCATTCCAGGCCTGCTGAAAGGAATATGAGAGGCCCCTCCCTCATACCCGGAAGAAGTATTTCTGAAATAGAAGCCGGGGCTGCAGTGCGTTGCTACTGCTTATTGTGGTTGCGCTACGTGAGTTATTGAATAATAGTTTCTGATCATTCTATTGAATCCTTACCTTTCTTCCCGGTATTTTTCATTCCTTACCTCTCTTTCCTTTGTGCTTCCAGGCAATCCCCTTCCACGCATCCGCCACGCTCGGTCGCTAACATTGCTGTTCTAGCAAGACCGTGGATCCCCATTCCAAACATAGGTGCTGTCCCTTACTTAATCTGTGACTTGTTTGTATCCTTCATTCAATAGTTTCTTCACTCTTGTATTAGCTTCCTCCTCATCAAAAGAATACCCGTAGATACAAAACTACAACACCCAGCATTCAATCCGCTCACGTCGCGGACGTCCACCTTAGCACTCTTGGTAGGAGGGAATTCCTAACAGATTAGTGATCGATTCAAGTTCTCTCTGCCTTCAAACCAATCTTTCCCGTTTCTTGTCTAAAAAGGAATCGAGTGTGTTTATGACCGGCAAGACTTCCTGCCATTCTGCATTCTTTTCAATCATTTCCGTACACCAGAAACATATTCTTGTTTTCTCTATCTTTACATAAAGTCCCATATCTAAACTGCCCCATTAACTCGCCTTTTTTCATTATAGTTCCATTCCTGAGAATGAGAGAGGCATCTAGTTCTACACCCTTCAGTTCCAAGGGGGAAATCAATGCTCACTAGAGATGATCCCTATTCCTCCTGACCAGCGCTCTCAAGCCACACAGGGTTTTTTCCCTTCCGAGGGTTTCCCTGCCGTGGTCTCTTGTTGCTTCATTTGTAAGCGCATAGAGAGTGTGGCAGGTGAACTTCTCATCTCTACTAGCAGTTTCTGAAGGCAAGGTAAGCTTCATTTCGGGTTGTACTGTCTGTCAACACTGAGAGGGAGGAGTCTTTTTTGACATTTAATACAAGTGTAACAGCGAACTAACAGGAGGTGGTTTGTAGTCATCCAACGGTCGATATCTAGGAGGCAGGCTGCGAGGACGGGCTGAGGTTTGGAGTCTTGAGTTGTGGAGTTTAAGGATGATTTGGGTATCATCGGCATAGTTGTAGCAGAGGATATTGTGCAGTTGGATGATTTCAGGGAGGGTGGACATAAAGAGGTTGAATAGGAGAGCTGATAGACATGTGCCTTGTGGTACTCCAGTATTAACTGGGCGCGCAGCCGAGACAAAAGTGGAGAGCAGGGTTATTTGTTTCCTATTTTTGAGGAAGGAGCCGATCCATTTGAGAGCGGTTCCACGGATTCCTATGGAGTGCAGGCGGTCAAGGAGAATTGAGTGGTTGATTGTGTCGAAGGCTGCAGACAGGTCGAGGAGAATTAGTGCAGTGCATCCTGCAGAGTCTGCAGTGATCTTTAGATTGTTCCAGATTGAGGCCAGAGTGGTTTTGGTTCCGTGACGCGCTCTGAAGCCATGTTTGGGTGGGGTGGAGGAGGTTGTTGGATTCGACAAAGGCGAATATGCTGGGAGTATGCTGTTCGGTCGATGAGTTTTGCAAGGAATCTGGTGTTCGAGATGGAACAGTAATTTTTGGGGGCAATGGATGGTTTTTTAAGTAGAGGCTTGACATGGGCAATTTTGAAGGCATCGGGAAAGATTCCAGAGCTGAGGGAGTCATTTAGGATAGTTCTTGCATGTTCTCCTGCGCAGGTGGATGAGAATATTTCATTGAGGACTGAGGCGGGGAAGGGTTTAGGGGGGAGCCAGAGGGTTTGCAAGCAGATAGAAGGTCGAGAAATTATTCTCTGGAGATTTATTTATTTATTCAGATTTGTAGAGCGCACGTCAGCCCGGGGGCATCGTGGCGCTTGTTACAGACAATATCTTAGTTACATAGGATACAGTAATTACATACAATACAGAATTTACAGTAGACATGTATATATTAGCAATGCAGTATATTTACATGGATTCCTGAGAGTTTCCTAATTATTTTGCAAAGAATTAGGTTTTCAGTTTCCTGCGAAAAATAGGGAGTGAGTTTTCCGCTCTAATGTCTGCAGGGAGAACGTTCCAGGTCTTCGCTGCAATGTAGGGGAAACTTAGACCTCCGGCTTTGGCTTTTTTGATGCGTGGGATGCAGATTAGGTGGAGTATTGCGTCCTGGTGGGACGGGAGGAGGAAGGTTTGAGGATGGTTTCTGATAGATAGGACGGGGCAGAGAGAGAGAGGCATTTATGAGTGAGGGTGAGGATTTTGAGAGTGATCCGTTCTTTGACTGGGAGCCATTGGGCCGAGTGCCTGGCCTGGGTGATATGCTCTCTTCTCGGGATACTAAGAGCGGCCCGGAGAGCATTGTTCTGCGTGACTTGTAGTCAGTTTATATTTTTGGCTGATGTGCCTGCTAGGAGTGCATTGCAGTATACCAGTTTGGCTCCAATGGTTGCCCTCGCTATAGAGAGGCAGTTGGGTTTAGAGAGGTAGGGCTTGATGGCGTTTATGAGTTTGGTGGTGTGTGCGGATGCGGAAGTGATTACGCTGACTTGTCTAGTCATAGATAGTGAAGAGTCAAGGTATACTCCCAGTGTCTTTACGGCTGTGGATACAGGGATGATGGAGTTTTCAATGGAGAAGTTAGCGTACAGTTTGTCAAGTTTATCTAGGTTGTTCTGTTGACCTAATATCATGATTTCAGTCTTGTCACCATTGAGCCAGAGGCCATTAACTGCCATCCATGCCTTCATGACGGAGTAGATTGTGTGGAGTGCCTTGGCGTCTTCGTTGTATGATCCTGAAAGGGGTAGAAGTACTTGTGTGTCGTCTGCGTAGTTCGTGTATGTGATGCCGTATGAGTCAAGTTTGTCAAAGAGGGGCTTGGTGAGCAAGTTATAGAGTGTGGGTGCAGTGCAAGATCCTTGAGGGACCCCGCAGTGGATTGTCATGGGAGTGGCGTTGGCGATGTCCGAGAAGACTTTCATGGCTCTTCCCTCTAGGAAGGAAGTGATCCAGAGGGATGATTCTTTGGAGAAGTTGGCTGAGTGTGTGAGGTGTGAAGTGAGAGTCTTGTGACCAACCAGATCGAAAGCGGCTGAGAGATCTAAAAGGAGCAAAAGAGCAGGCTTGCCTTTGTCCATGATTTGTGTGATCTGACTCTTCAGATATACCAGGGCTGTTTCTGTGCCATGTCCTTTCCGGAAGCCTGATTGCCTAGTCCCGAGGATGGAGTGGGTTTCCAGAAAGTGTTTGATTTGGCAGTGTGCGGCTTTGTCCGGTAATTTCAGCAGGAATGGCACCGTGGTTATTGGTCTGTAGTTGTTTGGTTGTAAGGGGTCGAGAGTAGTTTTTTTTAGGAGAGGCCGGACGCAGGCCTCTTTTAGGTTAGCTGGGATGATGCCTGTTTTAAAAGACGCGTTGATGAAAGCCGTGAAGAGCGGCGCAAAGCAGTCTGCGCAGTCTTTGACAAGTTTTGGTGGGCAAATATCGCCTTTACAGGGGGAGGGTTTGAGGTTTTTTAGTAGGTTAATAACTTCTGATTCAGTGACGTCTCTGAATGAGAAGTCAGGTATGGTGGGTTTGGACGAGGTGGGTGGGGTGTTGGTAGGTTTAGTTCCTGTCTGTTGGGGAAGTGCTTTGCAGTGGTCTTTGATTTTCTTTTAGAAAAGATCAATTTTGTGTAGCATGGCAGCTTGAATGCTGGTACACCAAGCTTCATCTTTGATTATTTTGTCGTCTGGTGTATTAGGGGGGGAGATGAGCTCATTACAAATGGCGAAGATCTCTTTGGAGTGTGATTTGGCAATTGGAGATTTGTGTGTTGAAAGCGTTGGCTTTGGCATCAGTGATAGCTATCTTGTATTGGTGGGAGATTACATTGAATTTGTTTTTGGTACTGGTGCAGGGGTCAGATTGCCAGTTTTTTAGTGCTGCTCTTTTGTGGGATCGCATTGAGTGCAGTTCTTCAGTAAACCATGAGTTGGTGTGTAGGGATTTCTTCTCTTTTTTCCATTCGAGTGGTGCTATTTCATTGATAGCTTTGATGATGACATCTTTGTAGATGTCTGCTAGGATATTGGGGTCATTAGCGAGCTAACTCGGGGGTATTGAGGTATGGGCGCAGTATATCCTCTAGGAGTTTTTTAGAGCTTCTGACTTGTGCAGCGCTAACAGGGGTCAGAGCTTTGTGGTTTTTGGTGATAGGAATAGGGAACTCGATGCAGTTGTGGTTCAAACCCATCACTCAGATGGGTTTGAAGGAGTCAAAGGTGGGTAGTGTGTGGGTTGCGGTGGCAGGGGGGGTTGTTGGATTGGTCGGTATTTGGAGCTGGGAGAGGAGGGACAGTTTGTTGTTAAGGGAAGTCATTCTGTCAAGAGCAGTTGTGTAGAAGTGGTGGGAGAAGGAGTTGCAGAGCATTTGTGATGGGATAGATTGGGCAGAGGTGCAAGTGGGTTTGATGAATTCAGATATGATTCTGTGGAGTTCTTTGCTGTGGTTTCCACAGTTCAGAATCTGATTGTTGTAGTGTTTTTTTTTTTTTCGCTTTCCGGATTTCTGCTTTGTAGTTGCGATGGTGCAAGGCGAAGGTGGATCTGCTGAGACTGGTTTTTTCAGCACGCCATTTGCGTTCCAAAGAATTGTTTAGTTTTTTGGCATTCCTAAGTTCGGGAGTAAACCATTTGGGAAATGGTCCGATGCGTGAGGAAGAGGGACACAAGGGGGTGAGAGGAATTAGTGAGTCATTGAGCCATGAGTCGAAAAATTCGATGGTTAAAGATCTATCAGGGGGGGTGTTATCGGGGGTCTGAGAAGCAGGGCATTGGCTAGGTCAGGGATGATCTTTAGTTTGTTCCAGCATTTTCGGTGAAGGGGGAGGTGGGTTGGGACAGGGGTAGGGGAGAGGATGGAGAAAGGGACGACAAAGTGGTCGGACCAGATGAGTGGTGAGGCGGGGGCTGGATGTATCAGGTCACGGGAGCTGAAGATAGCATCTAGGGTGTGCCCTTTAGAATGGGTTGGACCATTCATGTGAAGGGAGAGGTTGAGCGCGTCAAGACTGTCGATCAGTGAATTAGTTATGGGGTTGGTAGGGATGTCCACCCAGATATTGAAGTCTCCTAGGGAGAGTCAGGGAGGGGTGATTTACATGAATGGTGGCTACAGAGTCGCAGAGGTTGGTTGTGAAATGTCTGTTATGACCAGGAGGTCTGTAAATGAAAAGGAAGCTGTGAGAGAAAGTCAGAGGTAGTGAGAGTTTAACATGGAGGGATTTGCATGATGGAATGCATGACTGAGAATCAACGAGTGAGACAGAGAAGTGAGATTTGAAGAGGACTGTAATGCCGCCTCCTCTTGAGGGTCTGTTGAGTAGGATTAGGGAGTAGTTGAGTGGGAATGCCTCATGTGCAACAGGGGCAAAGTCGCCTGAGAACCAGGTTTCAGTGATAAAGACTAGGGCAGGTTTGTCAGAGGAGAGGAGGTTGAAGATGATGTGTCTGTTTTTCGCTACAGAACCGGCGTTAAAAAGGATGCAGTTGACTTCAGAGTGGGGTGTGGTCATGGAGGTTGTTGGGGTGTGAGTGAGAGGTGCATGGGGGTGGTTGGAGGGGAAGGGAGCGGTGGGGTGGACAAGGTCAGGGAGGCAGGGAGAAGAGGGGTAGTGTGGAGGAATGGTGTCAGTGTGTTCCGGGTGACAAAGGGTGGAGGCAAGTCAGTGGTGGCTGGGAAGTGTAGGCGGGCGGAGGAGGATATGAGAGGGGTGTGGGTAGAGATTAGGGGGCGCAAACGAGTGGGCGGATGGACGTTGGTCGGGGGGACATTTGCAGGGGGAGAGTCTCGGGTAAGTCTCGAGAGATTGGGGGGGACCGGTGTAAAGGGCGAGAAGTCAAGAGAGAGGGGGTGGAAGCAGGGTGAGGGCAAGGGTGAGTGTAGCAGGGATGGGTAGGGAGAGATTGGGAGGCTGAGTAGAAATGGTGAGGAGTAGGCAGTCATGGAGACGGACCAGGATCGTTTTCTACTTTTCAAGGGTTTCTGCAGTGCAGTGGGGGATTGAGAGACGGTGGGGGGGTCGGAAGGCAAAGGAGATGCAGCTACTGTTCTTACAAGGGCAAGACATGCTGCTTTTAGAGAGGGGAAGGGATATGGTGGGGGGGTTGTTGGCAGTTGTCGAGGGGAGGATAACGGGGCGGGGAAGGAGTGTGGGTTGTGGTAAGCGGGCTGTGTGTTTATGTCAATGGATAGGGGATAGGGACTTTGAGGTATGGGGGAAGGGTGGGATGGGATGATTGCTGTTGGGTGGGAGGGAGGGCTTGAGGAAGGTGTGGCTTTCGCGTGATTGGAGTGCCAGCGGGCTCCTCTGGTTTGGGAGTTCGATAGGGGTTAGGTGTCATGGCGAGGAGTATTAGGGAGTTCTCAATGGCGGTCAGAGGGAGGGTGTGGGTGGAGAGTTTAGGTGGGAATGGAGGGGCTGAACCACCTCAGGGTTCAGGGGAGGGAGGTGGTTGTCGTGCCACAGTGAGGCTCTGATTTTCCAGTTTGATAGGGGGCGGGGTGTCATGTCGTGGTGTTTTGGGAAGTTCTCGGAGGTGGTTAGTGTCTGTCCTCAGCGATAGGTGAAAATATTTCAGACCGTTTGCCTATCGGGAGGAAGCAGGAAGAAAGGATCCGCTGAGGGACGTATGCAGCAGCCCAAGGCGTAAACTGATCTTTTAAATCAGTTTATAAAAACCCAGTCGGCCTGAGACCACAGAGCGGTCACAGCATTTCGCGCACTGCAGGCGTCCAAGGATTAGCGAGAAGACAGAGGAAATCGAAGCAGCTTTTGAACTGACTCCGGTCCAACCCCGCCAAATCCAAGTGGAGCTCACAAGGAAACAAAGTGGAATCACACCCTCCAAGAGTGGGTGAAAAAACCTCAGCACTCGGAAGGACAGCTTGTGGCATTTGGATGCAAAGTGACATTGGAAGCAGGACGGCACAGAGCAAGGGCAAGGGTGATTATACGGCCGGGCCCTTGGCAACAAGCATTTTGCAGAACAACCGCAGAACATTGCAGGGGGGTCCACAATAAGAAGCTAGCCAAATAAAGCGCAGAGAGGCACGGTGGAGGAATAACTCCTTTCCACACAGCTGCAGAACATACGCACGGCAAATAGAGCGGCACACGCTCAACATTGTTTGACCACGGCTAATCCATCCAAACCATCCAGCCCCATCAAGGAGGCATCAGCCTACACGGAACAAACGCTGAGGGTGAACTAGGTCAAAGACACTTGTTTTTGGCGGCGCTGGTTTTTTCGGTGCGTGCACTCTGAAAGCAGGATTAAACGGAGCAGAACACGAGCATGGGACACAGGTTGGTGCACAAATCTCTATAAGGGACACACTGCCAATTAACATTGTGGCCAGCTGCACAACCACATAGAGAAAGCCGAATCCTTAGCGCCGACACCCTCAGTGGGGTGGCACGGTGGCAGCCCTTGTTGCTCCCAATGCCCCCCCAGCTCTCATTCCACATTCCGACTCTCACTCCTGCCCAGCTACCCTCCTCCCAAATTAGCCCAACCCCCATCCACCAAAAGGATAGGCAGAGACCAGTAGGATGAGTGGGAGAAGAAATTGCCACAGCAAACTTTATTACACATAAAGTCAGGAGTTATCTTACAGGTGTTCCGTTCACGCTCAGGATTCTGCGCTGAGAGCAAGCAACTTTCCCCCCACCGCCCCTTCGGGTCCTTGGGGGACCCGACACGGGCGCCCAGTCCCTTCCTCAGCAGTCCCTCTCTACTCTTTGGCAATTTCTTTGTTTTGCAATTTTCTTTTCATTTTTCTTTCCCCAACGCTATTTAAGTGCAATTTTATTCCGTGCTTTACTTTCTTTCCATTCTCCATTTCCGCTTAGGCTCCTTCTAAAGGATGCGTTCCGGTCTCCTTTTCCCCTTTTTGCTCCCTTACCCCTGGATTCCCTCTTCCCATTTCCCCGGGTTGGCTTATTAATCATTGTTAATTATCTCTCCCCAAACAGGTCTTCCTCCAACCCATCCTGCCAGGGAGCCCCTCTCCCCCATTCCGCCAAGACCCCGATCTGCCCTAGCTCTCCCCGCCGCCTTAGTTGTCCCATCCCCTCCGGCCCCCATCGCGCCCTCCTGTTCTGGAGAGCCCCATCTAACAAGCGCTACCTATCCCCCAGAGCCCAACATCATTCTTATCCCCATCCTCTTCCCCTGCTTTTCGCTAAAGAGAGGTCCTCCCCAACTATCCCCCCTGCTCCTCCTGGCCGCTACCCCCCGCACTCCAAGGCCCCCCCCCAAGTTTCTTTTTGATCTCCTTAAGCTGCCAATCACGAAGGGCCCCCCTCTCTTGAACCCCCCCTTAACATCCTCCAACTCCCAGGGGCCCCTCTTCCCCTCAGTTACCAACGTACTTGCCGGAGACCCGTTTACAGTGCAAACTTTCAATTCACCCCCCCTTGCTGACTTCATTGTTGCTTTCCAATTTTCAGTTTCCAACGATGCACTTCCCATTTCCCCCACCCACTTTTGGAGTTGGAAAGGTCTTCCAAGCCCCCTAACCCTCCCCATTAACGTGGGCCTCCCCTGAGTCTAATACTTCTGGGCGCCGTTCTTAATAAGCTGATGGCTGTGCAGTTCCCCTTGTGGTATCCGCCAGTACTTTCTAACGGGAACACCAGGTAACATCCGCTGGGCTTGTCTGCAAGAGAAAACATCACACATCAGTACAACATTGTAAAGGGCGGGCGGGAGGGCAACGTCGGCGAGGAGCCGGCAAAGAGAGACCCCGCGACCCTTGTCCAGGTGTATTTATAGCACCAATGGGCGCACGGGAGATGACGTCACCCAACTCCTCCACCCCCCCTTCCCCTCCCGACTCCTCTTGCCACCGTGCCGCGTGAGGCAGTCGGCACTAAGGGGGGCCCCCGCCGAGGAGCCCTTCTTCGTAGGGCGCGGGAGCCCGTCGTAGCGCCGACACCCTCAGTGAGGTGGCACGGTGGCAGCCCTTGTTGCTCCCAAAGCCCCCCCCAGCTCTCATTCCACATTCCGACTCTCACTCCTGCCCAGCTACCCTCCTCCCAAATTAGCCCAACCCCCATCCACCCAAAGGATAGGCAGAGACCAGTAGGATGAGTGGGAGAAAAAATTGCCACAGCAAACTTTATTACACATAAAGTCAGGAGTTAGCTTACAGGTGTTCCGTTCACGTCAGGATTCTGCGCTGAGAGCAAGCAACTTTCCCCCCCCCCGCCCCTTCGGGTCCTTGGGGGACCCGACGCGGGCGCCCAGTCCCTTCCTCAGCAGTCCCTCTCTACCCTTTGGCGATTTCTTTGTTTTGCAATTTTCTTTTCATTTTTCTTTCCCCAACGCTATTTAAGTGCAATTTTATTCCGTGCTTTACTTTCTTTCCATTCTCCATTTCCGCTTAGGCTCCTACTAAAGGATGCGTTCCGGTCTCCTTTTCCCCTTTTTGCTCCCTTACCCCTGGATTCCCTCTTCCCGTTTCCCCGGGTTGGCTTATTAATCATTGTTAATTATCTCTCCCCAAACAGGTCTTCCTCCAACCCATCCTGCCAGGGAGCCCCTCTCCCCCCTTTTGCCAAGACCCCGATCTGCCCTAGGTCTCCCCGCCGCCTTAGTTGTCCCATCCCCTCCGGCCCCCATCGCGCCCTCCTGTTCTAGAGAGCCCCATCCAACAAGCGCTACCTATCCCCCAGAGCCCAACATCATTCTTATCCCCATCCTCTTCCCCTGCTTTTCGCTAAAGAGAGGTCCTCCCCAACTATCCCCCCTGCTCCTCCTGGCCGCTACCCCCCGCACTCCAAGGCCCCCCCCCAAGTTTCTTTTTGATCTCCTTAAGCTGCCAATCACGAAGGGCCCTCCTCTCTTGAACCCCCCCTTAACATCCTCCAACTCCCAGGGGCCCCTCTTCCCCTCAGTTACCAATGTACTTGCCGGAGCCCCGTTTACAGTGCAAACTTTCAATTCACCCCCCCTTGCTGACTTCATTGTTGCTTTCCAATTTTCAGTTTCCAACGATGCACTTCCCATTTCCCCCACCCACTTTTGGAGTTGGAAAGGTCTTCCAAGCCCCCTAACCCTCCCCATTAACGTGGGCCTCCCCTGAGTCTAATACTCCTGGGCGCCGTTCTTAATAAGCTGATGGCTGTGCAGTTCCCCTTGTGGTATCCGCCACTACTTTCTAACGGGAACACCAGGTAACATCCGCTGGGCTTGTCTGCAAGAGACCGGTCGCTGCGACCGGTGTTACCGCCATGACTCACAGCGGGCCACCGGCGGCAGTGAGTTCCCCCTCATGCACCTGGTCGCCTTAGTGCACGAATCCCCAGTTATAATCCCAAACTGTTCTTTTGACCCCCATTCATTCCGTCCGCAACAGACACGCAGGCCCTCCGGCTAGAACCGGTGGCGTGATGAATGGTGCTGCGGCCTTCCCTGCTGGTGCTCCTCCTGACAGTTTGCTGCTTGTTCCGTACTCCCTTGCAGGAGGGCCCCTGACCTGGCAGCAGCGTTCCGAAATGAGGCCTTCCTTTGACCGTTCTGTTCCGTTTCCTAGCGGAGGCGCCCAAAACCCCCTAAGTGTTGGGGAGGGGGGGTTTCAGGCCAACTAACGGCCTTTCTTAATGGGTAAATCTATAGCGTTCCACCCCCCCCCTTCCTTGTGGGCCCTCATTTGTAAGCCTTTTGATTACTTCTGTTGTTGCATCTGTCTAAGCAATGTCTTAATGACTATTGATTTGATAGACTGATTTACCCATGTCATATCCTTTCCGTATGCTAAGAATCCTGTCCCATTCTTCCACCCCCCTCCCCGTGTCCGCTCTACCCTCACCCACCCCCTCTTCCCTTGCAACCCCCCTGTCACTGTGCGCGTAATCAGCCCCTCCTAGCGCCCCCTCCCTTTGACCCCCTTCACATGCCTGCCAGTGCACCCCTCTCCTGCGAGAGAGAGAGGGGGATCCGGCTTGCGCACCCTACCTTCCCCCTAGCTTAAACCGCGCTGTTGGCCATCCCACTTCTAAAGCCCGTGGCAGAGGTTGCACCTGTGCCGCTCCATCACTTGCCCCTCCCAGAGCGGGGTGGTTTGCCCTTGCACCCAGCCCAAAATGCTCTGTTTTAACCACAGCTAGTCATGCAAAACCTTGCGCCACTACGCTCTCATGGGCATCTGTAGGCGTACCCAAGTTGCCAATTGTTCTAACCAAACGCTCTCTTCCTGTATCTGTTGTTGGTTAATCTTACTCCTTGAACCCTGTGAACATTGTAAAAACTCCCAACCTTAAGGGACACCGGTAAGTAGCGAAAAAGCGAGATTGTGCAGTGAACGTCCATGGTGAATCATTAGAGAGAGAAACGCTTCTATATGTACAAACACCGAACACGCACCGGCCCCTTGCGGTCTTTGGCCGGGCGTTGCCCCCAGGTTTGAATGTACATTCTATTGTAGGCAAACATCAGGCTCTACATCTGCCCCACTCTCCTCCACTCTTTTATGTTTGTGTGCTTGTGGGCGATCCTGGCGCAGCACAAGAGCGTTCATACTGCAGCTGGATATCTTGCCCGGCGTATCCCCGCCTACCCATGTAAAACCTTTGTGCGCCTTGCCCGACATGCTGCTTACCCGCCCGTACGAGCCGCACTCCCTCCGCCTAAATGTGCCGCATTCCAGCCCACACTTCGACAATCCAACAGATGGAGCATTTAAAACTGTATCCAGCATTCCACCTGCGTGTTAATCCAATCCTTCCAGACCTTCATTTGCGCCTTGAAACACTTGTGTATATGCGTTTTATAAATTCCCCACTGCGTCAAAACGTGCGGTGTTCACTAGCAACCATTGCTTCCTCCTGCCGCAGCTGGCACCTGCGAACCCCATAGCTGCCTCGCCTGGATTTAATCCCCATGCCTGTTATCAACCCTCGCCTAAAACCTAATGTTACAAGCCGAGCCGAGACCCCGTCCATAACTCCATCGCGATTTATATTTAATGGCCGTGCTCCCTGATCTCTGCGCTCAACAGTTTCAAACCCATTTGTGATGTGCCCTCAGTAAGTGCCCTCAGTCGGTCCCCATGCAGCCCGTTTTCTTTTTTTTTTTGCGCCCTCCGCCACATCTATAAAGATGATCGTGACAAAATTGATGGCTGCGAGCTCTGCTGAAAGTGACGAAACCCAAAAGCAGCTACTATTTTTTGGCTACTAGCTGTTTGCATAACACCTTTCCTTTAAATTGCTCATTTTTACTGACCAACGCTCCACCTCTCCTTGCTAAGTGCAACTGCCATGCTGCGTTTTTGACTAAGTGCCTGTTAAGTACATTGGATCTGCAATGCCGACGAAAGGTATTGCCTATTGAACACAAAGCCTACTTTGAGCACACCGCAGGACGCAAATACCCTCCTTTACCCACTAAACCATATGACATAGGTAATCTTAGCCTTGCAAATCCATATAAACAGCACGATCCCGATGTATGAAATCCCCCCCCCTTATGCAACAAAACATTTGAAACGCGACCACCCCACTGTAGATTGAAAGCAAATTATCCCTAATGGTCGGCGCTGTGGCCACTGCCACCATGCCCCTTGGGTATCCAAACCCCCCCCCACCCCGGCCGGAAGCGCACCAACGGACCCCAGCGCACAACCGTCCTGCCATTTGCCTTGTAGCCCCTTGGCGGGCCTTATCGCTGCTGTACTACTGTTGCACATGATGCAAAACGTCTTCCCCCACCCCATGAGGGTTGACGCATTTCCCTTCGTGTACCCCATCTATGCACAAGTTCATCTACAGCAAAATTCACCCCTTCCCCTTAGCGCGCGCCAAAACTTAACCCCCGCCCGCACGCATTTCATTTCGTGTACCCACATATGCGCAAGTTCATTCAACATCAAATTCACCACCCCATAGCGCGCGCCACAACTTAAACCCTGCCCGTACTGAATTCAAACCACCCTTCAAACCTCCACCCATGCACCCTCCGTTGAGCGCGAATGCCTACTCAGGGCCAGTCTGGCAGGAAAGCGAATGCCTCCTGGTAACCGCCAACCTGGCCACCATTCTTTAATAATGACCTTGCAACTGCCCCCACCCACCCTCCCCCCCAAGAGCCAAGTGCCCATCCACACTCGATGGCCACGTTACCCTCCTGAAACACCGTCTGCATGCAATATGGTTGTTACCCATCCCTTCCTTCTAGGGCCCTTCTGCTGGGATTTAAGTTTGCCCTCCAAGCCCCCCACCCTCCCAATCATACCTTCAAACGTAGCTCCGTGATACGTACCTGAATATGGCAACCCATTGAACATGCATTAACTCTAGTCCCAATGCCCCAAACCTCTGCCTTGCCACGTGGCTAACTACTATTGTTGCACCGCCCACCCCCAGGTAAACATGCGGGCAGGCGCAATATCCCTAACTCCGACCCTTCCACCAACCCAGAAAGCCCCTTCACACCGTTTCCACATGTGGCGACCCATAACCGCTCACCCAACAACCACTTGTATTGGGATGTGTTGTCCCGCTACAAATTGAATACATTTCAATGATAATCCTTGTGAATTAGGATAAGCGAGGTGAACAAACAACATTATGTACCACTTCTCTAGTTCGAAGGTGTTTCTTTAATATATTAGATATTTTTTAATTAAATCGCACTCAAATGTATATCTCCCGGTCCTTGACCCTGCTGCGGGGCGCACCATTCTTGACTCCAACCAACAACAACACGGTTTGCCGAATTTCGGCATGAAGCGACCAGCGCACCGCACCCCCAGCGGCCACATGTGCCCCAGCAAACAAAGAGCATACTCAAAACAATGTCACCCAAACCAAGCCTTCCCAAGTTGCGCATTCTGAGCACTGGACATGCAACGTCTTAAGGTTGCAACCCCCATGCCCCAGCATGGTCCCAACTTCCCGAAAGCCTAAAACAAATGACATTCCCGAATTTGAAAGCGAAACCCTCACGTACTTTAAACAATTTAATTTTAAAAGAATGCCAAAACGCCTTCCCCACACCCGAGGTAGAAAGCAGTGACGTAGCTAGGTCGAAGGGTTTATACTTAAAGAGAGCAAAATGACTATGCGGCTAGTAGTTTGGACCAGTCTTGCTGAATAAATGTTATTTAACATGCACAATTTACTTCACATTTCATCAAAGCCTGCCCCTTGGATACCCCCAAACAGTAGGCCCAAAAGGACTGACTTTGGCTTTTTCATTTGTGGGCCACTTTATAATTGGCTCCCGGGTCAACTTTATGCCCAGTCCGACCCTGCTCGGCACTAAGCTACCTTGAGCACATGTCCCCCTGCACCCGTCTGCGTGCAGCCCTGCGAGGTGCTGCGCCGATCCCTCCTGCACACCGCTGCATCCCACAAAGGCCCTGTGAGCCGCTTCACTGGTCCCTCGTGTTCCCTGCCTCATCCACTGGTACCTCCTGCACACCGCTGCATCACACGGATGCACTGCGAGGCACGGCACCAGCTCATCCTGCATCCCATTTAACTTGAAACGAACCACGGCCCCGGCGCCCATACTGTCCTGCTATTTGCCATGACGCCCCATGGTGCCCTTTACATGCCGCTGTTTACCCTGATAAATGAAAAGCAAAACGCCTTACCCAGCCCCCGAAGCGGTGATGCATATAACCTTGTGTAGCCCACAATGCACATGATAGTAGACCAGCAAACCCCACCCCTTCACCTGGAGCGCGTAAATATTAACCCCCGCCCGCACTTGGAATAAACTTTAATGAAGACACACCCTATGCCATGCCACTAGTCTCCATTTCCACCTCATAACAGTTAAAATGTTTTGTTTTTTTTTCTACCCCCAATTGCAACGCGCCTTCCCCGAAACTCTAATCATTAAAGCAATTGACTTCGTGTAACCCACACAACTGCACATATTAGTTCACCCCCAATGTAGCAAAACCAAACGATGCCAACAACAAAACATTTCCCCACACTTAAACACCAGTAGATTGACGACCGCCTGAAGCACCTTCCCCGCCCACGAAGCAGGAAAACCACTACCTTCCAGAAAAACTCTAAACCGGCGCCCATCAAATATTGCCCACACTCCCTTCCCCCTTGAGCGATCCCACTGTTAACCCCCCCCCCCCCGCCTGCGTGCTTAACTGCTTTCCTGAAACCCCACCTGTTCCAGCGGCTGCTCGATGCCCCCATACCTTGTTTGGCCCCTCTGCCGCGTTTCCTGCATTCCCATGAGTGCTCCACCATAGCCCACGAGGCAACGGAGCTCCCCGACATCCCTTTGTTGCCCATGCCCATTAAGGGGGGCCCCCGCCGAGGGGCCCTCCTTCGTAGGGCGCGGGAGCCCGTCGCTTCACATTTTTTCTGTTTACTTGAAACAGCCATCAGGAATCGACTGTCCCTACAGTGTCTTTCTATGATCTCTATGGGAATCAGGACTTCAATTCCAAGGGTGCAACATTCCCCCCTCTCCAGATCTTCCTCAAAGGATCCTGGAACTCAGATTTAATTCCAGCATGCAGTGTAGTTCCACTCCGGGATTGTCCACTCAGGCTTTCCTTCACGTGGCCATGGAGATATGGACTCAAATTCCCAAAATGCAATGTCGCCCCCCCCCCCAACTCCTCACTCCTCGTCCTCCTCCCCAGTGGGCTCTGTGAATTCGGATCTCCACTCACAAAATGCAATGTCTCTCCACTCCCCTTCAAATGGTTCAGGGAACTCGAACCTCATTTCCCACAATGCACCACTTCTTCACTGCATCTGGGAATGCAGACGCCAGTGCAATATTTCTTGACCCATTGCTCCTCCTCTCGCTCTCCGCCCCATCCAGACTCGCTCCCGCCATCACCCCTCCACTGCCTCCGGTCCTGACCTTGTGCTCTCTCCACAGTGGTTGCTCTCCTCCATGGCATTCGCTCTCAGGTGTGCCTTCCCTGTTGCCCTGGATCTCACCCATTGCTCCCCACCTTTCCCGGTCTCCCACTTGAGTCCCTGTTATCATCCATATAGCGCCTTTATCCAAAGCGCTTTACCCCACTTGGGACCCTCGCCCCCGACCACCCAGCCCACCCCCCAAAACATACACTATCCTCCGTGCCCACCTGCAGGTCCGCATGGATGCGGCCGCTCTGCAGCCCCCCATCATCCTCCCATCCTATGTCCCGATCTACACCCTTGCTGGCAAACAAACGGCCCAGTGACCGCCCCATCCCAGACATGGGCACAAACTCATGCTGCGCGTCCGGGTGGTACAGCCCATGTCTGACCGCCTCTCACAGCGCGGCGGCCATCGCGCGCCAACTCCTGCCCTGGGCCCGTGTACATGACAACCCCCTATGCTACCTAATTCAATCCCAGTAAAAAAAAAATAAAAAAAAAAAAAAAATCCCGCACCCAAGCCAACCGTCCCACAACAATGACCCCTCTCGACCCGATCCCCATGATCTCCACCCATCGCGATGCCCTCCGCCTTTCCAACATGGCCCAATGCAAAACTTCCCCGTAAAAGCATTTACCTTCCCCTTCTTCCCGGAACTGGTCAACTCCTTCACTGGAACTGCAGGAACAACCCGACCTGGACCGCTTCCCTCTTCGCACTGGAACACGAACACAACAGCAACGTTGGCGAGGAGCCGGCAAAGAGAGACTCAGCAACCCTTGTCCAGGTGTATTTATAGCGCCAATGGGCGCGCGGGAGATGACGTCACCCACCCCCTCCACCCCCCCTTCCCCTCCCGACTCCTCTTGCCACCGTGCCGCGTGAGGCAGTCGGCACTAAGGGGGGCCCCCGCCGAGGGGCCCTCCTTCGTAGGGCACGGGAGCCCGTCGTTTTCACTGTAGCCGGTGTACAGACGGCAAGGGCTGAGAGGCTGACAAGGGCATTCTTATTGAAAGGCAAATAGTGCTGGTAACCCGGGCGCCATTTGGAAGCAGGACGGCACAGAGGGGCCACCAAGGCATTGTAGGAAGTGTAATCTTCGCCACACAGCCGTAATAACACACAGATACAGCGGGGAAGAATGGCATTGCTCCCTGTGTGTCAGCATCACACAAGACAAAGAGGAGAACAATCAACCCTGCACAACTAGCTCTGTGGACAAACATATCTAGAGCACTCCTGGGGACACAAAAAATGGAACACTCCGGAATAAGGTCCAAAGCACAGCCAAATCTGCTGGCAAGGGCCTGGGCAGGAGCAGGGATGACTGAACTCCTCACTTTAAAGGAGAAGTTGCTCGTGGAATGGGCGAAGGAAGCAGAAGCATGGCATGGATGTGGTCAAGAACAGGATGGCGGAACTAACAGCGGTCAGTGGGGAATCAGAAGCAGACGAAGTGACAGAAGGAGAGGCCGGCGAGGAAGATGATATGATATGGCATTTATAACGCGCCGATACACAAGTGTTTCGAGGCGCGATGACCAGACTGAACAAGAAACGCAGGCGAAGAAGAAGAGGCGCCTAGATGTCTGCAGAATGCCAGCCACAGCAAATGTCCACCCCGGCAGTAAAAAAAAAGCATAAATAGGTACTATGCAAAATTACTTGGGGCCAATGGTAGAACAATTTTTAAAATGTCACAATGAAGGGAGCGCTGGGAAAAAGAAGAAAAGGCACAGGGAGGACTCTAGCAGCTCCAGCAGCGAGAGTGAAAGTTCTGACAAAGGGTCTGAAACTGAGAGCAAAGATGACCAAGCCCACCTCAGGCCATAGGTTGGGCCCAGTAGCACTAAGGAGACCCCAGGGCTCAAGACTATCAAGTTTGGCAGGCGCACAGCGGGAAAGAATGTGAATAGGAGTGTGAAAAAGACTATTGCATGGCATATCGAGTGCAAAATTAAGAGGAAAATATGGGGAAAACGTTTTATAGAAATCTTCTCCCTGTTGGAATACGAAGAAATAGGCCTTTACATTGTAAGGAAAGAAAGAAAAGAAGAAGAGAAGGTCAGAGCAAGGAGACCAAGATTAGAAAAAACTATACAGAATTGGGAAGCAGCATTTCAAATTCTAGCTACAATAACTTTAGAAACGTTCTCAGAGGAAGGCACGGCGCTTATTGCATACCATCACAGGTTCTTGGAAATCCACAATACATTTGGGGGGGGGGGATCCTGCTGAATTATGATAGGCAATTCAGAAAAGAGATGCAAAGATTTCCTGGACTTGGGTGGGAGGAAGAGCTATAAATGTTTTATGTCCTAAAAGAGAACTCGTCTCACAATTCACAGAATAATAAATAGTAGGAGTCACAGGGTCATAGTAGGGGGGATACATGCAGTGCAGATACCAGAGAGACAGTTCACCCCAATATAAAACAAAACACCCCTTTCGGGAGCCTGACCCATGGGAGTAGAGAAATAGGCGACAGACCGAGGGGCACACACGCCCGCTCAACTGGGGCGGTGTGGGCACTCCACCCCCTACTGTTGGAACTATGAAAAAGGATCTTGCAGTTGGGGAGAAAAGTGTAAGTTCAGACACCAATGTAGCAGGTGCGGTAGAGAACACAGCAGTGGCAAATACACCAAGACCCCCTGTGATGCTGGAAATGCATCGGAGGGACAGGGCCTCCGTATCCTTGTCCTTTACTGCTTTTTATCGTGTGTTCTGTCGTGTTTTCCGCACAGGAGTTCATGTGGGACTCCTGGCGGTGCAGCTCTCTTTCTTTTAGTTTGGTGAACGGACCCGTGGGATACCCTTATGGCACCCATGGGTGGGGGGGTACAACCCTGTGCCCCTAGTGTATGTTTTTGGGCACCTGTGGGTGGCCCACAGAGCAGGGTATGGGCTGGTGGAAGCTCCATGCTGGATTTGACAGGTGCGCGGAGTATCCTCCATTTTGGGATATCCCGGCCCTGCCATTGGGATCAGTTGATTCCTGATGGAAAACAAGATGGCCCCGGTGGCCTCTTGTTTTCTATTACCCATTACCTTGTTTTCCCAAAGTCCTGGGAAGCCCTGACTCTGTCCCTTCCCCCTGACTGGCTGTTGGATGGAAGTGCCATATATGGTGTTGTTGTGAAGGCCCCGTCAGACTAGCTGGAGCCTTCCCGGTGATGTATGTTGTGGGTACCTCCTGTGGGTGGGACCTGGGTGAAGAGAGTGTGTGACGAATATCCATTCTGTGTTGTGGGTGTCTAGTATCTGGTGGTTGACACAATGACTGAGACAACCCTGCCCGAAACCGGTATGAATGCAGCTTGGAATGTTGAATGGCTCGGTACTTGTCCCAATACACATAACTTGTTGTGAGTGTCTGGAGAGAAGTGAATTGCCTGAATACCTCGTGTGCCTGATTGGCTGCCTGCCTGCATGAATGCCCGTAGTCGTGATTGGATGCTTGAGTGTGACCTAGCGGAATGAATGGGAGATCAACAGTATATCTGGGGACCTCTCACTGTTAGGAATCGTGTTCAGAAGGTGAAGTCCACTACGACGAGTAACTGGATTAACTGACGCTTGACCTTGAAGCCCTGCTGGACGAGAAGAATTGCTGTTGCTCTGCTTCACAATCTGAAAGCTGTTGTGCCTCCAAGGACTGACCCAGAGAGGACCTGGTAAGGCGCCCTCTTCCCGAGCTACGAGGGACCATCGTGCACAGCTGATCTTTGCCAACGCTCCCTGGTAGACAGACCTACGACAGGCTGCAAACCCGATACGGGGACTGCTGCGGAACTCCAAGGAGAAGCACTCGGACTGTTGTCCGCCACTGTCGACGACCGCCGTCGCCGACCGGAGCCGCCGTGCTCCCGTTTGCCTAAGAACTTCCATTGATCATCGGACGCTCTCGTCTGCATCATCACCCGCTTGTCTCCCACTGGAGAAGGCCCGAACGTCGACGCGCCGAGGAGCATCCACAGGTGGGTTTCCCGCCACCTAAAGACCGCAGAGACGCTGACGACTAGACGCCCTTGCTGGGCCACAGTTCTTCCTCATCTCTTTGCGGTCCAGAACTATTGTCTGCGAGGTGCCCCGCACACCTCTTCCTTGCAGGACGCCAACGCTCTGTCGTCGACGAGAACCGCTAGGAATGCAGCGGCCACTTCCCTGCCATAGTTCACCCTGTTCCCCGTCGGACGTTCGATGACCCGTGACTCCTGCCTTAAAGGGAGGGCACTCAAGAAGGGCCGTCGATTCCCCGACACCGAACGCCAAGTTCCCCGACACCTCTCGACGATCCGTGGCTCCCGCCTGAAAGGGAGGCACTCAAGAAGGATCGGTCGGTGCATCGTCGGAGAACTCTACTCCACCAGGTATATTGGGGGGGTAAAACCTTAACAGGAAGGAGTAAGACTATTGAACATATGGACTGGCCTTGTGCTATATATCTTTATCTACAGGTTGCCCAGGTGGGGGGATCTCCACACAGAACTGTGTCTAGGTAACGGGGCCAGCATTCTGCATATTGTTTCAACCAGCTTACGTTCCTTCCTATCTCTATTGCTGGTCTACTCGTTATTGATCTGTGTGACATTTTAACCGTACAGTTAATGCACTTTAATGAGATTTGATAACATTAGTGGTACCACTCTAGACGTGTATATATTTATCATTATTGACTTCCAAGTACAAAGTGCGTTATTGTGATCGTGTACATATCTTTGAATATTAATTATATAAAGACTGTGTTTTCAGTAATACAGTGTGTGGACATTCCTTTGTGGGGGTTTGGGGACTACACTGTACTTAAGAACCAGCCCGCATCACCTCCTGAGAAGCTAGGCCTTGATTGCTCGTCCATTGCTACCGTAATAGAGAATCTTGGCTGGGGTCTGCTGTGCCTCTCCTCTACCATATAGAGAGCGGAAGTACAGACACCCCCTACCGGTCTTTACACCCCCGCTGCTAGGGCAGGACCCAAAATCACAGAGGGGAAAAATGCTCACTAGCTTTAAAATGGGGGGCCTCACCATTGAAGGTAGATAAGCCGATGATAATGTTACAAGATTACCCTGATATAGCAGCAAAAACCTTTTTAGGGCAAGGCTTTAAGGATTTAAAATCCCATTCCATGGACACGGATCCCAGCACATCCTCAATAACTTGAAATCTGTCTCTTCCCTACCCATAATAATTAGGGAAAAAATAGAAAAAGAGCTAGGGTTGGGCGGGAAAGAGGGACCATTTGATAGTCCGCCCTTCACAGAATGTTTATGCTCCCACTCGGGCTAGTGCCCAAGAAAGAGAGGGGGGAGTTTAGAATGATCCACCACTTGTCCTACCCTGCAGGAAGTTCCTTCAATGATGGCATCCCCGCCACAGAAGCAACAGTTTCCTACAGCAGCTTTCAGAATGCAGTTGATTTAGTGAGGTTATTAGGGCGGAATGCACTCATGGCCAAAGCAGACATTTAGTAAGCTTTCAGGCTGCTGCCGGTTCATGAGAGTGCATACCAGTGGCCCTGTTTTCACTTTGACAAAAAAATATATATTGACAAATGCCTCCCCATGGATTGCGCCATTGCATGTGCATACTTTGAGCAATTAAGTTCCTTTTTGAAATGGACCTTACAACAGGCAATGCCAAGGGTTAGAGTAGTTCACTACTTAGATGATTTTTTCTTTACAGGACCAGAAGGTTAAACAATATGCAGCTCTGCTTTTAACAAATTCAGTGAAATCATGGCTGTATTAGGGGTCCCACTCGCAGGTGAGAAAATCGTAGTCCAACACTGACCCTCTAATTCTTAGGGATTGAAATTGACTCCATCAAGGGGGAATGTCATATACCCAAAGAGAAAGTAGATGACTTATTAGAGGCAATCAAAAAAATTGGAGGCAAAAACAAAGCAAACCTTAAATAAATACAGTCATCAGCAGGGAAGTTCAAATTTGCACCCAGAATTATGTACGCCACAAGGCCGAGTGTTTCACAGGAGCCTAGAAATGAGAATGAGAGGGGCAACCAAACAGCATCCCCACATACGGCTGGGCAAAAAAATACAAAAAGACCAGCAGTATGGGAAACATTCCTTAACAACTTCAATGGTAATGTTATATGGCGCAACCCCTTAAATAACACTGCCAAAAGGGCCTTGTACACTGATGCTGTGGGGGGGCAAAGGTTTTGGTATATGTTTTGGCAATTAATGCTGTGCAGGCCACTTGGCCCCCAGCTGGCGAGAACTAGGTTGGACCAAAAACATTACTTTGCTGGAAATATTTCCCATATGGATGGCACTTTACATACGGGGGGACATGCTGATCAATACAGAGCTGATCGCGTGGTCAGACAACTTGGCAGTGGTGCATGTGCTAAACAAAGGTTCTACATCTTGCACATTGGTGCTAAAGGCATTAAGAGAAATAACAAGACTGAGCCTAAAATGCAACATTGTTATTATTGCATGGCACATTGCTGGTAGGGAAAATAAGGCTGCTGATGCACTGTCCCGTTTTCAGTTCCACACTTTCAGGGCACTAAATCCTCATGCAGAAGAAAGGATGACAGCGGTAGCAGAAGAAGTGTGGGCAATCCTGGGATAAAACAATGCCGACCACAGCATCCCAGTAAGAAAGGACCCCCAGAAGAAAAAAATGCTCACGACCGCTCACCAAGTAAAAGGCACTGCAGGAAACAACCACTGTGCCGTTCCTATTGAAAATCCTAGACAAAGTTGCCTACCAACAAATTCAGCACCACCTGGAACTAAACCACCTCCTAGGAGTCCGACAGTCCAGCTTCAGACCACAGCATGGCACCGAGACTGCACTCCTAGACCTCAAGGCACAAATAGACACACTAAGAGATAAAGGCACAACTTCACTCTTACTACTCCTTGACCTCTCTGCCGCATTCGATCTGGTAGACCATGCAATACTATGCAATCATCTGGTCTCGGCAGCCAGGAAGCAGTCGCATGGATCCAGTCTTTCTTAGATAACAGGACAATGCGAGTCTTCTCTCCCCTAGCAGCTGCTGACCCCGCACTCATTACTTGTGGCATACCCGAAGGATCTTGCTTATCTCTCACCCTCTATAATATTTTCACAAAGCCCCTTTTCAATGATCTAGACGGTCTTGGTATCACCTACACTAACTATGCAGGCGATACACAGATCCTCATCCCGCTGACGGGAGATTATGACAAGGATTTGGCCTTTGTGAATAGAGTCTACGTCATCAACCAGGCATGAATGGCCGCCCACGCTCTATGCCTGAATGATGACAAACTGAACTCCTCATTCTAGGCACTTCTTCCAACATCAAAAAACTGGGCCAATTATGACTCCTTCATAATTGACAATAACATCATTACTGTAGCCAAAGTAGTTAAAACCCTCGGTTTTTATATAGACTCCACGCTTACCATTGGTAAACAAGTGAATTCCATGGCCTCAGCCACTTCCTATACCTGCAAGCTAATTAGAGCAGCCAAGCCCTTTCTCTCACCTAACAACTGCGTCATTGTAGCAAGAGCATTAATCCTGTCGAAACTAGATTACTGCAACGCCCTCTACATAGGCAGCAATAAATACATCACCGCTAAAATTCAGACACTGCAAAATAATGCCCTAAACTTCCCTAAAAATGCCCACATATCAGACCTTAGGAGATCCACCAACTGGCTTTCCACTAAAAACAAAATCCTCCTCAAAACAGCCTCCCTTACACACAAATGCCTAAGCCACGCAGCCCCACAATATCTCATAGACAGATTCACCAGACAAACAGCCTCTAGCCCCTAACTCTAACCTTTTGTTAGTATCCACATTTAAACTTACTAAATCTGGCGGGAGTAGCTTCGCTGTTAAAGCGGCACAATTGTGGAACTCCCTTCCAAATGCTCTAAGGGAAGATCTCCCTTACCAGCAATTCAGATCCAATCTGATCCAATCGCTAAAAGATCATGATGCTTAACTTTGCCCTACTATCATTTGGATCTCATGTATATTTTGTATATTTGCTCTGCTCTATTCGTCTGTCACTTCTGCATTTTTGTAAATTTACTGTACATATTTCTATGATTTTTTGACACTACATGCCTAGAGCATTGTAACCATAGCTGTACTCATTGTTTATGTGTAACATGTAACCTAAGCTGAACAACCCTCTTTCTGCCTTCGCGCCCAAATACCCCTGGGTCTGGTGCGCAATATAAATAAATAAACAAACAAACAAATAACGGCATCATACACCAACAGGTGAGCCCAGGGGAATCTTGGGGGACCTGGCAAAGAATGCTCTGGCCCAGAAAATGGCAAATACAGTAACTATCTCGAATAATTTGGTGACATAACCAAAATCACCAACATAAAGAAATCCAAGAAAGCCACGTCAATGATTTCATGGAATGGGCCTTCAGACAGAATAAAAAGAAGGTATGGCATCCTCCCATTTGGCAGCAGTGGCATATTACACCAAACTGGCGGGGGGGACTGACCCCACACACGCATTGACAAGATATGCTTTGAAAGGCTGGTTCAAACTAGAGGGGTAAAAAGAGACACTAGGCGCCCCCTCAACTTTGCTAAACTAAAAATCCTAATAGACAGCTTACAGAAGGTATGTAACAACTCTTACGAAACAGCCCTATTTAAGGCAGCTTTTACTCTTTAACTACTTTTGGGGCTTTTAGATTTAGTGAAATTTCATCTAAAAATACAAGTTCAGAGGAGGGCCTGGATGTATCGGACATCAACCTAGGAAAAGAGACACTGGCAATAAAACTTAACAGATCTAAGAATGACCAGACGGGTAAAGGAAGAATGATCAATCTTTATTGCATAGAGGAGGCAGAGTACTGCCCCATTTGCAACACCGGAGCCTTCCTTGGTAAACGTTCAGGGATGGGTGTCCAACTCTTGACACATGAAAATGGTTCCGCCCATAGCAGATTCAAGTTAAGGTCTGTGCTTAAAAAAAGCCATAAGGGCAGTGGGATGGCACCCAGCAGAATGTGGGTCCCACTCCTTCAGGATCGGCGTGGCAACATCTGCATGGATGGGGGGCTTACGGGAGAGAGCAATAAAATGGATTGGGGATGGAAATCTGGGGTTTAAAAATATATATTCGGAAAGACCTAATCTAATAGTCACTCCCTAACCCCCTCCATCAACCCCCCCTAGCCCGCCTCCCCTCTTCTTTCCCTCTCCACACAGGGGGACCTCCATTAAAAACTGCATGGATCGTGGGCCCTCGTACGTCAAAAAGGGCCAGCAGATGGCTCGAGGAAACCCTGGAAGACCTGCATTTTCAGAACACAGTCCCTTACTGGTGGGGCAAGCCCGGCATGGGCTGGGGTCACCTGCATGATAAGCTTGCCAGTCTACTGGGAGTCAGCGCTCCACCCGCTGACTTCCTGATAATCCACCTTGGGGACAATGACTTGGTCCAGTTAGGAAGAAAACCACTACTACAGAAATGTGCTCCTCACTCAGAACCATTGCACATTGTTGGAAACAAATGGAGCACATGTTGTCTGAAATCATCCCATGCCAAAACTGGCGTGGTGCTGAGTCCAACAAAGCCATAGAAATTTCAAGGCGCAAATTGAACAAAGAATTGTGCAACTTCTGCACATTTTCAGGACACAAGTTCATAAAACACTGGATCACATTGTATAATAAAGCCCTATTTATCAGTGACGGAGTCCACCTCTCCATAGAAGGTATGGGCATTTTTACAAGGGCCATCGTTTGGACATAGGATTCCAATTTTGGGAGGACCTGACGGGCCACAGTGCACCCCATCAGGGTGGTGGCAGGCATCACCCTCAAGATGGCCCTACGTGGAAGTAGGGTCCCAGCTGGTTTATAATGAAAATGTCGACTGCAAAAATGTCAAAAACAAAATTCGAATGTTTTTTTACATTTTTTTTTAAATGGGGGGGTTCTCTCCAACCCCCCGTTTTTTTACTACCTAAACCCAAAAGAGAACATACAAATAAAAAAAAAAACACATTCTAATTTTTTTAGACATTTTTTTTTAGACATTTTTGCATTCGACTTTTTTTTCGATATTATAACTGGCTACCGTCCCCGCTCACCTGATCCTGTGTTCCCCAAAATGTTTGTGTTGTTTTTCATTATGTTTTTTGTTGGTTGTTTGGTTTTATTTGCACACAGCCCATGAAACAATAAAGTTTGTGGCCAAAGTTTTTTCCACCCTATTTTGTTGTCAGGCCTCATTATTATGGTACTGTCATTAATGTCATCTGTTACACCTTGCAACCCAATTCCAGAGGTATTTACATGGGCCTCCTCACCCCCCTGCCCGAGGTGGAAGGCCCAAGGGCATCATAAACTGGGAGGTGGGAATTGCAGGGGAAGCGGGACATGAGCAGCAACTATCAGGTACCTGCCCATTAGCACTCAGGTGAGTAGGGTTGGCAACCAGGCTCCTGGGACAAAAGGGTCCCAGACTCCTGGGCGCCCCAACCAGCAAGAGGGTGACAGGGGCAGGTGACAGCCCGGTAGTCCCTGCCCCTGACACCCACATCAAAGGCCTTGCTCCCATCCGGGCAGATGGGGACAAAGGGCCTTTGATACTTCAAGGGGGGCTACCTACCCTCAGGCCAATTTTGGCCTATATCTGAGGAGGAGAAGGTAGCCCCCATTCATCTTTCCCCTCGCTTAGCACTGCAGGAGCTGTGCCCATCGCTGTCTGTCCTCAGCGATGGGCAAAAATATTTCACAACCCCCCTCAACCCCCTTAAGTAGAACAAGCCTAGGTAGTACCTATTTAAACAACCCTAGCCATACTACTGACCATCGATAAATCGAGAAATAGGACAGGCACTAAATCATTAAAATTCACAGAATAGAGCAGGCACCAATTGAAAAAATAGAAAATGCACAACAATGCTCAAAGGAAGAGAGTTACCATAAGCTCTGCCGAAGGTAACTAAATAACCAAATCACATGGCCAATGGGGCCGAACTAAAGGTGAGTATGGTGAAAGCGGAAGCCCAGTAATCCACCATTAAAAAGGAAAAGGCACAAAATAACCAAAAAGGCAAACGCCTCACTAAGCAGAAAAATATTAAGACTCATGGGGCCAGTCCTAAAATGTCCATCACCCAGCTCTGTAAAAGGTGTTCAAAGCATGCTTGGCTTTGCCAATTTTTATCGCAGGTTCATTCTGTAAGGGGATTCAATTCAACACTACAGCTAAGTCAACGCCTAGTCTATAATACTGAATGAAAACCCTTATTGATATATCTTTAGGTCCAGTTCATGCGTTCTGGATGACTACCCCTATATAACACCCCTCTCTTGGAATCCCCCTGACCCCACTAAGCCAAGAAGTAGTTCTGTTTTGCAAGTTTAAAAGGTTTATTTGATAATTTAAAATATATATATATATCCCACTTTATAATAAATTAATAATTGAATATCACACTTAATCTAATATGATAAATATTAACCACGGAGAATCTGGCACTAACACGCTTCTCTATAATCAATAAGGAGTTGAGATGAAATAGATAAGATAGCACACAGGTGAATAGGAACAAAAGAAGAAGGTGGTACAGAATGCTTTATGTAAGCTCAGGTGGATGCAATATTCAATGAATGCATTACAGAAAATACTCAATATGATTTCAACCAAACAATGTAATCACTTTTCTCTGGCAATCCCCTCCCCCCCCTTGATGCAAGGCAAGGAAATGGAAGGAAAACACACAGTTCTCAGAAATGCAATCAAATGTGATTCAGTTCACCCCAGCAAGCTTAGACTACAGAAAACAGATAGGAGTTTTGAAAACACAGGCCCAAATTGCTTTGATATGTGCTGGCAATGAATTAGAAAATATGCTGGAAATGCTTTTTAATTCCCTTTCAGAGGTTCAGGGTGAGTGGTATCTAGTTAATATTAGTCCAGGCTCACACTAGCAATGATGCAGGGATAGTTAGCAGGTTAAACGAATTTCTGGCAAATGGAAAAGCAAGCAGCAGCTGATTTTACATGTGGAGAAATTTGCAAATCGCGGCAAAATTCGCGGATGCGCCGAGCGCTATTACAGAGGAACCACAAGGACTATCTCTATCGTTCTGGGGTCCTAGGAAAGCCTAGGATCTCAGCTTCAAAATGAAAGTTACTGCAAGTCTCTAGCACAAACGGTTGCGGAGATATGAGCGATTTTGTGAAGGTCGTTTTTCAGATTTGAAATTTTAAAGTTCAAAAAGACAAGTGCAGCTTGCGACTAGAAAATGACAAGTGACAGCTTTACAAATGACAGGTGACAGTTAGGAGGCAGTTCTACTTAGATTAAATAGATTGAATTATATTATTTTAACTAAGAGATTGGTTCTGCACAGTTTTCTAGGTACTCACACTATATTCTTGAGTGAAATGGGCCTCGCCATGGATCTGGTCAGGGTTTTGGACTGGGCTCGGGTCTCTCTCTGGGCACAGCACTGCTTTCTCTCTGGGTACAGCACTGCTTTCTCCCTCTGGTCTGGTCTCTAGTTCTGGATAGATTGAAGTCTCTAGTTTGGCTCTCTGGAGGTTTGATGGAGGTAAAGTCTGGATCTCTGGATGTTGTATGGTCCGGCAGAGCGCGTTGCAGCAAATGGAATTGAAGGTCCCTATCTGTCCTGTCTGTCTGCTTTTATGTGTTTAGAATGTGGGTGTGTTCTAGCATCACTGACCCTACCTCTCTCTCAGCTTCTAATTGGTCAAACTTCCATTTATCATTTGATTGGGGAATGAACTGTGAGTCAGAGGGATGTCATTTTATGGCTTGCAGATAGGACACTCCTCTGTCAGATTGCACATATTCTATATTTGATAATAAAAGACATATTTCACAGTTACACAGTTGCTTGAAATTACATATACATGGTGTGGCTGAATTTAGCCATGTCTCTGTCCAAATCTGCTGTTTCTAAGAGCTTGCATTCAGAAATGGCACATATTTCACTTTTTAACTGATTTTTCAATTTCTGACATTGACCCAACTTTACATACATGTGTGCAGGGAGTAGGGACATTAACTGATGAAGTTCCAGATTTTTAACATGCATACATTTAGAGTAATATCCACTTTTCCGCTAAAACCCCCCTGAACATGCCACCGGGTCGAAAAACCTCTTAAAATGTGGGCAGAAAAATCACAAGAATTATGGTATCATTTATAAAATTTTCACATGTCCGCTCTATGAGTTATTCATCTTTTTAAAGTTATGTTCTGGCTCCAAAGGGGTGTGGTTTACCCTCAGCACAAGGTTGAATTTCTGTTTTTTTCCAGTTCTGCCAAGCCAGCTTGCTCTCACAGGCAGTGCCCCTCCCAGCTCCTGCCAAGAGGAAGCTACATTTTACGACTGCGGTAATAAAAACCTTTGCCTGAGTGAAGAGGGCTTTGTTCACTCTCCTGCAGAGCACAGGTAATTCAATTATCAGATAGATGGCATATCCTTAGTGTGGGCAGCAAAAGGAAGGTTGGCCTGGGAACACAGCTGTGACTCAAGTTTCACTCCTGATGGGGGTAGTTGCCAGGCAGAATTCAGTTCCTTAAGCCAGGTTTCAGATAAAAATGTCCCTTTTTGTTCCCCAGTTCCTGCATTCAAATAAAACTAAACATTTTTACATATGCAGCTAGAATGCTGATTCTAAGTGCAAAACTATGACATTTCAACAGTTACAAAGGCATGTGACACCAAACATAGGTCACTCATTTAATCTAAACATTTTCGATTTTAGTGTCTTTAAATCCAGTGCAACTTAAACTGCTGACTCCATAGCAGTTTTGTTATAAGCATTGTTTTGGGCTCTTCATTTCCCAGATTTTGTAGGCACACAACACTCCATTCTACCAAATGTCTGCTGGTGTCCAGTGAGTTTTTAGATGTGTTGCAATGTTTAAAATAGACAGTTTGAGCCTGCCTTCAGAGAAACACAGGGTGGTTTTAAACTGCCGGCTTTTGGATAGTGGTGAGTACTGGTACTGCACCCATTTTTGGGATTTAAGAAAATGAATTCCCAACAGTTATGGGTTTGCTTTTGGCAATCAGCATTGCCATTCCCAATGGTTTCAGACTACTGTGTGGGTAGTCCAATGGTGGTTTTAGGCAGTGTCCTTCTGTGCCCATAACATCGGCAAAAATGGGTGGCAGCCTATTCTTCATGCATTTCCCTATGCATTTTCTGGGAAACTCTGGCCATCATGATGTTTTCCATGTCAGTACTGCACAGTTTTGAGGTACGGCTCGGATGCATGGGTAAATACATCCCACAAGCCCCCCTCTTGCGATGGCCATTCTATTTCACGAATGGGACTCGCAAGACCTGGGATGTTTCCTCATCTTCTTCCAATAGATGGCACAGTTCAGCATCTTTTCCTCCATCCGGTACTGATCGATCAGTTCTCCTCGCCGGTCCTGATGGGAATATTGGGCGGTCCACTGGGCCCATTGGATCTTCGTTCCCGGTCTCCGTATCATCCTCCTTGGCCCGTCTCCAGGTTTTCTTTCTCCTAGGACGACAAAGGAAGAGCGGCAATACCTACTCATAGACGTTTTTCCACCACTGTTGAGATAGTGGGGCAGCATATGCATTTCATCATAACGAAACATTACATTCTTATTTTGAAAAAAAAACAGTATAACTAAGAGACAGTTTCATGCAAATCACAATATTTTAGAGACTAGATGTGGTATGTTTTATGATTGGAACTGAATTAGTCTGAGACAGTACCCGCTAGGATTCCAGAGGATTCCTCCAGTTGTTGCAGAGCGTGCCTGGGATGGCAACATTTCAACTGGTTTATGTGGACCCACTTGTCTTCCCCCTCTGCCGAACCGCCTTTGGGGATGCGGATCTTGTAGGCCACAGGGGAGATCTTATCGACGATCTCAAAGGGTCCCTTCCATGTAGGCAAAAATTTGCGCTGCTTGGCCTGGTTCCTTTGGAAGTTGTATAGATAGACCCGGTCTCCCACCTGATATTCCTTCCTGGAAGTTTTCAGGTCATAATGGGTCTTCATGCTATCAGCTGATCTTTCTAGATTCCGCTGAGCATAAGCAAAAGCATGTTGGAGGTGTTTCCTTAAATTCTCTACATACTCATGAGTAGTGGAGGCATTTATCAGTGTCTGCTCTTGGGTCCTATAGAGCAAATGCTGAGGAAGCACCATCTTGCGCCCAGTCATCAACTCAAATGGTGACATTTTGGTTGCAGATGAAGGGTTAGATCTGATAGCCATTAGGACCAGCGGTAATCGGATATCCCAACTTGGCCCAGAATCTGCCACAAACTTCTTTAATATGCTCACAATGGTTCGGTTATATCTCTCTACTGCCCCAGAAGAAGCTGGCCGATAAGCAATATGCAACTTCCTTTTGACCCCCAGTATCTCCCACATCTTTGTCATTACTTCACTGGTGAAGTGGCTACCTCTGTCTGACTCAATCCTTTGAGGTAGACCAAAACGGGAAAAGATGTGGTTAATCATCAAGGCAGCTGCAGTTTCTGCCTTGCAGTTTGGGGCTGGGAGACATTCCACCCACTTGGTAAACAAGCATGTCACAGTCAACATGTACTTATTCCCCCTAGCCGAGCGAATCACAGGGCCTACAAAGTCGATTTGTAAATCTGACCATGGCAGTGTCATCCCCCGCTTTTGTAAAGGTGCCCGGTGTGTGAGGGATGTCGGCTGAAATTGTGCACACACAAGACAACGCTTCAAATATTGGTTGAGGTCCTGGCCCATGTGTGGCCAGTATGCAACCTCTCTTAAAATTTCCAATGTTGTGTGAAACCCCCTATGACCGGCGGTGGCCGCATCATGGGCGTGACTTAACATCAGGCTTCGGAATGAGGTAGGAACCACCCACTGGTCGTGGCCAGCTTTGGATTTCCTTTACAACAAACCGTCTTGGATTCGGAACATTTTTGGACATTTCATCAACACTCTTAGGTCCTCTTTCCCAATGTAATCGGTATCCGTCAGGGGAAAGTTCTCAGGGTCCTCAAGGTGCTGGTAAAATTTACCAATTATTGGATCCCCCTTCTGAGCAGTAATCAAATCAGCATCAGGGGTCTCCTTACTCCATTGTGCAATTGAAAGGTCATTGTGAGCATTTGTCTGGGACCTAGTGATGGCAGTGACCTGGATTTCCCCCAACAGGGACTCAATCTCAATTAGATCCCCTTGGATGGCTCCGGTTTTGGCCAGCTGATCGGCTAAGTCATTTCCAGTTTTGTCTGGTCCCTCTACTTTGGAATGACCCTTAATCTTTTTCCAGTAGATGGTCATCCCATTCGATGTGACCAGATCATCAATGTTTTGGATCAACTTCCCATGTTTCAAGGGTTTGTTGTTAGCACATAACATGCCTCTGGTTTTCCAATTAACCAGGTGCTCCACGAACCCGTTCCGTACATAATCCGAATCTGTGATTATGACCAGTTCGTGGAGTTGATGCTGGACAGCAGTGAGGATGGCCTGATGCACAGCCATCAATTCTGCCACCTGACTACTTCGGGGACCAATTTTGTATCCAGCGGAGGGTTCTGGGGACTCATTCACCCATGCATTCCCTACGCCAGCCACCAGTTCTTTCTCCCCGTCGTTGTCAACATGGTAAGAGCATCCATCCACATAGACAGTGGGCATGCCCTCACACTTGTCTTCTTCAAAGACTTTGTGTGGGGAATTAAGGTATGCCTCCATGTTGTCCTTTATTTTTAGACTTTCGTCCTCGAGACAGTTTTCTCTGGCACAATCATGCAAGTCAGCCAGACCTTGCGCGAGGGGACTCTTCTTGTTTTGGCCATATCTGACCTCCACAGGAAAGCCTTGCATTGACAGAATCCAGGAAGTAATTCG
The DNA here is from genome assembly GCF_040938575.1 of Ambystoma mexicanum. Taxonomy (NCBI): domain Eukaryota; kingdom Metazoa; phylum Chordata; class Amphibia; order Caudata; family Ambystomatidae; genus Ambystoma; species Ambystoma mexicanum. The sequence continues at coordinate 246,033,276 of NC_090921.1, read as the reverse complement.
GGAATTACTCACATTTCCGGCCCGGATTCTGTCACTTTGGAGATATTGCAGAGGCTGGTGTGGAGTCTCCACTATGATGTGTTCCCCCTGGATAAACGGGCGGTAATTCTTCAATGCCCACACCGTTGCCAGGAGTGCCTTCTCACAATCGTTGAATTTTTCCTCCACAGAGGATAAAGTTTTGCTCGCATAGGAGATTACTTTATTGACCTTGTCATGCTTTTGATATAATACTGCCGTCAAGCACGTATTAGAAAAACCCTGTCTCCAGGAAGAACTCCTTGTTTCTGACCGGGTAAGCTAGGCAAGGCGCTTGTGAGAGGCTTCTTTTGAGTTGTTTTACTGCCTCGGCTTGTTCTGGACCCCATTCCCACTTGACCCCCCCCTTCAGGAGATGAATCAGGGGTCTGGTGATCTCTGCGTAGCCCTCAATGAACTTTCTGCTGTAATTAGTCAGTCCAAGGAGGCTCCTTAGTTCCCGCAGAGTTGTGGGGTCTTTCAGTTTCTGAAGTGCTTCCACTTTCTTTTCCTGGGGACAGAGACCCTGAGGAGTAATCTCATGCCCCAAGAAATTAACACGGGTTCTACACCAGTGTGCTTTCTGAAAGGAAAGTTTTGCTCCGGCGGCCCTCAACTGTGTCAGAACATAACGGATCTCCGCGATGTGTTCCTCCACAGATGAACTTTTGATGAGGACATCATCTACATAAGCCAGGTTACCCCTCGCACCCAGGTCGGGCATGGCCTTATGTAGGAAAATGTTGAATTCATTGCCGGAGTTGAGGTATCCGAAGGGAGTCCGGGTCCATGTGTACTGCTGGCCCCCAAAGGTAAAAGCCAGTTTGTATTGGTCCTCCCTGCTGACAGGCACGGTCCAGTATCCATTGGTCAGGTCTATTGCAGTGAATACCTGTGACCCCTGGATCTGGGCCAGCCCTTGGTCAATGTAGGGCAGAGGCCATCGGGAAGTATGGACCCGTTTGTTGAGCTCCCTGAGGTCGGCGCAGAGTCTCCACTGGCCGTTCGGCTTCAATATTCCCAGCACCGGATTATTGAAGGTGCTGTGGACTGGACGGATTATTCCCCGGGACTCAAGGTTCTTAATTATTTCAGTAAGGGACTCCATTGATGCGAGAGGCAAGCAATATTGCTTCACAAACACAGGAGTCATGCCAGGGTCCGTGGGGATTGTTGTTGTGTGGATGTCAGTGCGACCACAGTCATATGAGTCTACCGCAAAGAGATCTTGGAAATCCAAGAAAACTTGTTTCAACTTTTGCTTTTGTTCCAGAGTCACACAGGCATCAGCTAGGTTGACTCTCTCTTCCACCATCTGCCTGAAGCCTGGAAAGACTTCTGGTTTGGCTATCTCCGCGGCCTCCTCCAGCTGGGTGGAGAAGTCCCTGGTCAGAGTGCTGATTTGGACCGGAGGCTTCAGGTGGGAAAGGCAGCCCTCATGGACCTGGAAAATCACCTCATCCCTCCTGAAGTCACAAGTCACATCTTCCTTACCATAGGGGCAAGAAGTGTACACCAGGAAGTTCCCCCCATGCCGGGTAAAAATCCTGTCTGGTGTTGTATGGTCCTCACTGTCACTGTCAAAACAGTCCTTGGGGATTGGTCCCAACAGTTCATTTACAAGATCAATGGAGAAATGTCGGTCATCAACCGCCATTCCAATAATGGTGCCTGCGGCTAGAGTAATACTCTTTAAGTCGCTGTTATCCACCTCTATTGGAATGGTGTCATGTTCTATGTTGACTAATGGAGTTGGGTTTACCCCCAACCCTTGCTGTTGGAGAGAAGCATTTAGATGTATGTAAGCATCAGGGTTTTTCAACTCTTGTCCCCTTTTAACTTTCACTTCCAGGGAGAATTGTCGGGTCCTTTCTGGGATGGTGACTTCCTCTTTAACCTGAATTTCAACTGCATAAGGTAGCAATTGAGCTGACCTAAATGCTTTTTCTGGATCATCAAAGCCCATGGGATTATCCGCTAATCGGGACCAAGCTTTGAAGTTTATTAGGTCCAAACTAATGGCAAAGCGATTGAGAATGTCACTGCCTAAGTAAAAGGCGGCAGGGACGTCTCGCACGACCCAACAATTGTGGACTATGCTCTTGTTGCCAATGGAGATTTTGAGCATACACCTGCTTGGCAGGAGATGTTTGGAATTAGGTGCTTCCAGGTCCATTTCCCATTTGTCTATCAGTTTGAAGGTGGGAATGGCTGGATCTTTTGGAAGTTGGCGAAACATGGCTTCGCTGATGAAGCTCTTACCGTTGTTCACACATACTCGAGCGAGAACAGAGTCCTCCCCATCATTTAACTGAACAGGGATGAACAACTGCTCTCCAATTTGCTGAATCTCAGCCAGGCTCTGAGCTGATTTCACATCTTTCTGGACTATAGGAGTGGGAGTTTCAGATTGTGGATTGGTATAGAATTTCAGAGTGTTTCCTTCCAGCGTGGAATACCACTTTAGACTGGAAGGAAGGTTGATTTTCAGAAATAGAGAGGACCCCCCATCACCAGTCTGTTGTCCTACTGCTATTACTGTCACGTCTGGAATTTGGTTGTTCTGGAAGTGAAATTCTACTTGGTCAGATTTTTGTTCAACCATGTGGCAGGTGCCGTTTAAACTAACATGGTTGACACTCCGTTTTAATTTTATTGGTCGGCTAGTCTGGGTCCAGAGGACCTTGTTTACACAATCTATTAGGGGTGACAACCTTCTCAGGAGGTCATTCCCTAGTAAACAAGGGGTGCCCTCCGGGGTCACAACTATGACCGGGTGTTTCAACTTATGTCGCCCAATTTTAATGTCCAAGTCTGCAGTCCCCTCAACGGGAATTTCCTTCCCGTCAAAGTTCTGCAGTTGTCCAGGAAGAGAGGTGAGAGGAATTTGGTAATCCTCTCCCCTTCCTGCATTCAGTTCATCAAAGGCCCTTCTGGACAGAAGGGTAGCTTGAGATCCAGTGTCCACCAGTGCCGAGATTGTACCCTGCCCCTGTACTTGTACCGGGGCATAATATCTTCCCTCCTTCTCCTCAAGGGGGCACAGATAATGTACATTTTTGGACAACTGGTGGGCTAACTTTCTGGTTTTGGACATTGCTAGCGAAGAGATTTGGGCAGAATTCTGTGGAGAGTCTTGGGAATCTGAAAGAAAAAGTTGGCAACTGGAGATCAGAGCCATTGTGGGTTCCCCTGGTTCCGGTTCTGGGCCGCCCCCCCCTTTTTGGAGGCAGTCACCAGGATGGGTTTGAACCAGGGGATTTTCTTGCTGTTGGTTCTGGGATGAGATGGTGGGCGGCGGTAGCTCAGTCTCCACATCTCCCCAGTCTGGATTTGCATCCCTAGGGACCCATTTTTCTTTGGGAGGAGTTCCCCCCTCTCTGAAGGAGAAGATCCTTTTCCCAGGATCCTCTGAGGATCCCTCTCCCTCAAATTGGAAGACCTGTACCTCCTCCTCAAACTGAGTCTGTTTGGGTCTTTTGTTTCTCCCACCCCCCCTCTGCTCCTTAGGGGGCAGACTTTCAGGGGCAAGAGATTTCGTTTCCGGTTCCTGGGTTTCCAGGGGCTGTTTACAAGTGAGGAAGGAAGCTTCCTCCAAGGCTTTACACCCCCCTTCCCTTTGTGCCTCCTCCCTGGGAACCGGTGAGTTATCGGGGTGCTGCCCCCGTCATTGTTCTGGAGCACCAGGTCCAGAGTTGGGTGCGTTCTGCGCCGGCACGCCCATCTGAGGGTTCTGCTGAGCCCTCAGTATGTGACCCAGATCCCGCGCCATGTTTTGAACCTGGCGCTCTAACTGGGAAACCCGCTCAGGCTGATACGGGGCCCTGTTTTCTCCCCTGGGCTGATCCCGGGAAGGGTAGCTGTCCCTTCTTTGGTAGTACCCCTGGTTGGGAAGATTTGGGTACCCCTCCACCCTTGGCCTCCCCTCTCCCGGATTCAGTGGTCTGGGCTCGGGGAATTGGGGAAAGAAGGATGGATGATTTTGGGGTTGGAAGTCGGGTGGATATCTGGGGAAAAAGTTCTGCCCAGGGTTTGGTAAATTTCTGCCCTCCTGTGGGAAGTTTGGAGGGAAGTTCCCTGGGTTAGGTGCTTGGCTGGATCCCCCCCCTGGGCTGGAGGAGTCCACACATAACCCAGGATGGGTCGATTTCCCTTGTAGCGAGGACTTACATAGTCAGGAGAGCGAGGGACCCCATTTGTGGGGCTGCCTCCCTGGCTCCCTGTCTGTGACTGGCCCGAGGACCTTCTGGGCCTAGCATTATTAGGTGCAGGTAGGTTTTTAGGCCCCCCCATCTCCAAATCCAAAACGGGGGTGACCTTTACCTCTGCCACCTTGGCAGCAGCAGGGGTGCTGTTGGCTTTGGGGTTTTTCTGGGCATTGCTTTTATTTTCTATGGGCTTCTGCACCTCATAGATCCGGGTAGCCTGTTCAATGACCCAGTCTAAAGATCTTTTCTCGTGAAAATCCCTCACGAGCTGGGTCATGATATATTTGGGCAAGGCATGGAAAAACGTATTTATAAATTCCCTGCTATCCGTGCGCACCCTTCTTGTGGTCTGTGCAAAAGCACGCTTTAACTCCTGCACAAATTCTTGTGGGGCCTGATCCTCCCCACATTGCAAATTGTAGGCTGCCTTGCGAGCCTCTTGAGGATTTCTGTGAACAGAAAAATGTTTCAGGATGGCCGCCTTATATGTGGACCATCTTAAATGATTTTGGTCCTCCAGCCCCGCAAAGAAACTGGAGTATTCCGGGGAGAATGTCCACTTTACATATTGAATACAGCTTTGGCTGTCCTTCAAATGGAAAGTCTCCATCATTTGTTCAAACAACTCTAAGTGCTCCCAAACAGAATACTTAGCGTTCTTATGGTAAGGCGTGATGACGCTCCTGATCGCCTTAATCTGCTTTAAGGGGTCCTTAATCAAGGCCCTTTTTGCCTTATTGGCCTTTTTGGTTCGGGTAACCCTTGTCCATTCTTCCTCGGACTCAGAGGCACTGCTCCCAGAGGTTCCCGTCTGTTCTTCCAGGTTTTCCCGGATTCTGCGAGCCTGGGAATGGCTGGCAGAATGTGGGGACCTGGTCTCCTGTGTCCTGCGCAGTTCAGAGGAGTCTTCAGATTCCTCCTTGCTGCCAGGATTTGATGGGTACCCCCTCCACTGACCTAACTGGGCAGAGGTTTTCAGGATGCCCTTAATGGGCCTACTCTCCTGGGGTTCCCCATTGAACTGTACTGTACTTGGGTGCCCATACCCGGATGCCCACCCCTCCATTCCTGAGTGGTACTGGCCTATGAGCCCCATACTCTTAGCTGGATAGTAATCTGCCATCCCTGTGGCCCTGTGCTCATGTGCGCCAGGGGACATGGGGGTGGTAGAGTCCAGGGACTGGGGAAGATGAAGGCCCCTGGTGTTAGGGCTCCTGCGGTTATGGTCAGGAGTCTCTCTTTCCCAGCGGTCCTCATCTCTATCCGCCCCTGCTCCCTGTTGCAATGCAAGAGCCTGCATTTGTGCTTTCAGTTCCTCTGTTAAGGCCTTACTCGACTCTATCAGTCTCTCCTGCATCGCTACCTGTTGTTGGAGCCTATCATTGTGTTGACAGAGGGCCTCATTTTCCCTCTGTGCTTCCTGGGTGGTCCTGGAGAACTGGGCCAGTCTTTGCTGCAGGAGGGTTACCTCCTGAGCTGTGTCCCTATTGGCCTGCTCCTTTCTTGCTAGAGCATCTTCCACCCTTCCGGTGTGCTCTACCAAGTTCTGGTGTTCTTTTTGGAGGTCACCCAGTCCCTGGCGGGCCAGGTGATTTTCTTCCATTTTTCTTTTTAAATGGCAGACTTCCTGGCCTAAGGCGTCTCTTTCCTGACTAAGAGCCTGCATTTGTGCCGCCAGGTCGTCCCTCTGCCTTTGAAAGGCACCAGCTTTCTGGCGTTCCTGATCAAACTCTGCCTGGGTATCCAGATCTTTCAGAATTAGTTTGTTGCTCTCTACCTTCACTCTATCTAGATGACTTTGCAGGGTGGCTACCTGCTCCGTGCATGCCCTGTTAAAGTCTAATTGTTGCTCCAGCTTTTTCTGGCTCTGCAGTAAGGAGTCCAAACTGTCTTGGTGCTCCTTCTGCAGGGCCAGAAATCTAGTATCCTGTTCTACCTTTTCCTGTTGCAGCACATCCATATCCTTCTTTATTTTAATGATGTGCTGCCTACTATCATCTTCTGACTCCTGGCTCCTCTGCAGCCTCTGCTCAGAAGAGACCAGGTCAGATTGGGCCTTCTCTAACGCCATCTGTTGCCTTTTTGCCAGATCATGGCCTTCAGCACATTTATTCTGTATGGCTCCCATATATAAATATAAATATGCCGCTATCCTAACAATCTTGTCGTGTTCATCTTTGGCCTTAGGAGCCATATATAGTTCACTCAGGGCCACATGTAATGGACCCTGATCTCTCCATAAGTCTGACCCTGTTTCCGTGACCTGTTGCATGATGGCCTGCAACCAGACTGTTTGGTCCTGGTGAGTCCACTCACCTCTCACAAATAACTTATGTAAGAAGTGCTCTCTGGCTATTTTCATATCTACCAAGGTCTTCATTCTAGAGATTGGTCTCTGTCCTGACTTACAGAAGTTAGTATTTTATTTTTGCAGAACAGAACTTTTCTTGGAGTGTCCCTTTTGAGGAATGCTTCACAGCGTAATGCAGCGTGGTGATCCGACCGGATGTATGTATCCCGTCAGTTAGCACACTGTATTAAGCTGCACAAATGGTAAATCTAACCCAACATCCCGGACGAGCCCCCAATTTGTAAGGGGATTCAATTCAACACTACAGCTAAGTCAACGCCTAGTCTATAATACTGAATGAAAACCCTTATTGATATATCTTTAGGTCCAGTTCATGCGTTCTGGATGACTACCCCTACATAACACCCCTCTCTTGGAATCCCCCTGACCCCACTGAGCCAAGAAGTAGTTCTGTTTTGCAAGTTTAAAAGGTTTATTTGATAATTTAAAATATATATATATATCCCACTTTATAATAAATTAATAATTGAATATCACACTTAATCTAATATGATAAATATTAACCACGGAGAATCTGGCACTAACACGCTTCTCTATAATCAATAAGGAGTTGAGATGAAATGGATAAGATAGCACACAGGTGAATAGGAACAAAAGAAGAAGGTGGTACAGAATGCTTTATGTAAGCTCAGGTGGATGCAATATTCAATGAATGCAGTACAGAAAATACTCAATATGATTTCAACCAAACAATGTAATCACTTTTCTCTGGCAATCCCCTCCCCCCCTTGATGCAAGGCAAGGAAATGGAAGGAAAACACACAGTTCTCAGAAATGCAATCAAATGTGATTCAGTTCACCCCAGCAAGCTTAGACTACAGAAAACAGATAGGAGTTTTGAAAACACAGGCCCAAATTGCTTTGATATGTGCTGGCAATGAATTAGAAAATATGCTGGAAATGCTTTTTAATTCCCTTTCAGAGGTTCAGGGTGAGTGGTATCTAGTTAATATTAGTCCAGGCTCACACTAGCAATGATGCAGGGATAGTTAGCAGGTTAAACGAATTTCTGGCAAATGGAAAAGCAAGCAGCAGCTGATTTTACATGTGGAGAAATTTGCAAATCGCGGCAAAATTCGCGGATGCGCCGAGCGCTATTACAGAGGAACCACAAGGACTATCTCTATCGTTTTGGGGTCCTAGGAAAGCCTAGGATCTCAGCTTCAAAATGAAAGTTACTGCAAGTCTCTAGCACAAACGGTTGCGGAGATATGAGCGATTTTGTGAAGGTCGTTTTTCAGATTTGAAATTTTAAAGTTCAAAAAGACAAGTGCAGCTTGCGACTAGAAAATGACAAGTGACAGCTTTACAAATGACAGGTGACAGTTAGGAGGCAGTTCTACTTAGATTAAATAGATTGAATTATATTATTTTAACTAAGAGATTGGTTCTGCACAGTTTTCTAGGTACTCACACTATATTCTTGAGTGAAATGGGCCTCGCCATGGATCTGGTCAGGGTTTTGGACTGGGCTCGGGTCTCTCTCTGGGCACAGCACTGCTTTCTCTCTGGGTACAGCACTGCTTTCTCCCTCTGGTCTGGTCTCTAGTTCTGGATAGATTGAAGTCTCTAGTTTGGCTCTCTGGAGGTTTGATGGAGGTAAAGTCTGGATCTCTGGATGCTGTATGGTCCGGCAGAGCGCGTTGCAGCAAATGGAATTGAAGGTCCCTATCTGTCCTGTCTGTCTGCTTTTATGTGTTTAGAATGTGGGTGTGTTCTAGCATCACTGACCCTACCTCTCTCTCAGCTTCTAATTGGTCAAACTTCCATTTATAATTTGATTGGGGAATGAACTGTGAGTCAGAGGGATGTCATTTTATGGCTTGCAGATAGGACACTCCTCTGTCAGATTGCACATATTCTATATTTGATAATAAAAGACATATTTCACAGTTACACAGTTGCTTGAAATTACATATACATGGTGTGGCTGAATTTAGCCATGTCTCTGTCCAAATCTGCTGTTTCTAAGAGCTTGCATTCAGAAATGGCACATATTTCACTTTTTAACTGATTTTTCAATTTCTGACATTGACCCAACTTTACATACATGTGTGCAGGGAGTAGGGACATTAACTGATGAAGTTCCAGATTTTTAACATGCATACATTTAGAGTAATATCCACTTTTCCGCTAAAACCCCCCTGAACATGCCACCGGGTCGAAAAACCTCTTAAAATGTGGGCAGAAAAATCACAAGAATTATGGTATCATTTATAAAATTTTCACATGTCCGCTCTATGAGTTATTCATCTTTTTAAAGTTATGTTCTGGCTCCAAAGGGGTGTGGTTTACCCTCAGCACAAGGTTGAATTTCTGTTTTTTTCCAGTTCTGCCAAGCCAGCTTGCTCTCACAGGCAGTGCCCCTCCCAGCTCCTGCCAAGAGGAAGCTACATTTTACGACTGCGGTAATAAAAACCTTTGCCTGAGTGAAGAGGGCTTTGTTCACTTTCCTGCAGAGCACAGGTAATTCAATTATCAGATAGATGGCATATCCTTAGTGTGGGCAGCAAAAGGAAGGTTGGCCTGGGAACACAGCTGTGACTCAAGTTTCACTCCTGATGGGGGTAGTTGCCAGGCAGAATTCAGTTCCTTAAGCCAGGTTTCAGATAAAAATGTCCCTTTTTGTTCCCCAGTTCCTGCATTCAAATAAAACTAAACATTTTTACATATGCAGCTAGAATGCTGATTCTAAGTGCAAAACTATGACATTTCAACAGTTACAAAGGCATGTGACACCAAACATAGGTCACTCATTTAATCTAAACATTTTCGATTTTAGTGTCTTTAAATCCAGTGCAACTTAAACTGCTGACTCCATAGCAGTTTTGTTATAAGCATTGTTTTGGGCTCTTCATTTCCCAGATTTTGTAGGCACACAACACTCCATTCTACCAAATGTCTGCTGGTGTCCAGTGAGTTTTTAGATGTGTTGCAATGTTTAAAATAGACAGTTTGAGCCTGCCTTCAGAGAAACACAGGGTGGTTTTAAACTGCCGGCTTTTGGATAGTGGTGAGTACTGGTACTGCACCCATTTTTGGGATTTAAGAAAATGAATTCCCAACAGTTATGGGTTTGCTTTTGGCAATCAGCATTGCCATTCCCAATGGTTTCAGACTACTGTGTGGGTAGTCCAATGGTGGTTTTAGGCAGTGTCCTTCTGTGCCCATAACATCGGCAAAAATGGGTGGCAGCCTATTCTTCATGCATTTCCCTATGCATTTTCTGGGAAACTCTGGCCATCATGATGTTTTCCATGTCAGTACTGCACAGTTTTGAGGTACGGCTCGGATGCATGGGTAAATACATCCCACAATTCCGGAGTTTTCACGGGTGGTTCAACCCATTACTGCACTCTTAAAAAAAATAAACGTTTTGAATGGTCTAAAGAAGCTGAGCAAGCCTTTCAAGAACTAAAAGCTAAATTTACTTCTGCACCCGTATTGAAACACCCGCACCCGGATCTCCCTTATATCGTCGAAACCGACGCATCCAGTCTAGCTATGGGAGCTGTCCTTTCTCAAAGGGACCCAGAGACTAACCAACTGCATCCCGTTGCGTTCTGGTCCAGAAAATTCTCGGCTCCCGAGATTAACTACGCCATCACGGACAAAGAACTGTTAGCGATTAAATCTGCTTTTAAGGCCTGGCGACATTATCTCCTTGGCGCAAGACATACCATCACGGTGATCACCGACCATCGGAATTTACAGTACTTGAAAACCGCCAAGGCTCAGTCATCTCGACAGCTCCGTTGGGCTCTGTTTTTTACTGAATTTGATTTCATAATCACCTACCGTCCTGGCTGTAAGAATGGCAAAGCGGATGCTCTATCCCGAATTGGAATGGGGGACACAGTCACTAACTCAGAGCCTGTGCCGATAATTCCCGAACAGAGGATCTTAGGTATGACTTCTTCACAATCGCTAGAAAATATCCAAACTAGAGTTAAACAACTCCTGGACCCAACAGACTTGCAGGACTGGGTTCAAAAGGGATCTGATTTTACTATAGATAACGATTTACCTTATTTCCGAGGACGATTATTTCTTCCACACAAAAGCTAGTTGTTTCTTGTTATCATGATACATTAATAGAGGGACACCCCCGCATTGCCAAAACTGAGGAAAAGGTGAAAAGACAATTCTGGTGACCTTCTTGGCGAAAAGATGTAAAATCATTTGTGATGTCCTGTGGTGTGTGCGCCCAAAATAAAGACCAAAAGAAAAGATCAGCCGGTCTTCTTCAACGGTTAGACATTCCACCATCGCCCTGGCACACCCTGTCATTGGATTTTATTACGGACTTACCCCCCTGTTCAGGATATAACACTATTCTTGTTATTGTGGATTTATTCTCCAAGATGGCACACTTCATTCCATTAAAAGGTTTACCTTCAGCTTCGGTTCTAGCTAAAGAATTCCTTGAAAATGTTGTCCGGTTACACAGATTTCCGTCTGTGCTGATTTCAGTTCGAGGAAGCCAATTTATTTCCCACTTTTGGCGTAGATGTTGTCAATTGGTACAAATCGATGTAAGACTATCAACCAGTCATCACCCCCAGACCAATGGTCAAACAGAAAGAACGAACCAGACTCTCGAACAATATTTACGTTGTATGCTGCAACAATCTGAAAGTAACTGGAAAGACATTCTTTGGATAGCTGAATATGCATATAATAATTCTGTGCACTCTGGAACTGGGCAAAGTCCTTTTTACACTTTATATGGGCTTCACCCTCGAACCTCTGACCTGGATCCACCTCATGATCTCGGAACACCCGCAGTGGACCAGCTGCATACCGCAATTACCAAAGCCTTCAAAGAAGCAACTGAACATTTACAACAAGCCAAGAAAAGATACAAGAAAAGTGCTGATCGGCATCGAAGTGAGGCACCTCAGTACCAGATTGGGGACCAAGTCTGTCTGGCTACCAGACACTTATCACTCAAAGGACCTCGAACTTTTAATCCCAAATACCTGGGACCATATTCCATTACGGCTATAATGAATCCTGTGGCCGTTAAACTGGATTTACCAGCTCCTATGCGAATACATCCTGTTTTTCATGTGTCACTTTTGAAACCTGTGCAACCTGGAACCAGACTAATCAAGCCTCCAGAACCCATTCAAGTGGAGGGAGAACCTGAGTTCGAGGTGAAGAACATTTTAGATTCTAAAATGATAAGATCAAGGCTTTTCTATCTAATCGATTGGAAGGGTTACGGGCCTCAAGAGAGGTCATGGGAACCCCATGACCATGTACATGCTCCTCGGTTAATTAAAAAATTTCACCGGACCTTCCCAGACAAACCAAAACCCCCAGGGAAAACAACCTTGGGAGGGGCCTTGGGGGGGAGTGCTGTCATGATGCCTGCTCCCGAGGAGCCAGGTCAGGCCCAGCTTCCCCGGAAGCAGACTTCATACTCACCAAGCAGGACCCAGCAAACCCCTATAGGGGCTCTTTGGACCTTGTCCTGGCGCCTTTGGCGCCAGGCTCATAAAAGGCATCTGTCCTGGTGCCTGCTCATCATGGCAGAACATATGGTAATGCTTGGGTGAACTCACCTGAGGCAGACCATGCTGCATACTCACCCGAGGCAGACCATGCTGTCTGAAGCTCCAAGCCAACTAAAGCTGGGGAGGAACTATTTTCTTTCAGGAACTCTTTTCTTACTCGGGTGGGGCCAGTGGAAGAACACTCACCTGAAGCTCTTCCAAGGCTATTTAAACCACGCCCGGATGGCCACACGTGCTTCGCGTTATTCTGCATCTGCAGCAGGACACTCACCGAGTCGGCTCCTGCATCCTGGCTCCTGCCACGCCCGCCAGCACCTGGAACACCTGCAAGGAGAGAAAGGCAAGCATTAGGACATTACCTACCTTCATCCAGCATCCGGATTCTTCACTCCGTCGATCCTGCAAAAGAAAGTCAAGGGTTAGAAACGCATCTCATCGCTCGCTGCAGCGCCGCTTCCACTTACCTTCACGTGGCGCTGTCTAGCTCTTCAGCGGTCATAGGCGACATCGGCCGCATCCCAGCACCTACGGAAAAGAAAGACAATAGTTAGAAGCGCCCGCTTCTCACGCTGCCGCGCCGCTTCCACTTACCTTCACGTGGCGCCGGCAACCTTTTCAGTGCCCATAGGCGACATCGGTCGCATTCAAGACCTACGGAGAAAAAGGACAAAACAAGGTGAGCAACGAACTAATTGCAAAAGGACAGATTACTCACCTTAAGTCTTACCTGAATTTTGTTGGGACCTCAGTTCCCTTTTTGGGTCGGAGCGGCTTTTCCGTACCCCGGCCCCTATGGGGAAATAAGACACACTCATTAAGGTGTCAGAGCAAACCACTACGGCACACCTTCATTAAAAGTACTCACCTGAGCTTACCTCGGCGAATCCATTCCTCCACACGGATTCCTCACCTAGTCCCTGAAAATTAAACAAAGGCCAAGGGACAAATAAGACTTGATCTTTTGAACTATATACTTATGGCAGCATTTTGGTAAAGGCAAGCAGACATCGAACCCTCGCCAAATCCGAGATCCAGTGAAGTAACTGGAAATATATGTGCCCCTGCGTCTGAAGCAGGATGGAGAGCTCGTCCATACAGAAATTAAGGTGAGAGTCTGCAGAAGGCACAGCTAGGGTTCGAGGAGGGTGAGAAGGGGAAAAAGGGGGAATTCTCACACACAATATAGCAGACAGTTAACTCCCTTTTCCCATCTACAGAAGGATTATTCTACGGGCCAGACAGACGAGCTTTGGGGGTCCAGTCCAGTCCATCTTCCAAGCACTACGCTTTACCGTGGAAGAAGTTGTAGCAGTCCAGAACGGGTCGGCGCCTCCGTGGGAATCAGGTGAGCGTTACAATAGGCATTTGCAATGGAGGCCTGCTCCGAGGGTGCTGGTGGTACACCTAGGTGGCAATGACCTTGCAACCATGGGAAGGGGACGATTATGGGCACAGATCCAAGTGGGATTAAGCGCACTCGCCCAGGAGTTACTGGGTACAGAGGTGATACGGTCTGAGTTGGTGCCCAGGCTGCAATGGCGTGGGGTTGATTCGCATAGGGCCATGGAAAAATCTAGGCGCAGGCTCAATAGAGGTATCGAAAAGTTTACAGTAGCTAATGGCTTTGGCTTTGTGAGACACACATTGCTAAACTCACTACCTTCCCACTATGTGACTGACGGCGTGCATCTGTCGGAGAAGGGATACAACTTGTTCCTTACGGCCATCTTGGGCAGCCTCTTGAAGGTCGGATGTAAATAATTGATGGTGAGTTGGTAAGTTCTTGAAGCATGGGAGCATTGGGGGTAGCGGGGTGCCACCCCCAAAGCGTGGCGGAGTAGGGGGCAGTCCTAGCCGGGGAGGAGTTTGCCACGGCTTGAACCGTGGGTGGTTTCCCAGTGGCCGTACCTGAGCCAAAGTCAGATGACGGGCATTGGATCCCTATGGACACTGGAGACTCCTCACCTTCATGTGCAGTGGCCCGAGGGAGAAGCACTTTGTGCAATCTGGCGCGGATGTCCGGTGCCTAGCGACATGCCGGGAGGCGGCAAGGGGACACCGGAACAGTCAGAGGATGCCCCACACTTTTTGGGGGCTGGGACTTTTTTGTGGTGGTCATGAACCATAGTGCTTTAGGGCTGGGACTGCCCCCCAATGTTGTTGTATGCTCCAATAAACTGTGATCTGTGTTTCCAAAATGTAAAAGGTTGTTGGACTATTATTCACTGGCTGATCAGGTTGGTTTTCAAGGGAGGTCATCTTACACGACAAGGGGGGGGGAGCCAATGGGGGCTGACACCGCTAAGGGGACGTACTAGCCCCTGCAGGGGGCGCTCGAAGGACGTCCCACATAGCGGGGTGCCCCTCTGGCAGCCCCCCCCGCCCCCCGCGGGGAGTTTCCCACCCCTTCTGCTTTGTCACGGTGGAGGGAGGGCGTCCCCAGGGGCGGGCATTTCCGGCGGGGCCCTGGGACGGCCTACAAATAGGGATGAGGACTGCACAGGCAGCCTGTCGCAGCCCTCATCCACCGAATTACCCACCCACCCTCACCCAATGATAGGTTATACAGCACCAGGGGATGGAACTGGGTAAGAAGACCTAGGTAGTTTAGGGGCAGGGAGGTAGGAAGTGGGGCAGGGGAGTCAAAGGACCGGTAGGTAAGAAGCGGTTGGGGAGCTGCAGGGGGTTTCTAATATTACATGTTCAGATTACAGCAAGGTTTAAGTTCAAACGGAGGTAGTTTATCCTGCTCCTGCGCGCGGGACAAAGTAGAAGATTTCAGGGGACTGTAGCGTGGGAGTAGCGACAGGGGTTAAGAAAGACCTGCAGGTTTCAATTGGTACTTGCTTTTCATGTTTCAGCGGACATCGAGGTGTAAGTGGTGCAAAGGACAGGTTTTTTGTGCGGGTGGCGGGAGTGACATGGGGTCCAAGTTTTATTGAGTTTTGTGCATTGACTAGGGGTGTGTCGGGAAAAAGGGTTTTAAATGTTTAGCATGCTTCAATTTGTATTCATTCCTTTTCATTTTCAGCGGATTTCGAGGTGTAAGTGGGTGAATGGATCTGGGGGAATTTGTTGGCTTTATCTCGTACTAATTGTTCCTTTCTTGTCACAGGCGGAGTTGGGGGCAGTCCTAGCCGGGGAGGAGTTCGCCACGGCTTGAACCGTGGGCGGTTTCCCGATGGCCGTATCCGAGCCAAAGTCGGATGACGGGCATTGGATCCCTATGGACACTGGAGACTCCTCACCTTCATGTGCAGTGGGCCGAGGGAGAAACACTTTGTGCAATCTGGCGCGGATGTCCGGTGCCTTGCGACATGCTGGGAGGCGGCAAGGGGACACCGGAACAGTCAGAGGATGCCCCACACTTTTTGGGGGCTAGGACTTTTTTGTGGTATAGATGGTCATGAACCATGGTGCTTTAGGGCTGGGACTGCCCCCCAATGTTGTTGTATGCTCCAATAAACTGTGATCTGTGTTTCCAAAATGTAAAAGGTTGTTGGACTATTATTCACTGGCTGATCAGGTTGGTTTTCAAGGGAGGTCATCTTACACGACAAGGGGTGGGGGGCAAAAGGGGCTGACACCGCTAAGACTATGAGGCTTTTGGCTCGGTGGTGAGCAGCCTGTGGGCATCTTGGAGCTGTATCGATTCAGGTGTCTTCGGTGTGTGTTTTGAGCTCGTGCGTGGATCCGTGAAGGTTCAGCTACAAACCCTCCTTCAGAACCAGGAGGAACAATATGGGTCGTGTTCTGTAAGCGCAGAGGCCGTAAAATGCACTCACGTTGCAGCCCATACAAAGCGCTCGCTCAGTTATTGAAAATAAAGCTAGCTATTGCCGAGTGGAAAAAGTCTGAACATGCTCCTCTTCATCTCACTGGCGATTAACACGTGACCAGCGGAAACTTCCTCCGGTTACACAGCGTGGCCTCGCCACCACCACAAGCCGCAACGGCCCTCCAGAGGCCCGCCCAGATGTATCCGCGGGCACTCCTGCAGGGAGCCACATGGACCATTCACAATAAACCCATATGCACCAGTGTGGATTGCACTGAGACGTTTAGAATTCGCTGCGCCCGGCCCGGCCCGGGTGATTATGGCAGTAGCCTCTGGCATCAAATCCGAGCCCAGCCCTCCTCCTATTCTTGTCCCAGACCAAGGCGCGCCTGGGGTCCTGCCACATTTCGGCAAAAAGACCCTCGCTCACCTCTTGATAGTAGATGTTAGATTTTTAAGTACTTTCATGTGCAATTAATAATATTTTGTTTTATATAGTGAGCATTCTATTGTGCCTCCTTAGGAACTTTGTTGATAAAGAAACTTCCCTGCGCACACTTACCCCAGAGCCCTTCCCATCTTTTACTGTGTTGCGGCAATGTTGTGAACCATAACTAAATATATAACCGTTTAAAATATGCACTATTGTGACACTTTCTGGCAGTACTTGAATTAAATAAACGCCACCCACATTGCCTCTAAACGAATTAAATTGATAGAATGTATTATATTGCAAATATAAAACTACTTTCCTATTTTATTCAACAAATAATCGTGGCACTGACAGGTTTTCTGTCGATGGTATTTTTTGGGAATGTGACAGCAGAAGATGGTGTTAGGCAGACAGCCGGATAAATTGCACGAAGAGAGAGAGTATGGTACAAACGGCTACGAAATAGACCTTTCATTTGGTCTGTGCCTTTGTTACTGTCCCCATTTACAAAGTCCAAATAATTCTATTTGACCTTTACGATTTAGGATGTAACGCATTGCGGTGTTATATAGTGCAATGTTTGACATTTTGGCGGCCTCTTTTTCTCTTGACCTAAAAGTATATTGGCATAAAATAGTCAAACATTCGGGCTCATGCATGCTTCACACAAAAGGTATGTCTGCAAATAAAACAGAATGCACACACACTTGTGAAATGCCTCTTCTTTAGGGGGACCCTTAGAGATTACGGGGCCCTGGTGCAGATGAACCTTTTGCTCCACGCTTTATCCGGCTTTGATAAACCTCAGGCTGTCGAACTAGGTGACATCAGATGCAATCATCTATGCAACCACGTTATTTCCACTCCATGCCGCTATTGTCCTCTATCCTCTGAGCGAGTCCCACTCCTAGCTTGTTCGATCTGTTTCTATCTTTCGGTCTCTTGTCTGTTTTGCTGCCTATGTTCTTTGGTTTCTTTTTCACTCCTTCTGCGTTTGCATCATGTGCCCCTCTCTCGCTCTCCCTTTCACCTCTTTTTTTATCACCATCTCTCTCCCACTCGCGTTCTCCTATGTGTCTAGGCCCCTCTGCTTCCCCACCCCTTATTTCTATCTCTCTCATCACCTTTATCACTCACTGTCTTGTATATTCGGCCGTCCATCTCTCCTCCTCTCCTTTCACTCAGCGTACACCGTCTTTCTCGCCGGCTGTCCTTCCATCCGTGCAGTGACACTTTGCTGTGGCTTTAGCGCTGTATTTGCTATAATTAAAGATTTGTGCACTGACACCGCTGCTTCTGCACATCACATGAGGTATTTTACGAACTTAGAAATGAGTTCATGGTCAGTGTGCTTTTTTTTGCAAGCGCTCTCCTCCCTGCGCTGGTCTTGGGAGCCGCTGTGTTCCCACGGGGTGGGTCAGTGCCGCATTCCCAGGCTTTCTGATGGCCTCCCTTGGGGGACACCCTGAGTTGGCACCCCCGTGTCAATCATTTTATGGTGCTCTGAAGTCTCGAGTGTGGACTTTCCCAGACCATGCTCCCACTGTTAAATCAAAACAGCCGAGGTCAAACTGGGGAGGGCTGAGGGGTTTCATTCTGATTTTAGGGCGAGTCCGAATTCAATATGAAGCCGTCCCCCCAGTGATACATATACAACGTAAGATACACTCCGCCACCCTCCCCCAGTGTAACGCCCCCACCTCCCCGCCCTCCTCCAACAGTCCCGCGAATCGACACGTGTCCGTCACACCATCCACGAGCCCGTTCCCACACTCCGCCCCCCACAGGTACACCTCCCGCCCTGGGAGACTTCAAAGGCCTACATGTGCCGAGGCGGTTTCGCAGGTAGGTGCCAAGTGCGCCGGGGCAGATGCCGGACTGCTGGGGGTCCTGCTGGAGTGCGAGGGGGCGGGGTCCCCAACACCTACTCAAGGGCTGCTGCTCTGTCGTTCTCAATAGAGAGGGGGTGGCAATGAAAGCAGGGGGTCTAGGATGGGATTGGCGAAGAGCCAGGCCGGGGTTTGGGGGGGAGGGGGTGGAGTCAGCCCATCCGCCAATTACTCTATATAAGCCCCTGCCCATGCCCGCAGGGCATGCAAAAGCTACATTTGGACTGGCAGCTGGCAGCTACCCCTCACAGCCAAGATGAAGACCCTGGAGTCCGCGGGCCCCAAGCAATCGAAAAAAGTGAGTTTGGACGCGGACTCGCCAGTTCTCATATAGTGGCAGGAGGGGAAAGGGCCGTGTTGAGTAAGGAAAGATGTTCCGTGTGAATGTGCTCTCGGAACCGTTCTAACCCCTGGTTTTCTTGTTGCCCCCGTGGCAGGTGCTGAAGATCGAGGTGGAGAAGAGGAGGCGGGAGAGGATCAACCAGAGCCTGGAGGAGCTCCGGACCCTGCTGCTGGAGAGCACCCGCAATGACGTGAGTGAAGGGCCCCGAACGGGGGGAGGGCGGGGAGGCTGGGGACGGGTGTCAACCATGGAGGTAGAAGGGCGGGTGTTGAAGCTGGAGTGTGGTGGGCCACAGGGCTGCAGTGCCGATTGGAGAGGCACCCAGATATCTGGTTAGAATCTGATGTCACATGTTTGAGCGATATGAGCCTCGGCGTGGGCCGTCCGGGACTGCAATGAGGGCTGACGGCCAGGGAGATCCCGCGCTGGGGCCATGGGCGATCTCTCCTGTCTGAGATCGTTATAGTATGTGTGGTGTGCGAGATCTCATGCGGTGTAAGAACAGTTCTATGGAGAGAGTTCATAGCTAGACAAGGGGTGCACGGGTCGCAACCTCGATTGCGAGGTGGGCTGGTTTAGCCCATAAGCCTTTCCATTGGCCATCGTTCCATTGCTGCCCTCACCCCAGCTCCATATTATTCCCATGGGTCGTCTCTCCTAAGCATGCCAGCATTTCAGATACTCTATTTCACTTATTCTTATTGAAGCATTTGCTACAATGACCATAATTATGATATATTTCTAACATCACATTATGATAGTACTATTTCTGTTTGCATTACTATTTCTTTAATGTATTCGTTTTATTATGCGTGTTGCTGTTTTTGTTTAATCCTTGTTTTTTAGCCTCCTGCACTAGTAGTCCTATCTACTTTGCGGTGATGTGGGTTCTCTTCTAATTATATCAGTGATGATAATAATTATACAGTCTTCTCCACACATGCATAGATCGTGACATAAAAGGCTTTACTTTGTATCCTTTCACAGCCCGCGTAAAAGTGCAGCTCGCTGACGACGTACAGTCTTCTTTCTGTTGCTGGGCAGGATAGGGCAGGCATTAAACAGTGCATGCTGCTTCCCTGTTCACTACACATGGGTCGCCTATAGAATAGAGCCTCTGGGAACCTTGACGTTGTGCAGTTTGTTGTAGCCGTTTGCGGGTGTATTGGCGTAGCTGCTGGGTCCAGACCCGGCCTTGAACACCCACGTTCTGGGCGGTTAGTCCCTTGGAAATGGCTGTTGGGGAACAGGTGGGGGTATTGGTGGTGTCAAAGGTAGGACATACCGACCGCCTGGTCCTTTGCGTCCCTTCTAAGTGCTGCATTGTAATTTATTCCGTACAGCAGAGGCGTTGCTAGGGGGGTGGGGGGCTGAGGGGGCTATAGCCCCAGGTCTTTTGCTTGTAGCCCCGGATAGAAGCTCAGGGACTACAACCAAAAGGCTATAGCTAGCCCGGAGTCCCGACATTAGCTTGGCCCCTGATCTTTTCCAGACCTAGCAACACCCCTGCCTTACAGTGGTATCTAAATGCTGCTTCCGTCCGTGTACCCGGAAAGGCATTTGTATGCACTGACTCCGTTATGTATTGAGCAGACTTCGGTCAGCTGGGAGCTCACAGGCGTGTAGCCTGGCTGTCTTCTTCTTGTTGTCAGATTTTATCCATCAGCTGTGTTTTTTGGATACCGAGGCTTGAGTATGTAGTCGTGGATTAGGGTTCTTCTTGGTCTGTGTGTTCTTGTCACAGTAGTGCTGGTTTACAGGGTCTTCTCAGTGAATACGTGCTGCCCACCATGGCAGATGAGTGCTGCACAAGTTACTCCTAGCATAGCTTTGGTACAGCACCACCGCTCCTCCGCATGGCTGCTTTATTTACTAAATTGGTCGGTTGTCTGCATTTTCCAGCAGGACATGTATACTTCCATTTGTGTACAGCATCTGCTCTTCTGAGCCGAGGTTCCCTGCTGACATGTGCAGTACCATTTCTTCTCAGTAGGGCAACTCTATTCACATTGGTGCTGTGCTGGTACTACTCAGCAGTGCTGTTCTACTTACATTGGTGCAGTGATTGATGACTACAGTCAGCACTGTACCGTACTGCTTTTCTCGGCAGGGCTGTTATACTTACATTGGTGAAGTGATTGATGAGCACAGCAGTGTGAGGAACGGCTTGCTATTTTCAGTGTGTGGTTTTATGGCTGGCAGGACACTGGGTAAGCGTGTGGTGCCCTTGTTCCACTGAGCGTGCACAGGAATGGTAGCATTGGGAAGCTTGGGAAAGATGTGTCTGAAATGCTTCGTACTGTTTATTTTATTTTAATTTTATTTTTTTGCATTTGTAAGGCACTTATACAACAAGTAAATTGTGTTTCAAAGCGCCCACAGGGCAACAGGGAGGGAACATTGGAGTAATTAGATATACCACTGTAAAGTAGAGGTGGACTTGCTAGGCCCTGTGAGCATTCATAACGTGCAAGTGCAGAGAGAGAGAGAAGGGGCGGGGGATTAGGGGTTAAGTGCAAGGTGTGGCAAGTGGGAAGTGACTACACTGACCAATCAGCTTTCAAGAAATTGGGAACTAGCAATGTCCCTGTGGAACAGCTGAATTCAACGCGGATCTGCAAACTCTCGAAGATGAGGTCTTGCTATAACTCGTGATGCTGCAAAGGTACCCAAACACTCGCTACCAGCGGCAATTTAATGAGATGATTTGAACTTGCTCCTCACCACACACTTGTATACTACTACTACTACTAATATTGTGCCAAGGCTGTGGCTGCTCTGAGGCTAGTAGGTGGGGCACCCCCAGTCAGATGTCCTGTAAAGGGAGGGCTGAGCGCCTTAGGAATGGAGCCGGGAATCTGTTACAGGTAATGCTGCTGTACCTAAAGTAGAAGGACACATTGGGAACTAAAAGTGGGACAGGCTCCGCCAACAGGACCCTTGGTGGTCAGACATCATGTGCGTGTAGTAAAGGCTTCCATGGCCAATGCAAAAGCAGTAAGGCAACTTTGCTCGCTCCTGTGGCCCTTATTCAAGATGAGACAATGGAGAGAAAGCGTGCGCAAATCATGCAGGAAATAATGCTGCCGGAGATCAACATTCAGATTCCCCATTGATTTACACAGGGTGTATCAGGTTTTCTTTCCCCTTCGAGGTGTTATCTGTGTTGAGTAGGGATTGAGGGCAGAGGGGATCTGTGGTTTCTGATCCTGCGTACAGTGAAAGGCGCGGGAACCCGGATGGAGCCCTGGGTTCTGTAGCCTCCAATCACTGCACACATGATCAGAACCACAGAGACATACCAACTGCACAAGCAAGCCATCAAGGCTGACCATGGTGACCTGCTTACTGTCCCCATATACAAACCCACTGCACCTACAGATTTAGGTTATCATCCGGAATCACTGTATCCCTTAAGTGAGGACGTTGTGAGATATAAAGTATGCTTGGGCTAAGACGCCAGTGTGTAAGGGAGGTTGGGGTAACAGATGTATCTAGCCCCAGCATTGGTCCATGTGCTGTATTTGGAACAGAAATAAAGAGCGTTTTTGTGTTTTCTGCCTCCTATCACAGAGACTCTTGAATCCTAGGATGGAGAAAGCAGACATCCTTGACTTCACCGTCCAGTATCTGAAGACTGAGACCTTCCTGCGGACACGTGGTACGTAGCATACCATCCCTTCCTAGAAATTACGCTGTGTTCACCTACCAAAAATTGGTAGGTGCACACATCTCATTTTTGTCCTTAGACTAGTTCACAATGTTAAACATTGTTGTCCCTTTTTCGGCAAAATATGGTTTTAGAAATTGTGTATGCATCTGGAGAAGGCCTTTGCTTTGGGTTTTTCTCGCATTTGTGTAGTTCAGTATTGAACCTTTTTCATATGCACACAGAACATTGGCACATTTAAAAAATGTTTCCAATTGATTAAACTATTTCAAAGAGAAATGGTTTCGTATAAGTCAAAAATGTATTTTTGTACAGAAGAAAATGAATATTTCGCACAATGAAGTACTGTAATTTCAGATACATGGGCAAACTACAAACAGTGGAACAAGCATAATCTAAATTGTATACGCAAAAGACCTAACCATGGGAAAAATATTTGGAACCGGTACTATTCAATCAATTTAATAGTGTGATTATTCGTGCTAGGTTCAACGAGCAGCAGTAACATCTGAAACTAGGGAGAATATTATTCATGACACACAATTACGTACATTTACACATAATATCACATATATCCAATTTCATATACAAGTGGAACACATTTAACAAAATGTCCCCACAAGTGATTAACATTTCAAACAGAATTTCAATGTGATTCTTAAACAACAATTCAGTAAAATAAAAATGACATTAGCACCCTGGTGGGGGTAAGGAGGGGCAGCCAATCAGGTGGCTATGAACACTGGCTTGAACTGCTGGTGAAAACCTGCGTTCCTTCCCACCTGATGGCCGGCTCCCCCACCTTCCGTACCATTTTATTTCTTTTATTTGTACCCCTTCCCACCTCCCACTTACCCGTTTGTTGTGGCAGCGCCACTGCATCTGCTTCCCCGGCCATCATGGAAAGGGAAGAGGGGCTCCGAAGTGCCCCGCCATCCCTTTCCATGGTGGCCATCTTGGAAAAGGATTTTGTTCAATGAATGAAAACCTTTTTTGAGCTTTGGTAACCCGAGGTGCTAATGGCCTTAACACAACGCCACATGTAAACATGAGCAAAATGTACATTTAATGCGGATTTAAATCATGCTTGTTTGCAAAAACAATACAAAATGCCCTAGAGGGCAACTTAATCTTGTGACATCCATAGATGACTAAATTATTACAGCAGCAAGAACCAAAAACAATTCGAAATATCCTCGGGGCAAGGGGTATGTACTCTTTGAATCTCTTCGTGTTTTGGACTGCAACTCCCATGAGCTCTAGCCATTACAGTCAATTGTGAGGGTTCATAGAAGACATAGTGCAACACATCTAGATGACGATTTTCTCATATTAATGCCATGTCTTCATTACGGTAGTAAGTATGATACAAAAATAATTATTTTCATGTCTGTGGCAAATCAATTAATAACCACTTTCAACGTTCTGCGGCTAGATAATGCTTCGTCTTCACCTGAGAAGTGAATGTGCTGCAGAAAGATTAATTTACATGTCTCCCGGCCACCCATTTCATCAAGCCTTTATAAAATATAGGTGTAGCCATTCATTTTTTAGAACAGTTATATCTCTGCCCGTCATGAGAAAATGTCTTGCTTTTTAGTGTGCTGCCAGCCACGCACAGTGATCATGCAATTCCCACTGCAGCATTTTGTTGGACTTCCACCCAATTGAAGCATTAAAATATGTTTGACGTTTATTTATTTATTAAATTTATATAGCGCGCAGGCAGCCCAGGGGCATTGTGGCACTGTTACTTGCAAGGAAGACTTAGTTACAATGTGAGCAGGTTGTGCCTTGGGTTACAGTAAGGCAGTGGACGTTGGTCTTCACAGTGACACATGCACACTCAATTTCCACATGGACACTCTGCCCCTAGCTGTGATGCCCCATGGTCCTTCAGCCGATACCCTAGGTCCTCTTCTACCTGGAGTTTACCTTTGCACATCATACTCTTCCTGGCCATGTACCCGGCATCTCTTGCTTACATCCATGTCGTATGCAAGGCCATGTTTCACTTAAAGAGCAGTGCAAGCTTTGGAGTGGGTGAGTTAAAGTTATGTTGCTAAGTAAAACTGACAAATTTCAGTCAGTGTTGAACTTTATGTCATAACTATAACTTCCCATTAACTATGTTTTTTTTCTGGGGATCTTTGTGTTTTTAACGCATTTTTTTTAATTATTGAAATAAAGCGTTTCTGGGGTTGATTTTCTGGGAAGGCATTCGAACAATATATGAATAAGAAAGATCCCATGCTCCGGGGCAGACATGATCTCTAGGCCAAGCTGTTTTTTTCAGTTGGGGGAATTGGGGGTTTATTTTAAGAGCAATGAATGGTCTTATGGCTCCATTTCTATAAGTCACCGACCAGAACTAACCCCTTTGTATTACCCACCCTAGAAAGATCTGTTTCTTGAATCTGTCCAGAAATCTACCCCAACATACATAAACACTTTTAACAAGAATATGACCCCTAATATCTGAACTATTCCTTACTTTCCCCAGGATAGGATAATTACTGATCTGTTCCCACCCAAACCTACCCCCTACAAAAGCCAAGCGTTCTCTCTGTATAATTGACCAAACAAGAAGGAACCATTGCTTAAACCGGCCCCGCCTCACACTATTATATGGACAGCACCTCATGAAGTGCCAGATACAATTGATTTTCTGTGTTCTGCGTAAAAGTGCTCTCCTGCTTCTTGGGAGTGTGTCCCACTCTATATGAAATATATAAAAAGAAATTAAGTTTGCTTAATCCCCTGGGAAAAGCCCTTTACTCAAAGAAAATCTCACATACCTTTTCCTTCCATTTAGTGACCTCTATCAAAACCTAACTCATCCTTACCTCTGCTCAGTTAATGTGCCTTACCCACGGTTGACCAACCTGAAACACTGTGACCTTTTCTACCATATTTTCATTATCAGTCACTGTCCACACAGCTATAAGGCTGTCCGCATAGCCTTAACTCTTGACTGACCACTCCGTAGGCAGACTAATCATTCCCGTCCTAGGAGACTTGCCAGATCATCACCCAAGACGACTTTTAAAAGCCTTGCTCTGATTTACAGCTCCCCTGAAAAATCTCCTCCTCACAGCACCCTCCAACTGACACATGCCTTTGGTAGCTGCTTCATTCCTACCTTGTGCTGTTTTTGGTCTTGTGTCTCGCTGCTTTCTCCATAGCTAACACACAGACTGTGTGATCTATGACAACTCCCTGATTTCACTTCCTGCAGCAGCTGCCAGAAGAAGCTTTGAAGGAGTTACTAATGGTTCAGGCTTCTGCCCCATCTTTAAAATCTGCCCTTCATTCCTTCAACGCTATGGTTGCCACCCTACCCAGGAACGGATTGTTTCTTCATTCTCAATGGGAGAATTGCTTCCTGTACCATATCTGCGGTGGAAGAGCTCCCTGTCATAATTTGCTAACTGTTTCCCATTTTGTTCTGCCCTCTCCCCTATCCTGCCCACCCCCATGGATTCTGTCCCCTATCTGCCTGTCTGAATCCTATGATACTCCTTTGAACATTCTCTGCTGGCTACCCTGTCATTATCACATTATCTCTATAGTTTCTTGTGCAGGCTTCTGCTCTCAGTTCACATTCTGTATTGATCTAATGCATTAAATGTAATTAGAAGGAATGTATGTAATGGCTGGGCTTGAAGCTCCTGCCTCCTTTCCCCATACACTAGTACAGCATATATTTTAGGGCATGCTCACTCCCCCCTCACTCCTACTTTACTCCTCATTTGTCCTTGTCCTCGGTTTTCATCCTCACCATCGGTCCTCACTCTTCATTGCTCCTTCTCACACCCCATTACTCCTTAACCCTAATCATCACACTGTACATTTTAATTTTACGATATCATTTGTCCTCCTCAGAGGTCATCTATGGTTCATCATTCCTCCTCCTGAGTCATTATTCCCACTTCCCAGCCATAACTCCTGCTCCCCAGCCACCATTCACACTCCCCAGCCATCATTCCTCCTGCTAAGTCATCATACCCCCTCCCAAGTCATCCTTCCCACTCCACGGTCAACCTTTTTACTCCCCAGTCATCCTTCCCACTCCCCAGGGAAAATTTGGTAACCAGTGATTACATTTCAGGAAAAAATAGAGACACAAGAAACAAAATACAAAAATGAAGAGAGTAAAAAACAGTGCCAGGATGGAAAAATATAGAAATATTGCCAATATAGTATTGCAGGTTTGGGTTTAAGTCGGAAGAAAAATAGACTTCAGTTATAAAAGAGTATAAAGGTGTGGACGAAAAAGAAGACGGGTTTAAGGGGACACGAAAGACAGGTATAAGTGGACTCGTGTCCACTTATACCTGTCGACGTGTCCCCCCGTAAAGGGTATTTGCAAGGCAAAAGTAGGCAGAAAGTAATATGGCAAACGTGAAGACATTTACAAAGCACAAAACCAGGGTTATAATTCTTAAAAGGTCCCCATGATGGCAGTCACAGACTATAGAAACAGTATATATATATCTACATTTAGCTAATTTGGGCGATGTAATAGGTATGCTCTTTTATTAATGTGTCTTCATGCATGTATTTAGATGTTTTGTCAGCAATAAAATCACATATAACTAAAAATTCCTCCTGCCCAGCCATCGTCCCTCCTCCTCATTCAGTAGTTGTCATCCTCACACCTCACAATTAAATGCCTTTCTTTACATATATTGCAAGGCTTTCCATGAGGTAAGGCACAAAACATACGTCAATCTCTGAAGGTATGTGAACAATTAACACAACTTTAACTTCATACTATTGGAGTATTTAAGTTATACGAATCTATATACTATACCCTCCTGCAAGAATACAGTACACTAACATGAATTATCATCAAAAGAATTACCTTCAAACGAACTACCTTCAAAGTGACGGGGAAGAGTGAGGAAGGTGATGTGAAGAGGAGTAATGATGTTGTCTCAAAAGGGAACAGTGGTGGCCATTTTAGGACATCCACATTTCTCCTTCTCACTTCTTATTAGAATGAAGTCTGAGGGTACAATTTCATTTTTGGGGTTCTGGTGCCCTGTCTGGGCTCCTTATGTTTGCTTCCATCTTTTTTTTCAACTTTTCATTTGTGTTTATAGTTACTTTTACTCCTACTGAAGCCCCCTTTCACCTCAACCCTTTTCCGGTATGCTTCCTTGCACCAAGGTCATTAAAAAACTGTTGTTAGCAGATGAGGGATAATAATATACAAGACATTCCACAATAGACACTGCATTCACATTTTCACCATCTGGAAACATTTGACTGAAGTGCACGAGGCCGTTGTTGGCCGATAGTTCAGAAGGCAGTACTCTTCATCCCGGCGCCTTAGTTAGCAATTGTTCCAGCTGTTGGTTTTTAACCTTTGTTATTGATTATTTAAAACACGCTGAATACCCAGAGGTTTCTAAGCGCGGACCCGGGGTTCAACCTGTGTATGCTTACTTCCAAGGTGAGCGCATTGCCCTGAGCCTTCAGAGACCAGCCTTATTTTTTCTTCCAGATCTTTGAGGTTAGAGCCAGGAAGGGCTACTGTAAATGTGAAGAGTGGGCAATATTATTAATGTGTTTGTCATTATTTGGCCAATACCCAAAATACTGCAAATAGAAGATTGATCAGGATCTAATGAAATCCCCTTTCGTAGGTCATGGTCAATGCCACATTTGGTACCCGTTAGTCATCTTCATGTAGAACTCTTCTCATGGAAGTGGCGATTCTTTGAAATCCTAAGCTTTGCAAGGCTCAATACAGTTTCCGCAAGACGTCTGCACCCCCTTTTTTCCTCCAGAACACACAAGAGGTAAGTAAGAGCCAGCAACTGACACTTACTGTTGCATCCTAAATCCTTGAAAAAAGACAATTGTTAAAAGCTTCAAAACCTTTCAAAGCTGAAAAGACACAATTTTCCATATTTTGTAAGTACTTTTACAGGGGTTAGGGAGCCTATTATCTATGCCTATAAGGCTATTGCTATCAAGCTTTGAGCATTCTTGATACCCAATGCCCACTCGTGTCAAGAGGCCCTCTCCTCCCCCAATCTATTTTGCTCTGCCCTTGGTACTGGAGTTAAGTGGGTCTCCTTTAATACCAAGTATCTTGTCTGCATGAGTCTCTGATCTTCTTGCTCTTAAGCAGTGTAGTAGGTATTTCATTGCAAAGCCTTCTTTCTCTATGGACTATTGACATGTCGAAACCAATGGTCAGACAGGATCCTGTCCCCTATCACACGCATGCACAGGCCCTATGACCTCTAGTAATTTTCATTCAGCAGTCATAGTAGTCTCTCATCCTCCCCTTACCTAAATCCTCTTTTACTGTGTTGGACATTGTGCCCACCAACATGGAATTGTCTTGTAATCCCCAGGTTTTCCACACAGATGGGTGCATTGACAGACTTGTAGGTACCTTCTTGACTCCACTCTTACCATGCCTACCTTTTTAGCAAGTTTACAGAACTTTCTTTTCTTACTCCGTTTTGGACATCTCTTAACAAAAAGGGTTTAGGCCTGGCTTGTAATTCCAGTGAGCAGTGGTAGTAAATGCCTGCACCCCAACCCCAGGTTCATCTGTCTCTTTGCAAGCTAGTGGCTTGAGAGATCTGGAGCTGGGCAAGACAGCAATTTCATATTCAGAAGAGGTAGTGGGCTATCCAATCAAACAGTACTGAATTTTAATTTAATTTATTGGGTATTATAACACGCCTCTACACAATGTGTTTCAAGTAATCACAAAATCAACATGGCAGGGTCAGTATAAATCATCAAATATTGTAATACACATTTTCTCTTCCATTTTGTATGTGTGTGTATTTGTAATGAACTAGCCCATTGTTACCAGTTTACATATTCCTAGTTATGGAATTACCTAATGTCAACAGACAGATCATTGCCAACAGTTTATATTAAAGACACTTAGAACCTTATTGCTAGTTTGTTATACCCACAGAGCAAATAACTTCCACTTTCTCTTAGGCCCCAATCATGACCAGTTTTCATTATGCTCGCCTATCCCCATTATTGTCTGTCCTTAACTGTCCCGTCCTAGGATATTTTACTTTGTTGCAAGTGTCACAAACAAGGGAGGGCAATTCTCCATATGTTGGCCTAGGGCGTTAATGGACAGCTTTGCCAACACCAATGGTGGACACATAAGCAAAGACGCTGCTCCAGGCAGGATCGGCTGTTGAGATGCTGGCTGGCTTAAGTGGACAAACTGAACACAAAGATGGGGTTTTCCTATTTGACATAATTTACAAAGAAAAAAATCACAAGTAATTCAACATCCAAAGATGCTATCAATGAATCACAATATTTATGATGTACCAAAACTTGGTTGTTAGAGGCTGAGCTATATAAACATTCAACAAATAATTGTATGCACTACAGAATGATTAAAAAAAGAGTTAAATGGTTTGTTCAATAATCTAGGCAGACAGACAGAGGACAGAAAAGACAAAGAAACAGATATGTGTTCATAACCTGAACAAATTGATTGCGAGGCAAGGTACCTAAATATAAGATAAATTAATGTTCGTGTAAATACAGAGTCCCGGAGGACAATACATCAGTAAACATTTCATGAACATAAATCAATTTGAAGTTAAACACAGACAACATACATTAGAATGGCTAAGGTCATGAACATTCCATGAACATAAAGCGATTTAGGATCACACATGAACAAAACTAATCAATTACAGTAATTAGGGTCTACACCATACACCTGAAAAAGACGAAATGCAGTTGAATACAAAATGACCAAGGCGTAAAAATCACTATGGCATTTCGGCGGAGTAGATGAGTTCAAGCTGCCTTCTTCAGGACCAAAAACCAATACTGCACCCTTGGAATTATGGTAGGCTGTGCCGGCACTTATAGAATTTGAACCTCTCTCAGGTTTCTCAAAACTCTCTCACGAGTGCTCAACCCACTGCCCTATCTTCTCTGAATGTAACTGTTAGAAGAAGTGAAAACTTAGGAGTACAAAACAAAATTAGGGAGATATTGTGAACATCTAGATGCTCAGAGTCATCCTGGTCAAATCCTGCATCTATGTGCTTGTAAGGATCAGTAAGTGGGGACCACAGACAACAGAACGAACATTCTCACCGAGTGGTTCTTGCAATGCAATCAATGTCCTATATTGATGCCAAGCCATAGATCCAACAAACTTCAGCAGTGTCTTCCCCAGGTCATCAGTAATTGAGACCAGATCAGACATCCGGCCAAGATCATCCCGTCTTTCAGTGCTGCAGAAGAGTGTGGACAAACTTCCAGGCCTAGCATGTCCTAAATGCCATGTAAGGAGACAGGGCATGGCGCACGCACATTTCTTCACATATCGCATGGGCATTAGACGC
This sequence comes from Ambystoma mexicanum, assembly GCF_040938575.1. Lineage (NCBI taxonomy): Eukaryota > Metazoa > Chordata > Amphibia > Caudata > Ambystomatidae > Ambystoma > Ambystoma mexicanum. Next base: position 246,002,675 of record NC_090921.1, on the reverse strand, counting down.
CATTGTACTGGTCTTAGTGATTTTGTTAGTGAAAATATGGAGAGGTGTTGCACTTAGCGCAAAGTCTGTATTCACACCATTGGACGCCGCACCACAATTTATTTACATCAGCTTAAATTGGGTCATTGTAATTTCACTACTAATTGTGCCCCAACAACTATAACCAAATATTACTAGTCTTGGCCCTGGTACAATGAATGCCTACATTGCACCAGTATTGGCAATCAAACTAACACCAGCACAAATGTGGTTATTGCACTAGGAGTAACACTGATATAAATATGTTATTTCACAAATGCCAGGACCAGCGTAAATCAGGTTGTTGAATGCCCTCTAAAACTGGCAACGCGGGCGGACGCAAATATGTGAAAACTGATATATTCCTAGTTTTACATGAATGTCAGGACTAGAGAGGTCATGACAGGACAGCTCAAACCATGAAAGCACTACATGACAGATCACAATATGTCATATGTCATAAAATGCCGTGTCACCATATCTAATGTCATTATATATCACAACATCATGTTCTCTCTTGATATGTTATGTCATGACATTCCCAGTAAGTTTCCAGTTAAACATTGCCAGTTATATCCCAGTTTAACATTCCCAGTTAGCTGAACATTGCCAGCAGCACCACACTTTATACAATTCCAGTAAACGGCACTAAAAACATCCCACATCAGCCCAAATACAACGGGGAGCAAGCTTCTACTGGAGAAATTCCATGACGATGATCGGGATCCATTCCACTGTGACAGGACTTAACAGATCCTTGAAACAAAATGAGTACCCACATAGCCATAAAGTCTGCCTATATGAGTGTCAAATATAGCATATATTTGTTTCAGTTCTGCCTGTAGGTATGGACGCCCTAAGGTAGGATTTGTCTGTCTGATAATATCACTTCCTGATACCTCCCATTGGAGGCAGATGAAACAGGCCATTCTCGCCATTCCAACACGACGAGCGACATCAATGGCTGGGGCAGGGCTGACAACAGGCATTGATGTTGAACCCATATATACGGTCCTCCATCTTGACAAACACCCGAACTTGCAGACATGCGTTTAGAGGATACATTCTTGAAATATTAGAGACTCATTAGAAACTGCTAATAAGCATCACAACCAAAACCTATCCATCCATTTCCTCCTGATGAGTTAGAAATGCATCTGTTGGTGAACATGTGTAGAGGACTAGAAAATATAGGATTTTGTAACCCAAATCTGTATAAAGAATCACTGCATTAGAAATATATCTAAACTAAAAACAAGTGACTCAATCGTGGATACAAACTCAGTTTGGCGTGATCACATTTGTTCTTCTCTCATAACTTTTCACTAACACATAAGTATTGGCAGACACAATACTTGGACCAGCAGGTCAGCGACAACAAACACCTAACAACCGCAAAGACGAGGTTTCGCCAGAGGCTTCAATTATGTCGGCAAAAGCAATAGCTTATATTTATAAGGTGTTAAAACAACAGTAAAACCATTTGCATATTTATTTAATGACATTGGAAGGACCAATAGCATTATGTCTATAGCTCTGGTTGTAGAATGGATCATTGAGTTTTAAGGGTGATCCATTTTATCAGCTCATTGAGCCCATGTCAAAACATTGCAGATTGTAAATCCATGTTTGTTCTCTTTAATTAGATTTTTCTATGAAATGAGCCACCTGTAGCATTGAGGACCTTCTCCCAGTACCAACCGAAGAACATCGCCACCAGTTTAATGATAAGGAACATGTTTACCGAAAACAGCCATACTCCCTTAAGAAAGCAAGACATTACAACAGACTCTAGTGAGCGCCATGTGACCCTCAGAGAATAGACTAGGTACAGTAACACTATGGGTCTTTTCCCATGCATGGCTTGTGAATCATGCAACTTCTCATAAGGCCAATGTCTTCAAAGACAGAAATATGAACTAGAAACTCAGTCGTCTGCAATGTGTAATTTATGCCCATGTCAGAAGACTTATGTAGTCGAATCCTCATGACAGGTGAATATCTGTATTTGTGAACAAAGGTCTAAGATTCTTACAATAAAAGAGACTGCCTCATTAGTGAACCTTTTTATGGCATGAAGGTACATAACAGATGCACATAAACATTTTAATGAAGAGAAAACCTTGCAGGGAGACAGGGGAGTGCTGCACACAGTATAAACGACTCAGTACAATTAACCATTGGTGTGGTGGCTTCCATGGATGGTGATCAGAGAGCAGAGAGTGGGGGGTACATCACTCTCTTCGACAGGAGCCTCCCTCTGGATCAGTCTCCCCGCCCCTCTCCATTTTGAGACGGATCTCCTTAAGTTCCGGAAGTTCCTCAAGACCTTCCTTTTCTCCTCCTTCTCTTTCCCCCTCCCCTGCTAGTCTCCTCCTGCCACTACGACTGCATACCTGTTTCCCTTATGAGTCTCTCCGGGGGCCAGGTCATCCTTCGTCCAGTCTCCCCTTCTTACCCCTTCCCACCTGCACTTCCCCTCTGGCTCCCTTCCCTGATTACCCTCTGAGGCTGGTCCTCCCCCTCACACTATTACCCTTCCCCTGGCATTAGCCCTCCGTGACACCCATAGCACTTGCCCAGCCTCCTGAGCCCCCTCCCTCCTCATATCAACATCTGCCTCATACTCCCCATCACTCTAACTAATCACTGCTGGTTACACACCCGCCAGCCAGGCATTTTCCTCAGGCCTAACGCAGCCACAATCGGTCTGGATAAATCCTGCCAGAACAAACACATACTCTTGATCTCTCAACCACCATACCTACCGCTAAGAAGCACTCATTACACGAATGCCATACCAGCTGCACACATATCCGGTGCGCACACGCACCTTTTGACTCTCTCTACTCTCTCTACTGACTTGAACTTCGGTTCCCAAGGGCGTTCAACCGACCAGCGCTTTCAGACCATACCAATGGTACATAAGGCGCTATATAAATGCAAAATAACATAACATAACTCCTCCCCTTCTCCCTCCCCCTAAATCGCTTTATCCCTTTCCCTGACCTGCCCCCCCCTCCTCTGCACTTTTTGATACTGCACTTCCACGTTCTGAATGTAACAAGGCCTAGTAGGACCGTTATTATTGTTTTCTTCTATCCCCCCACCACCCTTTTATTGTCTTGTGGTGCACATGGAAACACTTTCTGTCGTTATGCACTATACAAAGTTAAAAAAAAATAAAAAATATGGCTAGAGAATTAATTGTTAGAGCTCTAGTGGAGTAACTGTCATTAGAGTCTTCAGTTTTTTCCTGAACTTCATTAGTGTTGCAGTAGTGGAGCTGTCTGTTGGAATGTTGCTCCACAGTGCGGGTGCATAAAAGAAGGTGTGTTTCCGGGTCTGTAGTTGGTATGAGGAAAAGTGATCCTGAGCACAGAAGTGGGTCACTGGACAGAAAACCTAATCAGGTGTGACTGACAAAGTCACCTGCCTGGTTCTGGGGATGTCTAGTTGGGGGATCAAGGTGGCCAAGTATCTCCCCAAGCTATAGGATGATAGGCCCGAGAGTGGTATGGGGATGATCCTCGAGTTACCTTCAGTTAGTCCCTGTCATAAGGCCAAGGCCAGTCACAAAGGACACCCTCCTGAGACTGGCCCTTTAACAAGACCTACTGGTTGCAGAGGAGACCGGTTCCTCAGAAGTAGGCCTAGTGCAGACCCTGTTTCCAAGGCATCAACAATTGGGGAAAATATACTGAACAATCACCCATGCAGGACTGAAGAAGCGTGTTGGAGGTTCACCGTGGTAATTTTGTTTAGGAGGGGATGCAGCTCCGTGGCCCAGCCCTTGTGCGTATGTGTGGCCATGCAAGGCCTATCAACTCAAGATGGAACTCCAGGATTTTGAAGCCTTGGCCCACTCTAATGGAAACCCCTACACACACACACAAACACACACACGTAGAGTGCGATCTGCAATAGCTAGTACCAAACCAAGGGGGAAAGGCCAGAGCCGGACAAGCAGGGAGAACCCATACAAGGCACAAATAATTACAAATACCAACACTCCCAGACCCAGCCTATACACCAGAATTAAATAGGCAAGAAATCTTCCTCAGGGGTTGAACTAAGGGAATACCGGGAGTTAGGGATCATTGACTAATTCGTCCACAACCACACACATCGATCTCTAATTAGAGGCGGGACAGCCCAAGAGGAGCAGTCATGCCACTACAAAAGAGGCAGGGATTCTGAGAACGAAGCTGCTGTTATGGGAGTCGGGAATTTACTTGGAGTTGGATGGTGGAAGGAGAATGAGCATGACCAGTTGCAGGGCCTGAACAAGGTGCCTGGAGACTGAAGGTGAAACTCCGGAGGCTGGGAGAGATTGGAGTCTGAAATCTGGAGGAGAGACCCAACAAATTGAAGAAAGCCAGTGGAGTGCAGCTCAAGCAATAGGCACGCCGGGAAGAGTGGTGGCTAAAGGGTGTGAGAGGATGAGGGCAGGAGAGCACTGGTGATGGAAGGTAATACCACAGAGTTACTGATAGAGGTGAAGAAGGTGGCAAGGAGATTAGTGCTTAGAAGAATGGATGTGCTCACAGAAGCAAATAAAGAAAGTGAGACATTAGAACAGTAGAGAGGAGTGACTGGAGAAAAGAAGATCACGTGCTGGGAGATGGGATATACCCTCAGGAATTAAGAAGTAATGAGAGGAAGGAGAACTACAGGAGGGATTACAGTCCAGAAAGTAGTAGGGGAGAGCAGCACCCAAAGGAGTGAAGGAGAAGAGACTGCTGAATGGGAGATGGGAGATAACTGTAGAGGAGAAGGTAGTAGTTAGGAGGGGGTGAAGTGGTTACAGGAGATTGCAAGTGCTGGCTGGAAACATGAAAGGGAAAGCAATGAGAAATGTATTACTGAGGAGTTTTGCTGACGAGTGGTGGTATAAAGTAGGAGAGTGGAAGGAACAAGAGATTGGTGTGAAAGCAGTGAGAAGGTTGACAGTGATAAGAGAACAGGGGGCAGAGAATACAAGGAAAAGATTAGAAGTGGAAGGACTAGATTATGGATGGAGAAACCTATTGATTTTGGGGTGAACTGAAATAAGTGATAACATTTGTTGAGAGGTTGAAGAGGAAAGAGAAGGATTTAAGAGGAAAGAGAAAGTATGTTGCAAGGTGAAGAGAGATGAGAAAGGTCATCCTTGGGTCTCTCAGACATTCTGAATCTCTACCAGTAAGGAAAGATTGAGACAAGAGGATGCCAGTGAGAGTAAGTGGGGTCTAGGAGGTTACAATTAACAGTACCACAGGAAAGGCAGTTGGCCACCCTCTCACTTCGCCAGTTGCTCTTGGCACCAATCAAAGACTGTGAGAGCTATCCGTGATACGACCATGGCCATCATTACCCAACTAGGGCATGAGTGACACTGCTGCCACCGAACAGAACGCTTCTACAGAGAGTCTATACACATCTTGTCAAAGAACGAAGACTCCTCAAAGTCACAGAGGATAGGGATAAGCAGGGAAGAACATCACCCTGGGACCAGGAGCCAGATAGGAACATAGATCATGCGCTCTGACCCCAGATAATTCCCCTGTGCTACAACTTGCCTATCAGGAAGGGACACCCCTCCCCTTGGGGAAACAAACTGCAGAAAGGGAATCGTGAAATTTTCAATTATTCACAAACTTTTAATTGTTATGAAAATCAGGTACATTCTGAAAATTTAGTTTTTTGTAACCTGTAGAATCATCCTGACATTTTATTTAAAGTGTATTCTGTACCTGTTTCCTTTTTTGTCCCACATTGTAAATCTCTTTATTAATTATGTTTAACTTATTTTCACTTGTGTTCTCTGACGATTGGATCCTGAGCAAGCACGCTACATAGGGGAATATATGTATATTTGCATTCTTTATACTGCTGAATATGGGTTCCGTAGGTTGGTGGGTTGGCCTGCTCTTCTGGCCCACTTAATCAATCTACACACAAAGCTGTCGAATTAATGATATTTCTTCTTCAGCTATCTGTTAAACATGCTAATGGCATCTACTGTTTGGACTCCTTGTGAATATATGTAGATCTAGTGCACAGCACTGCGAGGTATCTATTATTTCGTTTTAATCATGCTTATGTCACTCAAATTTCATCAGTAGATATATGTTCTTTATATTGGACAACAGCCTGTGTGGCCCACAAGTACAATTAAAATTAAGCAAACAAGATATGTCTCATATATGTTTGTGTGTTATCTTATTATGAGTTCAGCATTAATATGTTTTAGCTACACATTACCTTTTACAACTTCGTCCAACATGCTGGCACATTTGCCATCCTGAAGTACTTCAAATACAGCTTCCGCTTGTGTAGCAAACAGGGGAGATTGCAACCATGGGATACAAATACCTATCCAAAACGACAGCGCCATTCTGCAACATGTGGTGTGAGGGTCATTCATTATGCCTGCGTTAGATTCTAGCACAGGTAAAGAATTGTCATTAATTATATGCGTCCTGAAGGGATGTATGCTAGACTCGTTTACCCTTTGGGTTCTAGCTGGGCATTTAATCTTGTGTATTTCATGTTAGAATGAACTGATTTCTTGGCAACTATCCTAAGAACTGAAAAGCAAAATATAAATAGCGCAATAACTAATGGCACATCGCATGCAAGGAGAGATGGTGTCATTCATGGCATGTTATTTTCTATCCCGTTCAATTACCACATTTTTCTTTTTTTTTTTTTTTAAGTATACCATGATCAAAAATACATTGTATGCTTAAATCCATCAACATTACAACCAAAGAACATTTTAAAAACATAATTCTTGTAACATCAGCAATATATGTTCCCAAAAATGTCATATAAAATATTAAATGCCATCCATGAAAACCTCCCATGAAACATTATAGTTCATAAAAAATCTCATTACCATAACAATGACAGTAGGTATTTAGTATTTTAGACCAGGCTTCACATTCTATTAAGAGATGTCGAGTAGATTTAATATGATCAATGCTGCAAAGTCTGCATAATCGAGCATTTCTTTGTAGACCTTGCCTTGCACGCATAATCTCAAGAGAGCCTGCAATGTTGCATTTTATCATTAGATAATCTCCTATCGTGCAATTGGCAGGAAACGCCTTGATGTATGCTGGCAGTTCATTTCTGCGTAGAATACATAAGGTACGATTTCCGCTATTTACCATGATCGCAAGCGTGATTATCCCATTCTCCTTCCATTCCCATCATCTAGCTCTAACCATACCCTTAAAGGCAGCTGTCATTAATTGCATCAATTCTACATCTGGGAACCAGGACTCCATCAGAGATGTACTCTTCCAAAGTAATCCACATATACAGTGTACCCACAATTCCCTATGTGCAACCGTTCATCTCTTCAATAATGCACTTCTATTTGGACGTGCCAAGTTTGTGCATATCATTTTTCATATAGTTCTATATTCGAAAGGTAGACGAATCAGTGTCCCCATGCAGTTCATCATGATCTCCAATTTCAGAAGAGGGGAGTGTCCATGGCCTTCATTGTGTAATGTAAGGGCTGCCTACGTCAAGGCATAGAAAATACTCGGAGGGGATCAAAATACAGACAGTGATTTGCTTTCTTAACTCCCCTTTTTTTCTTATTCTGTTTAACGTGTGTATTTACAGATATGGTGCTACCATTTTTCTGTTATTGGAGGTCCTAATTATTAACGTTAAAATAAACCAGGGGTTTGTTTTTTCACTAGTGTGCATCTGTATGTATGGAGTCAAGAATGTATAACCATATGAACGTCTTGATTTTTTTTTTATACGTTTTGTGTCAGTTTTAGGTAATGTATTTTTATATTTGTTTTGTGTTGTACATTTAAAAATGTGTTTAAGTGTATTGTGTTTATCTGAAACTAAAACATGGTGGAAAACAAATGGGAGGAAGGGGAATTGTATTGTTGCGTTGCTATCGGCAAATTTGTGCGTGGTACTTCGTATAATTAGGGGGCACTCTTGATGAAAGAGAGGGGAGGCTGTGTTATTAGTGGAGAATACATGTGTGATGAACCCAAGAAGTGTTCAGGCATTCCCTTTGAGTGTTCTGGCCATGGAGGTGTAGATAGGAGTGCCCTCTTTATCTAGATATATATTCTGTATTCTGCCAGGCCAGTTTATCAGAGGTGATCACACCAAATGTTGGATGTATGGAAGGCGAATGCGGGTACAAAAAAGGAAACCTGGGAGAGGGAAGGATGCAATCATTATCCTCCCGGACCATCCCATCATGATCTCTTGGCGAGGGAAAGAAAGTTTAGGTGGGGAGAGGTAGTGTTATCTATGTCACAAAGCTAGATTCAGTGTCAGGAGAGCAAAATCAGTCCGTATTGGTCGAGATGGCATTATTGGTCTGAGCAAGTTTAAACAATTAAAGCAGGGACACTGACCCCCATAATTCTCGTGGATATGTATTCTGAATGCCCCCATGCCTCCAAGCCAGAGGTTGTCTTCTTCCTTTGAGTAGCGGAGTCAGGACCAATAAAGACTCATTCCTCTTATCAAGGGAGCAAAGAAAAGTCAGTCCTTAACTACCTAGGCCCAACAGTGGAATTTTATAGCTTCCCACATCATGAAAGACGGACATCAAGGGTGTAGATTTGGCACCCTCAAACAAACTACATTTATTAGGGAAAGGTATGTGAGCAGGATCTACAGGTCGAAGTGCAGGGTGAACATGTTGACCTCTTTCTGGCCCAATAGGTCCCCTTCCTGATCATGAACTGGGTCTGGGCGGCATGGTTCTTTAGAGGGAAGGGTTGACTAGAAATGGATTTGCAGGCACGATCCAGGGAGGGAGGAGACTGTCGACCCAGAGATATGATATGATAGGTTATTTATAACACGCTTAATACCCAGAATTACTAAGCGCGGATCCAGGGATCGAACCTGTGTTGCTCTGTGTCAACTTGCTTCCATGTCGAGCACGTGTCCCCTGAGCTATCCTCCCAAGACAAGACAGAGGTCGCATGACACCCATTTGGCTAATTTATTATCGTCCTGGTGTGGGAGCAGAGCCATACTTCCATTACAGTGCGGGACACCAGCTATATCCCAGTTTCTGCAGGATGTCTTTCAGTTAGGATTTGCCCCTTCGTTCCTTAGGGCACAGTGGTCAGCAATTAGAGCAGTGAGGGAGCCTTTATCGAACATCAGTTGGAGGTAGCATCGTGTGCTCGGATGTAAAGGGGTTTTTTGCTGGAAAGCCCCAGGATCTGATTCCTGGTTCCCTCATAGGATTTGTCACTGGTACTGAAGTCTTTACAGGGCCCCTCATACGAACCATTGGAGGAGACAGAGTTTAAGTTTCCTACCCTCAAAGTAGTATTTCTGTGGCCATAGTATCGGCCAGGAAATTGGGAGAGCCGAGTGCATTATTGTGTGTCACACCTTTCTTCCGGGTTACTCCGGAGTCAGAGGTGCTTCGTTGGGGCTCATCCTGTTGGCCGATGGTATAATTGCAGTTCCATATGGGACAAGAAATCATTGTTCCTTGGTTAATGGGGGATCTGAGCCAGGGCCTGTCAGAGGTGATGAAAGGTTTGGGTGTTAGCTAGACACTGTGGACTATGTGGACAGATCAGTCACCCATCGATTAATCGAACAGTCTCTTTTTGACATTTGGTGCCACAGAGCATCCACAGTATCCATCAGTAGATTGCTTAAGGATACAATTTCCTTGGTCTATTTTACGGTAGGTCTTCTGATGCCCATCAGTATGGAAGCTTGTTCATCGAGATTGATGGCTACTGCATTGACAGTAGCGAAAATGACCCTGATCTTCAATATCTGCAGCGTGGTCACTTGGATGCTGCCTACAATCTTTATGGTACACTACAGACTGCAACTCCATGGGCAAGTAGATCAGGCATTTGGACAAGTGGTATTGAGGGCGTCATTGTCTAACTAATGGTGGACTGAATGGATGTTCAATAAATTGCCCAGAGTGGTGGCATGGTATTCAGGGATCTGTGTTTCATTCTTTGGTGGACGATACAGATCAATCTTGTCTATGGTATGCTTCAAGATGGGTAAGTACTGTGACAAGGAAGAGGACATGGGGTAATGCTTATATTACTTACTGGTAATCTTCATTACCCCTATTCCTCCTCTTTCTTGTCACAGTTCTCATACCTGCTACACCCGCCCCTGCATACAACCTCAATCCGTGGACAGTGGGTATGGCACAGGAAGTGGTCCATGTAAGGAGGGCTCGAAGAGTGGTGTGGCCATGGAGCAACGAGGTAGGAAAAGAAGATTGACGAGAGACTGGAGGGAAGTCGAGAAATCTAATTTCTGTGATGAGGAAGAGGAGGACTAGGGGTAATACAGATTACCAGTTAGAATTATGAGCATAACTCAACCCAGCTCAACGTGACAGGGCTCACTGAAACAAATCATGTGTGTCCGGAGAAGTGCAAAAAGAACAGAAGGGAAAATAACCCCTGGTGTGTGACGGTCCAAGGGACGAACTCCCAGAGGATTAAATACTCTCCTCTACTGACTATCTATCAATAGACGGAACCCCACAAAATGTACCACACCCCTCAACCTCCAAGTCCTGCTCTGTACTAATGAATTTCAAATTTTTTATGATAATTCAATTTTGGGATATTTTGCCTGTTGTTCTGCCCCCTGATACCCCACCCCATCACCAATCCCCCCAGAAACCAATCTCAGCTCTCCAAAACCATTGCTTCGCCCCTCACCCCAACCCTCCCTGTTGATCCTGGCCCATCCTGGCTGAAAAATCATGGCCTCCCCACCACCACCCTTTGCCCCCTCCTCGGAGGACTCACACAGGCCTGAGCCCCCACTCGACTGCGCCTGGGAACCACCAAGGGATAAGAAGTAACAAAATAACAACTCGACCAACCTGAGGGCTTGCTGCTCTGTGCATTTCGGCCATAGCTGTCATAACCAAAACCTATTTACTGCGAGACGGAGTCTGCCATAATAACATAGCTGTAATAGCAAGACTCCAAAAATATGTACAAATATAAATAAATGTATGCAAAAATTAGGTGAAGAGAGTGCATACTTAACAACTGGTTCAAAATCCAGTGTGGCTTGCACGTGGGAATTCATTATTTTACCTTTACCTGGGAGGGTCCTGGCCATGCTACTTACCAGACAGCCATCTTGGCTTCCAAAACTCGTTTCATAAGGGACTCGTGGACCTAGTTATCCTGACAATGTTATGGTTCACAAGGCATGAAAATATTAGGCTTCATTATGCCATTTTTGCCCCTCCCCATGACTTTTCGGATCGATCCATCTATTGAACAAACTCAGACTGGTTCTTTTCTTTCAGAGGCCAGGCCAGTCCACTCACTGCAATGGTTGGCCAATACCTACAACCTCCTGGAGATGTGCGTTTTATGCTCTGCCACACTGTAGATATCCTTGGAGTTGTATGGATAGATGGAAACTCTCTCCATTAATGACCTACAACTCAGGAGAGCACAACACTCCAACATTCTATTCTGGTGGTCAAATCCTTGTTATTAAAATCTTCTGTTTTCTTTTCAAGATAGTTGTCACAATTCAAAGAGACCCGCTAACTGCCCTGTATTTTATTCGAAAGCAAGCCTTCAAACAATAGTCCTTGGTGTGCCAGCTAGCATTGGAGTATACATTTGGGTGATTGTTCTCAATGCAACCCAGGCTGAAGTTCACACTACTGGGTTCTTGGACATGCAAGCAGCCCAGACTAACTGAATGGCAGTCCTCGAGAGTGGGTGCTCTACCTGGAAGTAGCCTACTGCTTATTACACATATAAGATTTGCCCAAAGTTCTTCAGAGTTTTGCCTTCATGGAAAACATTGATGCACCTTCCCTCCTCGCATGCTGGGGTCCTAATATGGGGGCCCATCCTCACCCACTCAGCTAGTGCATGCTAACCTGGGAATTGTTGATACTCAGCCTCAGGGAAGGGGACAGGATGGATATACCCAGAGAACCTGGATCCAAAACTATGATCTACTGCAAACCTGTTAGTGAGCCAGCGAGGACTCCACAAGTTAAAGACCCAGTGGTTATCCTTCTGCCACTTACATGCTAACAAAGTCATGCCATTGAGCAGACACTAACTATCTATGTCACCAATGTACATAAAACATGCAAGACTCAGCGTGTTTCTATTAGAAAATAATATAATGGTATTTTCTTTCTTTTCAACAAGACCCTGCAGCACCATTTTAATGGTCTCCTTAACTTTGTTTCAAGTGTGAGATGCTCCCCATCAGTGAGACTTAAATCACTTTTTGGGTTAGTTGCACTGTTGATAATTTTATAAATCCTCGTACTGCTATGTAATACATTTTTCAGTTCTACAGCGTCAGTTGGCCTCATGCACACTCATTCAGGACAAAGGGTCGATTGGTGGTTTTCTCAAAACATTTGTGTTGTGGCCACATGGGTTACTGCACACACCATCAGAAGGTATTATTAATGTTTGGTTTGGGAATGAACTTCTCTAAAACATTTGGATGAACCTGGCTTTTCTTGTGGTTTTTCTCACTCCCAGCTTTCTGTGCTTGGGGTATGTCAAATGAGCAAATAATCCTTGTCCTGTGCTTACTTAACTATACCTCCCAAACTTTCTTACCATTTGCCATAGGAAACCGCCATATTGTCTTATGAAGGAAACCGGTATGGGTGGACAGTAACTCCCAAGAGGGCTGTGCCATGCCCCAGACTCTCCACACACAAACTCATGTGAACATGTAGACTGGCACATTCACCACAGAAGCTTTACACACCTTGCCTTTTCAATAACTTCACAGTGATCGATATGAACAAGTGTGTCTGGTTACCAATAATGGGGTATAACAATTCCTTCAATATTAGTATAGATAAGCATTACCTTTCTTTATATTACACCGTGGTTCTGTATAACCCTGTATTATTAATCACATTTAATAAAAAAATCAAAATAATTCGCTTTTAAAGTTGTGCCTGATTGCACTAGTAGGTGATGGAAATAGCCCATACTCTAGTTATGTTTTTATATTTGTATAATTCCTAGCTTCCATTGTCATGGCCACAGATCACTTAAGGTTTTCTTGGAGTTTGGCAGAACGTAGTCGCACATACACGATAAACAGTACATTGCAGGAGAAGTAGATTAAATGCTATTCATTTTGGAATTGTGAGGAAGTAGGGGTCAAAGAGTCGGACACAAGGGAGGCATGGAGCAAAAACTGTGGGGGAGTTGGAGGACACCCTAACTATCCCTATCTCTAAGAAGGGTTTACCTTCCTCATACAAACGAGCTAATTAAGCTGTCTGTGTTGGAATACCCAAAGTAGAGTTTGCCATCTTGTGTTCAAATCCTAACTTGCCCCTCACAAGCTAAACTTGCAGCCAAGGTTTGCAGTTAAAAAACAAAAGTTCCAAAAGGTGTAGAAAAGCAACCAAAAGTTCCTCAAGACTGAAGTGGTTAATTCCCTTTCCACAGAGTCTTTCCAAGCCTTTATGCAACTTGTATTTTGCATCGTCAATGTTCAAGCTAGGTCCTTGATGGGTCTGACTCCCAGGCCCTGTTGAGGGTCCTGTAAAGAAGGCATAGTATCAAGGTAAAACAGACACAATTGACCAAAATTCAAGGGTATTTATTGAACTCTAACAAGGGTGTGATAAACACCTTTCTAAACCTAAATCTAAAGATGGGAGCAAGCTACGACCATCAAATAATAAAGAAGGCAGTCCTAATGGAGTCTTATCAACATAAAAGGGTCTATACTAAACATACTATTGCCAATCCTTACCGCTAATTACAAATAGTGTGGGATAATGTTCATGAAAAATAAAGAAGTGTTCAAAAAATGATAAGTCAGGATGTCAGGCAGTTGCCCTGCCTTCCCCACGTTTTCAGCACGGGACAAGGCGGTTCACTCGATCATAGCAGTCTCTGGCTTCTTCGGCACAATGACACAGTTCTATTACTAACATCAGGGCCTTCTGTGCCCAAGTCTCTTACGTTTTCAAAGCCTCTTGATTCAGAGGGCCTGATGTACCAAAACAAACGAAAAGTACCTTTACAAATACCCAAATCAGGTGAGTCACTCTTCACCCTGGATCCCCCTCAGCCAGGCTCAGATCCATTTTACGCCACCATTTTTTGTTTGGATCCCCCTCTTTCAGCTCAGATCCTCTTCTCAAATGCTTAAAGAATATCTTTTCTCAGGTGACTCGCAGTTCACCCCGGATCCCCCTCTTCCGGCTCAGATCCCTTTTCCACAATTAGTCTCCCTCAGCCGGGCTCGGACCAATTGCAGTTCGTATTAACTACCAAAGACCTTTGAATGTGCACAGGGTTTAGCTTGACCTGTTGCAGACCCACTTCGATTTCACAGTTCAACAATTTTATACTGTCAGTTGGATACCTAAAGGAGACCTTTGAATGGGCACCTACATGGTGTTGGGACCACTCTATATATGGTATCTATCTTGGTTTTAAAAGTTCAGTCACTCCTTGGCTATTCAGTTATGTTTTCGTCATTCATCACATACGCCTCACTCTTCTTTGCAGATTTCTTCATAAAATGTTCCAGCTCGCAACCTTGGTTCTATCATAGACCGGTCTGCTATCCGTCTCCCCGACTTACCGGCTATGCTGACATTACTGGTGCTGCTTTGTTGTGGGAGCCAATGACAGTACCATAGCGGCAATCGCTCCTCCCCGCCTTGGCTATCGATGCGGGAGGGCCCTGTGTACCTTCGACACATGCTACAACTTTCTTCAGCTTCTTGAGGGCTCTTGAATGTCACGGTTCTTCTCCGAAATGGTCAAGTGTAGTTCCCGCCTTTTAACCCTCTCTGGTCTTGACTTATTTCTCCTTGTATTAAACTGCCAAATCGCAACTGCTGCTTCCTCGTGTATTTCTCCTTGCTCAGACTGTGCTTTCGTGCTCTGCCTTTTATCCATGTGGGGAAGTGTGGTGGTAGTCGGGTGTTTATAATTATCAATAATTGCCTGACTCTACCTGACCCTTGTGTTGGGACATGTCAGGTATACGGCTCGGGTGTTAGTCCGTTTTCTCTCACAGTGAGCTGTCTACGAGAAAGTGTTCATGTCAGGAAAGGGGGTGGGAGGCTTAGTTCCTAAGTATCCTACCTTTTAGGATGGGGAAAAAGTGTTAGAGGAAAGGGGATTCTGCGTCTCCCACTCCCTGAAGAACCCTCATCCAGGTGATCCTCCCGCACTGGTCCACCCCCAGGAAATGGATCCAAAAACGATGGCTGTGTCCTGGCCACCTGGATGATAGATCCCCAGGGACTAGCGGGTGAGACACCTCCTGGTTTCTCACAGTCCCAGACTGTTTTTGAGAAGACCCAGGTTCCAGGTACTGCGATGAAGAAGAAATAGCTTGGTTTTCTTTCCCAGCTGTGTTGAGGGACACTGACCCGCTCTCAGTACCCTCTCCTTGGTTCACTCTCCTGCCAAGTAGGCTCCTCAACAAACTGGTTTTCACTGTCTTTTCTCGCTGATTTTTCTTTTGCCCACAGCCTTGGTTTACTCTCCTGCCAAGGTCTCTGGGTGTCACTTGTGCACTTTATGTTCTTCTTCAGTATGGTTTGGGGTGCAGCTCCTCAGTGTGGGTCCCAGACCCCCTTTACTTGGCAATTCCACAGTTCTCTTGATCTAATGTCTCTTCATGTCACAGCCTTGGTTTACTCTCCTGCCAAGGTCTGTGAGCACTATTTGTTAATGTAAAGTTTGTATTTCTTCTTTTTATTCTTTGTGGCATGTTTTCCCAATGTGGGTCCAAGACCCCCTTCAGCTTGCTACTGTGCATCGGCAAATGTTCACAAATGCGGGCTTTACTTCACTGTACGATTCTTGCGTTCTCTGGGTATCCCCAACCCCGTGCTTAGCCACCCTTGTACCTGCAGGGCTGTTACTCTCCAGTGGTTGAAGGGTCTCCCAGGATCTTCTGTGGCTTCTCCAGCTACCCGCAACCTTCTTCCAGCAGACCCACTGTGGGTTTCATGCGCTCCGTCAACCCCTGCTCTCGCCAAGAGTACTTCCCCGTCAGCGGGAAAGTTCCTTCTTTGTGGGGTCTTTCAGGTGCGCTTCTCTCCACGACTCCACCTGCTTCTCCGATCTGACTTCCTTTGCGTAGTCTGTTGAGCTCTTGGACCGTGCTGAGAGGTAGAAGACACCATTATTCTTTTCCCTCTTGTGTTTTAAATGTCAGCTGGGTAATCGCTTCATTGAAGCGACTAGGCTGCATGTCCTGGTTCTTCATATCGCTCCTCATTACTCTTGGCCTCTTCGTTTCAGTACTGTCGTTAGAGACCTTGCGGCTGTTTTAATTTCCAGTGGTATCTACCTGAGATGTATAGCAAACGTACATTGGGGCAGCATGTGGGGGAAGAAGAGAAGGGTTTTGAGGGAATGTGGGAGGGTCAAAGGGATACTGAATTCTCCCAAGATGGTCACTACTCTCAATAGTGTCCTCCCTCGCCACGGGATCCTCCCTCTCAGCACCATCCCCAGGGGGAATGTTGGGTAGCGGCCTCACCTCCCTGGCCTTATGGAAAGGGCCTTCCCCATCTAAAGCAGTGACGAGACCTTGGAATACGTCACAGAATGCATGTAAATGATAAACCGTACATTGCATTGTAAGAGATGTACATTAACTGATATTATGAATTTACGAATGTATGTAAATTATCATTACTGTCACAGTAAATAGTATCATAGTTTTATGTGTTGGGCGTGGTATGCTGTGTGGTAAGGTACATCAGTGAATATTTGGTTGATGGCATGAGGACCGAATTTTCCATAGGACTAAGCAAACTAATATCGGAGTGCTGCACTAAAAGAGGAAGCGAGACGCATGTATATATGGAACTATGTACTCCTATAGCAACTGATTTCAGTTCAGGGTGCTACAAAACCTAACATGCACATTTGGTGAATACGTGGCAGGCAGAATATGAGTAATGCGGTTGCAGGGAAACCATCTGTTGAACTCATAAGGCATTACAAACCATGCCTACTTTTGAGGGAGGCCAGGTTTAAGAATATAATAATCGAAAAGTGACCTTATCTTTTAAGTACATGGCAGAAGTGAGTAAGTCTCCACTCCATTCCATAAATCTCTCCCAATGACTATCTAATCGTCTTGTACTAGTGCTACTCTCTGTGTCCTTCCATATGAGCCCTTAATAGTCTAGTCTCCTAATTGTATCTACATTATTGTGCCCTGTTAATATATCCCCTTCTTTAGTATTTTACTGTACTATACAAATCCTTCCACGTACACATACTCAAGACCCTCCTTTTCTCTTCCTCCTTCCCTCTCCCCCTCCCCTGCTTATGTCCCCTTCTGCCTCATTGGACTGGTTGCCTGGTTCCTTATGTTCCATACAGGCCACCCCCAGCACTTGGTTTCTCCTGACCCGCTCCTAACCTGCACTTGCCCTACCGTGCTCCCTCCCCTAACATGGTTGGGTCGTCACGCCTATTGAGCTCATCCAGCACCGTCCTGGCACTTAGCACATGGTCCTTCTTTCCCCTGCACTCCCTGTATTCCCCTGGCACTTGTTCACCTTGCCTTCGCTTAGCAATCGCCTAGCCCATGGGCCCTCGCCCCCTCCCTCCAATTGCACGCTTGGCACTCCGACCTGCACCTCTTTTTCCTCCTTGGCATTGGCGCATCCTACACTGAGCGCCACTTCCCCCTTCTCCCCACTCCCGTGCACGTTTTGTACATTCCGATTGACACATGGGCTAGTAGAACCGTTTTGTTTTTCTTCATCCCTGCCTTTCCTTCACCTTGGAACACAAATTTGCTATAAATACACAGTAAATAAAATACATAAATATACATACTTGTAGAATTTGATTGTGTTAAGTTATCTAGACTATACCATTACTTCAATAGTCCAAAACGGCATCACTGTGGAGCAGATGTGACACTGAATTAGGGTTTGGTGATTCCTTACACAGGCCCTGAACAATAAATGCAGTTGTCTTGCGAGTGCTATTCTGACTTCTTTACAATAGACCTAGGTGTAACCTATTAGAATTCATTTTAACATTTCGTGGCTTTATCCAGATTCTGTAGCATAAAAGAAATTGTAATCTAAACACTGTATAATGATTTAAACATATGCTGAGTGTAAACCCAAGTTCTGTACAATGAACGTTGAGTTCTAACCTTTATTTTGCTTTATTTAGCAAAAGAAGATTTGGCACGGAAAAGATATGAAGACGGATTCAGGGAGTGCCTTCACCAAGCCACTGGGTCCATTAAGGACCTCAGCCCCTCGACGGCCAATCAAGTTGTTTTAGACTTCAACCTTTTCCTGGCAGATGGAGGCAAATCATCCTTTCCAGAATGGCGCCTCCCTCTTCCGGACGGTCGTAGTCACCATAATTGGACCGATGAAGGATACCATGTGTGCAAAGACAGCTCCAGAAGCTCATCCAAGATGCCCTGGCCTGCTAATCAACTCTCTTCACAGAGCACTATTCCATCCTGGCTGGGTGGGTCCATCTCACCTCTAGAGATCCCATTGCCAGAGCGCAGAAGTTCCTCTGCAGACTCTCTATCTCCATCGCTGGCCAGTGGCCTAGCCCAGCAAAGACTGCTTCCCCAGATGATGATCCCTGCAGAGAAACCAATTGTCCCACAGTCCGTTTGGAGGCCTTGGCCTTAAATGACAAATGCTACATCAAAACATAAATTATTTGCCTGTAAATATGTATATACATATATATATATATATATATAGATGAATATATATCTTGTCTGTCACTGTTTTGCCTCTGTCCTTCCTAAAGATGTATATGTATGTCTCAATATATGTAGCGACTTCCATAGTCTTGCCTCCGTTTTAGTGTATGCTAGTCTGTTCTTGCTTTCAATTTCATGTTTGCAACGCCTACACACTGAAGAGCCTAAAATGTGTTACCATCTGCTTAATCATGCCTCTTTTTCAGCCCTAAGATATTGCTTGTGAGAATAAGCAAGGTATGAATGTTACACTTTTACAGAGTAAGCTGAATTTGATTTACTTTGCAGGAAATGTATTTTGGGCTGCTTTGGTCAACTAAACATTGACAAACATGGTTGCTTTGCGCAGTCTGCAAAGTGATTTGCAAACTTGGAATCTGCCACAAAATTAGAAGAGGAAATTCATAATTTATAATAAAAGGGTTAAAGTTTATATTCCATCTTGTTAACATTGGTCATCTATTTCCCGACCATGTTGACAGTGTTCTCCGCTCATATTTTATCCTATAAAATATCACTTTTGCGTCCAGAAATACTTTGTTATCACGAAAATAGATTAAATTGGTTCTTTTTTGGGTGGTGGGGGATTTTTTCCCTTTTCACTCATGCACCATGTATTTTTTCACTAATGGCATTCTGTTCTTTTACCTTTGACTTTTATTCCTCCTTTTTTGTGCTTCCACCACAATTCCTTCTTCCTTCTTTTCCTCTGTAGTTTTTCAAAAAACTCTACTTAACTGTTCTTCCACTGGACATCAGCATATTTACACGAAGTCGTAATAACACATAAAGCAGGGGAAACGTATTTGTTGCATAATCTGGTTTGATTACTAGTTAGGACTTGTATATAGAAACACATAGGGACTGATTCACAGAAGCTTTTGATAATGGTGCAATCCCATTGGGAAACGTTCTGTGAATCAGGCCCATATTGTTATTTAAAGAAATGTCAAATGTTCCGATATATGTCTTGTGAAAATGCCTACACTCACCCTGTGACCAAATCTAAAGAATTATATTTTTGTACTTGACACTAGATTCTATATTCTTTGCAGATCTTTCTCTATTTTACAATAAAAAGTGAACTTGAATCATGCTGCCTTATTTCAATGTTTGGTTTCTCTCTGCAGAAATGTGGATTAATTGACGCACGTTTTCAGAGGAGAGTGGACATTTTAATATACATTTTATTGGGGGCGGGGGTGGTATTTGGGTAGCATGGACGGGTCCCCAGGATGGAGCACTGAGAACCGGGTACCCTTACCCTGACTTGCGTGGTTGCAGCAGCACACAAGGACACATGGAATTCATGACTGGTATTCTATTCTATTAATTATTTGCATTGCACCACATACCCGACGGCCTCAGAGCGCTCACAAGAGATTCACAAACACAGAGCACAAAAAAAGAAAAGAAGAAACGGTGGAAGCAAAGACTGGGATGACTAATTAATCTATATATAAGCAAACATAAAAATATTGAACAAACATAATATAGTCGGTAGAGGTGGAAAAGGCATGGTAAACGTAATGTGCTGCTCTGCAAATGCAAGCATTTCATGCCTGCCTCAAGTTTCAGAACAGTCAAGCCCTGGCCCTCTCCCACTTTGATGGTAAGCAATGCCCATCTCGCAGCAGTCCCAGATTTCATCGTGGCACCGCCTAGAGAGGTCCAGCCCACGGCGGCATGCCTCATTACAGGACTAAGAAAATACAGACTAAAAGAATTCAACCACATCATCCCCACTAAGCAAGAAGCTGCCCTGGTACCCCTTCAAGCATGTATCATGTTCAAGACAGCCAGCATCCCTTAAAAAGCATTCACAACCTTTACACAACCCGGCCTGGCCAAGAAACGCACTATCTCCAGGGGTCAGCACACCACTAGAAGCCATGACATTGCCTGGCTGGAAACAAACACCTGCCAGAGGGGGTGGGGGGGAAGCAGGGAACATGCCTTTTCCCCCCACAACGCACCCTTTCTAGAACAGGTTACTAACGCAGATATGACTAAGCCCCTCCATCCTACACTTCAGGCGGGACCTGACGATGCTACTCTTCAAAGATGATCTCACCATTTGCTGATCGCTCCACTCAACCCCGTGCTCCCCCTACCCCTCTATAAATCTCAACACCTCTATTTATTTATTTGCATTTTTATCACGCACAGCTGCCCACGGGCATCATGGCGCTATTACAGACGGCTCTCTTGACAAGACATTATATTGACATTGGAAGAGGTACAATATTGAGGACACAGTAACAAGGATTGGTTAAAGACATTGCTCGGGTTCCAAGGTTACATGGGATCAGTGGGGCAGGTAACAGTTTATTTGAACAAAGTGGTCTTCAGTGCCTTTCTGAAGGCCAGGACTGATGTTTCAGATCTCAATTTAGGTGGTAGTAAGTTCCAAGATTTTTCGTGCTAGAACTTCAAAACTCGACCCACCGGCTTTGGTTCTGTTGAAGGTAGGGAGCTATCCACACTCCTTTACTTCTAACCCCCTGGGTGCATCCCCTGTATCCACAGCTAGGTTTGTGCTTTATATATCCCATAACTCAGCCGAGCTATTTTTTTTTAATGTTTACTGGAAACTGGAAATATTGTCTCAGTCGAAAGTTTTCAATGTGCAAGTCCTACTTTAAAAGTGAAATTAGAAAAAACGTGCTTGGTACATGCATACAGATGTAAGGGATTAGGACAGTGTGCGTCGAGGAGCAGCTTTTCAACATGGAGGTAAGGGCGAAGTTTGCTGCTGTTCGTGCTTTCTACTGTGATTTTTATTTACCCAATCCCTTTCCTTCCCCACGGCCCCTTTTTTGACTTTTTGGACATTGCACCCCCTCCCCTCCCACCTACGCCCACCCCCATTCTCGTTGTGTGCTGCCAGTTCCCGGGTAACACTTACAGCCATGTGTCTTTTTTTGTTTTTTACTTAGGGAGTGGGTGGGCACCCGGCCCTACCCTAGAGTTCCCTGGCTCCCCCATCTCGAAGTGGGATCCAGTGCTCAGTTAAGAGTATAGCAAGGAAGCAGACGGGCAACGGGGCAGCATTACCAACACTGAGTTGTGAATCACAGTAGTCACTGCTTGGGGTCCTGAGGAAGAGAGAACATGCAGAGAAGCACGTGCAAGCAGCATAGCGGTAGCAACGCGAAATTGTTAATTGTAGTATGGCTGGCATAGTCTGGGCTATTTGATGGACGCTGTACCTCAGCAGTGACACCTAGTGTTCATTCTTAGTATACAATTGGCCGAGATCCCAGGGTAGGAGGCAGAGATGAGTGCAGCAGCAATGACACCTTGTGTCAATTATTTTCATTGCTTTGAATAGGCCCAAAGGTAGCAGATGGATAAATGCAGCCGTGACAGCTAGTGCACTCGAGATTCCGAGGGCGAGAGAGTCAATAGGCAGTGGCATACTTTTGGTGTAACGGTATCTTAAGTACGCAGGCATTAGAGCGATAATGACACCTAGTTGGGGAATCATTGTGGATGGCATTAGCTAAATTCCTAGAAGAAACAAATCAGGCTGACGCTGGTGGAGCAGTGAAATGTAACCCTGGCCGAAATCCTTGGCTAGCAGGTCCAGATTAGCACACTACTGATGGGCTCATTATAAATTGGCTGGTGCGGACTTTGACGTTTACTGGCACGTTTCGTGGGATGCCTCATTACCCTCCAGCCAAGAGCTGAAGGTAAATCGGGCACCTTACCAGCAGCGGTATTAGCGTTGACGGTAATACTGGCAAAATCCCCCTTGGAGATCAATGGGACTCCATGGAATGGTGCTTAACAACCGACACTGTCACTCCACTCGTAATCCGGCTGTAATACCGCTGGACCGAGTGCCAGTACTGATATTTCATTTTGTCGGTATTCTGGCGGATTTACTGCCAGGATACCGGCAAACTTATAATGAGCCCCATAGTTTCCATGTGTAGTATAGGATAGACGGAGACACAAGGATAGAAGACGGATAGATGCAGCAGTGCCATCTGGTGTCCAGCTAGAGTATAACTTCCATAGGTCACAGCAGACCCGAAGAAAAGGCACTCACTCATAGGCCATGAAAACCCAGATTGCTTAATAAGAGCCCATGTAAACCTTTGGCTAGCACTTTTTAAGTGTGTCACTAAGGCAAACCGATTTATTGAAGTGAAGCCAGGGGCCTGCTTGGAAACTAAATGGGACACCTCCATCTCAGAAACCTTGCACCTCCACTTCCACCCCCTGCCATCCGGGGGTCCCTCGGGGGTCTGTCCTTGGCACCACACTCTCATCTGCCAGAAAATAAAATCCTTCTGACTGTGTTACCCCCTAATCTCCCTGGTAAACAAGTATTCTCTTTCCCTTTCTTCACCCTGTCACTGGGTGACATTCCTGTGCCCATTGCTCAACTCTTTAAGACCAAATACATCAACCTCCCGGCTTCCAAGCCCCACAACGTTTCCTAATTATGCTTCTCAACTGAGGGCCAACCCCCCAAATCCCACATCATTGAGGTGCTCTGGCTGCAAACTTAATCTTCAAGTATTTACAAAAGCATGGTAGGCGCCCTACTGAGAATGAGCATGGTTCAAATAACCAAAGAATGAAATGTAGCTCATGCGCCATGCATTCCCCTTGGAAAGACGACGTGGCGCAAAACAGATTCGATCCCCGGGACTGCACTTAGAAGCCTCTGGGTATTAAGCATGTTATAAATAACCAATTATACATTATTTATCCCACTCCAGTTACCAAGGGTAATCCTGACGTGAACCCCTTGTCCTGTGTGCTCACAATGGCAAAGCTTCACCCAACCCAGCCAAAACACACGTCTGGGGTTGCTGTTGGTACTCTCGGTCAGAGGAAAATTGCCTATCATTTCAGTGCTGGACTCCCCAGACAGATGGAACCAGAGTGACACGCAAATGGATATATCTCGGCCGTGAAAGGTACTGCGAGCAAAACTATGGGCGTAGAGATCCTCCTCAGGGGAAACCTGCCCTTTGGTCAGGTTATTTGGCCATGTTCGTTTTCAGTACCCTCATACCTTTGCTATTAAAGCTTGAAGTATTTGCCACCTCTCATCATGTCGCAGCACCTGGCTAACCCTAGTGAATATATGCAAAATCCGGTTTTACCGCACCAAACATGCTATAAACCCCCCTGATTTCCACTCTTGTCCTCAGCTGACTTGGTTCCTGACCTAGGCTCCGACTAGGCCTTCCTATCCAGTCCTTTGCCACTCCCGACCCTTGCCCCCACACACACCCCAGTCAGCAAAGTTTTGAACTGTACTACCTGCACACTCTACAACCTCCCACGTTCCCCACACATCTATGCCCACGAGCTGGTACTTCATGTAACAATGGGCGCTCTTCCAATTCCTCCTCCTAAATATTTATATCCATTCTTGGGTGCGTCTGTGCCTCCCACCGCCCACCCCTTTTGACAGGATAACTCTCCCTTTACGCATTGCAATCGTGCGTCCAGTTGAATCTTCCCTTTACCCCCCTTGTGCTGTTACACTGGAACTCGTTTCCCCAGAAATAAAGAACACTCCACTCTGGGCCTTTAAAATTGCTCTCCTTTTGACCTGCGAGGGAGCACATGGCATAAATGGCAGCGGCCTCGCTCTTCCTGGACCCTGGCCCTGTACTCACCGGTATATTTTTATTTTTTATTTTTTTTATTTTATTGTGCTTTAGTTTCTTACAAAACTTTTTACACATACAAATAGAACATCATAAGTCGTTTAGCGTCTTCAGGGTTTCAAAAGGTACAGCAAGACTAACGTATAACTACTTTCCTGGTTGCTTCCAGCTTCTAGACTACATGCTACTATCATCTTTGGTTGTCATGTACCTCTTTCCTGAGGGATTCTTAACAGGGTTTCTTAAGAGCTCATCCATCAGATCCACAATTGTGTCACCATACATAGCCAAGGTCCACCCTGGGGTTAGTGAGCTAGCTTCCAATAAGACCTTGCCCATATAATGTATTTTATGTGGGATCAGGGCAGGGTGACCAGACGTCCCAGTTTTGCTGGAATTGTCCCGGTATTTGGTGCTCTGTCCCCCTTTCTCAAGATTATGTTCCCATTGGAAACTGCAGTAGTCCCGGGTTTTGATGGTAGGTCTTCATAGCTGGCAGGCAGGAATGCACAATCTCACACAGAAGAAAAGCTGAATTGTACAATTTAAGATAGTGTTTGTGATAAATCAATTTTATTATGTTTATTTGAACAGTAACACTTAAACCCCGTGCTCGTCCAACCACTACTGAAGTGTAGTGCCTTGACAGCCACTTTCAAGAGTTAGTCCTACTTTTATGTTAGTTTCCCTGTCCCGGTTTTTTACTTTTGAAATCTGGTCACCCTAGATCAGGGTCATTTTATCTGCTCCTTCTGATCGGGGACTGGGGGCTAGGACGACCGCTGCTTTCCCCCCTGCTTGCATTCTGCCTCCGTCTTTTCGTTTTTCTATCGTTCTGTGCTGGGTGAGGGGGGTGGGGAGGGGTGAGAGACCTGGCAGCCCTCCTGTGTTCACGATAAGGAAATAATGAATAGAATGCTGTAGTAAAATGACTCTGCACCCTTATGTGCTAACCAAAACTTGATCCCCAGCCTAGACCTCGAGTGTACAAAGCTGTGATGGGGGGCGGGAGGGGGAAAAGAGGTACAGTGTCTGCATCAGTTTCCTGTTCCCAATCTCCCCCTCTATCTGGTGGTTTATGCCACGATGAAAGGATCAAGGAAAGAAGGATCGGGTGGAAATGTTACAAACGATCCCGCCATCCTAAAGAGTACAACCACCAAACATGCTGCTGGCATGCAGGAGGCGGTTTGCTGCAGAGGGGCAGGAAGTAACCGCGAAACGTGGCCGGCAGGTATGGTGCGGCCCCCTGCCTCTCTCTGTTTACACCCCCTCTCACTGGCTGCCCATCCAGCCATCGATCATTGATTGTGTCTGTAGCCTCCTCGGCCTGTACTCCCTGCAAATAAAACATCACAACTGGCAGCCTGTGTCTATGTATGAGAATGTTTTTAAATGCTCAAGCACATTCAATGAGAAATCAATTCATGGTCAGTGACTGCTTTTTGTCAAGCACCCCTATTATCCCCAGTATGCAGCCCCCCCCCATTCCTTCGACTTGAGAGCCGCTTTGTTCCCACGGTGTACGTCAGTGTTGCATTCTCAGGTTTTCTGATTTTTTGATGGCCGCCCTTGGGGGGGGGGGGGATACCCCGAGTTGTCACCCCCGTGTCAATCATTTTATGGCGCGAGCTTCGGCTTTCCCAGCACATGCTCCCACTGACACATCAAAGCCAGGAAAACACACATAAAAAATGGTGAAAGCGGTGGGACTGGGGCTAATACTTGTAAAATTCAAAGGCCTACATCCTGCCGCAGCCCCGCCCAGGGCCGCTAGATGCAACACGGTCCCACCTGCCCCCTCCCACGGGCACGCGTGGTTGCAGCACATGGCACAGTGAGAGGTGTCCATATCGGAAGTGTCGCCAAGCAGGCACACGCCCCAACTGCCTCAACCCCGTTCCCACACTCCCTCCGCACAGGTGCCTGCCCGCGGTGTCCGCTCTGCTCCGCCCCTCCTCTTTCCTGGGCATCTTCAAAGGGCTGCCCACCCCAATAGACTTTAGCAGGGAGGTGCCAAGTGCGCCCGGCAGGTGCCAGGAGGATGCTGGGAAGGCCTGCGGGAGGATACGGGTGGAGGCCAAATCTCGTCAGTGTGACAGGATTGGGGTTATTCGACAGACACGAGTCAGTGAGCAACAGTGGCAGCCAGGCGGAGAGGGGGGAGGGGAGAGAGGGGGGGAGGAAATCAGCCTACCCACGCAGGGCCCCAGATACACATTACATGATTTTTTTTTAGGTCTTAAACAAGTAACTGCCATTTCCAATGGGGGGATTTTGTGGACGAGTAAACCTATATCTGAACTCTAAACGGATATCTTTTTGTAGCCCATGATTCTTTCTACCGTTTAATTCATGCAGGCTAACAGATTTAAAAAGTAAAAAACCTGGACAGGGCAACTAACATGAAAGTAGGACTAACTCTTGAAAGTGGCTGTCAAGGCACTACCCTGCAGTAGTGGTTGGAGAAGAAGGGGGTTTAAGTGTTACTGTTCAAAGAAACACATATTATAATGAATTCATCCCAACCTAACACTATCTTAAGTTGTAAAATGCAGCATTTCTTCTGTGCGAGATTGTGCATTGATGCCTGCCAGCTATAAAGACCTACTACAAAAAACTGGGACCACTGCAGTTTCCAGTGGGAGCATAATCTGGAGAAAGGGGGACAGAGCTAGCACCAAATACTGGGTCAGTCCTGGCAAAACCGGTCTTCTGGTCACCCTAAGGTTAACAGGTGCATGTTTACCTTAAAGTTTCCTTTCCTATCAGGGAGTATTAGCAGTAGAGCGCCTCCCTGCTTCCCTGCTGCTAGCTAGCATCCCGGAAACAGACATATCCGTGGAACCTAATGGTTAGAAGTAAGAGGGGGCGGTGGGACCGGGCTTATGGGTTGCTCATAGGTGTCTGTTTACTCCCTCTTCTTTTTCTGAGCATATTCGGCTGTTTTTTAAAGAGTAGAAGTGGCTGGTAGGCAGCTGATCGCTTGGCTCCACCAACCCCCCTACTCTATATGGCCCTGGACAGCAAAGAACAGTTACATTTGGACTGTCTGGTAGATATCCCTTCACAAACACGTTGAAAACCCTGGCGTCTATGGGCCCTAAACAATCGTAAAGAGTGAGTTGTGGATGGGCTAAGTTGCTATTCCCCCCCCCCCTGCCCTCGTGTTATGAGTTTGGTTGGAGGGAAAAGCTCCCTGCGGCAAGGAAAGCGACTCACGGATAAATCTGCTCTGAGAGGCGCAGTGGATTGGCACATGCCTCCTACTCAACAAAAACCTTGCCCCCGCCTGCACCGAGTCTGGAACCCCCACACTCTCGTTTCCTTGTTGCCCCCACAGCAGGAGCTTAAGATAGTGCTTTAGGGGGGAAACGATCAACCAGAGCCCGGCTCCGGACCCTGCTGCTGGAGTGCACCGGCAATGACGCGTGTATCTTCGAGGGGAGGAGGAGGAGGAGGACGGATGCAAACCATGCAGGGAAGTGATTTCGAAGGAGTGGGGTGCATGATGGGTAATGCTTTAATTGGGATAAGAAATCCAGTGGGGGTGGCTAACAAGTGGTGAAACAATATTTGGGGTGGATTCTAAAAAGTGTCTGGCATGTCTTAAGAATCGCAGTTGGTGAGCTGGAGCAAGCGGATCACACGACCTAATGCCCACCCACCCGTCAGTACTGCTAACCTTTTGGTGTCTTCTTGTGGCTCTGGTGGCTCGTTTGTCCTACTTGAGCAGCCTCCAGCCACTTTCGTTTTGCAGTTGGTGAGCTGGAGCAAGTGGGCCTAGGTCATGTAACCTAAGCCCCACCCACCTGCTTAGCCCTGCACCTTCCTCTCCCTTCTAAATTGTTAGATCACAGGGCATCCAAGTAAAGAGAAGACAAAGAAAAGGGCAATTTCTGTTTGGTCCTATAGGGCAGACGAAGAGAAGGGCAATTTCTGTTTGGTTGTGTCAGGGCTGGGAAATGCCCAGTAGCCAGCTACTCTTCCCATCATACACCAGGTACACATCATCAGGTGCCTCTTATTGCAACAACCCATTCGCATCCCCTCCAGGGGTCACACAACTGAAAGCCAGAGTAGCACCAGACAGCTACCCTGGTGAACTTCGGCTCTATCCCCTGTACACACACCCATGCAACGTGTGCCTACTATTCGCGTCCATCAGGTTATGATGGTTAACACACACTCTATGATCGCACACATAGCCTGTGTCAGGCATTGTAACTAAGTTTCGAGTCTTCTTGTATTGTTGCGCCCAGATACCCACAGGCTTGGAGCGCATTACCAAATAAACAAACAAACAAACACACCTCAGACATCCCTGACTTCACAATCAACAACGATCTTGATGCCCTTTTCATTCCCGAAACATGGTTTACGCTTTCATATTTTGATGTGCCCCATGGCTGTGGTATTCAACACGCTGACCACATGAAAATACCTTGTGCTGGGATAGCAGTCATTCATAAGATCGACGGGCCCGCATGCCAATACTAACACCCACACATATCTCCTCTCATGCTGGTTCCCCATCTCAAGCAACAACTCAATTACATTCCACCTTATTTGCTGGACGCCACAAGGGAGTGGTAACTTCATTGATGATCTTTCCAACTTTCTCTCCTCTGCAGCAATCTCCCACTCTAATAAAGTCCTTCTCTGAGACTTCAAAGTGCCTGACTCTCAACTAGCAGAACAACTATGTGACTCTCTATTCTCCCCGACTGACTCCTTCTCCAAGGGCCTTAAACATATCATGCCCCACACATGATAGACGTCATCTTCACCACCTCCCCGCTCCTCTCCTGCTTGAACTTCCTGCCACTTGACTGAAATTACCATGCCACGATCCCCTTCTCATATCACAGACAAAACTGTATTACCAAAGACCAGACTTAAATCCCTGTCATTGAGAGCTGCTCCTTCAAGAAATTTCCCTCTAGGCACACTAGAGGCAGTGCTCACAACATTCCCCGCGACACGGAATGCTTCAGCCCTTCTGGATACCTTTAACCACTTTGCCAAAGAATTAGTGGATGTCCAAACACCTCTAAACTCTAGTTACACCAGAGTTATCTGGTACACACCCAAGCTTGCTGCTAACAAACACTCTATCAGATCCCTTGAAAAGCAGTGGCGCAAAGACTGCAGCCCAGGGAATCTATCATTCCTCAAATCCCGACATACCGAGCGCAGACAGATGCTCGCCAAAGGTAAGTGGTCTTACTATACCTACACCAATTAGGCAGCCTCTTAACAGGAGCAAAGCTATATTTGAAGTAGTCAAGCACTGAGTCAAGCCCACCCCTGTGCCAGCTTCACAAGAGAAATGCAGCATAATCAAAACATTCTTCATAAAAAACAATTGATATGATCAGAGGTATCATCGATGCCTCCAAACCAAGCAGAGCCCTGATAGCCAATTGCACTGCCATCCTGCACAGACTGCACCCTGCCCACTCATAAGTTCCTATCAGACACACTTGCTTCCCTTAAACCCAAGGCTTATATTGATGCTCTCATTAAACAACACACTTCTCTGTATCGTGAAAGCCTCCCACAGTGAATGTGCATTCCCAGACTTGTTGAAGACAGGACTTGTATGTCCTCTTCTAAAAAAAAAGCCTCACCTGAACCAGAGGACATAGCCAACTACAGACCTGTTCATCGAGAAGGTTATCAAGAAAATAGTTGCAATCCAACTACTTGCCAAATTCGACCTATTTAGCCTCCTATGTGATTATCAGTCAGACTTCCACTCCAAATGCAGCGCTGAGAGTACAACCATCAAAGTGATGGATGATGCACTGGGAATTACTGACACTCAGCTTTACCTTAAGGTCAGTGGCCCCTCTTCCTCTTCGCTGAGAGTATGGGCTTTTGTGGAACCATCCTAAAATGGTTACCGTCGTACATAACCAGCAGACACAGGGCTGTACAGATAGGCTCATTCAGATCCAACTGACTCACAGTGACATGTGGGGGCCCCCAAGGTACCATGACTTCACCAATCGTCTTCAATTTATACATGGAACCCATGGGAACTCTCCTAAATAACCCCAACATAGCCACCCATCAGTACTCTGATGACACTCAGCTGCACCTTAAGGTCAGTGGCCCCAGGAGATCGCTTGCCTCTTCTAATGTCTAACTATCATCCAAACATGGATGTCAAATGCCTACTTCAAAATGACCCCCACCAAGACCGAATTCATCCTCATCAGTCCCCCATCAAACAATAATTCATGCAACAACGGGTGGACAAAATGTGCCTGGAAGGAGTCACCCACAGCAGCAAACTCAGCCGAATCCCTGGGCTTTATTGATGACAGTAGCCTTTCCTTCCAAAAGAACATTGCCAAAAGGTGCAACCCAATGGCTACAGATCTCCACGCTCGGCACAATCTAACCCTTCATCCCCCTGCATGACCTCTGCATGGTGTTCCAAGGATGAGAAGTAAGGGGAGAAGAACCCCCCGTACTTAGCCCCACTCAAGGCAGCTCACCCATGCTGCAGACCACCTCATTCACATTTAAACATCCTTCCCACCCTATTAGGCTAAGGCACGTGGTATCTTGGAAATAAGAAACAATTTGCACCAGATTAGTTCACGTGACTTCACGAGACTCATTTGATCTTTTCATGTAAATGTTCTTCCTTTAAGGACATGTATGAAATGGTTAAGGGTTAAGCCTGGACACACCTGGAGCCTTGGTGGTGTTGAAGATCTGCACCCCTTCCTTTTAATTTGTGATAGAGTATAGTTCTGATTGAGGCTGCCTTTTATTGTTAATAAGATCAGCGATTACTGATGCTTTCTCGTTGTTATTGAAAACGAATGATGTTAACATTTTATATGATACTAGAAAAAGTGAATGTGTTCTGTAGACAGACATGGTAACACTCTCATCAATAGTTGAAAATCAATGATCCTGTAGTTCGCTATTCTGATTCGCTTATCACTTGATGTGCTTTGCACCCTGAAGTAAACTGCACTGACAATGGGCGCATGTGTCGGGTTGACATACCCCTGAGCAGACGTTGGGGGGGGGGGAGGTGAGAGTTGGTGTGCTGCTGCATACTGGGAATTTCTTTGCTCTCACCCCACCTGTATCATCAGATACAGTGCATTCTAAGGCTTTGAAACCGAGTTTACGAGGTGCCTCGTGTTTCGTTCCTCGTGTCGGGACCGGTCCTTCTATGATCACATTGATGCTTTGCCGATTTCAGGCAACCATCTCATGTGTGAAGATTCTGAAATCCATGGAATGGGGTGGGGTTTCCAAATGTCTTGTAGCCAGTAATGTCCGTAGGGTCATAACAGGTAACTATGCACAATTTGGTGCAGGTTGGTGAAATAGTGTGGAAATGTATGTTAAAGGTATTTGTACCGTGCACTGTCAATAACGGAGTTAGTCCCCAGGCGCTCTGACAAATCTGCAAATGAGAAGGTGGGATGGGTTAGTAGGTGAAGCGGGAGTAGGATAGTGAGAGGAGTGGTGTTCTGTTGGCAGCTTCAACTCGGTAATCACCGGTTGCTGAGCTTCAGTGCGAGTATCGGATCGATGTCTGTCCTTGTGTGCTGTTAGTGTTGCTTATGTGTTGTTGTGGTGTTGTGAAGTGCGTGCGGGTTGTTGTGCAAAAGATGGTTGTGTGAGAATTTTGAATGAGATAATTCTGCAGAAATGCTGAGGTTTTTGTTATTCGGTTGTATGAAGTTTAACAGAAGTTCAGAAATCTGTCAGAGAGTGGCGCTCGCCAATCCTCCCATTCTCATCAGGGTGGGAAAAGGGGTTACGCCTGGAAGGGTTTTGTTTGTGTGAGACGCTCCCTGTGCTGTTCTAATGCGCTCTGTAAGATGTAAAATGTATAAGGACCAAGTTTCACCAAGGCACAAACCCACACGTTTAGAGTTTTGCTGGAATCCAGGCAAAGGGGTGGGGTGTCCAAATGTCATGTAGCCACTAATGTCCAGAGGGTCCTAACAGGTAACTATGCAGAAGTTGGTGCCGATTGGTGAAACGGTGTGGAATTGTATAAGGAACAATGCTTTACCAAGCCGCAAACCCACAAACTAATGTGGACTTGTGCAGAAATCTGGGAAATGGGTGTCGTGTCCACATGTCATGTAGACAGTATTGTCCGGAGGGTCCTGACAGGTAACTATGCAAAATTTGGTGCAGATTGCTGAAACGGTTTGGAATTGTATAAGGAACAACGCTTTGCCACAAACCCACACACACATTTTGATTATATATATATATATATATATATATATGTACCTGAATAAATGAAGTGCACCGTGATGAGACACTCAAGTGATTTAGCTAGATAGCCCATTTTGGGGTGTCGGCTTTTGCCTGTATTAATCTATTATATTAAAAACGAGCAGTTCCCGCGTCCTAACAGAATCCAGTGCAATCGAACTTCAAGGAGAAATCCTGGGACTGCCCATGACCACTAAGGAACACTCCTGCTTTAATTAAGATACACTTATCAAGCAACAGACGAAATTAATCTTTCCAACTATAACAAAGAAGTACTTTAATCATTGCTGACAAACTTAACATTTATATTTACCACCTGATGAACCACTGATTATAAGTGGGGAAACACGTGTAGAGGACAACAAATTATTGTTTTTTCTTCAAAACTGATCTAATAATACAACAAATAAAAATAACAGTGTGGAGTGCCTATCAAACAGTGTTTGGAATTTTTCTTTGAGGTCTATTATATTATTGTTCATGTTTTATTGTGGGGAGTGGTTTTATGATGGCGTTGTCATGATTATTATGTTGTTCTAAAAAGTGTGAATGGAGAAATTCGAGTAAAATACTGAGTAACTGATAGTAGGAATTCATTTTTAATTAAATCATTCTAATGGCATGACTTTAGACCTGTATGATATGTGGAGAAAATCAAATAGTGTGTTCTATGTACATATATATATATATATCAGAGGATTTAAAAACAAATGATCTAACTCTAGATGTCAAACCAATGAAATCATTCCAAACATGGGTGGCAATGGCACCTATTGGGCAGGAACAGTATGTTGTCACTAGAGGAGGGAAATAAGGCCAGGCAGCCCCGACTCGAAGGGGAGTTTTGAAAACTGCTGGTGAGTCGTGGCTAGCCCTGGTCCACTTGAACCCCTAATTGCACAGCTGCTTAGATAGCGACAGGGATGTAAGGAGAGATGTGTAATCTTTAACATGTATGCAGGGTCAGATTGTGAAACAAAACAGTCCCAAAACAAAATAAAGATGGTCCAAATTCACAAACACTGTTTATGACATTTTTACGAAGATCTGTTTGTCTAGTAATTGGGAACATATATTTTGGGGAACATTGTGTGAGAAATAGTCCATTTATAAACATATTTGGTAAGTAACATTGGTTAAAACGAACAGCTTTAGAGTGCAAGATATTAACATTGCCCACATTGGCCCAGAAATCTGGCTCACACTGGTGCTTAGGAATTGCCATATTGCCCCATGAGCCAGCCTACCTGCCTGAGGCACCCTGTGCCTGTGTGCGAGAGGCAGTAGCCCTAGGGCATTTTGACTCTCTTACTGTGCGTATTCATGATCTCTAGAGTGGAGAGTCCTAGGCCACGCATGAGAGATCTACAGAGAAGCTCCCACCCAAGCAGGGAATCCAAAGAGAGCCTTACCCTGAATCTGGGGTATGGGATCACCAAAGAGGCGCCTTATAGCCTGATGCAATGGGAGAGCCTGAGAGGTGATCCTGAAGCATGCCAAAACCTCTGGTGGCACGTGCTAGTCTGGGGTGCATGAGATGTGTGCAGAGGGATGTTTCAGGGAGGAGGCTGAGAGAGATATTAATTTTAGGCACCAACACAAAGGCTGCCGCTACCTTACGTGGCTGTAGGTAAGATGCATTTTAGGCAGGTGGATCACGAAGGTAATGGGCACCTCACCTAATTACACTACTTGCCAATGCTCGCCTCTTCCCAACTGCTCACCATTATGCTCTCTTGGGCCTATGAATGTGTTAAGTGGTTTTTAGTTTCAGCTGCACAATCATAGGTCTATGAGGGCAGCTAGTGCTCCCTGATATATGCGAAGGATTTTGTGTGTGTTTTTTTTAAAGTGCAGTATGTTTGAAGGATTTTGTGTGTGTTTTTTTTAAAGTGCAGTATGTTTGGGTTCCCAAGCTAGAGGTATACGGGGATTGTGAAAATTACAAGTAGATTGGAATTGTCAAACTAGAATGTACTGGGATTGTCAATTTCGAAGTATTCTGGTAATGCATAAACGGTGGATTTGCTGGCTTTGTTAAAATAGGAGTGTACTTTGTTGTCCTACTGGGTGTTTACTGGGATGCTTGCACCGGAAATACACTTGGATAGTGCTAACTGGGAATATACTGACATGGGAACATACTGCGGTTGTGTAAACTGGGACTATACTGGGATTGCCAAGGTAGTATTCTGGGCTTGTCAACATTTTAATATAATTTGGATTATACTTTGTACATTGTGTTTATGTGAAAAAAAGAAAAATCTTTTTCTAAATTAAATTGAGGCTCCTAGGCTGTGGCCAGCGGCACGTGGATCTTTGTTTCTGGAGTGGCTGGTTTTCTGATAGCTATAGCCATTAATATAGCTTAGTGGGTTGAGCGCAGGCTGCTGCAATGTGTGTGTGCTCTGCAGGTTGGACTCCCAGCAAGATCAACTCAGCCTTTCATCCTGCTGAGGTTGATAAACGAGTACCAACACAGGTTGGGTAATATATATTTGTTCTATATGAAACGCTTAAGCATAAGTGCTAAATAATAACACATCATTATCGTTTGGCATTCAACGTCTGCTTGCATTCACAGTAATTTGGTAATATGGGGCTATATGCGCTGATATTAATGATACATATTGTTATGTAAGCCACTGTAATATGCAATTTGAAGGCATTGTAAGGATCTGTGGAATGTGGGAGCCTATGATGTGTCCTGGTTCTAGGAAAAAAATGTTTAGGTTTGAGAAGAGGGCAGTTGGCTTGGGGATTACTGAGCAGAATGGCTGGGGGTCTTATGTGTGCTATGTAGAACATGAAATAAAGCTTCCTGCGTTAATCCATATGTGTCGGCGTGCATCTTTACATTGGCAACGAGGTACCTAACTGGAAAAGACCCTAGGCCCAATGAACAGCAAAAGGTTGTTGGCAACATGAAACCCTGCAGGTTCTTTACCGAATGAGGAGACCCAGAGTTAGCTACCCAGGCGTCCGCCGTGGAGAGGTAGCAGTAAAGATGACCTGAGGGTAAAGAAGCCGAGGCTTGCCAAACGCGGCGCAGGGGAGTTGCTAGGTCTGGAAAAGACCCGGGGCTAAGCTGATGTCGGAACTGTTGGGACTGGGGGCTAGCTAGTCTTTTGGCTGTAGCTCCAGAGATTCTATCCGGGGCTACAGCCAAAAGATCAGGGGCTATAGCCCCCTTAGCCCCCCCCTAGCAACGCCCCTGCGCGACCCATTGCTGAACTGAGCCTTCGGAAGCCGACTACCAGCGGGCCATCTGCATCTGAACTTGGAAGCAGGCAGGCGGATATGCGGCGTTTGCAGTATTCCCTGGTCAAAGAAGACGATACTGGGTAACTGCGTCGGACCTCTTTCGGATTCCAAACCAGCCGGCCGAGCTCGGAGGCAGGTTGCGCATGCGCAGTGATCTTCGGTCTCCCATAGACCAGCACCGCTTGGAGGCCAGTTGCCATCTAATGATGTCATACAGCGGGGTGATATTCGCGCTAAAGTGAACGCACAAATATTTTCATTCCCTGGTGGGCAGAATCAAGACGCGACGTACGCAGGAGCGTATTGAAGCAAACGTTGGAGTAAAGGACCCACCATCACGTGACGACCAATACCCGGAAGCATAGCAGAGGATAAAGAGATTAAAGGATAGCGGGACGCGGCTTTGTGCAACTCATGGAATCTCTCTATCTGAAGTTCCATAAACTTGCACCTGAAGTTCAAAGTGGTTGTTACCGACAGATAGCACAGTAACACAGTGTGCTATCTGTTTCCTGAGGTTTTTACTGACAGATAGCACAGTAAAGCCATTCCGTTTCAACAAGTGAAACGTTGTGTAGCGGCCAACAGCAAGTTGTTAGACTGCAACCAAAATTGACTCCAATTACGAGGTCTCACTGGCTCAAGCATACTTACTTACTCCTAGTCATAAATTATATTTTTTTTATCCTTCACGAAGAGAATATAAAAATGTTGGTCAATCGCTCACATCACAGTTCAGTTAGTGGGGCAAAGAACATATCAAAGTTCAAGTTACCACATTACAAACTGTTAACAATATATTCCTGGTGAGCAGTATTTGGTCATGGCAATGGCAGGAGTTCCAGGCCCTCAGATGTTTATGCCTACTCCAGGTCACCCTAAAATAAAATGGGGTCCCTGGAAGAAAAGTTTTCTTCACTATATGAAGGCGGCATGTGGCAATGGTATGTCCACGGAACGCAAAGTGTCGATGCTGATGCATTTCATAGGATATGAGAGCTAGAGAATATTTGAGACATTGCCAGATGTTCCAGAACTAGATGCGGATGGAAGGGGAAATGATTTTGACATGGCTTTATTGAAACTGGATAAACATTTTGAAACAAAGATTAGTACAGTTCTAGAGCGATACCATTTCGGTATGAGGGCACAACATGAAGGAGAAACAGTCGAGGAGTTTGTCACTGCTTTAAGACATCTATCATTGAATTGCAAGTTTGGTATAAAACTAGATGAGCATATTTGGGACCAATTTATGCTTCATTGCTCTAATGATGGGATCGGCGAGGAGATATGGCTAAAAGATGATCCAGATCGCAAGGAAGTCATAGGCATTCTGAAGAGAGTAGAGCATACTCTACAGTGTGTTGCTAAACTTTCAGTGAAGGAAGCTAAACCTCCTGTAGGTAAGGTTTTGAAGGTGGTAGATCAAAAGAAGTACTTTCATAAAAATAAAAAGAAATTCAAAGATAAAATTTTTAAAAGCAATGAAGTCAGTAATGATAGAGGTGGCAACAAAGTGATGCAAAAAGAGACAATGATAAAAGCGCCAAAGATGGAGGGGATATTATGTTTTCGGTGTGGGAGCTCTAGACATTTGTCTACATTGCCAATTTGCCCAGGGAGGAGAACAGTTTGTGGAAAGTGTAAAAAGTGGGGACATTTTGAACATTTCTGTAAAAATGATGCCATAGGTGATGGTAGGAGAGTGATGTATGTGGAGGAAGGTAACAGAGCATCGTCTGATGATGGCGATGATGGAGAAACTGAAATAGTTACGGTACACATGGTGAAGTGTGTGAAGGACCGGAGGGGGGGTCTGTACTTCCGCTCTCTATATGGTAGAGGAGAGGCACAGAGGACCCCAGCCAGGATTCTCTATTGTTGGTAGCAATGGACGAACAATCAGGGCCTAGCTTCTCAGGAGGTGATGCAGGCTAGTTCTTAAGTACAGTGTAGTCCCCAAGCACCCACAAATGAATGTCCGCAAACTGTATCGGTTAAAACACAGTCTTTATAGAATTAATATTCAAGGTAATGTACAATATCACAATAACTCACTTTGTACTCAGTTATGTATAATGGCAAATATACAGTTCTACGTGGTACCACAATTACTATTAGATCTCTTTAAAGTGCATCAATTGTACGGTTAAATGTCACACAAATCAGTTCGTAAAGGAAAGCAACCATAGATATAAGAGGAAAGCAGTTGGTTAGAACAATTGGCAGAATACTGGTCCCGATACCTAGACACAGTTCTGTGTGGAGATCCCCCCACCTGGGCAACCTGTAGAATAAAGATATATCACAAGCCCAGTCCATATATTGTTCACACAAGACTTTCCAATAGTTCTGCAACCCCAAAGTACCTAGTGTTGTAGCGTTCCTCGTCGAGGAATCGATGGCCCTTCTTGAGTGCCCTCCCTTTAAGGCAGGAGTCACGAGTTGTCGAACGTCCGACGGAGATCCGGGTGATCTACGACGGTGAAGTGGCAGCTTCTCTCCTAGCGGTGCTCATTGATGGGGAAGTGTAAACGTCCTGCAAGGAAGAGGCGTGCTGGGCACCTTGATGTCGATAGTTCTGGACCGCAAAGAGTTTGAAGAACTGTGGCCCAGCAAGGGCATCGAGTCGCCAGCATCTCTGTGGTCTTTGGGTGGTGGGAAACCCACCGGCGGATGCACCTCGGCGCGTCGACGGCTTGGCCTTCTCCAATGGGATAAGACGGGCGATGATGCAGAAGAGAGCGTCCTTGGATCAAGAGTTCTTAGGCAACGGGAGCACAGTGGCTCCGGTCGACGACGGCGGTCGTCGACAGTGGCGGACAACAGTCCATGCGCTTCTCTTTGGGATTCTGCGGCAGTGCCTGTTTCCGGTCGGCAGTCTGTCGTAGGTCTGTCTACCAGGGAGCTTTGGCAAAGATCAGCTGGTGTACGATGGTCCCTCGTAGCTCGGGAAGAGGGCACCTTACCAGGTCCTCTCTGGGGCAATCCTTGGAGACACAGCAGCTTTCAGATTGATGAAGGAGAGCAACAGCAATTCTTCTCTTCCAGCAGGGCTTCAAGGTCAAGCGTCAGTTTCACTCCAGTTACTCTTTGTAGTTTTGTCTTCAGCTCTGAACACTTCTGAACATGATTCCTAGCAGTGAGAGGTCCCCAGATATACTGTTGATCTCCCATTCATTCTTCTGGGTCGCACTTGAGCATCCAATCACTACGAAGGGCATTCAGCAGTCTGTCAGCCAATCAGGCGCACGGTGCATTCAGGCCATTCTTCTCCATCCAGACACTCACAACACAGAATGTGGATTCGGACAAGTACCTTGCCATTCAACACTACAAACTGCATTCATACCAGTTTCGAGCATGGCTGTCTCAGTCATTGTGTCAAACAGCAGAAACCAGACATCCACAACAAGAAGTGCATATTCGGCACACACTCCATTCACCCAGGTCCCACCCACAGGTGTACCCACAACATACGGTCGTTGGGAAGGCTCCAGCCAGTCTGGTCGGCACTTCCCCACACTACCATATATGGAACTTCCACCCATCAGCCAGACAGGGCTTCCCGGGACTTCGGGAAGATCAAGGTAACAGGCGATGGAAGGCAAGAGGCCATGGGGGCCATCTTGTCTCCATCAGGAATCTACCGATTCCAATGACAGGGCCGGGGCATCCCAAAATGAAGGACGCTCAGGGCACCAGTCAATTCAGCACAGAGTTGCCACCAGCCAATACCGTGCTCTGTGGGCCACACACAGGTGCCCAAAAACATACACTAGGGGCACAGGATTGTACCCATACCCATGGGTGCCATAAGGGTATCCCATGGGTCTGTTCACCAAAACCAAAGGAGAGAGCTGCACCGCCACGAGTCCCACATGAACTCCTGCGCGGAAAACACGACAGAACACACGATAAAAGGCAGTAAAGGACAAGGATATGAAGGCCCTGTCCTTCCGATCCATTTCCAGCATCATAAAGTGTAAGGGGGAGAATGACTGCGAACACCCAATTGCATGGGTTCATGTGAATGGGCGGTCAGTAAGGATGATGGCTGACTCGTGTTCTAAGATAACATTGATGTCTCAAACTGTATATGAGAATGTGGTTGGTGGCAAGATTGAAGATCTCTCCCTGTCTGATAAAAATCTGGGTGGGTACAATGGTAGTAAGATAGAGGTGATTGGATGTTGTATGGCTGAATTTGAATTCAAAGATAGGGTAACCTAGGGAAAGATATATGTCACGAGGAGTGAGGAAACGTTGTTGGGATGGAGGGAACAAAGAGGTCTAAGTATAAGGTTGGATCCTAACACGGAGCAACAAGTCCTTCATGTGGGAGAAAAAAGGGGACTGTTTGAGAAGTTTCCTGAGGTTTTTACCGACAGGGTGGGTTGTCTAAAAGGCATGGTGCACAAGATAGTTCTGAAAAATAATAGTGTGCCGGTATGTACTAAGGTGTGATCAGTTCCTATGTGTATGCAGTGTGCTGTGCGGGAGAAACTGAAATAGTTGGAGAAAGCATGTGGCGTGTTGAGGGTTTGTATAGATCTCAGAGAATTAAACAAATGTGTCATAGCTGATCGCCACTCACTCCCCAGTATGGGGGTATTATTAAGTCACATTGGAAGTGCTAAATTCTTTACCAAATTGGATATGACCAGTGTATATCATCAGGTGGATTTGGATCGGGAATCAAGAAAACTCACTGCGTTCATTACATATGAAGGGATATTTCAATTCCGGCGCATGCCCTTTGGTCTGATATCTGCCTCCTCGGTATTCCAGAAAGTAATGGATAAAATATTGAAGGGGATAGATAAGATATGGTGTTTTCAAGATGATGTTTTGATATGTGGTGACAGTGAGGATGAACTGGAAAAGAATGTGGAAAGGGTGTTACAGATCTTCAAGGAGCGTGGACTAACACTGCGTGGAGAGAAGTGTGTGTTTGCCACTAAGATGGTGGATTTAAGTCATGAAATATCTGAGCAAGGGTTAAAACCAAAAAGAGAGTTGGTGGAAGGACTTAAAAGAATTCAGTCTCCGAGAGATAAAGCCGAGTTAAGATCGTTCCTGGGGACAATATCATTCTACCACAGATTCGTAGAGAATTTTGTTGATGATGTGGGGAAATTGAGGTCTTTACTGAAGACACGTGTAGACTTTGAATGGGACAATGAATGTGAGGAAGAGTTTTGTGAGATTAAGAAGAAAATTGACATGTCGAAATCTTTGGCAATGTTTGATACGAAGAAGGAACAATTTTGGTTGTGGATGCCAGTGAGTCTGGTATCGGTGTTGTTCTGTCGCAGGTCAAGTGCAATGGAAAAGAAGTAGTGGTAACACATGCCTCCAGGATGTTGAGGGGTCCGGAACTAAATTACTCGGTTCTTGAAAAGGAGGCCCTGGCCTGTCATTGGGGCATTGAGAAATGGAGAAACGTTTTGTGGGGAAAGGAGTTCACACTACGGACGGACCACAAACCACTCAAAGCAATATTTGAGAGTAAAGGTTTGGATAAGGTGTCGAGGAGGGTTGCAGGTTAGGTAACCAGACTGCAATGTCATACATTTAAAATTGAAGTCATACCGGGTAAAGACAGCTTTCAGACTGATCATGTTTCAAGGGTAAGAGCAAACGATGATGTCAGAGATACGGATAAAACAAAGGAAAATACCACTGAAATGGTGTTTGTTATGAATGAGAGAGTGATATCCAAGGAGGAATGGATAAGGGTGCTTGAGAATGATGGAATGTGGAGACGGATCGTTGGTTTTGTGCGGGATGGATGGCCGGAAAAAAGACTGTTAAGTTGTGAAGAGAGGGCATTGTGGGAACTAAGGTTGGAGTTGAGTTTGAAGGAAGGGTTGTTGTATCGTTGGGATCGGCTGGTGGTGCCAAATGGATTGAGGAGTAGGTTGATTGAGATAGGGCATCGAGGTCATATTGGAATTTTCAAAACCAAGGAGGCGATAAAGGTGGACTATTGGTGGCCAGGATTTGTAGGGGGTTGGAGAGAGTTGTTGGGAGGTGTGAAGAGTGTGCCAGATCAGGAAAAAACATTCACGCCCGTTTGCAACCGATGGATAAGGTAGAGATACTGAGTGGAGTATGGCAAGATTTTGCTATGGATATACTAGGGTCAATAGGCTTAGGCCATGGATGTGGCAGATTTGTGGTTGTATGGCTAGATACGTTTTCGAGATGGAGTGAATTCAAGGTGCTGAGGAATGTGACGGGTTAGAGCATGATAGAATTTCTTCAAACCATATTTGAGAGGGAGGTTTTGCCCAGAACCGTACTTACCGATAATGGTCCCCAGTTGATTGGGGGAATGTTCAGGGAATACTTGGAAAAAAGTGGTGTAATGCATAAACGCACTGCGTTGTATCAGTCTCAGAGCAATGGAATGGTTGGGAGACTAAATCGCTCGATTATGGATGCGGTCAGACTTGCTGGTGCGGGTGGTAGTGACAAAAGGGTGGCCATTAAGGAACGGTTGTAGGTGCTGAGTATGGCTCCTCGTGTGGAAATG
The DNA here is from genome assembly GCF_040938575.1 of Ambystoma mexicanum. Lineage (NCBI taxonomy): Eukaryota > Metazoa > Chordata > Amphibia > Caudata > Ambystomatidae > Ambystoma > Ambystoma mexicanum. The sequence goes on along the minus strand of NC_090921.1, from coordinate 245,960,180 downwards.
GGAATGAGTGTGTTTGAGATTATGAGGGGTAGGAGACCTAATACTGTGTTATCTCTGACATGGTTGGGCAGGGAAAGAGAAACTGATGGTGTGGTGGAGGAGATCAGGAAAAGAAGGGATGAATGGAAAGAGAGATGGGTAAGGAAAGTCAATGAAAAATTTCCAAGGAAAGCTAAAGTTGTGGAGGTTGGTGATGTGGTGCATGTGAGGAAGGGTGTGGTGTCGAGGAAAGGGGATCTTCTGTATTCTGACCCTGTACGAGTGGTGCAAGTGCTCAAGGGAGCTGTCAGGTTGGAGATTGGTCAGGTGTGGAATGTATCCAGAATAATTAAGGTGAGAAGGGTGAATTAAGGTACGGGTGAGAAGATGAGATTCGGGCATGGTATAAATGTTTCATCCACGTTTTTAAGGGCATGTTAGAGCGTGGTATATGCTATATAAACACCAAATTTCGGTGACATTACTAGGAAAATGAGATTTGAGATTGAGTAGCATTAATAAATATGATTGTAGTTAGTAGAGCAAGCAATAGAGTTTAGAGTTATGTATATGCAGTTGTGGAACATATTATCTTAAGAGCGTATTTTATTTTTTAAGATGTTGCTAAATGGGCGAGTTTCATGTTTTTGTTGTGTTTGTATTTTCATGTAAAATAAAAACATTTAAAAAAAGAGGGGGGAGATTTTGTTTGTTAAGGGAAGGAGATGTGTTATGTAAGCCACTGTAATATGCAATGTGAAGGCATTGTAAGGATCTGTGGAATGTGTAGAATGTGGGAGCCTATGATGTGTCCTGGTTCTAAGAGAAGAATGTTTAGGCTTGGGGATAACTGAGCAGGATGGCTGGGGGTCCTATGTGTGCTACGCAGAACATGAAATAAAGCTTCCTGCGTTAATCCATATGTGTCGGCGTGCATCTTTACACATATGGTGATCCATTCTTGTATAAATATATATCACTTTACAGAGATATCATAACCATATTTTTCATAGTGTACTTAGAAACAATGCTATGTGATGCCAATTCCTGTTTTGTCAATGGGTAAAAGGTCGTGTTCCATCACTTCCTGTGATGTCACTTTGGGGTGGGGTCAATTGACATCACTTCCTGTGATGTCATCAGAGGTCAAGTCGTGGGATGTCACCTCCGCTACCCCTGGCATTTTGGTGAAATGATGTCCCTGAATAACGGCACCTTGTCAGCAGCGGACAGTTCCTTTTGCTCAGGTAGTGTATATTTTACTTGGGTCAAGAGCAAGCAGGAGCTAGTATTCTAAAGAGACACGAGCCTGCCCTACAACAACAGATGCAAATCTAGAAATAAAAAAATGGCAAGGACTAAGTAAAATGGTAGATTTGGGGGAACAGAGGAAACCAGTGAAAGAAAGAACAGAGCCAACTTCTAGGAATTTTTTGCGGCACAAGCCTTTCCACTGCGCAAGCCATATTTCGAGGAGTTGAGTGTTTCATAGTACAGACAGATTATTGTTGGCCCAGTTGGCAAAAAGGGTCCAGGACAATAATAATGATCACGGTCCGCGTAGTATGGAAGGGTACCTCCGCGGATCGAAAACATTATCAAGAAGGAAGTTCAGTCTGGTTTAGTTCTAGGGCTCGTAGGTTTGCAATGAAAAAGGGGTAAGGAAGGAGAGTGTGAACATTCACTTCACATTAGCTTTGTGTTGTGCGTGATGAATTGAGAGAGGCTGTCTAACAACGAAGATTGTGAATATAATATCCTACCTGCCCTCCTCCCCATGGCTCCACCGCGGACCACAGCTGTCTACTCCTACCCAATTATCAAAGGCTATCCAACGCTGTAATGGGTGAAGTGGCTGTAAAGGCTCAGAGACTCCAAGGTTAGCACACTCCACGGGAAAAAAAAAAAAGAAAAGTGGAGATTAATGCTTCCTACTCAGAGTGCTCAGCTCATCATTCAATCTGCTCTGGGGCAAGCCCTTCCCACTCCGACTCACCCTGCTCACCACCCTACAGCCAGCCCCGCAGTCGAAGCAGCAACTGGCTGTCATGCGACCCTTTTTTGTTGGTCAATGGCACCGATGGAGGCTCAGTCGCCATGGAGTGTCCCGCCACGTTTGAGACGTATTCCGAGAGCGGTCTAGTCTTTTTCTAATATGGCCGCGTCCAGTTGCTGCCGGCTCGCCGAGTTGCAACTTTCTCTCTTCGCTACCTGTGGTTGTTGCGCTCAGTGCTCTTCTTGGCTCTGCTGAGCCCCCTCCCGTCCTTAGGGCTCCTCGCCCTCCTCTCTTTGTTTCTTTCTTTTTCCGCCTACCCGGCCCGCGGGGCTTTCCCCCTTGGCGCCTCCTCCCAGTCTGGTTTCCCCTGCTTTCTCCTTACCTTATAGAGGAGATTGTCCTCTCCCCTGTGGTTTCTCCCTTAGTGCATTGTCACTCCTTTGGCATCCCGTTTTGCCTGCTGCTCCTCTGTTGTCTTCTGCCTGTACTCTTCGCCCTTCTGATCTTTTACCCTCGCCTACTTCCGGGTATTTATTACTCACCGGACATCTCAGTCTGCTGGATTCTTCTCTTGGCGAGTCCTCCTGGGGTTTTTTGCCTTTCCGGCTTTTTCCCCTCCGGATATCACGGATCCGGGGCCACTGGTTCCCGGAAACTCCGGCAACCATTGTGGCGTTGTTCCGTGGTAGACCATATCTCCTAAAAAAGAAATCCGCCGCCAGAGAAAGAAGAAGGAAGCTCTCCAAAGACATTTCCTCAGATGAGGAGGAAGGGGAGGTGACAGAAGTAGGGAGCGACTTGGATATAACAGACAAATCTGATATTTGTGACACTAGCGGCAAGCTCCGGCCCACCGCCAAGCCATGAAGGTGAGGCAGGGGCAGAGACGGAGTAAGCAGGGAAAGCAGGAGTAAGCAAAGCAGTAAAGCAGCAAGACCGTTTGTTACTGTGTATAAATCCAGGCTCTACGCGTCTGGTAAACTATTCACGTCAGTCGTGCCCGATCCAGTAGCTTCAACAGCTCGGTTCCCATCACCGACTGCATCAGAGGAAAGGACCAAACACTTTGCACGTTGGCGTTAGCGTTAGATCATCAAGCTGCACTGAGTTTGCCACTTCAGCTGCTTCCGATAATCTCTCAGCACTCTCCATCTACAGGTTTCAAGAACTATTCAACATATTTGAACCATCAGAACCCTGCGGTGCTGCCTTTTACACTCCCCCAACCTTTGCTCAGCACCATGAAGTCTGGTTTGATGCAGCTGGACCACAAAGAACTATTGCCTGCTAATGGCCCACTTGGTCCATTTGTGGGCCCTAGACATTGAATATGTCATTTTAATCCCTTATGCAACCTCGAGAAATCAAAAAGAAAAAGGTCTTAAATCATGCTTTAAATCATTCTTCTTTCCTCTTTTTCAAATTTGGCCTTTTGAGACTCGGTGTTGAATTAGTTTCGCTCCTACATCACAGGGCGTACTTTCTTTGTCTCCTGGGCTGGTCATTCTTCTCTCACTTTCTCTCTGATATGATATGATATGGTATTTATAATGCGCCTATACACAAGTGTTTCAAGGCGCGACGAGGCAGGGAGGGGAAAAAAAACAGTGGAAAGACAGACAAACGATCCTACTAGGCCAAGTGACATTCAGATCGTGCAAGTGCAGGGGTAGGGAGAAGGAAAAGTGCCTGGGGGAAAGGGAGAGAGGAAGTGCAGTACAATGGATGGAGAAGAGCTGGTGGGGGGGACTGAGGGGATACAGAAACAGTCCCTAAGTGCAGGGGGTTTCCAGGGAGGCAGGGCAGGAGTGCAGGGGGTGGGACCTGGCCCCAGGGTCAGAGGGGTGGCCAGGTAACCAGAGCAGGTTAGGCCGGGGTTTCAGCAGGGGAGAGAGGCAGAGAAAGCAGAAGCAAAGAGGAAGGTTTTGAGGTGTTTCCGGAACCGGAGATGGTTCTCCTCAAGTTTCAGGGGGGCAGGAAGGCTCTCTTACATGGTATTCCTCAAGGTTCAGTTCTTGGTTCTCTTCTTTCTCTTTACACTTCTCCTTTTGGTTTTATCATTTCATCTTTCGGTTTCTCCTATCACCTGCATGCTGATGATTCACACATCTTTTATCTTTTCCTTCTTTCACTCATTCTGTTCACGCTTCTCTGTCTGTTTATCTTCTTGCTATCCAAGACTGGGTGTCCTCTCATTATCTTCATCTTAATCCCTCATGTTCTGTTCTTTCCTGTTTCGACTAACCCTCCTGCTCCTCCCCCTTTCGTATCTTTCCTTCCTGCTTCTCTTCTTATTTTTTCTTCTGCCTGTAATCTTGCCGTCATTCTTGACTCTTCATTATCATTTTCTACTCATATCTCTTCTATTTGTCGTCTCTGTCGATATGAACTTTTTAATATTGAAAAGGGTAGGGTTCCCGCTGCTAAACCTCTCCTTTCCTTACTAGCTTTCTCTCGCCTGTTTTACTGCTCTTCTCTTCTTGGTCTTCATATATCATCTTGCCCCACTTTGTTCTATGTACCAGTCATCAATTTGGGTTCTTTGTACCCTTGCCCCTGTGGTTCTATTACTTCTGCTCTATCCTCTTTGCAACGGTTTTCCGTTGAAAATGTTTGCTTTTAAATTTTCTTTGTATTGTTTTTAAGTGTCTATGTGACCATGCTCCTCCTTATCTCTCTTCTCTAATCTCATTTTACTCTCCTGCTTGTTCAATTTGTTCTGAATCAATCTTTCTCGTAACTGCTCTTTGTGCCCTTTGTGCCTCTTTGCGTTTTTATTCTTTTGTTCTTTTGTCTCCTAAGAACTGGAACTCTCTTCCTCTTCCGTTACATTCTATGTCTTCCTTTTCTCTTTTTAAGATTTATGTAAAACTTCATCTTCTTACTCATTGATCTGTTGGTTTTTGATGATTATCTGCTTGTGATTTGTACTGCTGTTTGCTTTGGATAGCGCTTAGGCATCAAGCTCTATAGAAATTAAATGCAAATAGAAATACAAATGCAAAAGTTCAGGAATATGCCCGGAAAGTCTTTCCTTGCTTTCTCCCATGCTTGGCTCATCCATAATGGGTGAGGGGGTGTCGATCCAACATGTACCCTCGCCCATCATGGAGGAGCTGAGCCAGTCCTCTGGATACACTGACCGCTCCCTCGGCTGCTTGTGTCAGGTGTGTGTGCACTCCTGGGCTGGCTCTAACTGTCAAAGGTTTAGTTCCCCAGTGCGCATTTCCAATGCAACAAGCAATGCTGGAGGTGAATTGCTTTCCCAGCCTTGCATGGTCCATTGGATTCAATCTGCGGTACTGCCATTCGAATGTGAGAGGGGACGCTATTTAATTATTTATTACATTTATTACATTTATTACACGCCCAGACCCTGAGGTATCACGGCAAGGTAACAGACAGTTTGTCAAAAGCAATTAATCATATACAGTTTCATTTAAAGTTACAATTACAACAATGCACAGGTTTTTTACATAGAGAAGTAAGCAGGCAGAATAAGCAAGTGGCTATGTACAGTAAGTATGGCAGCTGATATGTCAGTACTGGTTAAATAACCAGGTTTTTAGCAGTTCTTAAAAACCAGCTAGGGTTTCCTCTTTTTTGTTGCTGAGCGGGATGGTGTTCCAATGTTTAGGGGATAAATATTGGAAGCTGCTCCATCCCGCTCTGGTGTTCTTGAAAAGGGGCAGTCTTAATAGGAGTTGGTTATTGGATCTTAGGGTTCTGGTGGATTCTTTTTTGGCGATGGCTTTGTTCAAGTAAATGGACGCTTTGTTATGGAGGCAGTTGAATGTGATGCATAGAGTTTTGAATAGGATTCTAGCTTTAATGGGAAGCCAATGAGCATCTCTTCTGGTCTTAGAGATGTGATCAGATCTTTTCATTCCCCGAGCAGCACGTAATGCCTTGTTTTGAATTAATTGTAGTTTGTTGAGATTGCTAGCAGTGGTCCCGAGTAACAATACATTACAATAGTCAAATTTGGATAGTATCAGCGCTCTAGCCAATGTGTTGCAGTTGGTTGGGGTCAAGAATTGGTGGCTTAGGGCTATTTGGCAGTGTAAAACGATGAAGAGGATAGTGTGTTGACATGTTTAGTCATTGTAAGGTTGGGGTCCAGATACACTCCTAGGGTTTTTACTTGATTTAAGGCAGGAATCATTGTGCCATCAATGTTGATGGCGGCGTAGTCTGGGTGGAGGGTACCTATTTTGAATTGGGAGCCCACGATGAGAATCTCTGTCTTCTCATCGTTAAGGCACAGACTATCTAGTGCCATCCAGTTCTGTATTATGGCATAAATATTGTTGATAGTCAGCGTATCTTGGGCATAGTTCCCTGAGAGTGGGATAAGGATCTGAGTGTCATCAGCAAAGTTGGGATAGATAACACCCATATCATCTAGAGCTGCAAAGAGGAGCTTAGTTTAAGCATTATATAGTGTAGGAGAGAGGCATGAGCCTTGAGGTACTCCAACGGGGACTGGGATAGGGTCTGCTGCTTCTTTACCTATAGGCACTCTAGATGTTAGTTCCGCCAGAAAGATTTGATCCACATAGTGGCATCAGCAGAAAAGTTAAAGTCTTTTGCTAGGGTGGAGCAGAGTTTATTATGGTCCACAAGATCGAAAGCTGCAGACAGATCCAGAAGAAGAAGAATGCACAGTTTACCTATGTCTCTAATGGTATCCATCTGGATTTTTAAATCCAGGAGGGCCGTTTCCATGCTTTGATTGGGTCTAAAGCCGGATTGTCTAGTGCCAAGAAACTGGTTATCTTCTAGATGTGCTTGGACTTGATTGTATGCTATTTTGTCAATGATTTTGAGTAGGAATGGTCATGTTGTTATTGGTCCATAGTTAGTGGGTACCGAGGGACCAAGAGTGTTTTTTAGCAATGGTGTAACCCAAGCTTCTTTGATACTGGCCGGTACCAAATTAGCTTTGAACGAGGCATTAACAAAGTTGGTTATAATAGGCGTAAGGGACAGGGCACATGACTTGACTACTTGTGTCGGGACTGAGTCTCCTTTGCAGTTTGATGCTTTGATTTTAGATATTGTATTGAGCAAAAGCTCTTGAGAGACAGGGGAGAAGTGGAACGTGGGTTTGGTGTTAGCTTTAGAAGTTGGCTTATGGTTGGTGGATAAAGGTTTATCTGCTAATAGTTGTCTTTTGGTAGTGATTTTATTTTGCAGGAGAGAAAACTGCGCCTTCAAACAGAATGTGCAGGAACCAGGAAGCGCTCTTTGCTTCCTGGTTCCTGTTCGTGCTCCCGAGAAGCCATGGTGCTTTGATGGAGGTGTTGGAGCAGTGCAGAGTCTCGATCTCTGCTGCAGGCAAGATGCATTTAGTAATGTGTGTGTCAATGAGTGAGTATATGCTGTGTGTCAATGAGTGAGTGAATGTGTGTGCCCTTATGATTGCGCTGGGCCAGGGAGCTTTTTTGGGTGTGCATGAGGGGTAAGCGCGGCAACAACACCACCTTTTTATGTCAATCTATCATCGATAATCAGTAAATAATGCTTTTTTAATTAAGCATGGATAATATCTGCTATTACATGGCTCACTACACTCGCTCACTCTGGTACATTTTTGGCAAATATCTATACACCTCTCCTATTTAAAAATTCACCAACCACCACAGATTTTTCCCCACCTGCTTTGCAAAAATAGTTTGTCTAAAAATCATGGGCCTCATTACGAGGTTGGCGGTAACCCGCCGGTGCGACCAGCGGGTTGCCACCGAACATCATCGCAAGACCGAATACGGCGCCTGACTTCTCAGTGCCACTGGGACATTACAATTCCCGGTGGCGTGGGAATTCAGGCACCGGATTCTGTAACTCCCCATTCCCCTAGAGTCCCCTTAGACTCTATGGGAGTGGGGAGACAGAAGCACCGGCGCCGTTTGTAACGGTGCCGGTGCTTCAGTAACAAGTCTGTCTACCGGGGCCGCAGGAGATGGCGGTCCGGAAACAATCCTTCTTTCCGGACGGCCACCCTAATGAGGCCCATGGAGTACTTCCGGAACGTGCAAATTGGATCTTAGTTGCATTTTATACCGTACACTTTAAAAGTGAAAGATTTCGCTCATCCACTGTTAGGTTTTTTAAACACAGCAACATATGCTGGAAGTATAAAACTTCCGTGTTTTTTTAAATCGAAAAACAAGGCACCGCTGAGATTCGAACTCAGGATCTCCTGTTTACTAGACAGGCGCTTTAACCATCTAAGCCACGGCACCACTGCACAGCACGGACTGTTTCCCGGTAGAGTTTAGAGTCACTGATCCACGTGAGGTGAACTATTTATAGATGCGCATGGATATGTTCAACAGAAAGCACATTATGCATAGCCACACAAACATCAGCAATAGAGAGAAATCTGTACCATGAATCAACCTGATGTGGGACGAGCTTGAGGAGAGACAGTACACATAGCTCTCAACCTTTTTCGATGCAAAGGCGGGTTAAATCACCCGATTTTGTGTTTGGCGGGTGAGAGGCCCATTGAAATGAAAGGGCGTGCACGAGGCTTGGCGGGTGACTCACCTGTTTACAAGGCGGGTGACACCCGCCAAAAGCGGGTGAGTTGAGAGCTATGCAGTACACGAAAAGACAGTTGTTCAGATTGACATTTTAATCTTCTGGAAAGGAAAGCGTTCTGAAAGTGCATTACACTTTCTTCCATGCATTCGAAGTGCAAGAGGTTCACATAAACAAGCATTGGCAATGGCCATAGTTTTGGCGTTTACTGATGTTGTTTGCATGTTGCAACTGAAGGCACCTGCAAGGAGGAGAGTGCAGCTTTTTAAAGGAGGGTGCACTAAGGGGTGTAGCATGAGAATGGGAATAAAGCAAGCAAAGGGTGGCATTGATGACGAGCAAGAAGCAATAGGAGCGAGAATGGGTCAGAGTGAGAGGGTAAGAAATAAAGAGAGTAGAGTGTGCGGTGTAGGATGAGAGGGGGCAGGGAGAGGGGGTAATGTGGATGGAGGAATAGAGCAGCTAGAGTGGGGTTAGGTGGGAGTAAAGAGAGAGATGGGTAGGGTTGAGTAGATAAAGAGGGGTAGGATGGGTGGTGGTACAGAGAGGGGCCCGTGTTTTGCGTAGAATTCTGGGACTTGCAGTTTTTTTTAAATTTCAAATAGGAAATTTAAAAACGGCGCAGAATCAAAAGGTAAAAAAGAAACAGGTCTGTGTTTGGCATTCTCACTCGGGAGCGCTGTGTTCTCTTGGCCATACTGTCCTATTCGGCAGTGGGTATAGTCATTACAACTCCACGAAAACAAAGGGATCTAAGTCAAAAGGAAGACAAACAATTCAGCATTCCTCACACAGAACATGACCTGGGCAAGCTTATTGCATCATGCATTTTATTCCAAACTCTTCTAGTCTGTACAGAAAGAAATACTGCAGCAGTCGAGTCAAATAATACGATGGGCGTTCAATGCTAATATGCACACATTAAGAAGCTATCAATACGCACGATGTGTTGTGACACGTGTCTGCCTCGCGCGCAACTTGTTCTGCTAAAGGACAGAATAAACGTTCACACAATGTATTGGGATAACGGTCCATATACATGACATCATGCATCCCCACACGCCGCCTTGCTCGCACATCAGTGTAACTCCTGGGGAACTGAACATACCCTCAATCTGCTGGGGGGCTCTCCATACACCCCCATTCTGCTGGAAACAGGTCAGAAGAGAGTGGGTCCTGCCAGGCGGGAACGGGGCGGAGTGCATCACATGGCTGCTGCTGGCAGCACCAGGATCTGGTGCCAGCCACTGCAGCTGCTGGCCGTCCCAGAGGGTAGTGTTGTCAGTAGCAGAGGCTGTTGACAGTACAAAAGTCTGCCTCCAATACCAGTAGCTGCTGCTGCTGCTGTTCTGGAAGCTGCCATCCTGATAAATACAAGAGGTATACATATACGGTTTACCCATAATCCCGGAGTTGTCACTAGCTACAGTTAAAAACAGCCCACCCTCTCCAACACTGTTGCCGTGGGCTGCCCCTTTAAGGCACGGCCCACGCTGCAGAGACGTCACACAAGAAGTGACGTCAGGGCAGGAAGGAAGCTGGGGGGAGAGGTCAGTTACTGTTTGAGTTTGATAATAAAAAAGACGTACAACAACGCTGGCTCCTGCGTTATTTCTAGAGCCGCTTCCACGGCAACAATTGGCAACGAGGAATCATCCCTGCCAGCGGTCCTCCTCCACGGTGCACGGGTGATCCCACCACGTAGCCGCACCGCATCCAGACGGTGAGCACACCGCTCCCGCGGTCCTCCTTGCACGTGTGGCCCATCTTGGCACGTGGCGCGTCCGGCCTGCAGCGATCCCGCTGCGCGAGGCCCCTCTCCGCCACCCGGCACTCCTGCACGCCTACCAGTGCATGTGACGACGTGGCGATTTGCTGCTCAGGCCCTCCTACATCTGATCCAGCGGTTCGTGTGTAACACGACGCAGCGCTCCTGCTGCTCAGAGGCCACCATCACAGCCTCCAAGAGTGCAGCTGCCCCCCACCATTTCTTATAGGGGCCGCCCACACAAAAAACAAAAATCTTTTTCTTCTTCTCGTTCCTGCAGTACAATCTACACTCACAGAAGGCAGACATCAGCAAAGAAGACCTGCCACTCACTTACTGCACAAGTCCCAGCACCTGCAAGGGTGCACAACAATGGTGCACAACAAATCACAGGTGGGTCAACGCACACAGCCACCCAGAAGCTGCGCAACTGAGTGACCTGCCACTAGTACACAGAGCCCCCCTGGGCTCACATCCCAAGCAGCACCCCAAGCAGCATACCCTCCGCAGCCCATCAGGCTCCCGCCCATACTCACCATGAGCACGTCGGCTGAACAGGCGGGCCAGAGCACGCCACCAGTGCCACCAGTCACCAGATCTACTGCCACAGTGTGGCGAATGCCCCCCGCTTCTCTATGACACCCCAAGCTGACAAAGGGGCAAGATGGGTGGAGTGGCTGGAGGATTTTAACAATTTCATAGACGCTGCTGGAGAAGAAACCTCCCCACGCTTGCGCAGCATGTTTATTAACACGGCAGAGAACGAGATAAAAACGCAAATTAAGACCATTCCCCCAGCAGAACTCACTGACTTTGCAAGCGTAATAACTGCCCTAAACAAACGGCTTGTCATCGCCCCTAACAGGGATTATGAAAGGTACATCTTTAACCAGTGTACGCAATGCATTGAAGAAACGGTTGATGAATTCATCACAAGACTCAGAATCAAAGGTGCTCATTGCCAGTTTGACGCATTTTTACTCGACGAGGCCATCCGACTGAGAGTAATTGAAGGATGTGTTTAGCAGTTGTTAAAGAAACAGCTACTCAAAAAGCCGATCACCATTGAGGAGGTGAGTGAGATGGCACGGATACTGGAGAGGGTGGACAAGCAAGCCACGCACATGTCCGGTACGGCAACCACCAAACAAGACAAGTGTGACCTCATTGCAGCAATTCAAACAACTGGCGGCAAGAGCGGTGAAAGGTTCAGCGGGTCCAGTGCCACAGCGACCCCAAGAATGCAGAGGCAATGCTACAGGTGTGGAATGTCTTTACCGCACGCTGGCTCATGCCCTGCCCTCACACAGAAGTGCAGCAATTGTGGCAGAGAGGGACACTTCCAGATCGTGTGCAGAGAAGGAAGGCCGTTTCCCACGGCTCGCATAACCAACAACCCATCATACAGGCCATTTCAGCAGCCGATACCTAATCAACCATACCAAACCCGCCCATACCAACAAGGACCGCAGAGATACGTGAGAGTGGTGGAGGAAGTATATCTGGAAGAAAACTATCCACAGTATGAAACTCTTGAAGCTGAAGCACAACTGCAAGATGAATACGATGATCCACCGCCGCCCAGACATGCTTCATACGCGGCCTCGCAAGGCTACTCAGACTATGACGGCAGTCGATACGACCGCACAATCACAACAAATTCGTGAATCTCATATTAGATGAAGAAGTAGCGCGCAAAGCACCCCGAATACAAGTGGAGATCTAACCAACAATTTTGCTTTTTAATTGACTCCGGGGCAACTGTAAACATCATGTGTGAGAACGAGTTCCAACAACTCCTCAACAAACCCACTCTGGCTCAGTCGACATCCAAAATATACCAGTGGGGTGCCGATTCACCCTTATGCAGTTTGGGTTCCTTCAAGAGACACCTCACGTTTGGTGGCAAGTCGATCACCACCATCTTCCACGTCATCAGAAGTCCCACAAAATGGCGCTGTCTACTAAGTTACAGAACTGCGTCACGTCTGGGCCTGATCAACATACTCATGCAGGACGGAGACCTCATCATCTCGGCAGAACTGCACATTGCCCAACAGGTTCAAATATGCAACATTAACCAGATGCCCTCGAGTGCCAACTTCCTCACAAAAGACGACATCATCAAAGAATTTCCGGACATTAGTCATGGCCTAGGCAGGCTGAATGGCCCGCCAATCAAGTTACATATAGACCCAGAGGTCCGCCCGGTGCCACAACACCCACGTAGGGTGGGGTTTCACTTATAGGAAGCAGTATCCAAGGAACTACATCAGCTCCTGAATGATGACATTATTGAACCTGCTACAGGCCCCACCCCATGAGTATCCCCCCTTGTCATTGTCCTGACGGACGGCAGACAACTCAGGCTGTGTGTGGACATGAGAGTGGCTAACACAGCCATACAATGGGAAAGACACCCCGGTCCAAAGATCGAAGACATGATAGTCCAACTAAACAAAGCAGTCCTGTTCTCGAAGCTGGACCTCAATCAAGGGTACCACTAGCTCGTACTCCACCCAGATTCACAACCGATCACCACGTTTGCCTCCCATGAGGGGCTATTCCGATACAAAAGACTCAACTTTGGAATATCCTCTGCCGCCAAAATATTCCATGAAACAGTTTGGCAAATAATTCGGCCCATCAAAGGGACACTAAATTATAGTGATGATATTCTCGTATTCGGGAAGACCCACCGAGAACATGACGAGGCCCTCAGAGCTACCTGCAGTGCATTACAAAAAGCTGGTCTGACCCTCAACGTGGAAAAATGTCAGTTCAGCAAGGCTAAACTCAAGTTCTTTGGACACATTTTTTCAGCCGACGGGATGACCGCTGACCCGGATAAGGTATCTACCATCCTTCATCTTGAGAAACCCAACCAAGCAGCTGACATCAGATCATTCTTAGGCATGGCTGGATATTGTGCTCACTACATACCGCAGTTTGCATCCATCACCGAACCCCTAAGACGCCTGCTACAAAAGGATGTCCCATTCCAATGGACTGTAGAGTGCCAAACCGCATTTGATGACATCAAACACTCCCTTGCGGAAGCTAGGAAACTAGCTTACTTTGACCCGGAGTGGCACACTGAAATTGTCGTTGATGCTAGCCCGGTGGGCCTAGGCACGATCCTCGGCCAGACCAGTGGCCAGGACACCCATCCACGACAAGTGGTTGCATACGCCAGCAGAGCCTTGGCTCCTCCAGAATCTGCGTACTCCCAAGCAGAGAAAGAGAGCTTGGTGGCTGTCTGGGCCTGCAAGCACTTTCATCATTTCATCATTGGCAAGAAATTTACACTCATAACTGATCATCAGGCTCTTCTATCTCTTTTCGGCAACCCACAAACCAAAATGCCCCCCAGAAGTGAGCGGTGGGGAATCCGCCTGCAAGAATACAACTTCGAGATCATCCACAGACGGGAAGGCAAGAACAACCCAGCATATTACCTGTCGCATCACCCTGTTGGCGTCCCGGCTCAGAGGACTGGAGACTCGGAATATATTAGCTACGTCACCGCAAACGCCCTGCCACCAGCCATCTCCATTGGCCATCCGTGTGACAGGAAACGGCAAGTGGAAAGACTTTAGGAGAGCAGTCCAGACACATCCAGGGGCAAGTCGAGACGAGCTCGAGAGGTTGGCCAGACTACATGCTGAACTAGCGGTTCAGGACAACGCCATTTTGCTCAGGGGGAGCAAGATAGTCGTTCCCAACATGCTGCGAGCGGAAGTCATCAAAACAGCTCATGAAGGCCACAGAGGTACGGAGAACACCAAGAGACAGCTACGGTGCCATGTGTGGTTCCCCTTCATGGACGATATGGTCGACCGGTGGGTACGAAATTGCACAGCCTGCCAATGCACCGCCAAGCCTGAACCTCCGCTACCGCTCAGAGTAACATCGATCCCGAATCACCTGTGGGAACGGGTCACGACAGATTTCTATGGACCGACGGAATCAAGAGACTATCTACTGCTACTGATCGACGAACACTCTCGGTTCCCCACTGTGAAATGGGTAAAATCCACTTTGTTTGCTCAAGTGGCAGCAACGTTTGATGAAGTCATCAGTGAGTGGGGGATTCCGGACATAATAAAATCAGATAATGGTTTGCCGTTCAGTGGACATGAATTCAGCGTATTTGCCAAACACATGGGATTTCGACACCAAAAAGTGACTACAAGATGTCCTCAGGCCAATGGCATGGCAGAAATATTCATGGCCTCCATCAAAAAGACAGTGCAAAGAGCACGCCTCGAAGGTTCTGATCCCCATCAAGCCTTATGCCGAATGTTGAGAGACTATCGAAATACGCCCCATGAAGCAACCAATAAAACCCCAGCTGAACTCATGGTAAAATATCGAGTCAGAACCAGAGTCGTAAACAATCCAGCGTTAAGACCAAAACCGGACCAGGACGTCATTCGCAGAGAAGAAGCAAAGAAAAAGAAGGCAAGAGAACAGACCGACAAAAGGAGGGGAGCTCATCCAAAAGACTTCCAAATGGGAGATGAGGTGTGGGTACAACAAGCTGCGCATAAGAAGACAGACTCCTTATTCTCACCAAATCCGCTTCAAGTCATAGCAGTAAAAGGGACAATGGTAACGGCTGCGAATGAAGAGAAGGAGGTGACAAGAAACAGTTCGCTTTTCAAGCATGTGACAAAAGGAGCGGAAGAAATGCTGCCACCCATCAACCCAGACCCAGAAGAGATGAACACTCGGGATGAGGAGTGGGTGCCCCTCGAGCCACAAGCTGTTCGTCAACCAAGTCCTGCCTCAGAGGTTGATGGCGACCGCAATCAATGGTCGCGAGGACGGCCCCAACGGACAATCAAGAAACCTCCGAGGTTAGTTGAGGAGTGTTAAACGTTAATAATTGTTAATAGATAAAGTTGCAAGGACAGTTTTGTTGACACTGTTGTAAGGACATTCATCCGGGGGTGTTGTTGCCGTGGGCTGCCCCTTTAAGGCACGGCCCACGCTGCAGAGACGTCACACAGGAAGTGACGTCAGGGCAGGAAGGAAGCTGGGGGTAGAGGTCAGTTAGTGTTTGAGTTTGATAATAAAAAAGACGTACAACAATGCTGGCTCCTGCGTTATTGGTAGAGCCGCTTCCGTGGCAACATGCACCGTCTTATTATAACACCAGTGATACTTTGCTTTAAATGCAATACAAATTCACACTTTTTCGTATCCAGAATTCTATTTACATTTCACAAATAGTTACAGATATAAGTTAACACAATATTGCATACAAATTAGAGACAGAACTCCTACCGCAAACCCATCTAGGCATTCTACGCCTTGTATGCAGCTCTAGCAACTGCAATTGGTTATCTTGTGTTTTAAACCTTAACAGGAACTGGAGACTGGAGACCGGCAGCGCCGCCCACCCACCAAAGACAAATATATAGGCTTCAACTCCATTAGATCATAGAACCAACCCCGCCGCAGCTGCAACCCACTGTCAAATAAAGCCCCTGCATGCAAACTAAGGCCCCTCCTATACATCTCTCTGGCATCCAGTACAGACGGTTCAGTTTTCTTTTCTCATATGCCCTTATATCCCACTCCAAGGGCGTCTGTCGAATATTTCTTTAACAGTGGAATCATATGCCTCTTGTCCTGTTTCAGTATTTTAGACCACTCCATCAGTAGTCTAAAAAGGATGGCGCTCGACATCTGGAGGAAGCCTCTTGTGCCCTGGAATATGTTGAAAACTGTGCAGCTGTTCGTTTTACCTGTCCTATTCGTGACTCTGCTTCACGACGCTGGGGCCATTTTGGATTCCTGTATTTAGTGTAGGTGCTTGCAGAATTTGAGAGAAAGGAAGGTTGTTGCCTGACTGTGTATGGTAACCTGTGGATTTTGTGCGTGCTCTTTGCATGATCTTACTCCTCCCAAGCCAAAATCGCTCTTAATGCTTACACCCATAGAACATATATACATACAATATCACCCCACCTATCCCTGCACTTGCCACCAAGTGGCCGTTCTTTTATGTTGTTATTTTTTCTTTTTTCTTTTATTTTATATGGTTTATTACAAACCTTTAAAAGAAAAGAAAAAATTACAGATCAACCTTAAAATTGTATCAAGATTAATTCAATAGAATCAACACACTCTTCAAAAAAGGCCGAACTGGCATCCCATAAATGAGGTAGAGGATAACAACCAAAGAGGACTTAAGCATAAACACTAAGAATAAGGATAATGCAGGAACATATACTGGTCCTTCTTTGAACAGCTTGCATCATTATAATGTATATCAACTAAAAACCAGCAGGATGAAAACAGCTTGTGACAATTCCTCATTTAAAGCACGAAATCGTTGCAGTATTTCCTCAAGAAAAAAAGTGAATGCAATCGTCAATGCCCTGTCGGTCTCGTCGAACATTAATTGCCACCAGTCTAGCGCGGTTAATGTTGAACAGTTTCCAATGAATCTTCCCAGATGTTTTGTTCTTTCCTGCCTGAGAGTAGGGCAGAACAACGTTAAATGTTTGAGGGTTTCCTCCGTAGCTTTGCATAGTCTGCATTGGTCACTCGGTTTGTTTGGGCCTGCCCATATATTCATTTTTCTATTGTTTTAAACAGATTTAAACGAAATTGCATATACAACTTTTTTCGATGGAAATCAGGAAATAATTTCCAGAAATGTTGAATTTCGTTAAATGCACTTTTCTCATGTGGAACGTTTTTCATTATTCGCAGTTTTCTTTTTTGATCACCAGTTGAGCACCAATCACGTCTCCATAAATTTTTTTTTGCGTGTTCTGGATTTGTTTGTAAAGTCTCCAGCTTGATATTGAGATCTAACATTATATATCGCTGCATCGTTTCAACCATAAAGCAAAGACTGAGTTCTCGTTACTGTGAGTAGATGCTTGCAAAATCTTAAACTGTATTGGAGATTCTGTCAACATGATTTTCCTGTATAAGGAGAGCATGTTCCAGCACACTCTAGCTTTATAGATATTAAGCTGAGTTCGTGTCGGATACAATCGGTGGGAGTTCCCTTGAGCAGGCACAAAACTCTGGACCAAAAGATGTTCTCAAGCGAGCTCCATAGTTCTTCTGGGAAGCCAATTGCACATTCTGCACCAAAAATGTATGCAGGGACCACCTTTTGTTTATAGAAGGCCAAAGCTGGTAGCAGAGAGTATTTCCCATATATTAGATTTAGGACAGTAGCTTGAACTGCTAGAATGTGGCATTTCTTTTTCGTTGTTTCGACCCACGGGGAGTCATTGATGTTTGAATTGATTTGCATGCCCAAATATTGCGCATTCATTGTGATGTTCAACACAGTTTTGTCCATATGCCATCAAAAATTAGGGTGAAGTTTCTTCCTTTGGCCACTTACATTCTCTAGAACAAGCATCTCCGATTTTGATGCGTTGATGGACAACCCATTGTCTCTTACGTATTGGTTCAGTGCGTTCCATTTTCTTTGGAGGCCAATAGGTGTTAAGTATACTAATATTAAGTCATCTGAATAGACGAGATGACTTATAGGCACTCCATTTATTTTTGGTAAAAATTATCTAGGACTCTCAATGACCCGATCAATATCGGAGATAAATAAATTGAAAATAATCGCAGCCAAAGGACATCCTTGCTTGACTCCACATAGGGTTTGAATGGGCGCTTATAGATTGCCTAGTCGATCCAAACAAATTCTTATCACTGTGTTCGTGTGTAGGTCCTTTATTGCCAACAGCAAGCTTGGAGTGCATTTCCAAATAGTCAGTTTTGACCATAATTTCTCGCGATCTATACTGTCAAATGCGTGAGATAGATCAATTATGGCTAGGTAGATCTTAGTGCTAGTTCTTATTGCATCCATCTTCAGTATGTTGACAATTAGGAGATTTAAACTATAGCCCACTCCTTTAACAAACCCTGTTTGCCTCTGGTCAATGTGCTTACTAGCAATAGCCCAGGCTAGAAGTTTGCGTTGTAAGAGCGTGGCGTAAATCTTGCTAAGGACATCCAGTAGTGCAATAAGGCGGTAGTCTGTTGGATTTGCACGATTGCCCTTCTTAAACACAGGTATGATTAAAACACTTTTCCAGGATGTTGGGGTTATGCACGCATGTGTGATATCTTCAAATAAAGTATAACAAAAGTCTTCCCAGGTTTCCGGATTTTCTTTCAATATGAAATTGGTTAGCCCATCTGGGCCTGGCGCACGCAATGTATTTATTTTGTTGATGGTTTCATAATATCCGAACGTTCAAATTGCAAATCCCACCTAGCCAGGCCTGGAAGTGCTGGGTCAACGGAATCTCCTTTCTTTTTATATAGATGTTCATAGTGTCTTATCCAATCGGTTTCCGTGACCATACTTCATTGCTTGCTGCAAACCCTCTTGCTCATTAACTAGGGCCCAAAACTGACAAGTGTTTTGGTTTTGTATTTTTGCCAGCATCAGTTCTGCATCTTGCTGTAGCATGATTGCTCGATGTGACTTCAGCCAATTTTTATAAGACTGTTTAGCCTTTTTGATGTTAACCAGATTCTCATCGGTGTACGGTTTTTCGTATACTCTAATTTTGCTTCTTAGCTGCCCTTTTTGTTTCATGATGTCAAAATCAAAGGCATGTTTATTTATGAATGTTTGTTTCCTCGCACCTTGTGTTTCTGCGAAGATAGCTAGAAGATGTTGATATTCCACACAGCCATCTTCTTCTTGATAGGCGTGGGTAATCATTCTCAAGTTCGGTTCTTTAATTCTAAGGGCCTCATTACGACCCAGGCGGTAAGTTACCGCCTGGGCCGTCACTTTACCACCATGGCGTAAACTACGTTTACGCCATGGTGGTTGGCGGACTTACCGCCCCATTCCGACCTTGGCGGGGCGGTAAGTCCCCAATCCCCATTTACCCTTCCCCATTCCCATTTTTGCCCCATAGGGCATAATGGGAGTGGGGAAGGCGTTAATTACGCCACCGTAAATTACGGTGGCGTAATTAACTCCATGGTCCCTTAGCGCCATGGATTTTAACACCCGCTAAAAGCGGGTGTTAAAAGCTCCATGGCGCTAAGGGACCTCGTAATTGGCGGTAAGGGGTCGGCGCAGCTAACGCTGGCGTAAACCCCTTACCGCCAGGGTCGTAATGAGGCCCTAAGTCTTGTGCGGCTTGGCTCAACTGCTATATCATGTTTCCATAATGATGACTGCTTATGCTGCAAACAATGGAATCTCAAAAGGACTAAGTTGTGGTCGCTTTCAGTTTTAGGCACCACACGAAGTTCTTTGACATGGATGTGTAAAGCATCTGAGGCAAAGTTATAATCCAATATTGATTCCTGATGCTGTCTCTTCCAGGTTGGTTTTGATGGAATGTCACCTGATGTGTTGCCGTTCAATAGATGTCAATTTCTCATATCCATTTCAACACAACATTGTGCCACTTTAGATGCACTTAAAACATTTCTAGGTCGTTTTTTATGAGGTAGATCTAAGCAGTCGATATTCAGCTCTCTGCAGATTATCTTGTTATTTATTATCCCATGTACTGCACTGTCCTCTCTCCCTTCCCCCCGCACTTTCCTCGTTCCCCTTCCCATGCACTTGCGCGATCTGAATGACACCTGGCTTAGTAAGATCATTGTCTGTCTTCCCTCTGTTCCCCCTCCCTTGCTGCATCACGCCTTGAAACCCTTGTGTATAGGCGCGTTATAAATGCCATACCATATCATATCATAAGCCATACATGGCTGTTGCTCAGTGAATCTTTGCTCATAATTTAATACGAGACAGTAATGAGCACTACTTTATTTTCCTTTCGGGACAGTGATCCTATCCATGTAGGTTCGCAGAGAACAGTACTCTCCGACGGTATACTCCTCCACCCTTTTACTTTCTCTCAGGGCAGCAGATCATATGCATCCCCCTCAATTTGACATATCCGAAATCTACTTGACTCTGCTCAGGTTCCATGCCAACCTTCACTGTCGACTTCATCCTGAGTGGTGACTCACTAAAGACACATGGATCTTTTCCCATTATTTTTGCCAGCAATCTGTCCTGAATTACATTGCCACAGTAGTTCTTTCCTTCTTCGCAGTTGCTTATAATAACCCATGAGCCTCACATCATTTATTGTGCCCATTACACATTCATTTTCATTGTTTGTGAGTAGATTAAAGATACTGGGCTAAATGAAAACTACAAGGTCATAGTGCACGACTACATACCCAACAACCTCAGGCTCAAACAAGCCAACAGACAAGGAAAAGGAGGACGAGGACTTTCCAAAGCATACAAGGACCACATAAAATGAACAACGGGCCAACCATTCAACATCGCAAACTGTGAATCATTCCTCCTACACCTATCCTCAGACCCTCAAACGAATATCATATTTGTGCTCGTCTACATGCCACCAACCTATGACCCCCACATTTGTAGAATCCTTCATAGAGGGAGTCACCAACATAGATCACATGATCCTCCTTGGACACTTCAACATCTGGTTCGAAGAAGAGCACCTGGAGTCAGCCGAAACACTAACCAATCAACTAGCGACAATACATCTGAAACAAATGGTGAAAGGAGCAAGGCACACGGCAGAGAAAATACTAGATGCAATCTTCTGCAACAAAAACCTGGTCACAACTGCACCACCAATGCAAATTCTCTGGAGTGACCACCTCATTGTACCCTTCGTGATCCAAATACCATCAAGGATACCGGACATTCACCCCAATAACCAACTAAACCGGAAAAGAAACTGGAGAACCATCAACAATGCAGACCTAAATGAGAAACTGAAAACCACAAAACCATCCCTCACCGTTCCAACCGCAACCAGCACATTTTTATTTTATTTGTTTTGGGTTTTGTACAAACCTTTACAAAATCAAAAGCGCATCGAAATCTTTTTCAGCCCAGTCGTCATATTATAAAAACTTTCTTACTCTTAAAGGATTACAAATGAGTCAAACCCAATTTATCTAGGGTCCTAATAGATGTTTTCTGTAGATGTAATAGGAGTGCCACCTCTGGCGTCCCTTGTCTTACGCCTGTTCCTAATTGGGTATAGAGATTATACCTTGTGCTCGTGAGAAGTTTTCTATATACAGATAGTCTTCTCCATTCAAAAATACTTGGCAACCGACTGGAGGACCAGCTCATACCTCAACGCTGCTATGGGTACAGATTTGGGCAAACAATAAAGAATGGATATCCAGATTCGTGATTCAAACTTGTATAATTCCGCCATCATCCAAACTGGATATAGTTCCAGACCATTGCATATTTTCGGGATCATTTTGGAGCTATAGAAGCGTAATAATGGGCACAGTGAATATTTGACATATTTACGATCCACTTTTCTCGTTAGCACTATTCGGTTACTGACTTTCTCTGACAATTATTGACAATATTGACATTTCTTTGGGTTATCAAAGATTGGGAAGCCTAAATATCGCATTGAGGTCCTGATGGCTACTTTCTCATGGTTTAAAAACCATGCGACAAAATTGCTGTTGCTTACTCAGTCTCATTATTACCGTTTTTTTGGCATTGAACTTTTTAAAAAAAAACTTTTGTTTATTTAGCTTGGTAGCACAGAAACAGGTGAGTTACATACAGGACGAGTATAACCAGAGCAATGCAGGCAATACAACATATAAAGCAATTTCAAACAACCAGTTTATGCACATGTGGGAGACATCCAAGGCAGGTGTGGGGGCAATGAGGGACCAATTCAGGGGGTTGTGCGGGAGTAGCAGGGGTAGAGGACTGGAGATGTAGAGTCCGAAGCGGAATCATTGGGAGCCATGTATGAGTGAAACCTTGACCAAACATCTCTGGGTCTTGAGTGTGCAGGCTGTTGTATAGCCCAGAATTCTTCGGTGTCCGGGGCCCATGTGAGCACCCTGAGCCACTGTGCATGGGTAGGCGTGGTAGGCCGAAGCCAACAGAGTAAAATAGAGCATACAGCAAGTAGCATGCAAAGGTCAGCCAGTTTTTTAGAATCTCAGCAGAGCTCAGAGAAATCGTGGAAGAGACAACTCATTGTGGATGGAGCAATTGGGTGATCGAGGATAGCTGACACGGTAGCACTTACTGTGCTCCAAAATTGAGTGAGACGGGGCAGGACCAAATCATGTGTATATAGCCCGCATCGTCGCAGCCGCACCTGGGGCACCTTGAGGAGAGGTCATTTGAAATGTGGTGTAGTCTGCCCGGGGGATATAGTGGTATCTGTGAAGCACCTTAAATTGGATCAATTTAAACTGGGAGTTAATGGATACCCCATGAATACGCGCACACATTCGGGACCACCGTTCGTCCGTGATCTCTAGCCCAAGGTCATCCTCCCAGGCATGTCTTAATTTGATAAATGTAGGGGCCGATCTAGTCTATACCAGGGTGAAGAATCTAGAAACTTTGCCCCATGGGGTGGGAGAGGAGAGCTCCGTGACTGCAGGTTCATCAGGTGGAAGTGCTGGCAAACTAGGATATTTGTGTTTAAGGATTTTCCGCAGGGATGAGTACTGAAGCCAGGCGGATGGTCTCCGCTTCAAGGACAGTGGGAGATCCGGCCACTCTATAAAGTTACCCTGTTCGAAGACATCCTGAAGTAGTTCATATCCAGCCTCCGCCCACCAGCGGACATTGAGGGGAGGTACGTGTGGGACCTCTGGGAGGAAGTTCCAGAGTGGAAAGTTACCATGAAAGGGGTGGGCAATGCCTAGTAATTGCCATGTTTTAGCTAAGGCCAGAGAAGTACAGGCCACCCGGTCAAGATAATCTAGTACTATCGGCATGGGTGTAGTACCGATAGTACTAGATTCTCTTGACCCGGTGGCCTGTACTCCTCTGGCCCTAGCTAAAACATGGCAATTACTAGGCATTGCCCACCCCTTTCATGGTAACTATCCACTCTGGAACTTCCTCCCAGAGGTCCCACACGTACCTCCCCTCATTGTCCGCCGGTGGGCGGAGGCTGGATATGAACTACTTCAGGATGTCTTCGAACAGGGTAACTTTATAGAGTGGCCGGATCTCCCACTGTCCTTGAAGCAGAGACCATCCGCCTGGTTTAGTACTCATCCCTGCGGGTGTGATAACCAGGGAGCGAATATCACGGTCGCTGATCGACAGCTTTTCGAGTCTGACATGAGGTGGGGGGTCTGATGTGTTAAACGAGTGTGAAGTGTATTGGAGTTGCGACACTAGCCAGTACTTTAAATAGTCAGGAGCACCGAAGCCGCCAGCTTCCATCGGGGCGGCCAAGGTCTTGAATTTAAGCTGGACCGCGCCTGAGTGCCAAAGAAAGGTATTAAGGGTACGAGTCAGCGCATGGAAGAAACCGCTCCCCGGCCACTGGGGGATGTTGGAGAACCTGTATAGAAGCTGGGGCAATACTACAATTTTTAGTATCTCTATCCTGCCAGCAAGTGAGATCGGGAGCTTACTCCAGCCCAGTGCCTTTGTCATAAGGTTAGCGAGGTATCCCTGGTAGGTCTCTTCGAAAACCTGTTTGAATCGGCGAGACACTACTATGCCCAGATAGGTAAAGCTTGACTGAGCCCATGTGAATACCTGGGTATCAGGGGGAGGGTGTGTACAGGCAGTGAGCGGGAAAAGGGTAGATTTAGAGCAATTTACTTTGAGGCCGGAGACTCGTCCAAAAAGGATAATATCTTCCATGATCGGAGCCAAATTAATGTCGGGGGAACGGATGAAAAGAAGGGCATCATCAGCATACAGGCATGCTATGTCCGATTGGCCAGCTGTACGTAGGCCTCTATTTGCATGGGATTGGCGCAGCATGTCCGCAAAAGGTTCTATCGCTATGGCAAATATCAGAGGGGAGAAGGGACAGGCCTGCCTAGTGCCCATAGCTATTTGGAACAGGGGGGAGCATTGGTCCTCAGTACGAACCCTGGCCACTGGGCTGGAGTACAATAGTCTGACCCAGGAGGGGAAGCAGGGGCCGAATTTGCATTTTTTGAGAACCCGCCAGAGATACTCCCACGATACTGAGTCAAAGGCTTTTTGCATATCGAGTGCCACTGCCACTGCGTGGACATTTGGATTAACCCTGCTTATAATGTTGAAGAGGCACCTCAGGTTCAGGGAAGTGGAGCGTCCCGGAATAAATCCCGCTTGATCGGGGTGGATGATATGTGGCATGAAGGGGGAAGGCGTAGGGCTAATAATTTGGCATAGATTTTGACATCCCCGTTGATAAGCGAGAGTGGACGATAAGAGCCACATTGAGTGGGGGGTTTACCAGGCTTCAGCAGGACGGTTATTGTGGCTTTATGAAGCGTAGGGGAGAACTGCCCCACCTCCACTGATTCCTCCCAGAGGGCCATTAGGTGAGGAAGTAAGAGTGATTTGAAGTGTTTATAAAATTCAACGGGGATGCCATCTGAGCCAGGGAATTTGCGTGATGAGAGTGTATCTATGGCGTCTGAGAATTCCTCGGGGGTGAATGGATTCTCAAGACAATCGATGGTCTCAGGGGAGAGGATGGAGAGGAGGAGATTATCTAGGTAAATCTCAATCTCCGCTGTCGGAACGCTATCTGCGTTAGCATATAGGGATTCATAGAAGGAGAGTAATTCAGAGTTAATATCTTGCAAGGACGTGGCTAGGGAACCATCGGGTCTCTCAACTCCAGGGATCGGAGGAGCACCGAATTCTCAGCGGAGAAGCCTGGCCAGTAGTCAGCCTGGGCGATCGGCCTCACCGTATTTCCTCACAAGTCCCGGGTTGTCCAGGAACCTCAGCTCGCGATCCGCAAGAGAGCGGAACGTGTCAAGCTCTGTACCGATCGACACCAGGAGTTCCGGAGTTTGGTGTAGCGAGCATTGAGCTTCCAGTGTGGACAGCTTGGCTTCACTTTCGTCAATATTTCTGCGAATCGGTTTCAGGATGCCATTCTCCTTAGACAAGGCGATACCCCTTATATAAGCCTTGAAAGATTCCCAAAGGGTGGCCTGTGTAACGCTTACCTGGACTCTGCGGGGACACTCACGATGGAACTACGTGACACAGTTCTTCTCAGTTGGTGTTGCTTCCAATTCTCCCTTCAACCATGTGACTAAAGGATTCCTAGAACAAACACAAGAGATTTCTAAGAATATTGATTAGCACTTCTAATGGAATTCAACTAAGTTCCGAATGCTGACATTATACTTCAGCTTTTCTCTTTACCTTAATTATTTATTTGGTTAGCTCTCCATCCTGCATCTGTGCAGGGGCTCTAGTTCTGCAGAGGGGAGATGGTGCTGACTATTGTGGCAAGGAAGGAAGATTTCACTAATGTTCAATGAGCTGGAGGAGGTACTGCAAACAGACATGCACACAATCTGAGAATGAGTGTGAACCTAAGACAACTGTGCCTGACTATAAGTAAATAGGAAACTAAATGGCCAAAATCCAATGGAGCCCCACTGGTGACTAGGACTGGAAAGATTTTACTGAGTTGGGAATGCCTTTGATGTGAGGAAAAATTCTACGCAGCACGCATTCATGGTAAATCACAACAGGAAAACGAATTCACCTCAGGAAACACGCTCACAACCTACGGAGCGTTCAAGCTTTTGAAATGATTAAAAGGTGTGCGTGGCAACATACAACAACAAATGCCTGCAGCGGAATGAACTGAACACAATGCGTACAAACACGCATCAACTAAGACCCAAAGCTAAGGAAACACTCAGTAACCAATGGAGCGTACACCCGGCTCCATTACATTACACACGATATGCGCTTCATTAATGATTACAGCGCAACACTGGGAACTCCACAATACCATAGAAACACAATGATACTCCAGGGAATAATGGTAAATGATACTTGCGGAATAGCCTGACTGGAAACTCTTGAACTAAGGAAGTCGGTTCCGTGACTGGAAGGTGACGGGGCAACTGGAGTGACAGGAATGAAGTCCGTGACTAGAATCACACGCAACAACTGTGGAGAGTTCTGTGACTGGAACATTGCAGGGACTACTGGAAACTCAGAGAATGAATAACGGGCAGAGGAGGGAACAAAAATTACAGAAAGGGAAGGCTAACTAGTGGCGCTGAAAAAATGACACGACCTAAAGCTGGACAGCGGTAAGCGGTGACTGGATTCTTTCCGAACGCGAAGCAGGGAACGCTCGAGGGGAGGGGCTTAAATAGGAGCATAGAGAAAACAACTAGACCTACACTGCGCACACTACCAGCATAACCAAGGCAGCCCTGTTGAGTGTCAGGAAGTACTACCCATGCCTAACACTGCCCTGAGTTGTTTTCCCTAACATCCAAGAATGGTAAATAGAAGACCAATTCTTTCTGGAAGCAATTTTAGGAACTTTTGTTGTGATCATGACAGTATTCCCCCCCCCAAGGCCCCATCTAAGGTAAAACCTTCTTCTCTTGGTTTGCTAGGATTATTCAGATGGAAGGATCTAATTAATCGGGGTGCGTGAATGTTTTCAAGGGGTTCCCAAGTTCTATCCTGCAGCCCATAACCCTTCCAGTCCACCAAGTAATACAATTTTTTGCGAACAACCTTAGAGTCCAAGATAGCCTTTACCTCGTACTCTGGTTGGTCACCTTCCACAATTACAGGAGCCGGGGGACCCTGGATTCGAGTATTTGAGCTTACAGCTTTCACTAAGGACACATGGAACACTGGATGAATGTTCATGTGCTTAGGGAGTGTCAATTTCATAGCCACTGGGTTGATGACCTTCTCAATGATAAAAGGACCCAAAAATCTTGGAAGAAATTTCCTGGATCCCCTCAACATCAGATTCCTTGTAGCCAACCACACTGAGTCTCCCACCTTGTATTCCGGGGAGTTTCTTCGCTTTTGATCAGCAAATTTCTTCTGAGCAGTCTTCGCCAAGTATAACTGTTTTCTGGCTTGGTGAACAGCGGTTATGATATTGTTATGCAGAGTCTTTATCACTGGCATTTCCAAAGACTCAGGTAGATCATGAACCGAGGTTCGTGGATGCCGACCATATACAGTGAAGAATGGACTTAATCCAGTAGAGGAGTGTACAGAATTATTGTAGGCATATTCTGCAATCCACAATATTTTTTGCCAAGAGTCGTCAGTTTGATGAAGCATGCACCTGAGATACTGTTCCAACGTTTGGTTTGTGCGTTCTGTTTGCCCATCAGTTTGTGGGTGATAACTAGTGGACAAACGTATCTCCATCTGAGCCATCTTGCAACATCTTTTCCAGAATTCAGAGACAAATTGACTTCCCCGATCAGACACCACAATGGAAGAAAAGCCATGCAACCTTACGATGTTTTCCAAAAATACCTTGGCTAGGACCGACGCAGTTGGCAATCCTTTCAAGGCCACAAAGTGTGCCATTTTGGAAAATAGATCCACCACCACCAGGATGGTGTCAAATCCGTCACTTTTGGGTAAGTCTGTAATAAAATCTATGGAGAGTGTATGCCAAGGAAGAGGTGGCACCTCCAATGGTTTGAGAAGACCGGCAGGTTTCATTTTCTGCGATTTATTTTGAGCACAAATTCCACAGGTCTTGATGAATTGAATTACATCCTTTCGCCAAGTTGGCCACCAATACGATCTCTTGACTCTTTCTAAGGTTTTAGTGACTCCCGGATGTCCTTCCATTAGAGCACTGTGGTAGTCTGCAATCACTTGCTCTCGTAGCTTTTGAGTTGGCATGAATAGTTGCCCCTTATAAAAGGGCAATTCGTCCTGTACATAACAATGTTCCTTCTCGGATTCCCATTTTTGCAACTCTGCTGTGCTGATATTGGTTTTGATTTCAACTCTCAATCCTTCAAATAAAGAATCTGTAACATTCATGACTCCAAGCACCTTTTCAACTGGAATTATCTCCACCGGAGTTGCGGCAATGTAAGCTTCTTCTCCTTTACCAATTCTGGACAGAGCGTCGGCCTTTCCATTACGGATACCATGCCGAAACGTGATAACGAAATCGTACTCAGCAAAGAAGAGAGCCCACCTGAACTGTCGCGAAGATTGTGCCTTTGCCGAACGCAAGTACTGCAGATTCCGATGATCTGTGAAAATGGTAACGGCCAAGCAGATAATGTCTCCATTCCTTCAATGCACACTTTATCGCCAACAACTCCTTATCGGTGACTGTATAATTCAATTCCGCCGCTGAGAACTTTTTTGACCAAAAGGCCACTGGGTGTAATTCGTGCGAGATTGGATCACGCTGCGACAAGACTGCGCCCATGGCGACGTTGGATGCATCGGTTTCCACCACAAAGGGAAGATCCAGCTTTGGATGTTGAAGGACTGGAGCCGCAGTGAACTTCTCCTTCAGTTTCTGGAAGGCCTCACCGGCCTCTTTTGTCCAAGCAAAGGTCTTGTTCTTTCGCAGTAACGACGTGATAGGATGAACCAGCTGAGAAAAATCAGACACAAATCATCGGTAAAAGTTAGCGAACCCCAAAAAACTTTGGACTCCTTTAACTGATGTTGGAGCTGGCCAGGATAGAATTGCGTCAACCTTTCTGTTGTCCATTTTCACCCCTTCAGATGACAACATGAATCCCAAGAATTCCACCTCAGGAACATGAAAGTGACATTTCTCCAATTTTACGTACAAGAAGTTTTCCTTGAGGATCTGAAGAACTGAAGTTACATGTTTGACATGTTCCCGAGGGTCGGCAGAAAAAATCAGGATGTCATCAACATATATCACAACACAGATATCCAGAAGCTCCCGAAAAATGTCATTCATGAGTGACTGAAACGCTGCTGGAGCAATACATAGCCCAAAAGGCATGACCTGATATTCGAAGAGCCCATAACGTGTGCGAAAGGCCGTCTTCCCCATTCATCTCCAGGTTTAATGTGAATGAGATGATATGCCCCACGAAGGTCAAGTTTGGTGAAGATCCTGGGTCCTTTCACCTGGTCCAGCAACGTGGAAATCAGAGGCAAGGGGTATCGGTTCTTTATAGTGATTTGATTCAGGGCCCTGTAATCGATGCAGGTTCTCAGGTCTCCTTCCTTTTTGGGCACGAAGAACAAAGGCGATGCTGCTGGGGACTTGGATGGTCGAATAAATCCATTGGCTAAATACTGGTCCAGATACGTTTTCAAATGGAGGTTTTCCTTTTCAGTTGATGCATAAATTCGATGGCACGGAAATTGGGCTCCTGGGACCAGATCTATTTGGCAATCATAAGGTCTATGAGGGGGCAGGATTTCAGCTTGCCTCTCCTTCTGAAAAACATCCTGGAACCGTTGATATTCAAAGGGTAACAAACCGATGAGACCCAATGTGATTTTTGGAATGTTCGGGGGTCGTTCCTTTTCCTCAACATGTTCTGTCAAATTACAAGTTTCTTGACATTCTGAACTAAATACCACGGTCCTTGCACGCCAATCAATGACAGGATTATGTCTTTCTAACCAAGGTATTCCTAGGATGATCTGGAATTGTGGTGCCTGAATAAGGTCAAAGGAAATCTCCTCCTTGTGTTCCCCCTGGCAGAGCATTATGATATTGTTAGTGCGTTGTGTAACTGGACCTGACACAAGGGGAGTACCATCCACTCCAGAAACAATTTCCGCTTCCAACTTATCAGTTAGAGGAATGCCCAATCTGCTTGCTCGGTTTAAATCCATACAGTTGCCGATGGCCCCACAATCAATATAAGCGTTCAACGCAAATTTTTTCATAGGACAATCCCGACTAAATAGGATAACTGGAAACACAAAATGTGAGGTCGCCGAAACCTTCTTCACGCTCGACAAGCTGACCTCTATGCTTGTCGGGCACTTAAGTTTTCCGGAATCTGCTCCTTCTTCTCCTGACTAATACCTCCCAGGGGTTTTCGTGAAGGTTTCACAGGACAATCCTTCAGGAAATGACCAGCCTTTCCGCAATACAAACAGAGCTGTTGCTGCCGCCTTTTTTCCCTTTCAGCTTGGTAGAAAGGACCTCGAATAACACCCAGTTGCATAGGTTTGGCATGGTTTTCTGACGACACCTTTCCAGAGGTTTCCTTGGGGTGAACAAAATATGCCCGACTCTCTGGGCAGCCTCGATCCATTCTTAGATCTTGAAGTCGGTGATCTAACTGGATGGTTAAGTCTATGAATTCGGCAACTCCCTCAGGTGGGTTCACCACTTGTGCTAGGGCATCCTTCAACTCACTCCGCAACCCACGGTAAAACAAGGTGGTTCTTTTCTCCGAAGGCCAATTGGTTTCTGCAACAAGTCTATTGAAGGTGGCTACATATGCTAGCAAATCTTGATTACCCTGTCGAAGCGACAACAATTCATTATCTAATGCTTGACCTTGAGTGTGGCGAGCAAAAAGTTTTTCCAGTTCACGTTGGAAATCCTGAAAATTTCTCAACACAGGATCATCTCTATTGACAAGAGGAACTGCCCAGTCAGCAGCGTACCCACCAAGGTAAGACAATACAAAGGCCACCTTAGATTGGTCTGTAGGAAATGTTCCCGGTCTGCATAAGAAATGTAGCCTGCATTGATTTAGAAACACTGCAAACCTTTTTGGATCTCCAGAGAAACGCTCCGGGGGGGCCAAGGGAATATTTCCCGGGAAAACTACTTGGACAGGAACTGATGGTGCAATTGGGGCTGACACTTGGGGGTTACCAGGAGGCAACGGAACCTGACCAGCTTGTGACTGTAATAATTGGCGGGCCAACTCCTCAGTTCTATCCCTGTTTACCACTAACTCTTTCCTCAGAGCGTTAGTTTCGGAACGCGCTGCATGTACTTCCGCTCTCAATTCCCCCAACAATTGGACCAACTGATCAACCTCAGGAGTTCCCATGATGTCCAGGCAGAGTATGTTTCAGTGCGGCTTCGCGTTCTGTAACGCTTACCTGGACTCTGCGGGGACACTCACGATGGAACTACGTGACACAGTTCTTCTCAATTGGTGTTGCTTCCAATTCTCCCTTCAACCATGTGACTAAAGGATTCCTAGAACAAACACAAGAGATTTCTAAGAATATTGACTAGCACTTCTAACGGAATTCAACTAAGTTCCGAATGCTGACATTATACATCAGCTTTTCTCTTTACCTTAATTATTTATTTGGTTAGCTCTCCATCCTGCATCTGTGCAGGGGCTCTAGTTCTGCAGAGGGGAGATGGTGCTGACTATTGAGGCAAGGAAGGAAGATTTCACTAATGTTCAATGAGCTGGAGGAGGTACTGCAAACAGACATGCACACAATCTGAGAATGAGTGTGAACCTAAGACAACTGTGCCTGACTATAAGTAAATAGGAAACTAAATGGCCAAAATCCAATGGAGCCCCACTGGTGACTAGGACTGGAAAGATTTTACTGAGTAGGGAATGCCTTTGATGTGAGGAAAAATTCTACGCAGCCCGCATTCATGGTGAATCACAACAGGGAAACGAATTCACCTCAGGAAACACGCTCACAACCTACGGAGCGTTCAAGCTTTTGAAATGAGTAAAAAGTGTGCGCGGCAACATACAACAACAAATGCCTGCAGCGGAATGAACTGAACACAATGCTTACAAACACGCATCAACTAAGACCCAAAGCTAAGGAAACACTCAGTGACCAATGGAGCGTACACCTGGCTCCATTACATTACGCACAATATGCGCTTCATTAATGATTACAGAGCAACACTGGGAACTCCACAATACCATAGAAACGCAATGATACTCCAGGGAATAATGGTAAATGATACTTGCGGAATAGCCTGACTGGAAACTCTTGAACTACGGAAGTCGGTTCCGTGACTGGAAGGTGACGGGGCAACTGGAGTGACAAGAATGAAGTCCGTGACTAGAATCACACGCACCGACTGTGGAGAGTTCTGTGACTGGAAAATTGCAGGCACTACTGGAAACTCAGAGAATGAATAACGGGCAGAGGAGGGAACAAAAAGGACAGAAAGGGAAGGCTAACTAGTGGCACTGCAAAAATGACAGGACCTAAAGCTGGACAGCGGTAAGCGTTGACTGGATTCTTTCCGAACGCGAAGCAGGGAAAGCTCGAGGGGAGGGGTTTAAATAGGAGCAGAGAGAAAACAACTAGACCTACACTGCGCACACTACCAGCATAACCAAGGCAGCCCTGTTGAGTGTCAGGAAGTACTACCCATGCCTTACACTGCCCTGAGTTGTTTTCCCTAACATCCAAGAATGGTAAATAGAAGACCAATTCTTTCTGGAAGCAATTTTAGGAACTTTTGCTGTGATCATGACAGCCTGTGAGGACACTGTGTTGGTGTTAATTTCGCAAAACTCCTCAATGGCGGTCTCCAGCTCTGAGCTGAAGACGGGGTCTAGGAGAGAGTGAGGTTTCATTCTCCAATGTCTGCTCTGGTCGCGGTACGGGCCCCACCAGAGGGTAATAGTCACCGGTGAGGGATCAGAAAGGGTTCTGGGAAGGATCGATAGATGAGAAATGTTCCTTACAAGTATATCGGACACTAGCCATCTATCGATCCGGGAATATGAGTCATGAACCAAAGAGTAGAAGAAATAGGAGCGGGAGTCGGGATAGAGGAGCCTCCATGCATCCACCAGGGAAAGATGGGGGAGAGATGACAGTGTAGTGTAGGCTGCTTTAGAAAGTTAGCGAGGTCTGGAGCCGGATCTGTGAAGGACCACGTCAAAAATCGTGTTAAAATCACCCCCCCAGAGGATTGGTACTAGCGGGAAACTATCGAGAAGGGATGTGAGATGGGAATAGAACTCCGGATCGTCGATGTTGGGACCATAGATGTTCAACAGAACCACCTCCTTGTTCTGTAGACTACCATGGACCAACACATACCTGCCCTGGGGGTTGATCTGTATAGATATGGGGTTAAACTTAAGGCTCCTGTGAATTAGAGTAATAACTCCTCGGCTTTGGGTAGAGTAACTAGTAAAGTACCTCTGATGGCCCCACATTTTGGCGAATTTTTCACACTACTCAGTGCAGGCGTGTGTTTCTTGTAGGAACAGGACTTTGACCCCATGGCGCTCTGCCTGAAGCTGAAGTTGTCTCATCTTCTTATAGTTCCCCAGTCCCCGCACGTTCCAACTCATGAATGTCAAGTTATTCTCAGTTAACCATCCAGAAGAAGACATCGGAAGTGACGAGTTAACGAGGTGGTGTCCCCCATGTTCTGTGCACCGTTCGATCAGCATTGCAACTGTAGCGGAGCAATATTGCCCCATACTCTACCTCCCCTGCGGATACCAAGCCTTTTTTAACATAAAACCCAACAACACCCACCCCCTCACACATCCCTCCCCCAAGCAGAGGAATGATAAACCATGCCCAAACAGCCAAATCCAAACCAATGGCATCAACGCCTGGGGGGCCTGTGTACTGGCCTGGCGGCGACTCTCCGGACCGGAAGGCAATTTAAGGATAAACATGGTGCCTAGTGATGACCTCGTGTGCTACCCGGGCAGGACTCCACCCAGATGGAGAAGGCACGGTCGCAAAAAATAGAGAACAATCTGCTCGTGAATGAGGGGAGTAACCCCCTAATCAATCAACTAGACCAGGAAGGTGACTGAAATTCAAGAGCAACTAATAGAGTAAATTAGCAACAGTGGATGACCGCTGCGGGGAGGAGTCCAACCTGAGAGGCGTTCGATGATAACTACGAGTCTCCCCTAGGATTATAAGGCCAGCCCTAAGGACCAGAACATACATATCATAGACCACAAAACTCAAGAGGGCAGAAGCAGGCGGAAGACAGCTCCCTCACACGCTCATCCACAGGCTAGATATTGCCATTCAATGTCGGGAACCCAATCATGAACAATCAGCCAGTGAACATGACATTGTGTGTTTCAGAAAGAGGGGGTCAGCCGGGAAATGTTCATCAATAAATCTGGAGGCCTCCTCAGGGATTGTAAAGAAGTAGACCTGGTTGGAATGTTTCAATTCTCAATTTAGCAGGGTATAGCATGGAGTATTTGACCTGTAGGTCGCGGAGACTCCTCTTCACTGCCAGAAAGGTTTTGCATTCCCATTGGACCGCCACCGAGAAGTTGGGATATAGATCCTGGCAGCGCCCAGAGTGAGTTCACCCTTGGCTCTCGCCGCCCTGAGGAGGGCGTCCCGGTCACGGAAGTTTAGAACCCTAGCTATAATGGGTCGTGACGGTGCACCCGGTCTGGGTTTTGCAGTGAGGGCACGGTGGGCTCTCTCGATCGCGAACTGCGGGGAGAGTTTTGGAGAGTCTAACAGTTGTAGTAGTGTGCGCTCGACGTAGTCCTCCATGGGTTCCTTTATGCCGTCCTCGGGTACTCCGATAATGCAGAGGTTGTTATGTCTCGAGCGTGATTCAAGGTCCTCGTTCTTTTTCTCAACCTCTGCAACACAGCCAGAAGGTGTGGAGACCTCTGCCCTGAGAGAGCTTAAGTTATCCTCACTCGTGTCTCGATCTCAGCAACCCGACCGTTGGTCCTCTCCATATGTGCCTTTATGGAGGATATAGTGCCATTCATGTCGTCAAGCTTACTGTGAAGCGTGGTGAACCCCTCCCAGATGTATTGCATCATTTTGTGAGCGTCCGCTGGGTCCGAGGCCAGGGGGTTAGATGATTCCTGCACGGGCTCCTCCACCACCGGCCCGATGGCGTTTTGGTGAACATGTTAATTGAGCATTGCTTCTTTCCAGCTCCCTTGGTCATGGCGCCACGGAGGGTGGGCCTGGAGGCTTGGGAGGGCGGCATGAGTGTCAAGGAAGGTCGGTGAGGAGAGGGCAGGGCGCAACGGATGATCGGGCAGGCTATTCAGGGCGTTTGGGCGCCCAGTGGTCCACAGGGTTGAAGTGAAGAGTAGTGCTGCAGAAGGATGTGGAGTCTCTGATCGCCACCGCCCGCTAGTTCGAGGAGCCGAGGGGGCCCACCCTGCCGGCAATAATATGAGAGCACAGCGTGGTCAATGAGCGGATCCCCCGGTGCCGACCGCCCTGAGGGCCACGGGTGAGGGCCGAGAACCGAAGATCAATGCGCCTTGACAGGGGTGGAAGTAGGAGCAGCTATGGGCACTGATGTGGACGAGCAACCGGGGAGTCCACCCCCTGTGTCAGGGGCGAGGCCCGCCAAGGCCCCAGCAAGGCAGCAGTGGATCACAAAGGGGGGACAGTTACTGCAGGGGTCCTCGATCCCAGGATATCCAAGCAAGGTGGAGGGGCCAGTCCCCACACACCGCAACAGGGGGTCCAGCCCGGTGCGCCACCAACCACGGTCTGTGTGGCCTGGGGGTCAGTTGTCCCAGCTGTTGAATGTAGCGCAATGAGTGGGGGGTGCACCACCACTGCGAAATTCCCAAGCAGGCGCTATGGTGGAGAGCAGCGGGCAGCGTGAGCCCACCCCTAAATGGTGCGCGGGTTAATGATTTCGGCAAACGAGGAGTCCATGACCCACCCCCTCCACAGGGCCCACCAAGTTGTGCTAGGAGCGAGGGGCCTACGTGTCCGGCAGGGCAGCAGGCAGCAGAGTGTCACGGTAGGCACAGTGGGAGTTGGCCCAGAAGGACCGGGTGCCGAGAGTGCACCCAGGGAGGAAGGCCACGCAATCCGATGCAGGCAGGACTATAGTGTGGATGGGTATTTTTCAGAGAGGGATGCGGGGGACTCACCGCAGCAGTCAGGAGCGGGAGCGTCCCGCGGACCGAT
This sequence comes from Ambystoma mexicanum, assembly GCF_040938575.1. Taxonomy (NCBI): domain Eukaryota; kingdom Metazoa; phylum Chordata; class Amphibia; order Caudata; family Ambystomatidae; genus Ambystoma; species Ambystoma mexicanum. Next base: position 245,924,222 of record NC_090921.1, on the reverse strand, counting down.
AGCAGATCAGGAAGCCTCCTCTCCGGGTCCTCACGAGGTACTAAAAAACAGCACGCCGCCCAGGGAAGGCGGTGGAGCAACAGTTCTATGTTCGGGGGACCCCCCGGATCCAGTCAGGGGGCCGACGTCCACACACCGGCCACAGCAATTCCTCGGGTAGCGGGGGGGAAGGCGACGCTGCAACACACACAGGGCCCCTCCCCCCCAACAGGCCCCGGATCCTCAGAGTCAAGCCACACGACTCCAGAGCCGAGGAGCGGGGCGGAGCTGCGCTGGCTCCCGGCTCGATCTCAGAGCGCTGGAACTCTGCGGCAACGCTGTTTCAGGATGCAGGGTTCGAGCAGCACACGCACGGGTCCTGCAGCAATCAAAATGGGTAGCTGGACCAAGTGTTAACAGGGAACCAAAGGAGGATTCCAACAGGAAGGCGCCTCACAAAGCGGAGCTCACAGTCAGGCGGCCATCTTCTATGAGCGCAACAGCGCCCCCCCCTTTGGCATTGATCTTTAACCCATTTATGAAAATATAATCGGAGAATGTAGTAATCAAATGTTGAAGACCTTTTGGGGTGTGATCTATGAGTAAAAATTCATCCACGTAGGTGGACCAGCATAGATTAAGCCCTTCAATTTTTGGAGACACGAAAGAGGCACCATCCAGAATTTTACCCGCATCAGACACATAGAGGTTGAATAGCACAGGTGCAAAAATGCAACCTTGTCACAGTCCATTTGAGGTTCTAATTGTGTGAGATAGTAAACATTCTTTATTTAGATGAACTTGTATGAGCGAGCCCTCATGAAGATGGACGAGAATTGAAAGAAGTTCCCACAGCATACCTACGTTTGACAGTTTAGATCATAGCTGGACCCTATCCACTAAGTCAAAGGCCAATGAAAGATCCATAGCTGGCATCTCCCTTCCATGCCTTCTCTTGCAATAGAGACACCAGTAGACCACCCACTTCTGTCCCCACTTCCTTTCTAAACCCAAATTGCTGTGCCGCCAGAATACAATTTCGACCAGACCATTCCTCAACCAGTTTTAGTATAATCCCTGCAAAGATTTCTGAATCCACGTCCAATAGCGCGATAGGGTGATAATCTGTCAAGCAGGTCCTGTCTCCCTTTTTGTATATCGGCACCACGTACCAGAAGTGCCAAGAAGCTGGGATGCATCTAGTTCGAATAATATCCGCAAATAGTATTGAAAGGGCCTTAGCCCATAAGTCGGGATTGCCCTTAAATAAGTAATTCGACAGCCGATTTGGCCCCACTGCTCTAGAAAAGCTGGCGTTCTGTATTTGCAGAACAATGTCTGATATTGAAAACTCAAAATCGCAACAATAGTGTTTGATGGGGTCCAGTACTACAACGAACCATACATTTGAAGCATAAAGACGTCCAAAATGTCCAGTCCAAACTTCCTCTGAGATGGCAGTGGTTTGGGTCGTAATTTGGGTAGACTCCATGGCATTCACCAAGAGCCAAAATTGCCTAGTCGAACCGTCGTTTAGAGCTGTGAATATGAATTTGCTGTCAGATTGAAACATAGCAGCTCAATGACCTTTGAGCCAGTTTTTTTATTTTTGCTTTTCTCTTGTTACCCCCTCCAACTTCCTCTCCCAAGTGCGACTACTTTTTAGTAAGCGACATACTTCTTAGTTACAGAAGTTTTTGTTGCACTGAGCAATGTTATCAAACACATGATTATTACTTGCTTTTGTCTTTTTAATTCCAGGGCTTTTAACTGATTTATCAATCAGTGAATCGACATAGGAGCGGAAATTAGCGTGAGTGAATCGAGACCGCTTACTTTCAATGATCATTCCTGCAAAGTCGGTTATGAAAAGTGCATTTAGTTTTTGCACATTTCCATTATGACACTGTGAGGCTCACCTGGTCTCTGCGGAGGCGTTGGGGCATGGTTGCAGCCCCCCTGAACTTGAATCACCCCATTCAGGCCTCTCCCTCAGTAGAAAAGCTGTGAGCGGTGGTACATAGTGATAATGCTCCTGCGTGGAGATAAGAGTGTGTGAGTGTGCCAATCTGTGATTGTTGTACCTCTCGACCCTTCACCCCAAAGTATGGTTTCTGTGAGCATACGCCGGCCCATAAAGCTCACCTGTGAATTATGGAAGATAAGCTCTCTGTCCTGCTACTTCTGGCAGGGGCGCGTCAAATGGGATCTAGTTCCTTCACTGATCCCTGATAAGGATTAGTCCAGTCCAGCTGCGACTATGCTTGTCCTTATGATTGGTAAGTATTGAGCTCTTGTGATGCCGTTCATTCTATTTAATGTCTTAAAAATGTTGCTCCTATGTATGCCTGCATTAATGTCTCTCTGCTGTTTTCTTCCCTTAGACGGAAATGCGGCCTCAATACAGCGAGACGCGGGCGGATGGAAGATGGATGCTATCGCAATGTTCGACAGCAGGTAAGTGATGGTTTAAGGAAATCGCGAAGTATAGCGAAGCGCAACCTTAAATGGACAGTTTTTTCAATGTCTAACCTTGTCTTCTGTTTTTCCTTGCAGGCGCTGCTGTGGACGATGGAGCTTGTCGTGCTGTGGTGCCAAGATGAAGATTTCGGCGTTCCGGAAAGTGTAAAGATGAATACTTGGTTCGCCGAAGAGATGTACAGGTAAGAACAGTTTCCCCCAGTTGGTAAGTATGCTGGCAGGAAGCAGGATGTCCAGGAAGCAGGATCTTCAAAGGTAAGTCTGACCTCAGGCGACGCTGAGCATTATGCTGCTTGCAAGTGCAGAATAACGCAAAGCTTCTGGCCCTCATTACGACCTCAGAGGTAGCCATGTCGCTATTGGCGACTTGGCTGCCGCCGAAATCGCGTCTGGATCCGGGTCCACGGAATGAGGAATTACCGGGCCATTCCGAGTTCGGAAGGCCCGGTAATTCCTCCCTCCAAGGACCCGGACCCGGTCATTCCCCATTCCCATTTCAGCCCCCATAGGGCTGAATGGGAAGGGGAGAGGGAGCAAACAACTGGCCATTACGAGTTGGCCCGTTGTTTGCTCCCTCTTCCCCTCGCGGGGCCCGGAAAGCACGCCTGGATTGACCAGGCGTTACTTACCGGGTCCCGCAAGGGGACCTCGTAATGAGGTGGTACGGGGTTAACGGCGCCGGCACCTTTTACGACGCCATTAACCCCGTACCGCCAGGGTCGTAAGGAGGCCCTCTGTCTTGAGGATCAGGGCAGCTTTTATAGTTTATAGCTGAGATCATGGGCACGCCCATTAGGGCCAGCTAACCAGCCACATCCTGCCACTCCTAGAGAGTGTGCACGTGCGAAGACAATCCATTAGTAGCCACACCCAAGAATACACTTGGGGCTGCTTAATGGATGGAATGTTCAAGGTTAATGCATCCTGCTTAATGGATGGAATGTTCAAGGTTAATGCATCTGAAGTGCTATGTCCATAATAAAAGCTTTTTGGTGTTAAATGGATGTTCTTGTTTACTTTTGTTCATGAGCCTGGTGTCAAAGGCACCAGGACAGTGGCCATCCAGGTCTCCTGTGCATGCGACCCCTGCATGCCTGTGCTCCTGACTTCATGACCATGACAGCCACACTATTCTGGATTTAGAGTTGTTCACCTCCAGATTAGCAGAATATTAATTCCTGGGCTTGGTTTCTGACCTGAAAGACAGTTTTACTTCCAACATGCGATGGTCGCTCAGACGAGTATTTCTGATATTAAACGCTTGAGTCACATCAAACAGGGTTTGAGACATAAATATGTAGTCAATCGTGGAGGACCTAACACCATCCGTCCATGTGGTTGGATAGTTAATTTTACCCAATGCTGCATTTACTGGGAACAGACCCCAATTTAAAAAGAGGTCGGACCAGAACTGACCCAGCAATTTTTTTCCCCTATACCTCAGAGGACCTCCTATTATGACACTCTTTTCTCTTTCATGTGCTGATATTAAAAACCCAAATCTTTCTTCTCTAAGAGTCCATGATCACCAGCCCATGGAATTTCAGCTATTAGAACCCCCACAATGACAATCTGCAGGCCCGGAAATGTCAACATCCTGTTTATAAAAAGTGAGTTAATTTTCACTATTGTTTCCTGCAAGTTCAATTCAGGATTCCAGTAGATGTTAATAATAAGAATGAATAGGGCAGAAGGGCAAACTTTTACCTCCAACACGATAGCCAAGACGCATTTGGATACTTTCATACATTCTAATATTTGCATGTCCACCCCAGTTTTGATGGCAATTAGGATACCCCCTGAGGATCCCCTCTCGATCTCTTGGAAGCAAGTTCAAAACAAGCTTCGAAATCATCCAGGCAGAGTGGACTTGTCATCCATGTTTCCGCAATACAAATAATCGACAACTGGTTTAATCTATCACACAGTTCAACAGAGCTACATAGATGTACATGTCGTCCAGAATTCCAGGACAGCAGAGACAGTTGTTTATTCTGGTTAAAGATTTGTCTTTTAAGCTTTGAATTGGGAGATGGAATTGCGTGAAGTTAGAGCCAACGATCTCGGATGGGATCTTCTTCTTTGTTACTTTGGACCCTACCACTCCTCTGATTTCCCGCCCCTTCCTGAATACCTCTTGCCGATCCTGTGCCCTGGCTGCCATATTGTGGAGTAGAAAAACCTGGACTAAAGGTCAGAATATCATAGCCCAGTTTATTAAATTGATTTACTTCCAGGAGCAAAGCATCATAAACTGAGCGGGAATAGATGACCAGGCAGACGTGATCATAATGATTCGGATGGATGAAATACATCAATTTTATATCTGCTGTAGAAAGGAATCTCAGAGTTGGAATTTAATTTAACAAAGCCAACACCCTCCATCTAGTCAAGGAATCAGGGCCACCGTAACCAACCATACAGTACAAGATAACACTTGGGTTATCTGGGAAGCAGGGTTGCCTCCACGGTACAGTATTTAGTTCACTGTTTAAAACTGATTTGGGAGCCCTCACTTCCCTCCCCAACATGGCATCTTCCATTGAGATCACCTCATTACAATTAGTATTCGCAAACTTAATAGGATTTTCCCCTCCATTTAGTACTGTGACCCTAAAAGTGGCTGCTGTGGTGGAGTCCCTTGGTCCTTGGATAGCTGGGCCTTCAAATGATGCCCATCCCTCTGCTTTCTTATCCCAGAGTCCTGTTCCAAACTGACGTTGCTATGACTTGTATGTGTCCGAGATGAGTCCCCATGGATCTCCCCGTCCACTTGCTACAACTGCGAAGGCGGCATTGGTCCCTGCAAATCGGTAGGCAGTGAGGTCGGCAACTGATTACCCAACATGTGGGTCGCGGTCTTTCTTACCAGTGCTTCTAAAAATTTATTTTTGGGGGTAGGGTCTTCTGCACGAGAATCAAAAGCCTGCAGGTGGCCTGATGACTTTTCATGACTAGGTGCACTGAGTATATCGTTATATGTAATGTTGATAGAGACAAGCGGCCCATCCGCCGAGAAGCAGAGACTGACAGAGTGTCTAAAGACCTTTCACGTCTAAGTGCTGAGGCTATTTCGTTTGTTGTGTTATTATTATCATCGAATTGGGCTAATGGGGTGGAGGATATTGTGACTTTACCACCCCTGCAGATTTCACAGATCTCACTTGGGCATTTTCATCATTTATTATAATAATCTCTCTCCTTTCATCAATTTTTTTACTTTGGTCCTGAGTGCAAATAGTAGACGATACTCTAATATTGTCCCTCTCTCTGCCTTCTTTGAGAAGAGTTGATACATTCCCCCGCCACTCTTGGAGTTTCCTGATTCAATACCTCCACTTGAACTATTTAGATTAGCTGCTTTTGTTTTTTACCTTTATGTTTCATTTCTTCTGTTAGAGTATTATTAGCTATGCCGCTGAACACCTGGCCAGCCGGGGCCTCCTCCTCCACTGCCACATCTCATCCATAACTGCAATCACCACAATCAACCAAGTCCTCCCTAATCAGGTTTCGCTATAGAATTGCGAGTAGGTTTAGTCACCCCCTTCCACTCTACCCTAGGACTGCATGTCGGCAGCTTCGTACTCTCCGGGTTATTTCATCCATCGGGCCCCACCTTTTGAGAATCCGGAGTTAAAGTTAATTAATATCTGCATGTCTTCAATTGGACCAACCAGCCGACCCCCATCCACAGACAAATCCTCAGTATTGGTTGCCATATTAACTTGGCCTGTGCTTAGTTTTGGTGCCACTATACTTTGAAAATGAACCAGCCATATAGTAATGGCTTTCAGACATTTGGTATGGTCATGCTATTCATTTAATATAAGACTCGGGAGGCCTGGACCCTCCCTAGCCGTCTCGTCCTCCACATGAGCAGCCACTGGCAACTGCGCCGACGGAAAGGAGTCATCCCGCCCCTCTTCCTGCCCAAGTGGATACTGGGACAGGTCAAGGAGCGAGACCTCCCCCGTCAAGAAGGACGGCGCAGTATCCAGAAAAGAATGATCCCTCTCTGGCTCCCGTCTCCCCTCCAACCGCCCCTCCTCAGTATTCGCCCCCGCCTCAACCACGGATCCCTGCGGCAAACTCCCTGAATCTATTAGAAGCAGTGACAGCTACCCGTCACCCAGCTCCAGCAACGTGGAGGCACTTGGGAAAGGCGGAGAAGGGGTAACAGGGAGAGCAAGAGCCCGTTGCATGGTGTTCTTCACTGGTGTGAGAATGAGGGGCGTGGACAGTATGTCATCATACATCCGCGGCCCCACAGACTGTTCCTTCCGAGTCCTAAGACAGGGCTGCATTGCAAAGTAACAAAGGAGAGGCATGACAAGATAAAACAAAATTTACTGTTAACTGTTTACTATTTGCCAGGAAAAGCACAGATGCCAACCCTCTAGATTAATGGTGTAGGCCAACCCCTCTAGATTAATGGTGTAAAAGGTGGAAAAAGCTGCCTCACCCCTTCCGCCTGCGAGCCAGAGCACAGGCGAACAGGCACTCTTGGGCACTCCTTGTTGCGAGCACACAGTTGCATGCGGCCCCGTGTCTTTATGGGAGGTGGAGCTGCAAAGTGGGCTTGGCTTCACTCCGTATTAAATAATGCAGGAATCTATGTAGAATATAAACAAAAAGTCAATCAATAATACTAGAAGTGTGGAAGTAATGCTGCAATTTGAATGATATACCAATTCACATACTTATGTCCATAATATGCAAGGTTAAAGGCCATTTGAACAGCAGTCCACCAGTGATCCAACACAGTGTAGCCAGCGTATCCAAGCGAACAGGCACTCTTTGGGCACTCTGGGTTGTGCACGCGCGGTTGCACGGCCTGTGCCTTTATTGAAGGAGTAGCTGCAAAGTGGGGGTGGCTTCACTCTATTAAATAATGCAGGGAATTTATGTCTATAATATGTAAGGTTTAAAGGCAATTTCAACGGCAGTCGACTAGTGATCCAACACAGCATGGCCAGAGTATTCAGGCGAACAGGCACTCATGGGGCACTCCGGGTTGCGCGTGGCCACATGCCTTTATGGAAGGAGGAGCTGCAAAGTGGGCGCGACTTCACTCTGTATTAAATAATGCATGAATTTATGTCCATAATATGTAAGGTTTAAAGGAAATTTCAACAGCAGTCCACCAGTGCTCCAATGCAGTGTGGCCATCGTATCAAGGTGAATAGGCCGACTTGGGGCGCTCCAGGGTTGTGCGCGACCCTGTGCCTTTATGGAAGGAGGAGCTGCAAAGTGGGTGTGGCTTCAGTCCGTATTAAATAATGCGGGAATTTATGTCCATAATACGTAAGGTTTAAAAGCAATTTGAACAGCCGTCCACCAGTGATCCAACGCAGCGTGGCCAGCGTATCCAGGCAAATAGGCACTCTTGGGGCACTCTGGGTTGTGCGCGTCCAGCAAAGAGGTAAGGACAGATGAAATGCTAAACTGTATCAAGAAGACAGTAGATAACATTGCATCAGCAAATCCTTTATACTCAACATGAAATAAAAGAATGGCTAGATGGTTCACACCCCATCTCATAGCACTGAAAAAAACAAAGAGGAAACTAGAAAAAGAACAGAGAACAAACTACGTCCAACACACAAAACAACCTACCAAGATCATAAACGAGATAAGAAACCTATCCATGTGCAACAACACACCGATTCCTACACAAAAATTGGTTTCAACCAGCCAGCGCCAGAACCAACAACCAGACTAGACCTCTTCCGCCAATCTCAACAGATAAATTCAACAACCTGGTGAGCAAAAGCAACAGAGCGGGTTCCCCAGCAGATCCATGCCCACCAGACGCCTACAAAGCCATCCTCACCGAGTGAACACTAGCAGAATACTACCTCAGACTCTTCAATCTCTCACTAACAACAGGATCAGTGCCACAAGCATTCAAATTAGCCTACATCAAACCACTCCTCAGGAAACATGGTAGACCTTAGCAACTACTGACCAATCTCAAATATATCATACCAGGCAAAGCTACTAGAAAGCTATGTCTACGAGCAAATTCAGGAATATGTGGCAAATAACCAGCTGCTGGAGCAGGCACAAGTAGGCTTCAGACCCATGATAGGAATGTAAACTGTGCTTCTATCTATCTGGGATGACCTAAAGACCAACACAGACTACAACACTAACTCTGCATGAATACTACTCAGTCTCTCTGCATCCTTTGACACAGTCAACCACAACACTCTCTTAAAACACTAGAAAATATTATGATTCGCAACACCGCTCTCCACTGGTTAAAACCCCTCTTAACAGAAAGAACATAAACAATCTGGCTACAACTGTTCAAATCAGCACATCGTAAAACAACATGTGTAGTCCCACAAGGCTCATCGCTCTCCCCATTACTCTTTAACATCTACATGACTCCACTGAGCAACCACATCAAAAAACATGGTCTCATCTGCTACAACTATGCAGGAGACTTCCAAATCATCTATAAAAACCAATGCCAGTGAAGCGCAAACCCCAATACTAACTAACTGCCTCATTGAACTAAACCAATGGACAAGCACCAACAGCCTTAAAGTCAATCCTGACAAGACCAAAATCATGATTACACCCAATGACCTAGCAACCAGCATATTCCATGACCCACTGAACTAGGCAACTCGCCAGCACCTTCCAAGGTTGTCAAAAATCTTGGAATCCTACTGGACAATGAGCTAATACTAGAAATGCTTCTCCCACCTAAACGTGATAAAGAAAATACTGCCCTACTTCTTAACACACAGAACGCACGCCATAATCTCCCTCGTCATGTCAAGAATAGACTATGTCAACAGCATCTCCATCAAAATGCCAAAATACCTGCCGATGAAGCTACAATGAACACAGAACTCAGCAGCAAGACTACTCCTTAAATTGTCAAGGGGAGAACACAACACACCAGCAATGAGAACGTTGCACTGGCTACCAGTCAAAAAACTGATCTCCTTCAAAGCGCTCTGCATAACACATAGAGTGATCCGTGGCTGAGGAGCAGAATGCATACAGGAGAAAATCAACATCTGCAAACCAACGCAAACAATAAGATCCAGCAACAACATCTGCCTCAAACACAAACAATACTCAAAACAATGATTTTGGGGATCAGCATTACCTGCATAGCAGTGAACCTATGGAATGCACTCCCATAGGAAATACGACCAGAAGAGGATCAACTCAAGTTCAGTAAACTATTGAAACCGTGGCTCTTTAACACTCCGAGCTGAAGAAAATTTCAGAGTGACAAAAATGCACCCACCAGAATGCTGAGAACTCCACGAGAATGGACTCTCAAACGTCAACCACAAACTCACTTTGGAACAAGGCTAAGTGAAAGAGCCAACCCATTGCAGTAAACCAAAAGAGCCCAACCAACCTTACTAACTACTCTCTAATTCTCAAATTCTATACCTCTCAGCATATTCACCACCCATTACATAACTGACTAAATACAAACCTCAGACATAATATACTGAAACCAATAAACTCTATCTTCCCGCCCAACACTCAATACACACAGTCAATGTCCACATACAACAAACAAAATCTAATCCACTAAATCATACCAGCACACAGTGACCGTTTTTTCTGAACTGAAGCTGCCAACAGTATATCAAAGCTCTCTTGTGCTTTCCCCTCTCAACCCACCAACTGTCCCAACCCCCTCCTTTACAGAACCAACTGAGCGCCTGGAGACCATGAAAAATGGGAGTGGCGCATGATACAAGTACCAGTAACATAACATGTGCCATGCATTCTACATTAGGTGGTAGTGCGAGACATTTGGGGCGTTCGTCCCCCTGCCTTCTGGGAAAAACAGAATCTTCCTGTCTATGTTCTTGAGGACACCCTTCTCCAGTCTAATCAGTGTCATTGATAGGATGAATAGTATATCCAAGGCGCTGATGTTATTTTCAGAATATTGCCCTTCCCACCCACCGGCACAGATTCAATGCTAACCATCTGTTTAGATCTTTGCCTAGCTTCACCAGGGCCTCGTACATGCTGCAAACCATCATTAGCCCAGTTCTTGCAGTTATTCAGATCACCAGATATCTCATTTTCAATGGACACCATTGGAAGCCCCAGTTAGTCATTGCCCTTTGGCAGCGCCAAGCCTCTGGTCAAGTCCAATTCATTTTGTATCTGGGCACTTTTCTGAAGTGGCCAATTATTTTTAATAGCATCAGAGAGAGGTGGACCTCCAGTCTTGTGCCGTGTTTCAGTGTGAAATGTCTTGAGCACAAGTTGTTATTGAGGGAGATGCCAAAGTTGAGTTGTAGAGCGGCTTCAACCATGCTAAATAGTCATGGCCAAAGCCAAAATCCTCCATTGTCTTGAGAAGAAGTTCTTGCCAATGTGGTGAAATGTTTTCTTTGCATCCAGCAAGATTGCTGCTAACGGAATCTCATACTTCGTGCCTGCCAAAAAAGCTAATAATTACTCTCTGAATTTTGTCACCATCCAACCCAGCATGCTTGGTGTTGATGAGTGTTGGCAAGACAACTTCTATTCTTCTCGACCAAGATCTTATAATCAGTGTTAATCATGCTCATTGTTCTGTTACTACCATGTAGGGTGGTGGGTCTGTCGTTCTTCAGGAGTATCGAATTCCACAAACACAATGCTTAACAGTGCAAAGCCCTCTTCTGACTTGAACTTGTGAAAGCTCAGGTAGTAGCCCATCCTATCAGGTTAAGGCTGCTACATGCCTTCATCATTTCTTCTGTTGTCAGATCTCCTTCTGGTTTCCTGACCTCCTCCTTAGTCAGCTTCGTCATGTCTATCACTGCAAAGAAAGCACATAGGGCCTCATCAGGGTTTGCTATTAGCGTTACTGCAGCTCGGTCTGGCGCAATTTGTGCCGGATCTCAAGTTGCGGTGGGGAGGTAAATCCCCATTCTCATTGGGTCCAGACCCAATGGGGATTTCTTGGAGCTATTAGCGCCTGCGCAATTAGCTCCTCGCTAATAGTGCCGAAAACAGGTGGAAAATGATGATTTTGACCTCCAGAAAAAAACTAGAGATAAAACTCTGTTTTTCCGCCCGAACTTTAGATTGGGTGGAGCAGTACATGCATCGGTAATAGCGTTACCACGCATTCTACTGCTCCACCCAACTCATGACGATGACCATAGTCAGTTATCATCTAATGTGTATTCTGGTTTGTTTAAAGCTTCTCATATTGCGATGACGTAATGACTACTGCTCGGTGGGAGTACAGGCATGAGTAGTGGCTAAATCGCCTACTCAACCCCACACTACCACCAAACCAGCAGTGATCCAAATCATAACAGTAAAACAGGAAAAGCCCGAAAAGCATATCTCCTTCGTCTCGTTTGGTAATGTGGGGCTATATTCTTCAGGAGGTGTGTAAGCTTAAACAGAAGTAACTCAAAAACATAAGTATAATAGACCAAAATAAAATAATGTGCAATCAATGTTCTATAAAAATATGCAAACAAAGTCATCAGAAAACACTAGGAAAATGCACATATTTATTTTATTGGATATATGTAGGGTGCCTATATAACAAATGGTGCTTCAAGGCGCCACAAGACAAAACCGAGGGGGGACAAGGGAGATAGATAACAACAACGATCCTACAAGGCCTTGTGACATTCGGATCGTGCAAGTGCAGTAACAAGAAGTGCAAGGGGGGGAAGAGGGTGTGTGCCGGGTTGCACGAAATGCAAAGTGCTAGGATGGGAAGGGGAGTGCAGGGCAACAGAAGGGAGTGCAGAAGGGGGTTAGACAGCCAAAGGGGCTACGTGAGTGCTAAGGGTAGGGCAGGTGGGCAAGTGCCAGGGATTGTATGGGGTGCAGCCTGGGGTGAGGGTCCACATGCTAAGTGTGAGGAAGGCGGGTGCACTGTGCGTGGGGGGCTGGTGCCCTGTAGAACTCAGAGGGAAACTCAGAGTCACTATGGCAGGCAGTGGATGTTAGCAAGGGACGAGGGAAAGAAGAAGAGAAAAAGAGGGTCTTGAGGAGCTCCTGGAACTTAAGGAGATCCGGCTCATGCCTGAGAGGGGAAGGGAGACTATTCCAGAGGGAGGCTGCTGCGGAGGAGAGAGATCTACCCCCCACCTTCTGCTTAGGGTTCTATGTTCATTCTTCACCTGTTATTTTCGCAGTACTTTTGCCGAAAATGTTTTGCCGAATCATCGTATTTTGGTTTTTTTCAGAGGAATTCCCTCCCCAATTACGTATTCCCTATGCACCACCCCACCCTACCCCTTATATGCCCCCCTCCAGCAGGAAGGTATTTAAGGAGAAAGAGTTGTATGTAGCGGGATACCAGGCCCCAGAAAGCCTTGTGGATGATGCAGAGGGTCTTGCAGAGGGTTTTGATCTTGGTCCTAGCGGCAACATGAAACCAGTTTAGAGATTTAAGGGCTGGAGAGATGCGGTCCATGGGCCTGAGGCCAAGGATACGTCTCACAGTCCTATTCTGAATTAGGTGAAGGGGGCAACGGAGGGGGATAAAGGAATATTGAGGAAGAGGCTGTTGCAGTTGTCCAGCCTAGAGGGGACCAGAACTCTGGAGACATTGTGTTTCTGAGGGAAGGTGAGGAAAGGGAGGTTGCCTTTGAGGGTGCCTTTGAGGCGGTGCAGCTGATAGTGGGCCTTCTTAGCAAGGTCTGCTATGTGAGGAAAGAAGGAGAGAGAGGAGTCAAAGATGACACCCTGTTTTTTGCCTCACAAGGGAGTGAGGGAAGGGGACCCATAGAGGTTGGCCACAGGGTAGGAGGGAATGAGGGAGCTGGGGTCCCAATGAGAAGGATATCAGTCTTACTGCATTATGAAATAGATAATTGGCAGCACAACATGCCCGATTAGTAGACAGACAGTCAGGGATGAGAGAAGAGGAAGAGGAGGCAGTGGAGGGAAGCTTGATGGAGAGCTGCATGTTGTCTGCATACCACTGGAAGTGGGGAGAGAAGGAGGAGATTGGGTGGGCCAGAGGGGAAAGGTAGATCTTGAAGAGCCACGGCGAGAGGATAGAGTCTTGAGGGATGCTGCAGGTGGAGAGTGTGATTGGGGAGAGAAAAGGGCCCAATTGAACCTGGGAAGGTTCAACCCATTTTTTTGTTGTTTAAAGCTTATTAAATCATATACAATAATGTACCCAGAGCAATAATACTGAAGCCATGACTTGTCAGACTTTAAGTATTGCATGTTTATCTTTTTAGTAAGATCACATCTGACTCTAGCATCTCGCTAGTACAGTATGAGTCCATATCTATCAAGTTTTCCAACAGTTTAAACAAATCATATCCAATAGCAAAAACCCATAAAAAGTAAAAAAAAACCAAATTCGTTAAATTCATCCACAGTCATTTTTCATGAGTATAAAGTGAGGTGTGGCTTCTAGATTATAACACATGCAGGGACACAAGTAAAGCAACTTATTCTGCTCATTACAGTAGTGAAAAGGAGGACACCTCGTGAGGCCGGTGGTGAATGATGGGGTTATTACAATCGCTTACAAACGTAATCAGTGGGGCCCAATCCGCTAGAAATTGTGACATTTCTCTCCTCATTGCTCCATAAATAATGGACATGGCAGCCACATACCACTTTCTGGCCCACCATTCCTTTATACCCGGCATGACTTGTGATTTCCAGTTTTGTGCAATTACTAAACGTGCCGCTACCAGGAAAAAGGTAATCAGTCTGGAGCTTCTGGCATTCAACTTGTAATGTCCCTGAGTGTCTTCATTTCCCAGGAGTAAAACTAAGGGGTCCATCTCCAACTCAAAGCCACATATTTCTCTAATTTGAGTAACCAGTGCCTGCCAAAATTTTGGAACTTGAGGACATTCCCGCCACATATGGAAAAAAGATCCTTAAGGTGCGCTGCACCTCCAGCAGCAAGGGGAAAAAGTGGGGGTGATTTTATGCATCCATTCCGGAGTAAGTTTAGCACCTTATAGAGAGCCGGCAGCTTGGCTCTAGAGGGGGTCACCAATAAACAAATCCTCGAAAAGAGTAGTCTTGTGTTTCCCCAAGTGTGCCACTTGCGGTTGAGTCTTCCAGTGGTGAAGTTGTAAATACTCAAACCTATCGCTTTCCCCTATCATATAGGCCTGCCTGCACTCTTCAAACATAAGAGGATGATTGTCCCTGTACAACTGACCCAATGTGTGTAAGCACCCCTCTTTCCAAAATATAAAACGATCCCTGTCCATCCCCTGGGGGGAACTCCCTCTTGTCCCAGAGACCTGTTCTAGGTGAGGGAAATGTTGTCACAGCATATCTGCGCTCAGCTTTGTCCCAATATTTTAACGTGACTCTGGAAGTTAAGGGACCCTGCTCGCCTCTCTTACAGACCTTTGGAGAAATCCAACACGTTTTGTGTAAAGGGGTTCCCATGATGCTCTGTTCCATATTCACCCAATGTTTAATTTCCTGTGCCGGCACCAGTTGGGCCGCATATAGATAGCTTTCGATATTTGGTACTGCTAGACTCCCTGCAACTTTGGACGCCATCATTGTATCTCTAGCTACTTTCGGGACCATATAAACCTAAATATCTGCAATTGTAATTCCTTCATGGCCGTTCTCGGAACTCAAATCGACAAAGCTTGGAATACATAGAGTAAGCGTTGCTATAGGGTCATCTTGATAGCTTTTATCCTCCCTAGCTATGAGATTTCTGAATCCCCCCATCATGCTAAATCCCTTGGTCTTAGCGAAAAGTGGTATAATATTGGCTGTATAAAGAGCTGCATATCTTGCTCTCAAGAACACCCCTAGATATTTCAAAGTCCTCAAAGCCCATGAAAAAGGGAAAGCTCCCTTCAAATGCGCAACCACTCCTGGTGGCTCTGAAATATTAAGTATCATTGATTTCGTTAAGTTAAGTTTATAGCCTGAAACCGCACGGAATTGTTCCAATAATAAACAATATGTGGTAACGTAGTTCTGGAATCTTGCATGTAAAAGTGGAGGTTGTCTGCGTACAACGCTAATTTATATTGATGACCCACTATATCCAGTCCCTTAATATTCCTAGATAAGCATATCATACAGGCTAAGGGTTCCATAGAAAGGGCGAATAATAATGGAGATAGCAGACACCTCTGACGGGTTCCTCTGTACAGGTGCACCGGATCAGAAAGAATCACATTCACTTTAATCCTCGTAGATGGTAATACGAAGTTGGCTTGTAACAACCTGTGGAATCGCGGCCCAGTCCAAACCCTTCCAAGACCTTAGACAGATAGGACCAATCAATGCGTTCAAACACGTTCTCGGCGTCAATTGAGAGGAAAAAGCCATGGCTCGTTCATATTTCTGCACCCAGGCCGAAATATCAGTCATATGCCGAACATTATCATATGCTTGCCATCTGGGTTCACAGATGTGTGCACAAACAGATTAGGCATAGAAGCTGCTAGACTCTGGAAAGAATGAGGGGGTCTACATGGGGGGACATGTACGAGAACAGTCAGTTCAGAGATATTGACAACCTGCCACAACAGACAGGCCTACCCAAGGGTAATTTCTTTGCAATACATGAGATTGAGGAGCATAGCCAGACGCAAGTGGAAGGGGTGGCCTGAGGAGCTAGAGGAGACGGGAGTTCTGAGCCTAATGTACCTACTGGAGGATGGCTGGAGACCAGTACTAGATTACATAAACTCCTGATTGAAGACTGTGGCATCAGAGATCGCAAACTAAAACTAAAATGGGAGTCAGACCTGGGTTCTGACATCACTGATCCGGAGTGGGAACGTGCGCTCACCACCTCTAAACAGGTATCCCGAAATGACAGGTTTAAATTGCTACAATTGAATGTACTTCACCGCACATACATGACTCCCACCAGGGTAGCCAAATTTAACACTGAAGCTTCATCCCGTTTCCCCCGATGCCACCAAGAGGAGGCAGACTTTATACACATGTTCTGGAACTGCATAATAGTACAGCCCCTCTGGTTTCAAATTGAACAGGCTTGTAGGACGGCAGGAGTTGTTAGATACTCCTGGAACTCACTAGAGTGCTTACCAGGAGTGTATCCATGACAAAGCAAACATAAACATACTGTTAGATTCATGGACTTGGCATGTATACTTGTGAAAAGGTATATTGCTGTGCAATGGAAGTCGCCTTTGGAGTGAAGCGGAGACATGGGCCTGGGGAAATTCAGCATTAACACTGGATGAAAATCTCGCGGACACCCTGCAGGCAGCACT
Source organism: Ambystoma mexicanum (assembly GCF_040938575.1). Lineage (NCBI taxonomy): Eukaryota > Metazoa > Chordata > Amphibia > Caudata > Ambystomatidae > Ambystoma > Ambystoma mexicanum. The sequence continues at coordinate 245,907,543 of NC_090921.1, read as the reverse complement.
AGTATACGCCATTTTCCATTCACCAGATGACAAACCATCACATTTCAATTGTGCGAGCTGCTCCAATTGATTTATTTGGCACTTTGTGTGTTTACATTTAAACATAGCACCGTTTATTTTAGACTGCTGCCATTTGCCCTGAAGTTTACATTCTCATTTCAATTGTGCTCGCAGCTCCATTTGATTTATTGGGCTTTTCGTGTATTTACATTAAAACACCTCTTGGAACCCCCAGAATGGCGTGGTTGTCTGTAGGCTTCCTCCCATTTTATTGGAGATCTTTAGATGCATTTCATGCAGTGCCCTTGTATTCTGGTAAGCCGTGGGCCACTGCTTGCCATTTAACATTGTAATGGAGCTCTTTTGCCACTTTTTCAGTGATTTGCAGACGGCGTTGAAGGCTCAGGCTAAGTTGTGCTGCTTCTTCACTTTTCAAATACATGCTGCTCTGGATCTCCTTAAACTGCATGGGGCACCTTCCAGGTGAGCTATTTTTATTTTTGCCTTAGTTATAGGCACTCCACTTTGAACCTAGGTCTTTTATTTACCTGACCTAGTGCATTCTGGTCTTGTTTCTTGTTTCAGGTTATGTTTTAGTCCTGAATTGTCTGGCGTGACTGGCCACACTACACTGCATAGGTTGTTGCAGCAGCTAGGTTTTCATCAGGTTAGTTCACTACAAGTCCTTTTTAGACATAGACATTGCCATTGGTCAGGCTATTCTGATATTAAGATATATATTATTATATATATACATATTCTTGTTGCCGATCCACCATGGTCCTGAAGGTTCCTTTTCATTTTGCACGGTTCTCTTTTGGGAGTCACTTACCCTCTTGTTCTGGTTTACACAGCTGTTGTAGCGGGGGCCGTATATGCTTATTTTCACTATGGTATACACAGTTCCTAATTGTTTTTAATAACTCAGGCTGCTAGCAGCAGTCCTTTTTCTCTTTTTCAATTCTATGTTGCAGGCAGTCGGCAAAGACTTTTTCATGTAGTAGCTTATAGTCGCTTTTGCGTACTTGTTTTTCAGAATGGTAACACCCACCTCCTGAGGAAGACGTTCAGTTAACCACCACTACACGTCGAAAACGGTCAAGAGATAAATTCTACAGGGATGTGATCTTTGCATCTGTTATTCCTATCCACCCTGACAATAGATTGTTTGTGAATTATTTCTATTGTTTGTTAACATCGCAATAATGTGTGTCATTATGGGGACTAGTTATGAATTCCTCTTCCCTATTGGTTCTTAGCATGTTTTTTGTGTCTTTTAGTACTTTGGATGTATGCCACGGTATGATGAGTTGTGTGTGTATGAATACACCATGTATGTTGAGTATGAGTGATGAAGTTTTAGTCGATTTTCGGCATATTGTTGCTGCTGTTTTGCTATGTTAAAATGATCAGTGTATAATTATTTTTTGTGATTTATTCACTAGTTTGCAATTTTTGTATCACTTTAAATAAATTTTGATACATTTTTTCTAAACATACTTTGCTCTGGACATATCTTTTCTGTTTTTTGATGTTATTATAATACTCTGGTCCAGAGGCTAGAGTTACCCTGCTCCTTTCAGTGTTTGTAAACCACCATGAAGCAACAAGATCATTACGACACACAATATATCCAAGATTATTGCCCCTAGTACATCTTGCTAGGATACCCCACCTGCAGATCGCCTGTCACCTGAACCCCCACAAAACCTTCCTACCAATGGATCATCCCACATCTGGTCAGTCATGAACCTGACTCTATACTGAATATCGTCTGCGGCTTGATCCAAGTGTTTCATAGGTCTTTTGCTTTACTATACGCACATACAGTAATGAAATGGATCATTTACCTGGCACCTAGAACTTGCTGCATTTGCCAGACGGAACGTACAGAAATGTAAATAGCTAAAAGTTCTATAACTGACAAGGTGGACATGACCTTGCGACCCAGATCTACACTGCTGGGCAACATGCCTTTTGGGACCCAGTACCGCTAACTTTATTATGGCCCCTGCACTAACGGACAACCCCACCGCTGTCAAGCGAAGAGTCCAATTGGTATGGAATGTTTGTTTGTTGTTTTGTTAATCAGTTTTATTGACCTGTTTGATTGGCAGCAGAAAAAGGCTGAGACTCGATTATATAATGTCCTTTACTGCTGAAAGTCACTGTAATAATTACCCTTGAAAATGCCAAAAAACAAAGTTTAAAATAAATGCTTGGCATCCTGGTATAAAACCTGTTTGGTCCGCTGTTACCAATTCTGGTAGGATTACGGCCAGTCTTGTGGGTAAATTCGAGAGTCGTAATTAAGAACTGTGATCGGGTCGAAAGGATGAGCACTAGGTGGGATCTCTATCCGGTTTAGCAAGCAGAGTCAGGGTCAACGACCCCATAGAAGGAGTGATCGATACCGTCCCACCAAAAGAGTTAAACAAGTTTGCCATAAGGGGGAGATGATTTCTGAGAACTTTTTATAGAAGGCTGCCGTGAAGCCGTCAGGCTCTGGTGCTTTATTGCGTGGGAGAGATCGAATGGCATATGCTACTTACTCTGTTGTAATGGGTGTATCTAGAGAGTGCCTCTGATCAGCTGTAACTTGGGGAATCCAGGCTTATAGTGGGCCAGCAGATGAGGCCGCCGCAAACAGCTTGGTATAGTATTGGGATAGAATTCATATTTTCTCGGATTCAGCAGTATGCAACAGCCTTCCACTATCTTGTAAAGTCCCTATAACAGTACTATTGCGCTTCGCTTGGAGCTTGTAAGCCAGCATCCGAGACGCATTATTGGACGTACTATAGTAGAAGTGCTTTGTCCAAAAGCAATTTTATGTTAGATATTGTCCGCCCACAGTGCCTTCAACTCGGTTCTGGTTACTTGAAGCTGCCTGTACGTTTTCCTAGCCCCATCTCGCTTGTAATGGAATTCCCATTTGGCTACCTTTTCCTCAGCTTGGACTCTCTGAGCAGACAGTACCCTTTTCCAGCCCGAGGCTATAATCAGTCCCCCCTTAAAGTGGGTTAAAGAGCCTCCCATACCCCTCAGATGGACACCTCCCCGTGAGATTCTCCTGAAAATACTGTGTGATCCTTTCCATAATGTCAAAGCATATAGCTAATTGCGAATCATTCATCCTCCATCCCATCGACTTTTCGGACTCCCAGACAGGGACGTAATTTCACCAAAATGCCAGGGGTAGCAGAAGTGACACCACACGACCCTTGACCTCTGATGACATCACCGGAAGTGATGTCATTTGACCCTACCCCGAAGTGGCATCACAGGAAGCGATGGAACACAACCTTTCACCCCACGACAAAACAGGAAGTGGCATCACATAGCATTGTTTCTGAGTACACTATGAAAAATGTGGTTACGATATCACTGTAAAGTGATATACATTTCATACAAGAATGGATCACCATATGTATTGTTAATATCAGTGCGTATAGGCCCATATTACCAAATCACTGTGTATGCAAGCAGACGTCCAAGGCCAAACGATAATGATGTGTTATTATATAGCACTTACGCTTAAGCGCTTCATATAGAACAAATATACATACAATATCACCCAACCTGTGTCGGTGCTCATTTATCAACCTCAGCAAGATCAAAGGCTGAGTTGACCTTGCTGGGAGTCGAACCTGCAACATGCAGATCACACACACATTGCAGCAGCCAGCGCTCAACCCACTGAGCTCAGAAAACCAGCCACTCCAGAAAACAAAGAGCCACATGTTGCTGGCCACAGTCCATGAGCCTGAGTGTAAAAAAAACAAAAAAGAAGTGTACAGTAATAGGGGAGTGATCTGATACCAGGTGCTAGTTGTTGATGAGATCCCTGGTAATAAAAAATGAGACACCAAAAAATAATCAATTCTGGAGAAGGTACAAGGTACGTACGAGAAATTAGAATAGTCCTGATACTAGGGATGAAGGCTACGCCACACATCAATCAGATTACTGTTGGCTATGGCCCGTTTAGTGCAACTGCTCTTGCCATCTCAGTGGCAGTCTCTGAGCCAGATCTATCCAGGCTGCCATCTAGCACTGGATTAAAATCCCCGCCCATTACCAGTTTCCCCTGTTGGAATTGTGCAATTTGAGGAAACAAATGTGAATAGAACTGATCCTGATGTTTATTGGGACCATACACCGACACAACTATGAGTTCTCTACCCACTACATGACCCCTATATATATGCCTTGGGTATCTCTTAGCACCCTCACTTGTTCAAAATGTAGAGTCTTAACTATCAGGATGGCCAACTCGCTTTTTTAGCTGATGAGGAGGCAAAATACTGATGCGGGAACCAGCGTGTTCTCAATCTCATCTCGTCTTGTTGCAAAAGATGAGTCTCTTGAAGCAGGGCATTGTCTGCTTTGAGGTCTATTAATTTGGAGAGAACAATTTTCCTTTTTCTCAGGGAGTTTAGCTCCTGGGTATCTATAGAAACAAATTTTAAATCAGACAAAGTGGTAGTCTAGGTAAGTCCCAAGCACAGCTGGTAGTTGGGCTCGCCACATCGGATCTTCCACCCTTGGGAAAGACCCCACACAACATTATGGTCCCGCAATACCCTCCTCCCTCAGGGGATATCATACAATGTTCCTGCTCTCAGCCGTATAACACTTTCCATAACAATATTGGATGTATAATGAAACACAAAAAGGAAAAAGAAAACCAAAACCTGTGCGGGGTAAACATCAAGCAATCTGCCTGAAAAAGGACATGTACTCCTAATGCCCCTATAAGTATGAATGATTGCAAATTAAACAGCTTGCTGCAGCCTCTATGATTATTTTAGCTAGCACCCAGCTACTTAACATCATAGTCCCAAAATGTTCAACAACCCAAGTTCACCATGGGGCTCCTGTGAGAGCCAAAATGTACGAAGTTCACCAGCCTCGCTGTTCAGCCTCGGTATCCCTACTCCTTTCCCTTTTGTCCATAGAGGGCTTCCTACATACTCGACATCTACTCTTCCTTGACTTTGAATGAGACCATTGGGCTGCTGAGGTCTTGGGGGCACTTTCATCTGGCAAGTGTAGATCCGCCTCAGGGATCTTTAGGGTTTCCACCGCCACCCAGACAGATGAAAATTGGTGCTGGTCTAATCCATCTGAAACATGATTCCGAATGGATAACCCCACTTATAACGGATCCCCTTTTCCGAGAGCCAGTTGGCCAGTGGCCTCATTAGCCTGCGTTGTTGGATTGTACCTTGGGAAATATCCTGGAACAGCCATAGACGTATTTGCAACAAGGCGGACTAGGCCCAGGCCTAGGGCGGCAGATTGCTAGAGGAGCAGCATTTTATTGCAGTTTATTTTTAATTTACTGGTTGTCATTTTTAAAAATAAAGCAAACTTGTTTTTCCGAGTCTGGCTGTAAACACAAGCAATTATGAACTGTTAGCAGTCATTCCACTCTGACAACTAATGTTTTTGATAGCCAAACTTGTATAGATGCTTGATATTTACAAAAAATGTATTGTTAGGGTGATGTTTTTTTTTAATAGATCCGTGTATCAAACACAGCATGTTTTAGGTGTTTAGTGATTCAGTCATACAACTCACACAGACATATATGGCAGATATAAAGCTCTTTAGCCATTCTTATCTTCTCAAAATAATCTTTAATATGAAAAAGAGCCTCTTTGGTTTTATTTGTGCCACTTCACATTATATTTGGAGTTCCTTCTAATCAATATACACATACACTGTGTTAAGTCATCACTTTTATATTTGAATATATGACATGCATTTTTGAAGCCATTGCAAAAAATTAAGGTTTCCCTTCAGAAAAGTAAATGTTACAAATGATGCATCATTTTACAATAGAGTAACCCCACGTGGCACTAAAATGATGTTCAGAAGCTAGCACTAATTTCCCTCCCGGCCCCACATTTCAGAGGTCTGTGGCCACCCAAAAGGTGCACGCATGAAATAGATCATAGAGGATTTAAATGGCAAATAGTATATCTGAATGCTCAAATGCATCAAGAAAACTGTGAAAGGATACCCAAAGCCATAGAAGGGTGAGAACAAAAACAGTGTGCCAAAGGTACATACACACTTTCACAGCGGTAAAGGTGTGCTGTAAAGATATCCATTCAGCCATCTTTACAGAAGCTTCTCAGTGCTAAGCAGGCAAATTTCATCTGTGCTGGATACTCTTGAATTGTTGAGTATTTTGAACAATTGCACAAACAGCAATCATGTAAACAGTATGTACCACCTCATTTGTTATAAAAGGTGCCTGCATTGTGCAGCTACGAGGAATGCTTTTGATTCCCACACATGAATGTTCAGGGTCGCCCTTTATCCATGACTCCATCGTGAGATGCACAGCCAAAGATTCCAAGAACCATCTCCAACTCTACTGAGGTGTCTATGCCTAGGCAGACTTAACAAACTCCACTTGTGATTTTGCCATATGTCAATTGCCTTCCAGCCCAAGGGATTGGAGGTACATTGGCTGCAGCAGGTAACTTCCCTTTTTTCCATTTTGTCCCCTGCTATCACCAGAGCTGTATCAGAGTGAAGGGGGTTAAGTTGTTTTTATTCAACATTTGTATAAGATGTGCCTGTACAACTTGCATATATTTCATACGTAAAATGTACCATTTGACAAGACCGGATGTAGAATTTGAGTTATGTTGTATCATTATTACAGACCAGTGAAGGTGCGTCTCACAGAGTAACAGCAGGCAATTTGTGAGAGAAACCAGATATTATCATTGAAACCAACATTTCTCATTTCAACATTCTCTCACTTGTGTCCAGTTGGCAGACAGTTAATGTTCTTATCGGTTCCTCTAAAAGATTGTTTTCTGACCTAACCGAAAGTAGACAATTAGCTGTTCCAACTACTGTGAGTGCACTCAACTGTAGAACACTGTATTATCCAAATCTTGGGTTGTAAAGCTTTTGTAGACGAATGTAAGCTCTATCAGTAACGGAATTATTTATTGCCATGATTCAAATTATTCAGAATTGCTGAAAACATGTACAATTGTCGGAAAGTATGAGAATGTAATCTTATAACATCTCAAAATATATGTCTCGACTTGTAGAATCTAAAAATATATGTTTTATCAAGGTAGCACAGATGTGTCAGAAATTAAAGCATAAAAATGAAATATGCTTTTCTCAATAAGGAGGGCTTAATTCCCACCTTTGGGACCAGAAAGCTACACCTGAGCAGCCAGAGGGGGACTTAGAGAGAAATATAATGGCATCCACAGCCCACAGAGAATATTATGGAATATTGGGTGAGGGAGAGACATTATGGGAATTAACTGGAGATTGCAGAGCAAGAGTAATAACTCTTGGCAGATGTCTGACCATATCATGAAACCTGTCCGTTGAAAGAAGAGAGGAGAACAGCCCATAGAGGAATGACCATCTGGAACTTGGTGAGTGACTCCAAAAAGGCAATCTGAATTGAGGGTTTGCTGACAAAATGATGTCTGGCTGACTGGGTCCAGAGTTGGTTCTACGAAAACTAGAACTTATATCTGAAAAGGTAGATGGATGACCTGTCGACTTCTAAATAAGCCACCTGAATGGAGGGTTTGCGGACAGATGCCTGCCTGACTGGTCCCCAATTGGTTCCCCCAAAACAAGAATTGACATCTGAAAAGGTAAAACAATCCCAATTTCCTAAATTGTCCAATGTGATCAAGGTGAAATCTGTGTTGGTAACAGGACTGGTAATACAGGGAAATGCAATTCGAAAACAGGGACTAATGTGCTAATATTCCAATGTTCTGTATGCCTTTTATATAATAATAATAATTTAATAATAAGAATTTGTTTTTTATGTAGTGCTTTAATCTAAAGCATGTACACAGAGGACATATTTACATACATTACTAGTATTACCCAATCGAAATTGGTACTGCAATATATTAAATACAAAGTGAAATGTGGTTTCTTTAAAGGTCAGTCAACTCTGCAATGAAAAAAGAAATTCAAATCTGAAAGCATTTGGACTGCCATTTTAAAGTGGGATTGGCTTTGTAAAGTTCCCTATTATTTGTGAAAATAGTTAGTAGTTGAAGCTAGTGTTGAGTCATTTAGATCATAGTAGAATCAGGACCCACTATAGAATAGGAGGCATCAAGTAGTTAATGCCACTGGTCAAGACTATAGCATAGTCTTGATGTTTGCGGGATGAAAATGTAGAAAGAATCAATTCTATTCTTTAAAAACTGTGCGATGTGCAACCCCTCTTCATTCCCTTGTCTTTCAATGCCTAGGCAGAGTCAGGTGTGGTGTGAGAGGGAAGAGAGTTTTCAACTAAATATCTTTTACTATGTAATAGTAGATACCCATCCCAGAAATATAGCGACTGAAAGCCTTACATGTAGGTCCTTTTAGAAACTGTGCATGCATCTGTATACGAAAAATACATTCATGTGCATGGAAAGCCATACACACCGATAAATGAAACAAATCCAGATTTAATGAAAGCCACATACGCATGTCTACAGATAACTGCACCCACTTTCTGAAACTATAGAATACATGTGGGTTTCGGAAGAGGACATATAGTTTCCCGAGAATATTACCTGTGAATTCAAACTTACATGAGCCAATGTAAACAAGTCGCCTTTTGCATGTACATGGCTTAACACATAGGCTCTCATTTTGAGTGACCCAGTCCAGAATAAAGTGCTGGTAACAACAGTTATCGGCACCTTTTCTCATTCCGAGGCTGGTGCAAAGGTATTACCGGCACCGGTAAGGCCACCGGTGCCGATAATCCCTTTGCGCCCTATTCCGAGGTCCCGTTGCGGGTCCCGCTAAGGCTGCCTGGTTTTACCAGGCAGCCTTAGCGGGAGCCGCAAAGGGTCCAGGGAGTAAATAACGGTACCGCAAATTGCAGTACCGTTATTTGCACCTGCCCCATTCCCATTGAGCCCTATGGGAGCTCAAATGGGAATGGGGAATGGTATTTTCAATGGGGACTTACCGGTCCCGCAAAGGTCCGACTAGACTGGTAAGTCCCCATTGAATGAGTGCGGACTCAGTACCATTATTGAAGGCAGCCATGGCGCTATTAGCACCATGGCTACCTCCAATCTCGGAATGAGGCCCCAAGTCACTCAGGGTGTGCTGTTAGGGGCTGTGAACAACCAGCAGGCCTGACCTGCCGGAAGTTCAGGCCCCTAACAGCCAAAAATTCACTGAAGTACCGGCACCGTTACTAATGGTGCCGGTGCTTCAGTGGTCCCATTCCCATGGGAATGGGAACTTACCGTTCCTCTGCTACCCGTTATATCGCAGTACTACCAAGATATCAGGCAGCAGAAATGGTAAGCCAAGGATAGCGCCTACCTGCAACCTTGCAATGAGGACATATATCCTATGATAGCTTGTCATTGGCCCTCTTTACACCTTTGCTGATATCCTGGTGGTAAATCTGCCAAGATACCAGCAAATGGTATTTCCATTACACAAACTTGGTCCAGCGGTATTACCGCTGGATCACGAGTGCTGGGTGTAACAGTGTTAATCCCCATTCATGTAGCCCCATATGACTCTATGATGGATTTGCCTGTATTTCAGGTGCTGGTATTACCCGCACCAGTAATACCGGAGATTTTGCTGGTAGGGTGTCCGAATTACCTCCAGCTCTTAGCTGGAGGTAATTCCCCCCCACCAGCAAACTTGATGTTTGTTGGTGCAGAAACATACCGGTATACGTTAACAGCCAAAGCCCAATCCCACCCCTCCCCAAGCCTCGCCCACTCCCACCTCCATCCCTCCATTCACTTCCCCTGGCCTGTCCAAACCTCCCATCCATCCCAACACGCCGACCACTACCAGAAGACCACCTCTGGTCACTGCTTTCCCTTTTCTCAACATGGCACGTCTTGCCCTTTCCTGAACCATCGCCTCAACCTCTTTACCCGCAGACCCCCCCAGTCTCTCGCGCACACCCCTCCGGCACCCAAACACAGAAACCTCAGAGGTAGAGACCACCCCTCAACCTCAACTTTACATGCCTCGCCAGCTCTGAATCGCTCCACCCATTTCACTTTTCCTAGCTCCTCTATCACATCCCCTCTGTCACCCATGCCTCCCACTTCCTTCCTTGAACGCAACCTTTCCCCCTTTGTACTCCCTTTTTACCTTTCCAACCTTTCAACCCACATCATCTCCTCCTCTCCGATCCCCTAGGCACCAACCGGTAACAGCACCAAGCTTGACACCTCCGAAAGGGCCAGCTCCTCTCACCCCCTACAACCTCCAAGCCAAATGCTACCAACCCAACCGCCCATTCCATGCCACTCCTCTCCCAAAGGCCTGCGACCGCCTGCCCTCTCTTCCCGGTCCCGAACCACCGCCGCCTTCTACGCACGCATCAATAGTATTCCTCCCCATAACCAACTTCGTCCATCCAGCCACACTGACCGACCCAGTCCACCCTTTCCCTTCTACCATCCCCATCCTGCCAGCCACATTGACTAACCCAGCACTGCCGACCCCAGACACCCAGAAAAGCACCGCCCCCACAACTTCTCACAAAGTCAACTGCCTCCTTTTCAATGCCCACTCTGTAGCCAAAAACAGACACAGCATCTACGACCTTCTAACCTCCGACCATCCCGATCTCATCTTCATCATGTAAACTTGGTTCTCAGACAATGTCAAACCAATCGCACATGAAGCATTCCCACAGACTACTTATTCATCACCCACAATAGACCCTCTGGAGAAGGCAGATTAGCAATACTCCACAAACCACACATCTCTATCACCTACACAGAAATAGAACCCTGCACAGTGCAGAGAAGCCCCTCAATGCTCACACTAGAATGCAACCCACTGGGGAAAAGGCCCAGCAGATCTCTTGCAAGGAGAACAACATTTTAATGCCAGAAAAATAAAGATGTGCCAGCAAAGCACTCTGCTGTCACGGAACGTTCTGGCAAAATCGATACAAACAACATTTTAAAAAGGCACACAGCCTCATCAGTGACGTAAGTTACATAATACACTAATCCAAATGGCTGGTTGGTGAGACCCTATACATAGGCTACCTGTTCCATAAGGGATGCACGTTCATTGGTCTAAGCCCTTTTAGTCTATCCTAATCCACGTGGGGTTCTCCTTGGCGTCAACAGGCATGAAGCTACAATCAATTGGTCATTATATGAAGAAAAACAATACAGGTCTATCTCTACTCTAATGTGCACCTGGCACTGCAGACAAGAGCTAAGAGGATACTTCAAGGTCATTGCATCGCACATACCAGCTCGATTGCAGGCACGTTGGCCCCCTTCCAAAGCTCGCCACCCTCGTTTTACATGTTGTTTTACCCCTCCCAGCACCTCGCAGCACACATTACGTGACCTATGCTGAAGGCAACTCGTCCCTGCTTTCTGATGTTTCCTGATCCATTGGGGGTCTAACGGGTTTATGGTCGGTGGTCTGGGACTGACTGGGACCTTGGTTGGAATGCTGGGGTCTTGGGATGGGGGGCATCTGGGCGATATTACTTAGAGCTGGGACGAGGGAAGGTCGGAGGCTCATGCACTCCTTCTCATGGGATCGCTTTTCACGAAGAGCTCTCAACCACCGTGTTGCCGTGTAGGGCGCCTTCCTTCTAGGGTACGAAGGCTGGCACTATTCCTGCATGCATACACTTATTTCCATGTGTGTGGCTTTGGCCAGCGGCCCTGGCTGCAGCACAAGGCTAGGCCCATGATTTCAATATGTCTGCTACTATCTAAGATTGTGTTTGATTCTCAATGTACTTCAAAGCTGAAGCAGGCACCACCCTCTCCACACTATAGTCCCTGTAACCTCCCCGACCCCCTACTGCACACTTTTAGGTCTCTGCCTCATCCAAGAGCACTTGGGGGTCGGGGACGATCGTCCCTCCTTCCCAACATTCCCCGTTTCATTAATACTACATTAACAAACTCCCAGGTGAGCTTTTCGCCCTCCTTTATCATTTTCTCCCTTTCCAATCTTTCAGCCTCCATGTATGGTGGTGACCCTTCCATAGGTACCCATGCTCTGCATATGGACCATAAACTTTCCTCTGCTTGTGCGTATTGCTTGGGGGTACATGTCTCATATATATATATATATATATATATATATATATATATATATATATATATATATATATATATATATATATATATATATACCCTACATCCCCTGCTAAATCTACCCAGTGTTATATGTATTTCTCGGGGTCTGGTGGGAGAACTGTGGTGTTGCCTGGGGATGAATGTGTTGCTCTATTACAACTATACATGTCTTGTTTGGGTCATCAGTTTGGACTGCACTATTTTGTGTACCACAAGTGCCTTCTGTACCCCAATTGAGACCATCATCATTGCGCTTCTAGACACTGCTTTGGCACAGTGTTAGGCAGAATCCTGTGGAGTGCCCTAAGGGACCACTACACACAATTAAGACTACAAGTAGTAATAGAAGTTCACCTTTTGTACAAGCCTGTACTACACTGTTAAAGTGGTAGCAGTAGCGGAGCAGCCAGACTTATCTCAAGAGCAAATGAGCAGTAGTAGAGATTACACAAAGGACTACAATTACTGTGACTCAAGCAAACACTGACTCAAGGGTTTTGATTAAAAAGTAAAAGTACATTTATTTTAAACCATCTGTTCACAAAACACTTCACTTCTATTAAATTAAAACCACACTTCAAATACACTACACACAACCAATTCACCTTGTGCAGAACAACTGAAGGTAAGTACCTTAGGATTTGACAGACCGGTGTTATGAAACAATAGGTGTTACCGGGAATACATATGCGATCACTTTTTGAGAGTAATGACAGTTCGGTCTTACTAAAGATACGCGTACCCGCAGGAAGAAATGTTACCGGAGTTAAAACACACTTAGCACCTGAGTTAACACAAGGGAGTTGGGGACAAAAATCATAGGCAATACTTTTGTCAAGACAGACAGAATTAGAGAACACTTTCTGACAAGAAGATAAAAGTCAATAGGCCTGCGCCAGGGTCAAGTGGAACCGGGTTCCTGTTGTCGAGGATCACACAGTCAGATAGTTCACGGTTCAAGGTTGCCAGGAGTACTTGGATATTGTCAACAGAGGAAGCAAAAGTTAGAAGAGGGAGGGAAGACAAGGGCAAGCCTTGGATGAGGAGAAAAGGGTTCACCCTAGTTCCTCGAAGCTGGACACAGTACCTTATTCTTTGAAGAAGCTGGTGCCATGGCAGTTGTTCCTGGTAGTTTCCTGCAGACTCACGGTTCCTGGAGCTTCAGTCGTAGGGACAAGAAGGAGGACGTCTGGAGTGATCTGCCCTACCCAGGGATAAGACCAGCAGCAGCGATGGTGAATAAAAGGTACGCTCCTTTAAAACAGGAGAGGCTCTACAGATGGCTATCCGGACCACTACAGCAGTGTGCAACGATTTCGAACACGAAGAGGATCCTGTGGCTGTGGAAGATGAGCTGGTTAATCCCACCAGGCTCAAGGGAAGAAGACTCCGGACTGGATCTTCTCTTGTTGTTGAAGGGTAGATAGCTCAGGACTGCAGCAGGGTTCCACCAGGATTCGGTAGTTGCAGCAGCCATCTTCTTCTCTGCTTCTCTTCGGTTCCTTGCAGTTCCAGTGGGACTCTGCCTTCTAGCCCAAGAGTCCTGCCTTTTATGCTAAAATCCCCCATTCACACAGCCTGGCTGTCACTCACCCAGCAGGGGGGTTGTCCAGCCCGGACAACCACCTCAGCCAATCATGACAAAGTGCGACTTGTGTTTCCAAGGATATCTTGTACAGGGGTGACTACACCCTCCCTCACATTCAGCCCACCTAGACACCCAGGCGCCAAGAGGAGGGCTTCTTGAGAGAAGCTCGCCAAAAGACAGTGAACAAAGAAGGCAAACCTGATTTGCCGCGCAAAGTAAAACACAAGAAGGACTTTAACAAAAAGAAATGGCGAATAAACCTGACCGGAGCCAAAAGAAAGAGTATTTGGTCAAGCGGGTTTATGTTCAAGGCTACTAGGATAGCCTGGAACAGTACCACATTTATATAATATAATCACGGTAGAAAAGTTAGGGTAGATACCACTGCCACCAGCGAAGTCTAAATATGAAAAGAGCAAAACAAAGCTCAGAGAGGCACAGACCAAAGGGGATAGTAGTTAACCCTTTCCAGTACTCCATGTAAGATGGGCTGTACTGGGTCTGTAGTTTTAAATGACTATGGGCCTCATTACAGGTCGGCCGGTCCGGAATTAACGGTGGCGGTAAACCCGCCGCCACATTTAATTCTGGACTGCCCAATCCCGAGTCCTGCAGGCGGGAGGTGATCTTCCCGCCAGGTCTGACCTGGCGGGTTGAACACCTCCCGCCTGCAGGCAGACGTGGAAACACCAGCACCATCACAAGATGGTGCCAGTGTTCCCACTTCCCCTTTCCCATTGAGTCCTGTGGGACTCAATGGGAATTAACAACATTCCGTCTCCGTGACTCCCAGGACACCGGGGCAGTAATGCCCTGGTAATTCCGGGAGTCACAGAGGCGGAATGGTAATATGAGTCCGGCGGTAACCAGATGGTTTTAACGCTGCGGTTACCGCCGGACTCGTAATGAGGCCCAATGTAAAGTAAATGGCAACTTTACCTGTTTTCTGGGGGACAGTAGTCAGTCCCAGAAAATGGAGTCAGGGGGAAGTCTCAAAGACAACCCTGTGTTACTGCACGGAAGGTGCTGTGTAACACACATGAAAAGTGGGGCTCAGAGAGTGGTGTACTCCAGAGCCCATAATCACACCAACAGTAGAATTACGCATGGCAAAACACATGTAAGAGTGGGAAAAAGGCTCACACTCTTACCAAGTGGAAAAAATAAACTCCAGAAATCCAGCAAAGCTGCTGGGGGACTCACTAGGTGAGGGAAATTAGCCATAGAATGAGAATTCTCCCTAACACATAGCATCGAAGCACCAGCCGGCATGTGCAGAAGATCACCAACACAAACACAATCACGGGAACCAGCATCCTCACGATAGCCCCCATCCAGGATGGTTCCCAAGAAAAAAGGTTGTCAAACCAATCACTGTCCTGTATGCCAGCTTCTGTTTGCATGTGAGTGCAGAGGGCGTGCAGTGCCCCTACTATGTTGGTGAGGGACCCATTGTCTGCGTCATTAGGAGGTACATAGGTGCAACAGGAATCACCAATTTTTTTGCAGACCCCTCCTTCCATGTCTCCTTCCATGTCTGCGGTTCTGCATCTTTATCAACCGTATTGCGCACATCTCCATCTTGATCGCGTTGAGGCCTTGTTCAGTGTCAGTGGCCACCTGGATCACTTCCCAACAGACAATCTGGAGCCATTTGGCATTTGCGGCTGTCTGCACTCCTGGTAACAGTAACAATGTGAGTTGGTACTGATCTGGTTTTTCTTTGAGTAATTGTGAGAAATCATAAGATAGATAATTGGACCTCCTCCTTCTCTGTGATTTTTCATTTTTCTCCTTCTCTGGCTATATGTGGAATATAGGCCACTGCGGTGGCACAGTGGTGGGGACATCGGACACTGGTGTACATTTTGGAGCCGACAAGCCACCTGGTCCCACTATCAAGGGGCCACCAGGAGTGCTGTAAAGAACCTGAAGGTGTCTCTCTGACTAGTCCCCAGGGATCTGTCATCCAGATGGCCAGCACACAAACATCACTATTGGATCCGTTTGCTGGGGGTGGACCAGTGCAGGAGGAGCCCCTGGATGGAGGGTCCTCGGGGAGTGGAGGTGGGACACCGAGGGGTGAGACGCGGTATCCTCCTTCTTATGACACCTTTTCCCCAGCCTACCACGTAGGATACTCAGACACTCTAACCCCTATTCAGACACAAACATTTTCTGACACCATGAAAGACAATGGACTAACACTAGAGCCGTTTACCTGACATTTCCCAACACAAGGGTCAGGCAAAGTCAAGCAATTGACTAGAACCACACACACCTGAAGCCCTTTCCTTTCCCCACAGGGATAAAAGGTGGCGCACAAGAGCACACTACGAGTGAGGCAAACCGCAGAACGCAACAGCTATCCCAGGGTGGCAGTTAAGAGGAGGAGAAAAGTGGCGAGAACTGAAGGGGCGACAAGGAGAGAAGCGACCTTGCCCTTCTCGACCCAGACCCACAAAGCCTCTGTGAAAGAATTCATAAAACCACAAACAATAGCCAGCGTGTGTTGCAGCAGATGTCAATCAGGGCAGGGGAAGATGCTTGCTACCGTGGTACCGTCCTTGACTCCAGAGACAAGAAAAGCCAAGCTGTTCATCACAGCCGGTGAGTTGAAGGGAGGACCAATACGAAACCGAACTGTGTTAAACGAATGTTATGAATGGCAAATTAAGGCGAAAACCAGCTGCAGAGGAGTCCAGCTCCACATGGGTGCTGACTTGATAGACTCTGGGTGATTTCCCTATTGTTGAAACTACCGATACCAGAAGGCCCTAGGAGAGTGCAAAGGAAGGGGTCAAAGTGGTCATACAGGGGTCTAGCAAAACCCCCTGTACAGTTGAAAGTCTTTGACCGGCACATAATTGGAAAACTAAGGGAGACGAATACGCATAGTGAGAAAGGAGAAGTGTGAGAAACCTGAAGGTGTCTCCCTGGCTAGTTCCCGGGGATCTGACATCCAGGTGCCCAGGACACAGCCATTGCTATTGGATTCAGTTCCTGGTGGTGGACAAGTGAGGGTGGATCACCTGGATACCTGGATGGGGGATCCTTGGGGAGTGGGAGTAAGACACGGGCGGGTGAGATGAGGTATCCCTCCTCATTTGACACCTTTCCCCATCCTACCATGTAGGATATTCCAAAACACTTCCCCCCCTTTTCCGACATGAACACTTTCACACAACACGAAAGACAACAGACTAACACCAGAGCTGTTTACCTGACATGTCCCAATATAAGGGTCAGGCAAAGTCAGGCAATTGACCAGAATCACACACACCTGAAGGCCCTTTCCCTTCCCCACAGGGATTAAAGGTAGAGCACAAGAACACAAGACGAGTAAAGCAGACCACACGACGTAAGAGCTAACTCAGCACAGCAGTTCAAGAGGAGAAGGAGGGGGCATACCGAGAGGGTGACAGGGAGAGAAGCAACCTTGCCCTTTGCGACCAAGGCCTGTGAATCCTCCGCAGATGGAAACATAAGACCATGAACAATAGCCAGGGTGTGGTGCAGCAGATGTCAACGGTACAGAAGACCATCCTCCGATGATTACCAAGCCAGGAAAGACGCTTTTCTCAGTGGTACCAACCTTGACTCCAAAGAGAAAGAAAGCCAAGCAGTTCATCACAGCTGGCGAGTCGAGGGGAGAATCTATAAGAAACTGAACTGTGTTGAGCAAAAAGTAGCTAAGAGCTAATTTGAACTTTGAAAGGTTTAAAGAAACTATTGATGAAAGAGGGGGAAAACCAGCAACAGAAGAGTCTGCCACCACGTGGGTGCTCAAGCAGGAAACTCTGGGCAATTACTGGATGGTAGAAACTACCGTAACTAGAAGCCCTTGGGAAGAGGCGATAAGGGGTCAATACTGTTTCATAAAGACCCTTGAACTGTGATCACTTCTGTCTGTCTTTACTGTTGCCACCATGAGTTCCTTATAGTGTCGAGTACAACAAGGCCAGCAAGCAGGTGACCCCCCATGATGGCGGGAGGTGCAGAAATGCCTGCTGGCCCACACACTCAAGAGTTATCCATCATGCCTGCTGTCCCTTTCTTGAGGTCTGGGATGTATAATGTCTTATTGCTCCTGCTATTGGTCCCCACAAAGACGCTCCCTTCGTTGTAAAAACACAGTTCGTATTCTTGCTGCTTTTGCACCTTCACTGGTTTCTCCATTGCCTCGATCCACGTGAGTTTTGCTATTTGCTCATTCCAGTATCCGCTGCAAACATCATTCATCTTTCGATCACTTCGCAAAAATCCAACTAGTCCTCCTAACATGCAGCTCATTGTAGTTTCTTGCCATCTGCTTGCCACGAACCTCATGACTTCCAACTTTAGGTACTGTCTTTACAGGCACTTCACACATTTGGAGCTTTGGGCACA
The DNA here is from genome assembly GCF_040938575.1 of Ambystoma mexicanum. NCBI lineage: Eukaryota > Metazoa > Chordata > Amphibia > Caudata > Ambystomatidae > Ambystoma > Ambystoma mexicanum. The sequence continues at coordinate 245,889,441 of NC_090921.1, read as the reverse complement.
TTGCAGTTGATCAGGATCCATTACTTCGAGTTGCACGCTTTGTGTCTGGAAAGTGCTTCACAGTCTGCACAAGGTCAGATGAAGTAAACATTGAGCCTCCAAAATCAGAGTTTCCTGTGGCATTAATACCTTGGGGGCAGCCGACGCGTGTGGTATCAAAGGACAAACATAACAGCTTCCATTAGCCTTCTTTTTCCCCACTGAACTCATGTCTGCATACTAACTGATACTTAACTCTAGATGGTGCACATCTTCTATTGTATCTAACCCGAGCCCTCGGTACTGATCGTACTTGACCCTTCTAATTTGTCTTTTAAAACGTTTCGTAACAATAAAAGTTGAGACACTAGGAGAGAAACTATCATTTTTAATTATGTCGGAAAACACAGAAAATAATGACAACATGAGTAAATTTATAAGCTTTCCCATGTGCTGGTGCGTGACAAGCGTATTTCTAGCAGGTGCATTAGGCTGTGTACCATGGACCGCGGCCGCAGTATCATTCACTGCACCTGCTCTGTTTGATAGAGATACATTTATAGCATTATGATGTGTTAAAGAACCAAAAGAACCATTAAAGAACCATTAGTGAAGTGCGCATGTCTCTTCACCACCTTTTATATGACCACCCCATATAAAACTACAACCTAGATATATGCCTAATCCAAACATAGAAATAGCAAATAGACCAGCTACACAGTGCATAACACAGGTATACGTGGAGGAAAACTGTTATAAGAGAGTATTCTTGAAATCGAGAATATTGATTTTTATAAATGGAGTTATTGAATCCATGTGCATCCATTGCAAAGTAGAAGAGAGAGACAGAGAGAGAGAAAGAGAGAGAGAGAGAGAGGGAGAGAGAGAAGGAGAGAGGGAAAGAGGGAGATAGAGAGAGAGAGATAAAGAGAGAGAGAGAGAGAGAGAGAGAGAGGGAGAGAGAGAGAGAGAGAGCTCTTTGTGCAGACAATCCGTAACAGCGTTCATATGTATCACAGAGGTAGGTTTGTTGTAGGACCTGCGAAAAATAAAATCAAAACTACACCAGAAAGGAAGCAGCAGTGAATATGCAGTTAAACGTGTTTCTTCAGGAACATTACAAGGAGGAGAGGGTTTCAGTGCAGTACTCAAGTGTGCGCTGTTAGCATTTTACTCAACTTGGGTGGGGGGTACCGCATGAGAACGTGAAAGGATTTTCTCCCATGACGCTGACCCCTTGGTAAGGCACTACCATTCCATTTGACAATCCATTGGATGTGGATATTTGGCCTCCGCACAAGGTATTTTTCGAGGCGGCTTGTGGTTGTGCATTAGGTGGTGCTTGTGCCTGCACGTGTGGGAGTCTTGGTGGTAATTGAGTGTAGGCCTGTTATATCTCATAGGGTAACTGTAATTGGTTATTTATAACAGGCTTAATACCCAGAGGTTTCTATAGAGGTGAACATCGGGGATGGGAAGGAACATTTCTGTGGTGGTGGGGGAAGGTTGATTGTATGGGCTATACCCTGCTCCCTGCCTGCTTCTATACTCTCTTGCAAAATATCCCTGCTTCTCATAGTTACTACACTGAGCCAATCCCATACCACCTCTGGGAACCATTCGACCGAACCTCCTTCTGCTCTTTATTCCCCTTTGAAACCTTCCTCTTCCCCACTGCTGACCTCCTTGATACCATTCAGGATACTGATGCTGAAGTCCGCTGCCCCACTGCCCCTGTCCTCCACCTGGCCAGAACACCTCTATCCCCACATCTGCGTGTGAGGCAGCCTGCTCTGCCAAGTCTGTCTCTGTATTTGCTGTTACGGCCCCTTCAAGTGCTATTTTAGCTATTTTATTCTGCACTAGTTTCGCTTCCTCAGCCTGCAATCTGTGAGCGGTTTCCTTTTCTCGTTCTTTAATCCTTTTACAATGATGTAGAATGATGGTCTGAATTTTAACCCACCCCTTCGCCTCTACACCCACTATCTTGTCAAGCGCTTTCTAAACTTCCTTGGGTAATAGGAAAGAGGATCTGATCAGTGCCACTGGTCATCCGTCTCCGCTCTCCATATCTCCTGCACTTTTAAATTGTACCAAGCGGGGTCTTCAGCGTCACCCATCGTGTACTGCATTATGGACTGCAAGTCCGGTCTATCAGGGTATGCCCGCTGCAGTGCATCCCACACTTGCGCTCTAATATTGTTGAACGGGGCTCCATTGTTCACATCATAATCTAGTTTCACTCCTGGATACCCTGCCTTGACTCACACGTCCCCAGCCTGATCTCCCACAATTGAAGCAAGTAAACCTGTCATGTTTATTATTATTATTATTATTATTAGTAGTATTATTATGATGTCTCCCACCACCAAAGGAATTCCCGCTGTCTCCTTCTCAAATGCATATATCCAGTTCCCAGCCAAGGCAGTAAAGGGCGAGAATGTTTTGATCAAATAATTCTTTTCCATCTGAGCCCACGGCACATAATGCACCCTTCCAGGTCCCTTATGCAATAAGGCAGGTGCGTGCCCATTCCTCGCCTTGCTTTCCGTCCATCACTATCCTTTTTCCTTGCCACTGCTACCCACCCAAAAATGCTCCTCAATCGCAGTCCCCATAAGAACTCTGCTCTGGGAGAGATCTCTGGTGCCTCCTGAGCGCCTCCCTCATCATCCTCAAATTCATCCAGAGTATCCCATTCTCCTTCCCGCAGTTCTCTGTTCGCATCCCTGTCTGACCCCACTGTTCAATAGCCTACGCTTTCTGCTGCATGATCACCACCCTTCCCTCTCTGAACATACACGTTCTGTTTGTTAATGTAAAAGAGATGAGTGAGCCTAGTGGTATGTAAGAGTGTCGGCGGTTATTGGCGGATGGGTCCTGGCCCGTGAGGGTATGCTGATTTATTTTGGACAGGCAGTCCTTTTCGGGACTCTCAGTGGTTGGAGTTTGTAGGGCCCATTTCCAGGGTCCCTGTAGGGATTTTCATGGGACAATGGTCATAAGGGGAGGTGTATATGGCCATGGGCAGTTCTTTTTCTGGACACTCTGTTGTTGGACTTGGGGGGGCATTTTCAGGGTCCTTGTAGGGATTTTGGGTTGGGTTGCTGGGTGCTTATTGGGATATTCTGCAGTGATGTTCCGTTTTCACAGGACAATTACCATAAGGGGATGGATATTTGTCCCATGCGCGGACCTTTCCTGGTTTTGGGAAAAGCCATGTTTTTACCACTTTATGGAAGGTTATGTAGTCTTGTTTGTGGCGAATATGAGGGAGAGGCGAAATCCATAGAGTTAGTGCAAGGGTAGAGTATGGTGACCCTCCGAGTCTTACAGAGTTGGAGGCTGGGATCATAAGTAGGAGGGCCGGGCTTGACCTTAGCCTGCGTGTTGGGCGGTAGCCTATAGTCTTCTTTTGAAGGTATGATGGGCCGCCTTTGTGCCCTGCTCGATGGGTGATGCACAGGATTTTGAAGGTGGCCCTTCGTGCAATAGGTAGCCAGAGGAGGGTGCGGAGAGCAGGCGAGATGTGGTCCCTTCATCCCAGTGCAAGGAAGAGTCTAGCGGCTGCATTTTGGACTCTTTGGAGTTTGTTAATTTGGTAAGCCAGAGCACCCAGGTACATGGAGTTTGCATTGTCCAGTCTGGACATGACGATTGACATAATAGAAGTCAATCTGTTGGGGAAGGAGAGATAGGGGTAGATATGTCTTAGACGCCTGATGTGGTAGTGACAGAATTTGGATACATTGTTGATCTGGTGGGACAGGGTTAGGTCTGAGTCCAATATTCAGCCAAGGTTTTTGACTGTGTTGCAGGTGACGGGGGGTGGGGCGGTGCCGAGGGAGGAAGGCCATGGGAGTGGTTGCGGGAGTAGAGATGTGTTGCCACATATCATGATCTCTGTTTTCCCTAGGTTAACGAGGACGTGGTTTGTAGACATTCATAGGTCTATATCATTGAGGCAAGCGGCTAGGTCAGGGGTGGTCAGGGCTCGTCTTATGGATTCTCAGGATGATTTGGGTGTTGTCAGCATAGTTGCAGCTGGTGAAGTTGTGTGGGCGAATGAACGCTGGTAGCGGGCTCATGTAGAGGTTGAAAAGGAGCGAAGAGAGGCAAAGGTCTTGGGGTACTCTGGTGTTCACTGGTCGAGCTGATGAGGTAAAAGGGGGGAGGAGAGTGATTTGTTTCCTGTTGTTAAGGAATGAGGCAATCCTGTTGAGTGCCAAGCCTTGGATTCCAAGTGAGTTGAGCCGGTCAAGGAGGATCGAATGGTTGATGGTGTCAAAGACAGCTGAGAGATCAAGGAAACCAGAGCAGCGCATCCTTCAGAGTCAGCTGTGACCTTGAGGTCGCCCCAGATCGATATTAGTGTTGTTTCAATTCCATGGTGAGGCCAGAAGCCAGACTGTGTGGGGTCTAGTAAGTTGTTGGATTGAACGAAGAGGTTGAGTTTAGAGTAGGCAGGGCGGTCGATGAGTTTCACCAGAAATCTGGTGTTGGGGATGGGCCTGTAATTGGATAGTTGGGAGTGGTCGAGACCTGGCTTTTTCAGAAGGGGTTTGACGTGTGCTATCTTGAAGGGGTCTGGGAAGGAGCTAGAGGTGAAGGAGTGATTGACTATGGATCTGGCCTGTTCTCCTGTGCAGGTGGAGAAGAATATTTCTTTGAGGAGGGAGGCAGTGCAGGGGTCAAGGGGGAACCCGAGGGTTTGCTGCTGGACAGTAGTTTATCAAATTCCTCGTTCGAGATCGGTTTGAAGGAGTTGAAGGTCAGCGCTGTAGGGGTCGGGGGGGTCTCAAGTACCGGCGATAGGGTGGGGGGTTTGGATGGAGAGCTTGGCATTAAGGGCGGCGGTCCTGTCTAGTGCTGTTCTGTAGAAGTGATGGGAGAGCAAGTCACACAGCGCTTGCGTGGGGGTGGTGGGGGCAGTAGTGCAGATGTGTTTCATGAATTCCAAGATGATCCTGTGGCGCTCTTTACTGTTGTTGCGGCAGTTCACTATTATTTTATTATAGTCGTTTTCTGGGGCTTTTCGGTTCTCTCATTTGTAGTTACGGTGATGGTGGGCGAACAGGGATTTGCTAAGGGGGGTTTTGATGTTTGCCATCTGCGCTGCATGGAGAGGTTATGGGTTTTGACAGTCTTCAGGTGGGGTGTGAACCATTTGGGAATTGGTCCTTTGAGGCTGCAAGTGCGGCGTGAAGGTGTGAGAGGGACGTTGCTGAGCCAGGAGTCAAAGGATTCAATAGATAGAGTTCTATCCGAGGTTGGGAGTGAGCTTTGCAAGGCTTCGGCTAAATCAGGTAATACTTTGACTCTGTTCCAGCATTTGTGGTCATTGGAGTGTATCAGGTAATAATATCCCCATATATATATATATGGTCGCCGTAAATAATATCGCCGGGAAAATGTCGTGGCGATATTATTTGGGTGACCATATATATGGGGACAGGGGCAAAAATGTTTTTTTAAAAAAAGACAAAAAAAAAGTTTGGGGGCTGCGGGGGTGTCCCCCGCATGTTCCATGCAATAATGTCGCCACAAAAAACGGTCATTTTTCGGCAATATTTTTGCATGGCGAGATTTTTGTGGTATATTATAAAAGAAGGATAAGATGGTAAACTTTCTCTACTTCCACCCCTCCTTCTCCCCCAAAGATTAGACACCTCTGACAGATTCTCCGGCACTACAGGTCTTGACAACATAGACTGCGTGCAACATTCCAAATTTCAAAAAACATTTTTGTTTAATACATAATATTTCAATTAAAACATAAGATACTACCCACACCTAACACAGTGTACAAAACTACCACTAAAACCTACAAAATCTAAAAAGCTAAATTTCAAATAAACCACTTTACAAATGGACACAGACGAAATCACATATCACAGTACATAGAAAAAACCTAAATGTGTCACTAAAACAACATATAATCCCAACATGTTTCTGTTTTTTAAAGCCCCTTTCGGGCGAACATTCTTCAGGGGAACCTTTAAAACATCCACTATTCTTCTCAACACCGTGTTGAATGGGTAGTTTTAGGCAACCAGCCTGCAAAGAAGAGAAACAGAGGAAACTAATCAGATACCAAATGTAAAAGTGGAGTTGACTCAGTCAAGAGAACAATTCCAGAAAAAGGTTTAGAAATTAAACCAATTAGAATCTTCAACGCACGTCTGTAAATGACAGATAGGCTAATTTTTCTTCATTGAAAAACCAAGATACTTCAAAAGGCGTCTCAATCCGCCAAAAATATCGTCACACCTAGAAAGGACACATCACACTACCAATGAGCCACAGATCACTACAGGACAACAGTCATGAATTGTTCAGGATATATTAAATAAAAATTACCTTCACGCAAGTGAAGCCACCCACAACGTGGGGCAAGGGGAGGAAATCCCTTGTAATGACAACCAAGTCTGCAGATGATTACAAAAGAGGACGCAGAACCAATCTGTAATATAAGAAGGGCGGTCACCAACCATCTCAAAGAGTATTAAAATGCACCGATACACCACGGCTCCCAAATGTGTAAAAAAAAGGGAAGAAAAGAAACCATTTCAAGCCCAGCCTAGGTTGTGCATTAGAGCTCATGCTTCCAAACAGTAGTGTCATACACCAGCGGTCTTCACAGCCATTAAATGTGTAAAAACATGCTGAACGTGACCAAGTAGTGAGAGTTAGTACACAACACCTCAACATTCAGTAAGTAAAAAACTGCGGAAAAGGGATAATAGCCACCAACATCACTAAAAGTAATGTAGCTACTAAAGTTCAAGAACAACATGCTCACCTCTAGTTTAGGAGAAACAAACTCCTCGCTAATGACTCGCAGGGTTTGAAAGAAGACCGTGCAGCACCAGCATGTGTTTTCACCAAGTGCAGCAAAACGCTCACCACTTCCTAGTAAACACTAAGAAAGGACTATGGTTTTCGATTAAATACACGCCGGCAAGAAAATACAGCGGCCATCTTTAACATGCAATCTTCCTAGTGAACACTAAGGAAGGACTACACTCTTCAGTTAGGTACTAGCCGGTAAGAAAAAACTAGCGGCCATCTTTGCATCAAACCACCCAACAACAAGGGGAAGCAGTGTTGAGAAGAAAGTGCACTGGGGGGCACAAAACCATTCAAAAGAAATCAACACCTCATTGCAAAAATCAAGCAACAGACATAGTCAAATTTTTGCAAATATAGATGGCACAAAATAAGGAAAATTCAAAGAAATTCAAAACACAGCCAAAATTGCAAACAATAGTCAGATAGCAGAAAACATTTATGTTTGGCTGACCAGATGCCAATCAATACTCTCATTGAGCCCCAGAACATTACTTTGCAATTTAAAAATAATTTTTTGTTCCAGGTTCAATAATTTCTGGTCTGTCTCGGCTTTCCTATGGCCATGCACCTTTTTCAAAATAAACCACGTAAAGTCATTGCAGCCATGTTTCATATCAAGAAAATGTTTCACTAAAGGAGCTGCAATCACTTGATTTCTGATGCAGCTCCGATGTTCCACCATACGGACTTTACATTGTCTGTTAGTCTTGCCTACATAATATAGGCCACAGGGGCATGTGATTAAATACACAACATTGGATGTGTTACAGTTGGTCATTTCATTACACACCCATTTCAGATTAGGTAAAATTTGTATATATCTAATCTCTTAAATTTGGGCACACATACTACATTTACCGCAAGGAAAATGCCCTTTTATTTCCGGTAAACCCCATAACCTGGTTTGTCTCACCAGTGGTGTACTTTTCTCAGTTACATCATTCCTGATCAAAATGTTCCTTAGGTTTTCACTTTTTCTAAAGGCCACCAAAGGGGGCAAGGCTTCTTTTCCTCTGTATACCTTTTTCCAAGTTTTCATCACAATAGATTTAATTTTGTACGATAAATTTAAAAAAGTATTAACAAAAACAGTAACAATCTTTCTCTTTATTTTCACATTTTTCTCCAAAAGAGCCTCCCGATTATTATTGTATGCTCTTTTTGAAGCAGTCTTAATCACTCTAGGTGGATAGCCTTTGTTTCGCAGTTTCTGAATAAGTGCGTCCGCACTTAGACGGAAATTCTCTTTTCTACTACTATTCCTTTTTAACCTTAAAAACTGCCCAAAAGGTAAGTTGTTTTTCAAATGCTTAGCATGATGGCTGTTAAAGTGCAGAAGAGAATTCTTGTCAGTAGTCTTTGTGTAGGGCTTCACTTTTAACACTCCATTCTCATGAAAGATGGTAATATCCAGAAAATGAGTCTCAAAGTCACATATGGATCCTGTAAATTTCAGAAAAAGATTCTGTTGGTTCAACCAGGTCATAAAGCACTCAGCTTCTTCTCTCGTACCATCCCATACAATAAGTATATCGTCTATATACCTCAGCCACTTCCTCAACTGATGGATATAAGGATTAGTGGCTGGGTATATCACAATTTTTTCAAAATATTCAACATAGAGGTTGGCTAAATTAGGGGCCATGGCCGCACCCATGGCAGTGCCTTCTGTCTGTTGGAAAAAAGTTCCTTGGAACTGGAAAAAGTTTTGGGTAAGGGCAAACTCAGTACACCACAAAATAAAGGCACTGCTCACAGGATGTCCATCCTCTCTGCCCAGCAAAATTTCTTCAACAACCTCTAATGTCGCCCTTTGTGGTATCATAGTATAGAGGGATTGAATATCCAAACCTATCAATAAAGAATTGCCTTGAACAAAATCTATCTTCTCTATTTTATTGATGGCATCGGTAGAGATTTTTGTGGTGACATTATTACATGGAACCCATTGGAGGAGACCGGGGGGACTGTGAGTGGTGGAGTAGGAGTGCAGATATAAAAAGGTAGGGCTGAGTGATCTGTCCAGATGAGCGGTTTAGGGCTGGACACTGAGACAGGGTCAGAGGAGCTAAAGATTGCATCAACGGTGTGGCCTCTGGTATGGGTGGGGCCTGTACTATGCCTGGAGAGGTTGAGTGCCTCTAGACTAGAAACCAAAGGTTGGATCATGGTATTGTTGGGAATATCGAACCAGATATTGAAGTCCCCCAGTAGGGTGAGTGAAGAATGGTTGATGAGAATGCTAGCTAGTGAGTCGCAGATATTGTTTGAGAAAAATGTGTCATATCCTGGTGGTCTGTAGATGAGAAGGAACGTGTCGGGGGGGGATTCTGCCGGGGTCGGCCGGGCCGTCCGCAGACCTCCGGGCAGGGAGGCCCCAACTCCTCCCGTGTATATCTCGGATCGAGACAGAGTATGAGGCACACACAAGGAGCAAGGCAACTTCTGCCGTTTATTATGCAAACGGCAGGGATGGGTCAAGGAGCGTACGCGTTCGTCCTGACACACACACAATAGTGGGGCTCGCAGGCCCTTTTTACTACATTATGACGCGCTACTTGCGTCATTCCAAAAAGTTACCAAAAGAACCTATCGCCACTCTTGATTGGTTGCTCGAGTGGTGGGGTTAGTATAGTACGCATATAGAGAATGATATTAGTGGTTAAGATGTAGTCAGGTGGTATATCTGGGTTGTCCCTACAATTAGATACATAAGAATTGTTACATGAAGACCCCTGAGGATTGGCTAACGTTACTGACGTCTGAGATAAGAACCTCATGTTCTGATTGGTGCATCCGTGAGCTCCCCAGCCTGGGACCACCGTTGTTCCCAGCACACGGTGCACCTGTGGTTGCAACAGTGTTTCAATATGGGTACGTGCAGGCAATGTGAGGATTTATTCATAGGTGGGAGACTGACCGTTCCCACTGTAGCAGGTGTCCATTGAGCCTTTCAAGTGTGTCGGCCTGCGTCTCGTAGCGAGGTACCCAGACGCCTTTTCTCTCCTGGGTTTTGGCATCTCGTCAGGTTCGGCTTGGTCACGTGGGGAGGGACCGTGTTTGAGGCATAATTCTGCACAATTAATATTGTTTTTCCACTGTATGTCTGGTTTAATTTGCAGATATGATTTTAACATTGGTACGTGGAGTGCGAGGTTGCAACATCGTGCCTTTGAAGATTTGTTTCTTGACTGTGGGTTTGCAACATTACGACCTTGGCTGGTTGCTCCACTGGGTTCTTTCTGCAGGCTCAGCAACCTGACTTTTGCTTTGTTAATGTCCACGGGAACTCTTGCTTGAGGCCTACTTGGGCCTGGTGCACGAGTAATCCATTTAGTGCATGGATGCTTTAGGTTATAGTGGCATACAGTTTCATGGCCAGTATCGTGTTTCCATTATATCTCTCATGATGGTAACGGGTTTCAAGAGAAGCGTGAGCAAGCGTTATAAATGAGCTCATGGTGCGTCTTGCGTTTCTGCATTCTGAAAGCCTATGTAAAAATAATAAAGATGCACGTCCGTGAATAAGCCTGTCGCCTACGTCAGAGCACTGAGTATGTTCTTCGTGTAGATTGGTGTGGAAATGTTCAGCGTGTATAATAGTTCAGCGGTGCTTCCCGTTATCTAGGTCGTCATGGCATCTCTAACGATGTGTAGATTTCAGTCTAGTTGGTCCGTGCCGCAGGTGTCGGCATGGCCAGTGCGGGCTGTTGGGCAGGCAGATGGACACATCCGTATGTTTCTGTACCAGGGTATTTGGTCATCTGGTAAATGGGCAAACTCTTCTCGTGGCGGGTGTCTGGGCCGCGACCCTCTAGGCCAAGCGCGAGAGGTGAAGGACGGGAGTCTGGTTTTCCATTCTCCCACTTCAGTCCCCCCTCTGGTCGACTTGTCGACCACAAACATATCCTTCTCGTTATCTCCTCTTACTCTCCATATCTTGGTTATCCCTCCGAGATGTCCATAATGGTTTACGTGATCTTCAAATGACCAATACATGTATTCGCATGTTCCTCCAGGAGTACAGTACACCCATCTTCCTATGTAGCTCCTAGGGTTCCTTGGGTTCTCGATCTTCACTGATGGTGGGTCTAGATGATTGGCGATGATTTGGGTGCGCAACTTCTCCCTTTCGTGTATTATCACACCTGTGTGCTGGCCGTCATCCGCTGGCATCAAGGGGTGCATTCCCACCATTTCCAGCAACTCATCAGTTGAGCGCGCCTTCCGGGCTTTCCAAAATCTAATTATTATCAGTGCAGCTCCAGCCAAAATAGCACATCCCACTATTATTTTCAGTCCATCTGACAGCCAAGATGGCATCCATGACCATAATAGTGAAAACCAGCTTTTATCCTTGTTTACGCCGTTACTTTCGTCCATCATTTTGGAGTGCATCTGGGCCAATTGTGAAACTGCTTCTGTTAGTGTACCATTGTCGGCATCGTTGGCAGGTATGAACGTGCAGCATGATTGTCCTATCTTTGCACAAACTCCTCCTTCCATTGCTGTGAGAAGGTCCAATACATATCTGTTCTGTAGTGCTACCATCCTTACAGCTCGCAGCTCCTCTTTAATTGCGTTAAACCCATTTACTGTCGAATTTATGGTCATCATTAGTTCCCATCTGGTTATTTGCAGCCATTTTGCGTTTGCGTATGCCTGCAGTCCCGGATGTATTATTGAGGAGAAGAACATTGCTGCTCTGCTGAATAGTCTGTGTTCTGGCGGTATTGATGTTAGTTCCGTTTCCGACCTTCCCCACAGATAATTTCCTGTTAATGGCTCTCCTTGTCTTTTTCTCCTGTTTAGGACAGTATCATTGCTGTTGGTCCTGTTTTCTTGCTCCTTCTGGAGTGGTGCAGATCTCTTTCTTCTCCTGTCTCCTTCATCCATTTTCGGAAATTTCGCCACATCGACATGCTTCTTAGGTACCACTAGTGATGGTACATTGACGTGTACCATTGTGCACACACCACTCCACAGGGGAGGCAGTGTATGATATGCCTTTTCTCCACAGGCCCAATAATGGTCCATTATTACTGCTGTTCCCGCTCCCCCCTCAGGTAACTCCATCACACTTGCACAATTGGTGTTATATCCCACGTCCACCTCTCCTTTATGCTGGTAACATACTTTGGGCGCAGTCAATGGTAATATAGTTATCGGGTCTTCATCTTCTTCTACCCACGTGAGCATTGGTACATACTTGATCCATGTCGTCCAACATCGATGATTGTGTGTCTCGATGGTTGAGATAGTTTCTTTTGTTACCATGTTGCTGCCAACCACTCCTATCTCCCAGCTGGTACCCAGGAACACCTTTCCTGTTATCGTCAGTAATGGCCTCTCCCAGCATCCTTGTTTACCCGGAACTTCCGTGGCGTACCAATCACATGGTAGATACTGCAGTGTTACCTTCTTTGTTTCTCCTTTTTCAGGGCCACTTGTTATGTATCTGAATGCTTCAGCATGTAAACTGGTCTTGTGATAACTCAGATAGGTCTTGAGGAAGTTGTTTTCATATGGGTATGAGTCTCGTGTTTTCCATGTCATGTGCACTACTGTTCCTTGGAATCTTCCTTTCGTTTGGAACAGGGCCAAATATATTATGCACTGTGCTGTTTTTTCATCTATTTCTGTGGCAACAAATGTTCGTGAAGCGCTCATGGCGTATGGTATTAATGAGCAAACGTAACAGCTATCCTCAGTTGTCTGCTTACCAATGCGGGTCATGTGCTGGTACCATATGTTGTTTGTGACGTGTGCTGAATCTTGTACATAATTATCAATACCTTTATTGTCTGAGTATGTGCTGCGTTTAACTTTATTTCGCTTTTGTTCATTGTTACTGTTACCACCTGACGTAACACCTGTTGCAGCAGGGAGGTGGGGTACATTAGGTTTGGGTGCAGCAAAAAAACTCATAGCATAGCTGTACTGCCATACAGAGGCAGCCAAAACTCCGGTGATCATAAAAATCCCTATTATTTTTATTACATATGCTAACCTCACCGACATTTTTGCTCTTACCTTGCTGCAGTCCTGGCAGCGTATTCTTGCGACGTTAAAGTTGCCCGCCTAAAAATTCTCAAAAAGTGCTTGTTATTAAATGTTAGTTTTGTTTCATTAAGCTCTCCCTATCAAATAGTCATTCAGTGCCCAGGTGAAGAGTTGCTCCCACGCTACTCTAAGTGATCGGTCTCTCAAGACCGGCAAGTATGGGCGGAGGTGGGGCATGTAATTTTCTATGGCCAGGAGGAAGGCCGTGTAGTATACACGTACCCTTTTCTTTTTTAAGTATGTTGGCCTTTTTATTTCGTATACAAATTGGTGTGACAATTCTTCTGGGTAACTATCGTCTGGCAGCACCATCTACGCCTGCACACTGAATTTGTTAGATAACTTTTCTTAACAATACAATATTACGCAGCTCCTGTATGTGCGAGAGAAAAAGAGAACATTCACGTGTTTACATGTGTATTGGTGCAAGCGAAGTCCTTAGTTTTTATTACAATTGTATTTAGTAGTCAATGGGGGGGGGGGTTTGCTCAGATGGCGGGAGCAGTTTTACTCTTTGAACGTGTGACCATGGGGTGGGCAGTGTGGGGATCACCCCCTTCTTCGTCCGTTATTCTCTCCGAGGGAACAATTGGGTCGTTGTCTGTGGTTGTGTTTTCTTCCGCTGCCGGGGATGTTGTTGGCGTTTTTCCAATGGACCTGTCGTTGGCGCTGGGGCGGGTCTGCAGTTTGTAAATTTTTACATCATGCAGGTGGTTCCACGCACGCTTATCCTTTAGTTTTACTGCTCTTGTTGATACGTCCTCTACTAAATGGGGGCCAGTGAACCTCTGCTGGTTCCACTTTCTATTAAAATTTCGAAGTAGTACGTGGTCACCTTTGGCAAGTTGGCACAAGTTCTCCTTTCCCAATTCTGTATTTTCGTCTATTTCTTGGTTGCTGGTGGACCCGCCCCGTGTGCGCTCGAGCTGTTGAGACACAAACACAACGCTAGTAATCAAAGAAGACACATATTGATACATTTCATCACCTAACACATTCGCAGAACTTTCTTGGTCGGTGAATGCCCTTGACGTTGGTGTTAGGGGAAGGCGCATTTGGCGTCCAGTAACCACCTCGTGTGGGGTGAGGTGGTGGTCGGACCCTGGCCTGTTTCTAAGTTCGAACAGTGCTAACGGAAGGCAATACAACCAACTTTTCTTTGTTGTTTGCTGTATTTTAGCAATTGCCTCCTTCAATAGGCCATTCAGGCGTTCACATACACCATTAGCCTGTGGGTGGTACGCACATGCAAATTTGTGTTTAATGTTCAGTAGGGATGTGATATGCTGGAACATTTCATTTGCGAAATGGGGTCCGTTGTCTGATCTTAACACCTCGCACACTCCCCACCTGGGGAATACCTCCCTTACTATAAATTTGGCTGCTCTAAACGCATCAGGGTGTGAACAGGGCCCTGCTTCGATCCACCTAGAAAATGGGCATACTACTACTATCATGTATCTATTGCCTTGACAAATGTTGATCATATCAACATAGTCAATGTGGAGGTGCCGAAAAGGTCCTTCTGGTCGGGGTATGGTACCTCTTATCACCTTTAAAGTATGACCGGCCGTGAACTGTTGACATGTAAGGCAATTGCTGATAAAATTTGACACATGGGATGTTAACTCGGGACAGAACCAATCTTCTCTAATTCGTGCTGCTATTATTTCTTTGCCTGTATGGGCAGGGTGATGTAATTGGTTCAAGGCGGTATTTAACAATGCCAATGGTATTACAACTTTCCCAGTGCCACCCTGGCGCCATAGTGCGTCGGTTGGTGACATTGTGCATCCTCTTTTCACCCATACTTCTTTTTCGGCCATTGGTGCAGCCGCTTGTAACTCCATAATCTGGGTGGCTGGGAGATGGGTGTACCCTTCTTTTATTAACATCTCCCTCGCTATTCCCCTCCCTCTCCCTCTCTGTGAGTCTGTGGGGTTCCATATCTCACCAAAATATGCAGCATATTTTGCATGTGCGTCTGCTGCTGCATTTCCTTTTGATATATAGTCTTCTCCATTGGTGTGTGCGGTGCATTTTACTAGGGCTAGTTCTTGGGGATCGTTTATTACTTCAATTAGTTCAGCCAACAAGAGGGCATGTTGTACTGGAGTGCCGTCAGCTCTCCTAAACCCTCTTCTTCTCCACTTTGATAGCCCTGAGTGGACAGTGGATGTAACATATGCACTGTCGGAATATATAGTAACTTTTTTATCAAAACTTTCCTTTAGTGCCAATATGAGTGCAACCAGTTCCGCCGCTTGAGCAGAGTAATGCTGTGGTAATTGTACACACTTAATAGCCACACACACTGGCGCTTCCATCATTTGTACTACTGCTGCCCCAGTCCTCCTTATCCCGTCTCCTTGATCAATAGTTGATGACCCATCAATAAACAAAAGCTCACCTCCCTCTAGTGCGTTTTCTTCAACTTTCCTAGTACATGAGTACATCTCAGTTACTTGGGTGCAGTCGTGGGCGTAATCTCCCTCTTCAATTACTTCTGCTAGGAACCTTGCAGGGTTAACCGTGCTACATCTAACAATTGCCAGTTCAGCTTTGGACAAAATAATCTCATAACCTGTTGCCCTCTGTGTCGTCAGTGTGGACTTAGGTTTATTCAATATCGCAAATAGTGCATGTTCTACAAATAGTGTAGTTGGACACCCCATAGTTATTGATGATGCTTTTTCTACTGCAAATGCAGCTGCAGCAAGACCTTGTTCGCAAGAGAATTGTCCTAACATTATTGGATCTAAGTGACCGCTGTAAAATGCTACTGGTTTATAGCCCATGCTAGTCTTTTGGGCCAATACTGCTTTCATTACTGCTGAGTCGCAATGTGAAAATATAAAAAATCGTCGCTCATAGTCTGGGGATGCTAGTACTGGAGCAGTTGATATTGCTTCTTTTAATTCATCAAATGCCTCCTTCATTTCCATAGTCCATCCCAACTTTTTCTCCCCTTTATTTGCTTCCTTCAAACCCTCAAGCAGGGGTCCTATGTAAGAGCTGTAATCAAATACCCATGCTCTACAGTAGTTGCACAGTCCCAGAAATTGCTGCAGTTCTCTTACAGTCTGTGGCACGGGAGTGCCTGATATTGCCTGTGCTCTTTGTGGTGCAATCCTTCTTCCATGTTGTGATATCAGTTGGCCAATGTAAAGTACCTGTTCCTGACAGTATTGTATCTTTTCCATGTCTACCTTGTACCCCTTTTCAGCCAATATCGTCAACATTTTTAATGAGTCCTCTCTACATTTATCTTCATTTGTACTGCAAATTATTATGTCATCCACATACTGTAACACTGTGCTTTCCAACTCAACGTTACCCAAATCCATCTGTATTACCCTATTGAAAATTGAAGGTGATTCACAATATCCCTGTGGTAATCTGGTATGTTTCCACTTCCTATTTCGGTAAGTGAAGCTTGTCAAGTCTTGTGAGTCTGGGTGTAATGGTATTGAGAAAAAAGCATTTTTAAGGTCAATCACTGTAAACCGTGATGCTTCTGCTGGAATGCCACACAAAATTGTGGCCGGGTTTGCTGTTACTGGATACTCTGCTTCTACTATGTTGTTCAACGGTCTGAGGTCCTGTATGAACCGCCAAGACCCTCCTTTAGCCTTGCGCACCGGGTACACAGCTGTGTTGCATGGGGATTCTGAGGGGACCAATATGCCATTGTTTATAAGGGCTGTTATGGTTTCGTATATGCCCTCATCTGCCTCTCTTGACAATGGGTATTGTTTCACTCTTGGTAGTATGGCACCCTTTTTTAATTTTATCCTTACACCCCCTATGCTTTTAATGCATCCTACATCATAAGGGCTAATAGTCCATAATGATTTTGGCACCTTTGACATATCTTCTTTAAAAAATGGGACTGGTGTGCCAGCGGGTGCCTCAAGTGCCATTGCAATTTTCTGTGCCACTTGTTTGTGAGCCACTGTTAGCCACATTTCTACACTCATCATGAACACCATTTCATTTTCCTCCTTTTCTTCTGAAAACAACTCTTCATCTGACACCTGGGTCAGCCTACATCCTTCTGCTAGTGCTATCACCGCCCTCCATGCTCTCCCTTCTTTATCTTGGGCGTGCACAGCAACATAATCAGCTGTTGCAATAATGCTCTCAATGTCCACTGCAAGGACCTTCCCTTCCAGTTCATTAGCTGGTGTTTCTGGTCGGAATAGATAGGCTGCTGGTCTCCTCCATATTTTCCCTCCTATCCCTGGCATCCATGCAAATGCCATGTCTGTTCCGTACTGGAATAGCTCGCCGTCTACCGGCTCCGCCCTGATCGCTATCTGTCCACAGTATGCTTGCAAAATCTGTCGTGCTGCAAGCATGTTAATCCCTGGAGTAGAGCAAATTATGCCATCCTCTGTAAAGGAGATCGTCATATTTAATCTGTTCATTATGTCCCTCCCCAGTATGTTTACTGGTGAGGCACTATAATACAAAAGTGGTACTGACAGATCGTAATCTCCAATAGATAGCGGAACGTTATCAGTAAATGGAACCAACCCTTTAGCCCCAGAAAACCCTTGTGTGTTCATGGCTTCGCCTGACATCTTAAACTTACCTTCCCTTATGCAAGACCGGGTTGCCCCGGTGTCAACAAGGAATGATAATTTTTTGTCACCTATCGTTACCTCTATGCGTGGCTCCTCCGCACTATTAGGTGTTACTGACAGGATGGGACACACCAAGGCCGTCTGTGGGCTGTCCTATTGGGGGTACAATGACTGGCCATTCCCTGTGTAAGGGTTGTGTCCCAACACCGTCACCCCACCCAATTGCGTTCGTTCAGGTTGTGGTGGTGGTTGTATTAACGCTGCACCAGTTACTTGTGGCAGGTATTGTTTTATTTGTTGTTGTGGTAGGGAATAGTGTTGGTCACTCCCTTGTGGTGACATCTGCTGTGGTTGTATGCCCTGCTGTTCTTGTGATGTCCTATGTTGTGCTTGTTCGTTCCATGCTGGTGTTCCTGGCCTGACCCTGCATGTACGTGACATGTGTCCTAATAGTCCGCAGCTCCAACACACGGGTGGTTCCCTGTTTTGCCATGGGAAGTTCCCTGTGTTGTCCTGGTATACTGGTTGCCCTGTCTGGTAGTTATTTCTGAGTCCCCCAGCCTGTTGTTGGGTATTATATCCGTATCCTCTTCCCCTCATAAACCCTCCTCTCCCTCTATTATAATTATAATACCCAGCTCCTTGCATTGGGTACCCTCCTCCCATGTTCTGTGCGTGTGATTGCAGAGGCAGCACTTGCTCTATTACCTCTTGTGGAGGCGCTATTTGAGCTGGATTTTGTGCAGCCACTACTTGCGTTGGGCTTTGGGCCATTGGTGTTGGCGCAGTTATTAGTGCCCCTTCCATGGTATATTTAGTAAGTTTTTTCTGTACTAATTTGGCCTCTTCTGTTTTCCTGTCCTCTTCCTTTTGTTTCATTTTTCCTTGCCATGTTCTACAGTGATGTACTATAGTCAGTTGTATTTCCGGCCATGGTTTTGCTTCCATCCCCACTACTTTCTTTAATTGTCTCTGAACTCCTTCTGGGAGCCCTTGTACTAGTATATGATAAAATATGGCTGGTGTTTTGTCCCATTGTTCTCTAGTTTCCATGCGCCACTTCTCTTGAATATCCTGGATATAATCAACAGGATCCTCGTTCTCACCCATCTTACGGGAAGTAATGGCTCCTATGTCTGATGTGTCTGGGTACTGCACTCTTAGTGCCTGCCATAGCGCATGTCTGCAGTTTGCAAATGGTGCCCCATCATGCGATGTGTTTGTTATTGTTACCCCATGGAATCCCGCTCTTTTCCAAATGTCATCCGCTCTATCCCCTAATATTGATATTAACAGGCCCTTAACATCTCCCACTGCTAGTTTCTGTCCTGCGGTGTGTTTTTCCATTTCATATATCCATTTACCCGCACCTCCACTTAATGATGGGAGCCTACATTTTATGTTTTCCTTATCCGTATGTTTCCAAGGTACATACTGTGGTCTAACCCCTCCTCTCTCCAGCAGTGGCATTACATTCTGTCTTGTGTCATCCTTTATGCTCCATGATGTTAACTCTTCACACCCCTCCTCTTCCCCCATTCCTTTTACTACTTCAAATCCTTCCTTACTACCTCTTCTCCTACCTCCCTCTTCTTCCTTTCCCCTTTTTTCATCCTTTCCTGTGTTCAATATGGGCACGTCTGTTTGCCTGTCTTGCCTGCGACTAGGGAGGTCCCTAAGCCGACATGCATAAGGTGTAACTTCGTCCATGAAGGGTGCGAGCTTTATTCTGTGCAGAGAGCGTGCAGTTGTTGAACATGTGGGGTGTGGCGTTAGAGAGCGTGATGGTGATGTGGGTGGCGTGTGTTGGTTGGTGAGCGTCGGTGGCGTGTGTTCGTTAGTTTGTGTTTCTCCCATTCTTTTCACTTCCTCCTTACTTCTCTCCAGCTCCTCCCATCTTCTACTCACCCATGGCGAATCTATGTTTGTTCTAGTGAGGTATAGCTTATCTAAGCTTTCCCTTTCACTCTTCCTTCCATCCTCACTACAAAAATCATTCATAAATTGCGCCCCCCACTCTGCCTTTTTTCCTTTTATTGTTACAGTTTTTAAGTCTATTAGGTCTCCCTCTTCCTTTCCGTTGTTACCAACTGTTCCCCTTAGTGCTGACGTTGTTGCTACCTCTCTATTTTTATATACTTCTCCCCATCTTTCACTCTCCCTCTTACTCTCTTCTCTCTCCCCTTCACTCCTCTCCTCCATCTCCCTACTATTTTCCTCTCTTTTCCTTTTTAATTCCTCCATTACTTCGTTGCTCATCTGTTCCAATATCCTTTCATCCTCTCTCCTCCTTTCCCATTTCACCCTTTCTCTTTCTACTATACTCTCTATTACCTTCCCCTCTTCATATTTTTTAGCTGTCTCTGATATTATCCTCCTCCTCCATATTTCCATTTCTTTTTCATTTTCTTCTTCTTCCTTCTTCTTCTCCCTCATCACTACTCTTGATACCCTTTCTGCTGCTGCTTTTACCCTTACAGCTTCCCTCTTTCTCTCCTCACTTTGCTCCCTTAATTTTTCCAATTCGTCCTTACCTTCTTTCCTTTTCCTCACTCTCTCTCTTTCCTCCCCCTCAAGTTGTTTTATCAGTTCATTCTGCTCATCCCTTAGTTTAGCTAATCTTTCCTCCAAAATCTCTTCCTTCTGCCGTAGCAGCTCCTCTCCCCTCATTTCACTCTCTCTTTCACTATCCTCGTTTGTTCTCTTTACCGCCTCCCTTTCCTCTCCAGTTAGTGATCCTCGTAATTTCAACAATATCTGTGCAGCTACCCACTCATCGTTTCCTATCTCTACAGTCTGCTCTTCTCTCCTCCCGTCCCCCATTGGTATCTTTCCATGAGCCACATATGGTGGAGGGCTGTATGCCGGGTTTGAGTATCCTTCAGCCGCCCTTAACTGTCCTTTTATTTCTCCTAATTCTCTTAAAGGGTACAACCCTCCTCCCTCTGTTTTCACTCCCGGTGTTAAGGGTATCTCATTGCTCGGTTCCTGTTTTATGTCAGCTAATTTATCAACCTTTCCTCCACCCAGTTTTTCATTCCCCATATTCTTTGTTCCTTCACTCTCCTTTTCCCCATCCGTTCCTTCTTTCTTAATCTCCTTTTCTTCCGGTGTTTCCCCCATAGTGAACATTCCATTTGGTCCTGGTCTAGACCCCTGGAACATCCTCCATAAGTTAAACACCTCCACATGGTTTGCCAACTTCTTCCCCTTGTATGTATTGTGCAGATGGTTTAATAGTGAATGTTGGGCATATGGGTCAAAGCTACCATTAGGCGGCCATGGTGTCAACATTTTGTTGTCCGTCCCCTGGGTCCACTCTATGCTGTACTTAATTAACTTCTCCCTATGTGGTGGCAGTGTGGTGCATATATGTTGTAGTGGGGTAGTGAGGGTATTCCCCCACCCTCCCAACCCTCTCCCGTATGACATACTAGCGCACCCTTTCTTACCCTTCCCCTTGCTACCAGTTTGCAACATACAACCTTTTATTGCTTACCTTGCCCCGCAAGTGTGGGGACTTACGACAATCCTTTGACAAATTATGCAATGATAATAATCACAAAAAAAAAAAATTATAAAACAAATATATTTATGATGTTATATTATATTCCTTCCCCTACGGCCCCCTGCGGCCGAAGCGCACGCAGCCCCCTGCAGCTGCGTACCCCTTACGACGATCTTACACAGTCGTCCTTTTTCCCCGTTCTCCTCCCACCTTTACACTTGCCGTGGCCGGCGTTCTCCGTGCGCAGCCACGCCCCCTTCCCCTTCTCCTCTTTGATCCACTCGTTTATCGTTTATCTCCGTGTCCGCTCCTTTATCATGTTTCTCTTCCCCACCAATGTCAAACCCAAAGCTTCTTGTGTTCACGATATCTTACTAAATCCCTACTGGTGACGTCACCTATTTCTTCGAACTACTGGTATATTCGTGTTATGTTCTTTAAATTCAAAATACACTTGCAATCTACCCCGCTAACCCTACAGCTGTCTTCCTGTCTCTCCTGGAACAAGGTAATCTCATCAATACTATAACCGGACTGCGCACGCTGCGTCGCCTCGCGTGTGATACGCCCCTCAACAGGAGGGCTTAACCAGCCAATTATCTTCCGTTTTGGGCAACTACGTAACTAGCCACCGCCCACAGGGAAACGTCATCTACCTATCGAGTTTCTTGCTCGAACAATAGGGAACCTCATCTACCTATCGAGTTTCTTGCTCGAACAATAGGGAACCTCATCTACTCATTGAATGATAAATGTCAAATCGTAGGAAACCACACACACCCACCCTCACACGTAGTCGCGATTTAGGCCAATCAGTGTCTTTCGAGCGGCTGCACGTGATGTTTTCGTGCCCCGCCCCCCTCTTTCGCGTAACGTTAGCTTTTTGTTGCGAGCGTCTGCACGTGTTGTTCTCGTGCCCTGCCCCCCTCTTTCGCGTAACGTTAGCCGCCTTCTCTCGCACTCAATTCACTACCATTCATTCCATTATCATCACTCAATTAAACCTTCACCCCACCTTTTTACAATACCTCCCTCCTCCCTTATTTACTTCCGCCCCCTCCCTCACAATTTCGCATTGCTTGTTGTGCGTGTCATGCTCACCAAGTTCCCTCGATGCAGGGCCGCTCGACTGCGTGCACCCCTCCAAGCGGCTCGCCACCTCCCCTCGTCTGGACCACGTCTGGACACTCGCCGACCGCGGGCGGGATACTTCTCAACCGGCTCCCGAGGGCCAATATCCGGATTGCGCTGTCCGGTCCTCTCGCAGCTCCGCGATGGTCCTGTAGTCCTCAGAAGGGGGCAACGGCAGAGGGGGCCGCGCCGCCGGGCCTCCCCGCAACGGGAGTGCCTGGAAAAATAAAAAATAAAAGTCGATCTTAAACAGATCTCAGCAGTGCCTCCAACTTGTCGGGGGGGGATTCTGCCGGGGTCGGCCGGGCCGTCCGCAGACCTCCGGGCAGGGAGGCCCCAACTCCTCCCGTGTATATCTCGGATCGAGACAGAGTATGAGGCACACACAAGGAGCAAGGCAACTTCTGCCGTTTATTATGCAAACGGCAGGGATGGGTCAAGGAGCGTACGCGTTCGTCCTGACACACACACAATAGTGGGGCTCGCAGGCCCTTTTTACTACATTATGACGCGCTACTTGCGTCATTCCAAAAAGTTACCAAAAGAACCTATCGCCACTCTTGATTGGTTGCTCGAGTGGTGGGGTTAGTATAGTACGCATATAGAGAATGATATTAGTGGTTAAGATGTAGTCAGGTGGTATATCTGGGTTGTCCCTACAATTAGATACATAAGAATTGTTACATGAAGACCCCTGAGGATTGGCTAACGTTACTGACGTCTGAGATAAGAACCTCATGTTCTGATTGGTGCATCCGTGAGCTCCCCAGCCTGGGACCACCGTTGTTCCCAGCACACGGTGCACCTGTGGTTGCAACAGTGTTTCAATATGGGTACGTGCAGGCAATGTGAGGATTTATTCATAGGTGGGAGACTGACCGTTCCCACTGTAGCAGGTGTCCATTGAGCCTTTCAAGTGTGTCGGCCTGCGTCTCGTAGCGAGGTACCCAGACGCCTTTTCTCTCCTGGGTTTTGGCATCTCGTCAGGTTCGGCTTGGTCACGTGGGGAGGGACCGTGTTTGAGGCATAATTCTGCACAATTAATATTGTTTTTCCACTGTATGTCTGGTTTAATTTGCAGATATGATTTTAACATTGGTACGTGGAGTGCGAGGTTGCAACATCGTGCCTTTGAAGATTTGTTTCTTGACTGTGGGTTTGCAACATTACGACCTTGGCTGGTTGCTCCACTGGGTTCTTTCTGCAGGCTCAGCAACCTGACTTTTGCTTTGTTAATGTCCACGGGAACTCTTGCTTGAGGCCTACTTGGGCCTGGTGCACGAGTAATCCATTTAGTGCATGGATGCTTTAGGTTATAGTGGCATACAGTTTCATGGCCAGTATCGTGTTTCCATTATATCTCTCATGATGGTAACGGGTTTCAAGAGAAGCGTGAGCAAGCGTTATAAATGAGCTCATGGTGCGTCTTGCGTTTCTGCATTCTGAAAGCCTATGTAAAAATAATAAAGATGCACGTCCGTGAATAAGCCTGTCGCCTACGTCAGAGCACTGAGTATGTTCTTCGTGTAGATTGGTGTGGAAATGTTCAGCGTGTATAATAGTTCAGCGGTGCTTCCCGTTATCTAGGTCGTCATGGCATCTCTAACGATGTGTAGATTTCAGTCTAGTTGGTCCGTGCCGCAGGTGTCGGCATGGCCAGTGCGGGCTGTTGGGCAGGCAGATGGACACATCCGTATGTTTCTGTACCAGGGTATTTGGTCATCTGGTAAATGGGCAAACTCTTCTCGTGGCGGGTGTCTGGGCCGCGACCCTCTAGGCCAAGCGCGAGAGGTGAAGGACGGGAGTCTGGTTTTCCATTCTCCCACTTCAAACGTGTGAGAGATAGTGGGCAACAGAGAGAGTCTGACCAGTAGGGATTTGCAGTTATCTGTGCATGGCTGGGTTTTGGTGAGGGAGATGGAGATCTAGGGCTTGTGAAGGATGGCTATTCCGCCACCTCTGGTGGCTCTGTTGTGGGTGATGAGAGTGTAGTCGGGAGGGAAGGCTTTGTGTGCGACTGGTTTAAAGTCGTCCTTAAACCATGTTTCAGTGATGAAGATGAGATCAGGGTTATCAGAGGATAGTAGGTCAAAGATGCTATGTCGGTTTCTGGCCACAGAGCAGGCATTGAATAGGAGGCAGGTGATTTGGTGGGTGGAGGAGGTTTCACTAATGCAGGTGGGTGGACCGGCCTAGTGGGACTGGTTGGCTGGTGGGGAGCGGTAGAGAGCAGTCCAAAGCTGGGTGGTGGGAGAGAGTGGAACAGTGTGAATAGGCAGGTCATATGTTTGATGGTGGGGAGGGTCAGTGAAGTTTGGCTGGAGCGAGAAGAGAGAGCGTGCAGTGGCAGGTTTGCATGCGATGGAGGTAGGTGGAAGGATGTAGGGCTGGTGGGTGGTGTTGGTGTGGTGTGTGGGTGCCGGCAGGCTGGTGGATGGGCTGCAGGACTGGAGGTAGGTGTAAGTGTAGATGTTGTAGGAAAGAGGTGGTGTGCGAAGTGGGACAATCTCGGAGTTGCTGGCAGGGAGTTCCTGGTAGCCGAACTATGGGTGGTTAGGAGGGAGGACTGATGTAGGCGGGCAGAAGCAAATACATTTGTGGGTGTGTGCCGGTCATTTTTCATGTATTTAGAGCGTTTTGGTGCTACGTGTGTGTCAGAGGGTGTAGGGGGGAGGAAGAGGGAAGGGGAGGAGGCAATAGTTCTGAAGACAGTAAGCTGTGCCATGTTGAGAGAAAGGAAAGGGGTTGAGGGGGAATGTCTTGCAATGGCGGGTGAGTGGATCCTGGGGGTGTTTGTGTGTGTGGGGGGATGGGCATCGCCGATGAAGAGCCAAGATGGTTTGGCTTCCTTGGTGTTGGCTGGAGCATTTTAGCATCCGGTGGAGAGCAAAGTTGGTTTGGCTGAGGAAGCATTGAGGGGTTGGCCGGTGTGAGTGGGTAGGGCATGCTGGGGGCACACAGGTGGGAGGTGTGGAAATGGTGAGGTGAGGCAGGTTGGTGTCAGTGGGTGGCTGTGTTGGCAGGATGGTGGGGTGATAAGGACCTCTCCCTGTAAGAGTGATTGGTGTCATTTGGGTGGAGGGTGGGGGGGGTTGCAGGGTTCTGGCTGAGGTGTGGTGGGATGTGGGCATTGATCTACAGGGGGGGATTCTGGGTGGAGAAGCTGATGAGCAGTGGTGGCAAGGGGTTGTGTAAGGAGCGCCAACATGCTCCTCTTGCTTGGGAGTTGGATGTAGGGCGGAATGGGGTTCTTTCCGATGTGTGCAGGAATGAAGGCAGTGGATCTGTGAGGGCTGAGGACCTAGGGTTTATGGAGGGATGAGCAGGTGTTGTTGTGGCAGTTTGGGGTTTGTGCATGGAGCGCCAGAGTACACCTCTGGCTTGGGGGTTACGAGGTAGCGCGGTGAGTGGTGGGGTTTGGTTGACGGACGTTTTCTGCAAGTGGAGCTGGTTTTGTCAGGTTGGAATTACTGGAATTACTGGTCGTGGTTGTGATGGGGAGCATTGTGGGTGGGGTCTTGGTGGGTTGCTGGAGGAAGGGAGCGGTGTGGTTGGGGGTATTTTGGTGGTGCGAGGGTGACGGTGTGATAGAGAGTGCATCAACGCTTAGACTTGAGATACTTAAACTGGGGGACAGTAGTGAATGGAAAGGTACCTAGATTTGTGATGCTTACAATTGGGGTACAACAGCAAACTCAATGAGCCCTGAGGGTTGTGACACCTGGATGGCGGGAAAAGACCTAAGATGGGGTAGAGTAGTAAAAGCAACAGCACCCAGATCTGCAACACCTGGACGGATAGGAAAAGTACCCTAAAAAAAGTGGGCACAGTAGTAAGTGCAACAACACCTAGCCTTGTGACAGCTGGACAGCGGGGAAACACCCAAAGTGGTGCCCAGTAGTAAAAGCAATAGCACATGGATTTGGGATGTTCTATAAAATGGGGCATAGGAGCAATGCCACAACACCTAGATTTGTGATACCTGGACAGTGGGAAAACACTTAAAATTGAGCGCAATAACTAGCTCTAAGTAATTGCTTTCAGTGGCTCGCTGGTTGTTCCTGACTAGTGGTGAAGTCCTGGGGTTTTGGCAGAATGCACACAAGGGGGAACATATCTAGATTAGAGATTCCTGCACAGTGGGAGAAGGGCCTAGGTTTCACAATATAATACAATAGACTGATATGGGGGAATGCTTACTGATAAGAGACTCCTGTAAAGTGGGAGAAAGGCCTAGGTTTCACAATTCAATAGGCGGATATGGGAGAAGACACCTAGATTAGAGATTCCTGTACAGTGGTAGAAAGGCCTAGGTTTCACAGTACAATACAATAGGCAGATATGGGAGAATGCACCCAGACCGGAGACTCCTGTACGGTGGGAGAAAGGCCTAGGCTTCACAATACAACACAATAGGCAGATATGTGAGAATGCGCCTAGATTTGAGATTCCTGTATATTTGGAGAAAGGCCTAGGTTTCACAGTATAATAGGCAGATTTGAGATTCCTGTATTGTGGTTCAAACGCCCATCTACTACATGATTGTCCTGAAGTCCCTCCCAGAAAACAGGGAAACAAAAGACCCCAACCTTAAACAGGGTAAGGGAAGGGCAGAACGGCCTAAGTCTCACAGTAAAATAGGCAGATTTGGGATTCCTGTATAGTGGGAGAAAGGTCTAGGCTTCACAATACAATACAATAGGCAGATATGGCGGAATGCACCTATATTTTAGATTCCTGTATAGTGGGAGAAAGGCCTATGTTTACAGTATAATAGGCAGACTTGAGATTCCTGTATAGTGGGAGAAAGGCCTAGGTTTCACAATACAATACAATAGACAGATATGGGAGAATAGGCCTAGACTTGAGATTTCTATATAGTGGGAGAAAGGCCTAGGTTTGGCTTCCTGTATAGTGGGAGAAAGGCCTATAGTTCACAGCATAATAGGTATATTTGAGATTCCTGTATAGCGGGAGAAAGGTCTAGGTTTCACAATACAATACAATAGGCAGATATGGGAGAATAGGCCTAGACATGAGATTTCTATATAGTGGGAGAAAGGCCTAGGTTTGGGATTCCTGTATAGTGGGAGAAAGGCCTATATTTCACAGCATAATAGGTATATTTGAGATTCCATACAGTGGGAGAAAGGCCTAGGTTTCAGATTCCTATATAGTGGGTGAAAGGCCTACGTTTCACAGTATAATAGGTAGATTTGAGATTCCTGTTTGGTGGGAGATAGGCCTAGGTTTCACAATAGAATAGGCTTTTAAACATTTTGTGTTCACAGTGGATTTCCTACAGAGTGTGACAGATGTGCGTGGTTGAAGTTATGATTGCAAGTGGTGGAGGTGTAGGGTGTGGTGAATGTTAATGTGGTTATTAGCCAAAATAACAACCACCGCCTTGTCTCCTTTCCCCACCCGAAATATACTGGGCACAGGAAAACAATCTCACTTATGATATGGAGCTCCCACTTTTACCTCCCTTTATCACAATAAAATATGGTGCCACCTTCTCTCCTTACTCAGAAAGAATCCCACACTCCTGTTTTCCTCCTCGTTATCCCCTTAATAATAATAAAAGTATAAAAAATACGAAAAGTGCCACGTGGCATTTCACGCTCTCCCTTCACACACACACACAATACGTCTCCCTACTCACTTTTACTCCTGTTGTTGTCGCTCGCAAGAGGTGTACTTACATCTGCGTGTTCACCCGAGCTCCTCCGTCACAGGGTCCCAATAACGGCCTGCACCCTCCTAGGAGCTGCGCTGGCTCCAAAGAGTAGACAGGAATTCTGGTAAAACGGCTCCTGTACACCACTACGTGTTGCCTGCTTGGGACTGGTCACTGTAGGTGGGCGCGGCACCTACAGAGATGCGGCTGGAAGCCTCCGTCTTTGCGGGGGTCACTGGAATCCAGTCAGGGTCAGCAAAAATATAGAGAAGCCCCTCAATGCTGACACCACAAACAATGTAACCCACTACAGAAAAAGGCCCAGCACACCTCTTGCAAGGAGAACAAAGTTTTATTTTCACAAAAATAAAGAATAGCCAGAAAGCACTCTGCTGCCACGGAGCGTTCTGGCAAAAATGATACAGGCAACATTTTAAAAAGCACACAGCATCATCAGTGACATAAGTTACATAATGTACAAATCCAAATGGCTAGTTAGTGAGACCCTATACATAGGCTACCTGCTCCATTAGGTATGCCACGCCATTGGTACCAGCCCCTTCTGTCCATCTTCTTCCACGTGGGGTTCTCGTCGCGCGTCATCAGCCAGGAAGCTACAATTAATTGGTCATTATATGGAAAAAAACAATACAGGCTCTATACCTAGTCTAATGTTGTCATGTCTCGCCGGCCATGGAAACTATGGGGAGGTGGAAATGGAGAAAGGACTCCTTGGGAACGCTATGCGCGTTCTAGTCTTCCTGATGTTCCGGTCTTTCAGATCTTCTCCTTGGGAACGCTATGCGAATTCTAGTCTTCCTGATGTTCCGGTCTTTCAGATCTTAAAATACAAGAAGTAACCAACGCGGACGCGTTGCAACTTCCAGTGTTTTCGGAAAGAGTTTCTCCAACGCTCCGTTCCTCTCTGCTCCTAGGCGGACATTACCCTTCACTTTTCTCTCCGCCTTGGCCGCTATCCTCCTCCTGTGTTCTACCCGAGCCTACCTTTTCCCCGCCAGGGTGGCTCCTTCTGCGTGCGCTTCCCTCAGCGCGGCTTATTCTGCTTGCGCTTTCCTTCTGCCTCGCTCCTCTGCTGCTCCATCCTCGGAGTTCTTCTGTCTGTGGCTACTGCTACTCCGTATGAACCATATGGTCCAGTTCAGAATCCATATCAGCGGATACTCCGGATTGCCTCGCTGCTGGTATTCCAGTATTTAATTTCTGCAATTCCATCACGCCGTAGTGCATGCTGGACTTCGTAGTCACACCTGGATCATACTGCAAACAACCTGCCAGAATTTTTCGGCAAGGTTTTTCCCTAGTTTGGGGTGGGCTCCCTGGGGTCCCCGCTGCCAGGCAAATCACCTTACTGGCAAAGTGGCCTCCGGTGGAGCCCACCCTCATCTCACCAAACAGAAAGAAAAGAAACATAAGAATAAACCCAGTGACTCCTGGAGACTCCGAAGAAAGGACTTTATTACAGACGATTCTTCGGACATTTTAACAGATTCAGGTGAGGAGGGAGTTGGTGGATTAGAGTTTGGCATACAACCAAAATCGGAGAGATTGCAGCGCCAATCGGAAATGGCCACCTTGGAACAATACCAAGAAATGGTAAACGCCATCCAGGCTCTAACGGCTGAGATTCAGTCGCTAAGAGCAGACAATATTGCATTGAGACAACAGGTCCAACAGGTTGGACAACAGGCTCCACAACGAGACGATAACAGAGGTGAACTGCCACCCATCTCACTGTCATGTGGAAAATATGATGGCAATCCAAAGAAGATGAAAGCATTCCTGGATGCCTGTACAGTCCATTTTACCTTTCGCCCTAAAACCTATGAATTGGACAGAACTAAGGTGGGGTTCCTGATCTCCAATTTAATAGGGAATGCTCTTGCATGGGCCACTCATCTGATGACGGCTTCTGATCCAGTCCTCACTAACTATGTTACTTTCGTTCAGAGATTTCGGGAAAGATTCGAAAGACCTGAATTTATGTATTCCACCTACGAAAACCTATTAAACATCTGTCAAGGTTCTTCAGATATACAGACCTACGTCACTGGATTCCAAAGAATAGCCGCAGAGGCCGGATGGCCAGAGTCAGCACAGCAAGCCATCTTCCGAAGAGGGCTCATGAAGACATCAAGGATGAGTTAGCGAGAGTAGCTAGACCTACCTCCTTCCAAGAACTAGTATCCCTGGTTCTACAAATTGAGTTCCGCATGGCCGAACGGCAGGCAGAAAAGAAGAGACCACGCACATTCGTCCCGACGCCCAACCCCTCCTCAGTACCTGAAAGGGAACAGGTGGAAGAACCAATGCAAATAGGATCAGCAAGAGGTCCCCTCTCAATCAGCGAACGCAAGAGAAGAAAGGATCTTGGGCTTTGTATGTATTGTGGTTCAAACGCCCATCTACTACATGATTGTCCTGAAGTCCCTCTCAGAAAACAGGGAAACGAAAGACCCCAACCTTAAACAGGGTAAGGAAAGGGGTGAACCTTGTGAATCCCTGTCGCCTAGCACAGCCTTCGGTCATAGACCTCTGCAGTTTGTTGGTGGTAAAGATTCAGATAGACTGGAACCAAGGAAACTCGGTTGAGTGCCTAGCCATGTTGGACTGTGGTGCAGCTGGCAATTTTGTGGACGACAAATGGGCCAGTGAACATAGTATACCCAGATGCCCAAAGATACGATACATACCAGTGGAAGGGGTAGGCGGAACCCCGTTGACTTCAGGCCCCATCAGTCATGAAACACAGGATGTAAGGATCAAGATAGCCAACCATCAGGAATATCTTACTTTTGATCTCATCAGGGCGGCTCATTTTCCTGTAATACTAGGAATTCCCTGGTTGAGAAAACACAAGCCCAGCATCGACTGGAGTCAGAATGGTGCCTGTTCACTATCAGGAGTTTATGGATGTATTCACAGATACTCAACCTCGTAACCTGCCGCCCAATCGTAAAGAAGACTGTAGGATAGAACTGGTTCCTGATGCAATCATCCCATTTGGAAGAATGTTTCCGTTGTCTCTACCCGAGAAAGAGGCATTGAGGGAATATTTTACCATCAATCAGGAGAACAGTCTCATTAGAGAATCCACTTCGTCAGCAGGAGCTCCCCTCTTTTTCATCTCTAAAAAAGGAACCACTGAACTACGGCCCTGTATAGATTATAGGGGTCTAAACAGTCAAACGGTAAGGGACAGGTATCCAGTGCCTTTGATAAAAGACATCATCGAAGCAGTTCAGGGGTCCCGTGTTTTCACCAAACTGGACCTGAGAGGGGCCTATCATCTCCTAAGAATCCGCGAAGGAGATGATGGAAAACGGCATTTCGCACACCTCTGGGACATTATGAAAACAGAGTGATGCCTTTTGGATTAGTTAATGCACCTGCACAATTTCAACGCTTTATGGACAAGGTATTTGCCGATATGCTCTTTTCCTCAGTGGTTGTCTATTGGGACGACATCCTCGTGTATTCAAACACTCTAGCCGAACACAGCATCCAGGTCACTGAAGTTTTACATCGATTGAGGAGAAATTAGTTGTTAGCAAAACCTGAAAAATGCATCTTTGAAGCATCTTCGGTACCCTACCTAGGGTTTATACTATCTGCCGATAAGATACAGATGGACCCAACTAAGACAGGTGCGATCACCAAATGGCCTGTTCCATCCTCCGTCAAGGATATACAGAGATTTTAAGGCCTTTCGAACTTCTATAGGAAATTCATCCAAAACTTCTCCAATATGGTCCTAGCCATCACCAATCTTTTAAAGAAAGGAGTACAGTTTGTTTGGGACTCCAACACCGACCAGGCCTTCCAACAATTGAAGAAGTCTTTTGTGACGACACCTATCCTTAGACAACCAGACCAATCACAGCCGTTTATAGTGGAAACAGACGCATCCTATGGAGCCATTGGGGTGGCACTTCTACAGAAAAAGGAAGACGGCTTAGAACATCCGGTGTCCTCCTACTCTCGAACCTTGAGTCAGAGCGAGCGGAATTATTCCGTATTAGAAAAGGAACTTTTGGCAATCCGACAAGCCTGTGAGGAATGGAGACATCTTCTCCAGGGATCTGTCATTCCTTTCCTAGTCCGCACCGATCATCAAAATCTTAAAGTATTACAAAAGATGGAATGTCACAACTCCAGACATGCCCGGTGGGCTTATTTCTTTTCACAATATGACTTCATGATCTTGTATCTACCTGGTAAGGACAACACCTTATCTGACGCCCTTTCACGAAGCTCGGCCGAAGATCCAGGAGGATACCAAGGACACAAACTCTTGTTGGCAGGAAAAAGATTTGTCAACACTATCAACACGTTTCTCCAACAGGTAAAGACCATACAGCAAAAAGACAAGAATCCAAGAACCGACTTGAACAAGAAGGGGGGGTCTTCTCTTCAAAAATGACGCTTTATTCATACCTACCCGACCTTTACAAATAAAGGTTATGTACTGGTGCCATGACATCCCTTCAGCAGGACACAGGGGTCAGAGAGCTACGATTGACTTGACATCTCGTCATTTCTGGTGGCCTTCTTTAGGCAAGGATGTGAAGGAATATGTGAGTACATGCCCTGTGTGTGCTCAGAACAAATACTCCTACCACAAACCTTTAGGTCTTTTACAACAAGAGACCCTTCCGAAAGGTCTGTGGCAACACATTTCCACTGATTATATCGTGGACTTGCCGGCTTCTTGTGAACATACAGCCATAATGGTCACAGTTGACTCTTTTAGCAAAATGGCTCATTTTTCTCCCCTAAAAGGACTCCCAACGGCCAGTGCTACGGCAGAAGTCTTCTTGAGAGATGTGGTTAGGCTTCATGGACTCCCAAACAACATAGTCTCAGACAGAGGCACACAATTTACATCCAAGTTCTGGACTGCTCTGTGTAAGACATCAGGAATTAGGAGATACCTTTCATCTGGGTTCCACCTGGAAAGCAATGGACAGACAGAACGCTTAAACGCCACGCTCGAGCAGTATATTCGGTGTTTCTACAACCAAGAACAGGACGACTGGTTCTATCTACTGCCTATGGCTGAATTCTCTTATAACAACACAAGACATTCTTCCATTGGTATGAGTCCGTTCCAATGCACATATGGTTACCACCCGAAGCACATCCCGCTCCCCGGTTTATCTTCTACTAACACTCCTTCAGTAGATCATCTACTAGACGTTCTACAAAGAATACATCGAGAATCCTATTATAATCTCGAGCGGGCTCGACAGGACTGCAAAAGATAGGCAGATCTGAAACGAGGCCCTAACCCTCAATGGAAGGTAGGAACAAGAGTTTGGTTGTCTACTAAATTCCTACCAAGAAGGGTTCATCCAGGGAAGTTTGCACCCCGGTTTCTAGGACCCTTTCGTATTACAGCCAAGATCAATCCAGTGGCCTATAAATTGGAACTCCCAGCAAACCTCAAGAGGATACATCCAGTCTTTCATGCCTCACTCTTAAAGCCTTATATAAAGGACCCCCATTCCTGAAAAACAAGGAAACCCTCAATAAAGGCGATAGAGATACCTGAGGAATATGAAGTATCCGACATCCTCGATTCCCTGTACAAGAAAGGAAGATTACAGTACTTGGTCTTTTGGAAAGGATGTCCAAGGACAGAAAGCACGTGGGAACCTCTGCAGAACATTAAGGCACCTCGGTTACTGCAGAAGTTTCATCGCCTTCATCCAGGAAAGCCGGGAGGTAGGCTTCCGAGAAGGGGTCATACTGTCATGACTCGCCGGCCATGGAAACTATGGGGAAGGTGGAAATGGAGAAAGGACTAATTCTCTTTGGGAACGCTATGCGCGTTCTAGTCTTCCTGATGTTCCGGTCTTTCAGAACTTAAAATCCCGGAAGTAACCAATGCGGACGCGTTGCAACTTCCAGCGTTTTCGGAAAGAGTTTCTCCAACGCTCCGTTCCTCTCTGCTCCCAGGCGGACATTACCCTTCACTTTTCTCTCCGCCTTGGCCGCTATCCTCCTGCTGTGTTCGACCCGAGCCTACCTTTTCCCCGCCAGCGCGGCTCCTTCTGCGTGCGCTTCCCTCAGCACGGCTTATTCTGCTTGCGCTTTCCTTCTGCCTCACTCCTCTGCTGCTCCATCCTCGGAGTTCTTCTGTCTGTGGCTACTGCTACTCCGTATGGACCATATGGTCCAGTTCAGGATCCATATCAGCGGATACTCCGGATTACCTCGCTGCTGGTGTTCCAGTATTTGATTTCTGCAATTCCATCACGCCGCAGTGCATTCTGGACTTCGTAGTCACACCCAGATCATACTGCAAACAACCTGCTAGGGTTTTTCGGCAAGGCTTTTCCCTGGTTTGGGGTGGGCTCCCTGGGGTCCCCGCTGCCAGGAAAAGCGCCTTACTGGCAAAGTGAAGCCCACCCTCACCTCACCAAACAGAAAGGAAAGAAACATAAGAATAAACCCAGTGACTCCTGGAGACTCCGAAGAAAGGACTTTATTACAGACGATTCTTCTGACATCTTAACAGATTCAGGTGAGGACGGGGTTGGTGGATTAGAGTCTGGCATACAACCAAAATCTGAGAAATGTGCACCTGGTACTGCAGACAAGGGATAAGAGGATACTTGGAGGTCATTGCATCGCACACACCAGCTCTATTCCAGATACTTCGGCGCCCATCCAAAGCTCCCTACCCTCGTTTTAGACATGTGTTTTACCCCTACCAGCACCTCGCAGCACAAATCACGTGACCTATGGTGAAGGCAACTGGTCCCTGTTTTCTGATCTTTCCTGATCAATTGGGGGTCTAACAGTTTCATGGTCGGTGGTCTGCGACTGACTGGTACCTTGGAATGCTAGGGTATGGGATGGGGCATCTCGGCTTGTTCCCTCCTTCTCGTGGGATCGCTTTTCGCAGAGCACTCTCAACCCCCTTGTGGCCTTGCAGGGTGTATTCCTTCTTGGATATGAATGCTGGCAAAATAAGACAATGAAAGGTCTATGAATCTCTGCAGGTATGGCTTTTCTCACTGGTGACCATGCTACAACCTATTCCCGCATGCATACACTTATTTCCATGTGTGTGGCTTGGGCCTGTGGCCCTGGCTGTAGCGCAAAGCTAAGCCTTGATGTCAATATGGCT
Source organism: Ambystoma mexicanum (assembly GCF_040938575.1). NCBI lineage: Eukaryota > Metazoa > Chordata > Amphibia > Caudata > Ambystomatidae > Ambystoma > Ambystoma mexicanum. Next base: position 245,854,483 of record NC_090921.1, on the reverse strand, counting down.
GCTACTATCTAAGATGGCATTTGATTCTCAATATACTTTAAAGCTGAAGAATGCACTGCCCTCTCCGCACAATAGCCCCTGTCGACACCTCACTCTCCCGTGTAACCTCCCCGAGCCCCTACTGTACACTTAGCTCTATGCGATTCCCCATTAGTCTAACTTTCTCTCATGCCCACTCTCTCGCACAGCTTCCTACTCACCTACAATCCCCCCAGATATGACAACCGTTTCGCCAACAGCCTATGCGACTTGCTAGCGGCCACATTAGTTAACCACCCTGCACACACCCTAATGGAGGATTTCAATATATGGTTTGACATGCCCATCAACTCCATGACTCTACCCCTGGTTGACAGTCTAGAGGCAGGCAACCTTACCCAGTATATCACAGGACCAGGCCCGGCTCTAGGAATTTGCATCTGGGTGGGCCAGGGTTGTGATCAGGGGGGCCCACATTCCATTGGGTGTGGGTAAGGAGAACCCTCAACAAAGTGCTGCTGTTGATACAAATTTCCCAGATCCGTGATCCAGCAAAAAATGTCTTCCCAGATAAACTGTACATAGCAAAAGAGAAGCAAGGAAGATAGTGTTGCAACCTCAATCTACCTATGTTCCCTTCCCATCTGCTCTCCCCTTTCTGTTATATCTGATCCTCCTTCACCTTGCACTGTCCAGTCACCTTCCTTCAGCTGCCCTAACCACATTCTCATTTACCTCCCCTCCCACCCATTTACACCAGCACCCAGTATGCCATTCGTGGACTGGCTTAGGAGAATTGAGGGTGATGCCGCCTCCTCCTCCTCCTCTTCCTCCTCTTTCTCCTCCTCCTCTGAGAGGGCTGAACAGTGAGGTCCCAGTCTTTGTACCATCTCAGATGGTGTCCGCCCAACAATATCTCCCTGAGCACTGTGACTACTCCCAGCAGGCCCCAGAGGAGATGCTTGTGCTCCCTCCCTCTTGTGAAAGATAAACCGCCCACCCAGAACACTGAAGCAAGGAATGGGAGATTTTGTTTCCTACAAAATTACATTTTTTTCAAACTTCTATCAATACAAGTAGTCTTGTTGATCTTAACAATATTTCGAGCACAACATATCCTCCAATAACATACACATGTTTACAATCCTCCCTTCACCCACCCATTCCACAACCCTCCTCCTTTCCAGTTGAACCCCCACAGTAGTCGCACTCTGAATGTCTCCCATCAATGGTTCATGTCCAAAATAACATTTTGAACACAAAATATTATTTTTTGTTGCATTTTTGCAGCACATTTTAATTGAGTTGAGAGTGCAAGGGAGTGCTAGGGCTGTAAGGGCTTCATCAGGAGGCATACAGTACTGGTTGAGGGGTTTGTGGCCTCCTGGTATCGCTCCTGGTGGGGTGTGCCCCTGTACATCATTGTTTGGTACATACTGTTTACATACTGGTTATATAATATGTGATTGTCAATGATGACTATTTGTGTAATGTGTTTACTTTGATTTCCTATTGAAACACAATTGTATTCAATAAATGTGGCCCAGCGATTTTCAAATTTAGATGTGTGTGTGTCCTAATCCCTGTGCTGCCCATCTATTAAACCATGAGTAAGGCTTTCTGGAATAGCTTATAATGTGAACTGAATCACTTCTAGGGGCACCTCATTTTAACAGATAAGGCATAGTGAAATAGAAAAATATGCCCAGGATCACACACTTTGGTCAAGTGTTAAAGACATAATTTGAGCCTAGCTGGAAATGTAGCTACTTGACCACACATCTTCCGAAGTCAAGTTGGTACAAATATGTGTTGAAGTTTGGCTTTGAATATCTAAAATAATACTACATTTTATACAGATTACTTAAAAAATGCACACGTCACATGATACACCAGCCTGACAATGTATTCATCACTGTAGAAACATGTTGATGAACAGATTAGGGGGATGGGGGGCATTTTGTTTTGAATCCTAAATTGCACAGATCAGAATTCTCTTGTTCACACTTTTTTTTTGCAAAAGGGGCCATTCATTAATTTTAATTGTTTCCACCAAGTGCTGGACGAGTTAAGAGTAAAACACAGGATAAAATCGCCTTAACTCTTTACTTTACCACTAACTGTCTGGCAAAGTGCAAATCACTTCTTCAATTAACGATTGTGGGAGCCATCCACAATGGATTCCTTTGGACTCTGCCCGCTTTTATTCCAGGTGTAAAAGTTAAGCAGGTCCCATAGGAATCAATTGGTTTTCTACCAACGTAAAAATACATGCTGGTGGAATACCAATCCGATTTGCTAGGGGGACCTTGTTAAGTCCGATCTGCTCTCCAACGTCACCTGTCAAATCATGCAAAATCCTGCAGCTCATAAAAAGTAGAGCTACATGCATTCAGTGCCACTTCTTCCACTCCGCTTGACCTGGAAAAAGATCCCCTATGACTGTAACTTTATTTTCCCCATCCTGAATAGAAGCCTACAAGCTCCAGCATAGCAATTAATGAGAACTTACAAAAAATCTTACTCGTGAAATGCATGACAAGGTTTTTCACAGAGCTTGTTCTGTATCCCCTTACTTACTAATCACCCAACAATCACACTTAAATAGCTTCTTAAAAACCTATATATTTTTTTTAAGTGCCACAGCAATGGTCACTGCCTTTTTACCTTTTCCCATCTCTAATCACTACCTGTTGTAAATAATCTGTCTCTGAGACACGTCAAAAAGATAATATCTCACTGGGTGGGCCTGATCAGCCCTGGCTGTTTGTATTTGAGGGGAGAGAGTAGAACAGTGGGACAAAGGGGGGGGGGCATTGGCATGTGTCCATTGCCCAAATGTTAAATCCAACTCTGATTGCACTCTTTAGAAAATAGTTAAATACTGCTTTTAGTTATAAAAGATGTACACCTTTTATACTTTGCCCACAACATTATAGAAAACGCTCTTCTTTTTTGTTATTTTACGGGTGTTCATGTTTCATTTCCGGCACTGCCTAAACACCCAGCTCCCAGGATTTACGTCATACTTTCCAAACAAACCCCACAACACACATTCTGTTTGCATGCAAACTCTGTAAAGTTACTCAAACAGAATGAGGTTATCAAGTTAGTACTTATCAGGTTGAATCATGAAATGTTCAGTCAGAGTAGACTTGGCTTCCAAACAAAGCTACATTCTATATAGGTCAGTACCCCACTGGTAAGTATGCATGAGAAGATCTGAAACTGGTCAATACTTACCAACCTAGCCTTATCATTTTCAGGTAGGGCCTTGTTGCACCAGCTCAGTGAGGTGCAGCTTGATTCCCTAGGCGTAGCAAGCAAGACACCCACATCTGGGCATATACACATTCACTTAGGGAGACAAATGAAAGCCAACGTGCATTGGCAAAGCCCACAGCTTGGGCTTTTGATTAGGCATGGATAGGCATTTGCCAAGCACTGCCATAAAGGTACCACCTGGCCATAAGATGGGAACAGCTGGAAAATGGTGCCAGTAACTGGGCATATGATGGCATTGCCTGGCAAATGTCTGCTTATACCTATACGCAAGCCAAAACCACTGGGTTTGTGATTGCTTGTTTAAGACAGGACTTCGGTGCATGTCACAGAGGCAATGACAAATATATTGCTTATATAATTAACTGGCTGAAAACAAAGAGAATTGTACTACACAAGGAGATCATTTACAGAGGCAATTAAGTAATTAAGCACTCAAAAGAATGCTTAGATATAACACTGGCAGGCCCTATACAGCAACACATTTGGTGTTACATTGTGATAGAGCTTTCTCAAAGAGTTCTAGAAAGGTTAGGTTTTGGTGGTGAGGCATTGACATAGCCATGGCTAGTCGTTAGGTGGGTAAATGACCAGACACACCCATAGGATGTGTGTTTCTCCTCACATTTTATTGCCATCCTATCTGCGTTCCACATAATGCATTCTGGTTGTATCTAATAGGTGAAAAGTCTCTGAATAAATTAGAACCCCCATCATTGCTCTGGCCAGCCTCTCATACCATTGTTTGCATATCAGCCTTAGCCCTGTCACTAATGTCAGAAGCCATTCCAAACTGCTAGACCACAGGGCCTAAACATGTGTGTGGTTGCTTGTGTTTCAGTGGAGAGGGAACATGGCCTGGCAATTCAGATTGAACTGCACCTTTTGGTGGCAGCACCGAAAGCCATTTTCTAATGGCTTGTCTCCTTCTCTAATCGCACAGACATACTACAGAATTATGGCATGGAATGTTGCGAAGAGCAACGGTAGTGGAAATCTTTAATTCAAAGCCTTGCATCTATCACTTTTTGATTTTACTACACTGTCCCCTATAGAATTACATTTTTGTTACTACCAACCTTATCTTTTCACTTATACTCAAGTAGTTAATGCAGCAGAATATATATTTTGAATGGAATTTCTCAGGGACCCAAGTCAGTTGACGCACCTTCTACAGAAATCTGTGTTCAAGCAACTTAACCTGTCATTTATTGTTTGATATAATTAACCATTTTATTAAAGGGATAGTCCAGTAAAACATTTTATTTAAAAAATAGATAAGCAATATAAAAAAAATAATACTAGCATTCAGGGGAGTTGCTAGGTCTGGAAAAGACCCGGGGCTAAGCCTATGTCCGAACTGTTGGGACTGGGGGCTAGCTAGTCTTTTGGCTGTAGCTCCTGAGATTCTATCCGGGGCTACAACCAAAAGATCAGGGGCTATAGCTCCCTTAGCCCCCCCCTAGCAACGCCCCTGCTAGCATTATTTTTTTTTAAACTTCCTATGGACAATTTTGAGCTATTCAAGCTCAAAATTCGCAAAAGCAAGCACATGGGCGCATCCATTTTGTGAAATGAATGCCCGCCTGTGCTGGCTTTTGCTTTTGCGGCACTAATGAAGGAAAAGCCAGCCAGCTGCAGTAAACAAAAGCTACCGCTGGGTGGCTTTTCCTTCATTGGTGCCTGGACTCGGAGGACGCGGACCGGAGACCAGAGCAGGAAAGCTGCAGCTGAATCTCGGTAAGTGCTATTTATTTTTTTTTAAAAAATAAGCACTAGCTGTGGTTTTTTTCTAAGTTTTCCGGCTGGAGGATAAAATCGCAGCTTTAAAAACGTTGTATTTATGTTTGCGGTCGCTTTTGAAGTGACCGCAAACATAAATACAATGTTGTGTTTGAAAACGCTGCGGTTTTTCTTTCCAAGTTTCTCAGGCTCCTCCGGCTCCTAGGAGCCTGAGAAACTCGGAAAGAAAAACCACAGCATTTTCAAACACAACCGCGTTGTGTTTATGCCTGCTGTGGCTATCACTTTGGGTCTCCGGTGCTCCCCCAGGGGAGCACCGGAGACCCAAAGTGAAAGCCAAGGCAGGCAGAAACACAACACGGTTGTGTTTACATGCCGCGGTGTTTCTCCCTACAGCTGTATTATTGTGCTAGTATTATTTTTTTTATATTGCCTATCTATTTTTTAAATAACATTTTTTACTGGACTATCCCTTTAAGCATGATGTGAAATAACACTATATTCCCACAAAAAATAAACAGACTTTAAATTACAGAAACAAACATTGTGATTTTAGGTTTGAGAAAATAGTTGTAGCAGCCTGCTTGAATAATTGTGCTACCTCACTTAGAGGTGTGACTGGCTCTCCATCTTCCTGGTCAGTTGTACTTTTATGGCTGTGGGTAATAAATCATTGTCTAGGACAAGAAAACAAATCCTGGCTGGGCCTCCAGAAATTCAGCCTCTCAGAATGATTTCGCTGAGGTTACTGCTGAATGTTTAGAGTGACATCCACCCCCAGCCCTCCCTCGGTTACCAGTGGTGTATAACACCAGTGACATGGCCTCCTTTCTAGGAGGGGCCAGAGGTTGGAGCCGGGCCTGCACAGGACCCACGCTCACTTCTGGCCACTCTCTTGATTCAGCACTCAACTGGATTGCTTTATTCCTCACTAACAGACAGCAAATCACCCCCACCCCTTTTCTCTCCACTGCACGCCCAGTGAAAACTGGTCTACCCCAAGGCGCCTGCCTCTCACCCCTTCTCCTCAACAGAGGAACACACAGGGAGGACAGGAATGGATTCAACAACTTTATTTCTGTAAGTATCCCCTCTTTACTCTCATCCCTTCTCTTCCTGTCACGCAGGTGTTTCCCTTAAAGGGTCCCCACACAGCATGCCATTGACCCATAACAAGGGTTGATAACTCCAAAGAAAGTACTGGGACGAGGAAGGGGACATGGATGAAGATAATGCAGATGAGTGTTTCTTACAGACTTTCTGGGGACACTCAAGCAACCTTTATTTGTTGTCACGTAGTGGATAAGTGTAAGTAAACCATAATGACATACTGTTATTTGATTTCTCCTGAACTGATGGAGAAAAGGTTTATCAGTTATTTTTATATAAACGCTTAACTCAATCCAGGTGTATTTGTTATTGCACACAAATGTGTATTTTGGGAGAGGTCAACTTTCTAAAAAAAAAGACAATTGTATGAATATGATGGTCACTACCTGTAACGTAATTGAACTTCTGAATCATGTATCTAGGAAACTGTCTTAATGTGGGTATTTCAGCATGCGCGACGTTTACAATGTTGTTAAGCATTGGGCGTTGAATGCTAGTAGCCCCGTCTGCCTCATCTTGCAAATCCGTGATCCGCGCCTGCAAAAAAAGACTCCAAATGGATGGTTTCCCGCCGCCCTTTCAGTGACTGCTTCCCCTTCTCTTGTGATCTCTTGTGATAGCCCTCACAAGTTAATAGTGCATTATAAGATGCGCGTGCTCGTGTAATATGAGGATCACCACTGCCATTTTTTTCAGTTGGGGATGTAGCTCAGTGGTAGAGCGCATGCTTCGCATGTATGAGGCCCCGGGTTCAATCCCCGGCATCTCCACGTTTTGTAAAACATTTCAATGTCCCCTAAGCAATTGTCTTTTTTTTTGCTGTGTTTTTATTTTTTTTTACAATGAAACATGTTACGGAATGTGCGTTTTTGCGTTGCTTTATTGGGATATATATATAGAATACATATATGACAAAGTAACAGGCGGAATACTATTAGTAGTGGACTAGCTCCCGACACACAAAAAACGCAGGCTTTAGCAGCCGTGAATGTCATCAGAAGGTGGGGGTCGAATGCCCGGATCAGCGCCGGGCTCTGCTTCGGAGACGGCGTTCATAATACCTCAGCACAGGGAAGGAAAGGCGGTGGTTACTCCGACAGAAAGTAAAGGCGACGCGTCGCTTTTTCCGGACAAGAGCAGGACCTGCCACAATGGGGCTTTGTGAGCGATCGTCTGGATCCCGGCTCGCCGCCATCGCGCCAGATATGCAACCGCTGCTTTTGCTTGTTTAGAAAAAAAACATTAATTTATATTTCTTATGCACCGCACACATCGACGACATACTGCTGGCCTGCTCACTTGCATTCGCACTTTGGGGTTTTCTTATGCACAATGACAGAAGCAAATGTTCTGCTGCAATAAAAGTAGGATTTTAATGTATAAAGGTTCGCTAGAGGTAGGATTTGAACCTGCGCCAGGACACCCCATTGGGCTATTTAATCCAACCCCTTAACCACTCGGCCACCAAAAGCCATATTCTCTTTCAAATCATCCCAGCAACTATTCTCATAGGCAAATTCTGAAATGGGGTTTGTATGAGATAGCTGCCAAGTTACTCTATGCTATGCATGACACGTTTAGCCAGTCCTTGTAGTTTCGTTTCATTCATTATAAGTATGTGCCTGCAAGTCTCACAATTCAATGGGGGAAAACCATAACTTGCTCGAGGTTTCAACCATGACACAGGGGAGATTGAGGGGGGTGGGTGAGAGGCTTCCCAGAAAAATGACCTGCCCTGGGAGTGTTGCCAAGTCTGCTTAAAGGGGGCTTGTTGACTTTGCAGCAAAGCCCATTACACAGCTCTCAACCTTTTGTGTCGCAAAAGCGGGTGAAAAAACCCGATTTGGTTTTTGGCGGGTGAGAGGCCCATTGAAATAAATGGGCCTGCAGGAGGCTTGGCGGGTGAGTCCGCTCCTTACAAGGCGGGTAACACCTGCCAAAAGCGTGTGAGTTGAGAGCTATGCCATTACATCTCGCAGCTGAACTGAGCTCCTTGACTGCACACAGCTCTGCCCTTTATCGTGGCCTGGGTAACACTGGGGAGTAACGTGCCGCGGCTTAGTTAACAGTCGGAGCCAAGACATTAACGTGGGCCCAGGGCCGTTACCCTCCGGTGTTGCCTGTGGAACGGGTTCATAAGGCCATTAGCACCCCGGGTTACCAAAGCAGCAACCCGGGGTGCTAAAAAAAGGATTTTCCTTCCTACAACGGGACCCGGTGCGCAATCCGTTGTAGGAAGGAAAATCCTTTCCTAACATGGCCACCATGGAAAAGGAAGGCGGGGCCCCGTACGGAGCCCCTCTTCCCTTTCTATGGCAGGCGTGGGAAGCTGAGAGGAAGGTGCAGCTGCATCGACGAGGTCCGCCGCAGTGAAATAAGGTAAGTGGTGGGGTAAACAAAGAAACAAAAGGGATAGTGGGTGGGGGAAGATAGCAGCGGGAGGAGCTAGCCATGAGGCACTTAGAGCGCGGGCTTACAGCTGCGGTTCAAGCCGCGTTCGTAGCCACCTGATTGGCTGCCTCCACCGCTGAGGGTGCTAATGTATTGTATTGTATTTGTCTTTTATATAGCACCCTTTCGATTACTCATTTGTCTTACCTGATGGGTTCTTTATTCCATATGAGAGACTCATAACAGCTGGCTTACCCAGTACGTGGGTGTACAATTACAAGATATTTAAAGTTCCACAAGAAAACATGGAAAAATCGGATTGATTCATAGGGATAGTGAAATGTTCTTAAAACGTTGCACAACAAGCTGGTCGTTTGTCACAAATGTAATCTTTATCCTAGTGACTTTACTACAAAACTTTTTTTTTTATTCTTAAAGTAAGAAAAGTACAGTTCTGAAAAAGGAAGGCTTTTTTCAGGTTTGCATTATTTTGCATTCTGCAACTTTGAAAGAACAAAGAAATATCGAGGCTGAGTACCACAAAGGAATACACCAATCGCGGGCTGAAAAGATTCACAGATCTTTTATTACTGTACAGTTTACAAAGCGAAACAGATAGCTATCTGGCCCCAACACCTCGCAGTGTGTACCAGCCGACAAAGAGAGGTGAGCGAGGCTGGACATCTAAACGTTTGTGCCTTTTATACAATTGGTGTAATATTGTCCCGCCTCTCTTCATGTTAATAATTCATGGTCTAGAGTTCGTGCCTAGTTCACATACAGATTATACAATATTATGCAAAGGATTACATAGGTTTGCATTTCCATGAAGACAGAATAGCGATGTATGTTCTCGGATCCCGCAGTAAGTCTTGTACTAAGTTCCTTTACAATACAGATCGGCCAATGCATATGCTCAAGGTTTGTTCTTCATTGTCCCAATGTTTATGCAAGGATGAGTCTTGTGAGCGCAGACAACACTTAAACAACAGCTCATATGAAGCACAAGGTCTCATTGCTCAGTCTAAACAGTTGGCTCTCGGACAGCCTAAACATTAACAGAACTCAAAGGTGGGAAGGTGTGGTTGCAAGTCGAAAACATAGTCCATCATTTTAGAACGAAGAACACACGAGTAGAAATCAAAATGGCGGATGAATCTTAAAATGCCGGCGAAGTTAACTCAAAATCGGAACTTTGCAATGCCATTTTCCGTGTAGCGCGAGCTTTTCCTTTCAAGATGTGGAAAATGAAACTACAACAATATTCCTTTGGCTTAACATGTTTCACTAAGGATTTACATATTGTAAGGTTACTTTAATTTGAGAAATGTGTATTTTGCAAATAAACTATCAGAACTCTCAAGCTTCCACAGGCCAGGAATGAGAAGGCGATCCAGTCCTGTTTTTCCCCCCTTGATTCTGGTACTTGTATTTTTTTCTATCCCATTCGAAATGTAGGAAAACTACACGTCTCACAATTACAAACATAATCAGGACTGGGTCACTTTCTCACGCATTACCGTGGGAAACTTAGGCACTCTGCTCTATCAGTCTTTGGAAGCTTTGAAATACCAAATTTGCATATTTGTAGCAAGTTGAGCTTTAAAGCTATGTTCAAATGCCTAAATTGAAGATTGGCCAGGTCCACAGCCTAAATTGCAATTAAGATAATCAACGTTTTCATGAGTTAATTTATAAAGGATGTTATGTCTGATGCCATTACTGATGATGTAATCTGTCATATATGATGTAATTAGTGTTGTCACCAGTGATCTAATCAGTGAAGTGATCTGTGATTTCATCAGTTATGTCAAAGATTATGTAATTAATGATGTCACGCGTGAACTAATCAGTGATGTCATCTGTGATGTCTTCATTATAGTCACAGGCTGCACAACAGGGGGCGCGATGTTAAGGTTGCCTTAGCTGAATTTCAGGGGTTTTGTTGCATTAAGTTCTCACCTTATTGTCTCTGCAACTAAAGTTTTATAGTTGAATTTCACGTTTTTTGGGTCTCATTATGAGTCCGGCGATAGCCGTGCCGGAGTAATTTTTTTCCAGCGCCCGGCAATGGGGACTTAACGGGGCATTATAGCGCCGGCGGTCCCGGTAATTCCTCATTGCCAGGCGCCGGAAAATATTGCTCCCATTACCATTCCAGTCTCATTGGACTCAATGGAAATGGGGATTTCGGATGCACCGGCACCATTCATGAATGGTGCCGGTGCATCCGTCAAGGTCTGTGAGCGGTTGCCTTTCCACCCGCCAGGTCAGACCTGGTGGGCGAAATGGCACCCTCTTGTAGAATTCGTAGTTTGCCGGTCTGGAAACAACGGTACCGGCAAGCTTACCGGCACCGTTGTTTCCGGACCTCGTAATGACCTCCATTGTCTGGTTGTTGTGTCAATGAAAGTTGCAGTACTGCTGACCACAATGTCCCTTATCTATTATTGATAAAGAATCTTGATCTGCTACCCTACCAAACTCACAAGATTCGAAACTAACCGCCTTCTTCAGTTTAGGGAATGTCTTAAAGCACTGCTGGCTGCCAAAGAAAAATGTTGAGCTCCGACACATATTTTAATTACAAATTAAGCACTAAAAGAACAACAAAGAACAAATGAATTCAATCTATTTTCTCTCATATATAACTCTCATATATAACCATACAGTAACATGCACTGCAGAATAAAAACTCTTTGTAAAACACACACATTATTAGATTACCATAAAAACTCTTTTAAAAACACCAAAGATGTTATAAAACCATTGTAACAAAAATCACATTCCTACTGCTTTGTGAGCATATTTGTATTTTCCCTGGAGCAAGTATACTCAGTGTTTCTATAGCATGCACCTCAATGCATAGACTAGTTCTTCAATCCGTTTTCTTTCCTAATAAACACTTTCTAGCAATTCTTGCCACACATATCTTTAGATATGCAGCAGTACTAGGGTATGTGTAACAAATACAGTAAGATACAAAAAAGAACTTCCCATTGCCCCATTAACATCAGAATTATCAAACAAAACCTTCCGCAAATCAATGAGAAGCCACTTATAAATGCAAGCAATTTTCTGTCACAGATAACATAGCTTAATATGGCCTGCAGCTTGATCAGGCTCCTTAAAACTCACAAGTAAACCGGAAAACCCTGAATTCAAAATCAAAGTCATAACTTTTACTAACTCTAAAACATAAACTGACACGGTTGGACTGGCGGCATCGGCCCATCGGCTGCTGGCCGAAGACCTTTGAGGCCTTGGGGGGCTGGTTTTCATGAGGCCACCCCAGGGCCGTTTTTTTTCCGGGTAAACATTTTTAGAAAAAAAAATTCACGTCAAAACTCAACTCATGTCTCTTGTGGGCGGCGCAGCGTGGCCCAAGCTGGACCATTTTTCTTTTTAATTACATTGTTGATGTTGACTTGTTGCTTGCTCATGTGTGAAAGATGCAGTGTGCGGCCGTCACTAGTACTGCCGTGGGCCATGGCGTCTATCCGGTCCCTCCCCGGACCCTGAAGTAAAATCACAGACATATCTCCCAGGCCATTACAATTTGCAGAAAGTAACTGGCACACACTCTGCAGGGGGCGAGCGGGCGTGCTGCAGCGGGGCTGAGGCTGCTGTCTGCTGAGCTGTGTGCAGCATAATTATTCATCTTCAAAGCATGGTAACAACACTCACACGTTGTTACCTTGCTTTGATGATTTGATTAGCATGCATCATTCATATTATGAATGCATGCATATCAATGCATCAATGGCAAGAGGGCCGGGGATGCCGGCGGCCGTGACTAAGGCGTGGCAGGCAGCCTCAGGCTGCAGCCACTTGACTCCGGGGCTGCCGTACTCGCTTCGGGCCGGCTGGCTGCCCCGCTCCAAGTGCTAAATATTTAACACCTACTGGCTTGGCTTGTCTGCTTCCTGTGTCTGCTGCTGGGCTGGGAGCTGCCCTGGGGGTGGGCTGCCCCCTGTCCCCACCAAGAAGTTCATGCCACATAATAACAAGTTGCTTTCAACTTTGCACTTTGCAAGGTTGAAAGCAACTTGTGCCTGGGGGCTAGGGATGCGGCTGACGGCTGAGTAGACTCTGTGCCGCAAACGCAACGCCAAGTGGTCTACCACGTGACTCTCTCTCTCGGACAGAGCAAGAGGATAAAGTTGGGCCTCTTCCAGGCCCTGGCATGATTTTGGCCAGCGGCAGCCACCCACACGACACGTGTCCCGACTGTGACACCCGCCGTCCAGCACAGCAGCAGCAGGCCTTGGCCCTTGGGCAGTGTGCAGCAGTAGGACTAGGCAGCACCACTGGTAGTGGGCACACAGGGCACCACACCGACCGCAGTGTGGCTGGCAGCCAGAGCCAGGCACAGTCTCTACCGGCCCGCCCGACTGCCGCCCGGCTCAGTACTTGCTCCTCCACCTCGGAGTCCAAGGTGCAGTACAGCCTCCGCTCAGGTCAGCCCGGCGCCCAGGCACACAGGGAGCCAGCAACAGCAGGAGAGAAGGAGAGAGACCCCATGAGGCAGTCTGGACTGGCACTACTAGGTAAGATAATCGTGCCCCGTGATCTCTGACCCCATGTGCGTCTGCCCCCCGAAGCAATGCATTGCCAGCCAGGAGCCAGCCCTTTGTTTGTAAATGTAACCCACATCTGTCCTCTGCATGTGATCTGCTCTGCACCTGACACTCACAGTTTCTTTCCATGGGTTGGGGACATTTAAGCTCCTTTACTGCACAGTTAAGTGAACGTCCAAGGAAAATTATTCAATTAGTCGGGCTGCCATGCCACACAATCCTGCAGTTCCTGTTAATATGTCTATTAGATCCCGCGTGAATAGGCACGCAACCTGATCTACCAACATTTCCTCGAGTTTATCATAAAATAAATGTGCAATGCTGCACTGCAGACATTATCATCATCACACCCACTTAAAGGATAGTTCCGGGACTTTTTTTTTATTGTCCCTACGGTTCGGCCATGTGTTTTTAAGCATAAATCGGTAGATCGTAGAAAACTTTCCTATGGACCTTACCTGACTTTTCGTCCATTAACGCACTCGAAATCAGCCGCCATTTTGTGATAATCCTATCATTTCCCCCCATCGACCTGGCTCACCTGCGTTTGCGGCACTAAATCATATCCCCCGCCCCTGAAACAGACTTTATCAAAACATTCATATTCCCCGCCTCTATCCGTGACGTGACTGTGCTGCATAGGCAAACGCGCCCAGGCGTCTTCTACGCGACTCCACACAGAACCCGGAAACCAACACAGATCAGCTCACAACACAGCGCGCCACAATTCGGAATATGAAACTGTACTTTTAAATCAAACCGCAAGATTGTAAATTTGGTAAAGTACATTTATTTGACATCAAATGTTTAGAGAATATTCAGCGATTTGCATTTTTATTTGCTCACGTTCCAAAAAGTTCGTTTTGAGGCACGCGATGTTCCTTTGCTGTACACAGGGTCTTAGATCATCTCACAATACAGCCCCTGAGCCTGACATCAGTAGACGCGTACCGCCCATTTCCCAACGCCAAAGCACGTTTCGTGTCAACAATCGCTGCGCCTCAGCTAATGAAGTTTCGCCATGGAAATGGCAGGACGCCTCTTTCCTCAATAAGTATAAACACACCGTTTCACAACACACAGCAGCAGATTTTCGATTCCATTACTCTCTCTGTGTTACTTTGAGTATTCTGTGACTCATTTCTGTGCTCTGGTCAGCTACCTTCGCCGCTTTTAGGCCTTGTGAACACCTGTACCATCTCTGTAAATTATTTTACTTTCTTTACCACACAATGGCTACAATAATGCCGTATATGTACGAGCCCGAGTACACAGAGGAGGAACTACTGGAAAGGCAAGCACGCGAAAACGATGGGGATTCGGACGGCAGTTGGGAGGACCAGTCAACGGATGAAGAGCCTGGACCATGTCGCATGGACGGCGTCTCCACCTGGTGCACGTGCAATCGGTGCAAGCTAATGCCAACTGAGGAGGAGAACTGCTGCTGCCGTGAAAATTCCGGGTGCTTGGCCTACATTTCGGAAGGCGAGCCAAGTCCGCAATGCATCACCGAGCTGCCAGAGTTCAGGGAAGCCTGCCTCACACGGACCGTGTTGAGGATGATGATGGTGCTTATGCACGAACTTCGCGGCACTGTTCGTCCGCGTAATCCGAGTAACGAGTAAGTATACTCTGGTTGTGATGTCAGTGATGCCACTACTATTTCATGGTCGTCTCCCACATATAAAATTACATCTACATATCATTCGAACGCATGTAAATTGGTTCCATATTGTGCATTTTCTAGATAGAATTTTTTTCAAAGCAGAATGACATTTTTTACCTGAATCGACATTGATAAGAAAGTTTTGTCATTTTAATACAGTTTGCATCTTTCTTTTTCACAGGTGGTACAGGCTGGTGGCCTATCGTTGCTTCACTTGGTGGCTTCACGGGAGGCTCGGACACCGCGTTCGGAGAGTAATACCTGCCTGTGCGGTACTTGCCATTAGCCAACATTTCCCCAGCGACAGTGGACAATACCGCGGATTTTCCCTGGATGTGCTGCAACCGGAACTTTACAATGTGTAATGTTTATTATTTATGTTCAATTGAAATTAAGATCTAAAATAAAACCCAACATATATTTTAACAATGGTTGTTTTGATTTTTTAAATGAATCTAGTGTGTCTCCATTGAATAGTCTTCCTGTGCCTTGTCTTGTCACACCACATGTCTCCGGCCAGCATCCTCCCTCACGCTGGACGCCCCCCTGCAATCCACATAAGTGTGTCTCCATTCACGAGTCTTCCTGTGTCTTGTCTGCACGACCACCGCCACAATCCACCCCCCGCCCTATCAAAGGCAGTTCGCACCGGGGTACTTGCGCTGGCAAGTGGAGCTGTCAGGGAGCGATAAAGGCCAAGAGGTGCCAAAGACCATGTACACTTCAAAGTGGTCTATAGAGCATGGGTTGTTGTTCCCATGTCTACCTCCAGACCCCGTGTCTCCTGCCAAGCATCCCCCCTCACGCTGGACGCCCCCCTGCAAACCGCATAATGCCACGACATATACACGTCATTCATTCACAAACACACCCGTTTCGAATTCTTTATAACCCACTTCATATTTCTAATGAGAACTTCTTTGCGCTTTGCTAGTCAACCCGTGAAGGTGCTGGTTATCTGCTCTTCGTCTCTGTGAACTTCCGTGACCACTTCGAGAAACTACTCTGATCCCTGCATCTAACTGTTTGTTCGTCAAGGTAAGGCCATGTACGATAATCATTTTGCGTTCAATTTTTTAATTTATATCTATTTGCTAGTAGTCATCAAATTGCATCCATGTTTTCTTTTCGTTCAAGACAGTACATGCAAGGAACTAGTCACATGTTCTGAGTTTAGTCAAATTATTTTTCTATTTTTTTAAAGTTATTCAAATACTTATCCGCATGTGAATAACGTGTATAGTTCCAAGAACCAAAACAAACCTTGCATTGAACCTTTTATGTGTCATTTAATTTTTTAACACATTGGTATTCATAGAGAATTGTTGATCTTTACTTTTCAGAACTTTCCACAATGCCTGCCTGTTCCATTGGCGGTTGCCCTTCGAAGACCCATAATAAATCTGAAGGTACTATAATGCATGTTTTCCCTAAGACAATAGATCAGATAAGAGAATGGGTCCGATATTGCGGATATCCACCGTCTGAGCTTGAAAGTAGAGTCCTAGAAGTCTTTGCGGACAAGAGGGGTGATCGATACCGCATCTGCAGCAGGCACTTTAGCTCAGACATGTACTCCACATCATTGCTAATAAAGAAGAAAACACTGCGAGCGACGCGAAAATTGCTCTCAACCGCTATTCCCACTCTATTAGTCCACATCCCTCCACCGGTGAGTCAAGTTTACGGATTTAGCTCTTGGCCTTGCGGTAGTGTGTAGCATTAGCTAACAATAATTTCCCCATTTATGTATCCACTCAATATGAAGGCGGAAGATTCTCCATCCGTGTCGTTATTGCAGTCATCAGCCACTTCAAGTGCCTATCGGGTAATCTTACTTAGCTATTCTGCCACTGACTTGTTTTAGGCATGTAAATCAATATTTTTAATTTATCGTGTAATTATTTTACCTAATGGTATACCCTAGTACTCGTCCTCTAGTCTTTGTTTTCAGTTATAATTATTGTTATCCAAAATAATGCAAGTACTGTCTTTCAGGGAGATGCTGAGGAGTCCAACGCATTGACGACAACCGTTGATGTCACTCAGATGCTCGAGGTACGTTTCCGGACAGTTCCATCGATGGAGATCATCAGATCTTGCATTCTTGTAGCGTGATTGTTACACACAATGTTTCTTTCGTTTTTAGCCATTGATATGTCCTTCTGTCGTCGCCCTCCTATGTGTCTTCTTTTTTCAATATTGTGTTCATTACTAATGAAAGTCCTATGTTTCAGGGAGTCGATGGAGCATTAGTCCAAGAAGAAGGGGGAGCATGCAGTTACGGGTCGGCGCAACAGCTTGCAGAAGTGTGCACCGCAGTTACAGCGTCCCTTGATGTTCTTATGCATTTCGAGGTATGGATACTGACAGTTCGATCAAGCGAGATCATATGACGTGTTTACATCCACTATACTTCCTTCTTTATTAACGCAAGTACTATGTTTCAGGGAGATGACAGAGCTTCTTCTACAAGAACATCACCCCTAGTAGTTGATGGAGATCTCTGGGTGGTGACACTTCCAACGATCGAGCAAATCGAATCATATTTAGATATCCATTATTTATTTTAGACAACTGATCATTTGTGCAGGTCTATTTATATGAGCCGTTGACGCCTGCACAAAGTTTATGTTCTTTTTAACAAAATAGAAAACCATACTAATGCAATTACTGTGTTTCAGGGAGTTGCTGAAGCGTCATCTTCAATAATATCAATGGAAGTCTATGCGGAGCCCGAGGTATGGATCTTGACAGTTCCATCTAACTAGATCAACAATGCGTGAATAATTGTCGTTTGAATGTTCTACACAATGCGTTCATTCGTGTTTTGCTATTGAGATGTACGTGGGTATTGGTCCCCAAGTACATTTTGTGTTTTCAATATTATTATACATACTAATGAAAGTTCGATGTTTCAGGGAGTCGATGGAGCGTCAGTGCGTGATGGATGTGCTTATGAAAATATAGTCGTTGCAGCGCAAGAGGAAGTGGAGACATGCACACACGAGTCGGAGCAACAGCGTCCAGATGTTGAAGTTCGAGGCAAGAAAGTTTCAAAGAAAAGAAAGCAAAAGAAGGTTAGTGTCCTGGTCACTATATTATGTTGTTTTTCACTGTTAATAGTTCAATACTGTAAGTTGTGTTTAAACTGAACATCCCTTTTCCAATCTGTCCTCTAGTTGCGAGTGGGTGTACGAACTAGATCTACACAGACAGTGAAGCGAACGAGAGATGTTGCTTGTCAAACCTTTTGCCAGGGACTTGAGACTGGAGATGCATCGTGCCAATGGGAAGAATATGAAGTGATTGACAACGGAGCTATACCACCACCAGCCATTGATAGTGAATGTCCTCCTAGTAGTTCGGATGCAGTCGGAGATCAATTCACAGAATCCACACCCGCAAAAACTAAGACCGCGAGAAAGTTGAAGAAATTGTTTTATTCTCCCATCGCTGGAGAAGGAACAGATGTTGCAATGGAAGAGAATGAAATGGACGACAATGAAACACCATCAATATCACTGAACATAGCGGAAGACGATATCAGAGATTGTACCTTTAATGTGAGTGACATGTCCTCAACGTTACAGGCCGAACCAGCTGCGATGCAGAGTGACAGTATAAGGAAAGAGGCCAAATTCATTGTATTTGATAGTTGTTTGATTGATATTATTATTAAGATGAAATGTGGGCATTCGGTTGGTGGGGAAGTATGTGGGAAGCCATTGATTAATGTGACTCGTGCAATTCGAGGCACTAACCTTAAAATACATGCCACCTGTACACAATATCATCCGTTCTCATGGTCTGCACAACCCATGCTGGGGCAACTGCCAGCAGGCAATCTACTTTGTGCAGCGGCCGCACTTTTTAGTGGTTCAAGTTTTAAAAAGTTAGAGTATTTCTTTCAGTTTGTGGGAATCCATTTCATTGCGAAAACTCAGTTCTACAAATACCAAACTGATTATCTATTTCCAGCCATTAGCGAAGCTTGGAGAATGGAAAAAATGTCTATTGAAAGTACATTCGCGGGCAAACGGTTCAGGCTAGCCGGTGATGGACAGTGCGACAGCCCAGGATTTTCAGCCAAGTACTCCACCTACCACTTTCAGGACATGGAAAGTAAGAAAATTGTGAGTTTGGTGGTCGTGCAGGTGTCACAAAGTACATCCTCAGTGGCCATGGAGAAAGTTGGCTTTGTAGCATCATTGCAAGAACTACAATCGCGGGGAATGGTGATCGACCTGATAGCCACGGACAGACACGTTTCAATTGCCAAGACAATGAGAGAAGAGTACAAAAATATAAATCACCAATTTGACGTATGGCATCTTGCAAAAACAATCAATAAAAAAATGTCGGCTGCAGGTAAAAAAAAAGATATGCAAGGTATTTCACAGTGGTCCAAGTCAATCAGCAACCATCTTTTGTGGAGCTCAAAAACATGTGAAGGGTCGTTGGAAAGTCTACTGGAAAAATGGCGGTCAGTAATGCTACACTGTAGCAACGTTCACCGCTGGACCACAAACCAACATTTCCACAATTGTGAACATGGCCATTTGTCCACAGAGGAGGCACGGAAGAAGAAGTGGTTGATTCCTTCATCACCAACTCACAAAGCCATTGAAAAGATTGTATTTGATAAAACTATAACAAGAGATTTGAGGGGACTCACGGAATTCTGCCACACAGGAGATTTGGAGGTGTTCCACAATATGTGCCTAAAGTACAGGCCAAAACGATTGCATTTTGGCATGGAGGGCATGATAAATCGGACTCTTCTAGCGGTCTTGGCACATAACCATAATGTTGGCCGTCAACAAAGTAGGACGACCGGAACTTTAGGGACGCTTCGCTACAATAAGGCCTTCACTAAAAGAAGTAAACAATGGGTGATCAAACCAGTGTTTGAGGATATGCAATATGAGTTTATTGAGAGACTTATTGTTGATGTCCTAGATAGGCACATACATGGAGTTGTGAACGAACCTGTGCAGGGGACAACTGCATTGCCACCCAACATTGCCTCTGTTCCATGTCCACCTAAAGCAGAGCTCATTGAGAAATACACATCACGGTTTAAATGATTGTAATTTGATTGTCTGTTCTCTCGAGTCTCCTCATGTTGCAGGCCCATTCAATATGTGTATCTATGTAATGTGTAAATAAAAGTGATTGCTCAGTGTACATGCAATGTGTCTCTCCACCCTTTCCCCTCCCTTCACCGTGCAGTAGTGCGAACCACCCGGGTGTCACCTGTGACTTTGCTCTCGAGTCTCCTCATGTCGCAGGCCCATTGAATATGTGTAGCTATGTATTGTGTAAATAAAAGTGATTGCTCAGTGTACATGCAATGTGTCTATCCAACCTTGTTCATTTGCGCATTAAATTAAACCACACAGTAATATAAATCATTTTTCAAAAAATAGAGAATGTCTCCGTATTTATGGTTCTCTGGGGCTGCAAAGCACGCAGACAAAATGCAAAGATGGAGTGTAAATTTCAAGTCCTGTGAGATGGCCTTACACTGAATGTAGCTAACTAGGAATGTGTGCTCGTTCAAAGTGAAGGTCAGCTGCTTTGATTTTTTGCTCGGGTGCCGGAATGGCCCACAACTCAGTATAAGGTTCTATTGTTATTTGACCTTGACAGGCCGGGACCATCCCGAAAGACTTCTTTTTGGGGGTGTGGTGCAATAACGTAAGAAACGATAATGAATAAAATTTCAGAAACGATAGCCATTTAATGTTCGTTCATTCGAAGAAATAACATCGGCATAGAAGGAGTGGTATTTCGGGGCTGCCCTACGCACAGACACAATGGAAAATGCAAATATAATGTAAGTAACTCTTTAGATGAGTTTATACCGCAATTTAATTACTATACAGTAGCTTTAAAGACGGGTTAAGTTGTACTTGTTAGTTCTATGTGGCATATTGTTTTGTACCGCGCACTATCTTGAGGAGAACCATCTCCTTTTACGGAAGCACCTCAAAACCTTCCTCTTTGCTTCTGCTTTCTCTCTCCCTCTCCCCTGCTACAACTGGTCCACTGTCTGCGACCACGGTCCTGAGCCCTTCCACTCTCCACCTGCACTGCCTCCCTGTCAACCCCTGCACTGGGGGACTGTCTCAGTATCCTACAGCCCCCCCTTCCCAGCACTTGTTCTGCACTTACCTTGCACTCGCCACCAGCTGGCCCTATGTATTTATTATTTTATGCTACTTACCTTGTACTCCACTTCCCCCCTCCCCTTCCCCTTGCACTTTTACCTTCCCCCTACCCATGCACTTGCGCGATCTGAATGACACCTGGCCTAGTAGGATCGTTGTCTGTCTTCTCCTTGTTCCCCCCCCTCCCTGCCTCGCCACGCCTTGAAACACTTGTGTATAGGCGCGTTGCAAATGCCATATTATATCATATCAGTGACGAAGTGGTCCACTGGCGCTCAGGCGGCTCTGAAAAAGACGGAGGAGAGGGGGTGGGTTACTGGAAATGACGTATAATACCCAGTTGCACTGTCCTAGCTATGAAATAATTTCCCGACCTAATATATAAAATGAATAATTTTAATAAAGATCTGATGGTGAGACTAATTTCATTTTTTATGTTTTTAAAACAGGTACATCCTTCATTATTGTCTGTGTCACGAGTACCAGACACCGGCGGATGGCTTTTACAACCACCAGTTGCTTCTCCGCGTGAACAACGTTACCACCCTGACCATTTTATGGGACGATCGCCAAGTACAAGTATGCCCTTACGCGGTACTAATGGCTAGATGCAACATACATACCGTTGTGGTGGCCTAGTGCCTCCTTGTTGGAACAGCCATGTGATTATCAGTGCGACCGAAGAGCTTATTTTATCGTAAACCAACACCCTGTGTACTGCACACGAACATCGCTTGCCTCAAGACGAACTATTTTGGATCGAGAGCAAATAAAAATGCAAATCGCTGAATATTCTCTAAACATTTGATGTCAAATAAATGTACTTTACCAAATTTACAATCTTGCGGTTTGATTTAAAAGTACAGTTTCATATTCCGAATTGTGGCGCGCTGTGTTGTGAGCTGATCTGTGTTGGTTTCCGGGTTCTGTGTGGAGTCGCGTAGAAGACGCCTGGGCGCGTTTGCCTACGCAGCACAGTCACGTCACGGATAGAGGCGGGGAATATGAATGTTTTGATAAAGTCTGTTTCAGGGGCGGGGGATATGATTTAGTGCCGCAAACGCAGGTGAGCCAGGTCGATGGGGGGAAATGATAGGATTATCACAAAATGGCGGCTGATTTCAAGTGCGTTAATGGACGAAAAGTCGGGTAAGGTCCATAGGAAAGTTTTCTACGATCTACCGATTTATGCTTAAAAACACATGGCCGAACCGTAGGGACAATAAAAAAAGTCCCGGAACTATCCTTTAAACAGGTTGCGCTAGCCTCCCGCCTCCTTCCAACCCTCCCCAGAGAGTGCCCCGATTATTCTTGTCCAGCCCAGGGTCCAGGGATCTCTGCTGCTCATCACATCAGAATGTACAGTTCCCAGCCTCTGAGTCTGGCCCCACACCTCCTGGTAGGAAAGTACGGATGGATGGACTGGGAGTTAAGAAAACGCAAGTGGCCACCTTAATGTTGCAGAACGTGAGCCACCCAGACATCTACTCTGACCCGAGAGTCCCCCTCGTCAGCATCCAGTGGCAGTTATTAACGTAGAGCATTTTATTGTTAGAACCTGCATTTGTATATATTTTCAGGCCATGAAGGAAGTGTGCCATGCATATGGTGAGCAAAAGTAATTGGACGGGACCCATGCTTTGAACTGTAGGGTTGGTGTGTGGTGCAGAGCAGCACCGCCCTTTGCTCGGGCAGTGCCAGTGAGGCGCCCAACCTGCGCTACCGAGTCAGCACATACCCCCATAAGCCCTCTGTGCCGTGCGTGCGCCGATCTTGCAAGCTCATGCCCCTTGCCAAGTTGCCAGTAGCAGTCACACTGCCTTTAAGCCACCCTATAGGCTATGTGATTGTGCAGTGCAAGGCAAGGCACATCAGGGTGATCCACTCCGATAGTGTCAACTTGATACTCTCGGATGTTTCATATGCTGCTTGTCAACTCACTGCTTCATCCTATAAAAAAGGTGCCTCTGTTATGCTGATGAGAACCCCCCCCTCCACCCAGAATATAAGCAAGCGGGGGTGCCTGCCCAACCCATCTCCTGGACTGTGACAACGTATTTCTTTTAAATATACCCCTTGTTCTAATAACAAAAGTCATAGAATTAACCAATTTCTCAACATATAACCTCTCAGCAACAGTCGCTCAACCTGCTGGGCCACCATGGTAGCCCGAAACTGCAATGTTCTATTGATCCCTTACTGCTATTCTGCCTACCAATGGTATGTCTTGCCTTGGGCACTATATGTGAGGGTGCAACATGCCACCCGGTTTTGAGCGCATCTACCCTCGGCCAGCTGCAGGAAGAACACCTTTTTTATTGCTGTAGTATTTAAGAAAGCGGGCCACCCCTCCAAAGTTTGTCCTGCCCAAGTGCCTGCTTATTGGAATGTCTCTCGCCGCCCCACACAGAGTAGAAAAAGGAACGTTGCTTCTCTGTGAGTGATGGTGGTGAGGAGAAGGCACAGTAAACTAGGCCCAATCGATGTGTATGGAAATAGCCTGTCCTCAATAGACACTGTCATGTGCGCCATGTGACAGAAACCATGTTCACACCATTTAAGAGATTCGCTAATTCTAGCCATGTGATCCGTGTGTTATAGAAGCATCATTTGACACGCATTTTCATGCCCAACAGTTATCATGCTTCACATTGCAGGACTGTGTATTTAGTGATCTTTATTCTGCACTCCGATGCACATATTACAAGAACGTTACACAGTTGCTTGCAATGCAAATGTTTGCAGCAGTGCAAAGAAATGTACGCTTGCCGGTTTAATAATGCACAGCTAATGCTAACTACCTTTATTAATAGGGATCTGGTGAGTTGTTGCTCTACTTCTGTGTACCGTTGATTTGTTAGTTGGCATTTGCATAGCACGCAGCTCCAACTGGTTTTGCTTCATAGCACTGTGATAAACAAATACACCATTATGAATGTGTCTTGATGCCAAGCACTTGTTTCATTACTGCAGGGCTGTTGCTGATGTTAGACATTTAAGCCACCAAATTTCCAGCGAATTGCTTTAGATCCTTGCCAGCAGAGAAGATGCAAAACCAAAGGTGAATTGTTAATTCTCTTTTTTGTACTGTCCACCCCGACTGCTGCTGTCTGAGTTTCCTTCTCAGTGGCAAGGGTGTTGCATTTCAGGAAAGTAATAGTGCCCCATTAGTGCCTGGGGTGGGGGTGGGAAAGCTGCATGCGTAATGCGTTGTATGATCTGCATTTTCTGGTACAGCGCATAATAGCCTGTACTCACCCATTAATTGCACGAAACCATGCTAATGTACATTCCCACCAACAACCCGTCCCTGTCTGCAAAAAAACCTCAATCCTGGGATCTGAGCTAGCTCTATCAAGCAGTAACATCAAACGTTGGCCGGCTATTGTTATCTAAGCAGTCTGCTGAGAGTTAATGACTCAATTTCTGCTGTAAAAGAGCCACTGTTAACCAGGTGTGCCTTTAGCTACTTGATGTATAAGTAAAATGTTTGTCCTTGCAATTGTTCCTTGCTCTGAAGTCCTGCTAAAAACAAGCAGTGCCAAAGCCAAGAGTGCAGGATTGTGTATTGGTGAGACATTTGCCAGGCACTGACATCAAATGCCCAGGTAGTACCATTACGGCAATGCCTGCCAAATGCCTATTCCATGCCAAAACTCTTGGCTTTGCCAGTGCGTGCTTATTTTAGGTTGATCCCAACCACCCTGCACACATCAATGTTCACCACTACTAGGGGAATCCAAGTCGTTGTATGCCAACATGTTATTACACTCAAATTTAATAATTCATCACATTCTCCCTGCGATAGAATTTCATATGGGCGGTACAATGGCAGCCATGGGGTGGAATTCGAGCAGGGATAGCAGTTTTCAGCAAGAGTGACATGGGTGGGGCAGAACTGGGACAAGAGGCAGGCAGCATGAAAATGTGTTACAGTGATAATGTGTTGTAATGTAACAGACACATGAACTCTCCATGAGTCCCATTTTCTGTAAAGTCGTGAATTGACGCGATTCACGGATGATGGTTTGAGGCGAATGGTGGGCCACTTTTTTGTGGAGAGGGGTGGGCCACTTTTTTTGGGGTGTCCGGGCCTATTTCTTGTCCCAGTCCGACCCTGTAAACTGATGTAATATACCTTATATAAACCACAGTACAAATAAAGGATCAAATATATAAAAAGTACTATAACTCACCTTCAACTAATCCAAAAGATGCACAAATCTTCACATCAGCACCAGACTCAATTTCTGCACCGCGTGGGTTCTGCCATCAGAATGTCAAAAGTCTATAAAATGGTGCCTCTGATACCTTACAAAAATCAATGGCACAAAAACAGAACTGTATAAAGCAAACTAGTAAAATGGCTGACACATGTTCACTGCAATATATCACATGCAAGTGCACAATTCCAACAGTAACATCAACCA
The DNA here is from genome assembly GCF_040938575.1 of Ambystoma mexicanum. Classification (NCBI taxonomy): domain Eukaryota; kingdom Metazoa; phylum Chordata; class Amphibia; order Caudata; family Ambystomatidae; genus Ambystoma; species Ambystoma mexicanum. Next base: position 245,829,126 of record NC_090921.1, on the reverse strand, counting down.
ATTCCAAACACCAAAACACACACATCATGCATACACCACTCTTACTATTAGTACAAATTCAAACTAAGAATCATTTTCCTAGAAAATGAGAAGGAGAACTAATATCTTGTCGGTTTGTACAACTGTGTGGCTCTTTTGGTTACTGACATTTTGTGAGAAACTAAATATTAACATGGACCTTGGTTTGACTGATTTCAGAATTAAATGGGTTGTATTGCGGGGAATGCAGTGGTTCCAAGAAGTACAGGGCAGACAGACGTCATACAAATTCATTGTGGAGGCAATGATTTGGGTAATGTACGAGGTATGCTCCTTGCTTTAATGATGAAGCAGGACTTGCAAAATCTAATGCAACCTTTTCCTCACAACACCGTTATCTTTTCCAATCTGACGCGAAGGCAAACATGGAAGTGGACCACCAGATTTAATTCCAAAATTGAAAAATCACAGCAAACGTTAATTAGATCATTTCAGCTTTCATTATAGACCAAAAACAATTATGGCTGTCAAATCACAACATCCTGTTCTGCATGTCTAATTTGTATAGCAGTGACAGAGTACACCTAACTGATAAAGGAAATACGATGTTCCTTGACAACATCAAAGCAGTACTCCAAATGTGCTAAAATGCTTCACCCAGTGTACACCAAAATAGTCCTTTTAAGGACATACACATGCAAACATATAATAACATTCATAACCTTTTTACAATAAATACATTTTTGATAGCCGTGGCTATGCTACCTCCATCTAAGAACAATGCCTTATAGCAGTGGGTACATGTACATTTATTATACACTCGAACATATTGCAAAGGTTTCAAAGTTGAAATGACACAAGGGTGGTTGTGAGGACATGGAATCAGAAAGACATGTAAAATTGTGTGGTGTAATATTCGCAAAATAACATGATTACTGCACATAAATCTGTGTACTAATAGCCGCGGCTACAAGCAGGCATTCATACCCCCAGCTACACAAAACCACCAAAATACACAATGTCCCATTGGTTTGCTGATACCTGTGCCTATAGAAGTCCCTGAGAGTTTGCAACGTTTCATTGGCTGGTATTTAGTCGTAAGCATAAATGAACCCTTCTGTAGCCTCAGCTATACACAAAATAGGCAATAGAGAACATTTTCATTTCAATATTATTTCATGACTTTTATGGGTGGCACTTAAAATTACCTTTGTGTTTTTATTGCAATATGTAACCCAAAAATATCCTTTCAATCAGACAAATACTCCCCTCCTTTATTACAGTTCAAACAATCTTGCAAAATGTCTCTGTGCTCTTTCCTTAGATGACTAATTCATTTTCTTTTCCCAAAAGAGAAAACATCCTGTGCTCCCAGTCAAAAATACATATCCACAATTTGCGCACAAACCTTTAATTTCAAATACTTCATCTAAAGTAATATAGAACCAGAAAAACATACTAAGGCAATGCCTTTGATACATATCACCTGTGTCCTCCGAATCACTATTAGTCCGATTCTCAAAATTCTCTATTCCTCCACAATCTTCTGAGCAATGAGAGTCATCATCCAACACTCCACATAATGCATTGACAGAATCTCTTTCTGAAATTGCCTCAATTTCTCAAATATACTCAAAAACAATATCTATAGCCTCCTAAAACACACCTCTCTCTCAGGAAATACTACATTAATATATAGAAAAACACTTAAGGTTATAGGGCAATAGACCCTCAAGTTTAATTGGTCTGTATAAACATCAATCAAAAAAGGATATGGTCTTATAGGTTGAACTGCTGAACAGCAGCTGAGGTACTTGACATCCTATTGGCAACTGCACACCATAGAAACAATAAAGACCCAATCAGAAAGTAAATGCAGAGAGTCCCACCTGCTTTCATCAAGTAATGTTTTCCATTGTTCAATCTAACAAGTGAGGTGACAGACACTGATTCTTACTCTCACCCTACAATGGAAAACTACAAGGAGTGGCAAGAAGAAAATTAGCCTACAGAGAAATAAATACTGAAAGAAAATGCTGAAGAGAAGCATGTTTCAGCAATCAGAGGTGGATGCGTGTGAATCGCAGAAAGGGCCTTAGCGCGTATGCACGCTAATGATGTGTGCGTTGCCTTGCGCGCGGGCGTTGCCTTCAGCACAGGGTAAAGATGAGCGTGGGCCAGCAGTCCACTGTACGTGCTGTTCGTGGAGACCGATGCGTGTGTTTACTCTTCTGGAATCACACGCGGTTACTTCACAGCGTTTGAAATTTGTACCTCTTCTTTTGGCGGGGTGTTGCCTACTGCGCACAAGCGCGTGTGTTTTTCTTTTTTTTTTCCATGCAAGGCAGGCGGTGAGTCGCGCACGCTATTTTTCCCACTGTGGTTCCCCCTGTGCATCGCGTACCGTTTCCGAGGTCATAATAGCCTGCGTGTTCCACAAGTACGTGTTTTTTGTGTCCCTGGGTGCCACACCGTACAGCTGGAGGTTAAATCATGCACGTGGGCTACCGGGGTCACGTGCACATTTTTCTTTTGTAAAATTACAATTTCTTGTTTTCATATTTTGTCAATTTTTGGAATTTTATTTCTGTTTTATTTCATTTTTGGGGGTGCCTGAGCATTGCGTGACCCATCATTTTTCCCCAGGGGTCACAGACAGCCTTGCAGGAGCACTGGGGTACCTATTCCATTCAGTACCCTTCCCCCTTCTAGCCAATTGCCCAGGACAATTGTTGACTGCACCTCCCATCGGCTATTTTCCATCTGTACCATGGGTGGGAGGCCACCAAAGGCTAAGGGCGGCAAAGTTGGGCGTCCTCCCAGGGCAGGGCATGGTCGTGCATGTGGGCGCGGAGACCAGAGAGGACAGGGAGTCCAGGGTGGCCAGGGTGGCTACAGAGGGGGAAGAGGCCCCACTGGGGCAGGATGCCCAGCCACGTGCTGGTGCAGACATGCCACCACCCCCTGTGGCGCCTGGTGATGCAGCTGTTGCATCACAAACTGGCACCCATATGACCCAACAGCAACTTACATCTGCCGTCACGGGCCCACCGGTGGTGGTAGCTGCAGGTGCAGCTGTGGGCACCACTACCTGGGCTCTGGGTCCGGCAGCGCATGTTGCGTTCCGTGACGAGGACTCCCAGGATGATTTCCATCTTGTCCGGAGGTGCGGATCACGTGGGTCCAGTGTAGCTGTGACTGGGACACACATATCTGGGGCAGTTATGACATCTGCTGCCCCAAGCAGCTGGGTGGTGGTAACTGCATGTGCAGATGCAGCCAACACCACCCCGGCAGAGAGTTAGACCCAAGCTAGAGCTTCTGTCCTCATACCAACACCCACTGCCTTGTCCAGTCCACCAGTGCCACTGCCCCCACAGATCAGGGCCACATTGGCCACTCAGGGTCAGTACCACCGGCCAAAAGGAGGAAGCGTGCTCCTGCGCAAGAGGCTGGGACCCCAGACAGGGCTCCGGCCTCCGGCACGTCAAGGAAGAAGCCTTTCGGCAAGCAGGAACTGGACTTCCTCGTGGACCACGTGTCAGAACACCAAAGTGATATGCTTGTGGGCCCACAGTGCCATACAACGCATCACCAGCGTTGGGTCCACTGGCAGCATGTTGCAGATGGTGTGACAGCCATGGGATCCCAGGTGCGTACGGCTCAGGACTGCTACAAGCGTTGGAATGACCTCCGGGGCAGTGCAAAACAAAAACGTGCCTCCAATTATTCCATGTCTCTGGTGACTGGTGGTGGGCCACCACCAGAGGAGGATGAACTCACTCAGCATGAGGAGATCGGTTCAGAGTTCATCCTGGAAGAACAAATCCGTGGAGTGGGAGAGAGGATGGATTATGATGCATCGTCTGGTGAGTATTGATGCGTGTTACTCAATGACATGTGTGACCCACCTAGCTACGACTTGGCTCCTTCCTTTCTTCAATCTCCCTCTCTACCTGTGGTGTTCACCAGGGGTCTGACCCTGACTTTACAAACAACACCTGGCAGCTCTCGCCTTCTGCATTTTCATTTTCTGCTATGACTTCGAGTGCTATGCTAATGACCAACTCATTTCCAGGCTGCCCTTGGCCACCTCTTCTCCCTCCCTTATGTCTGATAGCATCATTGCTATTTGCAAATGGTGTACTTCCAACGATCTCTGTCTAAATGCCAGCAAGACTGACATCCTCCTCAATGGTACACATTCACCATCCTTTCCCCTCACTCTCTGGCCAGCCCCACTTGGCCCTTCTCATTCCTCCACCTGCAAGGCCAACAACCTCGGGGTCACCTTTGACTCCACACATTCTTTTTCCACACACATTTCTGACATATCTTGAGATAGATTAACTACTTGCTTCACCTCCACAGGGGTACTGTGCCTTTCCTATCATTCACCTACATGCTCACAGTCTCTCAAGCTCTGGTTTACTCAAGGTTGGAGTACTGTGACAGGCTTTTTCAATATTTGACCTGTCTCCACACTCCACACTCTACCACTAATCCAGTACAGGACTACAAGACTTGTCCTTGGCCTCAAGCCCTGGGATCCTATTTTTCCAGCTCTGTAATCCCTTCATTGGCTACCAGTGGATGCAAGAATGATACTTCAGACCCTCTGCATTGTGCACAATTATTTTTTTGGCCTGGGTCCAAAATACCTTCAACAACCCCTCTGCCAATTCCTCCCCTCTTTAGTCTTTTGCTCCTCTAACTCACACTGCCTCCGGGTCAGTCGTTAATTGAATAAATAAGCTGGGGGCAGATCTGTGTGTACGGCTGGGAGCTCCCTTTCGAACAGCCAACTGGCCACGTTGAAACTTGAGAAGAAACATCTCTGCTTCTGGAAGCACCTCAAGACCTTCCTATTTGCTCCTGCATTAGCCCCTCTTCTCCCCAACTGAACAGTTTCCTTTGTTGGCACTGTGCCCATGCACACACTCTGTCCTTCGGGTCCAGGTACCTGCTCACCCTGCTTCCCTGCTGCATTGCCACTTGGCGTCCACTCTTCTTCTGCACTCATCAGATTTGCACTATCCAAATTATCTTGCACTTGCCACTTGCTGGCTGCACTACCACCTTTTAAATGCCTATTCTATCATTGGACTTAATTTTCCTTCTTTGGTCTCCTCTGTTTGGCACGTTCCCCTTCTCCTCCTTCCAGGGTCTTCAACCCTTTATCCCTTCTCCATGCACTTGTGTGTTCTCAATGTCACTGTGCCCAGTATGATAGTTGTTTTGAATTCCTTTTCGCCCTTGTTCTCCTCCCTTTGCTTGTTTGCACTCTGAGCCACGTGTGTACGAATGCAATCTTGATGAGATGTCATATCATGTCATATACATCCTTTGTCCTTGGTGCAGTGTGTCTCACTCTGACTGTGCTGATGGCAGTGGCTCCCCATGCACATGTGTGCAGAATCATGTTCCATGTGCATTCCATGTATGCCCCTAGGTGTCCTTGACCACCTGCTCATTGAAGTAGGTGTCCAGGATGATCCAAGTGTCATCTCATTTGGGCAGCTATGTCATCACGCACGACTTTAGGCTGTCCACATCTGTATCATGCACATGGCTCCCCCTGTTACAGGCCCACTGCCTCTTTTCAACTGGTGTTGTGCCTTCTACATGCATGGGTGTACTATTGATGGTTCCTCATCTGTCCTCCATCATGTTCACTTCTCATCGGCTGTAGTGACATTTGAATGATGAAATGCAATAGATGCATGCCAACACTGTCTGGCAATGCACAGTTCTGTGGGGAACCTTTCACTGCCATGCAGTGCCTCCCTGCTATTACCCAGAGAGTGGGTGTTTCACGGTATCCATGCTACATGGTGCATGCCATTTGCCCATGATGGCTGCAATTGCCCTAACACTGCCGTCATGTTTGGAGATTGTCATCACTACGTACATGTTTATGTTGGAAGTTGAGGGGCTACACATGCACTGCACCACACACGCCCACTCCTGTGCCAAGTTCAGCCCTTCAACATGCAAACACAATGCTGCTGTGTGATGGTGACCTGACATGTATGTACCCATGTCCCTCCTTTCACTGTATAGAAAGGCACTAGCGTAGGTGCCTCCTGTGACACATGTACTCTGCATAGTTGATGGTAGTTGAGTGCTGCACATGAACATGCATGTTACATGTGTCCTGGTGTGTTTGTTTTGATTTCTAGCTGTGACTATTTCTGTGTTCCCCCAGGCTTATGCTAGGTGCCATCTCTTTGTTTCCATCTCCCATTTCTGCTTTGGATATGTGCCTGCTAGAGGTTGTGTGTGATGCAGGTGATGTGCAACATGCAATACATGTGTTGCCTTAACATTTTGCACACATCATTTTCTGTTTTTGGGATACCCTTGCATTGCAATGCCACTGGATGCATGTTGGAGTTTGAGTTGCCTGTGACATGGCTGTTTCATTAGTTGGCTATCAATGTTGTGAACTGTATGTGTGTGGTATGTGCTACTGACATGTGTGTCCATGTTTCTTTTCTTTATGTTGCAGGTGATGACGCACTGGCGGCAGAGGATGAAGATGTCATCCCAGAGACTGTGGTCAGTTCACATGACCAACCAGGCATCAGTGGTGGTTGTGGGGTGACAGCCCACGAGAACCCACTGGTGCTTCAGACCATCGTGTCCAGAGCTGACTCTGAGTCAGGCTCTGATGTATCCTCTGACCACTATGTTGAGCCGGATCTGCATCATGACGTGTCATCGCCGGTAAGTGATCCTGTGTTGGATGATCTTCTGTCTGTCTTCTACCTGCAGTAGGGGGCCAGGCAGGGCTGGAATGTCTGCCTGTGGTGGTTACTGGTGCATGGTCACACTAAACACCAGTTGGCCATGTTCCTGGGGCATTAGGTCGAAGGAGGGATGCAGTCCTGCATCTGCGGGCGGCACCAACCCAGCAAGGACCACGGCTCCTTGGGCCCAGCAGGTGTGGGTTCGGGCAATGCGGTGACCGTGTGCCACTGGGGTCAACTGAGTGGGAGCGTGCCATGATTGCCGTAGCACAGCAACAGGGTGGAACGGTTGAGATGATTGCTCAAGGTATGGAAAGTGTGGCCCATTCCATCCTCCCCTCTGTAAAGCAAGTGGTGCACCAGCAGTGGGCTGCGCAGTCCACGTGCCGCTCACTCAGGCTGGGCATGGCGCGGTCTGACAGGGTGCACCGGGCTGAAATGGTGGCTCTGCGTCAAGCACTTGATGTTCAAGCAGAGGCACACCGTGAGGCCCTGAGGGTGGAACACCAATCCCTCAGATCTACTGTGGCTGCGCTCTGGATGGACGAGAGTAGGCAGACAGAAGACAGGATGTTGCAGCTTGAAAGAACCATCTAAACTGAACTCCATGCAAGCCGGGAGTCTCTCCGTTTGTCATGTAAGTCCATACAGGCAGAATTCCGTCTTACACGTCAGTCCTTGCAGGAGGAAGCACGTGTGACACGTGAGGTAATGCATGCTGACCTATGTCTCATTGCCATGCAGGACCTGGTTTACCAGACCTGCATGCTTGCTGTCATTGAGGGGCAAGGTGCGGCTAGGTGTGGTGAGGCAACTGAGCCACGTCCACCTTCTGATTTCCATCCCGAGGGTGACGATGACAACCTATCTCCCACATAGGTCGGCCCGTGCCGGGTCTGAGCCCAGTGAGTTTTTTTTTATATCAACATCTACACATGTGGGTGTTGAGATGCACCCTGTACCTCCCCCCTCCTGGGTGCCCCACCACCCCCGGGTAATATATGGGCATTTTTGATTTTTTTCTGGCAATTTTTTTTTCTGCAAATAATAGTTTTTTCCTACAATTATTTCTTTTTTGGTAAGTATGTTTATTTTCTTCTTGCAAATCTTTGTTTGAATTATTTTGTCTTGTTTTTTATGTTTTTTATGACTTTTTTTCCAAAAACATACTTTTTTTGAATTTTTTATTTACTGATTTTTTTTATTTTTTCCTGCAAATAATTATTTTATTGATTTTTATTTTCTGCTGATTTTTTATTTATTGCATTTTCTTTTGTCTATTGTGCATTCATGTGACAGTGTGGTGCTTTATGGCATTTGAAGGCATCCACTGTGTGTTCCAGCATGGGCCCATTCAGGCTTGTCTTGTGTATGTGGTTTACTCGGGGTCCTGACACATATGCTACTCCTGCTTCCCCTTTCCATGCACTCGCAAGGATGGCTCGGTGTAACAGCATCTCACACAGGGGCATTGGGCTTCCGTCATGTCTGTGGCCAGCCTGCAGTCCTACTTGTGTTTACACCCCTAGTGGGTGTTCCGGATGGCTTCTCCAATGCATGTCTGCACTTCACTTTGGTGAGTATTCTGATGACTGTGCATTTCATCATGTTGCTTATGATATTTGTTATGTATTGACTGTCTATGTTCATGCACTTCCTGCTGTAGGTGGTACCATGCGCCCTTTGGCTGTGTAACACACACTGATGGTGGGAGGGGTCAGTGTGCTGACAATGTTAAATTGGGACACTTTCCCCACAGTGATTTTGATATGGCACATGAAGGCTGCACGCTGAGTTATCCATGTCACCACACATTTCAACGAACACCCATTCCTTGCTTGCACCACTTTGGCCATCTTGCAGCCCTGCATGGTGTTTTGATGTGCCATTTGAAGTATGGCCGCATTGTTTTTGACTTGATTGTCATGTTTGTGTCCTGGACCTGCTCCCCCCTCCCATTGGTTGCACTTGGCCCTTGTGACAATCCAGCCAACCAGGAGGCTGGAGCCTGCCACCACTACCAAAGGCCCACAATGGAGGCCCTGTCTAGCCCTGTCCACCAGCCTTCTCGGTCCCTTTATTGTCCCCTTGTCTCCTCTGCCCCTGCCAGTCTCCCTCTATCTCCCCACTTCACCATCACATCCCCTCCCCTTCTGCACCGTCTTCTTTCCCTCTGCCCCCTGGGTGTGCTTTGTTTCCCCATCTGCCCCTTCATGCATTTTGATCTTGCCCCCCTCCTCCCTTCTTTCCTCCCTCTCCCTCTTTGTCATTTTCCACCACTACCCCAATTGCCATCAGGCATGGTGATACATAGCTGCTTGTTCTTTGCAGACATTTCCCCTTCTGCCTCCGTCCATCCACCCCCCCCCACCTTCACCTTTTTTAGTATTATTTTGGCACTTACTTTTATCATTGGTCCCTCCATCACTGATTACAGGTCGTTTCTTCCCCCTTTCCCTTCTGTGTTTCTTCTCCCTCTCCCCATTCTTTGTCGACCGTCCACAGTTTGTCACTTCTTTTGTTACTCTCCTCACCTCTTCCCTCCTCTTCCCTCACTCCCCTCCTTATGTGACTCCTGCACTGCAACTATTGCCGTCAGGCATAGCAATGTTGATGCTAGTTTTGTTTTCCCACATTCCCTCCCTAGACTCTCCATTATTGTTCCAGGCACTTGTAATATGTACTTTGATTTGGTAGTTAATTTTCACATTGTGGACTGTTTTATGGACTTGTAGGAATGTACTGTTCTTCTCCCTTGTTACCTCCCTCATTGAGGCGCTTTGATGAACTTTGTGTGTAGGTCCTATAAGGATTTTCAGTGACTCAGTGAGGGATCACTGTCTGCCATTGTCGATGTGGGGTACTCTGTACATGATATGTTCTGCTAGTCAATGGCTGATCCTATGTTGTGCTTTATTTTGAGGTGTCAAGGGATGGGTGTGGTTTAACGCACAGGGGGGTCTTGAGTGCAATGTTCACACGTGCTGTGTACAGGACACTGAGGCTCACTTCATTTCGCTTGCATGTATTCGATGCATGTCCCTACTGACACAAACACTTAAGCAACGCCCCCCCCCACACTAACTACATTGACACCATGCACACACGTGCACCCAGATTGCCTTCTCAGGCATGCTGTGTCCCGACAATCCATGTCCACCTCCGAGTCATTGATCGTGTACATGCATGACAGGGTACAATTTTGTTGATTGTACTTTTTTAAATGATGCTCAAGGGGTTTCCCCAATGCAATGCACACTCACTGTGCTGTCCAGTGAGCGGTGTGTTGCAGGGGACACAGACGCAGCTCACAGTGTTTGATATGGCAATTATGGATTGTCCAATTTGCATGCCAACAGGTATTCTTCCTTTTGTTGCTTGCACCACTGGTGGCATGCATTTGTGCCGTCATTTTCAGGGTGTGGGGTTTTGTTCAGTCATTTCTTCAGATTCCATGTCAGGTGTGATTGTCTGGTGCCTATTTACATTTCTCACATGGCACTTCATGACTATTGTGTCATGTATTTTGCATATGGTTTGATGTTTTGCCGTTGCATACCATGGTATGGTGTGGCAGATGGGGGTCATGGGGGTTGGTAGGGTTTGGGTGGCATACCAGTATTTTCCACCCTGTTTTGCAGGGGTGGGGATATGCACCTTGCATGTGTTCCCTTTGGTCACATGGGATTGGTTGTGTTTAAGTAGCTAGGGATACACACAATGTGGCACACATTCTCAGGGTGGTAAGATTGTGACAGTTAACTGTCCCTTTCTCATCATCGATTGTGACCTGGCATGTGCCAGGCCTGTGTTTACTCCGCAGGGGTTGGATCGTAGGTGAAAAATGTGGCCACAAGCTCGGTACGGGTTGCCTTGCCACATGCCCTTCCCCTCCCATGCACAGCGGCCGAGCGTGTGGTTGGGGATGTGGGGGCACCACCATGTCCACGGGTACGCCATGCCGTGTTGAAACATTGTGCAGGACACATGCTGCCACAATGATCCTGCACACTACTGGGGGTGCATATAGTAGCTGTCCACCAAAGCGGTCAAGGGAGCGGAAGCGTGACTTGAGCACTCCGAATGTGCGCTCCACTATGGCCCTGGTTGCAATACGGGATGCGTTGTATCTTACCTGGGGTGGTGTGGTGGGGTTCCATATTGGCGTCATCATGTAGGTGCTGAGAGGGTAGGCACTGTCCCCATGTAAGGTGATAATGGTTGTCATTAGTTGGGCTTGTGTATTTGTCTGTGTGTGACAGGCATGCATGTGCACAGGCATTTGTACTCACCTAGGAGCCATGTGTCGCCATCCTTCCTAGCTTCCAGAGCCCGGCTCAGGGCAGACATTCTGAATATGAAACTATCATGGGTGGACCCAGGATAGTTTGCATAGACAGACAGAGGTGATGATTTGCTTGGCATCACATACCACCTGCACGTTGATGGAATGCCAGTGCTTGCGGTTTCAATAGATGTACTGAGTGGCCCTAGGTGGATGTAGGGCCACATAGGTGCAATCTATGTCACCGAGCACTTTGGGGAAGTGTGCTACCCTGTAGAAGTCCAGGACCACGGCCTGCCTTTCTGCGGGTGTTCTGGGCATGGATATGTGCCTGTGGACTGAGGGGCGCGCAGTGATGATTGCCAACACCTGGTGTAGGCAATGTGACTGCATGGCCTGTGAGACGCCCCCCACCATGGCAGTTATCCACTGAAATGACCCAGTGGACAAAATATGCAGTACACCGAGCACCTTCTCCAAGGAGTTCAATGCTTGGGAGCACAGGGTAGGTGATGTGAGTTCATCCTCCCACTCCCTGACCAGCTCTAGGATGATATGAGGTGGTCACCTATACTTGCCATAGACCAGGTCATCAGGCATCCCAAAAAGGCTGGTCCTGGGCAGAAAAATGCGGGCCTGACTATTCACCTCCTCCTGCAGTGTCCCACGATCACTGCTGCGAGGAATGGGATATTCATTGTAGCTGTATATGCTTGTTTGTTGTTTGCGCACACGTTTATGCTGCGCAGGGGTGCTTGCGCCTGCTTTCGTGTGGCGGTCGTAATTGTGCGTGTGCGTGTGTATTGACGTGCACGGGTTTTCCCTATTCGATTCCATGAATACGTGTTGTTCACTAGCGTGTGGGCGTTGCATGTGTTTCCCAGTGGTACTTCCCACGTTACGCCTACATTTTCACACGTTGCACCCCATTGCCCGTGTTTCACCCCCTTTTTAGGTGTGTGCGTGAGAAGTGCGCTTTCCCCGTTCCTGTCGCGCACGTGTTTGGAAAGTCGCAGTGACGTGTAAGGTAAGCACATATTTGGAGCACATTCCCAAAATAACACACGCAGGGCCTACCATGAATCGCACACGTGCGCCAGCTTTTTCATGCTTGCGCCAGCTTACGCCACAAATTTCGGCGCACATTTATTCCATGAATTACCCCCATTGACTTATTTTCAGCATTAAAAAAAGGTTGTACAACTAAGGTTTCAGACCCTTCAGGGTGGAGTCTAACAAGATGCTATCGTCAGCATTCACAAACCAAAGTACAGTAGTATTTCTGTTTTGAGGAGGGAAGTTAGGGGCTAAGCTGATATCGGGGCCCATATCTGTGATGTACAAATTGTATAGGAGGGGGGCCAAGACAGGAAACCCTGTTTAAGTCGCAGGTTGGTCGATATTTGTTGTGTGGTCTCCCCAACTTTATTAGTACATACAACAACTGAAATATCAGACTACAAGGCCATGAGGAAATATAATAAAGATTTATCAATCACCCAGTTTCTCAACTTCCTCCAAAGCAGTGGACAAGATACGGTGTTGAAGGCTTTGGAGAAGTCAACAAAACATAGATAGAGGTCTCTCTTCAGAGAGCCTTGGACATCGGCCATAAGATAATGAAGGGCATACATATTTTGCAAGATGCTGTGCCCTTTGCAAAAAGCCGTCTGAAACGGGACATCAATCCTTTATCTGTAGCCCACTGTATATGTTTTATTTTTAACAAAATAGCTGAAAGATCTTTTGAGTAATGTCTGGCATTGCTAGAACCGTGTAATTAGAAGGGTTTGAACATGTGGGGTGCATTCAAAGGCCCCAAACAGAAGTCCCTTTCGCATGAATAGCAAGATTTGAAACACTGAAACAAAATTGGCCTGGCCTTTGTTTTTGTTTTTCAAGTAAAATTAACGAGCCATGTGGAAAGGGGCCTACCTGTCATTACCAACGGATAAGCAGCATTTTAATTTACAAGAGATGGAGGAAACACAAATCCGTGTCACATGGAAACAGAATTCTTAAACATTGACAATAAAAACAGCTGGCACATGTGTGTGCAAATAAAAGTTGTTTTAAAAGTGAAAAAGCATCACTGCTCACATAAAAAAGTAGGGAAAACAAAACATGATGTGTGGGTTGACAAACAGCAATGTATATTATGTTTCACCTACAAAAATCCAGGGACATTTGAAGATCCACTTTGTCTTCATGAAAAATGTCATCCTAAGGCAGCCCCTTTTGCTGGTTGTGGGCAAAATCTCACAAGCACATCTCCCACTCCCATCCTGGATGTCACATCTCCCATCTAATTGCCAATTGCAATGAAGTGTACTGATAAAGATGTCAAAATTCAGTGTTCTTCAGACCTGCTGGCTCTGAAAGCACTGACTACAAGAAAAGTTCCTCTTAGCTGGAGCATGACTAATATGTGTGAAAATGGGGGCACCCAATTCAAAGAGTAAGCTTCCAAAACAAAGGAGACTGATAAAAAAAACTCTGGGTCAGGCTAACACAGTGAAAACAAATGGTCGGAAGGCAGGAGGAGGGCCATTTGTCTCACATGAAGATTCACAATTAATTTAAAAGGACTATTATCATTTGGCCCTTTTCTCAGCAACCATAAGGTAGATTGATTTCATTTTTGTACAATGTTGTATGCAATTTCCAGGTGATTTTGGGGATATCACATTCATAAACCTGTGACTCAGGGAACTGTAATGGCCAGTTAAACTAGGTTTCTGGCTGATCTGAACATGTTCCAAATGGGAGAGTTGGTGAGCTGGTGGAAAATGAAATTAGGGATATGCCCAATAACTTAAATGTTCATTAGAATTATGAAGTTGTGATACATAACTAGTTTTTGCCAAAATGTTGAAAGGAGAACATTGTGTGATTACAAATGGGAATTGCCATATGTTGTCCCAGACCCCTAAACAAATCCTGACTTGGAGGCTGGATTTTGGAGGAGTGAGAAGGGTAACTGTCCAATCCTAGGGGCAGGAATTATGGCAGGGTACTTCCCCAAGATTGTAAACTTGGTGGTGTCATTGCTGCTATATAATAGGGACTGCACTAGGACAGAGGAACAGATAGACAAGAGACAGACTATCAGGAAGGCTGCTGAAACGTACCACCTGACAGCTGTAAGGAGACACCAGAGGAAATTGCTGAGAGTGCATCTGGGTGGAACTGTCTATTTCTACTAAGGCCTCAAAGCTGACAGGGTCCTATGGTGGAGAACGCAAGCCCATCTTTGAGAGTGGAGTGACCAGACTCCTGCCCTATCTTTCCAGAGTGTCCTGAGATGCAGTTGGATTTCCAGAACTTTAAATTAAACAGAGGTTTTCTATGTAAGTAGTACTGAGCCCTGGGAATACAAAAGGGTAGGGCGGAGTCTGCTTGCCTTGAATCCTCTCCCTTTATAATGGGTGGGTGGCAGGCAAAACTGCGTCGATCCTAAGCCTATTTAACCAAAAATATTAATTTAATGAATTCCCCATTTGGAAGCACACTACGGGGTGAATTTTGTTAAAATTCTAAATGAACAAAGATCACTTCCTGGTGTGCGCTGAAAACTATAGCTTGCAATTTAATTGGGTAATACTTTTTGTCCTGTTGAACCTGACTTCTTTAAGTCAAGGAGGTGTATTTGCCCTTAAATCAGTCCAACATTTTTATCCAGCTTCCCCAACACAGGCCTTTCATCCAAATCCAAAATTCTCCAAATCATTCAAATTATTCTGTCTGACTTCCCAACATAGAGCAAAGCAAGGGAGGTCTGAACATCAAGCCACTAAAGCACCCTGTGTTTATTTTAAACCAAAACTGTGGGTGAAATTATAATTGCCATATGTATTTGTACCAATCTTTAAATCCTAATGCTAGACTTTTCGTCCTGCAGGAAAATCCAAATCGCACAACACTACATGAGAATTACATTTGTTATTGATCATTGTAATTATTTTGTGAAATTTGCAGAAAGCGAAGAATTGTGATTGTGTTCTTTTCAACTCACTTTTGTGAATTATTTATGCTGAGAGAAGTTGATTGTGTTATTTCACGGATAAAATAGTGTTTGACATTTTCGTTCTAATTTTTTATTACTTTTAATTTAAATAAATACCAATATATTTACGTACACTGGCCTGGTTCTTGGCTCATTGTTAGCTGAGGGGAGAGGGATCCAAGGGGCATGATATGTGTCTGAGATAGGGCTAAAGAAAATAATCTATTAAACAGTTTGTTGCATAACCACTTGAGTGGTGAGGGAAGGAACTCCCTGTGTTGAGGGTGGCTTCTCAATAAACGGTTACAAATTGGGGGCTCGGGCCGGGATTTAGCTGCCTATTGCTGACCCAAGACAAGTACATTTTGACAGTCCATTCATTCATTCATTCATTCATTCATTCATTCATTCATTCATTTTGATGCAATTGCATGACGGTGGGGGGAATGTCATCTTTGTTTTGTCAAAGTGCTGCGAGGACTTCATCTCTAAGTTCCAGGGGGATGCATAGGTGAACAATGAAGAGGGTTTAAGAATTTATTTGAGTGAGGAAATCAAGCAGGAACAGGGTAACTTTGCCCCTGCACAAAGAAAGTTTTACTAGAGTACAAACAGCCAATTGTGAAAATGACTACTGTACAAATCGGTGAGGCCAGGGAGCATCTCCTAGTGAAATTATTTCTTAAAGGAGAATGGGTTAACGAACCTGGCAAACCAGAATTGTATGGGAGGTTACCTCAGTAAGCATCCATATTTGGTTTGACGGTGGAATATTGCACAAAGTGCTTGAGGCATTTTACATGACCACAACTGATCGTGATGAACAGATACAAATGGTTCTGCTAACTGCTCAGTTATATTTTCATTTGCTTTTAGCAGAGGAGCGTTGGCAAAATAGTGAGGCTAGTATGATGAATCAGATTGAAGACATATCACAGGCCCAGGATCGTGTTCAATAACTCAAAGATGAGCTGAAAACACTTCAACAAGGGCGTGCAGAGCGTGAAACACAGTTTTGTGCACTGAATAAAGCACATAAAGAGTGTGTAGAAAATCTGAGCACACTGCAACACAAGCTAAATGACTAGGCTGCTCATAAGAGTCATTGTGGATGACATTGTGGCTATAGCAGGTAAGTACTCTGAAATAACTGATGATGCAACTGGCTCAGGAAAAAGTCCTCTTGAATCAGGATAACAGCTTCCTATTACAGAGGATACATCAGTTGGAAATGGAGGTAGAAAAGGAACATTCAGGACCTCAGGAACTGACCAGAATTAGATAAGAAAGGAATGAGCTTGTAGAGGGAGTGCAGCAAATAGAAGCTGAACTATTAGAGGCAAAACACAGCAATGAACAATAGAAAGAGATAATTCTCCTGTTTTGATTCCAACTGCATTTTGAATCTAGCTGCGTGTTTAAATCTATTCACTTTTTTGAATCTATCAACTGTTTTGAATCTATCTTCTGTTTGGAATCTAGCTGCATTTTAAATCTAGCTGCGTTGTTGAATACAGCAACTGTTTGGAATCTAGCTGCATTTTGAATCTACCTGCGGTTTTTAATATAGCCACTGTTTTGATAGAAGCCACTGTTTTGAATCTAGCTACTGGTTTGATTCTAGCCACTGGGGTGAACCCAGCCACTGATTTGGATCTGGATAGGTTCTGAACCTAGCCACTGCTTCGGGCCATTACCGTGCACCTTCCCCAGGGATCGTGCTGCAGGCCTGGGATTTAAAGTCTCCTGGATTGTGAATCTAGCGGTCCCTAGTGCTTCTACCCTGCATCCTCCTGGGACGGTAGATCTAAATGTTTCCTGTATTTTCCCTATAGTCACTGTCTTGTGTCACTACACTGCCTCCTCCCACAGGGATAGTGCTGTAGCCCCATACTCATGGATCTAGCCTTCAGAGCCGAGAAAACTGATCTTCCATCATGCCACACAGCTCCAAGGTTAGAGAGGCACTAAGGCACACCAGCAACCTGCCCAACTCCTCACCCAGTCCCCTTCCCTATCCTCCTCCGCCCCTCAACATGCTCACCCCTCAGGGAAAGAAAACACTCCCCCACCCACCTCTCCTACACAGACCTCCCACCAAACCATCCCAGTCCTCCCGCAACCATCATAACATCACCATCCCGCCACCCCACCCTGTCCTCCAAGCTCCCCTCAAGGCTCCCTTCCCTCCACCCCTCTCCCCACCGACCCAACAATGTCTTAGTTTCCCTAAATGCTGTTCGGGTAATCTTTGCCAATAACCCTCTCGCGGCTGCTGGCTGACCCTCACACACACACCATTGGCACCCAAGAGTCCTTTAAAACACAGACAATGCATCACCCGGACCCTTTCATCTCTGTACACTTCACCCTATCCCCCAGATCCAGGACGGCACCTCTCACCTACACCCTTACGACCCCTCCCAATTCACCCAACCTGGTGAAATCACTCTTCAATCTCTCTCACAACACCCCAGGCACTGACTACATCCACCCCACCCTGTATTCCTGTAGAAATCAGCAGTCCAATCCCATCTCTGACCTTACACCTCCCACCTGTCCTCCCCCTTTCATCATTAATCCCACTTGATGGACCCAGTTGCTCTGCACCAATTCCGTCCCCCCTTCCCATCACTGATTCCACACCTCAAATGATGGACACCCCTGCAATTCCTTCTCACACACCACCTCCACCTGCCACCACCACCTCGGACCACTCTCTAAGGAACCACACCTCACAAGCACTCTTCCCACACAAGCCAAGAATACTCCCAGCATACTTCCCGTCCTCCCATAACAGAGAAATCTCACTTTCGCTTAACAACCCCTCTTCTCCTATCAAACACCACACTCCTCCCCTCATCGCCTCCCTTAATCATCCTTCGTTTCACTCTGACCCCTCCCACGTGCCACATCCAGGCGATCTATGCCCCTGCTCTCAACCACCCCCTAGCCTGCCCACCTCTGCTCCCCTCTACCCACTGTCCAACTAGTCGCCCCCTCTGTCCCCTTGCCCCGCTGCAAACAGCCTTCTTCGCAGCAGACTTTCATGCATTCAAATTAACGCCAGATCTGTCGCCAAATATCGCCACAACATATCCAACTTCATATCCTCTGACAGCCCTGACATCCTTTTCATCACAGAAACCTGGTTCTCCGAGGACTTCTGCCCTGTTGCGCACAAGGCCTTTCCCCCAGGCCACACCCTCATCATGCACAACAGAACCAGCAGGGCAGGTGGGATCACCATCCTCTAAAAATTACACCTCACCATCTCACACTTCGAGCAACAAACCTGCAATGCAGACTGCAAATCTCTCCTAGTGAAGCTTCTCATCATCCCCTCTCTGACTCACAGCTTCTTGCTCATATTCAGACCCCTGGCTACAATAGAAATGTCACTGATACCCTCAGCGACTCCCTACCAGTCATCCTGGTCACTCTACCCTCCCACATCATGCTAGGAGATCTCAACATATGGTTCGATGTCTCGCATAACACCATGACACGACCACTCTTGGACAACCTGTAAGCTCTCCTCATGACTCAACTGGTATCAGGCGCCACCCACTCCGCAGGACATACCTGTGATGCAATCTTCAGCTCCTCCAATCTGATCTCCACCCTCCTCCCCGACCACTAATCTGGACAGATTACGCATCCATCTTCATGCTATCGACAGCACACCCTCCTTCCCACTTGACTAACCCTACACTGTCCACCCGCTTCCCACTGTGGAATAAGGTCATTGTAACTCAGCCTTGTCTGACTCCCTGCTCTGTTCCCTACCCAATCTCCTTCTCCAGGGAGGACTGACCTGCATCAACCATTTTGATCAATAGCTCTCCAATGCCCTCAGATCTCTCACCCCCATTAGATCCTCCTCCTACAGACAAGGCCCTTCCCTCAGATGGGTCAACCCATCTCTCAAATCCCCCAAAATACAAAACCACA
Source organism: Ambystoma mexicanum (assembly GCF_040938575.1). Classification (NCBI taxonomy): domain Eukaryota; kingdom Metazoa; phylum Chordata; class Amphibia; order Caudata; family Ambystomatidae; genus Ambystoma; species Ambystoma mexicanum. The sequence continues at coordinate 245,810,150 of NC_090921.1, read as the reverse complement.
GAGACACAATTGGCCTGAAAGCTAAGTGGGAAAGGGACCTGGGATTGGAGGTAGATGAGTCTCTCTACAGGAAGAGGTGCAAAGGGGCCCACAAAACTTCCATTGCCTGTCAATGCAAGCTACATTGAATACAACTGTTGCATAGGTGGCAATACGATCCAGTGCAGTTATCTAAAATGTTTCCATCGACCAGTCCATATTGTTGGCACCAGTGTGGGGACAGAGCTACGTACTGGCACATGTGGGGGTCTTGCTAAATAGTGTGTGTGCTAGACGGAGCTTCTGGGATGGATTAAAGGGTGGATAGTATTGACATGCAGCTGGCCCCTATGCTTGTTCTTTTTGGTTTAGATGGAGATGAAGAGGTTTGGAGGCCGCTCACGCACCTGGCATATATTTCTCTGTTGGCAGCTGGGATCTGTTTGGCAATGTATTGGAAGAGAGAGTCTTTGACATCAGAAAATGAGTGGGTCCTGAAAGCAAGAGAGCTATATTGAATGGAGAATATCACCTCTTTGGTTGTTACATGGGGTAAGAGCATCGGTAGGGGGAAAATGGGCACCCTTTTTGAGATGGTATGTTGGAACATAGCTCTTCTGAGGGTGGGGCCTCTGAAATATTTGGATGGTGTAGAGGTAGAGGGGTTAGAGATGGCGGTCTGCTCCCCACTTGCTCGCACCAGTGTTAGGGCTGGTGCTGGAACGACAACACCGGGTGGTTCGAAATGTCCCCCCTAGAAGTGGAAAGGGGTAGCTATATACCAGATATTAATCAATGTTAATTTGTTTTATCAGACAGGTTCTGCATCTGGGGCACTAGGAGGTTTGGGGGGTGGATGGAAAGTGAAAAGGTGATTTGATTGTGTATTAATATTTATTCTTTGTTTGATTTGTTATTGTGGTGATGTTGATGGAAAATTCAATAAAAATAAAGTTAAAAAAAATATAGAAAACCATACCCTGGAACACAGATGGCGGGTCGATCCTTCACCCCAGAATAGATCTGCATGCGCCTGTCAGATCAAAGCCTACAAGGCAGAAATCCAAAGGCCAACAAATCCTTCTACTGGAGCACAATCCTTTAACACCAGCAGGGAACTCCACAAGATCTTCTAAGATTTCAAGTCCCATCCCCGCACTCCCCCCTCACACTCATCACTCCCAAGCATTCTGTGACGCACTCTCTGACCATTTCCATAACATGGCAGTGGAAATAAACCGCACCATCGGCCCTAAACTAGCAGTGCTCCCTCCCTGACCACTTGCACCCACACAGACCCTCCCACTACTTGCCCTATCTTCTCCACCTTCTCTCCCATCTCGCCACCTGAATTCCTGAATCTACTTGCCTGCAGCCATCTGTCGGGATCCCCGGGAGATCCCTGCCCTCCTGCTCCCCTAAAAGATATCCTTTCCTCAGCTTGTGCAGGCAGCATCTCAAGATCTATCATTAATTCTTCGCTCACACCAGGCATATTCCCAGCAACTTTCAAGACATCCCACATCAAACTCCTGCTCAGAAAACCCTTCCTTGACCCCCTCCTACTACCCAACTGGAGATCTATCTCTATCAACCATTTCATAGCCAAACAAATTAACCGAACAGCCTACTCCCAGCTTTGCCTTTTCACTGAATCCAACCTCCTCCTCGACCCTGCCCAGTCCGGCTTCAGACCTGTATGAGTAATGGAATCACCCCTAGTCCCTATCTGGGATGACCTCAAAAGAACCTCAGACTTGGAAGGCTGTGCCACACTTATACTCGAATGACTCCACTTGCTCAGGGATACATCATTGAAGTGGATTTCCTCCTTCCTCATCAACCAATTGCAAATTACCCAGATAACTCCTTTCTCCTCAACCCCAAGGCCAGTCACCAACAAAGTACCACATGGCGTCTCCGTTTCTCCTCTGCTCTTTAACCTCTACCTGACCCTCCTCCCTGCTCTTATCCGCTCACATGGCCTTATCTGCCACAACTATGCAGATGCTACCCAGATCATCTTCTAGATCCCTAAGACCACTACCAGGCCAGACTTCCGACCAATACCAGGCCAGACTTCCGACCTCACCTCATGCCTCACAGAAATCACCCACTCGATGGTGGCTACCTACCTCCTCCTCTACCCCGGAAGAACTGAAGTCATGATCAGTGGGAAGACTGCCCTCTTCCCCCAACCCACCCCATGGCCATCCTCTCTAGGCCCTCCTCCCACTACATCCAACTCAGTAAAGAACCTAGGTTGTACCATGGACGCAGATCTGACACTTATACACCACATCAACTCTGTCTAAATTGTGCTATCTACACCTTCACATTCTCTGACACATCTTCCCCTACCTCCCCAACCCTCAAAGAGTCACAGCAATCACAACTATCGTCCTCTCTCGCTTAGATTGCACTAACTCTCTATACTTGGGCACCCTCGCATTTCAACTTAGAAAACGCCAAAGGGTCCAAAACACTGCAGCCAGGCTCCGCGTAGCCCTTGTTCAGAGAGAAAACATCACATCCGCCCTCTGTGTCCCCCACTGGCTCCCTGTTGGCCAACAGTCCACCTTCAAAGCTATGTGCACCACCCACCGTGTTCTGCAAAGGAGAGACCCGGAATACCTACAACACAAGCTCATCCCTTACAAACCCAACAGAAAATGACATCAGGCACCACACTCCTCCTTTCATCGCTTCATTCAAATTGTCCAGAATAAGGGGATCCTCCTTTTCCGTCCAAGCACCCACAATATGGAACACGATTACCCTTAGCATATGCCACTTAGAGGATCACCTGGCCTTCCCCCCTGCGTCTTGACAACCCCTTTCCACTCTTTGGGTTAATTAAACCCCCATCAAACAGGCTGGGGCATCAATGAGTCCCTCAAAGAAAATACTGAGTGATGAAGAGAAAGGACTCCAGCAGACCGCAGGACAAGTCCAGCGTCACGTCAATGAAACAAGAAACCAGCCAAGACTGATGGGTACGTATCACACTCCATCTTTATGGAAGATAGCCGTAGGGACGGCCATTCACCCTCACTCATCTGTAATCATCCACTATTTGAAGACACATCGCACAACACCTCTGCCATTGGAATGCAGGTAAGTCCCACAGCAAAGATTTGGTCTAGCTGGACATATAATCAGTCTCACTTGCATACTCTCCCAAAAATCACACAGCACTCATCCACAAGACATGGGTTGCTAGCAGGGACTTGGCCAGCCACATTCCTTCATATTGGTTTAAATGCACACACGCATTCTAAACTCCTCTGACAAATCTTCCTTAGCACATACTACGGTTGCCCGAGGGCGTTCACCTACAGCGCTTTGAGGCCAAACTAATGGGAAAAGGTGCTATACAAATGCCATTTTACATTACATTAGATCACATTTGACCATTATACACAGGGAAACAACAGGCATCTGCATGTTTGCATATTTTTGCAAGTGAAGGAGATTTGCAACCTTGTCCATCACTTGCGTGAAAAAATTAAATTGTGAAACAGACCCAATTGGCTTGATTCACCAGACATTATATCCATTGCATTAACAAAATGTAAACCTAGTTCACAAAGGGCCTTTGAAGGAGCCAATAATTGATGCATACACTTAGGTGCCTTCTCCCTCCTCTGGGCACTAATGCACAGACCAGAGGTGAAAATTGAACTTTCAGGCATTTGACAGTTCACAGAAAAAAGTGCCCTTTGTAATGCAAAAAATAGAATGCATCCCCTTATGCGTGTTTGAAAGAGGTGCTGAGGGGTGCATGCTGGTAGAAGAGGCATTTCAGACCATTCTTTGCATATTTTTTAAAACTGACTGAAAGTCTGCAGTTCTCCTGTTTGTATTTCTATCCCTCAAACATGGATACAAATCATTGTGGGCCTCATTCTATCCCTCAAACATGGATACAAATCATTGTGGGCCTCATTAAGTGTTTAGTGGTGTGGGTAAAAAGTGGAGGTAATTTTGTTACCTAATTTTATTTGACATACCACCAAATTACAGGTTTTGGTGGAATTACAACTGGTAGAATTATGAGTGGTAATTCCACTGATTTCTGAAGGGCAATCCTCCACGTAATTCCACAGGTGGTAATTCTGCCAATAATCCCCAATGGAGTCCTAAAAATGGGAAATTACACCACCTACCATCACTTGTAATCCCATGGTAATTCTACGGGACCAAGTGGTGGTAACTGTATGGCTGCAGACTCTCGAGTGGGTACCTTCCCAAAGAACAGGTAATGGGCTGTGTTCGTTCTCGCAGAGGGGCGCCTATGACTAATGTTTTGATTTTTTCAGGGCCTTAGGTCTAGTCACCCTAAGTTTCCCAGGGTCATCCACACGTGGTCACCTTGCTCACTGTGCTCAGAGAGGCACAGCTCCACCTCACTGATGAGGCCCAGCAAGGCTGAAACACATATATGGGGTTGCTGTTGGTACTCTCATTCAGAAGGGAATTGCCATAGCATTTCGGTGCTGGACACCCCATGTGGGTGGGACAAAGACTGATATGCAAATGGATATTTTCCATCTCTGAAAGGTACAGTGAGCTAATGTGTGGTTTCAGATTCTCGAGTGGGTACCTTCCCAAAGAACAGGTCAATGGACCGTGTTCGTTCTCGCAGAGGGGCACCTATGACTAATTTTTATATTTTTTCAAGGGCCTTACGTCTAGTCACCCTAAGTTTCCCAGGTTCATCCAGACGTGGAGCCCTTGCTCACTGTACTCAGGGCCATCACAAGGCGGGTGCAGGGGGGGCAAACTGCCCTGGCCTCACGATTGTGGGGGGCCTCGCGGAATCCTCTCCTAAGAAGAAGGCAGCATAGTCCACCCGTGTCCTTTTATGCACACGGGGACTGTGCTGCCCCTGCAATGATTTTGCTGTTTGTTGCGAAGCCGTTTGGCTCTGTAATAAACGGGAGACAGCAGGGCTCAGAAGTGAGCTCTGCTGCCTCCCATCATTCAGCTGAAAGAGAGGACTCCTGTGTGTTCATGTCAGCGTGATCCAGTCAGTGTGTTCACGTTGCTCAGCATGACCACGCTGACTGATAGGAGAGGACTCCTCTCCTGTCAGCCAGTGTGTTCATGATGTCAGCATGATCACGCTGCCTGATGGGAGAGGAGTTCTCTCGTCAGTCAGTGTGTTCACGTTGCTCAGCATGACCAATCTGACTGACAGGAGAGGAGTCCTCTCCTGTCAGTCAGTTTGTTCATGTCAGCGTGATCACGCTGACTGATTGGAGAGGAGTTCTCTCTTGCCAGTCAGTGTGTTCATGTTGCTCAGCGTGACCACACTGACTGATGGGAGAAGAGTTCTCTCTTGTCAGTCAGTGTGTTCACGTTGCTCAGCATGACTACGCTGACTGATAGGAGAGGACTCCTCTCCTGTCAGCCAGTGTGTTCATGATGTCAGCGTGATCATGCTGACTGATGGGAGAAGAGTTCTCTCTTGTCAGGCAGCTACGTGTCGGCTGTGTGGATGCTTTTTAAGGGTGCATGGAGGTAAGGTAGGTGTTTTTTATTTTAAATTAAAAGTGTACATGTGTATTTAAATTAAATTAGTATGTATATGTGTATGTATGAATGCATGCCTGGATGTTGGTGTTTGTGTCAATGCTGTGTTTGGTTTTATGTATACATGCATGTATGGAGTTGTGTAACTGGTGGATGAATGCATGGGTGAAAGTGTTTTTGTGAGTGTGTGTTCAGCACCACCCCTAAATGTAGCCTTCCTGGGGGCCACTTCATTAAGGTGTGGGTTCATGGCATCAGAGGTGCACCTAGGCTAAAATGTCAGGGGGGAAAGGGGACTAATACTTCAAATGTTGGGAGAGGCGCTAATGTCAGTAGCTGTGAGGAAGGGGCAAACTTCCTTGTGTGGGGGCACCTAACATCTTTCCACATTTCGAATGAGGCTATTCTGGTGAAGCTTCAATGTTACAAGCAGCTACTTCTTGTATTCGTTTCTGAAACGTCACACTTAAGGACTGCTGTGAGAATGAGATGTCTCATGTCACCACTTCCCTTCTAATCACTCCCCTAGCATGCAAGTGCTAACCCCACATCACGATTTCAATTACCTAAAAATGTATGGATATGAATGCAGGTGCTAACAGTGAAATGACTTCTCATGGCCATGCTAATCCCTATGGCAATTTTCACCCAGTCCCTGCCCTCCCCACCCAAAACACCTCCTCACTGGAACTCTTTGGGCTAGCTTTAAACATGGCTAGCCATCAAACTTTGTCCTCAATGTGCCTGCAAGTGTTTCCTCAAAGGAGTCTTCTGAGAGTTCATGACTTCATTGGAGTTGTAAACACATAACTGGTGCAATAAAAATGTCTTAATCAGGTCTGCCTTTGGCCACTCAATTTAAAAACACCCTGCATGTCTTTCGCTGAAGTTCTTTTAAAAATAAGCATTGGCAAAGCCAACAGTTTTGGCTTGTGTATAAGTATTAGGCATTTGTCAGGCCCTGCTATTAGCTGCTCAGGTACTCAAAGCATTTTGCACTGGCACTATCAATGGCCAGCTAATACCAATAGAGAAGTGCCTTTCCCATGCCTACACGAATGCCCAAACTGTTAGCATTGCCAGTGATCTTTTTGTTTTACCCTTGATGCACAGGACTATGCATCAAGGTTAAAGCAAACATACTACTTGGCTAAACTGGCCCACATTGAATGTAGGCCAATCTAGCCAGTAATAACACTTATGGTACACAGTCAGCCTGGATATACTTTCTGTGGCATGGCATTTTAACTGGCTGGGAATCCGTACATGGTAATAATGGCATATATTGACGCAGCCTGCATAAACATAATTAGAACAACCAGCATGAATATATTTTTATACTAGCATATCTCGCGTGGAAAGGCGGCATGGAATGTATTGGAAAATGTTCCTATGCACAATTTGCGATTTGCAACTATTGGGAATTTCCATGAGCTTCCATACAAAACCAATTGCAAACTGTGTGGATTTTTATCCAATTTCGCAAAGAAAGTGCTGTAAAATGCATACTTTTAACCCAATGTTTCAAACATTTTCTTGGGAGTGAGAACCCCCTCTCAAGCAACCCTTGTTTGGGTTGGGCTCCCTCACTGTGCTCTGTTGATCCTGCCTAATTGGCACAAACATTTAAGCCTCTTAAGTTCAGAAATGTACCAGCCTCCACATCACTTGTCACTGTGTGTGATGTGTGTTTTAATGAGCACACAGGGGCAGGGTGCTCCTTAATGATATGATATGGCATTTATAACGTGCCTGTACACAAGTGTTTCTAGGGGCATCAAGGCAAGGAGGGAGAAACAAAAGAGTAGGAAAAAACACAGAGCTGCGTCTTCAGATCGCATAAGAGCAGGGAATGGGGGAGGGGAGAAGTGCCGAGGGTGGGGTAGGATGCAGAAGTGCAGGAACAAAGGAGAAACAAGAGTGCAGCCAATGGGTGACAAGTGTGGGTACTCATAAGTGCAGCCAACGTGTGGAGAATAAGAACAAGAGCACGGACTGTAGGGTTACAGATACAGACCACAAGTGCAGGGGAGCCAAGAGGCAGTGCGGGATTGCAACAGGACATGCAGGGACCTGGGCCTGAATTCAGAGCTTGACCAGGTGACCAGTGCATGGATCAGGCAGGTGATCAGTAAGGGAGAGGAAGATAAAAGGCAGAAGCAAATAAACAGGTCTTGAGGTGCTTTTGGAACCGGAGATGGTTCTCCTCAAGTTTCAGCGAGGCAGGGAGGCTGTTTCCAGAGAGAGGCCTCAGCCGAAGAAAGAGATCTGCCCTCAACTCTTTGCTTGGAAAAGTGACTGACCCTCAGAGAATTGGAAGTGGCGCAGTGGAGAGTTCATGCCATCTTTTATATATATTTATTCATATGATAAAAAAGTTAGTCCGGCATGAACCTTTCTTCAGTAGAGAAAGTAGTAATAAACCATATTTGGGATCCTGCACACAAACTCAAGGGTAGATTTCTCGAGTCTCCTGTTTGCGGATGTGCCGTTGCTGGCCGAGTGCAAAAAATTGTAAGGGGGCCTCACCAAATGTTTTGCCCCGGGCCTCACCACATCTTCTGACAGCCCTGACTGTACTCAGATAGGCACAGCTCCACCTCACTGATGATGCCCAACAAGGCTGAAACACGTGTATGGGGTTGCTGTTGGTACTCTCATTCAGAAGGGAATTGCCATAGCATTTCGGTGCTGGACTGCCCATGTGGGCGGGGCAAAGACTGATATCCAAATGGATATTTCCCATCTCTGAAAAGTACAGTGAGCTAAAGTATGGCTGCGGACTCTCAAGAGAGTACCTTCCCAAAGAACAGGCTAATGGAGCGTGTTCGTTCTCTCAGAGGGGCGCCTGTGACTAATTTTTGATGGTAACTGTAAATCCGTTTGGTGGTATCTCGGAGGATTTATCGCTGAAATATCTCCAAACTAATGAGGACCACATTTGTGTTTGTTTGCAATTCATAATGACAGAGCACAGTGAAATGTGTTCCTAGCATCCACATGGGTGCCGTGAACCTATTGTACACTATTGTGAAGCACACACACATCATTTATTCTTGTGTACATATCCCCAGAACCAAAAAGGTCATTTATGTAGCATTAGGGTGTTATTTTGGAGCCCTTTTAGCAATGACAATACTAACGTTAATAATGATATTAATAATACTTTGGTAATTTATATAGCATTTCATGAGGATCTGCTTCTAAGCACTGTAATAATCCACTCCTTAGAGGATTGTTCTGTTCCACAAGTCGAGAAGCTTGCCCTTGAGGTTGCACATACCTTTAATTTCATGTTGGTGTTTTATAAGGCACCTTTATTATCGGAAATCCAGTTTTGAAAGCCCTTGGAAGTTGATGTTACTTAGTCCCATACTGAGCTCATCATATGGGGGTGGGGGAGTGAAGGGCTGAGCTGGCCAGGCCGGGGTATCTCATCATCCCGTTTCCAAGGTGAGCAGCTTACACTTGAGCTATCCTCCCCTTATCCCATTCCCTTATTGTAATTATTTCCTGCGCAGGAACTGGACACAAATTACACTAAGGGCAGGTTTACCTGTGGATTCCCAAAGAAGGGGTGAAGGTAAAACACTGGCATTGTTTTCGGACACTCTCACTTTATCTTAAGTAGTGTTTCATGACTTCATGTCTCTTATAAACTTCAAGGTTCTTTTGGTGATGTAGGCCTCTTTACAAGTTTGTCTGTAGTTCAGTGTAAATCTGCCGAAATACCACCAGATGGAATTACTGGTATCCCCACGTGGTCCTGTGGCATTACCATGGGATTACAAGTGGCGGTGATTCCCCATTTCTGGAGTCCATAGGACGCCAAGGGGATTTTTTGCAGAGTTACCGCTAGTGGAATTACTGAACGGTAAATACACAGATTTCTGGTGCTAAAGTGGAAGGTTTACCTCCAGCAACAAGCTGGAGGTGAATCCACCACTTTTTCTCCAAATATCGCTGGATTTACCGTGTGGTAATTCGGCTAGTGGGAAATCCGCTAGAGATTATAATTTGGCAGTCCTGGAAAAGTGCACGTAACAGAATTACCACCAGTTTTTTCCCACAGTGCCAAACTTGTAATAAGGCCCCATATGAGCGACTGGTTTTGATCATTCAAAGTCATGGCTGTAGGATTAGTGTCGGACACAAGTCTGATTCTGATCGATTTTTCGTGCATCGTATGTGATGTGTTATATATGTGATTGCATATTTGTGTTTTCTGGTTCATGAGGAAAGTCGAATTAAGCTGAATTAACTACCCTGGTAACGGGAAGGAAGGGAGCAGGGCTCTAGTTTCCTGCTCCTGCAGGAGGGGGGGGCATGAGACTGTGGGTTGATCATGGGTGTCTGCCTCTTTGATTGCAGCTTCAGAAAAGTCCTCTCTGAGCGACCTGTGCAGAACGCTGCCCTGCCAGAACATGGCGGACATGAATGCAAATGTAGAAGTAAGCAACATTTGCATGGAAACAGACCATGGCACACGAGTTCTGGGGAAAGCGGAAGCTACCAGCCTTCTCGCCCTCCTAGGAAGAGATAAGAAAAGGACATGACGTATATACTCTGCGGCTTGCAGATACGCACCCTGCAGACGATATCAACTCTGGCAACAGTGTTCACACCAGGCGTGTAGTGAAAAGCAGGTCTGCCACAGGTGAACTTCCACAGAGCAAAGATTACCCATAATGTACACGCTTTAACATGCCCCCACCTAGCAGGTTAGGAACCCCATCAGATACATTCCATGTTTTCTATTGGAAGGATGGTGTCGCCTTGGTCTATCCACACGCCTCGCGTCATTAGGCTTGGCCTCGCAGAAAGGCAATTCGAGGCCACAGCCTCCAAGAGACACTGGATGCTGCATATAGGTCCAGCAAGCCGGAAATCCGGCCCCACTGACAGGGAAAGGGGCCACTTAGTATGTTGTAATTGACTTTTCTCTGGTGTGTCGATCAAAAATAAACATGTTTTTAAAAAAAATGGTACTTCGCCTGAAATTCCTTCCATTATCCGGGCCCTGCCCCAGATGCCAATCACTCCACTGTGCGTGCCTGCATGTGCTATCCACAGCCAGTAGTTTCACTGCTCTTTAATGTTATTGAAGACCGATTTATTAAGGCTTCTAGCCAGGACATGCTAAAAGTGAAGGAAGTGAGCTGGCCGTTTCTCCAATCAGACAGCCCTTCCAAAACAGTTTTTTTTGGATTTACAAAAGTGAAGAAACTAACTCCACTCACAGAAGACCTTGCTTTACGTCACCATCAAAGCACTAAAAACTATCCTCTCCTCCCCTTCATACCCTTTTAACCCCCTGCTCCCCCTCCCTTCTCCATGTCCTCTTTTACCCCTATCACTCAGTCTGAGGTTACCCTCCTCCTTTCTAAAACCCACCCCACTGCATCTCCCACTGACCCTGATTCCTACCTCCCTCATCCCTAAAATCTACCCCCTCTTAATACCCTATCTCACTGTCTTTTTCAACATCTGTCTCTCCACTTCCACCTTCCCCACTCCTTTTAGGCTTGCTACTATCATCCCCATTCTCAAAAAACCTTCTGCTAATCCCCTTCTTGCTTCCAACTATCGCCCCATCTCTCTTTTCCCCTTTCTCTCTAAACTTCTAGAATGCATTGTCTATTCTAAACTCTCTAACTTCATCTCCAACCATTCTCTCCTCCCTCCCACCCAATCTGGATTCTGCCCTCTCCACTCCACGGAAACTGCTCTAACCTCTGTTTTCAACTCTCTCATTTCTGCTCGCTACTCTAACCATTGCTCTATTCTTATCCTACTTGACCTCTCTGCTGCCTTTGATACTGTTGACCACCCTTAGCTCCCTATCTTCATTTGGCCTTAAAGACTCCGTTCTTAATTGATTCTCCTCCTATCTTTCTAACTGCACCTTTTCAGTCGCATGGGGTGGCTGTTCCTCTCCTATCTTCGCTCTCAAACATGGCGTTCCCCAAGATCCTGTCCTCGGCCCCTTTCGCTTCTCACTCTATACTTCCTTCCTAGCTCCCATTATATCCTCCTTTGGCGTCTCACACCATTTCTATGCCGATGATACCCAGCTCTTCCTTTCTTTCTCCTCCGTCTATCCTGAAATAACCTTAAGCTTACTTCTAGCCTCTCTGCTATTAAATCTTGGATGTCCTCTCACTTCCTTACTCTTAACACTGATAAAACCGAACTCCTATTCTTTCCTGCTAACACTCTCCCTCCTCCCTCCCCTCCTCCTTTCATTCTCTTTCCCCCCTCCCAACTCCCCTTCTCTCCTCACGTCCGCAACCTTGGTCTCCACATTGACCCCCACCTCTCTCTATCTAACCACATCTCTCTCACTGCCAGATCTTGCCGCTTCCACCTCTACAACATCTGTATAATTTGCCCTTTCCTAATATTTCATGCCACTAAACACCTAATCTCCGCCCTCATCTTCTCCTGACTCTTCTAATGCTCCACTCTTTTCCTCGGTCTCCCCTCCTCTCACCTCTCCCCCCTCAAATCCATCTACCACTCTGCCATCTGCTCCCTCTGCTTTCTTTCACCTCATGACTCCATCTCCTCTTCTCTTAACTCATTAGGATGACTCCCTTTTCACTCCCAGCTCAAATTCAACTTCCTCTAACTAGTTTTTAAAGCCCTCTATTGTCTTGCCCCTCCCTACCTATCCTCCCTTCTTAATTTCTATACTCCTTCTTGTTCTCTCCATTCTGCAGATCACTTCCCTCTCTCTTCTCCTCCTTCACCCTCTGCCCTTTCCCGCTTCCGCTCCTTCCAACGTCTCGCTCCTTTCCATTGGAACCGCCTTCCTCTCCCCATCCACTCTATTACCTCCTACCCTTCATTTCGCACTTCTCTAAAATCCTATCTCTTCCACTTTCCCACTTAGCTTCTTTTTCTTCCTTTTCTCCATTGAAGCCACCTCCACCTTCACCTCCTACCCCCCTCTCTCACTTTGGTCCCTCTCCATTTGCACTTAACCTCAAAAATAATGTAAGTTGTTCCTTGTACTGTTTTCTGGTTTAGATTTAATGTCATGTATTGCTTGTTGTATTTTCTTGTTCCTCATGTAAAGCGCCTTGGATTAAAGCACTATATAAATTAAAATAAATACACATACAAATGTTCAGTGTGTCATCAGCTGTGCTATGCCAGATGTACAGCAGTGATAGTCCGCGGGCACTATATATGCACAACTGCAGGCATCAGGCTACATAATCCTAAGCATGACATCACATGTTAGGTAAAGCCTCCTGTGCCAAGGAGCGTCCATCAAATGTCGTGTCCAGTTAAAGGAATCCTGTGCTAAGTGCCGCCTGGTATATCAGTCATCCTTAAAGCATGTGCTTTCATCCTATGACCAAGTATAGCTACATATTCCTTGTACATTCTTCTGTTGCCCAAGCACAGCCACTTTATTTCCAGCTGCATCTTTATATGCCCAGGTGCTAACATGTTAAGCCACGTAGGCCTATGAAATGCCTCGACATGTGATTGTTTAGGCTGGGCCCAGGCTAGTATACCCAGATATGATCTCCTATGCCCAGGTACAGCTGTGCACACCTGGTACATCCAACTATAGCCCATATAAGGTGGAGGGGAATTGTTCAGATCCTGGTGAGCTCTGAAAAAAAAATGAGCGTTGTAATTGTTGGAAAACTGGCACAGTGAAGGGTGATGCACGAAGATTTGTCTGAGCGCGCTGAGCTGTTCGCAGCCGCCATGATTCTATGTCAAGACCGGCGGCTCGGATTATGCTTATCTCTTTCCTTTACTTCTTGAGCAGCAAAGTATAACAATATGAAAAACTAAGTGTACATTTTGCGGGCGGTGATTCTTGACAGTGCGTAATGGGCCGCAAGCATTGGTGCCTGCAGGGCTTAAGGCGCTCTCATGGGCTGTGTCCCATGGACATCACCATAGGAGCTCTTCAGGATTCAGAGGTTCCGGCGTTGCCAGGCCACACTACCTTGGGCAATCAAGGCCACGGACGCTCGTAGTGCGAACTGAGCGGCGAGAGGCTACTGAAGTCCGACTTTGGAGTGAAGAGCTCAGAGAAAGAAAGCGATATTGCAGCGGCACCTACTGCCCAAGTAGATTTCATTATACTAACAGCAGGACGCTGTTGCAGAACGGACACTGTTCCGGGTTATAAGTGAAACGGCATGGTCGCAAGTAAAACTGATAAGCCCTACAGGTAGCAGATCCCTGACCCACTAGGCTGGTACTACAAGGCAGCAAAAGAGCTAAATTGACGGGGGCAGGCACATGATACCTGTGGAGAACAACCTAACAAGCTCAACCAAGATGAAATCTACACAATGAGCAAGGGTATGCTCATCTCCAGTAAGGAGTCGGATGGGCCACACACACGAGTCACAGCAGCCTAGAGCCCAAGAGGGGCCAAGTGGTTCAGAAGGCCATATGTGACGAGCTGCGGCCTATATATAAACACTTGAGCTTGATAGAGGATTGACTAGTGCTCTCTCAGGGGTTGCAGGAACTGAAGAGCAAATACTTAGGAGAGGCTAGCACTAAAAAAAGGGGAATGAAAAAGACCTGCAGGGCTCGCAGCGCCCATACCCCCTTCCCCTGGGTTCGCCGCGCAACAAACGCAATGCCGGTAAGAAAGCTAGGTCAAGTGAGAGACCACCTGGCAGAAGGCATGATGACAATTTATCCAGTTCTGACGTTCAGGAGATTGAAAGCTGGATTAAATCAGATGACAAGAGCGCAGATGAAAATATTAAGACGGCCCAAAAAGTCCCAAACAGACCCAGATGAACTGTCAATTCAAACAACACTGACATGAGGAAGTAGGCAAAGTGTGCTGCAAAACTCAGCTTTATTATCACCCAAATAAAGTAGGGACAGCATACAAGCATTCAAATATTGTGTCTCGCGTCATACAAATTAGAAACTATTGGTGAAATACTACTCGTCATCAATGAGGTCACAACATAATCTCAGTTTACAAAAACCTACATCAAGATAGTAGAATACGCGACAGAGAAATGTTGCGATCAAGTGCTTCTTCACATTGAATCTGCTTCTGTCCGAAAAAACTATTCTGATGGCTGTGGACGAACTTCTCGTATTTGGATTTGACCTAACTCTGGAACCATCTATAACCTGCTAAAATATGAACAACTCGAGACTGAGTCCTGCGTCTAACGATAATCATCTTGATAGACGTTGCGAACTACGCAAAGCTATGAAGGTTTCCGCTAATCTTGGTCAATCAAATACGACTTCCCAAAGGAGTACTTCCTACACCAATGACATTTGGAAGAATAAAGCATCCACCAAGTAGCCACAACAAGTTACTAGCGATCAAACATGTGAATTCTAGTCGTGGAGTAAAAGGGGATTCAGCTATCGTTTTAACAGGTTTGATGTTCCAATGGGAAATGTGTTCGTAATATGTCTCCAGGAAACCTGGTTAAGCGAGGTACCTACAAAAGACGGCTTTGTCATTGTAATGAATCCAGCTATTAAAAACGAACAAGGGAGACCGTCATCTGGTCTGTTAACCCTAGTAAAAATCAATACCTGGTGGTCAATTGTGACTTCTTGCTGTCCAAATCCCTATGTCCAGATGGTTTTGATGTGGTCTGATGATGTCAATATATCTACAAGGAAACATCTGCTAATTATAAATGGATATTGGAATCCGGAAAAAATTAGCACTAAGGCCTTCCTAAACTCGGTCACATGTATGATAGATGAAGTTATAACCTCGTATTTGAATATCTCGATCATATGTTGTGGCGATCTAAATTGCTCCTGGTTCAAAATTGACCACAAATCAAAGCACTTTTTGCCACTACCGATCGACGAGGTGAATGTTAGAGGCCAAATGTGGAGCTTGGCTTTGCAAAACAGAAACTGTCCAATGGTTAACAGTAACGTGAAAGCTGACTAACCACCATGTGCAACGGGTTCGAACCAAAAATCAAGTTCCATTATTGACTATTTCTGGGTATCCCAAACCTTTTTTGCCCAAGAACGGAAGCTCGAAGTTTGCAAGATGCCTGACAGTGATCAAGACCTTTTGTGCCTCTCTTGTATGTTGGAATGGTCACAATGTGCAAGGCAGTGTGCCCTTCCGTTATCAGTGAATGCTGGGGGACACCGTCTTCGGATGAATGACTCTCAAATCCATTTGTTGAGTCTGCAATTATTCAATCAGAAGGAAGGACAGTCGGTTGAGTATGCACCATTTTTAGTCAATTTTATCATTGTCAAATCTGCAGACAGAGGGATGGGAATCTCCCACAAGCATCTCACATCGTCACTATAAACTACAGCAAAAAGGGAGATGCGTCGTGATATAAGAGCTATGAAAAAGTCATCCCTCACTAGCTTTTGCGACAACACTCTTGAAAGTGCAATTCTAGAACAACGCCAAACTTATCGGAACTGGCTAAAGTCTGCAAAAATGATTATTGAACAAGACAAAGCAGAACTAATGATGAAACAGTTGCTTACTAAAGATTCACGTCATTCATCTTCTGTGCTAAATGCAATTGATGCAGTCAGATGGGAGACTCACTTTGTGAAAATACTTAGTACTCCCTTGAGTGAAGGACCGCCTGATCCACCTGATAACGTGATCCCATTGGATTTGGAAATCCAGCTAGATGACATCAAAATTGCAATACGCGCTCTGAAGAATTCACACGCTGCTGGACCGGACATGATATCCAACATGATGCTAAAACAAAACGAAACACAATGGTCAGTCTTCATAGAAGCCTTGTTTTGTTCACTATCCTCCTCAAGGACTATTCCTGAGTCCTGGCGTGAAGCCATCATCGTACCTATATATAAGAAAGGCAATCGGGCGGATCCCGACAACTATCGCCCAATTGCTCTATTAGATACGATAGGCAAGTTATTTGTCTCTTTTCTACGCCAACGACTTGCACAGTGGTCCATGCGAAATGAAATCTACGACGTTCGTCAAACTGGCTTTACTAAAGGAGTTGTAGTTGAGGTTAACCTACTGATCTTAAACATATTGAAATCAGAAACCCTAAAAGCAAAAAGGCGACTACATCTGGCATTCATCGATCTGCGAGGAGCGTTCGACAGTGTCAATCGTGTCAAACTCTGGCAGAAATGGTCAAACTGGAACTGTCCTCAAAAGTTGCTACAACCAATCAAGGCGCTGCATTCTAAAACTTCCATCCAGATTCGTTTAAATAATCAAGGAGACCTATCGAAGAAAATCTTTACCAACAAGGGGGTGAAACAGGGATGTCCCCTGGCTGCTGAACCTTTCAAATTGTTTATTTCTGACCTTCCGAAACATCTGGAAGCTGTCAGATGTTTCTCGCCAAAGATAAACAACATCGAAATTCGCTGCATAACTTATGCGGACGATCTCGTCCTAGTAGATCTTACACAGATTGGTCTTCAACGTTTGCTAACAAGTCTGTGTGAGTATCTTAATAGGAATGATCTTGAATTAAATACAGGTAAAACAAAGATCGTGACCATTGGTGCTGTGGTTCCAGAAAAAATAAGTCCTTCTCCTGGAAAACCAATGGAATCTCTTTGAGTTCTGTGAATTCCATTCGATACCTTGGAATAACTTTCAACACTTCTATCAATGAACATCACTGGAAGTTGGACCTCAAAAATCGGATGATTCAATTCAGTATTCAAGCCTCAAAAATAAATAAGCAATATGGCAAATTTTCTCTTGAACCGGTAGTAATTTTTTACATTCAAAAGGTAATACCCGCTATTACGTTTGGATCTGAATCAGGCTGGAACATTGATGCCCTATTCTGGCAGAAGCTTGAAGGCTTATTTTGGCGTTGGGTATTGTATCTACCCTCGTACATTTCAGTGGTGTCTCTTCGATATGAATTATCAATAAATTCAATAAATAGTTGCGTCATGTGGAAATCAATAATGGTGCTACGAAAGATGAAGCTGCACCAACTGCCTCCGTCATACCAACTTTTTGAAAATCGTCCAGGCTGTGGGCGACCGGGTCTTCTTGGAGACTGGCAACAATTACTGGAAGCCACTCTAAACAATGCTGATTTGAACATAGCTGACTTGCTCAGCCAACCCCAGTGCGTAAAAAAGAAATTTAACAGTTGGTGTTGGATCCAGAATTACGATCTGCTGAAAACGAAGCCTACATTCTTGAGATTGGGATTAGGCTTACACAAACTCAATGCTTATTGTCACTACTTGGTAACTTGCCCCTCGCGACATCATTGTGACCATTTTTTGAGGCTGCGTTTGAATGCATTAAACACTAGGGAAATGCAATTTCTACGACACATTAACGAAGCCAACAGCAATCTTTGCAGATTCTGCAACCTTCGAATCGAATATATCGAACATCTAATTACCGGATGCCATGCGTTAACCTTACATCGACTGTGTCACTTACGAGACTTTACCCCTGTTGAATCAGACAATCAAAATTGGTGGTCTTATGCGGTTGCCGGACATAACATTAAGTTGACCTGCGCAATTGTGAACTTCTTGGACTCTCTAAATTTAACTGAAAAATGATGTCGTATGGAACTCTTAAATTGTTATTAATACGATGACATGATACAACTTTATATGCTGGATTGCTGATTGTTTTATTTTCTTTTACACTGTAATGGATAACAAGGCACATATGACGATGTGTTGTAACAAAAGCTTGGTGACTTGTTGGCTTCCCAACAGGTTCGCTGCGCTGAAGTTTCAATAAAAATAAAAAATAAAAACAAAAACCTACAGGGACTGGGGATAGCTCAGTGACCTTGGCTACCTATGGCTTCTATAGGAGTTCACAAAATACTACTGGATGGGCGGCACGTCTCTAATGATTTTGATAGGTTGGCACATTGCTTATCAACCATGGACCCTTGACACATCATCAAGATATGAGCCAGACAGGTATTAGGCGGAGAGAGGCCCAGGAACTGTCCTTTGTTCAATCAAAGAAGTCACCATCCCTCATTCTCAGGTCATTAGACCGGGCCATCCATTTGTATTGGACCTTGTGTGCCATCTCATGTCTATGTGTGCGTGTAGGTAGTTGTGATGAAGCCAATAAAATGATCACTAAATCCCCAGTATGGGCCTCCTCTCACATGGCCAGGGGAAGGCAGTCGGTACATGATCCTGTACCTGGGGGCAGTATTATGAGGGAGGATCACGTGGGAGGAGACTCATATCAGGAGTGTTAGCTCCTCTGGTTCATGATTCTTCCAATCTTCCTGAAACATTGATGGCAAATTGTAAAGTAGAGCAAAACAATGCACCTACCATTCACATAACATCTCATAACTCTAATATCTTTCAGTTCAATACTTCATCAAAACTAAATAACCATGGAAAACCTAAAACCATTATGGACTTCAAGACTCATGGGGGCCGATTCATGGAACAAACGTGCGCCGAAAATCTTCGCGCAAGCAGGCACAAGCGGAAAAAAACAGTGCGATTCATGGAAGTCCCTGCGCGTGTACACCTTGGGATGTGCGCCAAACCCGTGCATGGCGCACAAGTCATTGCAACATCCCGAAAGGCGTGCGCGACGCGCACAGTGAAAGCGCACAACCTCGGCGCATAAACCAGAAAGTGGGCGGGACACGGGGCGTAACGTGCGGAATGGGGAACAACGCGCGAAAATAAGGGCGTAACTGGGGATGTACTGCAGGGAAGCAGACGGAACCGCCACACGCACTCGAACCACACGTATTCATGGAATCGAATGGGGCAAAGCCACGCACAGCCAAAGACACGCACAAGCTGAAACACGTCCGCCACACGAAGGCAGGTGGTAGAGTCCCAGCGCATCACAAAAGTGGCAACATACAGCAATTGGGCTTGTGCGAGCGGGGTACGTGTATTTCGGTGGCGCACGGGAAGTTACACATGCGATTGAGCGGGGTACGTGTATTTCGGGGGCGCGCGGGAAGTCACACACGCGATTGAGCGGGGTACGTTTATTTCGGGGGTGCGCGGGAAGTCACACACGCGATTGAGTGGGGTACGTGTATAACAGGGGTGCGCGGGAAGTCACACACGCGATTGAGCGGGGTACGTGTATTTCGGGGGCGCGCGGGAAGTTACACACGCGATTGAGCGGGGTACGTGTATTTCGGGGGTGCGCGTGAAGTTACACACGCGATTGAGCGGGGTACGTGTATTCCAGGGGTGCGCGGGAAGTTCCACATGCGATTTCATCAGGGTACGTGTATTACAGGGGTGCGCCGGGAGCAGCACACGTGAATTGCACGTGTGGGTCCTCCCAGGTGTTCCCTCTACACCCTCCATGGCCCCTGCAGGTGGCTAACACCACAGGGGCCTACCCAGCACATGTCCTGCAGGCACCCCATCCACCATGGCCATGCCCCCCAGCCAACCCACATGTCAACTTGCACTACTGCCCACCAACGCATGTCCCCCTGCACCCCCAGCCACCAGGGGCACCCACCACCAGGCCCCCACCCATGTCCAACTCATGTTCCCCACCACCCCCACCCTCCAGCAGTGCAGGGGCACCCACCACCAGGCCCCCACCCATGTCTCCCAGCTCCCCCACCCCCCAGCCACCAGGGGCAGCCTCCACCAGGCCCCCACCCATGTCTCACACCACCCCCACCCCCCAGCAGTGCAGGGGCAGCCTCCACCAGGCCCCCACCCATGTCTCCCACCACCCCCACCCCCCAGCACTGTGGGGCACCTGCCACCAGGCCCCCACCCATGTCCAACTCATGTTCCCCACCACCCCCACCCCCCAGCACTGTGGGGCACCTGCCACCAGGCCCCCACCCATGTCTCCCAGCACCCCCACCCCCCGGCCACCAGGGGCAGCCTCCACCAGGCCCCCACCCATGTCTCACACCACCCCCACCACCCAGCAGTGCAGGGGCAGCCTCCACCAGGCCCCCACCCATGTCTCCCACCACCCCCACCCCCCAGTCACCAGGGGCAGCCTCCACCAGGCCCCCACCCATGTCTCCAACCACCCCCACCCCCAGCACTGTGGGGCACCTGCCAGCAGGCCCCCACCCATGTCCAACGCATGTTCCCCACCACCCCCAGCCCCCAGCACTGTGGGGCACCTGCCAGCAGGCCCCCACCCATGTCCAACTCATGTTCCCCACCACCCCCACCCCCCAGCACTGTGGGTCACCTGCCAGCAGGCCCCACCCATGTCTCCCAGCACCCCAACCCCCCAGCCACCAGGGGCAGCCTCCACCAGGCCCCCACCCATGTCTCACACCACCCCCACCCCCCAGCAGTGCAGGGGTAGCCTCCACCAGGCCCCCACCCATGTCTCCCACCACCCCCACCCCCCAGTCACCAGGGTCAGCCTCCACCAGGCCCCCACCCATGTCTCCAACCACCCCCACCCCCCAGCACTGTGGGGCACCTGCCAGCAGGCCCCCACCCATGTCCGACTCATGTTCCCCACCACCCCCACCCCCCAGCACTGTGGGGCACCTGCCAGCAGGCCCCCACCCATGTCCAACACATGTTCCCCACCACCCCCAGCCCCCAGCACTGTGGGGCACCTGCCAGCAGGCCCCCACCCATGCCCAACTCATGTTCCCCACCACCCCCACCCCCCAGCACTGTGGGGCACCTGCCACCAGGCCCCCACCCATGTCTCCCAGCACCCCCACCCCCCAGCCACCAGGGGCAGCCTCCACCAGGCCCCCACCCATGCCTCCCACCACCCCCACCCCCCAGTCACCAGGGTAGCCTCCACCAGGCCCCCACCCATGTCTCCCACCACCCCCACCCCCAGGCACTGTGGGGCACCTGCCAGCAGGCCCCCACCCATGTCCAACTCATGTTCCCCACCACCCCCACCCCCCAGCACTGTGGGGCACCTGCCAGCAGGCCCCACCCATGTCCCCGGGCACCCCCAGCCACCAGCCACCAGGGGCAGCCTCCACCAGGCCCCCACCCATGTCTCACACCACCCCCCAGCAGTGCAGGAGCAGCCTCCACCAGGTCCCCACCCATGTCTCCCACCACCCCCCCAGTCACCAGGGGCAGCCTCCACCAGGCCCCCACCCATGTCTCCCACCACCGCCACCCCCCAGCACTGTGGGGCACCTGCCAGCAGGCCCCCACCCATGTCCAACTCATGTTCCCCACCACCCCCACCCCTCAGCACTTTGGGGCACCTGCCAGCAGGCCCCCACCCATGTCCAACGCATGTTCCCCACCACCCCCACCCCCCAGCACTGTGGGGCACCTGCCAGCAGGCCCCCACCCATGTCCAACTCATGTTCCCCACCACCCCCACCCCCCAGCACTGTGGGGCACCTGCCATCAGGCCCCCACCCATGTCTCCCAGCACCCCCACCCCCCAGCCACCAGGGGCAGCCTCCACCAGGCCCCCACCCATGTCTCCCACCACCCCCACCCCCCCAGTCACCAGGGGCAGCCTCCACCAGGCCCCCACCCATGTCTCCCACCACCCCCACCCCCCAGCACTGTGGGGCACCTGCCAGCAGGCCCCCACCCATGTCCAACTCATGTTCCCCACCACCCCCATCCCCCAGCACTGTGGGGCACCTGCCAGCAGGCCCCACCCATGTCCCCCAGCACGCCCACCCCCCAGCCACCAGGGGCAGCCTCCACCAGGCCCCTACCCATGTCTCACACCACCCCCACCCCCAGCAGTGCAGGGGCAGCCTCCACCAGGCCCCCACCCATGTCTCCCACCACCCCCACCCCACCAGTCACCAGGGGCAGCCTCCACCAGGCCCCCACCCATGTCTCCCACCACCCCCACCCCCCAGCACTGTGGGGCACCTGCCAGCAGGCCCCCACCCATGTCCGACTCATGTTCCCCACCACCCCCACCCCCCAGCACTGTGGGGCACCTGCCAGCAGGCCCCCACCCATGTCCAACGCATGTTCCCCACCACCCCCACCCCCCAGCACTGTGGGGCACCTGCCAGCAGGCCCCCACCCATGTCCAACTCATGTTCCCCACCACCCCCACCCCCCAGCACTGTGGGGCACCTGCCACCAGGCCCCCACCCATTTCTCCCAGCACCCCCACCCCCCAGCCACCAGGGGCAGCCTCCACCAGGCCCCCACCCATGTCTCCCACCACCCCCACCTCCCAGTCACCAGGGGCAGCCTCCACCAGGCCCCCACCCATGTCTCCCACCACCCCCACCCCCCAGCACTGTGGGGCACCTGCCAGCAGGCCCCCACCCATGTCCAACTCATGTTCCCCACCACCCCCACCCCCCAGCACTGTAGGGCACCTGCCAGCAGGCCCCACCCATGTCCAACGCATGTTCCCCACCACCCCCACTCCCCAGCACTGTGGGGCACCTGCCAGCAGGCCCCCACCCATGTGCAACTCATGTTCCCCAGCCAACATGTCATCACAATCTAGATCCCTGGTCCCTATGGTCAGCCTCCAAATGCAAAACACCCACCCGAGTATTGCATCCACCCACTCATAATTTGCAATTACATCACAGAACACCAATTGCAAGTTCCGAAACAAACACATTTCCCTCACATACACCCAATGGGTGTCAGTGAATCTCAAAACACATATCATGAAATGCATGAAACCAATGAGATACCACACATTGAAGTTCACCAAAAAAAATATGTATTAAAGGAAACATAAATAGAATAAAAAATGAAGAAACAGAAACGTGAATGTACAAAAATGAAAAGCATGTCTGTTAAAAAAAGCAAAACCAAAAATAAAATTCCAAAGTAATGTTGTCCAAAGTCAATGTCCACAAAACAAAATCCAATGGGAAATAAAAATGAAAGCCATTGCTCCATGGTTAAAAAGTAAAAAAAAAATACAATCCAACTGTGAACTATGTACATGGGAACAAGCGAGGATCCATTATCCCAACAAAATAAAGGAAACCTATCTAACTACACTAACTAATAAAATAAACTATATACAAAAATGTGGCCAATGTCCGAAAGGTCCAAATAAAATAAAAACAAAAATGAAACCTAACACTACCTACATAACTATGTACAAGGGCAGCGGGCTAGTTTCACGGCTCACTTGTGGATGTCCTGGGCCAGGGCATCATCGAACTCCTCCTCAATGTTCCGGAGGCGGTCCTCCTTCATGGCCCCGAGGGTCCGCAGGGCCGTCGACGTCTCCACCTCCAAACCCCTGCGGATTGCCTCCAGGCACTCGGCCCGCCTCAGGGCCCTCCGCATGGAGTTCTCCGCCCTGACCATTGTGAGCCGTGCCTCTTCCGCCCGCTGCCACTCCGCATCTATGGCGTGGCCCAACCGCTGCCACACGGAAGACACTATCTGTCCTGGGTCCTCCTGCCCTCCGGCCGATGCCTGCCTCTCCGATGTTGAAGGCCCCGAGCCTTCATGGCTCCCACCACGTTGCTGCTGCTGCTGTGCCTCTGCCCGTGCAGTGCCTCCTGCTGACTGCACATCCTCCGCCGGCTGGGGTGCAGTCGTAGATGTGGCCACCCCTGCTGGACGTCCGACTCCCGACTGTGGCAGGGATGCCTCCTCCACCAGCCTGGCCGCACGGTCAGAGGCAGCTCCACAGGGCACCCAGGTGACTGATGGGTGGGAAGATGGCACAGAGGACGACTGGCTAGTAGGGGGTCCAGTTGTGGAGGGGGTCTGAGAAAGCCCCATCAGACGGAGGAATCCGGCCTGGGTGACCTGTCCCAGCAGGCTGACGTGGTCAACGAGCCATTCGAGATGACGTGCAGTCTCTTCATGAAAAGACTGCAGGTCACCTCGCATGGCCCGTTGACGCAACGCCACACCAGCCAGGACAGGCTCAACCCGGACCTGGATAGCCACGTCCCCAGGCAGAGGAAGGCCAGTTGACGTGAGCTCATCCCCTGCCTGAAAACGGGCCTGGACGTAGGCATCCCTGCTGGTGCAAGATGATGCAGGGACAGGATCAGGGACAGGATTGCACACAGGCACCTCCGCGGCGGCCTGTGCTGCCTCCTGTCCCTGGTCCTGTACTGCACCACTAGCACCAGTGGGATCCCCACCTCCAGACCCCGTCTCTGGTGCTTGCACGGCCTCCTCCTCCACCAAACCCCCCACCAACCTGGATGACTCTGTGCCATCTTCCCCTGTTGGGCCCTGTGGGGTCCCAGCTGCCCCTTCTGCTGCCGAGGAGTCCAACTCCAACCTCCGCCTCTTGGACCTCCCCCCGGCAGCTGCGGCCTGGGACGCGGCACCGGACTCCTCACTCCCCGACGAGATGACAACATGGGAGGGGAGCCGGGCCTTGCCTCTCTGGCTGGCGGTGGGATCCCCGCCGCTGTGCTCCACAGCACCTTCTCCGCCCTCTTCATCAGTTGACGCTGCAGACAGGGAGAAACAAAACACAGGCATCAGGGCACTGTACAATGGACACATACACACATGACAGTTGTACATGAGTGGCATTGGAAAACCTCAGACATGTCATCACAATCCCCAACACACATTACAACTCGCACACATGAGCCATACCACAGCCATAACGCAACTGCCACCACCATCCATACACATACAACAGCATGAGCAGCCAAAGGTGAGCAAGACATCACATGCAACACAGCAAGTGCACCACACATGTACACACACCACCACACTTGCATGCATGTGTACACCTCTGCCAAGTGTTGCAGTGTTCAGACGGGCATCCATGTCACATCTGCCAATCAGGCTTCCACATACCGCTGTCACATGCATTCATGTTGCATCACTGTTGCACTCTTGTCAAATACACACACATGCACATGTACACAGTGCTGATCCATGCAGCCAAAAACAACATACATGCGTGACATCACGGACATGTCTACTTACATACACATTCATCCAAACATGTGTGCCCACACAACTGCATTTGGCATGCAAGCCTACACACACAAGCACCATCCATGTCTCACACATTACAGCCCTCGCATGTGTCAGCCCCACGGCCCTGTACACCCCCACCCATACTCGACCCCATACAAACAGATGTGCAACCTGCACACTACTGAATAATCACCACACGCACTGCTCACAATCAGGATGCATGTACACTCACCGCTCGACTCCAGATGGGTCTGCTTCTCAAGGGCCTGGACGTGGAGCGTTGGGGATATGCGTTCCAGGACCCTCATCTGTTCTTCCAACAAGTGGCCCCGGCGCCCCTTGTCATCCGCTGCCTTCAAGAGGCGCCGGGCCTTGTTCAGGGTCCTCGACCTGAAGTCCTCCCAGCGCTTCTTGACATGTTGTAAGTCGCGGACTGCCACCCCCTCCGCGTTGATGGCAGTCACGAAGTCAGTCCAGATCCGAGTCCATCCTTCCTTGTCGGCGCGGGAACTTCCAAAGAGGGCATCATACTGCCCCAGGACTTGCTCCACCAGGACACCAACATCGGTGGCACTGAAGCTGGTGCCCCTCTGCCTCTCTGGCCGGGGGTTGTCAGTGGTCCCAGATGGTGTTTGACCCGACATGACAACCCCAGAGGCAGGAGTGGGTGGGCAACTGGGTCCTGGGGCTGGGCTGTGGAGCGATGGAATCCCAGTCGGGAGTCATCGGTTTCAGCAGGGGTGGTCACAGCAACAGCACCCCTGGCTGATGTGCAGGCAGCAAATGGCAGGGCACGTGGGCAGCAGCAGTCAGGCAGCAGCAGATGGCAGGTGGGAGCGTGCTTGGGGGACTGGGGGGCAGTAGTTCGGCCTTCTGGGCAGGAGCGTGGTCTTCCGTGTGCCTACGCATGGCCAGCTTGATACGGAGTGATTTGGCACGTGAAAAATCTGCACGTCAGCGTGTAATTCGAGGAAAGGCCCTTAGCGCGTAAGCGCGTCTGCACGCATACGCATTTTCATTGGACAGAAGGCCCATCAAGCGCAAGCGCCCCTGTGACGTGACGCGTACAGACGTGCATGGGCATTTCAGCGCGCGTGAAAAACTGCACGTCCGCGTGTAATACGAGGAAAGGGCCCATGCGCGTAAGCGTGCGTGGAAACTGCACGTCCGCGTGTAATACGAGGAAAGGGCCCATGCGCGTAAGCGCGCGTGAAAAACTGCGCGTCCGCGTGTAATACGAGGGAAGGGCCCATGCGCGTAAGCATGCGTGAAAAACTGCACGTCCGCATGTAATACGAGGAAAGGGCCCATGCGCGTAAGTGATGTGACGCGCGCGTGCTTTTCCCTCAGCACGGGTTAAAGGTGAGCGGGCCCAGCAGTTCGCTGTATGTGCCTTTCATGGAGACCGACGTGTTTTGCTGCTTCCTGTTGTTTCGCGCGCCATCACAACTTCCCAGCTATCACGGACGTATCTCTTCTTTTGGCGGGGGTATTGGCTATGCGTGTTTTTCTGCATCGCGCTAGTCAGACGGTGGGTCGCACACGCTCTTTTTCCCACTGCGGGTGCCCCTGTGTATTGCACCCATTTTCGATGTCATAGTAGCCTGCGTGTCCCACGCGTACGCGTTATTCGTGTTACTGGGTGCCACCGCGTACTGCGGGAGGTTGAATCCACGCACGTAGGCTGCAGGGTTGCGTGCACGGTTTTACTGCAGTTTTGGGGTGCCTGAGCGTTGCGTGACCCGTCACCACATCACCGGGGTCATATACAGCCTTGCAGGTGCAGGGGGGCTGTTAACATCTTGCTTCCCACACCCTTCACCCCAATTGCCCAGGTCAATTGTGGTGTACACCTCCCATTGGCACCACTCCATCTGTGCCAGCACTACTACATCTGTGCCATGGTTGGGAGGCCACCAAAGGTGAGGGGCGCCTCAGCTGGGCGTACTCCTCGTGGCGGGCGTGGTCGGGGACGTGGCCGTGGTGACCAGGGAGTAGGGGGACTCCAGGTGTCCAGGGCAGCCACAGAGGGGGAAGAGGCAGGGGTGCGCCACTTGAGCACAATGTTGTGCCATGTGTCGGTGCAGCCATGCCACCACCCCCTGTGGTTCCGGGGGATGCAGCTCCTGCATCTGGCACTGGCACCCATATGACCCGGCAGTCCGTTCCATCGACTGCCACGGGCCCAAGGGTAGTGGTAGCTGCAGGTGCAGCTGTGGACACCGCCACCCAGGCTCAGGGTCTGCCAGCGCAGGCTGCGTTGGCACTTGAAGAGCCCTTGGTAGATCTCCAAGAGGCCAGGGGGGAAACCATAGGGGCAGGCCGGGCTGCTCAGAACAAGACACGTGTCCCTGGGGCAGTCATGTCATCTGCTGCCCCGAACAGCCAGGTGTTGGCAAGTGCAGGGGCAGATGCACCCAACAGCACCCCGGTTGTGAGTCTGCCAACCAGGACTGTTGTGGTCAATGACCCTGCCACAGCTGAGGTTGCTGCGCAGGGTCCATTAGTGGGCACCCAGCTGCCACTGACACAAGTCAGGCCTTTGGTCATCCCTCCACCTGCCACTCCCTCGGCTCAATCCATCGAACCCACTGGCCATACTGGTCAGGGCGGCATTAGCCAGCCAGGGTCTGCGCCACAGTCCAAGAGGAGGAAGGTTGCACCTGCAGCACAGGCTGGGACCCCACACACAGCCACGACCTCCTGCACGTCGAGGAAGAAGCCTGTCTGTAAGCAGGAACTGGACTTCCTCATGGACTACGTGCGGGGCCACAGCCGTGACATGCTAGTGGGTGCCAATAGTCAGACTACGGCTGCCCAACGTGACACCCACTGGAAGCATGTTGCGGAACATGTCAGTTCATTCGGCCATGAGGTGCGCACGGCGCAGGAGTGCAAAAAGCGTTGGAATTACATCAAGCGCAGCACTAAGGCCAAGCGTGCCTCAAATTACAACTTGAGTCTGGTGACTGGCGGTGGGCCTGCACCAGAGGAGGAAGAACTCACTCCGCATGAGGCTCTCGTTGCGGAGTTCATACCACCTGAATTGGTCGAAGGAGTGGGAGAGAAGCTGGACTTTGATGCCCAGTCCAGTGAGTGTTGATGCGTGTTTGTTGAGGACGTGTGTGTTTCACTTGTGGGATGTGTTGTGCATGATTGCTGCTACATGTGACGTGTACATGGTTCTGATGTGTAAGTAATGCAATGCTACCGTCATGCATGTCTCCTCTGCCTGCATGCGGGACTCCATGTAGGCATGCTCCCTTGCCCCTCCTCCGCCACTCATCACCCCAGTCCCACCTTTGCACTGGTCTGCTTCAATCTTGCAAATGTGTACTTTCTTGTTCATGTGTCCTGTGTAGATGCTAACTTCCAGCGTAGAATCTGCCAGACATATGCCGTGTGGTACAGCCTTAGTACTCGATGCAGGGTATCTCAGTTGTACTGTGCATGGGTCAGATGTCCCGCAGGGACATGAGTACCCATTCATGCTCCATGTGCATTACACGCATGCCCCTATGTGTCCTTGACTGGATGATCACTGTAATATAAGTCCTTGGTTACATACATTGCCTGCCATCTCATCAGCCTTCCCATGTCAACTGTGGCTCAGTCCTGCATTGCACACATGTTTAGGCTCTGACAATCTGTGTGGCTCACAGGCCTCAGCCTGTTCAATGGCCAATGACTCTGTCCAACTCTTGTTGTGTCTTCTTCACACGTGGGCGGCCTCCGGAGTTTCCATCATGTGTCCTGCCCTCTGTCCCAGCATCATTTGCAGTGTTGTAATTTGAATCACATTAAGCTGTTGATGCCAGTCAACACTGCCTGTCAATACACAGGTGTATGGTCAGACTTTTGATACCATGCCAGGCATCCCTGCTTTGGTACTGGGGTGGAGGGGTGCTTGGCTTCTAGACATGGTACACATTGAATGCACAATGCATGTGATGTCTGAATTTGACATTGCACTGCCTTCACATTTCCTGGCACACACCATGTAGTGCTTGTACATGTAGGTAGTGAGTGGCGTACACATTTTCTGCACTGCATAGACACACTTCCATGGAAACGGCCACCTTTCAACAGGTCTGATCACAGAAGCTATTCAAAGTATACCCAGCATGCATACCAGGTCATATGTTGTGTGTCACATGTCTGCCGGATGCCTTTGCTGTCGGTGTGTGTGTGTCGTGTGCTTCTGACATGTGTATTGACTTCTTTCTCTCTATTTTTCAGGTGATGACGCAATGGAGGCAGAGGATGGTGTTGTCATGCCAGACACAGGGTTGGGAACACCACATCAACCCAGCACTAGTGGGGGTCGTGGGGTGGTAGGCCACAAAAACCCCCAAGTGCTGCAGTCCATCTTGTCTCTGGCTGCCTATGAGTCCAGCCTTGATGACGACTCTGACGTCCATGTTGAGTTGGATGAGCATCAAGTCCATGTGTCAGGGGTGAGTGATTCTGATGTGGACACTCCTCTGTCTGCGACACCTGCACTGAGGGATCAGACAGTTTTGGTTCCTCCGCCCGTGGTGGATCGGGACGCAGGGTCACCCTCCACACCAGTCACTGATGTGCCTGGGACATCACGTCGACGGGGGCATGTAGTCGTGCAGCCGCAGGCGGTGCCAACACAGCGAGGACCCCCGGTCCTTGGGTCCCGCAGGGGTCAAGCCCGGAAAGCGGTTGCCGCGCGCAACCGCTGTATACTGAGTTGGAGCAAGACATGACTGCCAATTCCGAACGGCAGGGGGCAGCAATGGAGAACATCGCTGAGAGCATGGAGCGTGTGGCCCGATCTGTGCTCCCCACTGCTATGAAGGTGCTTCTCCAGCAGCAGGCGGCACGGTCCACGGCCCGCTCGCTCAGGCTGGGCATGGCGGCCTCAGACAGGGCACGCCAGGCTGAAATGTCGTCTCTGCGTCAAGCAATTGCTGCTCACGCAGAGGCACACATGGATGCCCTGAGGGAGGAGTATGCTTCCCTCAGATCCACTCTGGGTGTCCTTATGATGTCCCAGAGGCAGCAGGCAGAGGAGAGGTTTGCACAGCTTGAACGTACCATCTCGGCTGAGCTACAGGCTTGCCGGGAGGTGCAGCGGTTGTCCAGCCAGGCCTTGCAGGAGGAACTCCGTGTTACACGTGCTACCTTGCAAGAGGAAGCACGTGTATCACGTGAGCGTCTGCATGCAGACCTACGTCACATCGCCACACAGAACCAGGCTCACCTGTCCGGCAGACTTTCTGCTGACGAGGGGCAAGCTGCGGCTAGGCGTGGCCAGGCTACTGTGCCACGTCCTCCTTTCCAGGATGAGCCAGACTCGTACGACCATCTATCTCCCACATAGGTCGTGCTGTGCAGGCGTTGAGCCTATGGAGGATTTTTTTTTGGCTCAGCATCATCGCATGTGGATGTTGAGCAGCACCCTGTACCTCCCCCCTCCTGGGTGCCCCCCCCCCCCGGGTCGTATGTGGCCATTTTTGATTTTTCTTTTAGTTTAGTTAGTTAAGTTTCTGTTTGATAGTTAGTTTAAATAGGTAATGTAGGTTTTCCATAGTTAGTGTAATTAGTTAATAGTTGATTTAGTTTAAAATTGCTAGTCTATTGTGCTTTCATGTGACGGTGCGGTGCTTTGTGGCTTTTGAAGGCATCCACTGTCTGTTCCAGCTGGGCCCTTCATGGTTGTCTTGTGTATGTGTTTGCTGCTTGGGGTCCTTGACTCACATATGCCACTCCTGCCTCACTTATCCATGGGCTCGCAAGGATGGTTCGGTGTTACAGCATTTTACACAAGGGCACTGGACTGTCATATCTGTGGCATGTCTGGTGCTGTGTGACTTGTGTTGACACCCCCAGTGGGGATGATTTAGGTGTCATTGTCCACTGTTCAGCTTTTGCTAGATGGGGTGTGTCATGATTAATGTGGACATTGATTGCTATGCATTGTGTAGTATGTTTCATATCTTTCCTGTACATGTGCTTGTTGCAATTCATGCTGTAGATAGTGTTCCACACTTTGGAGGTGAAAGACGGACTGATGGTGTGATTTGTGATGTGACTCTCTGACATGGTCAAGTAATGAGATGCCTGA
Source organism: Ambystoma mexicanum (assembly GCF_040938575.1). Classification (NCBI taxonomy): domain Eukaryota; kingdom Metazoa; phylum Chordata; class Amphibia; order Caudata; family Ambystomatidae; genus Ambystoma; species Ambystoma mexicanum. Next base: position 245,778,706 of record NC_090921.1, on the reverse strand, counting down.
TGGGACACACACAGATGACTTTGAAGCATTAATCATGTGTTTCATGCCCTTTCTGCAGGGGGATGAGCCTCCAGAGCACCTTTGCCAGCAGACATGGCCCATTGGACGACGGAATTCTGGACCCGTTTGTTGGTGCCCACATGCACATGTGTGCACATGCAGAGGCACAGTGATTGCAGACCCACATCCTAGAACTGCTGACATGTTCCAAGAAACTCCAGGCAAGGTGAGCATCACAGGGTGGCCACGACACAGCAAAGCTTGCACCAGGCGAGTTGCACATGCAGGCTTAGTCACAGCACTGAGGGTGAGCTTAGGCGAATATTGGTGTTGAAGCACACAATGCAGCTCAGATGTGTTTGTGGACTGATGGCTGTTGATAGTAGGGTTGTCTGGGACACATGCAGGGGCAGTGGCACATACCCTCCGGTACACCAAGGTCCATTGAGGCACTTGTATCAACCATGTAGCCTTCCGAGGCATGGAAAGGGGCAGCTCACAGGGACATACAGCAAGGGACATACTTGGGTGCAGTGCATGTCTATTCCACGTACTTCATGATAAATGCACTGCCAACTTTTTTTCGGTCATGGTGGTACGCAACTTGCTCTGTAGTCATGGCTTGCTATATGGGTCTGTCTGCTTACCCAGGGAACATTGCATGTTGTGTGAATTGTTACACATTGGTGTTCCATTTGCCACGCACCCACCAGCGGCTGCCTTACTGCATTGACTGTGTATGACCCGTCACATGGGTGATGTTATTTATGGGTACGAAGCATCAACCAAAGATTGTCTGTTTGTAGAGTAGTCTGTTGCTATGGGGCATGTTTGGTGTTGTGTTTTTGTGTAATTGACACGTACAGGTTGTTGACTGTGGCTCTCTTTGCAGCATTGCAGTGCTCCTGTAACCGGACCTGAGAGTGCGCAGGCAGGAGGCCAGCACTCAAAACCAGAGCTAAGTGTCTTGTTGTTTTTCTTACAAACTGCTCTGCATAGGCTTGCTGGGGAGTGTACTGATGCATGGATGTCTGTGTGGTTCAATTTGGTATGTTTTTTTCTCCCTAATCACCCGTGATCCTATGCAATTTTGAAACCTGTACCCTCTACCCGGTGTTCCTGCTTCCCGTGCCTATCCAAGCAACGTTCCCTGACCCTCTTTCCCCACTGGGGTTGCGGATGCCTGTGTAAGCCCTGAACTTGCAGGCGCCAAAACCCTAGAGGGGGTGGTTGGTTCGTACCACTCCTGAGCCTGGACTACAGAAGGCCATGACAATGATGTCCAAGTTTGTTTGGATTGTGTATGTGTTCATGCAGCTTGTACATTTTCGTGCATTCCCTAGTTTCATGTGTCATTCCTCCTCCCCTCTCCTGCCACTCATTCCAGTCATCCAGTGTGTCAACACCTGTCCCGACTGCATATCCCTGAACCTCATTCCCCACCAGGGTCTCAGGGGCCTGTGTGAGTTTGACCTTGCAGGCACCCGGGACATGGTGGGGGTGGTTGTTTCGTGACACTCCCGCGCCTGTACAGGGGACCTGTGACAGTACACATCCATTCATGGTGCATCATCCTATGTCATGTACCACACATGTCTCACATCCTGTCGTGACATTGTTTTTCTGTGCTACCTTGGTTGTTGCATCATTGTGGTAGTACTTGGCCTTTGTGAGGTACTGCTACATCAAGTCATCTACTGGAGGGTGTTCGGGTTCGTTTTTATGCCTTGGATTTTGTGATTTTGGAAATGAGTGTGGATTCTGAGGGTTCAGGCATCTTTTTACACACAAGGTGGGAGATGGTGACGAAGGGTAAAGGTGATCCTGTGGCCAGGTGGAATTGAGGTTTGGAGGCTCCATGACCCAGGTGCAGTTGTTCAGTGGGTCATGGTCATTTGTGAGGGAGGAGGGGGTTGTTGTTGATAGTTGCCTTGCCCTGCAGTGTGATGGGAACTCTGACATAGTAATGGCGGTATCCTATGTACATGTTGTGTTCTGCTGATCAATGCCTGTTCATGTGTTGTGTTTTCCTTTCAGGTGCGAGGGGATAGTTGTGGTTTGACATGCTGGGGTATACACATGGTGGATGTTCGCATGTGATGTGTAGGGAACACTGATGGTCACTTGAGTGCACATGCATATGTGGAGTGCATGTCCTTGCAGAACCACACACTTGCACTCTGATGCACTACATGTACTCCCACCCTTGCATATCCACGTGTACACTGTTTGCCTTCTGGTGCCCACTGTGTCCCAGCAGCACATGTTCTGTGACCGATCATGGATCCAGTACATGCCTAATTTGATGTTTGACGTGGTCTGTCACTTAGATGTGATGCTCAGGGTGTGCATCACACACAATGGCTGTTCACTGTGCTGTGCGCTGAGCAGTGTGATGCAGGAGTAGGACACTGTACACATGAGCTGCAGTGTTGATTTTGCAATGCATAATGTGCATGTAGACAGGCATTCATTGTGATGTTACGTCTACGACTGTTGTAATGCATTTGGAAATGACTTATTTTGGGTGGGAGATTTTGTTGATCTGTCATTTCATCTGATTCCGGGTCAGGCAGCAGTGTCCGATGCCACTGTACATTTAGGACATGGCAATGTGTACCTTATCGTTACTGCATTGGTGTATGGGTATTGCTTGCCATGTCATGTTGATGTTTGGGAGGGTTTGAGTGACATGACAGTGATGGCCATGGCCTGTTTTGCGGGTGTGTGTGATGCACACCTTGTATGTCCGGGTCATCCGCTTCTCAGAGCAACTAGCTGGGGGTAGATTTCTCTCCGCAGCAGGGCCCACCCCCTGGAACAGACTTCCGGCCTGACTTGAACTTGAGGGGAACCACCTCCAGTTCTGGAAGCACCTCAAGACCTTCCCCTTTGCTTCTGCTTACTGTCTGCCTCTCCCTTGCAGAATTCTCCACTGGAACTGCACAGGAGGTGCAACTGGGCCACTCTCACCGACCTCGGTCCCTGGCCCAGCCACTCTCCACTTGCACTGCCTCCCTGGCAACCCCTGCACTGCAGTACTGTCTCTCCATCCCTACAGCCCTCCCTTCCCAGCACTTGTCTGCACTTGCCTTTGTAGTTGCCACCAGGCGACCTATGTATTATTTTTTTGGGCTACTTCCCCTGTACTGGACTCCCCCCCCACCCTTCCCCTTGCACTTTTCCCATCCCCCCTACCCCTGCACTTGCACGATCTCAATGACACCTGGCCTAGTAGTACCGTTCTCTGTGTTCCCTTGTTCCCCCCTCCCTGCCTCATTGCGCCTTGGAATACTTGTGTATGGCCCATATCATGTCATATGTCATATGTGTGCCTTTGGTCACACAGGATAGCGTGTGTTTAAGTAGCTAGGGATGCAGACGATGTGGCACTTCCATGGCAACTATCTCAGGGTGGTAGGGTTGTGACAGTTGACTCTCTCTTTGTCATCATCGATTGTCACCTGGTATGTGCCAGGCCTGTGTGCACTCCGCAGGGGTGGGAGTTTAGGTGAAAAATGTGGCCACAAGCTGGGTCCGGGCTTCCTCGCCACGTGCCCTGTCCCCTCCCATGGGCAGCGCCTGTGCCTGTGGTTGGGGATGTGGGGGCACCACCATGTCCACCGGGACGCCCTGCCGTGTTGCAACATTGTGCAGGACACATGCTGCCACAATGATCCTGCACACTACTGGTGGTGCATAGAGTAGTTGCCCACCAGAGCGGTCAAGGGAGCGGAAACGTGACTTGAGCACTCCGAATGTGCGCTCCACTATGCCCCTGGTTGCAATATGGGCGGCGTTGTATTTTACCTGGGGTGGTGTGGTGGGGTTCCGGATTGGCGTCATCATGTGGTTGCTCAGAGGGTAGGCACTGTCCCCTGGGGAGGTGATAATAGTTGAGATTATTAGGGTTTGGATATTTGTCTGTGTGTGACTTGCATGCATGTGCAAGGGCATTTGTACTGACCAAGGAGCCATGTGTCGCCATGCTGCCCAGCTTCCAGGGCCCGGCTCAGGGCGGACATTCTGTATATGAAACTGTCATGGGTGGAGCCAGGGTAGTTTGCATAGACAGAGGTGATGATTCCCTTTGCATCACATACCACCTGTACATTGATGGAATGCCAGTGCTTGCGGTTTCGGTAGATGTGCTCAATGGCCCTAGGTGGACGTAGGGTCACATGGGTGCAATCTATGGCACCAAGCACTTTGGGGAAGTGTGCCACCCTGAAAAAATCCAGGACAACGGCCTGCCTTTCTGTGGGTGTTCTGGGCATGTATATGTGCCTGCGGACTGAGGGGTGCGCTGTCATGATTGCCAGTACCTGGTGTAGGCAGCGTGACTGCGTGGCCTGTGAGACCCCACCCCACTATGGCAGTGGTCCGCTGAAATGACCCAGTGGCCAAAAAATGCAGGACATTGAGCAGCTTCTCCAAGAGGCTCAATGCTTGGGAGTAAAGGGTGGGCGATGTGAGGTCATCATCCCACTCCCTGACCAGGTCTAGGATGATATGGGGTGGAAACCTATACCTGCCATAGACCTGGTCGTCAGGCATCCCAAAAAGGCTTGTCCGTGGTGCGAAAATGCGTGCCCCGGCTATTCTCCTCCTCCTGCGGTGTCCCACGATCAGTGCAGCGACAAATGGGGCATTCATCGTAGCTGTATATACGCGTTTGTTGTTTGCGCGCACTTTTATGCTGTGCGCGGGGACGGCTCCGCCTGCCTTCGTGTGGGCGGACGCGTTGACGCCTGTGCACGTCTTTTGCCGTGCGTGGGTTTCCCGTATTCGTATACGGTCCGAGTGTCATCGCGTGTGATCGGACGGGAGTGAGCGTACACGCAACTGGCCTGGGTACATGTGTTTCGGGGTGCCGGGAACTTTCACACGCGATTGGTGGAAATGCACGTGTGTTCTGTCATCACGTGCAATGAGGGAAACACCTGCGCGAGTCACGTCACAGACGCGCTCACGCGCTAAGGGCCTTTGGCCCAATGAAATCGCATATGCGTGCTGCCGTGCATACGCGCATGTGCCCTTTCCTCGTATTACACGCGGACGTGCAGTTTTTCACACGCGCTGAAATGCCCATGCACGTCTGAACGCGTCACGTCACAGGGGCGCTTGCGCTTGAGGGGCCTTCTGTCCAATGAAAATGCGTATGCGTGCAGACGCGCTTACGCGCTAAGGGCCTTTCCTCGAATTACACGCTGACATGCAGATTTTCCACGTGCCAAATCACTCCGTATCAAGCTGGCCACGCGTAAGCACACGGAAGACCACGCTCCTGCCCAGAAGGCCGAACTACTGCCCCCCAGAGCCCTGAGCACGCTCCCACCTGCCATCTGCTGCTGCCTGACTGCCTGCTGCCCACGTGCCCTGCCATTTGCTGCCTGCACATCAGCCAGGAATGCTGTTGCTGTGACCACCCCTGCTGGAACCGAAGACTCCCGACTGGGATTCCATCACTCCACAGCCCAGCCCCAGGACCCAGTTGCCCACCCACTCCTGCCTCTAGGGTTGTCATGTCGGGGCAAACACCATCTGGGACCACTGACAACCCCCAGCCAGAGAGGCAGAGGGGCACCAGCTTCAGTGCCACCGAAGTTGGTGTCCTGGTGGAGCAAGTCCTGGGGCAGTATGATGCCCTCTTTGGAAGTTCCCGCGCCGACAAGGAAGGACAGACTCGGATCTGGACTGACATCGTGACTGCCATCAACGCGGAGGGGGTGGCAGTCCGCGACTTACAACATGTCAAGAAGCGCTGGGAGGACTTCAGGTCCAGGACCCTGAACAAGGCCCGGCGCCTCTTGAAGGCAGCGGATGCCAAGGGGCGCCGGGGCCACTTGTCGGAAGAACAGATGAGGGTCCTGGAACGCATATCCCCAGCGCTCCACATCCAGGTCCTTGAGAAGCAGACCCGTCTGGAGTCGAGCGGTGAGTGTACATGCATCTTGATTGTGAGCAGTGCGTGTGGTGATTATTCAGTAGTGTGCAGGTTGCACATCTGTTTGTATGGGGTCGAGTATGGGTGGGGGTGTACAGGGCCTTGGGGCTGACATGTGCGAGGGCTGTAATGTGTGAGACATGGATGGTGCTTGTGTGTGTAGGCTTGCATGCCAAATGCAGTTGTGTGGGCACACATGTTTGGATGAATGTGTATGTAAGTAGACATGTCCGTGATGTCACGCATGTATGTTGTTTTTGGCTGCATGTATCAGCACTGTGTACATGTGCATGTGTGTGTATTTGACAAGGGTGCAACAGTGATGCAACATGGATGCATGTGACAGCGGTATGTGGAAGCCTGATTGGCAGATGTGACATGGATGCCCGGCTAAACACTGCGACACTTGGCAGAGGTGTACACATGCATGCAAGTGTGGTGGTGTGTGTACATGTGTGGTGCACTTCCTGTGTTGCATGTGATGTCTGGCTCACCTTTGGCTGTTCATGCTGTTGTATGTGTATGGATGGTGGTGGCAGTTGCGATAAGGCTGTGGTATGGCTCATGTGTGCGAGTTGTAATGACATGTGTGTTGGGGATTGTGATGACATGTCTGAGGTTTGCCAATGCCACTCATGTACAACTGTCATGTGTTTATGTGTCCATTGTACAGTGCCCTGATGCCTGTGTTTTGTTTCTCCCTGTCTGCAGCGTCAACTGATGAAGAGGGCGAAGAAGGTGCTGTGGAGCACAGCGGCGGGGATCCCACCGCCAGCCGGAGACGCAAGGCCCGGCTCCCCTCCCATGTTGTCATCTCGTCGGGGAGTGAAGAGTCCGGTGCCGCGTCCCAGGCCGCAGCTGCCAGGGGGAAGTCCAAGAGGCGGAAGTTGGAGTTGGACTCCTCGGCAGCAGAAGGGGCAGCTGGGACCCCACAGGGCCCAACAGGGGAAGATGGCACGGAGTCATCCAGGTTGGTGGGGCTTTTGGTGGAGGAGGAGGCCGTGCAAGCACCAGAGACAGGGTCTGGAGGTGGGGATCCCACTGGTGCTAGTGGTGCAGTGCAGGACCAGGGACAGGAGGCAGCACAGGCCACCGCGGAGGTGCCTGTGTGCAATCCTGTCCCTGATCCTGTCCCTGCATCATCTTGCACCAGCAGGGATGCCTACGTCCAGACCCGTTTTCAGGCAGGGGATGAGCTCACGTCAACTGGCCTTCCTCTGCCTGCGGACGTGGCTATCAAGGTCCGGCTTGAGCCTGTCCTGGCTGGTGTGGCGTTGCGTCAACGGGCCATGCAAGGTGACCTTCAGTCTTTTCATGAAGAGACTGCAAGTCATCTCGAATGGCTCGTTGACCACGTCAGCCTGCTGGGACAGGTCACCCAGGCCGGATTCCTCCGTCTGATGGGGCTTGCTCCGACCCCCTCCTCAACTGGGCCCCCTACGCGCCAGTCGTCCTCTGTGCCATCTTCCCACCCATCAGTCACCTGGGTGCCCTGTGGAGCTGCCTCTGACGGTGCGGCCAGGCTGGTGGAGGAGGCATCCCTGCCACAGTCGGGAGTCAGACGTCCAGCAGGGGCGGCCACATCTACGACTGCACCCCAGCCGGCGGAGAATGTGCAGGCAGCAGGAGGCAGTGCACGGGCAGAGGCACAGCAGCAGCAGCAACGTGGTGGGAGCCATGAAGGCTCGGGGCCTTCAACATCGGAGGGGCAGGCATCGGCCGGAGGGCAGGAGGACCCAGGACAGAGAGTGTCTTCCGTGTGGCAGCGGTTGGGCCACGCCATAGATGCGGAGCGGCAGCGGGCGGAAGAGGCACGGCTCACAATGGTCAGGGCGGAGAACTCCATGCAGAGGGCCCTGAGGCGGGCCGCGTGCTTCGAGGCAATCCGCAGGGGTTTGGAGGTGGAGACGTCAACGGCCCTGCGGACCCTCGGGGCCATGGAGGAGGACCGCCTCCGGGACATTGAGGAGGAGTTCGATGATGCCCTTGCCCGGGACATCCACAAGTGAGCCGTGAAACTAGCCCGCTGCCCTTGTACATAGTTATGTAGGTAGTGTTAGGTTTCATTTTTGTTTTTATTTTATTTGGACCTTTCGGACATTGGCCACATTTTTGTATACAGTTTATTTTATTAGTTAGTGTAGTTAGATAGGTTTCCTTTATTTTGTTGGGATAATGGACCCTTGCTTGTTCCCATGTACATAGTTCACAGTTGGATTGTATTTTTTTTTTACTTTTTAACCATGGAGCAATGGCTTTCTTTTTTATTTCCCATTGGATTTTGTTTTGTGGACATTGACTTTGGACAACATTACTTTGGAATTTTATTTTTGGTTTTGCTTTTTTTAACGGACATGCTTCTTTTCATTTTTGTACATTCACGTTTCTGTTTGTTCATTTTTTATTCTATTTATGTTTCCTTTAATACATATTTTTTTTGGTGAACTTCAATGTGTGGTATCTCATTGGTTTCATGCATTTCATGATATGTGTTTTGAGATTCACTGACACCCATTGGGTGTATGTGAGGGAAATGTGTTTCGGAACTTGCAATTGGTGTTCTGTGATGTAATTGCAAATTATGAGTGGGTGGATGCAATACTCGGGTGGGTGTTTTGCATTTGGAGGCTGACCATAGGGACCAGGGATTTAGATTGTGATGACATGTTAGCTGGGGAACATGAGTTGCACATGGGTGGGGGCCTGCTGGCAGGTGCCCCTGCACTGCTGGGGGGTGGGGTTGCTGGGAGACATGGGTGGGGGCCTGCTGGCAGGTGCCCCACAGTGCTGGGGGGTGGGGGTGCTGGGAGACATGGGTGGGGGCCTGGTGGAGGCTGCCCCTGGTGGCTGGGGGGTGGGGGTGGTGGGAGACATGGGTGGGGGCCTGGTGGTGGGTGCCCCTGCACTGCTGGGGGGTGGGGGTGGTGGGAGACATGGGTGGGGGCCTGGTGGAGGCTGCCCCTGGTGACCGGGGGGGTGGGGGTGGTGGGAGACTGGTGGGGGCCTGGTGGAGGCTGCCCCTGGTGACTGGGGGTGGGGGTGCTGGGAGACATGGGTGGGGGCCTGGTGGTGGGTGCCCCTGCACTGCTGGGGGGTGGGGGTGGTGGGAGACTTGGGTGGGGGCCTGGTGGAGGCTGCCCCTGGTGACTGGGGGGTGGGGGTGGTGGGAGAGATGGGTGGGGGCCTGGTGGAGGCTGCCCCTGGTGGCTGGGGGGTGGGGGTGGTGGGAGACATGGGTGGGGACCTGGTGGAGGCTGCCCCTGGTGACTGTGGGGGCGGGGGTGCTGGTAGACATGGGTGGGGGCCTGGTGGAGGCTGCCCCTGGTGGCTGGGGGGTGGGGGTGGTGGGAGTCATGGGTGGGGGCCTGGTGGAGGCTGCCCCTGGTGACTGTGGGGGTGGGGGTGCTGGGAGACATGGGTGGGGGCCTGGTGGAGGCTGCCCCTGGTGGCTGGGGGGTGGTGGTGGTGGGAGACATGGGTGGGGGCCTGGTGGAGGCTGCCCCTGGTGACTGTGGGGGTGGGGGTGGTGGAAGACATGGGTGGGGGCCTGCTGGCAGGTACCCCACAGTGCTTGGGGGTGGGGGTGGTGGGGAACATGAGTTGGACATGGGTGCGGGGCTGCTGGCAGGTGCCCCACAGTGCTGGGGGGTGGGGGTGGTGGGGAACATGAGTTGGACATGGGTGGGGGCCTGCTGGCAGGTGCCCCACAGTGCTGGGGGGTGGGGGTGCTGGGAGACATGGGTGGGGGCCTGGTGGAGGCTGCCCCTGGTGGCTATGGGGTGGGGGTGGTGGGAGACATGGGTGGGGGCCTGGCGGTGGGTGCCCCTGCACTGCTGGGGGGTGGGTGTGGTGTGGTGGGAGACATGGGTGGGGGCATGGTGGAGGCTGCCCCTGGTGACTGGGGGGTGGGGGTGGTGGGAGACATGGGTGGGGGCCTGGTGGAGGCTGCCCCTGGTGTCTGGGAGGGTGGGGGTGGTGGGAGACATGGGTGGGGGCCTGGTGGAGGCTGCCCCTGGTGACTGGGGAGTGGGGGTGGTGGGAGACATGGGTGGGGGCCTGGTGGAGGCTGCCCCTGGTGACTGGGGGTGGGGGCGGTGGGGAACATGCGTTGGACATGGGTGGGGCCTGCTGGCAGGTGCCCCACAGTGCTGGGGGGTAGGGGTGGTGGGAGGCATGGGTGGGGGCCTCATGGAGGCTGCCCCTGGTGACTGGGGGGGGTGGGGGTGCTGGGAGACATGGGTGGGGGCCTGGTGGAGGCTGCCCCTGGTGACTGGGGGGTGGGGGTGGAGGGAGACATGGATGGGGGCCTGGTGGCAGGTGCCCCACAGTGCTGGGGGGTGGGGGTGGTGGGGAACATGAGTTGGACATGGGTGGGGGCCTGCTGGCAGGTGCCCCACAGTGCTGGGGAGTGGGGGGGGGGTGGTGAACATGAGTTGGACATGGGTGGGGGCCTGCTGGCAGGTGCCCCACAGTGCTGGGGGTTGGGGGGGTGGGGAACATGAGTTGGACATGGGTGGGGGCCTGGTGGAGGGTGCCCCTGTACTGCTGGGGTGTGGGGGTGGTGGGAGACATGGGTGGGGGCCTGGTTGAGGGTGCCCCTGGTGGCTGGGGGTGCAGGGGGACATGCGTTGGTGGGCAGTAGTGCAAGTTGACATGTGGGTTGGCTGGGGGGTATGGCCATGGTGGATGGGGTGCCTGCAGGACATGTGCAGGGTAGGCCCCTGTGCAATTCACGTGTGCTGCTCCCCGCGCAACCCTGTAATACACGTAGCCTGATGGAATCGCGTGTGGAACTTCCCGCGCACCCCTGAAATACGCGTACCCTGCTCGCATGGGCCCAATTGCGTGTGGAAATTCCCACGCACCCCTGAAATACACGTACCCTGATGGAATCGCGTGTGGAACTTCCCGCGCACCCCTGGAATACACAAACCCTGCTGAAATCGCGTATGAAACTTGCCCCGCACCCCGAAATACACGTACCCTGCTAAAATCGCATGTAGCACTTCCCGCGCACCCCTGAGATACGCGTACCCTGGTCGCACGGGCCCAATCGTGTGTGGAAATTCCTGTGCACACCTGAAATGCACGTACCATGCTGAAATTGCGTGTGGAACTTCCCCCGCACCCTGAAATACACGTACCCTGCTGAAATCGCGTATGGCACTTCCAGCGCACCCCTGAGATACGCGTACCCTGCTCGCACGGGCCCAATCGCGTGTGGAAATTCCCGCACACCCCTGAAATGCACGTACCATGCTGAAATCGCATGTGGAACTTCCCCCGCACCCTGAAATACACGTACCCTGCTGAAATCGCGTGTGGCACTTCCCGCGCACCCTTGAGATACACGTACCCTGCTCGCACGGGACCAATCGCGTGTGGAAATTCTCACGCACCCCTGAAATGCACGTACCATGCTGAAATCGTGTGTGGAACTTCCCCCCGCACCCCGAAATACATGAACCCTGCTGGAATCGCGTGTGGCAGTTCCCGCACACCCCTGAGATACGCCTACCCTGCTCGTACGGGCCCAATCGCGTGTGGAAATTCCCGCGCACCCCTGAAATGCACGTACCATGCTGAAATCGCGTGTGGAACGTCCCCCGTACCCTGAAATACACGTACCCTGCTGAAATCGCGTGTGGAACTTCTCGCGCACCCCTGAAATACACGTACCCTGCGGAAATCGCGTGTGGGACTTCCCACGCACCCCTGAAATACGCGTACCCTGCTCACACAGGGCCAATCGCGTGTGGTACTTCCCGCGCACCCCAGTGATACACGTAGCCCGCTTGCCGTGCTGGTACAGGGTTAGCGTAGCCCTTTGTGCTGGATTGGGTATATTGATGGCTTTTCCCTGCGCAAGAGGCGTTCTTGGGGGCGTAACTGGCGCTGCTGCAGGGTCGCTGCACCACTGTGCGCCACCGCTGGTTTTGGTGGCTGGAATCCATGAATACGCTGTGCGCGGAAATGGATTTTAGCGCACGCAGCTGGCGCAGGGATTCGCACGCGCACACTGTGCGCCAGCTGCGTGCGCCACTTGTGCGCTGAATTCTATAAATTACCCCCATGATGCTTATGGTACTGGGATGATGTAGAGGAGTAGAGAGTCAAAAATGATCAATGGTGCAACTAAGGAAACTGCACAGTCTAGTTTTAATACTAAGCACCTGAGCGAGATATTTAAATGTGGGAATCATGTACAGGTTGAAAAGGGAGTAGCAGAACCAGAGGTTGTCAGGAGAGAAACCAATGGAGTCGCAGAGGTCACTGAGAGCCGGGAAGCAGTTGAAGCAGAACTGACAGCACTAGCAGAAGGCGGTGCAGGAAAAGAAGGCATGCGGTTTTTGCAGAGTACGTGCAGCTAGAAGCGGAGTAGGGGAAGATAGCAGCAGAGAAAGAAAGCCAGCTGTACGGGAGAGGTGCTTCTGACCAGTGGAGAGTTGCTCAGGTGTGCTGGAGGACTTGGAGACCCGAAGGTGGAGGTGGTCACATGAGAGCTATCCTGTTTGCACCAGTACTACAGCGGAACACCACAGAGTAACGCAGAGACGCCAAAGAACGCCAGTCAGTTGGCCTGAAGAGAAAGGTAACTCTGGGGTGCGCCGAGCAGAGCAATTGTCACTAAATGACAATTTTGAATACCAAACAAATAGAAAAGAAGGGCAAAAAGGACAAAAGTCTCCTTTCATGAAATATCAGTTTTTGGAATATTTGTAACCCATATTGCCAAAAGTCAAGAGAATAATAATAATAATAATTTGCAAGTATATATTGCTATTACCCCTCATGCATCTGAGCGCTGCTTATTATTACCCCCGGTGTGTGCTGCTCATTTATCCACCTCGGAAGGATGAAAGGCTGAGTTTGGCCCTGCCGGGATTCGAACCTGCATCTGCAGGCTCTGCACAGATGTTAAAGCGAGCGCTCTACTCGCTGTGCTAGAATATAAAGAAGAGAGAAAAGGGAACAAGGGCACAATTCTGATTGCATGAAATATTAGCTTGGGTAAATCTGTAACCCACATTGCCAAATGTCAAGAAACTATAAAGTCAGTCATACGGGATATTGGTGTGGAGAAATTTGGAACAAGGTTTGCTCCTAGTAGAAGTTATTCCTAGCAGGTGAGGAACCAGGAAAGAGACAAATTGTAACAAGCAAAAGTTATTCCTGGCCGGCGAGTAAACCGGAAAAATGATACTTTGTGGAAAGCAAAAGTTAATCCTGGCAGGTGAGTAAACCAGGAGAGAAATGTTTTACTTTGAAGAAACGTGGTTGTGATAAAAAGTGTTGAGAAAGAAACTATTAACTTTATCATCCTGACAAACTGTTATATAACTGTTATATAAGAAGAGACCCCTAACAAAGTACTGCAGGCTTATTACACAGCACACGCAAGCCAGGGAACCCCTTCCCCCAAAATGAATGTGCACACAATAAAACGCTTTTTATTTTTTAGTATACTACAGATTCTTTTTGAGTTGGCCTCCAAACCGTCTTGCACCCAACCTCCACAAACACCCCATATCACAATAGACTACGAACCAGGCTGGTGTGTATCAATAAGATATTTATTAATTTCTTATTTAATGTCAATGGAAAATCAACCAAATACAACAGCCACCAATATTGTGGCAAAACAAATACAAAGATTTCTAGACGGCAACCAGGTTAAGATATACTGTGATACTACTTGCTTTTTTAATTGCAAAGCAAGACAAAACAATTCAATTCAAAATGATTGCATGATGGTTAAGCACTCCCCCTATCAACACTCAATCCCAAAACATCAATTTGACTTGATTCCTTTGAATGGAAGGCAATGGCAGGGAGTAGGAATACAGGGGACACATTGATTTTGTCGTGATGCCCACAGAAACAATATGGTGAGCCAGCTAAGCAGGGTAAAATCCATTTTTGGAGCACCATGGAAGAATGTTTTTTTAATTATTTCTCACAACTGCTAGAGGACAGAATAGAAGAAAATTCGTACTGCTTATACTTAGGAGACAGGCAAAGTTTTAGAGAATACTAATCAGCACACACAGAGAAAATCGATTTTTTGAATATACAACACATGGTCAATGGAAAGGAAAATGCAAATGGAATTCGTGCTTTACTGAGGCTGCAAATGACAGGTAGGCTCTGGGAAAGGGGTTATCTCACAAAAGGAAAATCGGTTTTGGATTAGAATAGCAAATGCAAAGTAAAAATACAGTATCAAATGGAAATTCGTTTATCACTGAGGCTGTAAAGACAGGTAGGCTCTGCCAAAGGGGTTAGCTCATGAAAGGCAAATTGGTTTTGGTTCAGGATGACAGATGCAAAGGGAAATGACAGTGGCAAATGGAAATGTGTTTATCAGGCTCCAATTTAAACACAGGGACAAAATTGTTTCTCAGGTCACAATGGGATTACTTCTTTTGTGCAACACTTTATAACTATAAGAATTAACAAAAACACTTGGAAAAAGATTGCTGGTTGCAAATTCTAACAATACCGATCCCGTGAAATTCAATGCGGGAATTAATTGATTTACTTACAAAAATACTAAGGATTTACACAGACAAATGAGGGGTTTTTCAATGGGGATATGCTAACATACACAGGCATACAAGAGATTCTTCAATGGGGAGATGACTGAAATGCACTAGAAATAGGGGTTTTCAATGGGGAATTTTCAATGGGGAAATATTGGATGCAATGCTACAATAATGAAGGGCTTATGCAATTTAGTCCGGGGGTTATTGCCACTTACATAGCAATCCTTTGTTTAAGGTTCAGGAAAGCCATCTGCATCTCAGGACACTCTGGAAAGATAGGGCACGTGTCTGGTCACTCCACTCTCAAAGATGGTAAGTTTCAGCAACCTTCTGTCCGTCCTCATTTTTATGCCTGACATCACCAATTTTACAATCTAGAGGAAGTACCCCGCAATAATCCCTGCCTCTAGGATGGGACAGTTACCCTCTCTCTCTCCGCCCCCAGTCAGGATTGGTTTAGGGGTTTGGAGCAACATCTGTCTTTTCCCATTTGTCATCATCCTATGTTCTCCTTTCAACTTTTTTGGCAGAAACTATTTATGTATCACAACTTCATAATTGTACTAGCAACTGTCATATTAAACATATTTTCTGTTTTAGCTGATCATGGGGAATTAGATAAGCCAACCGCCAAATCTGTACGATGTAGCATGGCCATGTGTCACATTCTTGTCATTTTCATAAAATGTACAACAGTTATGAATATGTAATTTATCAAGCATATTCCTGATTTCATTTTCCTCCTTTTCACCAACTCTCACATTTGTCATATGTTCAGAAACCTAGTCTAACTGGCCATTACAGTTCCCAGAGTCACAGGTAGATGCATTTTATACCCCCCAAACCGCCTGGAAATTACATGAAAAATGGTGTAAAAATGAAATCAATCCACAGTATTGTTGCTGCGCAAAATGCCTAAAATAAAAATAGTCTTTTAAATTAATTGTGAGTGTTCCTGTGCAGCAAAGGGGAGGGCTGCTCTATCCCACACAGCCATCTGCCCTCCTGTGACAGCCTGTGAGCAGAGTTTTTTATGAGTCTCTCTGAAGTGGGTGCAACAAGGATTCACACCTTTTAGTCATGCTCCAGCAAAGGATGGGTTTTTCGTGAAGTCTTTGCTACCCTAGTCAGTAGGTCTGGAGTATACTGAATGTTGACACCTTTAGCAGAACCAAACATGATTGCAGGTTATTAGATGTGAGATTTGACATTCAGCTGGAAGTGGGGCTTTCCTTTGTGAAGTTTTGCCCTCAGCCAGAACATGTTTTTTCTGAAGGCTAAGGGCCTCATTACAAGTGAGGTGGTAAGGGGTTAATCCTGCCGGTAAAGGTGCCGGTGCCGTTAACCCCGTAGTGCCTCATTATGAGGTTCCCTCGCTGGACCAGCTCTGAACGTCTGGTCAGACCAGACGTCCTTTGCGGGTCCCGCAAGGGGACCAGCATGCTAACAACGGGCCCATCATTAAAGGGCCCATTGTTAGCATGCTCCCCATTCCCATTGAGCCCTATTGGGGCTCAAATGGGAATGGGGATGGTCCGGGTTCCCTGAATGGGGAAATAATGGGTCCTCCAAAGTCGGAATGGCCTGGTATTTCCCCATTCAGGGACCACGGACCCGGACACGGGTTTGGAGGCAGCCATGCCCTTGTTAAGGGCATGGTTGCCTCCAAACTCGTAATGAGGCCCAAAGTGTCTCTTCACATGTCACTGGAGTTTGGTGGCTGAAACATAATATACATAGCTTTGGTCAACCCACACATCATGTTTTGCTTTTCTGACATTTTTTTGTGAGCAGTGATATTTTTCCATTGTCGCCTTTTAAAGCCGTTTTTATGTGCAAACACATGTGCAGGCCGTTTTTGCTTTCAATGTTGAAAAATCCTGTTTTCCATGTTACAGGATTCCTTGATTCCTCCTTCTTTTGTAAATCAAACTGCTGCTTGTCCATTGATAATGACAGATAGGCCCCTTTTTGTATGTCCCTTTAATTTTACATGAAACAAAAGCAAAAGCCAAGCCCAATTTTATTGCACTGTTTAAAAGCCTGCCATTCAGGTGAAAAGGACTTCTGTTTGGGGCCTTTAAATGCACCCCACATGCCCTACCCTGTTCTTCCATGACTCTTTGTTGGGGAAGAGTATGGCAGAGTGGGGTTTCCTTGGGCATAATTTTCCTTCATCAGGGAGTGGGCACTCCAGTGTCCCCTTCCGTCTCTGGTTTGGAGGTATGGCATGGCACCCCCTTTTCTTCCTTCTTTTGGGAGTGGTCACTTCAGCCTCCCTTTCAATCTTGTGGTTGGAGGGTGTGGCACGGCACCCCCTTTATTACTTCCCTTCCAGGTCCCCGGGATTCTCATCAGGCTCTGCACTCAACTTCAGGCTGGAATTTAAGGAGGTTAGTTCTCTAATAGAAGATAAAAAAAGAGTTTCAGTACTTTTTACACACATTCTTCCCAGAAGATTTACAAATAATTTACAATGAGCACAATCTACAATTAAACATTACCTTTTTGTTTCATAAACAACTTTCATTATTATTTTTATTTTTTATTTTCTTCATTTGTACAATAACACCAAGTAAATTACTCCCTGTTATATATATATACATTTCTAACAATTTAACACAACAAGAGCAGGAGGTCCTATCCAGCATGAGAACATTGGAAGATTATATCATCAAACCTTCGGACAAAGGCACAAACATTGCCATTATGAATAGGTCCGATTACATCATTGAAGCTAACAGACAGCTAAGGGACCACAAGTGTCACAAATTTCTGGATATGGACCCAACAGTAGAAATGAATGATACACTCTTTGAGCTATTGATGAAATGGAGGGAGAAAGGCTTATTGGAGGAAGAAATGTGTAAATATCTGCATCCTAGGTTTGCAATGATGCCCACAATTTACTTCTTACCAAAAGTCCACAAAAACAAAACTAGACCACCGGGGAGACCTATTGTAACCCTATGTGGGGCACTATTAGAAAACGTGTCGAAACTAGTAGACGAAACATTGATAACATTTGTCACAAGCCTGCTGTCATACTTACAAGATACAAAGGACTTCCAGAATGAAATAGACGGCATACCTTGGGAAAAGACATATCTACTAGCCACACTAGACGTGGTATCTTTGTACACTTCAATCAAATACAAAGAAGGACTAGAGTCTTGTGAATACTTCCTCAAAACCAGATTGTTGAACTTTCTTGAGCATGGAAAAATGATTTTAGAGATGATCAACCTCTGCCTAACGAACAATAGTTTCTTATTTGATAACAAGTTTTATACCCAGTTGCAAGGAACAGCCATGGGGACAACATTTGCTCCCCCATACGCAAACTTAACGATGGGATGGTCGGAGAGGTTCGCAGTGTGGGTCCCCTCAAACAGCCACCAAACGGACAAAGTGGTCCTGTGGCTGCGTTACATAGACAATCTATTTGTAATATGGGATGGTCCCACCAATGAATGGTTGGATTTTGTCAAGTCGCTAAACATAAATGAGTACAATCTTCAATTTACCGAGTGCCACAGTAAGACCAGTATTGTCTATTTAGACATACTTGTAACTGTGGCACAAGATAGTCTAGTGACTGAAACGTACCGGAAACCCACAAGTTCCAACACACCATTACATTCGAAAAGCAATCATCCCACGTCTTCAAAGTGGAGCATCCCTTATGGAGAATTTATCCGCATTAGACGGAACTGTTCCTTACTGGAAACTTTTGATAAGGAATCTAGACTTGTGGCCCTCAGGTTTCAACAAAGAGGCTATCCGAAAAAAGTATTGGAGAGAGCTTATCTTAAAGCTCGACAAAAGGATTGTTTGACGTTGCTGATGCCTAAGGTTCAAACAGAAAATGAAACAGCAGAAAAAGATACACGACTCATCTTGATATTTAGCAAGGCCTCACAGCACATTCGCCACATAATACACAAACACTGGCATGTACTTAAGCAAGAAGAGCATCTGGGGCGAACCTTGGGGGCAAACATTAACATCACTTACAGACGTTTCACCTCTCTGAAGGACACCTTAGTGTCCAGTTACATGAGTCCCACAACTACATCTATGGTCCTGAACTGGTTAGGTGCCAATCCTGAAGGTTTCCACAAATGTACCAAGTGTAAGGCTTGCGAATTTGTAAAAATATCAAAAACTACCAACATCCGGTACTAAACAATAATGTGACCATAAAGTCTAGGATCACGTGTGAGACAGAGTACTTTGTGTATGTCCTTACCTGCTCGTGTAACCAGTGGTATGTTGGGAGTACGATCGGCAAACTTAAAACATATAAGAGCGATAAAAAATGTCGACCCAACATATCCGATGGCCCTACATTTACAAGAGAAACACGGAGGGAAACTGGATGGTTTTGGGTACTTTGGAATACATGCCATTAAAAAACCAGCAAGAGATGGAAACAGGGAACTTTTACTGAGACAAACGGAAACCAGATATATTCTGGATTATGAGACCAAGAAACCACAGGGCCACAATCTAGATGAAGAATTATATACGTTTATATGCACCTGATTTTCTATAACAACTTTTTGAAATAAGTACAAGTATGAACTTCCTAAGAAAATCCCAGATACCAGCAAAGAGTGTGTAGTTCCTGTCTCCTCGAATAACATGTGTTTTAATGATTTCTTTCACGATGAATTTTATCATTAGCCTTGTGCCAATGTAAATGCTAATACCTTCTGTTGATTATAAGTTTGTTTGCAGTTCAGACAGAACACTGGTTATCCATTAGTATAAAGGTTAGAGGGTCTTTCAAATTAATTTCTTTCTATCAATGAAGGACTGAATATATCTTAGATCTTCCTCTACCTTGATATTGCTTTTCCTTTTTAATTTCCTTTTTAATATATATTTTAATATATATGATTTTTTTCATATTTCTTTCACTTCTTTCTCTTGTCAGGGCGAGCAACTCATTTTTTGTTGAAGTATTAATTAACAGAGGTACACAATCATTTGTATACACACATTTTTCCCTTCCTGTCTCTTTCCATCTTTGATTGTAATTTTTGGATTGGCAATATTAATTATGGTCTATTCTGCTAACCATGCTTTCTTATATGCAGGCAATTGACTTGTGGACTGTTGAGAATTTTTAATGGTTGCAGTAATTAATGACATCTGTGTATTTTTATAGTACAAAATAACTGTTTATGGACTAAGCACTTTATTTTATTCTCATACAGAGGATAATATTGTAAGGCTGCTAAATGCACATTGCACTTTACTTACTAGGAGTTGTACTCCGTGACTGCTGTTTGCACATAGCACTTTAACAACATTTTGTTGGTTATGGCATATTTTGCACAGCAAGACGAAACAGGTACTTGCATTAAAACAAGTAATTCTAATACACAAGAGTCTTTAAGGAGTGCACTAGGCACTTAAAATTTCAAATACCGTACCGCTTATTTCATAGAAAAAAAAAATTCTAAGAAATGTTACTATTCTGTAATATGTCATTGCCGGCTTTTTAGAATGCTTTATTTCCAAAAAATCACAAAAACAAATAAGCATGTTTCGTTTTTTGTTTTGCAATTGCGTGTGGCTTAGCTTTTTAACCCAATCAAAGATGGCCGATCTGTGCAATAGAGTCAGAGGAAGTGTGTGTGACTCTCTATACCACGATCATAGAGTGTAAATCTGTATAAATAGGCCTTCCTTTGTGTGTCTCGCCCTTAACGTGAGCAAGCGCTTTGTTACCACGAAATGCGTCGTTTTTGTGCTGTTTTTTCTTTCTGTCCTGGACATTTAATGTATTAAAGAAAACTTTTTGGCTAATATAAATGGTCTACTGCTTCTGTGTTTTGCCACGATTCCTGCACGCAAGACCGCTTCCTGGAGTGCCTTCCAATTCCCCTGCACTTAGCTACAGGGACTATAACACTCTCCACTGCTACCACTACCATCCCGAACATAAAAGATGCCACCACACATGTCATTGATGCCATCACTGACGCCATCACATCTGTAGCCCCTTTCTTTTATGTCAGCTAGGCAACCATAACTCGCGCCACCACCATGCACTACTAAGACTAACACCCAGGATATCAAAGATGACATGTCAAATGTCATTTGACATCACTGATGACATCACATGTGAAAATAATGCCTATTAAAAATGCCTACCTGCAAGGGGTTGTGTGTATTATGTTGGTAGCAAGATGTGAGGGGTGTTTATGTAATGGTAAACATGCAATAATTAGCTAACAATGCAAGACTGCATATACACTTGTGGTAGTAGAAACAATACATATGAAGACCCACAATGCATACAAATTAGAGGCACACACAGGGAAACTAAATGAAGGAAGAAAGAAACAGCATCATCAGAAAATGTTAATGGCATTAAAGTTTATCTTCCTGTATGCAAATTAATTCTGTGTTGGATGCCTCCTATTGCCCCATGCATGTGTACCATGATCTGAGAGCAAGCCCTAAGGCATGTACTTTAAGAACATAGTTTTTGTACAGAATGGCATAGGTTTTTAATAGGGCAACTTAACCATAACGTCCCTTTAACAAAGTTTTTTTTGTAGTGATTTTTTGACGTTTTTAGTAGGGCAACGTAACCATAATATCCCTTTGACAAATGTTTTTGAATGATTTGCATAGGTTGGCATTACTGTAAGTGATTCATAACATAAGTTGACCAAAATCTTTGTTGAGCCTTTAGAAGGATTCCAATAGTAACACATAAGCATACTGTAAAGCAACATTTGACTTCACTGCCCATCTTTCTACGAATTGCACAGTAGCATATGCTGTTGCCCAGCATGGCCACATGGTGCAGAACTCATACACACTTCACAATAATATGGGCGAGTCGTTGATAGTGCGGAAGGACATTGTATATTGTTGTACGAACTTGTAACTGCAACACTTCCCGTTCAGAACTCAACAGGGCAAGTTTGCACCACAATAGAAGCAATAGTGCATACCGAGGTCTTTGAATCAGTAAACCCCATTCCACCCTAAAAAAATGGGGGATGAATGCCATTACCAATACAGATTTTACGGCACTAACCCATTGCACCAAAAAAAAGGATTTTTTATCTTCAACCGGAACGCCTCTGGTGTTCCCTTTTGAAGAAAACAAATCCTTTTCCAAGATGGCCACCATGGAAAGGGAAGGCGGGCGTTGCATAGAAAGTCTTTTTGCGCTTTCCATTACAGCTGCCAGAAAGTAAAAAAGGAAAACGTGTGACCGTAGTGGGCGAATAAGTTTTGTATTTGTTCTAAAATGTGTGGTTATCAGCAACACCTTTAACAGAAAGGCAATGCCTGGTGGACATGGCAACGGCAATACAATGTTAAGTCCTAACCAGTAAATGCCAGTATTTACGTCCCTGACATTGTGGTCAGTAAGCATACCTACAGCGTACCCTTCAGAGACGAAAGGCATACCGTTCATTTGTTATGTACATGACGACACTTGTGAAGTATGAAAACACTACCACATGTAAAACACAAAGGTGTTTGTTTGTGCGCAATGACCTTTACATAAATGTGTGGAACATACAGTGAATATGTTTGGCAAAAATGTGCGTACAGAAGACAAAAAAGTAGTCTTCTAATGTGTGGACAAAATCACAACAAACCCTGTGAAGTGAAGTGCACTAACGGCAGAAATATTGCAAACAACACCATTACCACTGACCTGTTCACACATTTTTGTGTAAGTGCCACAAGGTGAAAAGGGTGAAGAAATGTGTAGTGAGAAGGTATAAGGAAGCATTGCTTTTGAAACGTTTCTGTACAGCAAACACTTTCACTGCACCTGATCTAATTTTTACACTTTTAGAAAGATACCAAATCTGACAACATAGCGTCTTCATGCAGAACTAATCTTGATAATTGGGGAATCTGGGTAACAGAAAGTACCCTAACGGCAGGAAAGCATAATAGATGGGCCTGAGCCGTACGTTGCCAAAGCAAGTGGTGTGCAATAGCGTTCTGGATAACATACCTTGGCAGCGTAAAAAAATGATTCCATAAAGACTTCCGTACCGTGATACGGCACCTATTAAAGAACATACTGCAACCTGCAACGTAGCATGACAGATTGTGAAGGGTTAAAAAACACACTAACATCGAAAAAGTAGTAAGGTACTTTTATTTCACAATGCACACCGCTAGATCATCGCCCTTTTCTCAGTTGCAAAGAAATTGGAAGTTTGTGTCTCTGCTGCACAATGAAATGTTAATTTTGACGGTCACGTTGATGTTTCCCACACAGTCACCATGCGTTGGCACCACAGTTTTTATCACACAGACAGTATGCAGTGGCGACACAGTAGTCAGTTTCCTCTCACATTCATTGCCAAGACGGCGTCAATCGCTGTGATGTAGTCCATCAGAAAGTATGGTATGTTACTTATAATGTTAGTGGCAATGGTGATGTTGTTGTTTAACCACACAGAAATTATGCGCTGTTGACACAGTAGTCGTATTCCTGTCACAGTGATTTACATGGCGACGTGAATGGCTGCGAACTAAGACACCAGAAAGGATGGTATGTTGCTTCTTACTGCTACAACTGCATACGGGCGTAGAGGTCCCATTCAATGATGACGCACATACAACTGGTGAGGAATAGCTGCACTTGAAGATTAAAGAAACCGTCACTCGGATGCTGCAATCCATGACATTCGCAATAGGGAAGGAAGTAGCTGAGGGGAAAATGACAAAAAAGATCTATCAATACGAAGCCTTTGCGGAAATGTAAGATGTAACACATAACATTTCTATAAACAATTAAGGTAATATGGGGAAATGTACTGACTCCCTACAAACGGCGACAATGTACAATATGGGTAATAGGTAAAAAAATATCAATGCCACATACATTTCGTAGGTAATAGTGGAAATTTTAGTGACATCGTACAGACGGCGGCAATGTGCAATCTGAAATTTCAACGTCACACAAATTTCCAAATGCATTAGTAGTAATAATTTTTTTTTGCAGACTAAGTAAATAGTCTTGCATATCGCGCCAACTTAAGAAGTACCGTCCTGAGCCGCTAACTCTCCACACGTGCTGATTGTCTACTTTGTACTGCACCCTACTGTGATTTTCGAGTTTAGGTGTTTTAATGCCTCATTGTGATTTTCGAATTTAGGTGTTTTAATGCCTCATTGTGATTTTCGAATTTAGGTGTTTTAATGCCTCATTGTGATTTTGCAACTTAGGTGTTCTAGTGACCCACCGCATGTTACTCTGCCTCTGCCTGCTAATGTGTACAGTGCAATACCTAGACCACCCTATCTACGCTTCGTTCCTTACCTGCTCCGCCCATATTTGATGCAAGCGCTAATGTACCTGTAGAGCCCAAATTTTGTGTGTCTCATGGTCGCTAACAGACGACATTTGATTATGTTGTGCCCTATGGTCGCTAGTTAGCTGCTACCTAAACTTGCCTGTTAGTCCTGCCATTTACAAGCCACTTTGCAAGTGGGCTTCAATTCCGTATCTAGCGCTACCTCTAACTAGCCTGTATGCCCAGGGTGCACAAGCACTAGCGTAGCCAACAACATCCACCATCCCTCCAGTATCCTGCCCAGAATCCATATCTAAATTATGCCAGCCTGGCTAATACTCATCATGTTCCCTTTCTGCATTATGCCCGATTGCAAGCCATGTAGCAGAAATAGTTTTATCCCATTTAGTAATGGACTTGCCAAGCTTGGCTTTCCCAGACACCACCCTGTTCCCTGCCCCACACCCTTCCTGCCCTCCTGGCCTCCTTTCCCCTATAGGGCACCTACAGACCACAGTACTAAAATCAACGTTACTTTAGGCAACCCTCCACCTAACCTCGTCACAGATGACCATTCTGACAATATCCACAATTCATGTAATATGCTAGTACATCGCCTTACAGCCTACCCTAACCTCACGACCCGTAACGACAGACTAGGTTGCAGACTCCCCACTTTACTTAACAAAATGACCAATAATCCCACAACCAAAGTCAGTAAAATAAATATCATTGCAAATACTATGCCACTCAAAGGAGCCTTACTTAATGTTAGATCCATCGTGGCCCACCCTACGGAAATTGCCGACATCATCTGTTCAGCAAACCTGGATTTCCTCGCCACTACAGAAACCTGGCTTTATGCCGCAGCAGGTCCCTCTTTAACCCTCGTGGTTCCAGACAACTAATCTATCCTCAGGGCCGACAGACCTAATGCCCGTGGAGGAGGTGTAGCACTTATATTCAAATCCTCGCTTGACATTAGATCTGTGACCTCCCTTCCTCTAAATTCCTGTGAACACTTATCCATTAAAATTCAAACCACCCCTAAGAATACTATCATCCTAGAACTAATATAAAGACCTCCTGGTCCCATAGGTTCCTTTGAGGAAGACATAACCTCCCTCATAGCTGAAAAATCTAAACCTTTATCACAGAACATTATTCTAGGTGATTTTAACCTGGGATACAATGATCCTCACGACATTCCAGCATCCTCCCTTGCTAATACACTTCGCGAACAGAACTACACTCAACTTAATACCCTACCCACACATCAGAAAGGCAGAACTTTAGACTGGCTCGCTGCCCACAACTGTAACATTATCTGCAAGGACCCACAACCACTTATATGGACCGATCATTTCCTACTTTCATTTGACATCAGCACTAATAACCCACACTATAGACAGTGCCCACCAGCACCAGCATGTCTGACAAGACATAAGAGGAACATCACCGCTGAAGCACTCATCCCACTGGTTCTACCCACTCTCAATATGGTCCCTAACTCATCGGACCTTAACCTACTAGTAGACACCTACAATAACGCCATGACCAAAGGTATCGATCTTGTTGCCCCTCTAAAATTACGTAAAGGTAAACCTAAAGCACATCTTAACTCATGGTACACACCAGAACTTAAAATTCTAAGAAATAAAAAGTCCAAAATGGAGACCCTTTGGAACATGAACCCATCAGAGGAACATAAAATCAATCTCACTTATGCATCCTCCGCATATAAAAGAGAAATAATTTTCACTAAAAAGGATGCCTATAATACAAGAATAAGCAATGCTAGCTCCAATACCAAAGAATTATTCACCATCTTGAAGGAGTTAGAAAACCCCATTCCACCTACGGACCTGTCCGTGAAAGACCAACTCTGGTGCACTAGCATCCAAGATGCCCTTGCGAACAAAATCACTGGCCTACAAACACAAATTGAAAATAAAAGACTACAACTTTCCAATAGTAGCCTCACCTCTAGCACCCCTATCCCTAGCCCACCCACCACCTCTAACACTAACTATGGCTTCACCTTCAAAAAAGTAACTGCACTTGAAGTGCAAAAAAACATAACTTCACTTAAACCATCAAACTGCAAAGGGGACAGTTGCCCTGCACAGATTATAAAAGATGCAGCAAGAGACCTCGCCCCCTTCATCTCTAAGCTCATAAATGTGTCATTCTCTACCAATTTGGTACCCAATAATTTGAAACAGTCATGGGTCCTCCCGCTACTAAAAAAACAGACCCTGGACCCAGCCATCCCTACTAATTACAGTCCTATCACTACCGTTCCCTTCCTGTTAAAAATCCTTGACAGAGTCGCTTACTTGCAAATTCAGCATTATCTTGAGTCCAACCAATTACTCGGATTACGTCAGTCTGGCTTCCGACCTCAACATGGAACAGAAACTTCCTTTGTTGATCTCAAAAGTCAGATTGACGAAATCAAAGATAAGGGCAAGGCTGGCATCCTACTCCTCTTAGACCTTTCAGCAGCCTTCGACCTGGTTGACCATAAGATACTCTGGAACCACCTCTCCGTTGCCGCCCACTTTTCCCCCTCTGCTGTCTCATGGATACAGTCCTTCCTGGCCAATAGAACCATGAGAGTCTTCTCTCCGGTGGCTGCAGCAGACCCCAACAACTCCAACATCATAATTGATGGCAATACCATCCCGGTGGCAAAAAATTTGAAAACACTTGGCTTATATTTCGATGCCAATATTAACCTCATCAAACAAGTCAACTCAACTGCTTCAGACACCGCCTATACAGGTAAACTAATTAGAGCCTGTAGACCATTTCTTTTCTCTAACAGTTGCCTCACGCTAGCGAGAGCTCTTATACAATTTAAGTTAGACTACTGCAATATCCTCTACTTAGGTGCCAACCAGGCGATAATAAGTAAACTCCAAGTCCTCCAAAATAATGCGTTACAGGCAGCGCTAAACATTCCCAGGCGTGAGCACATCTCTGCCACTAGAACTACATGGAAATGGCTTACTATCCAACATAAAATTGATCTCGAAACCCTCTGCCTTACTTACAAAGCTCTCAACCATCTAGCCCCCCCCTACCTTACAGATAAATTCACCATGAAATCTTCCATCAGAACCACGAGATCATCCAATACCTTATGTCTTACAGTACCTAGATTTACCTCTAAAAGAGCCGGATTCTCGAGCTTCACTGTCCTCGCCTCCCAACTCTGGAACTCCCTGCCACTGAATGTTAAGTCCTCCAAATCCTTCCAGTCATTCAGGAAACTTGCCATTGGGTGGCTTCTGACAAAAAGTCAACCGTTAAGTTAGACTTAGCTATAAATTGTACATATTGCTTGGGTCTCATTTTATCTTGATTTGGTTGCTATTACCTCTACTGTCTGTATATTCTGTAGATATCTGCTGCCCTACTATTACTGTTTTTACCATGTACTGTGCCTTGTAACTTGTACTAAGCGCCCTTTTACTCCCGGATTTGGAGCGCTATAGAAATAAAATAAACAAACAAACAAACAAATAATGGCAGTTTGGTGTACAGGCCTGAAAAATAAGCTTAAATGATATGCACCGCCTTCATTTCGCCTTCAGCAGTCACACAGTAGTTGTTTGCAAGAAGACGTCCTCGGAAACTGAGATTTCATGTGCTTCACAAACCTTTTTGAAGCATAACATATCAAAGGGAATGTTTCACAAACTGTGACTCCCCACATTATTTCTGTCTCTGCCCTGTACGTCAAGGTCGAAAAACAATTGACCCTTATGAGGTTTGGTACATGTGCGACCATACTGAGCGCATAGTGAAAAAATTAAATGAAATGAAGTGACCTTCACTCAGAACGCAAATACATTCTCATTTTGCAACAACATATCAGCAGTCAATCATGAGAACCGTTACTCCCGACCACGTGCAGACGCTCTGTTTACGAAACCGTGCAGGTGGCTGCCTCAGATTCCAAACGATGAGACGCCAGTCTAACCGCAGTACTTGTGGCTTCTTACATAGATGCAGTAAGGACTTGTCGTACATTGCCTGCCAAGTTTCAGTGTACATATGATAGTGGTAACAAGAATAAAGCACTGTTTCACTTCCTACTGCCACATATAAGTAATGCTTACCTTTGACACAGTGTTCCATAAGGGTTTCTTTGCAGGGATTTCGGCGTACAACACAAAAACGAAATCACCATGGCGGCCGTATCAAAAGAATGCTACGCACTTGATGCTGCGGCAGAACCAATCGGTGAAAGCGCAACATCTTGACGTACAGCATGCCATAGATTAGCCAATAGAAATCTTCTCCACTGAGCGAACAGGGAAGTGGGACCGCGGAGCAGACATAGATATCACTAATTCTTAGAGTGCTACTTTTTGATCGTTTTAAAGGAAACTACGGGATGATTTCTCACAAAATTTACAAAAGCATGCTTTGGGGAACAAGCCCCTGCTGCAAAATTGGTGACAATCCGTCCAGTGGTTTGGCCTGTAGCCGTGCGCACATTTTTTGCCCCATTCAGTCTATGGGAAAAAAAGACGTTTTGGGACCCCCGCTATAACTTTGCCCCCCTGGACGAATCCTTACCAAACTTTGGAAAATAATTCAGAGTGGCCCATATACTATTTTTGCAAACTTTGGTAAGGATTAGTCCAGGGGGAGCCGAGTTATAAGGCGCCCAAAAAGTGCTATTCCTATAGAAACAGCAACTTAACCATAACTACATGACCACTACCGTGGCATGTAATATATATATATATGTATGTATATATCTTTCTGTCTGATTTTTCATCCTTCCTTTTCATTCTTCAGATGGTTCCTCTGTACGATATGACTTTCATTTGGCTGATCAATCAGTCACAAAGCGTGACTGGGATGACAGTTTTTCAACTGATTGATGTGGACCCATTTTTCTTCTGTCAGTTCTTCTTTTGGGATGCAGATCTTATAGGCGACAGGTGAGATTTTATCCAAAATTTCAAAGGTGCCGCGCCAGGAGGGGAGGAACTTTCTCTCTTTTGTCTGGTTCCTTTGAACATTGTACAAGTAGACCCTGTCTCCTACTTGGTACTCTTTCTTAGTGGTCCTTAAATCGTAGTGGGGTTTCATCCCCTCTGCCAACTTTTCCAGATTTCGCTGAGCGTACGCAAAAGCATGCTGAAAGTGTTTTCTCAAATTCTCAATATATTCATGTGTTGTGGACGCATTGATCAGGGTCTGCTCTTGAGTTCTGTAGAGCAGATGCTGAGGTAGCACTATTTTCCGTTCAGTCATTAGCTCGAATGGAGGCATTTTTGTCGCATAAAATGGTGTAGACCTGATGGCCTTCAGGGCAAGTGGTAGTCAGATGTCCCAACTAGGCCCAGAGTCTGCCATGAACTTCTTTAGGATGCCCACAATTGTTTTATAGTACCTCTCAACTTCCCCACTAGAGGCTAGGTGGTAGGCAATGTGGAGATTTCTCTTAACCCCAAGTATCTCCCACATCTTTGTCATCACCTCGCTGGTAAAGTGACTTCCTCGGTATGACTCAATTCTTTGGGGAAGGGCAAAACGCGAGAAGATGTGATTGTGCATCAGGGCAGCTGCTGTTTCTGCCATGCAATTTCGGACCGGGAGACATTCCACCAACTTGGTAAACAAGCATTTCATGGTTAACATGTACTTGTTTCCTCTAGACGAGCGAATCCCGGGCCCGATGAAATCTACTTGTAAATCTGACCAAGGCACTGACATCCCCCTTTTCTGGAGGGGAGTTCTGTGTGTGAGAGAACTTGGCTGAAATTGCCCACACACGAGACACCCCTTCAAGCATTGGTTGAGGTCCTAGCCCATGTGTGGCCAGTATGCAACCTCTCACAAGATTTCCAAAGTTGTAGGAAACACCTGATGACTGGCTGTGGGGGAGTCATGGGTGTGACTTAACATCAGGCATCAGAATGAGGAAGGTTCCACCGACTGGTCACATCCAGAGATGGATCTCCGTAGCAACAAACCGCCTTGGATTTGAAACATTTTGGAAAATTTCATCAACACCAGGAGATCCTCTTTCCCATGATTGATTCAGTCAGAGACAGGGTCTTCAATGTGGTGAAAACATATCCCAATAATCGGATCCCCTTTTGTGCCGTAATTAAATCAGCATCTGGGGTTTCCTTACTCCACTGGGCAGTTGAGAGTTCATTTTGGGCAAGTATTTGGGACCTGGTGACGGCAGCAACCTGGATTTCCCCCAACAGGGACTCGATCTCTCTGAGATCCCTGTGGATGGCTGCAGTTTTGGCCAACTGGTCAGCCAAGTCATTCCCGGTTTTATCTGGTCCCTTTATTGTGGAGTGACCCTTGATAATTTTCTAGTAAATGCTCATCTCCTTAGAGGTGACCCGATCATCAATGGCTTGTATTAATTTTGCATGCTTGAGTGGTTTATTATTTGCACACAGCATGCCTCGGCTTTCCAATTTATCAGGTGCTCCACAAACCCATTCCGGACATATGCCCTCATTCGAGATTGGAGGTAGCCATGACGCTATTTGTGCCATGGCTGTCTCCAATACTGGGTCCGGCACCGGTCTGGTTGAATGGGGACTTACTGGGACATTCCGACCTGTATGGACCCGGTAAGTCCCCATTCAACCAACCATTCCCCATTCCCATTGAGCCTCCTTGGGCTCAAATGGAATGGGGAAGGCGCTAATAAGGGGCCCGCGAATAGCAGGCCCATTATTAGCGTTTTGTTCCCTTAGCGGGACCCATAAAGGATGTGTGGTCAGACCACACGTCCTTTACGGTTCCCGCTAAGGGACCTCGGAATTGGGCGGGAAGGGATTACCGGCACCAGTCCCCTTAGCGGTGCCCGGTATCCCTTACCGCCCAACTCATAATGACCCCCATAGACTGAATCAGTGATTATGACCGGTTTGTGAATTTGGTGTTGCACGGCAGTGAGGATGGCTTGATGTACCACCATCATCTCGGCCACCTGACTACTTTGGGGACCGATCTTGTACCCAGCAGAGGGCTCCGGGGCTTCATTCACCCAGGCATTCCCAATGCCAGCCACAAGTTCATTTTCCCCATTGTTGTCAACATGGTAGGAGCACCCCTCTACATAAACTGTGGGTATTCATTGGCACGTGTCTTCCGCATAGACTTTGGTCAGGCACGCCTCCATGTTATCTTTGGTTTTTAGACTTTCGTCCTCAAGACAGTTTTCTTGAGCACAATTATGCAAGTCAGCCAAACGTTGCGCGAGGGGACTCTTCTTGTTCTGGCAATATCTGACCTCCACAGGAAAGCCTTGCATGGACAGAATCCAGGAAATAATTCTGGAATTACTCACATTTCCTGGCCGGATTTGGTCACTTTGGAGATATTGCAAAGGCTGGTGAGGAGTTTCGACAATGATGTGCGTCCCCTGGATGAACGGGTGGTAATTTTTCATTGCCCACACTGTTGCCCGGAGTGCCTTTTCACAATCATTGAATTTTTCCTCCACAGAGGACAAAGTCTTACTCGCATACGAGATGACTTTGTTGACCTTGTCGTGCTTTTGGTATAATACTGCTGTTAAGCAAGTATTTGAGGACCCCGTATCCAAGAAGAACTTCTTGTTTTTGATGGGGTTAGCCAAACAAGGCGCTTGTGAAAGGCTTCTCTTGGGTTGTTTCACTGCCTTGGATTGTTCTGGACCCCACTCCCACTTGCCTCTGGCCTTCAGTAAATGGACCACGGGTTTTGAGACCTCTGCATAGTCCTCTATGAGCTTCCAATTGTACTTTCAGTCCAAGAAGGGTTCTTTGTTCACGCAGAGTCGTGGGGTCTTTTAATTTTAATAATGCTTCCACCTTTTTCGTCTGAGGACTGAGAGTCTCAGGGGTGATTTCATGCCCTAGGAAGATCACGCAGGTCTTACACCATTGTGCCATCTGGAAGGACAGTTTTGCTCTGGCTTCCTTCTACTGGGTCAGAACATAGCATATTTCAGCTATGTGTTCCTCCACAGTTGAACTTTTGATTAGAACATCATCTACATAGGCCAGGTTTCCATTTTCACCCAAGCCGGGCATGGCCTTGTGCAGAAAGATGTTAAATTAGTTGCCGGAGTTTATACATCCACGTGTATTGCTGCCCATGAAGGTAAAGGCCAGCTTGTACTGGTTTTCCCTACTCACGCGTACCGTCCAGTAACCATTGGTCAGGTCAATGGCAGTATACACCTTTGACCCTTGGATCTGGACCAGTCCCTGATTGATGTAAGGAAGAGGCCATCAGGACATGTGGACCTGTTTCTTTAACTCCCTAAGGTCTGTGCAAAGTCTCCATTGGCCATTGGGTTTTAGTACCCCTGGAGGAATTATCCCACAGGATTCTAAGTTCTTTATTATCTCTGTGAGTGACTCCATAGATGCAAGGGGAAACCGGTATTGCTAATATGGGAGCCATACCAGGGTCTGTTGGTATGGAAGTGGAGTGTATCTCGGTGCGACCACAGTCGTACAAGCCCACGGCAAAAATCTCTTGAAAATTCCAAAACACCTGTTCCAGCTTCTGCTTTTGCTCCTCGGTCTCACAGGCATCAGCAAGGTTGATTTGTTCCTCAATCATCTGCCTGAAGCCTGGTTTTGCAATTTCTGCGGTATCCTCCAGTTGCGTGGAGAGATCCCGTGTTATGGTGTTGGCCTGGACAAGAGGTTTAAAGGGTGGCAGGGAGTCAATGTTGACTTGAAATACCACCTCATCCTTACTGATGTCTCAGGTTACCTCTTCCCCCCCATAAGGGCAGGAAGAGTACACCGTGATAATTCCCCACTTGCCAGGTGAAAAACCTTTCTGGAGGTATGTCATCATCACAGAGGTAACAGTCATTTGGAATCTGTCCCATGATCTCGTTCCTTAAGTCAGTGGAAAAATGTTGGGCATCAACCGCCATTCCAATAAAGGTGTCTGCGCCCAGAGTGATACTTCTAGGACCGCTGTTATCTACCAATATTCGAATGGTGTTGTGTTCTAGGTCAACTAGTGGTGTCTGTTCAAATACAACCCTTGCTGTTGGAGATGATCATTTAAATTTGTATAAGCGTCTGAGTTTTGGAGGTTCTGTCCTCACTTAATTTTTAGGGGAACAGTGAGTTGTCTGACCAATCCTGGGATGGTGACCTCTTTTCCAGTTTGAACTTCAACGACAAATGGCAGCAATTGGGCTGACCGAAATGCTTTCCCAGGATTGTCAAAGCCCATGGGGTTGTCCCCCAGTTGGAACCAGACTTTGTAATTAATTAGGTCCAAATTATTTGCAAATCTATTGAGAATGTCACTGTCTATGTAAAATACAGAGGGGACATCTCTCACAACCCGACAATTATGATCTATGCTTTTGTCACCAATGGACATTTTTAGCATATTCCTGCTAGGCAGGAGATGTTTGGAATGTGGAGTTTCCAGGCCCATTTTCCCACTTGTCAATCAATTTAAAGGTGGGAATGGTCTGATCTTTTGGGAGTTTCCAGAATAATGCTTCGCTGATTAAGCTTTTTCTATTATTCAGGAATACTCTGGTGAGAACAGGCTTCCCCCATTATTTACCTGAATGGAGAAAAACAACTATGCACACTTTTTCTGGATATCAGCCAAGCTCTGAGCTGGTTTTTCATCATCTTTTGTAATGGGATTTGGGTTCTCTTCAAATTGTGAATCGGTATAAAATGTCAGGGTATTTTCTGTCCAGTGTGGAAAAGCCACTTCAAACTAGGAGGATGGTTGATTTTCAAAAATGGAGAAGGGTTCCCATCAACAGTTTGTTCTCCAACAGAGATTACAGTGATGTCAGGGACTTAAATGTTTCTAAAGTGGAATTCGATTTTGCCAGACCGATGTTCAATAATGGGGCATGTGCCATTTAGGCTTACGTAGTTTGTGCTTGACTTTTACCGGGTGTTTCACCCTGGGGCGTCAAATTTTGATCTCCATATCCACAGTCCCCTCGATGGAAATATACTTTCCATTGAAGTTTTGGAGTTGTCCAGGCAGAGGTGTGAGGGGAATTTGGTGACGCTCCCCCTTCCTGAATTTATTTGGTCAAATGCCTTTTTGGACACAAGGGTGGCTTCGGAACCAGTATCCACCAGTGCTGAAAATGCACCTTGGCCCAGGACCTTGACAGAGGCACAAAACATGCCTACTCTCTCCTCAAGGGGGCAAAGGAAATGTGCATTTTGGGCCAATCTGGCAGTTCATTTCTTTATATTGAACTCCGACACTGTGTGATCTTGGGCAGTTTTCTATGTTGGACTCCGGGAATCTGTAAAGAAAATTTTGCACCCAAATATTTGTGGGTTTCAGAATCCCCTTTTTCCCTTGATTCTCTACTGTCCCCCATTTCTTGGAGACAGTCACTTGAACCTGTTTGGGGGGAGGATCCTTCATTTCTTTCAGGGTCATCTGGGTGACATGGTTGGGGTTCAGGAGGTGGTGGCTCTGGGTCAGTACCCATACTTACCTAGTCTAAGTTCAAATCTTTTGGGACCCATTTTTCCTTGGGAGGAATTCCCACATCCCTGAAAGAGAAGATTTTCTTCCATGAATCCTCCACGGATTCCTCCCCTACAAACTGGACGACGCAAATTCCTCCATGAAATTGGTTTTCTTTGTCCCTTGGTTTCTCCTACTTACCCTCTGTTCGGTAGGTTGCAGCTTTTCGGGCGTGGGAGATTTGGGTTCAGATTCAGAGGTTTCTAGCGGTTTTCACAGGTGCGAAAGGAAGCTTCCTCTAGGGCTTTGCATCTCCTTTCCACCGGGCCTCCTCCTCTGGAACCTGTTGGTTGTCGGGGTTTTCCCCCTGTCATTGATCCAGGGCACCAGACCCTGGGTTGGAGCTGTTTTGGGCAGCCATGTTCATTTGAGGGCCCTCCTGAGCTCTCAACATGCGACTCAGGTCTTGGATCAGACTTTGGACCTGGCGCTCCAGTTGGGACATCCTCTCAGGTTGGTATAGGAGTCTAGAGTCATACCTTTGCTGCTCTTGGGATGGGTAGCTGTCTCTTCCCCCAGAGTAGCTTGTGTATTGAGGGTTTCCCTGGTAGCCCTACATCCTTGGTCTTCCTTCTCCCTGGG
Source organism: Ambystoma mexicanum (assembly GCF_040938575.1). NCBI lineage: Eukaryota > Metazoa > Chordata > Amphibia > Caudata > Ambystomatidae > Ambystoma > Ambystoma mexicanum. Next base: position 245,743,796 of record NC_090921.1, on the reverse strand, counting down.
TCTATAATCCTGAAAGCGGGGAGAAAGAGGAGGATTATTCTGGAAGTTGGGATTTGGAGGCTACCTAGGGAAGAAACTTAAGTTGGAGGATGGAATATTTCTTTCTTCCAGAGGGAAGTTTGATGTGGCGTTTTGTGGGAAGTTTCCCGGGGCTGTACTTACCTGATTGGATCCCCGCCCTTGTGCCGGGGGAGTCCACACATACCCCAGGGAAGGTCTATTACCCTTGTATCTTGGGCTTATGAAGGTGGTAGAGTCAGGTGTCATTTGGTTTATTAGAGGGTGGAGTATTTTTAGGCCCCACCCTTTCTATGTCAAAATTGGGGTTTTCCGCACCTCTGCCACCTTGGCAGCAGCAGGGGTGTTGGATGGTTTGGGATTTGAGTATTTTTGTTTACCACTGGCTTTTGGACTTCATAGATCCAGGTAGCCTGCTCTGTTACCCAATCCAGGGTCTTTTGAAGTCCCTAACCAGTTGTGTCATGATGTACTTAGGGAGGACATGAAAATAAATATTGATAAATTCCCTAATATTTGTGCGCACCCATTTAGAGGTCTGGGCAAATGCCTGCTTCAGTTCCTGCAGGAACTCCCTACGTGCCTGCTCCTCTCCGCACTGCAGGTTGTAAGTCGCCTTGCGGGCCTCCTGGGGGTTCCTGTCCACAGAGAAGCGTTTCAAGACGGCCGTCTTGTAAGTAGACGATCTTGAATGAGTTTGATCCTGCAGCCCAGCAAAAGAAGCTGGAGTATTCCGGGGAGAATGTCTACTTGACAAACTGCATGGAATTATGGTCATTTCTTATGCCAAATGACGTCATCATCTGGCCATATAGCTCCAGATGCTCCCAGACTGAGTACTTTGCATTTTTAAATCAGGGAGTCATGAAGCTTCTGATGGTTTTTATTTGCCAGTTTGGGTCTTTTACAAGAGTTCTATTTTGTTTGGCAGCCTTCTTTTTCTACTGCACTTGAGTCCATTCGCCCGCAGACTCAGAACTGCTACTATTTGTGGTCCACTCCCTGTCCTCTAAGCGCTCCCTGATTCTTTGAGACTGGGAGTCCATCCCAGAATGATGGGGTCTAGTCTCTTTTCCCTTGCTGTATTGTGGGCTCTCTGGGTCCCTTCCCTTGGGTTCCCCCTTTCACACAGGTGAGTACTCATCTTGCTCCTACCTTCTTCTGGGTAAGGTGGAGAACACCCACACTCCCTGAATGGGTGGAGGTTTTCAAGATTCTCTTTTGAGGTTTGAACTCTGATTCTTCTGTATATGTAAAGTGGACCAGATGGTCCCTTTGTAACCTGTGTTTCTGCCAACTCCCTGATCTCATCATAGGAGTCCTCCTGGTCAGATGTATTTACCAATATATTTTTAAACCTGATTAACAATGCACATCCATCAATATCTGCTAGGGACTGGGCTTCCTGCCCAGTTATAGTAGACCTAATTGAGTCCAGCTGCCTCATGGTTCTCGGATCTTGTGAACTGGTAGACAGGAAATGTACAGCGCCTTGCACACATAATTTGGTGAGTTGGCTTGAGGCCCCTGGTAAAGAGGGCATTGCACCAGGTCAGGGGTTTCCCTTCCATGCCCTAACTGTTCAGGGTTTCTCAAGGCTTGATTGAGTCTAGCCATTTCCTTCTCCAATCTCCCTGCTTTATCTTTCTCAGCCCCTATCTCTTGGTGGTAGATAGAGACCTGAATGTTTAGCTCTGCTGCCAGAGCTTTAGTAGCTTCTATAACCATGCTTTGTGGCACTAATTGGCCATTGTGTCCCTTGTTCTCCTCACAAAGGGCCTAATTTTCCTTCTGTGAATCTTGTATTATCTTGGAATACTCAGACCTCATCTTTTGCAGGAGACTACTTTCCTCACTCTGTGCCTTTTTGGTCTGTGTTGTCTGATCTAAAACAAATTCTATTTGTCTCACATGCCCCATTAATTTCTTGTTTTCTACCCTCATTTCAGTCAGTTCCTGGAAACATGATTAACCTTTCTCCAGGTCTGTCTTTAACTGGCACACTTCCTGAGACAGGGCATCTTCTTCCTGACACAATGGTCCTCATCACAAGGTTGGCGCTAAAAATCTGGCCGTACTGGCATGGTGGTAATAACATGTCCGGCTTGGCACCAACCCGCAAATAGCGGACGATCAAGAGTGCACGGGCGCGCGCATCCCTGCATGCCGGTAACGGCCGTACCGGCATGCCGGTAACCACCCCCAAACCCTCAGACAGCAGCATCGACCAATACGCACAGAACGGCACCGCCCTTGGCAACCCCTAAATACCATTACCGTTATTAACATAGTGCAAATAACGGGTGCGTTAATACCGGACCTAGAAGTAACGTCATTGCGCCGGAACGGGAAATGCCATGGTGGCCATCTTTAAAAACACAATCCATTGCCATCCTCCACGTACAGGACCCTCTACACCCCAACTCCCAGGCCACCACGGACAACATGTCGAAGACCACCCGGAGAGGCACGGCCTGCTTGCGCAAACCACGTTTTACGGACGATGAGCTGAACATGTTGGCCGACACCCTTGTGGCAAATGCTGAAGTGGTGTTCTGCAACGACCTCAGGCGTCCAGCCCAGCTCAAGAAAAAGGCCATCTGGGAAGAAGTTGCCCAGAAAGTAAGTGCAGTCGGCACCACCGCATGCACAGTGCGTGATTACAAAAAACGTTGGGACGACCTCAGGCTGAGAGTCCGGCACATATTGTCGGCTAATCAGAGCCAGGGGCTGGCAACACGAGGAGGACCACACTCCCCACTCAAATTTGCCAGATGGCAGGAGACCTGATGCTCCATCATAGACGTGGAGTCCATCGAAGGAGTCGGTGAAGCAGAGTTTGGCGTGCCAACATCGGCAGATGAAGGTGAGTGTCCCTACTGAAACAGTAAAACTAATCATAATCATCCTCCCCCAAATGTGGCTGCTACACCAGCCAACAAATGGGCCATCATGCACACCTACACAAATCCGTGTACACATTCTGGGTCTACCACCATCCCATCCCAATGCATGTTGCGGTCATACACGAATACAACCACAAGACACATTTCATGGGCATGTGCCACCCAGGACGGCCCTCCCAAAACACATCAATGTCCAACTGCACCCAACAATGCGTGCATGTGGGCACGATTACACTATCAAAATCCACTCTTCAACATTGTATGTACACAGTCCCCTACAAAGCCACGAATGCAACTGATCAGATGGCGCCACATGCCCAATGACTAATGCATGCACAATGCAAGCGGAACAATCACTGATGTCCTGCCACTCTCTGTCCCCCACAGGTACGGATGCTGACAGTGACGAAGCACAAGGGAGTGCACAATGCACAACATCAGCCAAAAGGCCTAGGAGGCAATCTGATGGCACAGGTCCATCAACCTCAAGTGGACCAAGGATGGGCCATGCGGGAAGCCGGCCAAGAACCGGTGCAAAAACAGCACCACAGACAAGCACACAGGATGAGCTGACACCTGCACCTGCATCCGTGGTCACACCATCCACACAGGCTGAAGACACAGCAGGCATAGAGGATGGCACACATTCTGCTGCTGCCAGCACAATTGGGGAGATGGCTGCATCGGCAGATCATAGTGTTGATGAGGTAGCTGAGCCGGACAATGAGGGCGATGCAGGACTTGTCCACTCAGAGCCTGTAGTGCACACACCAAGCCCGCAGGCCACCCCACAGGACACACCTCAGCGGGACTCATCCGACCAGGGAAGCCATGGACAGTGGTCTCCGGCCATGCACAGCCCCATGATCCATGCTGTGCCACCACATCACCCACTGACCGCAACATGCACTGCCATACGGGACCTTGAGGGACGTCTCTCCAGAATGGAGGCCCGGCAGGAGGTGATGCAAGGCTATGTGCAGCAGTACCTTGCTGAAGGGGAGACAACACACCGTATTATCCAGGACAGCACTGCAGCCGTTATCCAGGCCATTAACTCAAGTGCACAGCAAGTGCGTGATGGCTTCAATGCCTTGGGTCAGATCCTCACCAGGATTGCTGACTGCATGGATCAACGGCAAACCCTGCCCCTTGGATCACAACCATCTGGGTCATCCGCATCATCCACGCCAACGAGCTCGAGGCAGACCAGCCCCGTGCGCATGTCCCTGCGGAGTTCGCGCCGCTCAGAGATCCAAACCCCACCTCCGAAGGGGGCTCAACAGTAGCAGGGCCACTCTGCATAATCCCTTTGGGCATACATCCAGACACATGTCATGCTATAGTTGACTTTGGGTGTTAGGGGGTGGGTGGAGGGTGGTGGTGGGTGTAGTGTGTAGTACTGGGGTGTTTGGGGGCATGGGAGTAGGGTGGGGGAGGTGGCGGGGTGGTGGGTGTAGTGTGTAGTACTGGGGTATTTGGGGGCATGGGAGTAGAGTGGGGGAGGTGGAGGGGTGGTGGGTGTAGTGTGTAGTACTGGGGTGTTTGGGAGTATGGGAGTAGGGTGGGGGAGGTGGAGGGGTGGTGGGGGCGTGGATTGTTGAATCATGTTGTACTTAATTTCTCACGAATACACCAGTTGTGTAACAAACATCACATGAGTGGACATTGCTGATTTTTTGTATGTTAATTTATTGCTTCATGGTGATTTGTGCACATGTGACCCACACAACCAGTGCCCACAGTTCACAACACATGGCACCCTCTGCATCAAAGTACATCAGAATGATTGGTCTATGACCATTTTGCGCATTGCGCGACCCTCACGAGTTTCGCGTCCTGGCCTATGTCCTACTTCTACTCCTTCCTCTCCTTCTACTTCACCAGATGGTGGCAGCTCCACATCAGGTGGCAGGGGTATGTTCCGCCGGATGCACATGTTATGTAGCATTGCACATGCTGTGATGATCTTGCCCACCTTCTCAGGCCCGTATATGAGGGCCCCTCCTGACCTGCTGATGCAGCGAAACCGTGCCTTCAAAAGGCCAAACGTCTGCTCAATGACCACACGTGTACATGTATGTGCATGATTGAAGTCCTCCTCGTGCCTGTTCTGCGGGTTCCTGCCAGTGGTGAGTAGCCACGGCTTCAGAGGATATCCAGCATCACCTACATGGGAGCAGAAGGAGGTATGTGTGAGGATGAGGCTCAGTTGACAGGTGTGCTCAGCCTGTACATCATTCAAGTTCATATGCACTATCTCGTCATTGGCAGCCACATCCACATGACTGTCAGCCCTGTACAGTGCATGCCAATCCATAGAGGGAGCCTTGTGTGACATACACGACGTAGGGTCCTAGGATTTTAAACCACCAGGACACCCAATGTATGTCTTGGCTAGGGGCATTTTGCATGCAAATGTGAGGGCTGTGTTTCGGCGGATGACTTAAGAAACTTCCATTCCCCCCAATCCATCTTCCTCCATGGCCCAGAGGGCATTCCCCTTGCATATGCATGTACCCCCCCAATCCATCTGCCCCCATGGCGCAGAGGGATTCCCCTTGCATATGCATGTACCCCCCCAATCCATCTGCCCCCATGGCCCAGAGGGATTCCCCTTGCACATGCATGCACCTCCCCCCAATCCATCTGCCGCCATGGCCCAGAGGGCAGACTCACCCAACAGCCAGCCACTTTGTACAACGTCTCCTTCCATGTAGCGGGGTAGTGAGGAGTTACGCAGCACCATGGCATCATGCGTGGATCCTGGGTATCTGGCTCAGCAATGTGTTAATATCTGGCTGGCATCACACACCATCTGCACATTGATGGAATGGTATAGCTTCCGATTGCGATACACCGCCTCCACGGCATGTGGGACTACCAACTCTACATGGGTACAGTCGAGGGCACCAATTACATTGGGCATGCCTGCCAGTGCATGGAATGCTATTTTGGTGTTATTTGCCTCCCGTGGTGTTCTTGGTAAGGATATGTAGGCACTTGCGTGCTTCAGTAGTGCATCCAGCACTTGCTTTAACCCAACAGAGAAGCATGATTGGGACATGCCGTGCATTTGGCCCACTGTGTGTTGGTAAGTGCCTGTGGCCAGGAAGTGGAGCACAGATGCCACCTTCAGCAAAGGGGGGATGGCTGTGCGGATGTTGATTAGGCTGACCAAGTCATCCTGTATTAATTCCACTATGTTGGTGATGGTGTCTCTGTCCAGGCGGTACAGGGTGTGGATCTGTGCTGGGGTTAAGTCAAATGGATTGGCCCTTATACGTGGGATTGTTGGCTGTCTGTGGGGAGCGACTGCCTGCACTGGTGGGATTTGCTGGGCATGTCTCACCCTCCTTCTCCTCCTGCGTCTCCTCTGTGTTTCCTGTTGTACTGCCTGCTCAAGGAGTAGCAGTGCAGGCATGTCCTCCAGGCCCAGTATGGCAAGTACAAGTGGTAGCATTTTGCCTTGGAAGGGGGTGTGGTGTGTGGGTGTGCTCCTTTTGTGCTGACCCTGACTCCATTGCCTCCACCTGTGTGCACCTGTGGCACTTGGTTACACAGCAGTTTGTTGTTTACGGGTGGTCCACGATGCCGGTATTGCCGGCATCATGGTGGCCATTCTTACCGGCATCTCGATGCCGGTATGTACTTGTACGTGTGACTCGTGGTGTCCCCTTCTTTGCGGCATGCCGGTATTAAGGCCTCCCCATCTGCGCGCGGGCCCGCATGCCGGTACGTTGGTGCACGGCCACAGCGGGTCCTTGACGTTGCTGGTAGCAACGGCATCTAGGGTCATCATACACCGGCCCGGTAATGGATGCCGGTATTGCCTTACCGGTGCCGTTCTTACCGGAGCGCCAACCTTGTGATGAGGTCCAATGTGCTATTCTGTTCATTGAGGTGGTCTCTCTGCTGCTTCATAGTGCTCAAATTCCAGCGCTCCTGGTCGAATTCTGCCTGAGAATGTCCCTCCTTAATAATCAACTGGCTATTCTCATCTTTCAGTTGCCTAATCTGTACTTGAAATGTGCACATGTCCTCTAAGCAGGCCCTACTATGTGTGGCTTGTTGATTCAATTTTAGTTGACTCTCAGGTTCTCAACACCTTCTTGACTGCCTTATCTCTCTCTGCTTGATCCAATAACTCAGTTTGATTTTGCACACGGCTGCACTCTCCTGGTATCTTTCTTCCATGATCATAATATGGAAGTACATATATGCAGTGAGCTGGACCATTTTAATTTTCTCATCTCTGGGGGTTTGCGTCATATAAAAATCTGTCAGGGCTTGATGTAACAGGCCACTATCCTGCCACACATCCATATTTATAGAGGTCACCTGTTGCATCATTCTAGATTGCCAGGCTTCATGTTCCTGTTCGGCCCATTCACCTTTAATGAACAACTTGGATAGAAGGTGCTTCTTAGCCATGTTAATTTCAACGATGCTCATTGTAAAATGTGTTCTGCACCTGACAGGTTCTCCATGCCAGGGCAAAATCTCAACCCTGCTCCTGCCTAGTTTGTATTCACAATCTTTATTTATATAAACAGCCCTGACCTCGGGGTGTAAGTTTGGATGGCGCCTTCACAATGCAAACCATCTTTCTATCTACTAAATGTAACTATATCTTCAATGCTAGTCTGCTGTGCTGCACTGGCACGGGTGAAAACACTTTTCTCAATCACGGCACAAGCCCCCACTTTGTCGCGTTTTATTACACGGCACACGCAAGCCAGGGAACTCCTTCGCCTGAAATTAATGTGGCATACGATAAAATGCTTTTTCTTTTTTTTATTGTACCACGGATTCTGTTTGAGTACCCCTCTAACGCGTCTCTCACCAAACCTCCACAAACACCCTGTGTCACAATGGACTACGAACCAGGTGCTGGTGTATCAATTAGATATATATTAATTTATTTATTAATGTCAAAGTAAAATCAACTAATTACAACAGCCACCAATGTTGTGGCAACACAAATAAAAAGACTTCTAGAAGATAACCAGGTTAAAATATACTGTGATACTACTTCCGTTTTTAATGACAAAGCAAAACAAAAAAACAATTCAACTCTAAATGATTGCATGAAGGTTAAGAACTCCCCCTGAGACACTAAACCAACAAACATCAATTAGACTTGATTCCTTTGAATGGTAGGCAGTGGCAGGGAGTATGAATGCAGGGGACAAATCGGTTTTGGAGTGGTACCCACTGAAACAATATGGGGAGCCAGCAAAGCAGGGGGAAATCCATTTTTGGAGCACTAATGGAAGAATGTTTTTTTTAAATATTTCTCACCACTACTAGGGGACAGAATAGAAGAACATGTGTGCTGCTTACAATTAGAAGACAGGCATAGTTTTAGAGAATAGTCATCAGCAAACACAGAGAAAATCGATTTTTAAAATATACAACATATGGGCAATGGAAAAGAAAATGCAAATAGAATTCGTTTTTTACTGAGGCTGCAAATGACAGGTAGGCTCTGGTAAAGGGGTTATCTCACAAAAGGAAAACCGGTTTTGGATTAGAATAGCAAATGCAAAGGGAAAATACAGTGGCAAATGGACATTTGTTTATCACTGAGGCTACAAAGACAGTTGGTTCTGGCAAAGGGGTTAGCTCATGAAAAGCAAATCGGTTTTGGTTCAAGGTGACAGATGCAAAGGGGAATGACAGTGGCAAATAGAAATTTGTTTATCAGGGCCCAATTTAAACACAGGAACACATTTGTTTCTCAGGTCACAATGGGATTACTTCTTTTGGGCAACACTTTATAACTATTACAATTAACAAAAACACTGGGAAAAAGATTGCTGGTTTCGAATTCCACCAATCCCGATCCCGTGAAATTCAATGGGGGAATTAATTGATTAACTTACAAAAAAACTAAGGATTTACACAGACAAATCAGGGGGTTTTCAATTGGAATATGCTAACATACACAGGCATAAAAGAGATTCTTCTATGGGGAGATGACTGAAGTACACAGGCAAACAAAAGATTCTTCAATGGGGAGATGACTGAAATGCACTGGCAATTGGGGGATTCAATGGTAATTTACAATGGGAATTTTCAATGGGGAAATATTGGATTCAATGCTACAAGAATGAAGGGCTTATGCAATTTAGGGCAGGGGTTATTGTTACTTACATAGCAAGCCTTTGTTTACGGTTCTGGAAATCCAGCTGCATCTCAGGATACTCTGGAAATATAGGGCATGGGTCTCGTCACTCACTCTCAAAGATGGTAAAATGGTAAGTTTTAGCAGCCTTCTCTCTGTCCTCCTTTTTCTGTTTCCCTGTTTGTTTTTTCTTCTCAGTCTTAGTGCAGTCCCCCTTATATAGCAGAAATGACATCACCAATTTTACAATTGCCGCTAGGATTGGACAGTTACCCCCTCTCTCTCCACCCGCAGTCAGGATTGGTTTAGGGGTTTGCAGCAACATCTGTCTTTTCCCATTTGTCATCATACTTCAAACTAGTTATGTATAAAAACTTCATAATTGTACTAGTAACTGCCATAATAAACATATTTTCTGTTTTAGCTGATCATGGGCAATTAGATAATCCAGCCACCAAATTCGTATGATGTAGCATGGCCATGTGTCATATTTTTGTCATTTTCATAAAATGTACAACAGTTATGAATATGTAAGTTGTCAAGCATATTCCTGATTTCGTTTTCCACCTTTTCACCAACTCTCACATTTGTCACATGTTCCGATCAGCCAGAAACCTAGTCTAACTGCCCATTACAGTTCCCAGAGTCACACGTAGATGCACTTTATACCCCCAAAACTGCCTGGAAATTACATGAAAAATTGTGTAAAAATTAAATCAATCCACAAGATGGTTGCTGCGCAAAATGTCTAAAATGAAAATAGTCTTTTAAATTAATTGTGAGTGTTCCTGCGCAGCAAAGGGGAGGGCTGCTCTATCCCACACAGCCATCTGTCCCCCTGTGCCAGGCTGTGATAAGAGGTTTTTATGAGTCTCTTTGAAGTGGATTCACACCTTTTAGTCATGCTCCAGCCAAGGATGGCTTTCTCTTGAAGTCCTTGCTTTCCTAGTCAGTAGGTCTGGAGTATACTGAATTTTGACGTCTTTAGCAAGACCACATTTTATTGCGGGTTATTATATGTGAGATGTGACATCCAGCTGGAAGTGGGGCTTTCCTTTGTGAAGTTTTGCCCTCAGCCGGAACAGGATTTTCCTGAAGGCTAAGTGTCTCTTCACATGTCACTGGAGTTTGGTGAAACATAATATACATAGCTTTGGTCAACCCACACGTCATGTTTTGCTTTCCTGACATTTTTCTGTGAGCAGTGATATTTTTCCATTGTGGTTTTTAAAGCCGTTATTTTTTGCAAACACATGTGCAGGCCGTTTTTGCTTTCAATGTTGAAAAATCCTGTTTTCCATGTTACAGTATTCCTTGATTCATCCTTCTTTTGTAAATCAAACTGCTGCTTGTCCATTGATAATGATAGGTAGGCCCCTTTCCACATGGCTCTTTAACTTTACATGAAACAGAAGCAAAAGCCAGGCCTTTTTTGTTGCAGTGTTTAAATGACTGCCTGTTTTGGGCCTTTAAATACACTCACATATCTATGTTAAACTATCTTCTCTGTGAAAGGGACAGTGAGCTAAAGACTTGGTAGAGTCTCTCCCAGGGGTTATTCACCAAAGAACAGGTCATTGGGCTGTGTTCGTTCTGGTAGAGAGATTCCCAGACACCCACTTGTTTTGCATAAATTAACTTTGGGTTTCACCCTAAGTTAACAGGGCGATCCAGACGTGGACCCCTTGCTCACTGTTCTTAGAGAGGCACAGCTTCACCTCACTGATGATGCCCAACAAGGCTGAAACACGTGTATGGGGCTGCTGTTGGTACTCTTGTTCAGAGGAGAATTGCCTAGTATTTCGGTGCTGGACTGCTCCTGGGCAGGACAAAGACTGATAGGCAGGGGCATTTCTTCTCTGTGGAAAGGACAGTGAGCTAAAGACTTGGTAGAGTCTCTCCCAGGGGCTATTCACCCAAGATCAGGTCATTGGGCTGTATTTGTGCTGGTAGAGAGATTCCCAGACCCCCCCTTGTTTTGCATAAATTAACTTTGGGTTTCACCCTAAGTTAACAGGGCGATCCAGACGTGGACCCCTTGCTCACTGTTCTTAGAGAGTTGCAGCTTCACCTCACTGATGATGCCCAACAAGGTTGAAACACGTGTATGGGGTTGCTGTTGGTACTCTTGTTCAGAGGAGAATTGCCTAGTATTTCGGTGATGGACTGCCCCTGGGCAGGACAAAGACTGATATGCAGGGACATTTCTTCTCTGTGAAAGGGACAGTGAGCTAAAGACTTGGTAGAGTCTCTCCCAGGGGTTATTCACCTAAGAACAGGTCATTGGGCTATGTTTGTGCTGGTAGAGAGAATCCCAGACCCCCCTCCCCTTGTTTTGCATAAATTAACTTTGGGTTTCACACTAAGTTGACAGGGCGATCCAGACGTGGACCCCTTGCTCACTCTTCTTAGAGAGGCGCAGCTTCACCTCACTGATGATGCCCAACAAGGCTGAAACATGTGTATGGGGTTGCTGTCGGTACTCTTGTTCAGAGGAGAATTGCCTAGTATTTCGGTGCTAGACTGCACCTGGGCAGGACAAAGACTGTTATGCAGGGACATTTCTTCTCTGTCAAAGGGACAGTGAGCTAAAGACTTGGTACAGTCTCTCCCAAGGGTTATTCACCCAAGAAAAGGTAATTGGGCTGTTTTCGTGCTGGTAGAGAGATTCCCAGACCCCCCTTGTTTTGCATAAATTAACTTTGGGTTTCACCCTAAGTTAACAGGGCAATCCAGACGTGGACCCCTTGCTCACTCTTCTTAGAGAGGCGCAGCTTCACCTCACTGATGATGCCCAACAAGGCTGAAACATGTGTATGGGGTTGCTGTTGGTACTCTTGTTCAGAGGAACATTGCCTAGTATTTCGGTGCTGGACTGCCCCTGGGCAGGACAAAGACTGATATGCAGGGAAATCTCTTCTCTGTGAAAGGGACAGTGAGCTAAAGACTTGGTGGAGTCTCTCCCAGGGGTTATTCACCCAAGAACAGGTCATTGGGCTGTGTTCGTGCTGGTAGAGAGATTCCCAGACCCCTCCTTGTTTCACATGTCTATGTTGGCTTCAAAGTCAGTGCTCTCCAATTATGGGTCATGTGCTACAAGAGCATGTATGAAACAGAATTACCTCCTATTTGTTGAGATTTTACCTCCTATTAACATGTGTGTTGTGTGTTATGTTGAGCTATCCTTCCTGGAGTCTTTTGGCTCACTGTGTTTCTGCACCTGGCTAACAAAGACTGGTTGTATTCTTCTAAAACATTAATTAACCTGTTAGTATCTGCTTGTGTTTTGGGGACTGCTATCTCATGACTTCATTCCACTGTGCCTATCCTCCCTATTTCCATTCTAACTGTGGCACTAATTGCCAGCTACTGCCTGAGCTCTGCACGGATTTGTATTTCTGTGGATTCAGCATTTTGAGTTTTCTCTAGGCTTTGAGGCTTGTGTTCATTCAGAGCCTGTGCTGTGGCTTCCATTTTTAAAAAGATGGCTGCTATTCTACACTCTTGTTTTTAAGTTAGTGAGCTATATTTGCATATCGTTCATGTTGTATTCAGCGTATACATTAGTTATGTCAAAGTTCTTCATGTCTGTGGATGCTATGTTAATATTCTTCCTGTATACATGCATATATTCTCTATTGTACATGCTCTTCATGTGGAGTGCATATGTGCTTTGTGTCTAATGCATGCACTTGTTACTCCTACAATGTTAGTTTGACTGCTTTTGCCATCTTCAGGTTAGTTTGTCTCTATGACCTGTTGCACCTGCCTGGGATAAGTGAAGTACGGTTGCCTCAGTGAGTAACGTTTCTCACTTGTGTGATATTCGGCCAGGAGTGGGGGCAGAAGCCATAGATGACGTATTAATCTGCCTTCCAACATTCCACCCTCTGGTCGACACCTGAACCACACACTTCCTTCTGCTCTCCCCTATATAGGCATCCTTGGGTATCTATATTTTAGTAACCCTGGTTACTAAAATAGCCTGGTTCTCTCGAAGCTGGACTACTGTAACAGCCTCTATCTTAATCTGCCTGCCTCCACTCTCCGCCCTCTGCAACTCATCCAGAACAGAACTGCGAGACTTGTCCTTGGCCTCAAGCCCAGGGACCGTATCTCTCCAGGACTGAAATCTCTACACTGGCTCCCAGTGGCTGCGAGGATAAAGTTCAAAACCCTCTGCATTGTCCACAAGGCCTTCTGGGGCCTGGGTCCTAAATACCTTCAACTCTCTCTTCCCAAATATCTTCCTTCCCGAGCCCTTCGCTCATTCGCCTCCAACTCCCTCAGGGTTAGCCGCTTCTCGAAGCAACGAGCTGGGGGTAGATCTCTCTCCGCGGCAGGGGCCTCCCTCTGGAACAGCCTTCCTGCCTCCCTGAAACTTGAGGAGAACCATCTCCGGTTCCGGAAGCACCTCAAAACCTTCCTCTTTGCTTCTGCTTTCCCTCTCCCTCTCCCCTGCTGAGCGGCTAATTAATTTTCACTGAAGCTGCACTGATCCTGCAATTGGACCACTCTAAACGGCCTCGGTCCTGGGCCCTGCCACTCTCCACTTGCACTGATGCCCTGGAACCCCTTTGCACTGCGGGTCTGTCTCTGTATCCCTACAGCCCCCCCTCCCCCAGCACTTGTTCTGCACTTACCTCACACTTGCCACCAGCTGGCCCTATTTATTTATTTATTACATACGCCTCTTACCTTGTACTGCACTTCCCCCCTCCCCTTCCCCTTGCACTTTTCCCCTCCCCTACCCCTGCACTTGCGCGATCTGAATGACACCTGGCCTAGTAGGATCGTTTCCTGTCTCCCCTTGTACCACCCTCCCTGCCTCGTCGCGCCTTGAAACACTTGTGTATAGGCGCGTTACAAATACCATATCATATCATATCATATCATATCATAACCCCCCTCAGGCAACCACGCTACCTCCACATCTCACATGCTCATCTGGACTCCAGGTGAAGTAGCAGCACTCCCCATTGGAATCACAACATACCCAGTTCTCAGTGTAGTTGTGAGGGTCCTGAGGATATCAACATTTTGACCTGGGAGGTGCAATAGGGCTCTCCATTGTCTGGGAGCGGGGGAATTGTTTTCATTCCTACTACCTTTAAGATAGTCTTTTTGCCAAGCTTATTGGCTTATTGCTATTCCTAGAACACAGAAAGTTAATAGTACTAGTACCAGTGTGACCACTAGTATTTCGAATGCATTAGCTAACCAGGTGGGTATCCATTAGAGAAGGTAGTTTAACATCTAACATCTGCAATGTCTTCCACCTCTTCCACCATTTTGGTGTGCAGATCTGTCAAGGTGGCTATTGCCTCTGTGAGAGTTTTATTTTCCTCATCGTCGGCGGGTGTATATGTGCAGCAAGAAGGCACCATTTTTAAAGCCTTTTACTGTTGTATTTATGGTCTGCAACAGTTCCCATTGGGTTATTTCCACCATTTGGCATTCATATTGACCTGCAACCTGGGGGTAAAAAGGGATGCAAAGAACATATCTGCCCTACTGAACAATTTATGCTCATCTTGTATGCCGTCATATGCCTTTGTCATCTTTGCCAAGTTATAGTTACCCCTTTTCGTGGGTTTAATGTGTTTGTTCATCTTGGGGAAATCACCAATCTGCACCTCGCTTTGGGGCACTATTTAAGCTGGTGCACTTATCACCACCAGGAAGCAAAGGCCTCCTCAATTCGAAGGGAGCTACATGTAGGCTTTTGAACCACAGACCCCCAAGTGGTCCAATAATACAGCTGTGCCTATTTTCATATCAGGCACATACAAAATGCATTTACACCCTTTATTTCTTTCCCCTGCTGCATTAATGCATTGTAGCAACTTATGTGGCCTCATTCTAAGTGTGGAGGTCTGGAAATAAGGGTGCTGGTCGCACCGTACCGGCATCCTTTCCAGTCCGCCACACTACAACTCTGCCTTCTGGGGCTGTTGCACCAAGCTGGTCTGACCTACCGGGCGCAATGGACCTGGAAAACAGAGTTGTCATGGAAGCACCGGCACCGTTAACAACAGTGCCGGTGCTTCCGTGACCCCATTCCCGTGGAGTCATATAGAACTGCACAGGAATGGGGTCTTACCAAATCCGCCGCCTGACTTCCGGCTCCACGCGGGACTTGCACCGGGAAGTCAGGCGGTGGATTCGGTGTTACAAGGATGGCAGTAACGTGGGTTACCAGCGTCCTTGTAATGAGGCCCATGGTCTGTTATTTTAACCTCTCCTATATTAGGGCCTTCCGAGGATGAAAGGCTTGTTTTTGAGGAGAAGTGCAAGCCGTTACTATGCTGCTTGTATCTTCTTGGGAATGTGCTTTTGTTTTATTTAATCTGTTTATTGGCATTTAAACAGCAAAACAATACACAAACAAAACCACAGAGGGTTGACCATGTGATGAGAAGAAAGGAAAAAACAAAGCAAAAGCGTCATACAGATGTTATGATATCAATGGTCTTCATACCCTCTGTGCCCCAGCATTCCCTTCTGCCAAAATGCGCACATTACATTTAATTCTGATAATTCTTTCTGGTTCATGACTACAGGACACCAAGATTTAAGCAACAATCTAAAGCCTCGTTCAGCATCTGCCCATCTCCAATCGTAAGCCAGCGCATAAGCCATAATTTCAAATGTTCAGAGCCAGGGCTATGACCAATAACCCTAGATACTGGTGCACTCACTAAGCCTAATCCACGCCAAAGTTCGACATAAGATCACACGCACAGGGTAATATTATGTTGTCCCCCCCACAACTAAGTGCTCCATAAGCACACCATTGTTTCGACATCATCTGTACCATTTCCTACCAATCTTTATACATGAGCTTAGAGCCCTTTATTAACATGCATGCAATGGATGGGTTAACAGAATAACTCTGAGTCCAAATAACCGAACCAACTCAGGAAGATGGCAAAGTACTGTTTTATTATCAATTATCTAAAACAGGGGGTTACAATGGACATGAAAGGACATTCTCCCAATTTCTCTCAACGATCTATTCACAGAACATAGACTTTATACAAGAAGTGCTGCAAGACTGGGACCTTATTATTGTGCGATCTACTTTTGTTGTGGCTTACAATTCCAATTAGCCAAGCCCCGCCCACAGCCCGGTGTCACCTATATTACCAGTGGCCACATGCACAAGCGTGCGCGGACCACGAGAAGTACCGGAAAGTACTGCTTTGCCGCTCCTGCTGCAAGACTGGGACCTTATTATTGTGCGATCTACTTTTGTTGTGGACTACAAGTCCAATTAGCCAAGCCCCCGCCCACAGCCCGGTGTCACCTATATTACCAGTGGCTACACGCACCAGCGCGGGCGTACCACGAAAAGTACCGGAAAGTACTGCTTTGCTGCTCATGCTGCAAGACTGGGACCTTATTATTGTGCGGTACTCCATGCATCTTCAATCTCGTCTGTCCACTGTTTCAACAGAACTTTGAATGATTACCATAGATTATTGTTGTGCTTGTGCTTAAAACATTCCTCTTTATTTGTATCCCTTTAGATCTACTTTTGTTGTGGACTACAAGTCCAATAATCCAAGCCCAGCCTACAGCCCGGTGTCACCTATATTACCAGTGGCCACGCGCACCACGAGAAGTAACGGAAAGTACCGCTTTGCTGCTTAGCCGCGAGGCAAGCAGCCAGCGGCAGCCCAGACTTCCCGTGAACGACCAATTTGCTTTATTACCCAGCAGGTCTGTTAATTTCCTTTACTTTAGCAATACTAACATTGGTTATCTTGACAGCTTTTTAGCATAATACCTTTCATGCCCGTAACGTTGTATACATTAAAAAACGGCATGCCGCTATGTACAAACTAAAAATACGTCAGAGGTGATGTCATACTACGTGAAAATAGTGAAAAACCTACTAGGGATTGTGATAGGCTTAAGGGGAACATCGAAGTATACATTACATAGGAACTGGGATTGCGATTGGCTGCCCACTGTCTGGTGTACAATATATGCCTACTTTTAAAACATATCACGGAAGGCGGTAATGGTTAACGGCCACCGTTAATGGTAACGGTGACCGTTAGCCAGTACCGCCTTACTACGAGGTCACTTAGCGGGTTGGTGATTTAACGCCTGCTTTTTGCAGGCGTTAAAAACCAACCCGCTAAGGGGCCTCGGAGCTAATTACGGCACCGCAAAATTGCGGTGCCGTAATTAGCGCCTTCCCCATTCCCATAGAGCCCTATGGGGCAGAAATGGGAATGGGGAAGGGCAATGGCGGAAGGGGGATTTACCGCCCCACCAACCTTGGAATGGGGCGGTAAATCCCCTTTCCGCCAAGGCGGTGCCGGTATTTTACCGGCATGAGCCATGGCGCTAATAGCGCCATGGCTCACCGCCTTCCGTGTAATGAGGCCCATCATCTTCAAAACCATTAAGTACACGGTTTACAATTTGTCTTCAAACCATAAGGTCCTTCGTTATACTGACCTCTACAATTGGTTATCACCTCTTCCAGCATGCCTGCGCTGCTTAATAGTAAAATAAGCAGAACAGGCTGCAGCCAGCTACTCCAGGAGTGATGTGCTGATGACATGTAGACCACCCCAACAACGGGCTGGGTGTGTTTTTTGTATTGTACCAAGTCTCCACAAGCCTGGAGATACACCCTGCTGCACCACAAGCCACTTTACCCATTTAAAGAGATATTATACGTCACCCTGGGGTATGATTGTAATTTATGTACATTGGCCCTCATTAGGACCCTGGCGTTAAGGGGTTAACGGCGCCGTAAAAGGTGTCGGCGCCGTTAAACCCTTAACGTGTTACTACGAGGTCCCTTTGCGGGACCCGACCTTAACGGCTGGTCTAGACCAGCCATTAAAGTAGGGGCCCGCAAAGGGATTCTCGAGGTAAGTACTTACCGCCTTCCCCATTCCCATTATGTCCTATGGGGCAAAAATGGGAAGGGCCATGGTGGCATGGGGAATTACCACCTCGCCAACCTCGGAATGGGGTGGTAATTCCCCATTCCGCCATGGCGGACTCCGGCATCGACCATGGTGCTAATAGCACCATGGTTTTCCGCCGGAGTCCTAATGAGGGCCATTTGTTCACACTAGTAGTGCCCTCTTATTTGCAATGTTCTATTCTGTAAGGTGACTTGGCCCAGGGTGAGGCATTGGTAGTCTTGGGGCTTCCTCTGGCAAATCTGATGTTTTATGGCAAGGTGGCTTCTTTGTGCCGCTTGCCACCAACATTGCCTAGTGGGCCAGGCAGAAGGGACACCCATGCCCTTAGATTCAGATATATCCCTTGAAAGGATGTACCAGAGGATATGTTGGCTCTCTGTATGGCTGTGCACGGCGGGATACTCTCTTCTTTCTCTCGGATTCAGCACAATGTTCAGGATGTGGTTTTCATAGTCAAGAAGAAAGCAATCCCACACGCTGTTAATCTTTCTTCCTGTTATACAAAGTCTTTTTTAAAGGGGAGGATATTGTTTTCTTAGATGTCGCTGACTCTAATAATAAAATGTGTTATTTAGTGCCTGGATCTCGTGATTGCACTAGGAATTCAGCTTTAAGGGTTAAACACAGACTGTGTTGAGCTAGCGCCAGCCTTGTTGTGGTTGTACCCAAATGAGTATGCTTCGAAGTGGGGGCGGGGGTCTAGGAAGCTCGGAAGCCAGCCTTCTGCACTCTCTATAAAGAGGAAGTGCCCGTCACACTGCCTGGAGCAGAGTGCCTAAAATACATCTCTAGAAAGCTTCCCCGGGCCATGGCAATCTCTTCCAGCTCAGGGATGTCATTTTACAGAGTCAAGGTGAAGACCAGCCCGAGCCTGACCGCAGGCAGCTTCGACTCCATCTCCATTACCCTGGTGGGATCCCGTGGGGAGAGCCCAAAGCACCCTCTTCAGGACCAAAGCAGAGGCTTCATACCAGGAGCTGTGAGTATCTGGGGGAACTCTTACCAGTGCCTCTGGTTCTGTACTCTCCTTCTGTGCACAGGGTAACGCGTATACTGGACCTTTATTTCAGGATGCATCTGCATGCCCACAAATGGGAGCTTCAGTGCGTGCTCCTGCCTTGCTTTGCTACCTGCACACCAATGCGTGGCCGCAGCATGCCAGATCTCCCCCCCCCCCCCCCGCCATGATCAGCGCTCCCCTGCTTGATGTCAC
This sequence comes from Ambystoma mexicanum, assembly GCF_040938575.1. Taxonomy (NCBI): domain Eukaryota; kingdom Metazoa; phylum Chordata; class Amphibia; order Caudata; family Ambystomatidae; genus Ambystoma; species Ambystoma mexicanum. The sequence continues at coordinate 245,724,572 of NC_090921.1, read as the reverse complement.
CACATGTTCATTTGTCAGGGTCAGCATCCCCCTTTGTAACATTTCAAGTATCAGTCAGTCCATTATACGTTCATTAGACGTTTGACGGAGAAGCAAAAATGGTGGTAATTCTGTTACCGGCGCATTTATCATAGTTACAGAATTAGCACCAGTTTTACATACCACTAAATGCCATGTTTGAGCTATTGGAGGTACATTCTCCACTTTAACGTCAATAAGTGGTGGATTTACTGAAAGCGAAATTAGCGGCAGTGGGAATTCGGCCAAATCTCCAATGGAGTCCTATGGATTTACATAATGGCAAATAACACTGCAACACCACCACTCGTAATCTGGCAGTAATTCCAGCAGGTGAGTGGCGGAAACTGAGTTTGGCACCATTCCCATAGAAATACCACAGGAGTACCGGTAAACTTGGAATGAGGCTAAGTCAGTCCGTGAGATGTTTTGGGAGTGAGCCTTCTACTTGATGCCTAAGAATTGCTTACTTCTTCTGGCTGTGGCTCTACTTCTCTGGCCCCAGTCCTTGCTGCTTCCTGATTGGCTGGTCCAATAGGGCCTGCAATTCCTTTGCCCCTTGCGAGCGTGCTCTTCTGTTTTCTTCACACTGCTGTCCTCACATGATCTTGCGTGGTGTCCTTTCCTCTTCTTTTTTGACACAGTGCCACCCTTTCTAGATTCTATTTCCTTCCACCACTCACTTTGTATGTGCCGTTTTGTTACTTTATGCATCTGCTGCGGAGCACTGTATTTGGAATAATACTGGTCTATCCCTGTGAGGAAGTTACCCCATAATCCAATCAATTTATTTTTGAATGTATGTTCCTTGGTTGATTTCATGGTGTCATGCATGCATTTCTTTGCTTCTGGCCTGCGTCCTCTGCACTTCTCTGGGCATACCTCATGTCTTGTCAGGCAGCGTATTTGTATCATTTGTGTTTTCATGCCTCATCACAGGAAAGCAGTGACTCCTGTTACACTGTTGGGTGTGGCTCTGTGAGCTGGCAATCCTTTCTGAACATATTTTGCACAGTGCGCATTATGTTGATCTGTCTGATATAAGTTCTTCAAAGGTGAATTGAAATCCCATAATGAATAGGGCATTTCCCTCCGATAAGCCGAAACTATTACATTAGAGTACAGCTAGGGAGAAACGGCGTATAAGGAGGGAAACAAAGCTTGTAGGTGTTGTTTGGTTTTGTTACCCACCCAATGACTGCCCAGGGCCATGTTCATCCCTATGGCCATTCCCACCCACTTCTTGCCTCTCCCCACCCAAAACACATCCTCCCAGAATCTCTTTGAGCTTGGTTTACCAAACCTTGCAATCAAACCTTGAATTGAAATGCAGGCCAGTGTTTCATTGCTGCAGCTTTCTGAAAGTTAATGGGCCTCATTACAAGTTTGGCGGTGTGAGAAAGAAGTGGCAGTAATTCTGTTACCACCTTACCTGCAGCTCAGATCTAAAAAAGCTCCTATTCCACTGTTGAGGGCACTTGAAATATGCCAGTCATTTTGGCATTTCAAGTACCAGTAACGGTATTACCGTTTGGGTGTTATCCCACAGGATTTACCAGTGTGATACCACTGACCTTGTAATCAGGCCCTATGTCTTAATTGCAGCTGTAAACCTGCTACTGGTGTAATAAAAATGCCTTAACCAGGTCTGCCTTCAGCCACTCGATATATCTCTTCATTTATTTTGAGCCGAATGCTGTTTTTCATTTATTGAATTTTAAATTTTAATAGTGTTTTGAGGTAGACTAAGGGCCTCATTACACGGTAGGCGGTAGGGATTTAACGTTACCGGTAATGGAAAACCGGTAACGTTAAATCCCCATGCTAATTACGACCCGGCTCACCGCTATTAGCGGCACTGCTAAGTACGGTGCCACTAATAGCGGGCAGTCCGCGGGCGCGCAACCCTCCATCCCGTAAATAATGCCATGCCGCTAATAGCACACCATCACAAGGCGAGCGGACATGCCAATAGCGGCATGGTAAAGCCCCCAAAAGCCCTTACCAGCATGGCGCTAATACCGCCATCGCGAACCACCCGTTAAAATAACTGTGCAGTGTTACCACCTTCCACAGGTGGCCACAATCAGCACAGGTGGATGCAATGGAGACTGTGGCTGCTCAAAAGAAGCACACCACACCCCTTCCAACACCCCTTACCACACCAAGATGGTTCCAATACTAGCAGCATTACATGGCCTGGAGGACCTGATAGCAGCGCAGCTGCAACAACAACAGGCAGCACAGAGGAGATGCAGGAGGAGGAGGAGGGCAAGACAGGCACAGCAAGCACCACCACGGCACCTAATCATACCACAGAGGCACCCACCAATTCCCAGGATCAGAGCCAGTCCATTTAACCTAACACCTGAGCAGATACACACCCTGTACCGTCTGGACCGGGATACCATCACCAGCATCGTGGACATGATACACCAGGACATTGTGAGCCTCATAGACATCAGACCTGCCATCCCCCTCTACTGAAGGTGGTGACTGTGCTCCACTTCCTGGCCACAGGCACCTACCAGCATACAGTGGGGCAGATGCATGGAATCTCCCAACCAGTATTCTCACGCACACTGAACCAGGTACTCGATGCCCTCCTGAAGCATGCACCCGAACACATATACATGCCACGGACTGCCCAGGAGATTGCAAACACCAAAGTCGGTTTCTATTCACTGGCAGGCATCCCAAGTTGCATCGGGGCCATCGACTGTACACATGTGGAATTGGTCGTCCCACATCACAATGAAGTAGTGTACCGGAACAGGAAGCAATTCCACTCCATCAATGTCCAAATGGTATGTGACGCCAACAAGATAATCACACATTGCTGTGCCCGATTTCCCGGATCTACCCATGATTCCATGGTCCTGCGGAACTCAACTATCCCACGCTACATGGAGCGACAAACGGGACAGCGTTCTTGGCTTCTTGGTGAGTAGCAGGCCAAGCACATGGCAGTGTGCTTGGGGGGGGGGAGAGATAGATACTCCAACTGGGTGTGCATGGGGGGAGAGAGATATATACTCCAACTGGGTGTGCGTTGGGGGGAGAGATAGATACTCCAACTGGGTGTGCGTGGGGGGGAGAGATAGATACTCCAACTGGGTGTGCGTGGGGGGGAGATAGATACTCCAACTGGGTGTGCGTGGGGGGGAGAGATAGATACTCCAACTGGATGTACGTGGGGGGGGAGAGATAGATACTCCAACTGGGTGTGCATGGGGGGAGAGATAGATACTCCAACTGGGTGTAGCCTGTAGTCCATCGTCCAAATGCACATACAGATGTAAGCCAATGAAATGAACAGGCCACACTTGAGGTGAACAGTAACAGGACCCCATTCCTTCCCCCATATAGGTGATGCTGGCTATCCCCTGAAGAGGTGGCTCCTCACACCTCTACGGAACCCACCCAAACAGGCACGAAGAGGAATACAATCGTGCACATACCCGTACCCACATCGTGATCGAGCAGACTTTTGGCCTATTGAAGTCACGGTTTAGGTGCATTAGCAGGTCTGGTGGCACTCTCCTGAATGGCCATGAGAAGGTGGCCAAGATCACCATGACATGTGTCATGCTGCACAATATGTGTATCAGACGGAGTGTGCCACTGCCCCCTGACGTTGAAATAGAATCACCTGATGAGGATGATGATGGTGATGAGGATGGAGGTGAAGGGGATGCAGGTCATGCAAGAGGGGATGGCCAGGAGGGACGTGCTGTGAGGCAGCACCTGATCAACCAAATATTCTGAGTAACAAGTTCTCGTACTGTCACCTGGATATGGCTAGTGGTGCACTGGTGTCTGTTTGTTAGCTCACAATGGACCCTGGCGTCAATAAATTACATATACACAATGAAGAAGTTCAGGCCTGTGGTTTGCTCTCACACCAGTGTATTTATGAACTCAAACAGGAAAATGTGCATGTACCCAAACATCCCACCACCCCACCCCCTACCCCCACAACTGTCCCATCACACCCTACCCCCCACCCCCCACAACTGTCCCATCACACCCTACTCCCACAACTGTCCCTCATGTCTCTTCCACAATGTTTGCATCCAGGCATGCACGCGGAAGCATGGATATTCACTCCCTATTGGTCATTGCCTGATCCAGCATTTGGAGGCTGCCTGGTGGTGCATGCGGAGCGTTGGAGTGGGCTTGTCTGCCCCGAACTGGCGGACGAAGAAGTGGCAGACTGTCCTGGTGCTGGTGGGAATTGACGGTCCATTGCATCCCCAATGCGTGTGAGGACCTCACGAACTCTGATGACTCCACACACAGCCTGTCTGTGCAGGTCTCCATGCTCTCCCTGGAGTGCCTGGTTGTCTCCCCAATCTCCGCCCTGAGACGGGCAGCCTCCACCACATGCTGACCAACCAGCACAGTGAGACCCTGTTGCTGCTGGATGATGCTGGCCAGGTCAAGGGCAGTGTCGGCCTCTGGTGGTGTGGCTGCTGTGCCTTGTGATGCTGGCAGGTGTACAGATGGAGGCACCGGGGGGCTACTGTAGGATCCCATGGTCTCGTCACCAGTGATGTTGGAGCCAGGTGTGTGATGGGCTGATGGCTCAGGGGTTCCAGGGGGGCTTGGGGTGTGCATGCCCAGCTCGAATTCAGTTGGGTCCTCCACAACAGTTAATGGTGCGGTGGCTGCCGCCTCTCCTGCCGAACTAGCAGTAGCTGGGGGTGGTCCCTCGGTGGCTGCGAGTGGTGGTGGTGAGTGAACCTCCTGAGGTGGGGCAGATGGGTTTGGTGTGGCCTTGGCAGTGGCGCTCGAACGATGTTTGGAACTCTGCAAATGGAGCCTTGCGCCTTTTCCCCTTGATGTCGTGGTGGTGTCCTCGGTGGACTGTGGCCTTTTCTTCTTCTGCGCAGGGGGTGCCTGGGATGCATCCTCACTGTCTGTATGTGACCCTGTCGGAGACAAGAAGGGGGATGGCATTGGTTAGGGTTTGATGTACTTAATGCAGGATACATCATCAATGCAGTTGTGGGCATTTGCAATTCATTGTGAAGGGTGCAGGTGATGTGGAAGTTCAGTGGCTCATCCATGCAGTGTTGTGTGTGGCACTTGGCTCTGTTGATGTGTGCATGTGTGTGGGTCTGGCACTGACATGGGCAGGGTGGGATGCATGTGTGGATGTTTGGCCATCCATGAGGTGATCCTGGGCTGACATTTGTGGGGACCTGTAGATACACATTGCATGCTTTCATCAGTACACTTACCTCCATTCGACGTGTCTGCCACGCCATGCTCCATCCTCCCGACTCCCTCGATACATTCGACTCCGATCAGGTTCGCGCATGTCTCCTCCCATTCCTTTAGCTTGATTGGTGCTAATTACTGTACCGAAATTTGCGGTACCGTAATTAGCGCCTTCCCCATTCCCATTGAGCTCTATGGGGCAAAAATGGGAATGGGGAAGGGCCATGGCGGCATGGGGAATTACCGCCCCACCAACCTCGGAATGGGGTGGTAATTCCCCATTCCGCCATGGCGGACTCCGGCATGGACCATGGTGCTAATAGCACCATGGTTTAGCGCCGGAGTCCTAATGAGGCCCCAGGTGTTAAGGACGGGACCCGCTAAGGGACTTCAGAGCTAATAACGGTACTGCAAATTGCGGTACCGTTATTAGCTACTTCCCCATTCCCTTTGAGCCCTATGGGGGCTCAAATGGGAATGGGGAATGGTTCTCAGAATGGGGACTTACCGGGTCCTCCAAGGTTGGAATGACCCGGTAAGTACCCATTCCGAGAACCCGGACCCGGTAAGCAGTATGGGGGTAGCCATGGTGCTAATAGCACCATGGCTAACTCCTACCTCGTAATGAGGCCCATTGTCTGATTGGGCAATCCCGTAGCCAATGATCGTTCCCAGATCATGCACTGTCAGACTTCTTAGAGGCCCCATTGTGTGTCGGGTCACATTTGGCCTGCATCGCTGGGGTCACGCATGCTCGCTGCAGGATTTTGAACTATCATAACTGTTTAAGCTTGTAGATCGTGTTTAGGGAATCCCTGCGTGTATAATTGCATGTCCTTTTCCAAACCCTATCGTCCATTACCTCCCGGAAGTCCTTTTACCATTTAAACTTGACAGTAGGATCCAGTGGGGGTTTTAAGTCTTGTGACAGTTTGTAGAAGTGTAGGAACAACGTGCAGCAACTAAATACTTCAAGCGAGGAGAAGACTGAGGTTCCGAGGGAACATTGGGATCCTAGCCAAGGAAGGCTTCCCTCATTCTGAGGTGTTGAAAGATCGGACTGAGCTCCCTGGCACTTTTTCAGTGAACTGATCTCTCATCATGAAAGAACCCCCTGGATACAAATCTCCCAGGTGCCTCATGGCCACCTTGGCCCAAGAATCAGCGGTCCATCTGTCAGAGGTTGGTGCAATGAACGGTAAGCCCCAGAGTTCCGCCAGAAGCGCATATGGTCCAGTAATGCCGGTCAGCCATGCATCTACAGTGCAGCTGGCTGGATCATACTTGCCAGCATCCTGCGTGCACAAGGAGACAAGTAAGGACAGCAACTCGTGGTGGTGGACTAATGTGCGCTCAGCCCGCAGATGCAGGGGTGGAGATTTGTCGGGCATCCAATAGGACGCAAAATGCACCTGGGCTGCCAAGTACCAAAGTTCCATATCTGGGGCGACCAAGACCCCCCTGCTCATAGGGCAGAGTCAAAATTTCCCAGCAAATACGTGGGTTATGAGGAGGCCATGTCAGCTGAACCAGAAGAGAGCGAAGCTGGTCAAAGAATCTCCGTCCTGGACTCATGGGAATGTTTTGAAATAGGTATAGCAGTTTGGGGGGGTATGAGCATGTTAATGAGTAAAACCTGACCCCAGATTGACAGCGGTAAAGTCTTCCAAGGGAACACATTATGGCGCAGTTTCGAGAATAGCCCAGTGATTATCTTCCAGCAGCTTCACAGGATCCCGTGAGATCAACGCCTAAGAATTTCACTCAGGAGTCCTCCAACATAACATCTCTGATATTAAATGGATATGGGCCCTCATAGTTTTCCACATCAGTCTCGAGATCAAGTCTCACTGCCATTCTTGCACAGTCTGAGCGACCATGCCAGAAGGATCCGGCGCTTGGTCAGAAGTAGACACATAGCCAACAACTTGGCTGCAGATTCCATAAAGCCACACACCCCCCACAGTAAGCTGACTTGGGCCTGGGGGCAACTTCTGTACCCAGTATCTTGCCTGTGAGGTCCAGTGCCTCATGCCAAACATAATGGGCCTCATTACGAGGTAGGAGTTAAGGGATTACCGGTACCGGTAAGGGTGCCGGTGCCAGTAATCCCTTACCTCCATATTCCGAGGTCCCTTAGCGGGTCCCTTCCTTAAGGCCTAGTCTGACCAGGGGCCTCATTATGACCCAGGCACTAAGGGTTAAACGGCGCCGTAAAAGGCTGCGGCGCCGTTAAACACTTAGCGCCTAATTACGAGGTCCCTTTGGGGGACCCTACCTTAACGGCTGGTTTTACCAGCCGTTAAAGTAGGGACCCGCAAAGGGACCTTGGTGCTAATTACTGTACTGAAATTTGCGGTACCGTAATTAGCGCCTTCCCCATTCCCATTGAGCCCTATGGGGCAAAAATGGGAATGGGGAAGGGCCATGGCGGCATGGGGAATTACCGTCCCGCCAACCTCGGAATGGGGTGGTAATTCCCCATTCCGCCATGGCGGACACCGGCATGGACCATGGTGCTAATAGCACCATGGTTTAGCGCCGGAGTCCTAATGAGGCCCCAGGTTTTAAGGACGGGACCCGCTAAGGGACTTCAGCGCTAATAACAGTACCGCAAATTGCGGTACCGTTATTAGCTACTTCCCCGTCCCTTTGAGCCCTATGGGGGCTCAAATGGGAATGGGGAATGGTTCTCAGAATGGGGACTTACCGGGTCCTCCAAGGTTGGAATGACCCGGCAAGTACCCATTCCGAGAACCCGGACCCGGTAAGCAGTATGGGGGTAGCCATGGTGCTAATAGCACCATGGCTAACTCCTACCTCGTAATGAGGCCCATTGTCTGATTGGGCAATCCCGTAGCCAATGATCGCTCCCAGATCATGCACTGTCAGACTTCTTAGAGGCCCCATTGTGTGTCGGGTCACATTTGGCCTGCATCGCTGGGGTGACGCATGCTCGCTGCAGGATTTTGAACTATCATAACTGTTTAAGCTTGTAGATCGTGTTTAGGGAATCCCTGCGTGTATAATTGCATGTCCTTTTCCAAACCCTATCGTCCATTACCTCCCGGAAGTCCTTTTACCATTTAAACTTGACAGTAGGATCCAGTGGGGGTTTTAAGTCTTGTGACAGTTTGTAGAAGTGTAGAAACAACGTGCAGCAACTATATACTTCAAGCGAGGAGAAGACTGAGGTTCCGAGGGAAAATTGGGATCCTAGCCAAGGAAGGCTTCCCTCATTCTGAGGTGTTGAAAGATCGGACTGAGCTCCCTGGCACTTTTTCAGTGAACTGATCTCTCATCATGAAAGAACCCCCTGGATACAAATCTCCCAGGTGCCTCATGGCCACCTTGGCCCAAGAATCAGCGGTCCATCTGTCAGAGGTTGGTGCAAGGAACGGTAACCCCCAGAGTTCGCCTGAAGCGCATATGGTCCAGTAATGCCGGTCAGCCATGCATCTACAGTGCAGCTGGCTGGATCATACTTGCAAGCATCCTGCGTGCACGAGGAGTCAAGTAAGGACAGCAACTCGTGGTGGTGGACTAATGTGCGCTCAGCCCGCAGATGCAGGGGTGGAGATTTGTCGGGAATCCAATAGGACGCAAAATGCACCTGGGCTGCCAAGTACTAAAGTTCCATATCTGGGGCGGCCATGACCCCCCTGCTCAGAGGGCAGAGTCAAAATTTCCCAGCGAATACGTGGGTTATGAGGAGGCCATGTCAGCTGAACCAGAAGAGAGCGAAGCTGGTCAAAGAATCTCCGTCCTGGACACATGGGGCCTCATTACAACTCAGGCATTAAGGGTTAACGCCGTCGTTAACCCTTAACGCCTGATTCTGATTTTAACGGCTGCTTTTAGCAGCCGCTAAAATCCATGGCGCTAAACCGCCTTGGTGCTAATTACACCACCGTAATTTACGGTGGCGTAATTAGCGCCTTCCCCACTCCCATTATGCCCTATGGGGCAAAAATGGGAATGGGGAAGGGTAAAATGGGAAATGGGGATTTACCGCCCCACTCACCTTGGAATGGGGCGGTAAATCCGCCATCCACCAAGGTGTAAACATAGTTTACACCATGGTGGTAAAGTTGGCGTACTTACCGCCTGGGTCGTAATGACCCCCATGGGAATGTTTTGAAATAGGTATAGCAGTTTGGGGGGGTATGAGCATCTTAATGAGTAAAACCTGACCCCAGATTGACAGCGGTAAAGTCTTCCATGGGAACACATTATGGCGCAGTTTCGAGAATAGCCCAGTGATTATCTTCCAGCAGCTTCACGGGATCCCGTAAGATCAACGCCTAAGCATTTCACTCAGGAGTCCTCCAACATAACATCTCTGATATTAAATGGATATGGGCCCTCATTACAAGTCAGGCGTTAAGGGTTTAACGGCGCTGTCGGCGCCGTTACCCCTTAACGCCTGATTAAGAGGTCTCGGGTTTTAACGGCTGCTTTTTTTGCAGGCGTTAAAACCCATTCCGCAAAGTGACCTTGGTGCTAAGTACGGTGCCGCAATTTGCGGCACCGTACTTAGCGCCTTTCCCCATTCCTATATTATGCCCTATGGGGCAAAAATGGGAATGGGGAAGGGCAAATGGTGAATGGGGAATTACCACCCCACTCACCTTGGAATGGGGCGGTAATTCCGCCATCCACCATGCCGGAGTCCGGCATGGACCATGGTGCTAATAGCACCATGGTCCACCGCCTGACTCGTAATGAGGGCCATGGTGTTATATCGGCGAGGGGAAACATCAGTGATTTGGTCCAGTTGATACAGAGACCAGAGTACTGTCCAAACCAGGACACCTCATGAGTTAAAGGCCCCAGGATAGCCTGGGGGTTCTTCTTATATATAAAGAGATGATCCGCATAGAAATAAATAAGGTCTTTCCTTCCCTTTATCGTCAACCCTCGCCCCACCTTATCGCAAGTGGCGCTACTGCTCTTTCAAAGACTAGCGACTACAGTGGACAACCCTGCCTGCTCCCTCTGCTCAAGCCAAACGACTCTCCTGTTATTCTCAGTGCCCGTACCATGGCTGGCGGATTGGTGTACAGAAGCCCAACACAGGTCTGAAAATATCTGGACATGCCCATCGCCGCTAGCACTGTAAAGAGATATTGCCACGAGAAGAAGTCAAATGCTTTCTCAGCATCAAGAAAGTCTGTGGTGGCTCGTACCCTCGGCTCAAGTTCAGCTATTATAGCAAATAACCTGTGTAGGTTAAGTTCTGTTGACTGCGCTGGAAGAGACCCTGATTGGTGCAGGTGTTTAAACGACACCACATGTGCTAGAACCCAAGTCGCCTGGACCACAGCAAATATTTTAGTGTCGCGATTGGATGGGAAATGGCCCTGTAAGAGGCACATCTGGCAGTATGTTTGTCTGCCTTCAAAATCAGGGTTGTGAGAGCTTTGTGCTTAGTCGGGGGCTAAGTCCCTCACTCAAGAGCCTCTTTCGAAGCTTATGAGGGGCCAACCGGGGACAAAACTCCTTGCAGAATTTGGCTTTCAATCCATCCGATCCCAGAGCTTTTGCCGTAGGAAGATCTCGGATCTCCGCAAGTTTCTCTTCCGGCATGATTGGTGATTGAATAGCTTCTAGAGTCTCTGGACCAAGCCTGCCAGGATGGTGCTCAGATACATAGCCCCATAGGTTGTCCAATTGGACTACATCGTTTGCTATGTATAGCATGGCATAGAAGTCACAGAGTGCATCAGAATACCAGCAGAGGTGGTCTGCAACACCCCTGCAATGTATCCACTGCCTCTCTCACAATGGGCGAGCCATGCTAGAGCATGGGCAGACCAGCCAGCCTTGCCATACTTGCGTGCCATAACAAGCCCATGCATATAGCGAACTTCACAATCTGCAGCCTTTCGAAACCTATCGAGTTTGTCCTTCAGTGAGGGAAGCAGCGCAACATCCTTGGCCCCTGATATGTTAAGTTCCAGGGCGTTAATATGTTTTTTTAGCTCAGTGCCCATAAACTTCCCACTTACATAGACTTTAAAGGCTTCCCAGACCATGGCTATCTGAGTCATGGAGCCCAAGTTAGCCCCAAAATATGTAGCAATTGCCATGCCCATTTCCCCCTTAAAGGCTACATCCAGTATAGTCTGACGCTTAAATCGCCACATTGGCTTCCCTCCCCGTTCCTTGTTGAAGGCCAAGGACCACTTTATCGGGGAATGATCTGAGAAAGTACGGAGTACTATGGGGTAGTATTATCCATTTGGACAATAGTACATTCAAGAGTCATGCGGATTAGCGCCGGGGTAGTGGGAATAAGATCTGTGTGGGATTTCATATTTAGTACCAAAGAATAGAAGTAAAAGTCATCGTTGTCTCCATTAATGGTACGGTAGAGGTCTTGGATTTCAAAGAAAGACATTGGGCCTCATTGTAAGATTGCTGGTCCGGTAACAATGGTACCGGTAAGCTTGCCGGTACCATTGTTACTGGACTGACAAACTAGGAGGTCTGCTCGCGGGTGCCTTTTCACAAGGTCTGACCTGGCGGGCGTACTGGCACCCGCGAGCACACCATGTCAGATGCACCGGCACTATTCACGAATGCTTCTGGTGCATCCGGCCTCCCCATTCCCTTTGAGCCCTATGTGGCTCAATGGGAATGGGGAGCATTTTTTTCCGGCGCCGGGAATGGGCAATTACCAGGTCTGCCGGTGCCGTAATGCTCCGGTAATTGCCCATTCCCGGGCACCAGAAAAATAATTATTCCGCCAGCAGCCATGCCGGTTTTACCGGCACGGCTATCGCCGGTCTCCTAATGAGTCCCATTGGCTTATGTACTTCCTGCACTGCTATGAGAGAACATGAGAGAACTGGGAATCCAGCGGGACCTGTCCCGGACTGTGTCCAATGTAGTATTAAAGGCCCCCGCCCAAATCATTTCTGAACCAGCAAATTTAAGGCATTTATCTGCCAGAGAGGAGAAGAATTGTGGTTTGTCAGCGAACTGATCCCCGGAGCCTAGCGAACAGGACCAGGACCATCCCTGCATAGTGAGATACTTGAATCAATAACATCTTGGCATGATGACACTCACAGTATCACTGTGATCCTGGCTGTGTTGACAAGTCCATCACAGTGGTTACCACACCTTCGTCCTTGAGCTATATCTGCACTTGTTCATCTCTTATTGGCAACCAGGCTTGGCAGTCAGCCTGTCTGTTCTGCCATCCTGATATAGGGCCTCATTACAGGGTAGGCGGTAAGGGATTACTGGCACTGGTAAGGGCACCGGTGCCGGTAATCCATCACCGCCCTACTACGAGGTCCCTTAGCGGGTCCCTCCCCTAATGCCTGGTTTTACCAGGCGTTAGGGAAGGGACCCGCTAAGGGACTTCAGAGCTAATAACGGTACCGCAAATTGCGGTACCGTTATTAGCTCCTTCCCCATTCCCATTGAGCCCTATGGTGGCTCAAATGGGAATGGGGAATGGTTCCCGGAATGGGGACTTACCGGGTCCTCCAAGGTCGGAATGACCCGGTAAATCCCTTTTCCGGGAACACGGACCCGAAATGCGGTAAGGGGGTAGCCATGGCGCTAATAGCGACATGGCTACCACCTACCGTGTAATGAGGCCCATAGGCTCTTTGGAAGCCAATCTTGCATGTCATGGCATTTGATTTCTGCTTTTATGTGTCCCAGGATGCTTATCACAGGTTTGTAATCCACCGGTAACCTTAATTTCTCCCCCCCACAAATATCTTCGAAAATGTTCCCCTCCCCACGTATTTGCCATTGCACCTAATGTCAACATTAAGCTTGTTAATGAGCACTTTCCCCGCCAGAATGGGGTAATCCCTGCCACTGTAGTATAGGAACATCTGTCTCTGTCCCTGTTAAATACCCTAAGTGCCAATTTGCTATAGGTTGAAATGTAGAAGGGACATTCCCAAAACTCCTACACAGTGTGATGCTTCCCTTTATCAACGCGGGCAATTAGCTAGTAGAAAACGTTCTATTGCCGGTTTGTGAAATGAATAGGTTGCAGGTAATTTCCAGATGCATTCTTGACTTACATAAACAGCCAGAGCTGTGTTGGGTACACATTTGCATTTCATCAGCAGAAGTACCAGAGCTTGGATTTCGGGGACTATTTCTCCTCCTCTGTATCCACACAGACCAAAGCATGTCACCTAAAACTGGTGCTGCAAGACTGTTCTCCCGGGCGTCTGTTCTAGTTCGATGTGAGCATCTACTGTAAGTGGACTACATTCAGGATTTCTCTGCAGATAGCCAGAACATCAGGCAGCATGTGGATTCGGCATGGTGGTGTTCAACTTCTGAAGGAGGTTTGGACGGTAGCCAGAAAAGACTGGTTCAAGGCTACAGAAGCAGCCAGGTGGTAAAGTGAACTGTCACTCACAGTATAGAGATCTGTCCACTACCATTAGCGTGTGGGGTTCCAGACTTGTTCCAACCATGCTGATATGCTGGGGACAATGAATGCATAGTGCAGAAGAAATTGAGTGCCGAAGGTGAGGCACTCCTGACAACAGTACTTAATTGAACAGTGTAATTGACATAATTATCCACGCAAACAATGCCAGAAGTGTCCTATCAAAAATAGCCATACAGTATGCAGTGCAGATTCAGATGTACAGAGTAAGCTTCATCCTGTACATAGGGGAAAAAACATATTCAGACCTTACAATTTCTTTAAAATCCCACTATTCCTGCTGGGCGAGTTCCTTAGTTTACATACTCGACCTAAGAGAAATGCACTCCCGCCACTGTGACGGGTGACAACATATTTACCAGTGCTTTCTGTAAAATGATGCATGTTACCGAAGCACATTTCATATTTGGTGTCATGCTCCCACCCAAAAAAAAGCCATACAGAATGAAACTTTTTTTTTGCCATTTACTTCAAAAAATCAAATAAAAGTTTCAAACATCCCCAAATTCACCGCGGTTGAACACTGTGCAAACAGTACTCACCCTTCATAAAATCTCCTTGCCAATGTGAGTAGATTTTGGGAGCCCTGATATTTCAAGAAGACCAGTTACAAATCTGCCACCCTGTTGTCTCTCTGGTCATCTTTCCTGATGTTCAGCATCACCAGTGACCAGAGGTGTTAGAGCATCCACAAGCAGGAGGCTGCACTCATCACCATCGTAGGTGGTATCATAATAAGGAGCCTATATTGTCACATTGGCTAGAGGGAAGGAGCAGCAGGAGGTGGACGGATGAGGCCAACAGACAAATGGACAATGATTTTACAATTATTTTACCCAAATCCAGTTAGTATTTGTATTTTATTTTTTATTGTTTAATCAAAAATAAGATTTTTACAATATTGGTCAGTCATTCTTCCTTGCACATATACACCATGTGCTTATGGAGTCCGTTTTTGTCTGGGGTGATTCTGCTGCTGTCGATTTTTCATTATTAGTTAGTTGTGGACGTCTACTCAGCCGAGTCACAGATCAGCAGTAAGCAACTTGCTGTCAATGTGTTCTAAAATTTTTGCTTTCGCAATTTGCCAAACTGTGCGATTGCCACCAATGAGCCTGCACCACCATGTCTCTTCTTCTTGTAGGATGTCAAGTCCTACCATGGTGGGCAGATAGCGTTGTCTAATTTCTTTGGTTGCTGGACACGCCATCAAGAGATGTCGTATTGTTTCAGTTGAGGGGATGTAGTGTCATGGCAAAATCGGCACTGAGGCGATTGACTGAGACCTCTGATATGGAGAATTTAGTTAGTTTTGAGTAGATTCAGACGAGCTTGTAAGATTATGTTACGGGCCTTTTTGTTTGGAAATTGCTTTATTAGCTGCTGTGGCTCATTTCGTTTTGTTGTGTTACTTGGTAGATGTGAAGTGAGTTGTAGTTTTGCTGAAATGTCATTAGTCTTTGCCCAGTCCGCGTCTTTGAGTTTACGTAGGACTCTACAGGGATTTGAAATTAGTTCCTCTTCATCTGAAGCGATTGTCTGGAGCACGGTTTGATTTTGTCTTTGCCATTTGTTCAGCATCTCGGATTTTTGCCCATCCATCTCAAGTTTAATCATGCGGAATATTGCATCACTGTTTTCCATTCTGCATTTTCTGAAAAGCATGATGGAATTGCAGCTCACTGTACATTCCAAGGACTGGAGACTTAATTTGCGTCTGCTTGCTACAACAGATGTTGAATTCGTTAGTTTAAGCACCTGTCACCAGAACGAAGCTTCAAGTTTGGCCCATATTTGCTGGGGAATGGTGGGCATTGCTGCAGTGCTATATGTAACGGTGGGTACAACTTTCATTTTTTAGAAGTTGATAATTGGCAACAGGAAGAATATCCCAAATTTGTTGTTTATGGCCTTGGCCTGGGCCGCTAATTTGTTAATTTTTATCTGCAGCTCGTGTTGCATGGTCGTTTCGTGCTGTGAGCTGTCTAGGTGGACTCCCAGGTATTTAAACGATTTGACAATCTCAATTTTATTTTGCCTCAGACACCAGTTGAAATCTGTGTTTGTCCTTTCATGTTTTTGGAGGATCATAATTTTAGTTTTGTCTTTGTTGATTTCAAGGTGATTGTTGTTTGCGTATTGTAGAAGGCCGTTTAGTTGCCGTTGCAGCCCTATTTGTGTCTGGTCAAACAACGTGAGGTCGTCCACGTAGAGCAAGCGTCCTATTGTGGTGTTGCCAATCTTTGGAGGAAAAGCTCTTGTTGATGCCTCAATTGTTTGAATGTCTCCAATGTAGGCGAGAAAAACTGCTGATGCTAACGGACAGCCTTGCTTTACCCCACGTGTACTTTGAATTTCAGCTGACAATTCACCTTCACGACTCAAGCGCACTCTCAACGTGGTATTATGATGAAGTGCTTGTATTGATGCTAGAATGCCCTCCGGGCAGTTCCAGGTTTTTAGTTTGTCCCACAGGCGAGATCTTTCGACACGGTCGAACGCTTGAGTGAAATCAATAAACACTGTGAACTGGCGTTGGTTCGTTTGTAGGGCTTTGCCTTTTAGAATGCTGAAGGTTAAGATGTTACAGGTAGTCCCTGCGTTTTTTTTTAAGCCCGCTTGCAGGTCATCATTGCATTGGGCGGTACTGGCCCATAGTTGAAATTCTTTCAATAGAAGAGTAGCGTAAACCTTGCCCATGACATCCAGTAAGGCTATTGAGGGCTGATATTCAATTGGATTGCATGTTTCTGATTGTGCCTTTGCTTTGTATTTTGACGTTAAATCATTAATAGCTGCAGCATTTAGTTTTAGCCTTGGGCATTTGGCTCAAGTAGGAGATTTGTTTGGATGCATTTCTTGGTTGGTAACTGCCATGCTGTCTCTAGCAAGTTATGATCACTGGCTGAAGTACACCGTACATTGAATGACTTTGTGATGAATAGGAGTGGCTGAGAGACAAAGATGTAATCAATTGTTACAGAATTTCCTCACTGCCAGGTTGGCTTGCTGATTGTTTGTGGGAACGCATTGTTCAGATTGTATAGTCCACGAGAGGTGGTAAAGTTGAGCCATGTTTTGCCTCGTTGTTCTGCGGCAGAATTTGAATTAATTGCTGAGTTCTTCTGTTGTGGTTTACAAACTGCATTTAAATCACTGCATAAAATGATGTTGGTCGTGGGATCTTCTGTCGTTACTGCATCGATCGTTTGTTCACACAGTGCAATGAATTTGTTTGTGGTTATTGCTGCCGGATTCCAATAGGTGTTTATTATTACAACCTTGTTAAGCAGGACTTCGAAATTGTTTTCAGTTTTGCAGACGAGTTCAATTCCCAGGATTGATTGGTTTGCGATTATTGTCTTTTTGATGGCTGCACCGCATCCGTTATGGCATGCCATCATTAGTCCTGAAGTTGGGCGTCCTCTGCTACCTCTGGCTGCTGGAGCTAAGATGACTTGATAGCCATTTAGAGATGGTGCGTATTGCAACCATGATTCTTGGAGGCAGCTGATGTCGTATTCTCCGAGGTTTAGCCCCCTGGTTGAGTAAGATGCATGTGGCCTCTCGTGTTCCATGAGCAGAGCGTAATTTTTTGTAAACGCTCCTCTGCCTGTGGGGTTGACGATGCATCTGTGCTCTTGGATGGCTATTTGTTATGTTGCATTGTGAGGGATATGGGGGTAACCAAGCCCATATTCCTTGTTTGTCCATTTGCAGTGCTTTTGCCTTTTGGGGCAAAGAGGTGTGGACCACTGTTTGTGCGATGGTTCTTGTCGTGTTGTTCTCAGTGTTTTTTAACCACTGTTGTTCTTTCTCTTTTTTTTGGTTAATTGAAGTACTTGTCCTTGTGTAAGTTTTCATTTGGTGGACTTTTCTGTTGTGGACTGATTCATCTTGCGTGTTTGAATCCTCAACAGATTTGTGTTGCTTTCCTTTTCCATGTTCATTTATTTGTCTTTTTGCTGATGTTGTCTTGTTATACGTGTTGTTGTCGGACTCAAGTTTCTCGTGTCTTTCTATAACTTTGTGGTTTTTATGTGTTTGCATGTCCGCTTGTTGCTCACACTTTGTTGCGTCTTCCACCTTAAAACCACATTTGTAGATGTGTTCCTGCCTTTGGATTTGTTTGTGAACGACTGCTGATTTCAAATGTAGTATTGCCGCTGCTCCGTGTCGGATGTTCCAGGGATCGACAATACTTATGTCTTCCGATTGTAGGCCTCTTAAACTACCAATTTGGTGTAGTATTGTTAGTACAGTTCTTCTGTTTAGAACAAGCTCATTTTTGTTATTGGATCTTTGTGTCATTTTAATTGACCATCTGAGGTTTTTCTTTTTTTGGATGGAGTAGTTGTTGTCCTCAGAAGTCCATCTGGTTTGGAAGTTGGTATCTGATTTTGTACACCGTTTACTTGATCTTCGTCTTCTTTTTTGTTGCAGGTTGTATTCTTCGACCTGGGGCATTGTTGGTGATCTAGCACCGTGTCTGTGTTGTGATTCGTGTTGATGTTTTTCTTTTGAATCGTACTGCTGCTTGTTAAGTTTGGGTGTGTGATGTCGAGATCTCGACCCCTCTCTTGTTTGTTGTGCCTTTCTTCTGTCTTCATTAGAGTGTTTATATCTTTCATCTGTGTTGTAGCTGGGGTCTTTACTCTCCTCTTTTTTTGAAGGTCCCTCTCGCGATGGATTATTATTTCGCACTTGTGACTTTTTGTGTTCACTCATCTGCATTTTGTTGAGTAATCGATTTAGTTTATCTTCTAGTGTTTCGAAGTCTCGTTCTTTGTGCTCTTTGGTATTGTTTTTGTCTATGTTTGTTCTCCTAGGTGATGCTTCAAAAACTGATTGATGGTTCTGCGTTTTTGTTTGCTTGGTTAAAACTGGAGTAGATGGAACGTTTGAGTCTTCATCTGAATATACACTTAAATTCATTAGTGTTTTATCTGGGTCAAAGTTGTCTGCTAAGATTATGGCTTCCAAGGGACTATTGATGACTTTGGTATCTGCTGATACAGCAGCGCCCAGCCCGTCTTGCGGATCCTTTTTGGGGAACGCTGGCGTTACAACGTGCCGCTTACTAGCAGTCACAGTGGCCGATTCAAGTTGTCTCTTGTTTGTCGATCTCTGATGTCTGACGTTGGTGAGCAATGTGTTGGTTGATTCGTCGGCTTTTCCTTTAGCATTATGTGACTTGAATATTGCGTATGAAGTTTCTGGAACCTCGTTCTTGGTTTTGTTAGTTGTAGTCAGTTTATTCAGTACTAAGACTACTTTTTTGACCTCTTTTTGTTTTTGCTCTACAGTAAAATGATGTAAGCTGGTTATTTTGTTGTTTGAGTTTTTGCATTGGGTCGAAGTCTCTTGAGGCTCTGACGACTTGTTATTGTTTGAACTTTTACTTTGAGTCGGTGGTTTTGACTGCTCTGACTGGATGTTGTCAAACGTTAAGTCAATTAGTGTTTTTGTTGAGTACTTGAGTTCTTTGTATTGTGGCCGTTGGAGTTTTTTGTTTCAAGTGATGTATTGATTGTGGGTTGAGTTTATCTATTAGTTCTCTCGTCAATTGCTTAATCACCTCCTTGTTACTGTTGTTATCTTCTTTCCCTGTTATGTAGCCTTCAAGGTGTAAAACGTTAGTCAGGATCATGGTTTGAACGACTTGTTGGTCCTTGACTCTGTCGTTTATCGCTTCATACAATTTGCATAAAGGATTGAGTGCAATTGTTGTGGCTGACATTATACTTAACAGGTCGTTTTTTCTTGAGAAGGAGTCTTGATTGAGGCCTGGTGTCTGTGGCATAGAACCTCTGCCAGGGGTATGTACATGATCACTTTGTCTTCTTCGCAGAGTTTGTGGCACGAACATTTTGTATTTTATTGTAACTTATGGAGTGTCTTCTCCAAAGCACAGTACATCAATGAAAAAGTAAAGCGGTACAACCATTTCTGAAATGATGGGGATGGATAAAAATGCAGTTGATCGACAGAGAGATAAGAGGAAACTAGAGAGGTCATATGGAGTGAGGCACGGATATCTGGTGAGAGGGCATCACGCAACTAAGGGGCAAGAAGAGAAAAAGTGAAAACGAGAGGGGGCACAGGGAGGTTTAGGGGTAGAAAGAAGATGAAGAAACTGGGAGTGGAGAGGATGTAATGGAGAGTAGAGCGAGAAA
This sequence comes from Ambystoma mexicanum, assembly GCF_040938575.1. Lineage (NCBI taxonomy): Eukaryota > Metazoa > Chordata > Amphibia > Caudata > Ambystomatidae > Ambystoma > Ambystoma mexicanum. The sequence goes on along the minus strand of NC_090921.1, from coordinate 245,704,715 downwards.
AGGGAAGCACGCTTAGAAGGAGCAAGGCCATGGTAGACTATACAAAGGAAGTGGAAAAGAAGACAAGGGTCATAAGGGAGACATCAAATGGAAAGAAGCGAGGAGTAGATGGAGGAGCTAGGAGGGAGGGAGAAGAGAAGATGTCCTGCCAAGTTGTATACATAACATAAAGGGGTAAGATGAGAAGAGGGGAGTCCGATAAGAAACACGGAGCACTAGTCAAGACAAGAAAGGATAGCAGAGGTGATGAGAAGGTTGGCCGCATGAAAGGATAAGTAAGGGCAAAAGTTATGATATGATATGGCATTTATAACGCGCTCATACACAAGTGTTTCAAGGTGCAAAAGTTTATGAATAGTGAAGCATCAAAGTTGATATTAAGATTGCGAGCAGAAGAGGAAAATGGGAGAACTGTCGGAGGAAAGAGAAGGCAAGAAGGGCGAGAGGAGGGTGTAGGAGAAGTGGACGGAAAGTACAGAATCTTGGATTTGATGGGTTAAGGTGAAGGAAGTGGGTCTGACTCCAGTCAATGGACAGCAGAGAAATGACTGAGGCATGGAGATAGTCAGAGAATGTAGAGAAGGAAAAGAAGATCTGAGAATAAGCAGGGTAAAATTCGGAAGAAAGATTGAACAATTCGATGATAGAGAATAGAAAAATACTATAGATAGAGAAGACTAAGGGGCCCAGGGTAGAGCCTCGAGGGACCCTGTATAGGAGAGGTTGAGATGGGGAGGTGTGAATAGCCCAGTACACAGAAAAGGAGTGACTAGAAAGATAGGAAAAAGAACAAATCAGTGATAGAGCTGGTGAACCCAAGTAAGGTGAGAGCAGGCAGGGAAACTGAGTGACCAACCATGTCAAAATCCGCGGATAGGTCAAGGAGAATAAGAATAGAGGAGTATTTGTTGTGGCATGCAGAAAGAAATGAGTTGGTGACATGGAGAGGTGAGGTTTCTGTGGAGTGTGCAGAACGGACACCTGTTTGAGTACAGGGAAGAAGAGAGTGGAGAGTAAGAAGGAAGGGATTTGTGAATACACAACGCGTTCCAGTAGTTTAGGGAGAAGTGGGAGAAGGGAGCTCGGGCGGTTGTTGGATAGTGAAGACGGGGTAAAAGAAGGCTTTTTTGGAATGGGGATAAGCAAAGCGTGTTTAAAGCAGAAAGGGAAAGTTGAAGAGTACAGCGAGAGATTGACGAGAGATATCAGGCAATATTCGAAGGGTAGACAGCAAGTATAAAAGAGGTGAGCAGAGGATCAAGAGGGGATGCCGTGGAATGGGCACGGGCAAGGAATGATGCGCACATTTGAATACATTGGGCCTCATTGCAAGGTCCTCGGCCCGGAAAAAATACTGGTAAAATTGCTGGTAAAATTGTTGGTAATACCATCACTGGCATTTTTTCCAGACCAGGGAAACACAAGTTTGCCGTTGGGGGCTAGCCTGCCTGTAGATCTTGCCCCTACAGGCAAATAAATGCCGGAATCACCAGCACTGGTACATATAGGACTCCACAGAATGGTCCTAGGTTGGCCATTTTCCAGGTAGGATGCCAGTGCATACATCCACCTATCATTTCCACCCATGTATAGTGCTTCCCACCATGCCTCAGCGTCCAATTCAAATTTTGGGAATAGATGGTTGTACAGATGGACAATTCTTAAACTATGCAGTTCTGGACAGAATATGGTCAAGTGATGTAAAGACCCCACATCTCCATCCCATAATCTACAATTTCAACTGGTGGTGCCAATTCCATAGCTACATAGTGGGCTTTTGTTATGTAGGATATTGTGTCGAAATCTCAGGAGTAGATCCCGATGTTTGGGATTCGGGAATTAACACAAGTAGGGTGGCGTCACATTGAGAGAAGCCGTCAATGTTTTTGATAGAGAGTGAACCTTGGGATTTGATCTGATTGTTTCTGTAATTTTCCAATCATCATCCCACACATTTTTCTTCACGTAGTCTGGATTCTGGCAAAGGGTTTCAACTCTCGCTTCCACATCTGATAACAATGAGTGACAAGCTTTGGCCCACGACTCCAATGTCCAGTCTGTGGAGGTGTCCTTTCTTGGCAACAACACAGTAAATTGGATCGGGCCATCCGGTGATTGTGATTTACTGAGGAGAAATAGTGACTTCCATTTTACTCTTACATAGAGAGAACATAGAGAGACAGAAGACCAATCTTGTGACAGATGATAGCAATAGGGACTGCATTCGGCAGGCGTAGAATGGAACTCTAACATTTTCCTACAAGCCAGTCCCATGTCTTCCACGGTAGTCCAAGACATGCTTCCCTTGCATATGTAATTACTGGGACTCTCTTCTGGATGTAAAACTGTACAATTGGTGTCAGTGAGAATTTCCCATGTTTTTGTCCAATTATCTTGACTTTGGCTATCAGTTGGTTTAATTTACTCTTCAAGTGATCTTACTTAGCAAGTAAATTCAATTGCACTTGAGCTAATCATTGCTCCTAGGTATTTAATTGATGGGACCGCATGCAAGCAATGATCCTTTATCTACCACCCCAGTGACTTTGTTTTCCTAGAGATCCTTCTTATTGAATACTAGAATTTCTGATATTTTTGAGTTAATCCGTAACTCATTTTGAGCCACATATAGTTGGAGTGCGTCTAGTTTTCTCTATAGACCTCTAGGGGTTCTATCCAACACCAACAGATCATCAGCATAGAGTAGCCACTCCAGCATTTGGCCATTAATTTTTGCCAAGCACAACAAGGTCAATGATATGCCTGACATCGGAGATGAAGAAATTAAATCGGAAGGCTGCTAAGGGGCATCCCAGTTTTAGCCCGGGATGGTGTCTGTCAAGAGGCCTTCTTGGTTTAATCTGACTTGCAATGATGTTCCTATGTATAGGTCTTTGATTACGTTTAGCACCTTTGGTGGACATTCTGCCGCATACATTTTCTTCCGAAGGCATTCTCTAACAATGTCAAAGTGTCGAAGGCACTTTCAAGATCAATGCAATCAAGATATATTTTGCAATCTCCTCCAAGGGTTTGTATTTTCATCAGGCTCATTAATATAAAGTTAAGGTGGCACCCAACACCTTTGACGAAACCTTTTTGTCTGCAGTCTAAAGCACCGGTTGCAGTCGCTCAATCATTCAATCGTTTCAGGAGGACCGATGCAAACATTTTGTCAAGATGTCAAGAAAGGAGATTGGGTGATCGTTTCCTGGTTTTGACCGGTCGCTCTTCTTGAAGATTGCCACAATTATGCTCTTTTTCCATGAAACGGGGAACTGGCCCCTCCGGATGATCCGTTTGAAGAGGTTGTAGAATAATTTGGACAAGGCTTCTGGGGCTGCCTTTAGTATTTCATTAGTGAGCCCATCTGGTGCTGGAGCTCTCGATTTGCTTGTTTTCTTTATGATCATTAGGATGTCATCTTGATCGAAGTTAACGTTCCAAGCAGCTCTCTTAATTGGGAGCAATTCATGACTTTGATGGATCTTATAATTGTATAGATCAGTGAAGTGAGACACCCATACATTTTCTGGCACTGGATTCAAGAGAAACGGGAAAGTGCGAATGCTGCCTCCATTAGGTCATTGCCACACATTCCTTGTGTTATTCGATCCCAGTGCTTTGAGCATTGCTTCCGCATCTCTTTGGAACAATGAGGTTTTATGCGCTGCAATCGAAATTGCAATATTTTTGATTTCTCTTTTTAATCAGTTGTGTTTTCACGAGCAGGGGAGCTCTTTGGAAGTCTCTCACTTCTTTAAAGAATAGACATTTTTTCTTATGTACTAAGTTGTCAAAGCAATGCTTTGTTTTAAAGATAGGCCTCGAGTTTCTTTGTTGCTGTTCTTTAAAAATGGTCTGCACTCGTACATAGGGCCTCATTACAAGTCCAGCGGTAACCCTTCCGTTGCTACCGGCAGGTTGCTGCCGGACTTGTACATTTTACCGGCGCCTGGCTTGCCGGTAACACCGGGGGTTTACAACCCCAGCGGTCTGGAAAGTCAGGCACCGGTAGAGTCCCACAGAACTGTATGGGAATGGGGAATATGGAAGCACGGTTAATTTATTTTATTTTTTAAACTTTATTTATTTGACTTGACAACACGCGGAAACAACAAAGGGAGCCACACGGCAACAGCAGTAATAATCAAGTAACATACATTTCAACAGTATACCATGAACTATCTATGGAAAGACGGGGGGATCAGGTGCAAACAAAGCGTTGGCATTTGAATCAAAGTAGGCACCGATCACAGAATGACCATATTATGGGGAGCAACCTGGCGAGGATAGAGCAGAATTTGAGGGAGAAGACATGGCGGACATGTAATCCCAGAGCTTCCGCCAGATGTCTCTTGGCCTTGAATGTGGGTGTTGCATTGCGCTCCAGGCCTCTTCCGAGTCATGCGCCCATGTAATTGATCTAAGCCATTGTGTGTAAGTAGGTGCCTTGGGGCGGAGCCAGCACAACAATATGCGGCGGACTGGCAGCAACATGCAGAGACCCGCCCGCTTCTTAGAGTCGCGACTCAACTGGGGGAAGTCATGGAAGAGGCAGTGTAGTGGCGTGGGTGCAATAGTGTGCTCCAGTATATCCGATACCGTGGAGCAAATGTCAGTCCAGAATTGGGTCAGGTGAGGGCAGTGCCAGAACATATGAATGTATGAAGCTTGATCAGTGCCGCACCTGGGGCAATTGGGGGGAGAGCTATGGAACATACGATGTAGTCTCTTTGGTGTATGATGATATCTGTGAAGCACCTTAAATTGTATCAACTTAAATTTAGAGTTGTAGGACACATCATAGGTGCGGGCAAACATTCCGGACCATCTCTCGTCAGTGATCTCGACCTCAACATTCTCCTCCCAGCTGCGTCTCAACTTGGTAAAGGTGGGGGATGCTCTAGTCTGCAACAAGGAGTAGAGTCTTGACAGCTTTTCTTTGAAGGAGAGATAGGAGCAGAGTTCCGCAACTATGGGTTCGTCAGGCGGTAGTGTGGGCAAATCAGGGTATCTGGCTTTAAGATTCCTACGGAGAGAGGAGTATTGTAGCCACGCTGAGGGCCGTCGCTTGAGGGAAAGAGGGAGTTCAGACCACTCAATGAAGTTGCCCTGCTCATAGAGTCGCGGAGTGTCAGAAAGCCAGCGTCAGTCCAGCAGGACATGATAGATTATGGGATAGGTGGGACATCAGGAAGGAAATTCCATAGTGGGAGGTCCCCGTGGAATGGTTGAGGTGTAATGTTTTTGGGACATTGAACGGATAAATACTGTTGAAACGATCTGTATAATAACTGTGATTTAATATGAACATGCATCAAATGATTTAATGCAACATGGTTGAATACGGTACTTTGGTAATACCGGGTCGTATTGTTGATGTTGTTTCGCTATACTTTTGTAATGATAACCCTTACCAGGCCCTGATGAAGGAAGTTGGACTTCCGAAATGCATTGGCCATTCCTAAAGGCACCTGCATTAATTTAATATACCTACCTTTACCATTTTTTGAATTAAATATAACTATATGAATAAGAATCAAAGCATATATGATTTTTTATGAGTTCGGATAACAACCCATCCCAAGTTTCAAGAAACCACTAAACAGTGGACACAGGAGTGCAGCCCGCACCGCTGGCTTCACAGCCAAGGTCTTTGAACACAGTTTTTCGCAGTGCCATTCCACGGAGGCATTTTCCCTAGCGGTTTTGCACCCTAAATCGGTTTGAACACTACTTGAATTACCAGAAGAAGAGATTACATTGGTTGTGCTTACCCAACCTCAAAAACAAATCCAATTTTATATTCCTCATCCGTGGAATTTTTTTTTGGGTTTAGCACACCACAGCTAGCAATGTCATATGAAGACATCGAACACCTAACGGATAAAAGAGCAAAAACATTAGGCTTTACAGCCGATGAGGCAGATGCCATATTAGGGTTGATCAAGGACACATCACGCAACAAAGCAAACAATGACCCGACAAGCAAAATCAAGCAACTTGAATATTCAATCAGAAAACTAATTAACAGAAAATTACATGCCGTTACACTTGGCAGATATTTTAAGGCGCAAAGAATCCCAAGAGGACTGAGGATACCATTGCGTCCAACCTTATGTAAAGAGAGCAAGGACTTTGTCGAGAAATGGGAACAGATCTTGAATAAGTGCTCACTCGATCTGATACTTCTCACTATCAAAGAATTGTCAGTAAATATTGAACAACTTGAAAAAGAAATAGAAACATTGTCGAAGGAAATCACACAGATAACGAAAGCAGAATCCTTTACTGAGATCTTGGCAGATATTAATATTAAGCTTGAGAGCTACAAACAGGACCTGGAGGCTAGGAACGTTTCGCAGGGACACGTACGACTATTTGAATAACGAAGTATACACATGGACAGATAAGTACACCCAAACAAGAACAAGAACAAACAGACCTACCAGCGATAACAGTAGCTCAGAGTCCGATGTGGCAGAAGTAAGACCACAACAAGGCACAAATAATCAGTCTAGAAGGGACCCAGGAACAGACAGAAGACCAACACTACCTACCAGTCAAGTTACAGAAAGTTTTTTAGAACAAAGAGGAAGAGGAAGAAGATATCAAGGAGTTCAGACCAGACAACAAACAAGTCGGAACTAGTAGTAAACCTATCCAGAAGAATATTATCGAGGCAGGAAGTCCAGACATTGGAAAAAGGTTTGAAATTCGTACCGACCCATAGCACCAACAGGTTTCAGACGAAAGTTGAAGTATATAAACTAATACGTAAGATGAAACTTAAAACATACTTCCCAGAAACAGCGAATGCACCAGTACCTGAGACTGCAGGTGAATACTTAGAATTTAAACCAAAAAGCACTTTCTGTCTCCCAGTACACGTACCAGCTATAGATATCTTCGGAAAAATGGTGATGAAAGATTTATCACAGGTGCAGTTCAAACATCCCAATAGATACAACTTAAACAGAGGTGAACTGTCACAGATCAAAAGTTTGTTCGCGGATGACTCTATCACAATCAGACCAGCTGATAAAGGTGGTGCAATTGTAATACAAGACACTGAAGATTATCATAAGGAATGCCTAAGACAATTAGTGGACGCTAACACATATAAGGAATTACCACATAACCCGATTATGGAAATAAAGAAGGAGCTAGCAGTATTACTAGATGAAGCAGTGGAAAATCATTGGATTACAGAAAAAACAAAATCATACCTCTTTACTGCATATCCTAAGATGCCTCATCTATATATCCTTCCAAAAATACACAAAAGGATTGACCAACCACCAGGAAGACCGATAGTGGCAGCGACAGGGAGTATTCTACAACCCCTTGGCACGTATATAGATTATTTTTTGCAACCAATAGTACAGGAAACTTCTACTTTTGTTAAGGACACTACTCATTTTTTGCAAATTCTTAACCAGATACAACTGGAAGAAGAAGACATAATGTTTACTATAGATGTCGTTAGCCTGTATACAAGCATACCTCACAATCAGGGCCAAGAGGCAGTTCAGACTCTCCTGCTTCAAAAAGAACAGATTGGTGCAAACAAAGAATTCCTGATGATGTTACTTGAGTTTATAGCCACTCACTCTTGTTTCGAATATAACCATAAACATTATAAGCAGATATCCGGGACAGCTATGGGGGCAACCATGGCACCACCTTACGCGAATTCCTTCATGTACATATTTGAAAGCAAGAATATTTTAGGAAACACTAGATGGAAGCCTCACTTGAAAACTTGGGTGAGGTATATCGACGACATTTTTGGTGTATGGTCAGGAAGAAGGGAAGACCTGGACACGTTTCTAAGATACCTAAATGGCATAGATACACGCCTACAATTTACCCTAGAGGTTGGTAACCACAATGTACATTACCTAGATGTACAAACGGTGATATGTGGGAACAGGATCAACACCACACTGTATACTAAACAAACAGATCGGAACAACCTGTTGCATCGGATGAGTTTTCATCCACCAAACTTACTACGCAATCTACCGTTTGGACAGATGCTGAGGATTAAGCGGATTGTTAGTGATCCGGAAGACTGTGAGAGACAACTCGAACTTCTGCAGGAACGATTGAAAGAAAGAGGTTATCCTGAGACAGACTTGCAAACGGCACGCCAAAAGACAGGAATACAGACAAGGGATCAACTTCTGACTAAAAGGAAGGAACGAGAGAATCCCGAATTGGTCTTCATTACCACTTATGCCATACAAAGCAGAAAAATGAAAGACATAATTCAAGACAGATGGAGTATCCTTACGAGTGATTCACGAACCAAGGATTTGTTTCCACAACCACCGGTTTTCGCGTATAAAAGAAGTAATAACTTACGCAACATGTTGGTGAATACGAGAAGTAAAGATACAAGTAGGAAACCAGACAAACATCCTGGAACATACCCGTGCATGAGTTGTAACAACTGTAATAATGTGATGAAGGGCAATACCATAATGCATCCTAAAACTGGTGCCAAAATTAAATTGAGATATCATGCGACATGTTTGTCAGAAAACGTGATTTATGCCATAAGGTGCCCATGTGGCATATATTATGTGGGAGAAACAGCTCGTAAGATACGAGTTAGAATAAACGAACATAAGTCATGTATCCGAAATCAAAACACTACTTCAGCAGTAGCAAGACATTTTATGATGAACGGACATTCGGTAACACAATTAAGATTTACAGTGCTGGAAGTACAACCCACAAGAAAGGCTAATAAGGACATGAAAAAATGGAGGGCGCAACAGGAAGCGTTCTGGATTGATAAACTTGATGCATTGTCACCTGATGGAATTAACGAAGAATTCGATTTGAGTTGTTTTTTATGACTTGAATTATTTGTTAACTATGCGTAAGAATTTTCATGACTGAAATTAATTTTCATTTGTTTTCATGACGTTTGTGGAACAGACTGAATTCAAACCACAGTATTCTAAATATAGATCCGGATTTTGTAATTACGTGGTTAGGGCTATTAGTATCAATAGCTAGGAAGTAGAAGAAGGAGTTTAAAGATGATCGTATATATTTTTACTTTGAAACAGTTACTTTAATATAGGACTTAAAATTCACTTGGATGCATGTAATTGTGAAATAGTTTTTTTTTTTTTTTTTTTTTTTAACTTTTCATTTTCTCGCTTTATTTCAATTTGTGACTCACACATGAGTTCGGTTATAGATGGTAATATTAATTGTTTTCCTCCCCTTCCTTACTCGAGATCTATAGATTATTTCCGATCTCCGAGGCAGCAGTTCATGTGTAACCTAGCCTTACTTTAAGCTTGTATGTCGGATCGATGGTAAATGAGATCCACGAGCCGGCACGGCAACAAGTCTGATGATTATTTTTTTCTCTCTCTTAACGTTTCTTTTTCTCAGCTTGCACCATACACGACACGCTTTACTTTCCCTTATAGAGAGGCCGTCACATTACAACATGGCCGCCATAACGACCCAACCTCACTTCCCTGTTTAGCCTATATTGGTAACCATAACAACGTACAACAACGAAGCCATTTGCCGAGTTACATGCGTCCTCGCGGCTTCTCGCTCAGTTTCACAATCGTTTTTGAAGAGTAAAGGTAAGCTTAAGCATCCGTGTGCCAAATTACTCAGTTTACCCGACCCATCGGTGAAGCTAACATTTACCCTGAATTTATTATTACAGATCGTTAGAGAAAGCGCTACGTATGAACGCGCGTGCACTAGACAACAAGCAGGGTGACTTCTAATCTCACCTCTACACGCACCCCTACACTGAAGGGAAACAAGGTCAGTTTCCCCGCAGAGTTTTCATGTACTAAGTGGATTTTTCCCCATAGAACGATCATCAACCATTGCTCATACTGTTTCTTTCTCTTTTCTTCTGACAACATCTACTTACACGTGGTGATGACATGCACATGCTGCATTTTTTTCATGCAACCCGTATGTATACTCTCTTTGTTTTTATTTCTAATGGTATGAATGTATATGACTTTGGGTTGTGTTTTTGGGACATTGAACGGATAAATACTGTTGAAACGATCTGTATAATAACTGTGATTTAATATGAACATGCATCAAATGATTTAATGCAAAATGGTTGAATACGGTACTTTGGTAATACCGGGTCGTATTGTTGATGTTGTTTCGCTATACTTTTGTAATGATAACCCTTACCAGGCCCTGATGAAGGAAGTTGGACTTCCGAAATGCATTGGCCATTCCTAAAGGCACCTGCATTAATTTAATATACCTACCTTTACCATTTTTTGAATTAAATATAACTATATGAATAAGAATCAAAGCATATATGATTTTTTATGAGTTCGGATAACAACCCATCCCAAGTTTCAAGAAACCACTAAACAGTGGACACAGGAGTGCAGCCCGCACCGCTGGCTTCACAGCCAAGGTCTTTGAACACAGTGAGGTGTATTGACCATCACCCAGAATTTGGCTAATGCTAAGGACGTGGTAGCCACAGGGTCTGCAGAGTCGGGTCAGGAGGTATGGGCTTAAGGATAAGGCAGCCAATCGCCCGGTCCGAGACCGTTAGTTTCTCCAATCGGACATGCGGGGGGGGGGGTCGGTGGTGTTGAACCAGAACGAGGTGAATTGGGATTGGGCTACCACCCAGTATCTAGTGAAGTATGGGGCGCTGAATCCGCCCAATTCCTTGGGGGTGGTCAGCGTAGACAATTTGAGGCGGACTGCTCCTGAATGTTGCTGATATGACGAAGTGATTGGAAGAATGCGTCCCCTTGCCATATGGGCATATTGGTGAAACGATAAAGGAGTTCAGGTGATACTACCATTTTAAGCATTCCAATCCTACCTGCTAGGGAAATGGGGAGCCTAGTCCAGCTAGAAGTTTTTATGACCAGGTTCGTCAGATAATTCTGATAATTATCCTCGCGCAGTTTCGCTGTGTGCCGAGAGACTACCACCCCTAGGTAAGTGATGCTAGATTGAGACCAGGTGAATCCACGTAAATCCAAAGGGGGCGTGTAGAGTCCGTAAGTGGGAATGATATAGATTTGGAACAGTTTATTTTCAGTCCGGATATGTCTCCGAATCGGGCAACATCCGCCAGTATAGGGGCGAGGTTAGTTTCCGGGGAGCGGACGTACAGGAGGGCGTCATCAGCATAAAGAGAAACTATATCGGATTGGCCCGCTGTGTGCAAACCCCTATGGGAGTGTGACTGGTGCATCATGTCGGCAAAGGGTTCAATGGCTATGGTGAAGATTAGCGGGGAAAACGGGCAACCCTGCCGTGTCCCTCTAGATATCTGGAAGGGGATGGAGCACCTGTCCTGTGTACGGACTCCGGCCGAAGGGGCGGTATAGAGTAGTTTAACCCAGGTTCGGAAGTTAGGGCCGAACTTACATTTCTCGAGAACTCGCCAGAGATATTTCCACGAGACCGAGTCAAAAGCCTTCTGCATGTCCAGAGTGGCTGCTACCGCCTGCATGGTGGGGTTGACCCCTTATACGGGTTCCAAAATGTGCACTTCTACATCACTAAACCCTTCTTTCTATTACTTGATGCAATAATCCGGGACTTTTTATGGGGAAGTGGTAGACACCGGGTTGCCCTATCCACATTGGTTCTACCATACAAGCAAGGGGGAATTCAACTACCGAATCTAGAGAAATATTACCTTGCTGCCCAGCTGGGCTTTGTAACTAAATGGCTAGCAGACGAGATCACGTCTGAAACTCCCCTGCTACAGGACATGATATCTCCGGTAAGACTGAAAGAACTGATTTGGGCCCCCCAAAACCTGCTACGCAATGCACCCTTTTTGGTGACCCTGGGTAGGAAAATTTGGCATAGAACCGAGTCGGTCATGCAACTAAAGCAGCCATACTCCCCGGAAATGCCATTAATCTCGGGGCAGGACAAGGCCGATACCGATCTGCATAATATCAGACTTTGGGAAAGGAAAGGGGTATACACTTGGGGAGATCTATACGCTGAGGGAACCTTCCGGGAATTCCCCATGTTGCAAGCGGAAGATGGTATCCCCTCCGGCCAATACCTTTGGTACCAGAAGATTCGAAAAATAGCACGAATAAAATGGGTAACCTGGCCAGAGGAACCGGAAATGGACCCCTTCATAACACTACTATACAATCTCGGAGAAGGCGGGAGGGTGGTGTCCCAAATATACGGTCACCTAATCGACACTCCTAACCCCCGGAGTGCAGTACTTAGGTCTAAGTGGGAAACGGACATGGGACTGGAGATGTCAGATAAGGAATGGGATAGGGCACTGGCGTTCCCTAGGGAGGTCTCTAGAAACCACAGATTTCGACTGATCCAGATAAATGTATTATACCGCACCTACCTAACCCCAAGCAAATTGGCTATATTCAACAATTCTACACAACCGAACTGCACCTGGTGCGGGTCGGATAATGCAAACCTGATCCATATGCTCTGGAACTGCACCAAAACTCAGACCCTCTGGTCAAAAATAAAGCACACGTGTGAAAAGGCGGGTCTGACCAGGTACACATGGACTCCGCAAGAATGCCTTTTGGGAACCTACCCCAGACTAGCTAAATTCAAGCACTCAGTTAAACTGATGGACTTAGTGTGCATATTGGCAAAAAGAACTATGGCCATGTCATGGAAAAAGCCCACAGGTCCGATCTTCACGGTATGGCATAAAGAACTTGAGAAATGGGCGAACGCCGAAACAAGGGCCTGGGAGGATAGCATAGCCAGATCTTCCGAAGACTCGAGCATGGCACTAACTGCATGGAAAGACACCATGGTAAAACTGTTCCACTCTCCAGACGACAAACCTCCTTGAATAACTCGCCAGGGCGAATAGCAGATCCATGCGGCCAACTAAGTTACTTGGAACTAAACCACCACGGCCCAAGAAGGCTCCTGAACTGGTTTTGCCCCCCCCCCATAACCCAAACATCCACCCTGTCGGAGACCAGCAGAACATTGTTCAAGACGACTAAGGAGACGGTTAAAGTTAATTTGTTGTTTGTAGTTACTGTTTAAGATGCGGCTGTACTATGTGGAAATTTGCTCATTTGATATTGACAGATACATCCGCTGATGGTGTTGTTTTGTAACCCGAACTAAATGCCAATAAACAAATTTCAAAATAAAAAAAATAAATGGTGGGGTTGACCCTGCTGATCACATTAAAGAGCCTTCTTAAATTCAGGGATGTGGACCTTCCCGGGACAAATACTGCCTGGTCAGCGTGAATAATGTGGGGCATGTATGGGGCTAAGCAGTTGGCCAGAAGTTTAGCGTATATTTTAACATCACTATTTATCAATAAGAGGGGTCAGTATGAGCCGCACTGAGTAGTATACTCATTTTGCATGATTCCTCCCATAGGGCCAGCAGGTGTGGGATCAGGTGTGTCTTGTATTGCTTATAGAATTCCATGGGGAACCCATCTGGGCCAGGGGCCTTGCCGGATGCCAGCGACTCAATGGCCTCAGCAAGTTCCGCAGGAGTGATGGGCCTCTCCAACGAGATGCCGGCCTCAGTGGACAGGACTGAGAGAGGGAGACTATCCAAATAGGAGTCAATTTCTGGTATAGGGGGACCGTCCACTTCTGAGTAAAGGGAGGTGTAAAACGATAGGAATTCAGTGTTGATGTCTTGTGGCGAAGTGGCCAGGTAGCCGTCGGGCCTCGCTATAGCCGGAATGTTGGTGGCTCCGAACTCACGACGGAGTAGCCTGGCCAGCATACGGCCCGGTCGTTCTACCTCCCTGTATTTCCTCACCGAATGGGGGGAGTCTAGAAATGTAACCTCTCATTCCGCGAGGCTGCGGACCTTATCCAGCTCTGAGCCCAACGCTGCTAGAGTAGCTGGGGAATGATCCTGAGCGTATCGGGTCTCGAGGCTGGCCAGGGTTGATTCACTAGCGGAAATATCTGCTTGGATTCCCTTTAGGATGCCACATCCCTTGGAAATGGCTATTCCCCTCGTATATGCTTAGAAAGATTCGCAGAGGAAGGCTTGCGTTGTCACAGAGTCTGTGTTGACCTCAAAGAACTCTTCAATGGAGAGTTCGAGTTCGGCAGCAAAAACCTGATCGAGAAGTACATGGGGGCTCATCCTCCACTGTCTCGTTCTATTGGCGCCTGGACCCCAGTTCAGCGAGATGAGTACCGGTGAATGGTCTGACAATGTTCGGGGGAGGATAGCCTGGTGGGACAGGGATCTGACCAGCATGTCGGTTATGAGCCATCTGTCAATTCTAGAATGAGAATCGTGGACTGAGGAATAAAATGAATACGTGCAAGAATCGGGATGCATTAGCCGCTAGGGATCTACTAGTGACAGTCGAGGGAGCGTTGTGAGAATGGTATAGGCCGCTCTGTAGAGTTGGCGAGGTCGCAAGCTTGACCTTTCTAGGGTGATATCTAATATCGTGTTGAAATCACCTCCCCATATAATCGGAATCAGGGGGAAGCTTTCCAGGACAGAGGCTAGGTGTAGGTAGAAGTCGGGATCGTCGACATTCTGACCATAAATGTTCAGGATAGCTACCTCCTCGTGTTGCAATATACCGATGGTCAATACATATCTGCCAAGGGGGACTATGCGCGAGTGGTTACACACAAACTTCAAGCTTCTGTGTATCAAAGTGAGAGTGCCGCGGCTTTGGGTAGAATAATTAGTATAATACCTCTGGGGACCCCACTGATTCGCGAATCGTTCACATTGTTCAGAGCGAGCATGGGTTTCTTGCAAGCATAGAATTTTAGCACTGTGGCGTTCAGCATGTAGCTGTAGCTGTCGCATCTTTTTGTAATGGCCCAAACCGCGGACGTTCCAGCTCATAAAGGTTAGGTCATTATTTGCCATTCGTGTAGGGGTATTGACTGGGCTTCTGTGCATAGGTTACCAGAGAAAAGGAGACCGTCGATACTGATGTAAACGGGTCCCCATCAATGTATTTGAGATGTATTGCTGTAGCGCATGTGGTACCTCTGGCGGTTGTCAAGACTTTTTTAACCATAACGCCCCCCCCTACCACATCCCTCCCCCAAGCAGAGGGACGAAACCCAACCAAAACCATAACAACAACAAACTACTTGCCATCTGCACCTGGGGGTCTGCTACTTAGCCAGGCGGTGGCGTGCCGGACTGGGGAGAGCATGAGGAGATTACGCAATACAGCAGTGTAACCAGAGTGTACAGTGTAGGAGCAAGGGCGCGGAGGGGCCCCGGTCAAGGAGAGAGAGGGCAACTGGAGAAGGGAACTGACCATGGACCCTGAAGCGCCAAGCAAGAGCATGATGTAGGGCCAGAGTGCCCACGGGTGAACTCAGGAGCCTTGTGACCAATTACCGGAGGCCTGAAGGCAGATGTAGGATAGTTTCCAAAGACTGGGGGCCACATCCGAGTATCAGACTACTCTAACCACAATGAGTCTGTGTGGCAAATAAAGGCCACACTCCGGTGGATCGATGGAGTAATAAGAACAAAACCAGCAACTAGAAACATTTCCAGTGAAATATGCGCGTCATAGGGAGTCCCGCCGATGACGGACAGATATATAGCAGAGGTCAAAGCAGGATAACCATAAGCGTAGTCTACGCAGCCACGGTGAAGGGGTCATCCAGGATAGTGTTCATCAATGAATTTCGATGCCTCTTCTGGGATAGTGAAGAGGAATATTTGGTTGGAATGTTCGATCCTTAACTTTGCAGGGAAGAGCATTGAGTATTTGACTCCCAAGTCACAAAGTCTCTTTTTCACAGCCATGAAGGTTTTGCGTTCTTTTTGCACAGCGACAGAAAAATCCGGGTAAAGATGGATCCTCGCCGATCCAAGGAGTAGTTCCCCCTTGGCCATGGCCGCCCGCAGAAGAGCATCCCGGTCCCGGAAATTTAGGATTCTGGCTATGATGGGACGCGGAGGCGCCCCTGATCTAGGTTTGGCAGTAAGGGATCGATGTGTCCTTTCAACAGCGAACTGTGTGGAGAGTTTCGGTGTATCCAGGAGTGTTAAGAGGATGCGTTCCACATAGTCCTCCATGGGCTCCTTGATGTTGTCATCGGGCACGCCAACAATACGCAGGTTATTCCGTATAGAGCGGGATTCGAGGTCGTCATTCTTTTTCTCCACTGCCGAAACTTGACTGGTGAGTGTGGAAACTGCAGCACGGAGGGAAGCCAAGTCATCCTCTGCGGTGCCGACCCTGGTTTTGATCTCGGTGACCCGGCTGTCTGTTCTCTCTATATGGGCTTTTATAGAAGAGATGGTGCCATTCATGTCGTCTAATTTAGAATGCAGTGTAGTAAATCCCTTGCGCATGTAATCCAGCATGTTCTGCAAGTCATCAGGTGTTAATCCGAGACGGTGGGTGCTTCCTCCGGGGGCTCGGATGGCGGTCTGGACGGTGTCTTGGCAAACATGTTTAGTGAGCTTTGCTTCTTTCCGGCCCCAGGTCCTTTTGTCATGGTGACGGCTTAAGCAGGATTCAGGAACCCAAGAGAGCGTCAGCGAGCAAGGGTGACAAGTTTCTAAGTTGATGATTGCCCAAGTGGGGGTAACCAGGAGGATGGTGGTGAGGCTCAGTTGGGAACAGCGTCTGTGTAGCTTCCCCCGGCACACCAGGGCACCGGTGTGTTTTCCGTTGTTTTTTGGCGCTCCGGGTCCGATGCCCTGCGGGAGCAATGTAGGCGGTAATAGCCCGCAGGGGGGACACCTCCCCCCTGAAGCGATGCCAGCGGGGGCCTCCAAGGCCCAGTCCAGTGAGGCAGCAGATGCTGGGAAGGCGAGCCCTGTGGTCAGCTATGAGGAGAGTAGTTACCAATGGACAGGGTGAGAGGCCACTTCCAGCCGGGACTGCGTGGGTTGTTCAGGTAGTAAGGCGTAATTAGAGAATCGCAGGGTCAACCCAGCGGATGTGTTCCCAGCCCCGTGAGGCCGCGGGGACCCTTAGGATCTTGTGACAACAGTTGTTGCAATTGGGCTTGATGGTTGGTGGGGTCACACCTATATGATCAGACATGTTGATTCTGGGCGGCGAAACCTATGGAGGCCAGAAAGTTTGTTGCCCCAGTGGTGGGGGGAAGTAGTAAGGGTGAACCCAGGCGCAGTGCACCCCACAGGCCCAGTGAGCTCATGCGAGTATCAAGAAACAGGGGGGGGCCTCAGGCTCCAGCAGCAGCGGTGTGTGGCGTGGACGCAGTCACAGTGCGTGTCCCCATAGATCACAGGGGGGAGCAATGGCCAAAGCAGTCTCAGCAGTGCGGGGGGCCCGGAGCGACCCCACGCCGCCCGGATCAGGCCGCAGCGTCCAACTTGCCGCAGGGCAGAGGGATGACAGGATATGAGGCATGCCCGCGGGGCGGCAGTCCGGGATCACAGGAGTCGAACGCCGAATCCCCTCCGCAACCTCTACCTTCCCGAAGGATGTGTGTCGTGGTCCATGGGAAGGGGGCGGCAGAGGGAGGATCAGCAAGCAGAATGATGGCGGGGGACCCCGCAGCGATGCCTCCGTCTCCTGCAGCGTGAGCCCAGGCAGAGGGACAATTCGGTGCCCCAGGCGTCTGCAGAGTTGACAGAAGGAGATGGTGGCAGGTCCGTGCAGGGCGCGTGGAGCTCTCTGCGGCATGTAGTATCCCAGCCACGGGAGTGCAGAGGCGAGCCCGCCAGCCGCGGTGGCTGAGCGCGCCCATTGGGGCTCAGACAACCCTCCCCCTCAGCGGCCCACAGCGCCGCGCTCTCTGGTGGCCGAGAGAGCCGCAGCCCGTGGATCCACAGTGCGGGGCAAGCCAGTGACACACAGCCCCAGTGCGAACGAGGGTCACAGCTCAGCCCCCAGGGGATGTCAGAGTCCAGGAAATCGCAGGATCGTAGCGGTGAGGTTCAGCCAGAGGAACCGTAAGCGCCGAGCAGCTTGGCCATAGTTAATGGGTCTTTTGTTGTGTTTTATGCTCTCTCCCAGTCCGGAGCACCATACTCAGGCGGCCATCATGCTTCGGTGCAACAGCGCCCCCGGAAGCACGGTTAATTACTGTGCCGTTGCTTCCATAATGGTTATCTTAGCATGGCCGCTGTGTCCGGCAGGGTCCGACCTGTTGGGCACAACGGCTCCGGAAGGCAGTCTCGTAGTTTGCAGTACGGAAACAACGGTGCTGGTAAGCTTACTGGCACTGTAATGAGGCCCTATAGTCAGCATTTGTGCTATCATGTGAGCAGCAAGTTTCCAATACGTTTTTTATAATCCCGTCCCTTTAGTCTCAACCGATTTCTACAATATTACAATTCTATGGGATGAGACCAAATTTGTTGGGCAACTTTACTAGGCATACTGCAAGTTAGGATCAAAGGTTAGTGGTCACTGGCTGTCGTGGGCGTCACACTCAAGGAAGTTGTTTGACTTAGCATATTAGATGTTACAAAGAAATAGTCAAGTGTCAAACTCATTAATCCATTTTCTAGGTCTTTGCTCCCTGAAAGTCTCCTTATAGATTGCCATTTAACATTTCAATCTGCCTTGCTACAGTCTCTTCTTTCCATTTTTCATATTGTATGTTATTTATGTTCTTTTTAGGCGCTGTGGGTTTTATTCCATTTGCTTGCCATTTCAAGCAGTCTAAATTCAAGTCTCTGCATAAGATCAAAAAAGGTTCTTGTAGTGTTGTGTAGATATCATCTATTTGAGTCATCACAATGTCCACCAAGTCTGCAAATTTAGAACACTTTGGGTTCCAGAAAAAGTTAAATACTGCCAAGAACTTGCAAATGGGGCTCACTGCTTGCTCATTTAGTTTGATGATTTGTATTTGAATACAGGTATTTGGTTGAATTTCTCTTACAATTTCAAGTTTTATGGTGTTGCTCACAAAGATGGTTAGACCTGAAGTATGCCAACCAGTAGAGCCTGTGACTGCTTTATTGTGATAGGTGGAGAAACCATCCAGGAAAGGAACTTCAGTCAGCCAGGTTTCTTGTGGGCATAGAAGGCATAGGTTGGCCATTTGAGGATGTAAATCTTGTAAGAGATGAGTGAAACCACGAGTGTTCCATGATCCAATTCCCAAAGACCACGATTCCACTTCCATCTGGCTTAATGTCCTTGAAGTTGTGGACAGCGCTCTTGGGAGCCAGTTCCACAAGTGATTATTGCCATTTATTGGGAAAGTTACAATGTCCATTTGGTTGGCAATACTTGTATCAGTCGTCGCGTTAGGGCCTTTGATGGTAATTATAAATGTATTTACGCCACTTGTTTGTGACGTTTCCCTGTCTTTTCCTAGGGACGATTCCACTGGAGCCGCCAGAGTTATTTCTGATTTTTTATTTGTAGTTATGAAGATCTTATTCTTGTGAACATTCAGCGGCGAAAGGCCACTGTGATCGCTTCTGTGGTTTCTCATGTCTGGATCTTTTACATCGAAGACAAGTTGGCGTAGTTGGTCACAAGTATCTAAGACTAGGGACGCCAAAGCTGCAGTTGCCAGGTGGAGAGACACTCTGTCATTTTCATCTTCATTTATAAAGGCTATGATTTTGATGTCACTAGGGTAGATTACTGGTAGTTTAGGTACGTGGTGAATGAGCACATAATATTGCTGCGATTTAGAATGAGGCCATCGTCTGCTTGTAGCACCCTTTGTAGCGTTACTTGAAAGGCTCTTAAATTATTAGTGGTCACTCTTCTTTCTGTATCTCTTACCACTTGTGTTTTCCTGTGATATTGAAAGTTAGGATTCCCATATTCCATGTTCTTGGGTAAATCGGTAGATGATGAATTTTTGATCAGTTGTGTTAATAAAGAGCCTGGATTTGTGATTTTGGGCATACGGTCCATGATTTTGTTCCGTCTCGTCTAAGTTTAAGTTGTCGGAGTGTCAATGTAACATTCATTTTGTGTATTCCTTTCTTAATCATTAGTTTCCTTGGGAAACACACTCTCATCAGGCATCCAAAGGTTCCCCATCCAAAGCAGATGGGAGGTTAAATTGGAGCACATAGTTCGGGCCTTCATGGTGGACCTCTCATGCATTGACCGTTCTTGCTTTGCCTGGGTGTACATTTTCTACTGATGACGCTTCTGGCGCTGGTACCTTAACATTCTTTATAAAGCAACGCAAGCTTGTTTTTTTTGTGCAAACACTTGAAAAATGTCACCTCTAAATGATTGTGCAGCCCTAAGCGAATGGTAAATATCCTATTCAAATTGAATGTGTAACTGGACAACAAATACAGTGAAACAAAGAGTCCAAAGCAATAGATGGTTTATAGTCATAATCTCGAATACAAATATGTCGAAAGTCATAATGTCGAAAAAATAAAGTCGAAAACAAAAATGTCGAATTTTTATTTTGTTGAATTTTATTCGAAATGGGGGGGTTCCCCCCCCAACCCCCACTTTTTTAATTTTTTTTTTATGTTTTACCCCTTTTTTTTACCACCGGAACCCCAAAAAAACATGTAAATTAAAAAAAAAACAATTCGACATTTTTGTTTTCGACATTATTGTTTCGACATTATTGTAATTCGACATTTTGTTTTCGAGATAATGACTGGACACCATTCTTCAGTAAAAAAAACGCTGTTGAAACAGATTTTATGAGTTGATGCAAAAACAAGACTGCCTTTTTTTTTTTTTTTAACGCTGTTGAAACATATTTTGTGAGTTGATGCAAAAACAAGACTGCGGACACGTGTTTCGACCCAAAACAAAATGTCCTTTTCAAGGCAAGACTGTGGTGTTGGTATGATTCATATACATTCCAATACGGCAAAATATTATATAATCATGCCATAAGGATAAGAACATTTGAAATATAAACAAAATTAACCAGCAGAGGAAGAAGAGGGTGCCAGAGTTAAAGAAGAGAAATGCAACCAAGAAAGAAAAAAGCCCATATGGACATTACATCATGTCAAAGAGCAAAGCAACCATTTCAATGTGAAACATATTCTAAGTAAATAAGGAGTAAATAAAAAACATTTGATTTGTTACCATATGTTGTCGAGCCAAAAATCGGGGTCGAAGTGTCCATATGTGAATGTCCATATAATGAAAACAAAATAATATGTAAAAAAGAGAGAAAACACCATAAGCCTGAATCTTAAGTGAATAAACAACTGATACATTTTAAGAATTTATTAATCCCATGTACAAGCATAGTGCAAAGGTAACAGACTATTGTGACAAGGATCAAAAGGCTCATCCCTCATGCGCCTCAAGGTGGTAAAATGTATTATTACATTATCACCCGTGTGTGATATAAATATTAAAATGAATAAATGTTTTACCGTATGTTATTCAAACTGAGTTGGAAAACCCAAGCCCACCTTAGGGGCAGATATATGGGTCAATTCTAAAGTAGTTGATTCTCCTCAAGAATATAAACGGCAAATAACTGAAAAATACATAAACAAAGAAACCCAAGACATGAGTTGTCTTGACAAGAGATCGACATATGACTTAAATGGGTTGTAATAAATATCCAAATGCGTAAAAATAATGGACAGCGATACCTGAAGCAGTCTCTGTTACTGATACATTGTGGTACATTCCCAGAACATGGGAGTTTGTTCAAACGTTGCAACTGCCAAAAAAAGACAATGCATCAAAACCCAATTCCGTAGGTAGGTCGAATAACATAAATATTTGTAAGAATCAGTCTAACAGTGAGATACTCTGAAAGTACTGTCAAGCCCATACCTGTAAGTTCAGGGGCTGGTTCCCTACTGTGGCCAGAGTCCAAACGCTTCACTAAATCAGTGTTGTGCAGTTCATTCCTTCCATGTGAATTATGGTAATGGTAGTCCTTGTATTAAGTAAGGCAAGCGCTTGCATCTTGTTTGTGCCCTAGACAATGTCTACATGTGTTAACACAACTATTAAATAAAAGTCTAATGCATAATAAGCTGTAATGGCAGTGTGCATGCAAAATGAAAAATTAAAAAAATAAATACAAAAATTAAAATTGAAAAAATTGAAAAATCAAAAATCTCTGAAATGTTTAATGACGGCGAGGGACGGATGAGCAATTTGATACTGGCAAAGATTCCTGATGGTCTTGGGTGTTTAAATTTGACTAGATGTAAATACATGAAAACAAACAAAGAATAATGAAAATGCAGTTGCTGCAAGAATAGGAAATATGCACCAGCATTTGTATAAAGTATTACAAAAATACATTTAGTTCTGTGTCCGTGTTGAGACCAAGACTGGTACAACGAAGTTTGGCGATGGTGCGTTCCTCAAGCTGACGTAAAAGTAATTGATGGTCCCTGCCTCTTGGGTGGGAATTGCTTTGAATGAGCCCGATGAACTTAAGATCTTTTACTGAATCCATTTGATGATTCTGTTGCCAATGCAGGGCAAGTGGCAGCTTCAGATCCTGGCTCTTCATGTGTGCAAAATGTTCTCGAATGCGGACTCGCAGTTCTCTTACAGTAGAACCAACATATACTTTGCGGCATACGCATAAAATGGCGTACACCACAAATTTCGATTTACAGTTGATAAAATCGGAAATGTGAATTGACAAACCATGGTGGCAACTGAATATATTTTGGATAAGAGCATATTGGCAAAAATTGCATAGACCACATTTGGAAAAACCAACAGGTTTGGGTGGAAGCCAAGTTAAAGGCTGTGCATGAGTAGGCTTTGGTTGTAAGAACGAAGGGCAGAGTTTGTTGCGCAATGTTTTGTTACACGTAAAGATGAGTTTGGGTGTAGCCGAGACATAAGGCAAAAGGTATGGGTCAAGTCTCAAGAAATGCCAATGTTTGCTTAACAGGCGATAGAGCATCTAATGGTCTTCTGAATATTTCGTTGTGAACTGTACATACTCCAGACTTGGTATGGTGGGTTCTGTATTCATAACCAACGTCTGATCCTGAGTGAATGTGTTGATACGGTTGAACCCTTGCTTAATGCATTGACTACTGTATCCACGTTCATGGAACCTCCGCCTAATCATGCGACACTCATGTTGAAAAGCCATGTCAGTACTGCAATTACGTCTCGCATGATAGAATTCTCCAAATGGGATGTTAGAGATGACAGATTTTTTATGGCAGCTGGAGGCATGCAACATAGCATTAACTGCGGTGGGTTTCCGAAAGGTTTGAGTTTGTAGTTCACCATTTACAATGTTAATCTGAAGATCAAGAAATTCCATACACTGAGAGCTCACATGTCCAGAAAATTCTATGCCAAAATTATTACGATTAAGATATTCAGAAAAAATCAGCAAAGGACGAAGACGTCCCATTCCAAATGACCAGGACGTCATCTATGTAGCGTCTCCATACTATGAGATTCTCTTTATATGGGTGGTCTGTGTATATGTGTTTGTCCTAAAAAAAAAAACATGAATAAGTTAGCCAAAGAAGGGGCATATTTCGTGCCCATGGCTACTCCTTTTGTCTGTAAATAATATTGATTGTTAAAAAAAACTGGTTATGTGCTAACGTGAAATGCAAGAAATCGTTGATCATGTAAACATGTTGACTGTGTGATGCTGAGTGGTTGCAAAAAGTGTAATCAATGGTTTGAAGAGCTAATCGATGTTGTATCGATGTATACAATGCTTTAACATCAAACGTGGCTAGAAGATAATTGGGGCACCATTTTAACTGATGTAAAATGTCCAATGTTTGAGTAGAGTCTCGCTGGTAGGCTGGTAATGCTGGTACAATATCCTTGATTGCAGAATCAATGTACTGGGAAAGACCCTCAGTGGCCCATCCTAAGCCTCTCATAATAGGTCGTACCTGGGGTAATGTTGTGTATGCCTTGTGAATTTTGGGCAGAAAATACATTGTAGGAATGACCGGATTAGGTCTGTAAAGGAAAGCCTTTTCCTCATCTGTCAGTGTCCCACGTGAGTGCCAGTCATATAACAAAACTTTCAATTCAGATACTGTCTCTTTGGTAGGGTTGCCAGGTAACAATAGATAACATCCAGGAGTGCTCAGATGTTCATTGGCCATAGTAATATAATCTGCAGTATTTAAAATGACAATATTAAAACCTTTATCGGCTTCTTTAATGACAATACTCGTATCCTCAGCAAGATTTTTAAGAGCTCTTTTTTTGGAAAAAGTGAGATTGCTCTTGGTTGACTGAAACTGGGAACAATCTATTTGTTTGTGAATATCTTGAGTGACTGCCTGATAAAAGGTGTCTATAACAGTAGCATCAGTAATAGCTGGTAAAAATTTGGATCTGGGTTTGTGCTCCATAATTTCACAATTATGTTGGTGAATGCCTAATTCCTGTTGTAAGACATTGGAGGTGCTTGCAGTATCAACATTATGTGACATGAGAAGTCGTGTGTCTTCTATATCAGAAATGGTTAAGCTACTAAGTGATGGAGAGGCAATATGTGGCCTGTAGATTGCAACTTGTTGATGGAAATACTTTTTAAGTCTAAGCTTACGAATACATTTGAATAAATCAATTTGGAAATCAATAAGATCAGAATGACAACTCGGTACAAAAGAAAGACCTTTATTCAGAAGGGACAGTTCAGCGGAGGACAAGACCTTACTTGATAAGTTACAGACTAAGTGCGGAGTATCGATTTGGTTGGCAAGTTTTTGGAGCTGGAGCGAGTGTGCCTCTTGTTTGCGTTTCTCCCTTTGTCTGGCCCTTGCTCCTCTTCCTCTTCCTCCTCGGAAGATGTGGCGGGAGTTGTGGTAGGTCGTCCTAAAGGGACAGTGAAGCGAACCGTTTTATTTGAAAGAGCAGTTTGGCTAGGGATGTTGCCTTTTTTGTATCGTTTGATTTCAGCTAGAAAGCCTCTGCGTTGATGCGTAAGAGCAGGAGTAAAACTTTCCTCCCCTTTATCGGTAGCACTGGGTTGATCTTCCTTGGATTCTATCTCCGATGAAACTGGTGTGGTGGTGGGAGTTGTGATTAAAGATTTGATGTTATCTTGATCAAATTTCGCCTGAAAGGTATAGACTCGATCATTGTTATAATCCCTTTCATCACGGTAAAATTTACGAAATTTCCGTATTTTCACCTCATCCTGATAGTCCTTGAGTAAATCATGCATTTTGGCATAATTTTTATCTTTGACTCTGTGGGATTGGCCATTTCGGCTATTTCTTTTTGTAACACATCAATTTGTGTAGTAACACGAGCGTGTTCACGTTCAGCATGGATAACCAATAACTTGAGCATTTTCTCTGAACTGAGGGTAAGATTTTCTTCCCACTCCTGGGCTAGGTCTTGGTCGTCATTGTGAGTGAAGTCCGGAAAGATAAGAATACGCAGACCTCTAGGAATCATGTTGTGCTCAACATAGTTATCAAGTGATGCCTTCTCCCAATATTTATTTATTTCTCGTTTGGAAAGTCGTTCCAATCGGACGAATTTATTAGACAGTGTTTCTGTAGCTTTCCCATAATTGGAAAAGGCATTTCTCATGCTACCTTTAGGGGCGAAGAGTGCTACTCTGTCCCTTTCACGATTAGCAATATATTCTGCCATGGTTAACCCCTAGATAGGAGAATGCAACGTATAGAAAAAGTACAAATACAAAAGCTATGGTAACCCTGCAAGCCTCCAAGGCCGGGTAAACTGAAAAACAAAGTTGAGGTGTGCCGGTGTGGTGAGGCGCTGGGTTAGAACTAAATTTGAAAAGACAAACTAAAGTCAATGCGACCCTTACAAACCAAATAAGATTGGGTTGCTGCACGAAAGAGGGTCCAGTAGTCACCTCAAAAACTGCTAATAGGTACAAACACTTGAAAAATGTCACCTCTAAATGATTGCGCAGCCCTAAGCGAATGGTAAATATCCTATTCAAATTGAATGTGTAACTGGACAACAAATACAGTGGAACAAAGAGTCCAAAGCAATAAATTCTTCAGTCAAAGAAACGCTGTTGAAACAGATTTTATGAGTTGATGCAAAATCAAGACTGCCGACACGTGTTTCGACCCAAAACAACGGGTCCTTTTCAAGGCAAGACTGTGGTGTTGGTATGATTCATATACATTCCAATACAGCAAAATATTATATAATCATGCCATAAGGATAAGAACATTTGAAATATAAACAAAATTAACCAGCAGAGGAAGAAGAGGGGGCCAGAGTTAAAGAAGATTAATGCAACCAAGAAAGAAAAAAGCCGATATGGACATTACATCATGTCAAAGAGCAAAGCAACCATTTCAATGTGAAACATATTCCAAGTAAATAAGGAGTAAATAAAAAACATTTGATTTGTTACCATATGTTGTCGAGCCAAAAATCGCAGTCGAAGTGTCCATATGTGAATGTCCATATAATGAAAACAAAATAATATGTAAAAAAGATAGAAAACACCATAAGCCTGAATCCTAAATGAATAAACAACTGATACATTTTAACAATTTATTAATCCTATGTACACGCATAGCGCAAAGGTAACAGACTATTGTGCCAAGGATCAAAATGCTCATCCCTCATGCGCCTCATGGTGGTAAAATGTATTATTACATTGTCACCCGTGTGTGATATAAATGTTAAAATGAATAAATGTTTTACCGTATGTTATTCAAACTGAGTTGGAAAATCCAAGCCCTCCTTAGGGGCAGATATATGGGTCAATTCTAAAGTAGTTGATTCTACTCAAGAATATAAACGGCAAATAACTGAAAAATACATAAACAAAGAAACCCAAGACATGAGTTGTCTTGACAAGAGATCGACATATGACTTAAAGGGGTTGTCAAAAATATCCAAATGCGTAAAAATAATGGACAGCGATACCTGAAGCAGTCTCTGTTACTGATACATTGTGGTACATTCCCAGAACATGGGAGTTTGTTCAAACGTTGCAACTGCCAAAGAAAGACAATGCATTAAAACCCAATTCCGAAAGTAGGTCGAATAACATAAATATTTGTAAGAATCAGTCTAACAGTGAGATACTCTGAAAGTACTGTCAATCCCATACCTGTAAGTTCAGGGGCTGGTTCCCCACTGTGGCCAGAGTCCAAACGCTTCCTGAAATCAGTGTTGTGCAGTTCATTCCTTCCATGTGTTTAGAGAAAAGAACCTAAAAATGTGTCACGTGACTCAGTCATGTGGTTAAATTTAGCGCAAGGAATTATGGTAATGGTAGTCCTTGTATTAAGTAAGGCAAGCGCTTGCATCTTGTTTGTGACCTAGATAATGTCTACATGTGTTAACACAACTATTAAATATTAAATAAAAGTCTAATGCATAATAAGCTGTAATGGCAGTGTGCATGCGAAATAAAAAATAAAAATAAAAACATTTTAAAATTGAAAAAATTGGAAAATCAAAAATCTCTGAAATGTTTAATGACGGCGTGGGACGGATGAGCAATTTGATACTGGCAAAGATTCCTGATGGTCTTGATTGTTTAAATTTGACTAGATGTAAATACATGAAAACAAACAAAGAATAATGAAAATGCAGTTGCTGCAAGTATAGGAAATATGCACCAGCATTTGTATAAGGTATTACAAATATACATTTAGTTCCGTGTCCGTGTTGAGACCAAGACTGGTACAATGAAGTTTGGCGATTGTGTGTGCCTCAAGCTGATGTAAAAGTAAGTGACGGTCCCCGCCTCTTGGGTGGGAATGCGCTTGAATGAGCCCGATGAACTTAAGATCTTTTACTGAATCCATTTGATGATTCTGTTGCCAATGCAGGGCAAGTGGCAGCTTCGGATCTTGGCTCTTCAGGTGTGCAAAATGTTCTCGAATTCGGACTCGCAGTTCTCTTATAGTAGAAACAACATATACTTTGCGACATACGCATAAAATGGCGTACACCACAAATTTCGATTTACAATTGATAAAATCGGAAATGTGTATTGACAAACCATGGTGGCAACTGAATGTATTTTGGATAAGAGCATATTGGCAAAAATTGCATAGACCACATTTGAAAAAACCAACAGGTTTGGGTGGAAGCCAAGTTAAAGGCTGTGCATGAGTAGGCTTTGGTTGTAAGAACGAAGGGCAGAGTTTGTTGCGCAATGTTTTGTTACGAGTAAAGATGAGTTTGGGTGTAGCCGAGACATAAGGCAAAAGGTCTGGGTCAAGTCTCAACAAATGCCAATGTTTGCTTAACAGGTGATAGAGCATGCAATGGTCTTCTGAATATTTCGCTATGAACTGTACATACTCCAGACTCGGTCTGGTGGGTTCTGTATTCGTAACCAACGTCTGATCCTAAGTGAATGTGTTGATACGGTTGAACCCTTGCTTAATGCATTGACTACTGTATCCACGTTCATGGAACCTCTGCCTAATCATGCGACACTCATGTTGAAAAGCCATGTCAGTACTGCAATTACGTCTCGCACGATAGAATTCTCCACATGGGATGTTATAGATGACTGATTTTTTATGGCAGCTGGAGGCATGCAACATAGCATTAACAGCGGTGGGTTTCCGAAAGGTTTGAGTTTGTAGTTCACCATTCACAATGTTAATCTGAAGATCAAGAAATTCCATAGACTGAGAGCTCACATGCCCAGAAAAGTCTATGCTAAAATTATTACGATTAAGATATTCAGAAAAATCAGCCAAGGACGAAGACGTCCCATTCCAAATGACCAGGACGTCATCTATGTAGCGTTTCCATACTATGAGATTCTGTTTATATGGATGGTCTGTGTATATGTGTTTGTCCTAAAAAAAAACATGAATAAGTTTGCCAAAGAAGGGGCATATTTCGCACCCATGGCTACTCCTTTTGTCTGTAAATAATATTAATTGTTAAACAAAAACTGGTTATGTGCTAACGTGAAATGCAAGAAATCTTTGATCATGTAAACATGTTGACTGTGTGATGCTGAGTGGTTGCGAAAGGTGTAATCAATGGTTTGAAGAGCTAATCGATGTATCGATGTGTACAATGCTTTCACATCAAACGTGGCTAGAAGATAATTGGGGCACCATTTTAACTGATGTAAAATCTCCAATGTTTGAGTGGAGTCTCGCAGGTAGGCTGGTAATGCTGGCACAATATCCTTGATTGCAGAATCAATGTACTGGGAAAGTCCCTCAGTGGCCCATCCTAAGCCACTCATAATAGGTCGTACCTGGGGTAATGTTGTGTATGCCTTGTGAATTTTGGGAAGAAAATACATTGTAGGAATGACTGGATTAGGTCTGTAAAGGAAAGCCTTTTTCTCATCTGTCAGTGTCCCACGTGAGTGCCAGTCATATAACAAAACTTTCAATTCAGATACCTTCTCTTTGGTAGGGATGCCAGGTAACAATAGGTAACATCCAGGAGTGCTCAGATGTTCATTGGCCATAGTAATATAATCTGCAGTATTTAAAATGACAATATTACCACCTTTATCGGCTTCTTTAATGACAATACTCGTATCCTAAGCAAGATTTTTAAGAGCTGTTTTTTCGTGGAATTGCATGGCATTGGCATGTTTTTCGTCTTCTTCACTAGGTTTGGTTTGATGACTTTCTTTGATTTAGCAAAGGATCCTTGAGATTTAGCAGTAAGTATTGAGTAAGTCGAGGTAGTGCTCGAGGTATCCAACTCTTCATTCTCTGATACTAGGATGGCGTCTGAAGATTTACTTCTTGACGAGGGGCCATCTATTACTGTCACTTGCTCATTTAATGATGTTGTGGTATCAGTTTGAGTGGAAATTCCTGTTTGAGTGTCTATGGAAACGCCAGAAGGACCAGCTATTTGAGCATCCACCTGTAGAATCCCTTGAGAAGTATTCGAAGGGTTGGTCTACTGTCGTGCTCTTTAGGTTTAAATCTGATTTCATTTTCTCAGACATTTGTATACTTGCCAATGGAGGCATCAATTCCTCAAGTCCTCTGTTTATAGTAGAATCAAGCGTGTCATCACGTCGGGCCCTTTGGTTAGCTCTTTCTTCTTTGACCAGCTCAACTGGGGTCTTCAGGACTACACTATCAAGTTCTTTGTCTATTAGTCTCCTTTCTCTGGTCGATTCAATGAAGGATTCCATATGAATACATTTTGAATTCATTAAGGCAATTAATGTTGACTGGTCTTTTTAGTTATCTGCTAGATTTTCATAAAGCTTCAGGTATGGCACCAGCGTAATAGAGACTGCCGAAATTAGATTTACTTGGTGATAAATTAGCTGTTTGCCACATCAATACGCTGTTGAGGCAAGGGATTTCTCCTGTACAGTTTATTTGGGGTACTCTCTCGTAGATACCCTCTTGCTAAAGTGGGTTCTGATTCTTTGTCTGGAGCTGGACGAAGTAGAGTTAGAGGAATAAACATTGGAACTTCATTTCCGAAACCAAACCTTTTTTTGGCAAGCCGCTTTTATGCTCTGATAGCAGAGAGGCTCAGTCTCCTTTGCACATTGAATTGAATTGGTTGATTCAGTAATCACAGTGAGAGGGTCAATTATTGGATCTGCCCCGCGGTCAACAGTTTTTCAAAACAAGGATTCACAATTGTTGAACTTTGACAATCTGCTGTTCTTTTCTTTAGAAATCTTGTTGGATGGCAAGTCTGCACTTTGCGTCGCAGGACGGGTGGCTGGCCACGCGGGCATCCGGTAATCGTTTGGCTCAACTCATGTGAATTCTCCAGGGCTGCTTATAATGACAGAACTGGGGCCAAAGGTCGACTCTTGGAAGCCTTTAACAGGCATTCAGACTGTCAGTCGTTGCTTGTCGATGTCATACTCCAACACAGGTGATGCATGAGGATCCAGAATTTCTATCCACTGCTGGGAGCACGATATCTGGGGCGAGAGGGGGCTCAAGGACCTCTGTCACTGTGTTACTACCTATTTTTTGTCAGTTGCTTTTAGAGTGCTCCACTCTAAGAGCGTGCATTGCTCCATGTGTTTAGTGTTGCGATTTCCAGGAAAGTGAGGTTGCATATCCCACCTGTCCACTTTCACTTTACCGCCATGGGTTTCCAAAGATCACAGTTTTCCCAGTTCACAACAATTAAATGTACTCACGGAGGCGGTCTACAACAACCTACAGAGTTGTCCAACTTGGAGATCAAGTGAGTTCCTGGCCACTTCGCTGCACTGCAGACTGCAACTACACTTTGCAACTCACTTTGCGGCCGCTTCACGGTATTGAGCTCTTTTAACTGAGATGCAGAGAGACTGGTCACAATTTCCAGACAGCTGTGAGGACAGACTTTTCAGTTGATAGAGTACAAGCAAAAAACAGACTGCAATTTGACTTTGCAGCTCACTTCTCGGCCGCTTCGCGGTAAGGAGCTCTTTTAACTGAGGTGCAGAGAGGCGGGTCACAGTGTGCAGGCAGCTGTGAGGACAGACTTTTCAATACGCAGGGTCCAAACAGAAATCAGACTGCAACTTCACTTTGCAGCTCACTTCACTTGTTACAGACTCCCAGTCAAAAGCCCATAAAGGTCCCGTCTCTGTGAACTACTGAAAAATAAAAAAGCTATTCTATCCCTGTTTTAGGGATTTACATGAAAGTGGGACATCTGCAGTGTATACTTCTGCAGTTCCACGTACAGAAAGAAATCCATGACAGTGTCAGGAATGATCCTGTCATGTAACAGTCATCCCTCTGCACCTTTTTGAACATGCATAGGTGGATAGCTTTGTTTTCTCTGTTAAAGCCCATGCTGCTTTTTAATATGGGGTGCAATTTAAAATACGCAGACATACTCCCTGATGATCATAACTGTGTAAAGGGGGTTAAAGAGTACATTTGTATGTTGGCTTCCAAGATACACACATTCAAATGCTCTTTGATGATAGGGAGCATCTGTTGTGTTGCAAAATTTGAGGTGCCCTGGCCAACAGCATCATTTGCACCAAAACAAGTTTTGAGAAGTTGGCCTATAGCTTCTAGGAGAGATGAACATACACAAATCCCCAGTCCTCGCTTCTGGTATACATCATCACAGGTGAGTTCACCAGCAAATGATTTACCATCAATAATGGTTGCCAAATGACCACGTTTCCTAGGTTGAGTTGTATTGACCCCGAAGTCAAAACAATCTAGCAATTCAGGGTCTCTTGATTTTCTACTTTACTGATGGGAGGAGCCTTCAAGTCTTTAAGGCGCATACCATTCGCTTCATGAGATGGAAAGCTCAAATGTTTGAATGTTCATTGAATCAGATTTGTGCACTTTTACCCTTAACTCTAAGGAGCATGAGATCCGTATTAGCAACCCAGCCAAATTATATCCATTGCCATTCAATCGTAGGCAGTTGGTACCAATAGTTGGTATAGTTATTTTTGCCGATTGGGCGAGAGGAACATGTCACCTGTAACATTATTACGTCAAAGTGAATAGTAGATATATCCCCTTCATTGTCAAAATGTTAAAGGTTATCCCAGTTTAGGATAGTAAAATACATGTGCCTTATTACAAGTTTCCTGGTATCCTGGCGGCCAATCCACCACGATACCGTAAACTGTATTACCATTACTGGCACTTGTCTTGGCATTACTGCTGAATTACGAGTGCCAGCAACGGTTGTAAATCTCCATTCCATGGCGTCCTACTGGGCGCCATGGGGGATTGGCTGGTATTGCGGGTGCCAGTAATGTCAGAAATACATGCCGGTAAGGCGCCTGACCTCCAGCTTATAGCTGGACTGGCCTTATTAAATCTGCATGGAACCTTTATGTGGGGGCACTGTACACGTGACGATTTGTGTAATGGAGTAATCCAAGGCTTTTGGCAATTTGGCATTTGTTCTATAAAAATAACCAAGTGAAGCTGCTCTCATATCTAAACCCTTCACTCATACATACATACCTCTTCAGTAATGTAAGCACCACACAGAAGCCCTAATGTCCCATCTATTAAGTCCTTCCAGGGGAACACTTCTTGCATCTAATGGTGTTTTCTCCTACCAATCTATTCAGCAAAAGATTTCATAGGATCCTTTTTCTTTTTATTTGAGCCCCAGTTTTTGTCACCAGGTGACTCATACATCTTATTTGTGGTTGTGGTCGTGGAACCACTTCTGCTTTGTACTAGAGGGAGTGATAGTTGTTTTCTAGCATTCTTATCTGTTATCTTAGTTCTTGCTACATCAAATAGCATGCTTTTTTTAATTAAGTGAGTCGATTTGACAAGTAAAACCTTTTCACTATTTCTAACAATATTCATTTGAATTATTTATTTATTTTTACATTTGTAGCAGCACAAAAAGCCCTTACGCATTAAGGCGCAAGTTGCGAAAATCGGGAATCAAATAGCGGTTAGAAGTCATAGAGGTAGTTGGAAGAGCAAGTATGTACATGGTGAATCGCCAACTTGAGGTTACTTAAACATATTCTGTAATGTACATAATTCATAAAATAAAGCACTTTGAAATTAATTGGAATTATACTTAAAGTAAAAATGCACAAAACATTAAAGGGGCTGATTCATGGAATTTGTACGATGATAAACGGGGATTTGTGCGCCTTTATGCCCCCAAATCCCTTTTTAACAAATGGGGATTTGCGGGCCGAATGGCACACAAATCCCTGTTTTTCGGCCCACAAATTCCATGAATCAGCCAACAAATCTATGAATAATACAAAGGCAAATACAAACTCCTAGCATTTCAGAAAATTCCTAGTAATAATCTATTAAGAGAGATGCTATTGCTCACCATCAAATCAGACCATGAAAGGACGTCTGCATCCAAAGTAAAAACTTTAGAGCAGTGTGCAAAGCAGCTTCCTGCAAGATAGGACAAGGTGCGTGATAGTTTAGTTACTCTCAAAACTATTATGCAACAAGTTCTGAGTGCACTGGCAACTGAGATTCTGGATCCCAATCGCTCCATTGCGGGAAGTAAATGACATGTATAAGTTATGGACTTTAACAGAAGGAAAGAGGGAACTGTGTTTTGATAGGGAAGTAGCTATACTCTGTGTATAAAGAGTAGGTACCCAATGTATCTATTGTGGCACACCAATCGTGGTCAAATAGTTTATTTTTAGCTATTGATGGATTCCCAATGAAGGAAGGCTTGTCTGCACCAATAGAGATCAGATGTTTCTTGAGAACAATTCCAAAATGGGTCAAAGATGAAAGCGTATGCTGCCTCAGCAAAGAATTCAATGACAAAAACATCGATTTAGGTGGAGGAAATAAGATTTTATAAAACAGTGGCATTTTTGCCCACAGTATTTGGGTTGCTAAAGAGGTTAAACCAAATTCATGACGTATTACGCTATTGGGTACTGTTAAAGGCAAACCCAAGCCCTGCTTCAGTATAGTTCGCTCCAAGGAGATCAAGAAAGGGCTAATGTCAGGTAAACATATTTCCAGCCCATAAGAGTGGGGATGACCTTGGCAAGGTAGAATTTGTGAAAAAGGAATCAGAGAGAAGGAGCACAAAGTCCATTGTACTCTCTTCAATTGAAAAATTAAAAAAGTGACCTGGCTTTGAGAAGTTCTTGAGCATCTCTTATGAAATACTTATATGTTAGGTTGTAAACAAAGATATTTTATAGAGATGCACAGCTCTAAACGTGAGTTGACAGCTTTTTTGAGAAGATTACAATCTTAGATTTTCCACCATTGACAGCTAGATTATTAGTTGCTGCATAAGATGCAAAAACTGTTAATGTTCATTGCAGCCCAATGGGGTTAAAGTCGAAAAGTAGAAGGTCACCAACAAAGGCTAACAAATTCAGTCTCAGAAGGCCTAGTTTAACAGAAATGTAATTAATGGAGTGCCAAACTAGATCTAGGTCAGGGAGATAACAGAGAGATAAATATGAAATAAGAGGTGGCCTAGGACGCGCCCCTTGTCTCAATCACGGCAACCCCAAATCCTCTAGATAAATACTCTTCTTTGGATCACCTGATTTTTATCACCGTATTGTGGTGGAGCAACATAATTATCTTAATTAAGGCATTAGGAACCCCTTTATCTACAAGTTTCCACCACATTGTGTGTCTATTGACACTATTAAAGGCACTGAATAGGTCAAGTGAGGCCATGTAGACCATCCCTTTAGTGTCGTCAACAACCGCTGCCTTCATAAATGCCAAAACTATACCATTGAGAGAGGTACCATCACTTTTCTGTAAGCATACTTGGTTAGTCGACAAGATGTTCAATCGATCCATCCATTTCAATTCCTTAAGTATTAAAGATGCAAAGATCCAAGATGGGTGATTAATCCAAAGTTCTTTGGCTTTGATTGATCGCGATTCTAATGTATTATGACTATGGAGGACAGTCTCCAGGAAATTGCAATAGATCCAATACTTAGGAATTCCAGGTATAAAATGGAGAGAATTTGAGACCACAAAACTAGACATGCGTTTTAGCCATCGGGCAAGATTATCTGGGCCCGGTGCTCTGGAGCTTTAGCATCTACCCTGGGTAGTTAAAGACCAAGGCAATTCTCCAGTAATGTAAGCTGGAAGGATAGGAGGGTCTATGTTTAATGGGTCTTTATAAATAGTGGTGTAATGTTTGACCCAGTCTTCTTCTGAAAAAACTTGAGTGTCATCAGTCTTAACGCCAACAGTTAAAGATTTAGTAAGCTTCCAGAATTGGGATGCGTCCTTTTTTAATAAGTGCCAATCAAAGGGTTGACTATCCCTGTTAAGCAGATGGATTTTCATCCTCTTCAAATTGTTGCGATATTGGTGCATGATTTTCGTTTTTTGAATAGTATACAAAGTATCCTAAAGACCTTGGGCACATAATTTGCAGATGAGAATATGAGTCCGATTTGTAGCCTGGGCTAAGTCAGGATCAAAAACATGGGTGTGGGCCCTCGATGCAAGTAACATTCCTTTCTTCTTACATCTATTTAAACAAAGAGCTATGGTCTCCTGCAAGAAATCGCAAGAATAGTGTCATATACTTGGTTCAAAAATAGTCTACCAACCTCTGAGGTGAATTTATTCAAGAGGGATCCATTCCATCTAACCTGCGTGCTGTTATTGGTAACTGCTGGCAAAGCAACTCCAGTAGAAAAAAAGGACTAACCTTACAAATGCAGCAGTCAATAGAAGTCAGTGAGAATATTCCTGTGAACCATATCTCCTCCACTCCCCTTAAATAATCAGGAAGTAGAGGATGCAGGGTCTCAGGGAAACCCCCTGGGGCAAAACACCCTGTGGGACTGGTTGACAGAGATGCACAGAGCTGCTTTAAGATCTTCCCGTAAATTCTCCTTCTATTGCACATCTAGATGTAGAACTCCCATTTCCGATATCTCGGGAACGCTGAGATGCCTTGCTCTATGAGGGAGCACAAAGAGACAGTCAAAACCTGTAAGCGTGGTGCTGGAAGGGGAGTCCTAGTAGTACGCGTAGCAGACGTACCGAATGGTGAAAGGAGTGCAGCGGAGCAGGAGCCTGGAGAAAACGAGGCAGCCGATCGGTTGAAGTAAAGTGGAAATCTACATACAGGGGAGCAAGGATAGACAGGATAAGACACCAGGGATAAATAAGCACAGAGGTGGAAAATAGATTTAGAATCAAAGAGATGGAAAACAAACTCACAGAGAGTCTGGGGCCCAGAAGTGACATGCCATAACCTAGCCAACCAATGCCTAACTACTGTTCCAGAGTCAGGAGCCACTTGCAAATGAGACAAGTAGCATGCAATGCTTGACTGAACTGTAATGTTACATGGCACTTTTGCAGACATCTTGGGAGGTGCCTGAACACAGCGATCCATATGCCTCCATCACAGGGGCGCCACCAAGGGGTGGCCAACGGGGGCCATGGCCACCCTTATAAAAATGCTGGCCCCCCCACCGGCCCATTCAGTTATGTGTGTTTGTTTTGGTGTGCCACCCCAAGATTTCCAGTGTGGCCACCCCTATGTAAAATGTCTGGGGGCTCCACTGCTCCATCAATGCCAAATGGACTGCTGATGAATCTGGGAAGTGACACGTACCACACTTGCAAAATTATTAAAAAAAAGGGGACCATTTCATTTATTTGCATTTTTAAAGCGCTCACACAGCCCAGGGGCATCGTGGCACTGTTACAGGAATATGTCTCTTAGTTCTATATTTATAACACGCTTAATACGCAGAGGTTTTGGGGATCGAACCTGTGTTGCTTCGTGTTGTCTTGTTTCCAAGGCAAACACGTTGCCGCTGAGCTATCCTCCCGGAACGCCTTGTTTAGTCTTGGTTACTAAAAGAAATGGTAAGAGACTAAGGAAAATGATCACTCCTTGCTATTCTGTTAATATTTAATTTAGAACAACATAGAGAGATTGTGGTTAAAGCAAAAATGTGCTTGATCCATTACTGTGACTGTTTCTGGACCAGGTATAAATATATCTGTTGTTACACTATACCTCAGGCAATAGAATATTAAGCTCCCAATTAAAGGAATAGTCACACCATGATCTTCCTCGACATTTAGATGTTGAATTCGCATTAGACATTGGCAGTTTATATATATCTATAGAACAGGCTGAGTTAAAATCACTGGCAAATATATAAGTATATTCGCCTCCGAGCCAGGTTTCCAAAATCTCTGCCATTGATTGTTATAGTCTTTGAGATCACTTTTAACAGGGTTCCAATATAGATTCGGTATAAGGACCTCACGCTGACAACCTATGAGTGCAATACCTAATGCCAAGATTCCTGGAATTGAAGAATTAAAATAGCAAACATGAGCTTTAACTCTGAGATCAATAGCTATAGCTAGACCACATTGAGGAAGGCCTGATCCAGCCTTAATAGCAGGTACCATGTGTTAA
This sequence comes from Ambystoma mexicanum, assembly GCF_040938575.1. Lineage (NCBI taxonomy): Eukaryota > Metazoa > Chordata > Amphibia > Caudata > Ambystomatidae > Ambystoma > Ambystoma mexicanum. The sequence goes on along the minus strand of NC_090921.1, from coordinate 245,667,010 downwards.
TATCCCCATAAAAATATCACCATAAAAAAATCACCATATTTCTGCAGTGATATTAAGCCATGGAACCTGCGGTGTAAATGTCTTGCTCCTGCAATGGAGATGTACTGTTAGTCAATACGGAAAGGTTATTAAAACCGCAACAGTTCCAGGAAATAAGTTTTACCTGAGAATTGCTAAAGATGAGGCTGGGTGGCCGAGGGCATTATGTGCTTGCCACGATAAATATGTAGTATCCTTACTGATATGGGAGAACCCTCTCATTAAATTAATGATCGAGGAGACCGGTCGATTTTTTCTGGTAAAGTTGGCACCAAACTTAATGAGCGTGATTTTGTTAGGGTCTTCCTGGAGTATAGAAAGTTGTCAATCTCCTCTCGATCTTTGAAATTAAGGACATTGAATCCCATGGATCTGATTGTATCAGTTTTGTCCCACACCAATTCCACAACCAAGCAGGAGTAAAAATAGACGACTAATTTGTTACACCCCACAAACTCAATGTCTCCAGAACGTAGAGGTCTAAGAACCGGAATCTCTCTGAATAATATAAGCAATTTTGAGCAGTTAAATTGTAGGGGGACCAGGGATTTGAGTAATGTTTTCAAAGCCAATAATACAAGGATCACAGTCCGTTAATTCTTTAGGATGGCTTTGTCATATAGTTTCCGCATCGTAATGGCTTTGACGTCCGGTGGCCACATCATGGTTGTCTGTAAGTGAATTTCTCTGTGCGATTAGTGAACTAGTGTCAATCGAATTCTGGGCAGTAGTGGTAGGGGCAGTCATTACTTCTCTAGTTTCAGATGTGTTGTGAGCGTTCGAAGGTTGGGCCTGGAGGTACTCAGTATCCACAGGCTCTTCAACGTTTTTATTAGAAGACAAGAAAGAAGTAATTTAACCTATGGCGTTTTATAAATTCTCTCTCTTTTTTTTTACTTTCCGGACTTATTGTTAGTAGGCAATAATGTTTCTTCCTCTAAGTTGACCAAAGAAATCTGTGCGTTCAAATCAGTTGCCTCCTCCATCAATGGAAAAGAATCTGTGCGTTCAAATCAGTTGCCTCCTCCATCAATGGAAAAGATCTTAAACCTATGGGGGCCGATTCATGGTACAGACGTGCGCCGAAAATCCCAGCGCAAGCAGGTGCAAGGAGGCGCAAGCGTGAGAAAGCAAGCGTGCGCGCACGCGTGCGATTAAAGGAAGGCGCTGTGCTACTTTCCCACTGGTTGTGCGCAAAATCCGTGCATGGCGCACGCTGGCGCCCACGTCTCCAAACAGCGGGTGCAAAGCGCACTGCGAAAGCGCACATAGCGCAGTGCACACAACAAAAGTAGGCGGAACAGGGGGCGTAACACGCGGAATGGGAAACAACGCGTGAAAAAGAAGGCGTAATGGGAAAGTACTGCTGGGAAGTACACGGAACGTCCACATGCACGCGAACCACACGTATTCATGGAATCGAATAGGGCAAACCCGCACACGGGCAAAGACATGTACAGGCCTAAACACGTCCGCCACACGAAGGCAGGCGGTAGCATCCCTGCGCATTACAAAAGTGTGCACAAAAAAAAACACGCATATACTGAGTGGGGTACGTGTATTTCAGGGGTGCGCGGGAAGTTTCACAGGCGATTTCAGCAGGGTACGTGTATTTCAGGGGTGCGCGTGAAGTTTCACATGCGATTTCAGCAGGGTACGTGTATTTTAGGGGTGCGTGGGAAGTGTCACACGCGATTTCAGGAGGGTACGTGTATTTCAGGGGTGCGTGGGAAGTTTCACACACGATTTCAGCAGGGTACGTGTATTCCTGGGGTTCGCGGGTTGTTTTACACGTGAAAGGGCAAAGCCCGTGCGCGATACGTCACAGACGCGCTTACGCGCTAAGGGCCTTTGGTCAAATGAAATCGCGTACGTGTGCTGACACGCTTACGCGCTAAGGGCCTTTCCTCGAATTACACGCTGACGTGCAATTTTTTCACATGCCAAATCACTCCGTATCAAGCTAGCCACGCGAAAACACACGGAAGACCATGCTCCTGCCCTGAAGGCCATTTTCCTGCCCCCCAGATCCCCGAGCATGCTCCCACCTGCCATCTGCTGCTGCCTGACTGCCTGCTGCCCACGTGCCCTGCTATTTGGTGCCTGCACATCAGCCATCTGCAGGGGTCCAGTTGCTGTGTCCACCCCTGCTGGAACAGAAGACTCCCGACTGGGATACCATCGCTCCACAGCCCAGCCCCAGGACCCAGTTGCCCACCCACGCCTGCCTCGGGGGTCGCCATGTCGGGGCAAACACCATCTGAGACCACTGGCGACCTCCAGCCAGAGGGGCAGAGGGCCACCAGCTTCAGTCAGAAGGAAGTTGGTGTCCTGGTGGAGCATGTCCTGGGGCATTATGATGCCCTCTTCGGAATATCACGCGCCAACAAGGAAGGACGGGATAGGATCTGGGACAACTTTGTGGTTGCCATCAATGCAGAGGGGGTGGCAACCCGCAACATCAAGCAAGTTAAGAAGCGTTGGGAGGACTTGAGGTCCAGGACCCTCATAAAGGCCCAGCGCCTCGTGGAGGGGGGCCGGGGCAGCATGAGTACCATCCAGATGAGGGTCCTGGAACGCGTAGGCCCAGCGCTCCACGCAAAGATCCTTCAGAGGCAGACCCGTCTGGAGTTGGGCGGTAAGTGGCCAGGCATTACTGTGTGAGACAGGGCATGTTGCAGGGTGCTGGCTGTCTGATACTCGCCTGTAAGTGTGACATAGGCCATGTATGTTTGTGTTTGTGCAGGGACATCATGGTCATGCATGTGAGACCAGTAATGTGAGAACCACATGGTAGGTGCATGTGTTACAATTCAACATGCGGAGCAGCATGCGGAATGCACACATTAATGCATGCCTGTCTCTGTTATTGGTCATGGATGGGGTGTGAGAGATGGGTGCTGCGGTCATGGGCATGTATGGTGTCCATGTCTGTGCGTCTGACTTGCGTGTCTGTGACTTGTAAATGCCATGGATGCATGACACATGTCTGTGACAATGTTCAGATTCACTGATGCAGCCTACTCATCCTTGTATCCACTGAGTCTGGGGTGTTCGAGGCCAGATGGATGAAACTACGGTGAAGTGTGTGCATGTGATAGGCATGACCCATGATGCATGTGAGTTTCAAACCAGCATTGTATGTTTCAAGAGTCCCTTGGACATGTATGCTAATGTTCATTGCATGCGCCATGCCTGTTACTGCATGTGTTTTACCTGCACTGACCCATGTGTTGTGGAGGGACATGATGGAAGTGATGTTTGACAGTGCCACTCATCTGCTATTGCTTCCTGTCTAGGGGACCATTGTACAGTACCCTGATGCTTGTGTTCTATGTCTCCCTCTACACAGCGGCAAGTGATGAAGAGGGCGAAGACGGTGCTGTGGAGCAAAGCGGCGGGGATGCCCCCACCAGCCGGCGACGCAAGGCCCAGTCTCCCTCCCAGAATTTACCATTGTCCGGGAGTGAGGGGACTGGTGCTGCGTCTGCCACTACGGCTGCAGCAGAAGGAGTGGGTGAGCCCCCACAGGAGCTTGCAACGGCGGAAGACAGTGTGGAGCCATCCAGGTTGGTGGTTTCCACAGAGGAGGTGGAGGCCGCTACTGAGCCGCACATGGGGCCTGGTGGGGGCGGTACCACTGGTGCAAGTGGTGTAGTCCAGGGGCAGGGGCAGGAGGCAGGACAGGTCGCCGTGGAGAGGCCTGTGCATGTCACTGTCCCTGACACTGTGACTGCACCACCATGCACCAGCAGGGATGCCCCATCCCAGGCACGTTCGCAGGTAGGGGGGATGACCATGTCATCTGACACTCCTCTACCTGCGGACGAGGGAACCCCTGGCCGTATGGAGAAGGTCCTGATTGGTGTCGCGTTGCGCATGCGTGACATTCGTGATGACGTGCGTGCTTCCCAGGGGGAGCACGCACGTCATCACGAAGAGCAGCGTGCCAACGTGGCCCAGTTGGGAGTGTCCATGGTCTTTTTTTTTACATGTGTCGGCCACTCTGGCGGCCCTCTCCTCCTCTGTGGAGACTATACGCCAGTCGTTCTCCATGCTGTCTTCCGGCCCAGATGCCACCAGGGCCCCCTGTGGGCCTGCTCTGACCAACGCAGCCAGCTCGGTGGGGATCCCATCCCTGTCACAGTCGGGAGTCGGAGGTCCAGCAGGGGTGGACACCACAGCAACTGGACCCCAGCAGATGGAGGATGTGCTGGCATCATCGGGCAGGGCACACGCACAACGGCGTCGGTGGATTCCATCAGCCTGGATGCCGTTGTGCTGGCAGAGGCAGTTGCGTCGGAGGCAGCGGCAGGCTCAACGTGGGAGGCATCATGACTCGGGGCCATCTACATCAGAGGGGTAGGCATCGTCCGGAGGGCAGGAGGACACTGGAATGGGAATGTCTTCCGTGTGGCAGCGGTTGGGCCAGCAGATACGTGCGGAGCGGCGGCGGGCGGAGGAGGCACAGCTCACAATGATCAGGGCGGAGAACTCCATGCACAGGGCGCTGAGGCGGGCTGAGTGCCTCGAGGGAATTCGCAGGGAGTTGGAGGTGGACATGGCGTTATCCCTGCGAGACCTCGGGGCCAGAGAACAGGCCCGCCTCCTCGACATTGAACAGGAGTTCGATGATGCCCTGGCTCATGACATCAACAAGTGAGCCGTTGGACTTGCCCGCCGCCATTGTATATAGTTCATTAGTGTTACTTTTTTTTCTTTTTTCTTTCATTTGGGGCGATTGGACTATGCCCCACATTTTTGTATATAGTTAGTAATTAGGTAGGTTTCATTGTAAGTTTCATTTATGTTGTTGGGCTCATGGACCCTGGATTTGCTATTTGTACATAGTTTTACAGTGGATTTTTCTCCTTCATCTTTTTTTTTCTTCACCATGGAGCAATGGATATTACGCTTTTCTTTCACTTTGGATTTGCTTTGTTGGACGGTGACTTTGGACACATTTTCATTTGGATTAATTTGGATTCTCATTTTATTTATTTATCAATTTTTGGGACATGCTGCATTTTGATTATTATTGGCATTATTGTGTGTTTTGATTTCATTCCCTTCATTTTGTCTTTAATACATTTTTGTTTCTTACTTCAATGTGTGGTCTTCTCTCATTGGTTTCATGCATGTCACAATGTGGGTTTTCTCAGTCATGTGTTGCCATTGTGTGGGTCTGACAGACTTGTACTCATGCACATACTGCTTATTTATGATCTATCATGTAATGGGGATTTCAATTTGGAGTGGATGTAAAGCTTGGTTGGGTGTTTGGACTGGGGTGGCGTGGGGTGGGATTTGGGTGGCCATAAGAGCCAGGGATCTAGATTGTGATGACGTGTTGGCTGGGGGACATGTGTCGGGGCCTGCTGGCAGGGGCCTGTCAATGGTGGGGGGATGGGGGTGCTGGGGGACATGTTTCGGGGCCTGCTGGCAGGTGCCTGTCAATGATGGGGGGGGTGGGGGTGCAGGGGGACATGTGTCGGGGCCTGCTGGCAGGTGCCTGTCAATGATGGGGGGTGGGGGTGCTGGGGGACATGTGTCGGGGCCTGCTGGCAGGTGCCCCTCACTGCTGGGGGGTGGGGGTGCTGGGGGACATTACCAGGGGTGCAGGGTAGTCCCCTGTGGTGTGGGCTGCCTGCAGGGGCCATGGAGGGGGTAGAGGGGACACCTGGGAGGACCCACACTGCCAACTCACGTGTAGGAATCCCTGCGCACCCCCGAAATATGCGTTCCCCACTCTGACAGCAAAATCGCATGTAAAACTTCCCACGCACCCCTGAAATACACGTACCATGCTGAAATCGCGTGTAAAACTTTCCGCGAACCCCTGAAATACACGTACCCTGCTGAAATCGCGTGTGAAACTTCCCGCGCACCCCTGAAATACACGTACCCAGGCCAATCGCGTGTAAAACTTCCCGTGCACCCCTGAAATACACGTACCACCGCATGTGAAACTTCCCGCGCACCCCTGAAATACATGTACCCTTCTGAAATCACGTGTGAAACTTCCCACGCACCCCTGAAATACACGTACCCAGGCCAATCGTGTGTAAGACTTCCTGCGTACCCCAGAAATACACGTACCCAGGCCAATCGCGTGTGAAACTTCCCGCGCACCCCTGAAATACACGTACCCTGCTGAAATCGCGTGTGATACTTCCCGCGCACCCCTGAAATACACGTACCCAGGCCAGTCACGTGTAAGACTTCCCGTGCACCCCTGCAATACACGTACCCAGGCCAATCGCGTGTGAAACTTCCCACGCACCCCTGAAATACACGTACCCTGCTGAAATCCTGTGTAAAACTTCACGCGAACCCCAGTAATACACATACCCCGCTTGCCGTGCTGGTACAGGGTTAGCGCAGCCCTTTGTGCTGGATTGGGGATTTTGATGGCTTTTCCCTGCGCGAGTGGCGTTCTTGGGGGCGTAACTGGCGCTGCTGCAGGGTCGCTGCGCCATTGTGCGCCACGGCTGGTTTTAGTAGCTAAAATCCATGAATACACTGTGCGCGGAAATGGATTTTAGCGCACGCGGCTGGTGCAGAGATTCGCACGCACACACTGTGCGCCAGCCGCGTGCGCCACTTGTGCGCTAAATTCTATGAATTACCCCCCTAAACATTTCCGTGAGGATTTCCTCCTACCTTTCAGCAGATTACTTGACTTTTTCCCTTGGGCACACCAAGAACTTCTTTTTAACCCACTAGCCGGGATTGTCGCATAGAGGCCGTTCTGCTCACCATTAGACTCAACTTCGTTTAAAGAGTCATCATTCTCCACCCATGTCTCTTTAGGTTGGGACGTAAACAAGCCCAGAGACATATTCAACTGAGTAGAAGGGAACGGATAATAGCCTGGTCTATTACATCATCGGCCGTGGTTTCTAAGACCAAGGCCCTTGTAGTCGTACCACTATTTTTGCTCCAATTCAGGTTTGCTTCATTTTTGTCAAGTCTTTCGAGAATGAAACGCAGTAGCCCGATGTTAAAGGAAACTGAGTCTTTGATGTTATCATAAAGTCTAAGAATAGATGCTAATACCAGAAGAAAGGCAGCAGCCAAAGGTGGTCCCAAGGTGTTAACATCAAAGAATCAATTTTCAATCTCGGCAATGCATTTACAGGAGTGGCAACAACCTCACATAAATGTAGGTTGTTGTAAAAAGCGTTACCGGATGTTTCTTTGTTAACAAAGGAGATTTTCTATGGAGCTGCCAGTGGGTCATATCCCATTTCTTTGCACAAGCGAATAAAGGAGGTATCAAGTATAATCGAATCAGAGAGTTCCACCTGTGCAGTAACCGTTATGGGGTGGAGACAGGGCACAAATTCTGAGTCGCTGGAAAGTCAGTAGATTTCACCTGACAGAATTTGATTATTGAGACCTCTTACAATCTATAGTTGTCTCGAGCTGGGAGCCCATTTGCGTCAATATAGGAAGCTCAGGTTCAGAAGTTGACAGGTTCAGTCATAATATTTGGACAGTCGAGAGTCGTAGAGTCAGAGAAAGACCCTCGAGGCTGAAACAGAGGTGGAGGAATTACTCCATAGATTGTAAGAGGAAGAGGCCATTTAAGAGGAAAATGTCATAGACAGAGGTACTAAATTGCAAATTAACCATGCGCTAAGTTTATCGTGAGGTGGAATTTGACTCAGAGTAACGTTGTGCATCTTCTTGGTGCCAAGAATTCTCTGCATTCCAGCGACCTCCAACAGACCATGGCACACCACTTCACTTGCCGCTTCCTGCGCCGCGATCCGCGTGGTCACTGCTGCTTTGAAGGGTTGCAGTGTCCTCCTCACACAGCAGGCCCACCTGCACAGTAAAAATTGAAAAAACACATTACTCCGGCAGGCACAGCACCTAGCAGACCACTTCACTTGCCACTTCCCTAGCCACTAGCATACTTTCATATTTTCCCTCACCATTTTCTCCGCAATACTTGCTGACAGCTAATCTCAGTAAAGGATCCAACTCTGTCCTTTTGCAAAGCTGTAGTCTGATATTCACCAAAAGGGTACAATTTCGCTTCCAGTCTATGTACTCTTTTATTTAAATGCATTACTAAGCGTTTTGGTAGTTTCATACTTTTGATGAGATGGTGCTTTTAGATCGACTTCACCCGCTATGTGACACGTGAAGTAAAAGGATTGCCTCCGGCTGGAACACTTCTCCCTTTCTGCCTACTCTCAGCCAAGCAACTTATGCATTCATCCGGTGATTGTTCTGAGGACCGTGGTGCCACCATTAAACCCATTGCCGTTGAACAAAACACAATGTAATCGATTCTAAACACATTTTTCTTTCCCGCCTTATGAGAGGCAGAAGTAACTTTTCCCCTTTGACATAATTAAAATGATGAAACAGACTTGTTACACAATACATTGATAATTGTGCGGTTTGGGTGCAAACTTGGGTGGTAACAGTCGCCCAGTGCAAGCCTTGGCAGGCCCAAGCAAAGCAAAGTGGAGGCCTTGGCAAGAGCTCAGGGACATTAGCACATTCTCTGCCTCTGAACCCAGGCATTGCTGCTATGAGCTCCATGGTTCAAGTCCCAAAGTGACAATAGGAGTTCGTCTTTAAGGAAAATCTGGCTGTGCGCATACAATGGGCACCAAATTCCCTTAGAAACAAACTAGAAACTAATGTGATGGCGCATTGTGTAAATGGAGCTAATTGCTTCAATGTTTGTATGGAGTGTGGCGGAAAGCCCATTGAAGAGGGCACTGGTATGGTGTTGGAGGTGTGAGGACAGGGGTTGGCGGATAGAGTTGGGTTTGCAGAGGGGTTAGAGTGGTGGGAGAAATGAATAACGGTGCATGGCATAGGCAAAGGAAACAATGGCGGCACTGCAGCGGAGAACGTAGACAGTTACTGGTGGATTTCACCTGCGTTCCTTGCCACCTGATCGGCTGGCGCCTTTTCTGTAGGAGCAAACTGAAAAGGTGCTCACCTAAATCTTTTCAATAAATATTGTATTACAATCAAAAATAAATAGTTACGCTGATGTCCATAGATGTGCAACTCATCAAGGTGGAAGATGAGTTTGGGGTCCGGGGATTTTAATAGCGAACCATAGTCACGGAAACAGAGAGGACACCTTGATTCAAGATTCAGAAAAGTTTGTCTGGCCAGCATATGGGGGAAAGTTCTGTGGCTTGACCCCATCCCACCATGCCCCGATGCAGCCAGCTGGGCAGTTCAGCTGGTCAGCTTTTTGGTACAAGCTATGGCACTCAGTCTGGTGGCACCCATCCCCGGCTCCTGCTGATATGATATGATAAGTCCTCTATAACGCGCCTGTACACAAGTGATACCCTGTTTTAGGGTTTGGTTGCATGTAGGGCCCTGTGACCAAGGAGTGCAGGGAATGAGAAGAACAGGACATGAGTCGACAGAACCAGAAGCAAAGACGGTACATGTGAGCTATCGAGCCTGCGAGTGCTGGAATGATCCTCCTGTGAAGGGTCTACTTGCCCAAGAAACTTGATTACATTTAGAAGACTGTTTAATTCAGAGACCTTTTCTGTTTCCCAGAGGCAACTTTGTTGTCTCAGGAGAAGACAGCAATTTCTGCTTCATAAGCTAGCACACCCTGGTTAAGGACTGATAGTTTGAAAAACCCAGAGAATCACCACCGACAGAGAAGCCACCTGGAAAGCCTGTCATTGTGATTGTGCTTAGCATACCAATCCCTTATTGAATCATGATAATGAGAACTGAAGGAAAGTTCTCAGGACGGGGACAAATGGTTTGTAAAGTGTGTAATTAACCTGAGGCACATGTACGTTTCCTAAATTAACCTTCATTTCGCTCTTATTCTTGATTTGTTTGTTTGTTTTATTCATTTTTTGAGCGCGCCAGACCCAGGGGTAGCAGGGCGCAATGGCAAGAAAATGCGAAACTTACAAGGTTACATCATAGCAAAATGTACATTAGAAAATACAATAAGGTCACACAAATAATTACAGAATATACAGGTTCAAGTAGTTCAATCAGAATTACAGCTGTATAGAGTAAAGGTCTATTGATTAATACCAGTAGTAGGTAGATTTGCTTATGTGTTGATGTCGCCCGATTCCTGATAGGTGCCAGAATTTGCCCATGGTGAGGAAATCTAGTATACCTGATTCCCAATAATAGCAAAACATGTTGCCTCCTTGTTTAGCACAGGAGCAGTCGAAGAATAGGTGTTTTAACTCTCGCTCAGCACAGAACTTTCTGGCATGGGTGTGTGGCTGCCTGGTGTGCACAACGGGTGATCTGGCAAATAACTCTCCTTTAAAGCTAACCTTCTGGCGTTATGCTACTGAGAAATTAGGCTTCTTTACCATATCTTTTGCAAACTACCTCTCCTATTGGATGCCCAAATTACAGGAGAACAGGAGCCTAATTTCACCACCATGCAAACCATCATGCCCTCCAGAACGAAATGGAAAACAAATGCTTTTGAAGAGCGGCCATTTACATGGCCAACATGTGATCTAATTTAGGAACGCCCTTAACTAGAACTGGCTGAGTGCAGCAGCATATTCGGCACCGTTGGCAGCTGTGTATGAAGGAGGAAGTCATTGTGATGATTCTGGTGTGGAAGTATGTTCCTAGGCGTCAATTCTGGGCATTGCCAGGCATGAAATATTGATGCAGAACCCTCAACCAATAGCGGCACCAGCTGGGCAAGATTTACCAGCTCTGGGATTTTCTTTCATTCCTTTAATTCTAGATATTTTATTTATTTATTTTATTTATGAATTTATAAGGCACCGAAGCCCGCAGGCATCAAGGCACCAACATGGAGACAGGAGGCAAGCAAATGTGACACGAGACACACAGAAAAGAGGAGGGGCCAAAACAGTCTATAACAGATAATGGGCCTCATTACGACCCTGGCGGTAAGGGGTTTACGCCAGCGTTAGCTGCGCCGACCCCTTACCGCCAATTACGAGGTCCCCTAGCGCCATGGTGCTTTTAACACCTGCTTTTAGCAGGTGTTAAAATCCATGGCGCTAAGGGACCATGGAGTTAATTACGCCACCATAATTTACGGTGGCGTAATTAAAGCCTTCCCCACTCCCATTATGCCCTATGGGGCAAAAATGGGAATGGGGAAGGGTAAATGGGGATTGGGGACTTACCGCCCCGCCAAGGTCGGAATGGGGCGGTAAGTCCGCCAACCACCATGGCGTAAACGTAGTTTACGCCATGGTGGTAAAGTCACGGCCCAGGCGGTAACTTACCGCCTGGGTCGTAATGAGGCCCAATATGTTCTATGAGCATGTTGTTTGCTTTTTGTTAATGACAGATGAGGATGAAGTGTGTTTGAGGGCGTGTGATGATGAGTGGTTATGGTTGCGAGCCTGGTGGTTGTGTTGGTACAGTTGTGACAGATACATGTCTTGTTTTTCAATGATATAAAAAAAACGTAGTTTATCCGCAAGTTGACAAATGTTTCTATATATAAGCTAACAACCTGTACTATGTTTATATGTATCCGAGTAATCACTAATGTATATATGAATAATATATGCACTTGTACCTGTATATATAAGCTAACAACCTTTGTACTATGTATATATATGCAACTAAGTAATGGAATGTACCGTCATAATCCTGTAAAATAAGCCCCCAGATGCCTACGGGTCAGGAGTGCTGTACAAATGGCAACATAAATAAATAAATGTTTGTGGTTCCTTTTTTTGTTTCATTATATAATTGCTGAAAGTATTTTGCACCTTGTACATTCAATCTTCATGTATTTTCCTATGTATTAACTATGTGCGCTCTTGATTATCTTTTTATATTTATATTACAAAAAAAACATAAAGTCTAACATCTTTGTTTAACTTTGTGAGACTGCACCTCAAATGGTCCTATCCAACTATCCACACTTGTTGAATGTTTGTGTGTAGGCTGGCAAGGTAGGAGTGTGTAAAAATATCTACTGCTGGGCAGAAGTAGAGAGATGAGTAGTGGATACCCCTTGTACTGAGTCCCACACTACTCAATGGGCCTCATTCCGAGTACGGCGCTAACCAATGGCGCTATTAACGCCTTGGTTGACGCCGTACCCGGACCGGCAGCGCCTTGGTGGATGGCGGAATTACCGCCCCATTCCAAGGTTGGCGGGGTGGTAATTCCCCATTCACCAAGGCTCTTCCCCATTCCCAAATGAGCCCCCATAGGGCTCAATGGGAATGGGGAAGATGCAAATAACGGTGACCGTTCATTACGGTCACTGTTATTGGCTTGGAGGCCCCTTTGCGCCCTCGACTTTAACACCTGCTCAAAGCAGGCGTTAAGGGCGAGGGCGCAAAGGGAACTCGGAGTATGGCGGTAAGGGATCACTGCCACCGGTCTCGTTACCGGTGGCCGCTATCCCTTACCGCCATACTCGGAATGAGGCCCAATGAGTTTAAACAGGCACGCTCCATTAGGTATATCTTGTTCACCTCTTGCGGGAATGTGGGCCGTGGATAGGCTCTATTCTGTAGGAAGGATGGGAGCTACTATACAAATAACCAAAAGAGCAATAGTATTGGGGTATTGAAATAAAACAATGCCCAACTATGGTTCTATAAAAATAGATTTTAATCACAATAAAAATGCAAATAGACTAATAAAAAAACAATACAACCTAACCCTGTAAGAGAAGATACAGAACATGCAGACTTTATAATAAAGAGGGGCACTATGCACCTGAAGGCAGGGGGTCACAGGATATTGTTTCAACAGCAAAGTGAGGTTCACTGAAAGTGGCTTTGAAAAAGGTGGAGAGTGTGTCTTTCAAAGTCAACTCCACTGTCTTTAAAAAAGGTAGACAGTGGAGTTTTACTTGTCACTATGGCTCTTTAAGGCAGGCTCTGGGGACAGAACCACTTACAATACCTTTTTGGCTTGCTCTTGAGGCTCGCCAGCATTGAGCCATGCTGCCAGGCACCTTATGATATGATGTGACATGGTGTTAACGCACCTATACACAAGTGTTTCAAAGCGTGACGAGGCTAGGGAGGGGGAACAGAGGGAAGACAGACAACGATCCTACTAGGCCAGGTGTCATTCAGATTGCGCGGGTGCATGGGAAGGGGGAAGGGGGAGAGGAAAGTGCAGTACATGGGATAAAAGCATAAATAACAATAAGTAACAGTACGGGTTGCAGGTGGCAAGTGCAAGCGTTAGTGCAGGCAACAAGTGTCAAGTGCTGGTAGTAGGACTGTAGGGATACAGAAAAAAGTCCCCAAGTGTGGGGGTTCCCAGGAAGGCAGTGCAGGTGTGCGACTGGCAGGGGAGGGTGACCTGTGCCAGAGATCAGAGAGTGGCTAGGTAACCAGTGCAGTTTCAGTTTCAGCTAGGAGGTCTGCAGGGGAGAGGAAGAAAAAAAGCAGAAGCAAAGAGCAAGGTTTGTAGGCGCTTCCGGAACCAGAGATGATTTTCTTCAATTTATGGGAGGCCCCAGACGTAGAAAGAGATCTACCACCAACTCGTTGCTTGGAGAAGGAAGATATTTAGGAAGAGAAAGTTCTGTGGACTATGTTTCTCTCTTGACTACTCTAACTCTGCCAACCCTGCTGTCTGCACTGCACCAAACCATCCCGGTGTGTGCTTTCTAGTGTTCTATAAGGGCTTGCCTTTAAAGCACTGGTTCCTAGTTAACCCCCTGGGGGTAATTTCTGTCCTTTATTGAATGTGACAAGCCTTCCCAGAGAGCACAAAAAGTGGAATTTCCTGGGCTGGGTCCAAATGGTTGTTTTGGGTGAAACCCAGTCCTAGACCCTGATACAACACCAAGACCAATATGAGAGGTGCTTCCCTACCCAGTGAAAGATGAGGCTGAACCTCTTCAACGAGGGGCATTAGGTAATCTCACCTAGTCTCAAGAATCATACATAATGTAAACGTGCTCAGCAGCTGAGCCTCATTCTTGGGGTGGATGTGGGACATGGCTTAGGTATTGATGAAACCTGTTGCCCAAATCTTATTGACTGTGGGAGGACTGTTAATGAAGTAGGAGATCCTTGCAACCATGGGAGATGACCTACACATGTTTTGAACTTCTGGATAATTGAAGCAGGGAGAAAGGGCTAAGGTACCGAAGGTCACTGAATGCTGAGGGATGGCGCCTGCCGCTATGCATACGATCCAGACTCTCGAATTTTATGTTTGTAATTGTTAAAGACTGTTCCATAAACCCTTTCTAGCCAACAAATCGCTCGAGAACTGAACATATTGGTAAGGCTACTGTAATTTGTTTTTTTATATGTAAACCGATTTCACTGATAAGCCTACAAAAATGATGTACGGTTTTGGGATTTGGTTCTTGGGAAAAGCCATTGGGCCTCATTACAAGGTAGGCGGTAGCCTTGCCGGGGAAATCGGCAAGGCACCTCTAAACTTGCAAGAAAGTCCGGCACCTGCGAATGGGCAGTTACTGGGGTATTCCAGCCCCGCCATACCAGGTAATTGCCCTTTCGCGGGTGCCGGAATTGGGTGATCCCCATTCCCATTGAGCCGCATAGGGCTCAATGGGTATGGGGATGCCTGTAGCACAGGCACGGTTCATTGCGGTGCCTGTGCTACAGGCATGCTGTGCTTGCGTGTGCCTTTCATTCTGCCAGGTCAGACCTGGCGGTATGAAAGGCACCCGCAAGCACAACTCAGAGTTTGCCAGTCCGGATACAACAGTACCGGCAACCTTACCGGTACCGTTGTATCCAGACCGGCAAACTCGTAATGAGGCCCATTAAGTTTACTTTTAGTCGTTAGTGATTTCATTTGGACACTGACTAACAAGAATGTCCTCCTCCGAATCAGTGAATTGATCATGGTCTCTTTATCCTCACAACGGTAGGCTAAGAGCACCATGTGTACATGTATGCTAATTATATGTCTGTCCCTGGTTTCCCAGCAGGATGAGTGCATTATTAGCAGCAATGAGGACCTAGGAGACATTCTCCTCATCCGTCTACACAAGGAGCCCTACTGCTCTTTCCCAGAGAGCAGCTGGTATTGCAGCTACATCACTGTGCAGTGCCCGCGGAACAAGATGTATCACTTCCCATGTTATGTGTGGATCGAGGGCTATCGGACCGTCGAGATCAGGGAAGGCACAGGTACTGCTCTATCACAGCTCGTGGTTCTTCATTTTCCCAGGGGAACTGCAATGCACACAAGAACACCTTTTGCCAGGTTCACAAGTCTAAGTAAATGAAAAGAAAATACGTATCTTTCCCACTTGATTTTCCATACTCAACTATCTTGCCACTAACTTTTGGTACTGGCATGGTGGTTTTGCTTCTGTTGTACATTGTTTTCTTTAAAATGGTCCAAGTGTCTCTCATGCATCTCTTGCCATGTCTTATCCTGGTGTGGTCCCTCACCCATAGTGGCTAGCTATGGATTCCCATATGGTCCTAGTGCCACCCGCCTAACCAACTGTTGCGCACTGTGGAAAAAAAACATACAATGCCCAATGATAGATAGAGACCCCACAACATGGTCACCATGATTCAAAGGGGTCTTTCCTGACCTTAGGTGTTGGGTTTTATGCATTCCCCTGAACCTCTAGAAGTGTGCCTGCATAAGCAATGGGCATTTGAGATGCCTGGGAACACCTCCACTCACTTCAATCCAAGTGCCTAGAAACAGGCTGGCTCTGGACAATCAAATTCAAATGTGAATGCTTTTAGAGCGACAGGGCTTTGAAGCAAGAAGGCATGCATAGATGAAGTTAGTGTTTGGATGATGTGCCAGCTACTGACAGACATGTCCCTCTCCGAGGAACAAGGTACCATAGTAGGGGGGTGGGGCGGTCAGTGGGGTGGAGTCTGGTCAGTTCAGTCAAGGCATAGAGGAGGTGTGTAGTAGTTGGCATGAGGTCATCTCACAACTTCAGTACATTGGCAGGAGCACCCTCTGACCCCACCCCACCCCACTGCTTGTGTGAGTGAGGTCACGCTCTGTCCAGTTGCAATACCTGGTCAGTGTCATGGTAACCTGGCAGAGATGGGGTGAACACTTTCTTCTGGGCATCAGCAGTACACATCAAAAAAGCTGTCTCCAGCCCCTGACATAGAGAGTCAAAGCTACTAGGGGTGGCAATAGTAAAGGCAGACACAAGAGATCACAGTTCAAGGATGTTTATTAAACTGTATAATGGGTGAGAAAAACACTTAATTTGAACCTAAATCTAACATGAGAGCAAGCTACGACCATCAAATAATAAGGCAGTCCTTGGGGCGTTTTATCAAATAAAAAGGGCCTGTACTAAAAAGAACTATTGCCAATCCTTACAACTAAATTACAAAGAAGTGTGGGATAATGTTCACAAGAAAAGAAAGAAATGTTCACCAATGATAAGTCATGATGGTAGGGCTGTGGTCTCCCTTCCCCACGTTTTTAGCAGGGACAAGGCAGGACCTTTGAGCACAGCACACTTCTGGGCCTTGCCAGTATGAGGTTACAGTTCCCTTTCAATGATGCCAGTACCTTCTGGCGCCAAGTCTCTTTCTTGCAAAGTCTCTTGCCTTAGAAGGCCGCTGAACGATAAACAATAAACAAAACAAAAGTTCCTTTGATAATCCATCACATTGGGTGATTGCTCTTCGACCCTTGGATCCCGCTCAGCCGGGCTCTGATCCTTCTTGTAAAGTTAGCCTCCCTCAATCGGGTTCACTATGGCCTTTCACTCAAAATCAAAGCAGTCATACAATCTCAATGTCCTTTTGAACAACTATCCATTGTGGACATCCCTCAGCCACGATCACACTTGTCACAATGTTCGAGGGTATACCCCTGTTTACCCTCAATTCACAGGCATCCTTCTGTCGGGTTCAAATTTGCCAGTTGACAGTTCAATCAGTTTCCTTCAACGTGTCAAAGACTTTTGAGTGTACGAAGGGTTTTGTTCAACCCCCGTAGGACCACGTTGACACTCTTCACTGGCTTCTCCTACGGACTCTTGGTTCTCGTAGTTTCAACAAACAACACAACCCACAAAGGTTTCGGTCAGAGCCCTTTGAAAGAGTGCCCCGCGATGGCTGATCACTCTGCTTTGGAACCTTCTACTCAGGTTTCTTTAAACTTCAGTTACACAAGTTCTTTGTTCATCAAGGTTGCCGCCTGCAACCTTGGGTCCAGCACAGTTCGGTTATACTATCTGTCTTCTTCGACTCAACGGCTGTGCTGAACTGTTAGAGTTTCTTGTATCGGGAGTCAAGGACGGCACCATGGTGGCAAGCGATTCCTCCTGCTTTGGCTATCAGCGCGGGGAGCCCCATGTGTCGTTGACACCTGTCACACCACGTGCCAGCAGGACTTCCCGATCTTATGATTTCCCTTTCTGAGGCTTTGTGGGTCTGAATTGAAAGGGACAAGGGCAGTTCCCCCTTCGTCTTCCCTCCAGGTCTCGCTGCCTTTCGCCTCCATTTGAACTGTCAGTCCTGTGTAGCTGTTTCCTCATGTGTTCGGCCTTGCTCAAAGTGTGCTCTCGTGCTCCGCCTTTTATCCCTGTGGGGAAGAGAAAGGGCCATCAGGTGTGCGTAGTTATGGTCAATTGCCTGACTCTGCCTGACCCTTGTGTTGGGACATGTCAGGTAAACGGCTCTGGTGTTAGTCCGCTGTCTTTCACAGTGTAGGAAAGTGTTTGTGTCGGAAAAGGGGGGAGGAGGGTTGGAACTTCTAAGTATCCCATGGGGTAGGGTGGGTAAAAGGTGCTAGAAAGAAGGGGTACCAGGTCTCTCCCATCGGTGTCCCACTTCCACTCCCCAAAGACTTCCCATCCAGGTGATCCTCCCCCACTGCTCCATCCCCAGGAACTGGATCCAATAGCAATGGCCATGTCCTGACCAACTGTATGACAGATCTCCGGGGACTAGCGGGTGAGACACCTTCAGGTTTCTCACAGGTGGGAAGGAGAGAAAGGGGAAGTAGGTGACAATCCTGGGGTATTTCTAAAACTAGATATCAGGCACTGATGGGGCATTGCTGAAGCAGATGAATATTATTTGTTATCTGTTGCTTGGCCTCTTAGCTCTGCTGCTTTCTTTGTTTAGTGGGGAGAAGGAGAAAATGCAAGACAGCTTTGCCCATGCGCTGATGCATGCAGATTGGATAGGTGTTCTGTGTCAAATATATCGAGGCATTTGTGTCCAGAGGGGAGGCTTGCGAGCCTGTGTTGGTAGAATGCATTGGCCGGGGCTGTGGCATTTAAGATGGCTGTAGAGGTGTAGCATTCTCATGTTTAATATCTGTGGCTTGGGTGCTCATCTGCCATATGTTGGTGTCTTCGTTGGTTTGTATATTGTGTATTGGAACATAAAATTTGAGCATGTTAGTGCAGGGACAATCAATGTTGACCTGAGTGGGCAGGTTGGGGAGGACCTTAGGCATTTTGAAGCCATATATAGCAAATCATAACAATGCATATCAAGGCACAAGAAAAGGCGTGAAAGGCTTACCAGTGGGTTAGGTGTCATAGCATATGTGATGCTTATGCGATGAGAGGCATTGAAGAACATAAATAACAAGGGGCATTGTGAAATCTGGTAAAAACTGGTGGAGAGCGAAAGGGATGAACAGTGTTGGGAATTAGATAGATAGAGATTGGCACCTGGTCCGTAGAGCGCACTGATTCCATGATAGGTCCAGCATACACTGATGCACATTGTCCTTTTTCAGTATAGCCCTCCCTACAGGCTACTGGATTGTTACAGCTGAAAAGTCTTTACCCCATATTCTAATCATGACATATCCATATGCATTTTGGGAAAATTCAAGTAAAGGGTTTATGGGCATTGGGACACAAGTCTCTCAAGTCTCAATGGGCCTTGCAGTTAGTTGCTGAAAGTAACTGGAGTAATTTATGAGACTTGCCAAAGAACAAACAAAGGTATGGTTTCCAATAAACATACTCTGCATTGACAACCCACAATAGTCATGCTCGGATGAAGGCGGAAGACCTTGGCTCTATAGGATGATCACTGGCCCTATCACCATCCGGCAGAGTAATGGCCAACAGCAAGAAGCAATGGGTAATACCAGCAATATACATCCCACAGGGTATCAAGTTACCCAAGGCACAAAAGGAAACATTGCTATCAGAGAGCTCCTTGATCCTCAGGGTAGCAATCAACCCATCCTTAAAGGATGGGTTGCAGGCTTGTCTGGCACGGCGCACAGTAGATTAAAGTGACAGGCACTTTTGTATCCTCCTTGGCAACCAAATATGCTGGAAGATATTCACCTCTGCAGGGGATGACATGCCACAGAACAGCTTAAATCCCTACCCTACTGGACTCCTGGCCAAGAAGATTCAGAAGAGTCCTAGAGTGCAGTGCTTCAGCACAAAAACAAAATGGGGCCGGCTAAAAATCAAATCACTGCTACCACCCTAGAGGACTATGAAAGAACCCAAGTCCCAAACTCATTCTCAACAGTTCTTAAAAGTAACCTAGGTGGTAGCCCTCCTCCGCAAGTAAAGGCAGAAGAAACTATGTCACAGCACTCCTACTCAAGAGACCTCACGGGAATTGCAAGTGACACAGCTCCTACTCAGAAGAAACATTCATCACAGTGCTCCTACTCAAGAAGACTCAGGAGGAACCCAAGTCATATAGCCCCTAATCAAGAGGATTCGCTGAACCATAATCACAGTGCTCCTACTCAAGAAACTCAGAAGGAACCCAAGTCACAAAGCCCCTAATCAAGAGGGCTCACTGAACCATAATCACAGTGCTCCTACTCAAGAAGACCCAGAAGGTACCCAAGTCACATAGCCCATAATCAAGAGGGCTCGCTGAACCATAATCACAGTGCTCCTACTCAAGAAGACCCAGACGGTACCCAAGCCATATAGCCCATATTCAAGAGGGCTCACTGAACCATAATCACCATGCTCCTACTCAAGAAGACCCAGAAGGTACCCAAGTCACATAGCCCCTAATCAAAAGAACTCACTGGACCATATTCACAGTGCTCCTACTCAAGAAGACCCAGAAGGTACCCAAGCCACATAGCCCATAATCAAGAGGGCTCACTGAACCATAATCACAGTGCTCCTACTCAAGAAGACCCAGACGGTACCCAAGCCATATAGCCCATGATCAAGAGGGCTCACTGAACCATAATCACAGTGCTCCTACTCAAGAAGACCCAGAGGGTACCCAAGTCACATAGCCCCTAATCAAAAGGGCTCACTGTACCATATTCACAGTGCTCCTCTCCTACTCAAGAAGACCCAGAAGGTACCCAAGCCACATAGCCCATAATCAAGAGGGCTCGCTGAACCATAATCACAGTGCTCCTACTCAAGAAGACTCAGAAGGTACCCAAGTCACATAGCCCATAATCAAGAGGGCTCACTGAACCATAATCACAGTGCTCCTACTCAAGAAGACCCAGACGTACCCAAGCCATATAGCCCATGATCAAGAGGGCTCACTGAACCATAATCACAGTGCTCCTACTCAAGAAGACCCAGAAGGTACCCAAGTCCCAAAGCCCCTAATCAAAAGGGCTCACTGGACCATATTCACAGTGCTCCTACTCAAGATGTTTCAGGGGTCTAAGTACAGTGCTTTTACTCAAGAGGCAGCAGAAGGAACTCAAGACATACCCTAGCTCATCAAGGGGACTCAAATGAAACCCTAATCATGTTACTTCTACACAAGTGTAACTCACATATATGTTCCAATATACCTAAGTAGTGAGATAGTTTGAAGACCCTTGGACTGTTCCACATTCTTAACCCCACCAAAATGCCAGGGAGTGGCCATGCCAATATGATAAGATAGGTTATTTATAACGTGCTTAATACCCAGAGGTTTCTAAGCGTGGACCCGGGGATCGAACTTGTGGTGCTTTGTGTCGTCTTGCTTCCCAGGCGAGCATGTTGCCCCTGAGCTATCCTCCCAAGACAATATAAAAGTATACAAGGATATCAGCTACAGGAATCAAGGGCCTTGCAGAGTAACTCTGATTGTGATTTGGAAACTCCCATCAGCTGAGCTGATTTACTTTGTAAATCATCACCAGTGTTTTTGTAATTAGGGTAACGTACCTCTGGCGTGAACTTGGATGACTATTTTGGTTTCCGTTGATTATGGAACCTAGTAAAGAGTGAGCTATGTTTGATCACCATCAGAGTCGTAAAGTGTGGAATTTATAACAGTCAATGTGGAATCAAGAAACCTGCATTCCTTACCAACATACTTTGAAATCTTGAGATATACAGTACATCTTTCTTAAGTACATACTACACAGAGCCAACTCCAGGTACCACCATTTCTAAGAATTATTCAAATTTTTTCTTCTAGCTCAAAAAGCGGGTGATGACACTAACCCCCTTCTACAACAGCACAGGAAGTTGGAGCTGAAAAGCAGACAAGAATCCTACCGGTGAGTGTAGAGCCTGAGCAATTGCATTGAGTGTTGGAGTGAATCCCATGGGCACTATTGCGGGTCATTCTTGTTGCGTCCATTCATGTCTGGCTCGGATGTCACGGGTGTTCTCCGTGATATCTTTATGCTCCCGCTGCTAAGCCTTGGTTTGGTAGTGATTTTCTTTTAGGAGAAACTATTATGCTGAGATGGTAGATGCATAAGCTTTCGAAGTCCCATAGACTTCATCAGATGGTGAATATCTTTTACATAGGAAACAAACCCCTAGATGTCTTCCACTACTGCATTACGTTCACCATAGAATGATCCAAGAATAGCATAAACCTCCTGGACACCACTATTTCCAATGCTAGCAACGCCCACCTAGAAGCACCTGTTTAGGTAAACCAAAGGACTGGAACAAATACCTGCACATGACAAGTTTCCATCCAAGCCACACAAAACAATCTATATCTACAGCCAGTCCACCCAATACCAATGTATATGTTGTACCAGCAACATCAGGGACAATCAACTTTCCACACATCCTTCCTACAAAAGGGACACTCAGCTATATAAAATGACAGGTAATTTGATCAGGCACTCAGCATACCTAGAAATGATCTTTTCCAATATAGAGACAGTGAAACCACAGAGTGAATACCCTTGGCTGTCATGTAGCATACAGTAATAACACAGCTGAACAGAACTGTAGAAGACTACAATCAATATTTAATGAGGAGATGAGGGACGTTTTCAAGGAAACACCTGTCAAAAATATGACATGGACTCTCAGCAGAAGCACCTCCCTAACAGATCAAGAATAAATAGGATGTTAGGAGAGTATCCAGTTAATATGTCGAACATTTTTTTTCGACATACCAAAATGTCGAACCAAAAGTGGCAAAAAAAAATGTCTTCGAATTTATTGTGCTTTATTTTATAGGGTTTAGTTTTGTTTAGTTAGAAAAAAAAGATGTTTTTAAAAAAAAACAGTGAGTTTGGGGGGTCCCCCCTAAAGATTTTTTAATCTTTTTTAAAAAGGCATTCGAAAAAAAAAACTTTAGCAATTTTGGTTCGACAAATTGGTATGTCGATATAGTGATTGTCGAAAAAGTCATCTGTTAGGAGATGCCAAACCGCCCAACGCATCTTCAACAAATCAGCCGTAACACATCCACCGAACCTAACAGTGCCGATACATGGGACATACCAATGCAAATTGTCCAAAGTGGTATACCATATCCAATGCAGGGAATGCCCACAAGGAAGGTATGTAGGTGAGACTTGCCAGGAACCATATAAAAGAGTGAACCACCATAGATAACCCATCTTGAACTGAAAAACAGAAACCCCATCAGGCCAACCCTTCACACAGAATGGGCAATCACTGCAGTACTGGTGAGTGATGGTACCAAAAGGTGGACTCTGGAATAGCACACAAATAAGAACATGAAACACTCTGGCCAATTTTGATCCTGGGTGCCTGTCCGCCCGCCCGGTCAGCCCTGGTGGGCGAAAAGGCACCCGCTCACAGTCCTCGTAGTTTGCCCGTCTGGTAACAACGGAACCGGTAAGCTTACTGGTACCGTTGTTCCTGGACCGGCAAATTTATAATGAGGCCCATGATCTGGTAACAGTGGCCATTTCACCATTTTAATAGTATTAAACCTTTTTTTGAATTTGCCCTTTTGTATGCAAGTCATTACAGCACTGTGAAACATGAAGCCCAATACGATGCAATTGGACATTGCACAGTGTAATCTTCTGGGAGCATTTCTGTATTGGTTCCATCTTATGCATACACGTAGGCCTCAGTAACTCCGCTTAACCCCAGAGCAGGGAGGCTGCAAAAAACCTGCAAAAAACCTGCACTTTCTTCTGGCAATGTTATATTTTCAACACTCTTGTGCAGGGAGCTATTTCTGAGATGGCTTTTGAATTACTGTCACTGTAGGCAGTTGTTTTGGGTGTCATCTCCTTTTATCATACTGCATTTCTTTGAATCTTACGTTGTGGGATTTCTCTACCATCGCATCACTGTTTTTTCATACTCAGTTTCACTTACTAGACTCTTGATTAAGGGGTTGGACACATTACACAGTACATGAAAAGCTGGGTGAATTATGTGGCCCTGCTGAGGCATATTTTCTCTGCACTGGATGTAAGAACAGCTTGCCAGTGGAAGGATGTGCCTGCTTCTTCCTAAATGTACTGCCCTGCGGGTAAAGGGGCCTTCCTGGACTGAATTCATTGTATTCGTTCTACAACCATTGAAGTGAGGATAAAGTGAGAGGTTCTCTATGTAAAAGACATGACCAGCTCTGCTTGTTTCCTTTCGTAGCTCATTTTATTAAGTGACCAACATCAGATGAAGAAGTCTATAGGGCTTTGAAAGCTTATGCATCTACCATTTGAGCATAACATTTTCATTTAGTCCAACAAAAGCTATCAAAACAGGGATCTTCGTTTTTCTGGTTTATCTACCTGCTGAATGCTGTCATAGCACTGGGTAAAGTATTGCAATTGGTTTGTGAATGGTTCTGAGAATTGGTGAGTGCATCTAACACCAAAGCCTCAATACCTTATTCTGTGTTTTATGTGGTTAGCTCCAGAGATCAGACCTGCAACGCTCTGCCCGAAAATTTGAGCGGACAATCAATTATTGATTGTCTCAAACTGGGGAAGCATCAGAGCATATAGTAGGTGCAGTCAATGGTGCAAAAGCATTCCACAAATATGATTCTACCTTTTCCCCAGGTGGAGGGAGTTCTGGCCGGGAACACCAAGATGCGTAGACATCAACTCTGCGACTGAGCTGAACTCAGACAGTGCCTACTCACTCACCAAAGCTCCTGGTCAGCTGCCCTACAGAGCCTCGTGAGTATCTCTCCCTACAGAATATATTTCAATTTGAGTCCTGTGAGTAGATCGCCTCCGTGGCTTAAAAAGCATAAAGAGAGTTTAATATCAATGGATCGTGGTTCAAGTGAAAAGATTCTTGGCAATGTTAGGTACAGAGAGGCTAATATTCAGTATATGATTAGCCTTAAATTAAGAATTTGGGCCTCATTAAGAGTTTTGCTGGTGCAGAATTAATGTGCTGATAACTCTGTTTACCTGACACGTTTCCGCCAAGAACTGGAGGTAATCCCGCCACCCCACCAGCATAAATTGCTGGTATCACCGGCACCGGTGCTGGTAATTCCAGCAACTCCCCCCATGAAATCCTATGGGTCTCCATGGAAGGGTGAGTAACTACCCTTACTGGCACTTGTAATGTGCTGGTAACTCCCACAGACCAAGTGCCGGTAACAGTAATTCCGTTTGGTGGTATCCTGACGGATTTACCAGCGGGATACCACCAAACTTGTAGAGTTGCCCATAACTTCAGGGTTAACCATTATCCGCGGGTGTAAATTATAATACTTATGGACACCACATGTATAGCCACACCAGAAACAAGTATTCTATTATTTCAATCAATTTCTAATTTGTTCTTCCTGACAGTTTGCGCCCAAATAATAATTTAATCTGTGTCATGTTAACAATTAAGTATTATAGCAATTATCCTAATGTACGTTTTTCACAACACAATTTCACAGGGCATCCTTCTAATCCACCATTCCAGCAAAATAATTTAGAATACCCATCTTTCCAGCCACAATATGCTTTATACATAAATACATTTTTTCAGGACTTGGCTTTTTCCTTCTTCTAATCAACTTATTATAATTCTTAATGTGCTCTTCTTCTGTTTTCTCTTCTAATGTCCTCCATTGAGACCTATCCCAGTCATTTTGGGCGCTTTTTAAAGGCGAAGCATCCCAAATATTATGAGTCCACTGAATTCAATGTTCTTTTGTTCATCATTGGATGTTGTGTTTGGTCTATGAAATATGCTTGGGAATGTGTTCTCATACTCTTGCCAGTCCTATTGTTGTCTATTACTTTTCAGACACGTGGAAATCAAGCTAAAAGGCTTGTGCAGCTGCCAGGACACCTGGAAGACCATGGAGGACATCCACAGGGTGTTCTGCTTCACCAAGACCCCGGTTTCAGGTGTGTACCCAACCAATTCTTTAAAAGGATGAAGGACGTCACTCATGACACATTGATTTAGTACCACTCTGCTTAAGCAATACCACCCAGAATAAACAGCATTTCATGGAGGCCAGAAGGAGGGAAGAGCCCCACTACCAAATTCACATTTTGTACAGTATCTTGCCCAAAGGTGTGCATGCAAGACTCTCCAATGTAGAAAGAACACGCTTCCCACATGTGAGTTGGTGCTGGACAAGGTTCCAGGTGTGATGGAAGAGCATGTAGTTGGAGAGACTCTGGAAGTCAGGAAGCGACATCCGCTCTGTGAAGTTGTCCCTTGAGCCAGTTTATGGAGGATTCCCCCGGACCACTGCTCCACCCTGGCCTGGTATGTAAAGTCGGCCAAGCCCCCGAACCCTTGTGGTGGCCCAAGCAGAATAACCAGGAGCTGGGAGGACAGAGGCCATAGCATGGAATTTCTGCTATATCCGTGAGAGCACAGTGCTGGCGGCAGAGCATGCTGAGTGCCCGCGAGCACACTTTCTGTACCAGAGCCCGCTGTGTGCACTATCCTGTGCTTATATGTGCAGCATAACGAGTGCAATATGCCTGGGAGCATAGATGCTGCTGCAGAGCATGCTGGGCGCTATATTTCTGAAGGGTAGTGCCAGCTACAGAGCCTACTGCTCGCAATGCCCTTCAGAGCCTGGTGCCATTTCTTAAGCGTGCTCTGTATATCCCTGAGAACAGAATGCTTATTGCAGAGCATGGGGCATTATTTGCCTGAGAGCACAGTGCCATCTGCAGATGGTGATGGGCGCTGTATCCTTAAGAGCATAGAGCCAGATGTTCCTATGAACACAGTGGCAATGGTAGATCCTGCCCGGTCTTATTTCCCTGGTTGCAGAATGGAATGAGAGTGATCTGGCACAATATGCATGAGAGCAAAGTAAGAGTCAGAATGGCACTATATCCTTTTAGGCCAAGAAGCATACTGGGTGCTATATCTCTGGTACTGAGCAAAGCAAGGCTTGCTGGGCCCTATTTGATGAAGACCGAGAAGCAGGACTAGAAGCTTCCTGGGCGCTATAACTCTGGGACTGGCAAATACATGGTCATACATGCATAGAGTAGTGAAATCACTGGTTCATGAGGTTCTATGTCCAGAGGCCATTTTCCTCAAGCTTGTCTACCCACTCGCTGCACACCCTGCCCCTCATCTCTTTCCACACCCCGGCATCCTGGGCTGCTTCATTCCCTTTCCTTTCTACTCCCCCCCCAGTGGTTGTGTAAAGTAGGAGCACCTGCTGCACCACCTTGTCTTTCCACTCCTCAGTGTTACTGCCGTCCCTTGCCTTTCTTCTTCTACTGCATTGTTTGCTTGTGTGGGGAACACACCCAACATGCCACATTCTGCTCCACATGTCTCTTGAGGCATTAGCTCCCTTTACACTGAACTTGCCTATTTCCCTCTCCTGCACCAGCAAAGACATACCCCATTTCTTTCTACCAACTCCCATGCTCCAAGTCGGTAGACATAAAAAAGGGACTCCCATTTAAAGCCCACCTACTCTGCTTGACCTGGTTTAAATGGAAGGCCTGTGAGCACTGATGACCTTTGCATGAGACCGTTTTCAGCCAAAGGTCGTCCCTGAGAAAACAGTCAAATACATTGGATACCATTGAACATCACAAGGGCCAATATATATATATATTGCATGTTAAGCTTTCCTGACAATATTAAGAAAGATATGTAAAAATATACCTTTTAGTGCAAGTGTGCTTTGTGCCTTTGCCACAGGTCTCACTGTGGTCGTCTTACTTGCCTGTATCTTCTCAATTTCTACTACCGGAACCCAGAATCAGCCACAATTGACCAGATGACTTTAGGAAAAAGAGAAATACATTTTTGCAGACTGGGAGCAATTCTTTGGGCTGTGTGTCTATAACAACAGAACAACAACAAAAAGAGAAGAAAAGGTAGAAGATGATAATAAATAAAATGTTCCTATGATTGCTAAGATCATTTGCTACTGGTTTTCTTTGAATATTTAGGGGCACTGAAACCAAAATGGTCCATGTTCAATTGTCCACTAAAATAAGTATCACCTTCAATTATGTCAAAGATTAATTTCCAGCAGAATACATTGAGTCTGATTTGCTACCTAGGAAAGATAAACCTCAACACCCATCTTTTGATTCCTCACAAGAGATGGGTGTGTGGGAATGCCATCTGTGAGGATATAAAAGCCTTTGCTTTTTTGATTTTTAGCAATACAATCATGCAGGTAATTCTGTTTCTGAAAAGGAGGTTTGCTCATCCAGTCCCTCTTTTCATAATGCTCCATGCCAAAACCATAGAGCACTCCTGTGCTTTTGCTGCATCCTTCTTGTGACCTCTTCCACAACTGCAGTACAGTGGCAGCGGGGCAGGTTCAAAGGTCAAATACTCAGTCTTTACAGCTAGTGGAACACAAAGTTCCAACAGGCAGAGGTGGCTTTTTAAGCATTATCACATCTGATTCAAAACATAATAATTGTGTTCCTTAGATAGCATGGTGGCACATTAAACTGTAAACTTAAGTTATGCCTGGTTAAGGCACAATGCCTACTCAGGTCACACAATTATACAGCAACAGCATTTGGCTATCAGCTTGGTTAGCACTGCGTCAGCCATGAGAGGGCTGATGCGATTTAGTTGCCTGACCTGGGTGTCTCCACAACAGCTATTTGGGACAAGATACAAGAAGCTGCTTCTTTCAACCCTCTAAGAAAGGCAACAGATTTCTCCCTTGACACAGGAAACCTCACCAGGAGTTCCCCTGTGAACCAGCGCTTCAATGACATCCTAATTTAACAAAGCCGCTTTCATACCACAGTGCTGATCACTCCTTTCAAATTCAGAAGACTTGGGAAGGAGGTGGAGTTGGAGTAGCCGAAGAAGAGGTGAGGGGCGCCATCATTTTGGGTTCTGATTGGGCTCGCTAGACTTCCTGTCATCCTCACTTCCTACAGATAAAGCACTCTGGTATGATCTCAGAAGGCAAAGGACACTTGCTCCACCAGTCTGGATTGGCCTGCTGACAGCAGGCTTGCTTTGAACAATCTACAGGAGCACTTTGCCCTTGCAAGGGAAGGACACCCTTCTATTAGTTGATACAGCTTTGAAATTCATTACAAGAAGTTTTCACCTAGAACATTGGTGAGGATATTGTCTATTGCAAAATCATCTGACAGAAGGCTTCAAGGAAGAGCAAGATGTTCGCCTTACGTCAAGCGCACATTTGGGGTGAAACCACTATGTGGACAAGGCCTACTTCAAGGGAGGCACTGTAACTTAGGACCCTGCCACTGGAGGTGATACAATCTCAGCAAGGACCTTCTAAAATTCTTCCTGGTTGGGCGGCCAGAAGAGAGGACTCACCGTGACCCCTGAGATTCAGCAACCACAGAACCAGGGAAGGGACCCCTGCTCTTTATGCAGCTCCAAACTTTGCCATCTCTCCATCCAGTCTTCTAGCATCCTCAACTCGACATTGCGGATTGGCCACTAAATTCTTCGAACTCCAAGCCATTGCTGCTGCAGTGCCCCAACACTGTGTTGAGCCAGTCGAGCCTGATACCCATCAAAGGCCAGTCTCTGTTTCTCTGCATCCAAACATCGCTCGCCATCCTCTGCTTCTTCAGCCTGCAACCCATCACCATTTTGTAGGAATACTGCATCGTATGGACCTGGCACCACCGCTCCCAGCTTCGGTACCAAACCGAAGCCAAAAGCACCCAGACTCACTGTATGACAGCAAAAAGCCTGGCTCAATGTTATTGAGCCTCAAAGACGAGAACATACAGTATTTGAAGAGGCCATGTCCCTCTGGGATGCCTTACAGTACCTTAGTGACTTTGAAGGGTTGTGCCTTGCCTTTTAAAAGACATATCCTTGACATATCCTCTTCCTCTGAGCTATACTTTGCGAATTTTAGTAGAGAAATGCTGCATTTCTAAGCACATTAAGTTAATATCATTGGTCACATCTAGGAACATTTGAAAACAGCTTTTCAGAAATGGTGGGTGTTGTACTTTGATATTTGGCAGTAGGTATGCTTCTGTTAATCACAAATGATTTACTAACTTCATTGGATTTTAAACAGAAGTTCTGCAAGTTACTTTATGATTGACATTTTGGCATGGATTTGCCTTATCAGCCCATTATCCATGTTAGGCAGAATTATATGCAGTCCCCTTTCGGAACGCCACACACAATTAAGACTACAAGTGACAGTACAAATTCACCTTTGGTACAAGCCTGTACTACAGAGTAAAGTGGTAGCGATGGCTGAGCAGCCAGACGTATCTAAAGAGTAAAGTGAGCAGTATCAATAGTTACACAAAGGACAGCAATTACTATGATTCAAACAAACACTGACTCAAGGTTTCTGAGTAAAAGAATATACATTTGATTTTTGTTTGTTTGTTTATTCATTTATATTGCGTGCCAGACCCGAAGGTATGAGGGCGCAGGTCCAGCAAGGTTATTCTCAGCTTAGTTAGATCATTTGTGGGTATGTTTTCGGTGTCCTTAAGGAGGGTGGTAAGGAGTTCCAATGTTGGGCTGCTTTCATCTGGAAGCTGTTGCCGCCCATTTTGGTTAGTTTGAACCTGGGAACTGTGAGCAGGTTAGTGTTGCTAGTTCAAGTGGGCCTATTAGGGGTGTATCTTATTATTCTGTCGGCTAGATAGCGGGGGGCTGCATTATTGAGGCATTTGTGTGTTAAGGAGGCTACTTTGAGCAAGATTTTATCGGTGGTTGTGAGCCAATTATGGGTTCTCCTGATTTTAGAGATATGTTCTCTCTTGGGATGCTAAGCGCTGCTCTGAGAGCATTATTTTGTAGGGTCTGGATTTTGTTGGTAACCTGTTTGTTGGCTCCTACATAAAGGGCGTTACAATAATCCAGTTTCAATAGTACAAGGGCTCTGGCTAGGGTCATGCAATTCTGAGTGGATAAGAAGGGTTTGGGTGCTCTTATAAGCTTACATGTGTAGGCTGTGGTGGAGCCCATGGAGCTAACCTGTTTATGGAAGGAGAGGGCGGAGTCCAGGTAGATACCTAGGGTTTTCACTTCCTTGGCTACCTTGATGGGATTGCCGTCTATAATGAAGCTGGTGTAGTTATGGCCCAGTTTGTTTAGATTAGGGGTGGATCCGAGGATGATAAGTTCAGTCTTGTCATCATTCAGGCATAGACTGTGGGAAGCTATCCATGCCTGGATAATGAGGTACACCTTGTTCACCAAGGCCAAATCCTTGTTGTAATCTCCCGTCAACGGGATGAGGATCTGGGTATCATCGGCATAATTAGTGTAGGTGATACCCAGACCGTCAAGATCATCAAACAGGGGCTTTGTGAACACGTTGTACAGCGTGGGAGAGATGCATGAACCCTGAGGGACCCCACATGTGATGGGGATTTGGTCAGCAGAAACCGAGGTGGAAAAGACGTGCATAGATTGGTTGCTCGGGAACGACTCAATCCAGCCGATGGCTTCTTGGGAGAAGTGGGCAGCCCAGTCCAAGTGGTTGCATAGAATTTTGTGATCATCTAGATCAAATGCTGCAGAGAGGTCTAGGAGAAGCAGTAAAGCAGTTTTCCCACTATCTCTCAGAGTGTCAATTTGGGCCTTAAGATCGATGACAGCAGTTTCTGTCCCATGTTGGTTCTAAAACCTGATTGCCGGAATCCTAGGAGATGGTTTTGTTCGAGGTATTTTTGTATTTGTTGATAGGCTGTCTTATCTAATATTTTGAGCAGGAAGGGGACGGTGGTGATGGGTCTGTAGTTAGTGGGTATAGAAGGGTCTAGTGAGGGTTTTTTGAGTAGAGGGAGGACCCAGGATTCTTTGAGGTTGTTGTGGATGGTACCTGATGAGAAGGAGGCGTTAATGAGTTTGGTAAGGAGAGGTGAGAGGTCCCTAGCCGCATCTTTGATGATTTGAGAGAGGCAAGGGTCTCCCGGGCAATTTGACGGTTTAAGGCTGAGTATGATTTTTTCCACTTCTGACGTAGAGACTTTGGAGAAGCTGAAGCGGGTGAGTGGGTTAGGTATAGGGTTCTGACGGGTGGGACGTGGGGAGGTGTTAGTCGAGTTAATTAGTGATTCTTTCTTGTTGTTGATTTTGATTTGCCCTGTCCATCTTTATTGGACAGGGCATTTTGGACACTGGTGCACCATTGTTTATCTTTCACACAAGTGTCTGGGACTAAGACAGGTGTTTCCAGCTCTTTGATGATAGTGAACAGTTCTTTAGTCCTGGATTTGTAATATTGTAATATTCTCTGGTCATAAGATTCTTGTTTGGCGAAACTGATTTCCTTTTTATAGGTGGAAGCTATTTTGTTAAGGATCAGCTTGTTGATGTCAGTCGGGGATTGTCTCCAGGCTTGTTCCTTTTTGCGTTTCTCTAGTCTGGGAGCTTTTAGGTGGGCAGAGAACCAGGTGTTCAAGTGTTTTTTTGGCTTACATTTTCTCAGTTTTAGCAGTACAATAGTGTCTAAGGCTGAGCACATACTATTGTTGTAGCTTTCTACAAGATAGTGGGGGTTGGAGGTAGCTGAGAGTTGGTTCAAGGTTGGGAGAATGAGTGGTATGAGTTTTTCCACTGGGATTATTTCTTGCTTCTCGTGGGGATAGCTGTGGCTAATAAGTTATTGGTGATGGGGCTTGAGGCTTTGAGTGTGAAGGTGAGGAGGTGGTGGTGGGACCATAGTTGAGGGGGTGATAGCAGTGATGGAGGCCACATAGTTGTGGTCTGCTATCCAGTCAAGGGTTCTCCCTTTGGTGTGGGTAGGGGTGGACACTCTTTGGGTAAAGCCTAATTCTGACAGGTAATGTTAATGAGGGTAACCTGGGGGTCTTTGGGGTCTTTTAGGCCTAGGTTAAAATCTCCTAAAAGTAGGCTCTGGGAGGTATTTTTTAAGTTGTTGGAGAGGATGGTAGTGAGGTCTTCCTCGAAGGAACCTAGGGGTCCAGGTGGTCTGTAGAATAAGTGGATGGTAATGGTTTGGGAGTTGGCAGTGGGAACCTTAGCTGTGAGTGATTCACATGAGGGGATGTGGTTAGTGGTGTCAAGTCTGATGCTGAGGTGTGTTTTGGCAATTATGGCGAGGCCTCCGTCTCTGGATTCTGTTCTATCCGCTCAGAGGATAGGGTAGTCATCAGGGATGGCTAGCGAGAGAGCTGGCCCAGCAGCTGCATGGAGCCAGGACTTAGTGATGGCTAGGAAGTCTAGTTCTTCTGTCAGGATGAGGTCTTCTATGTCTGTGGCATGGGCTATTACAGATCGCGCATTGATTAAGGCGCCTCTTATGGGCGAGGTGGTAGTTTTGGTGCTTGTAGGTATGGTGGTTAAGTTGTGAACCTTGTGCATAGTCGTAGTATTAGTTAGGCTATGCTTGGGAATGTCTGTGGGGCGGTTGGTAGGAGTGACCGTGAGCATAAGCGGGTTCCGGTTGGTCAGTTTAGACGGGTGGTGTCCCTGGCTCAGGCTCATATAGTCTGGGTAGTCTGGCACGTAGTTTGGCATTTCTGCCGCAGAGACTGCATGCCTTAGAGAGGTGCATCATGAGTGGGGAAGTGGTGCCTATGGGGGCAGAGCTGGAAGTAGGGCTAAGATAGCTGGGTGAGTGGATGAGGTGGAGAATGACTCTCAGCAGTACTGAGTAAATGCCTGGTAGGTACATTTTGTTGGATGTGGGTGAGGTGTGGCAGTCAGATGGCAGGTAGCTACTAGGCGCTAGCTACTAGCTACTTCGTGCATCTTAGATGACCTGAGTAGTATTCAGAAGCAAGGCAGCTAGGTGCAAAATGAGCAAAATGCTCATTTGCAAAATGCAAAATGCAGTAATCAAATGCAGCAGTCAGATAGAAGGGTAGGTGGCTATTAGGCTACTATACAGCATTCTGGCAGCAATTATGGCAAAAAGGTCTGTCTAAATTCGAAATTACCAAAAACAGCTTAAATCACGGTAGGTTACGCTATGTAAAATGAGTCTGGGGCAGTGTTTCAACTAGATTCAAAATTACCAAAAACAGCATACATCACAGTAGATTACACAACACTTTGTTACCCATGGAGAGCATGCCTGAGTGGGGAGGCACTGTGTTGAGGTTCTGCATATTCCAGGTGGTATGCCTGATTAGAATGTTTGTAGAGGTTGGAGAGGTAGACAGTTGAAGGCTATAGCATATACCAGGAGTTACCTCTAATAATGTACCCAGCAGGCATCACTTTCCTCTAGGCGCACGGGCAGGGGATCTGGCCCTGGACTCTGGTCAGCTTGGGAAAGTCTTAGGACAGTAGTGGCCTTGCCCTCAGGGCCTTTCCAGGAAGGGCCAGCTCACGCCTGCCGGCTTCCGATAGGCTGGTGTAGGTAGAGCATAGGCCAATCAGCAGACGGCTGTTCTCTGCTTGGGAGGCTGAGAATGGCAGATCAGGCCAAAAGCACGGGTGGCCATCTTGGAGAGATAAAACACCTTGTGTGTTGTAATGGCGGAGATGGTGATGTTGGGCTCAAATGAGGGCAACACGGCTTGTGTGCAGCATAAAGGCAATAATAAAGAATATTTACACATCAGTTGTTAAACATTTCACTATTATCAAGCAATTGGAAAATCACACTCTTAATACACCACACCACACCCAATAGATACTGGACAAGTTAAGCTCAAATTGAAGTGTGAGCAAAATGGCACTCCAGTAATTTAAAAGGGAGGGAAAGACAAAGTTAGACAGAAATTGAGCAGCACCAACAAGTAAGTAAGCAAGGCAATCTAGAAAAGGGAACTACAGTGAGGAAATCAAATCAAGAGGCTAGGGCCAAAGTCAATGGACCAAAGTATTTGCAGAGGATCACACAGTTCAGGGTAGTTCGAGGTTAAGTCTTTGCCAAGAGTTCAGAACGAAGTTAGTCGGACAAAAAGTTACTTTAAAGAATAGAGAAGGACAAGCCCTCAGATTGGCGAAAGATTTCACACACTTTCACCGTGGCTAGACGGAACGAGCAACCGGGTTAGCAGAGTACCTTTAGAGCAGAAGAATGCTGTAGCTGAGGCAGATGTTCCTGGCAGTTCCTGCAGGGTCACGGTTCCTGAAGCGACTGTCGGACTGACAAGAAGGAGGAAGACTGGAGGGTCCTGCACTGCCCAGGGAAGAAACTAGCAGCGGAGCAAAGTGATGAATAAAAGGTGCGCTCCTGAAAACCCAAGCATGGTCCGTTCCGCCTGGCTGTCCAGTTCACTGTAGCTCTGTACACCAAATTCGGCCAGAGGAGGGAGGCCTGGCTTGCAGTTTGGTGAACTGGTTGATCCCACCAGCTCAAGGAGAGAAGATTCCTTGCAGATCTTCCCTGTCATCGAAGTTTGAAGATTCGGACCCGCAGCAGGGCTTCACCGGGAGGTTCATTCGTGTTAGAGGTCCTCTTCTGTCAGCTTCTCTTCGGTTCTCTCGATCCAGTGGCACTCTGCCTTCTCAGTCCCAGAGACCTGCTTTTTATGCAGTTTTCCCCCATTCACACAGCCTGGCTGTCAATCACACAGCAGGCTGGCTGTCCTGCCGGGACAGTCACCACAGCCAATCATATCAGAGTGCGACATGGGTATCCAAGGAGACCCTGTGCAGGGAGTCCTAAAGCCCTCCCTCACATCCTGTCCCCCTCAGACATTCAGGCGCCTAAGGAGGGCTTCTGTGCAGAAGCCCATGAAAGGACAATGAACAAAGGAACCTAAAACACGAGAAAGAATTTTACAAAAAGAAATGGCGAATAAACCCAGCCGGAACAGTATCAAAGTAAATATGGTCCAGCGGGTTTAAGTTCGAAGCTACCAAGATAGCCTAAAACAATACCAAGGATATTTAAAATAACCGCGGTAGGAAAAATAGGATAGTTACCACTGCCACTAACCAAATCTTAATGAAAAGGAAACGGAACGATGTTCCATGAGAAACAGACAAAAAAGGGTTAAATATTAACCTTTTCCAGAACTCTACGTAAGATAATTTGTACTGGGTCTGTGGCTTTACAGAGGCTAATAAAGTTAATGGCAACTTTACATGTTCTGGGAGACAGGAATCAGTCCCAGAAAATGGAGTCGGAGTGGGAAGTCGAAAAAGACAACCCAGTGTCACTGCACTGAAGGTGCTATGTAACACACAGTAAAAAGATGATGCCTATGGAGTAGGTGAAGCTCCCCAGTCTATGAACACAAGCAAATGTTAAACACACACAGCAAAACACATGTAAGAGTGGGAAAAAAGGCTCACACTCTTACAGGTGAAAAAAATAAATCCTAGAAATCTAGCAAAGCTGCTGAGGGACTCAGTAGGTAAGGGAAATTAGCCATTCTGGAGAATTCCCCCTAACAATCCACATGCCAGATATATTTATTTATTGGCTATTTGTAAGGCGCCTATACAACAAATGGTGTTTCAAGGTGCCACAAGACAAAAGTATCCGATAATGACAATTTCCCATAACTGACACTTCTTTTATGAAATTATCCTCATGTGGAGTATCTTCCTTTGTTACCCAGTGCATGGAGGCACTTATTCCCTTAAATTGCCTTCTGGTAATACATGCTTCGATGTGCGTCAGGAAGTGTGCTGCGTGTGTGGGTACTTCAGTGGCTACGAAAATTCTGGAGGCACTCATGGTGTAGGGAATGAGGGAACACACAAAACAGCTCTCATCAGACATCTCTCTCCCCACTCGGCTCAAATAGACATGAGCAATAGCATCAAAATGATGTCCGATAAAGCGTTGATCATCAATGACATTTCTGTATTATCCTCCTCCCTGGAGTGCTATGTTTAGGATATTTCCCAGGGGTTGTTTCATGTAGCATTACGTATTGTATTTGCTAGGGAATGAAGATTACCCAAGCTTCAGTGCAGGGGAGTCTTGATTCTATTAAAGACATGGAGGTGAGCATTATGCTTAAACTTTCTTTAAATCCGCTCATCAGCAACTTCTTTTTTGTCTTTTCTCAAAAACCAGACAAACACTGAAGGGACTACAGGGACTACAAATCCCATAAGTCCCTTATTCACTGTAGTCTTATGACCACTAAAGTCCACCAATCATGGCTCTTCTCCTCCTATAACTCACTTCCTGCCTGGGTAGTTTCCTCTTTATTTTGACAACGAACAAACGCTCAACTCAACAGTCAATGCACATATAGGGAACTTGAATGGAGCAATGGCTCCTCCAACACTGGAATGTTTATGTCCCAAACAAATCGTGACGAAATCCAGAAGCCAGTCACCAAGCTGTACATGAAGGTTTGTGTCATCCCCTACGAGGCAAGATGAAAATGATACGCCAACAGTTTCTCAATTCATGACACTGCGTTACATGAACAAGTAGCGCCCACCAGCTTATCAAGGGTTGGATAATGCTTGCGCCATGTCTTTAATAGAATCAAGACTCCCCTGAGCTGTAAGCTTGGGCAATCTTCATTCTTTGTCAAGATGGGAGGTGAACACTATGCTTATTCAAATCTACCTATGACTGTCACAGCAATCTCTGACACAGGCTTAAAATAAAAGTTTTAAATGTGGTATCAGAGGACCAGTAACCTGATTTCATAATATCTTGTAAAGACACACCTGCAGTAAATGCTCTAGACGCCATCACGCCTCTAGCTGAATGCACACCGAACACACTCAAATCAATACCTGCCAATTGCATAATTTCCCTGACCAACCTAGCTATGGTCGCTGAAGCTACTGCATGGTAAGGCCTCCTATGCCCTATTAGCAACTGGGTCACTCCTGCTGGTCTGACGTTAGCTACAGCTTTCGCATAATCTTTGATGCATTACAATGCACAGAGCTTAGGTTTATCAGGAAAATAAGGATACGAGATTACTTTGGAAGCAGTCTTTGTGTGTTAGGCTACCCCTTCTGGATAGAAAATCTTTGTCTAATTCTAATACCTTCACATTTGACTCACTTCTATAGGCCACTAAACACAGCAACATCACAGCCACTTCCCTGAAATCTAGAAACTGACAATTGACTATTGTCTGGCCAGCTTAGAAATAATCAAAACACTTCCTCCACATTCCAGAGCACAGCGTACCTGGGTGCCGGAGGCACTTGCAATTTTGCACCTTGCAACAGACACATAACGACTGGGTACTCCCCAATTGGCAATCTGTCCACCTACTCATGACCGACTGATATGGTTGATCAATAGACCCGAGGGTCCTGAACTTGTGCCCCTCCTGAGATAGGCCTGCTAGGAAATTGAGAATGTGTCTATGGGTGCAGAAATGGGATGAAAACCCTGTTGGCTGCACCAGTTCTCCCATTGCTCCCATGCGGTGCTGTAGCTCCTAAGTGTAGATGGGGCCCATGAGTCGATGAATTCAGCAGCAAGCTGAGAAACTCCTGGCAACTCCCATCTCTGCCCGAAACCTTGCACGCTAGCAAATGCAGGCACCCCAAGTCCACTAATGGGTGTGTCTGACCGTCTGGGTTGCTCAGTAGATCCGGCCTGCACGGAATCATCCTCAGAAAATCTGAGGAAAATTCCATCGCTACTGGAAACCACACCAGGGAATTCCAAACCGGCACAACTAGCACTGCTTCTGCTGCTTCCCTTCATACTTTCGCTAAGACTCTCATCAGCATGATGAATGGGGGAAAGGTGTAATGGACTGCACCTGTCCAACTGTGGAGAAAGGCATCCGCTCCCAGAGCTCCCAGGTCCAGTCACCAACTGAAAAACCTGGGAATCTGTGCACTCAATCTGGATGCAGAGAGATCGATATTGAATGGACCCCACCTCTCATGCAGCTTTGTATAAACTGCTGGATGCAACTGCCAGTCACTGGAATCTAACAGGTAACCTGAGTTCCAGTCTACTATCTCTGTTTTGTTCTCTTGGCAGGTACTCTGCTGTCACTATGTTCTTCTCCAAATAGTGATGCCAAAAGTCTTTTGCCAACTCGGCCAACAATATGGACTTTGTACTCCCCAGTCTGTCTATGTACTGTAATGCTGAGTTGTTGACCATCAATGGCAGAAAACAGCGGTTTACTCTGTCCCTGGCGAACGTCCATACTGCAAAGGAGCCCTGCCAGTAATTCTAGACAATTTATGTGTAACTTGAAATCTTCCTCTGACCGTTTGCATCCAGTCTCTATCTCTTCGCACTCAGCTCCCTAATCAGCTCTGCTGGCATGCAATTCTATTACTAGCTCTGGAACATCGCCGAAGATAGCTCGGCCGATCCACGCTTCCATGTTCTGCAACCACCAAGTCAGTTCCGACGTGCTTCCTCATCCAACGGGACTGTCTGGTGATAATCGACACCCTCTTGAAGATGTTAGGCCCTGGAAAAAATGCCTGGATTAATGCCGCCAGGAGACTCATTACTCTGGCTAGATTGTGAAGTGACATATTCTGCTTCTTGATCACCGATCTCAGCTGCCTTTCATCTTCAGATAGGGCAGCTCAAGGGATGCTTTCTTGGTGTCGACCACAAACCCTAAGAACTCTAATCTTTGCTTGGGCTTAAGCTGTTTTGTGTAGGTTGATTTGAAACCCCAGGTAGGTAATCAGAGTGCATATCCACCACACCTGCTACTGGAGCGCTGCGCTGTCTTGTGTTAAAATCAGAATGTCATCCAGGTACACAATAATGCCAATAACCTTGTCTCTGATGGCTGCCACTACTGGTCTCATCACTTTCGTGAAAGCCTACGGTGCTGAGGCCAGGCCAAAAGGCAGGAATCTGAACTGCCATCTCTCCGTGTTCCAACGGAAGCGGAGAAACCTCTGGTATTCCGTCGTTATTGGAATGGTGAGCTAGGTGTCTTTCAAATCCAACCACGCTAACCAATCGCTCTGTCAGAGGAGATCTCGGAGGATATGAATTCCCTCCATCTTGAAATGTCTGTGAGTGATCCATCCATTCAACTCCTTTAAACATATAACTGGTTTTGACTTTCCTTTTCTATGCACCAGAAACATATTGCTGTAAAAACCCTGGTTCTTGTAGTGTACTGCGCTCTATCGCTCCCTTGCTCACTAGACTGTGTAATTCTGCCCACTACTGCTTGCAACAGCCAAGAGTCACTTGAAAATGTCTGCCATTTGCTTAAAAATTATTTTGCCCTGTCCTCCACTGCAGGAAGGTGCTTGCTTGGCACACTTACAGTCTATAGGTGGCTTTCCCTCTGCGACCTCTGGAGTGGTGGTTTCTTGTAAGAAAGAAGGCATTGTGCTGTCTACCTTCCCAATAATGTGCCATGGGGTATTGAGGCCTTCTCTGCATGCCAAAGCAACTGGGTAATTGGCCTCGATGTCGACCGGTCCCTGTAGAAACTCGTCCTTGGAAGATCTTCCTGATTGAATATTGAGGTTTTTCCAAGGAGGTATTGGTACCAACCAATTGTGACATCTCTCTAGTGAAGGCATCCTCAAAAAGCATGCCTTGTGTGCCGTCGCCGGTTTCGTAAGTGGCTAAGTCAATAAACTTGGAGTCTACTTTGAAAAGAAGACTTCTCCTCCTCTCCGAAGAGAGTGCACAGTTAGCATGACCAAGCAGGCAAACTGCACGCTGCACCCAATTGGCGAGGGTTTGCGCATCTATGGGTTCTCCCATATCTTTGGCTCTTTCAGCAAGGTCCATCATTTTTGCTAATAGCCCAACCAAGTCTAGAACCTTATCCAGGCATCCCTTCCAGTCTCTATCAACGCCCTTTCTTATGTCTCTGGAAATCTTTGTGACAAAAGTCACCATCTTGAGATCCAGCTCTGGAGTATCTGTAAATGTGCTAGGTAGGTCAGATCTTGGGCACTGCGCTCTTACACGGAACCATCCTTCTCATTCCATCAGTTTTCTAATCTGCTGCACTATGTACAGAGCAACGTTGGGTGAAAGCAGCCACTCAGTAGACTTGGGGTGCCTGATGGCATCAGGGTCGAACATATCAACCGTGTTGTTGACTTTGTTCCCTTTTACCGGGGTTTCTAGCTTCTGCTGGACTTGAACACTGGGGTGCACATCCTCATCGTTCTCCTCATCATCAGCAGGAGAATAACTGCCATCGTCATCCCCTGTAATAATCACCCCTGGGGTAGGGGGAAAGCGGTTAGACACAGTCAACTTCTGGAGAAAAGCCTCTTTCAATTTACTGCCGGCCTCCACCACCTCACAGTGCTCTCTGTTATCCCCTTTATTTATGGCTCAGGGGAGGGGGTAGAAGAGCCTAGTCTTACTCCCCCCATGCTCAACCCCAAACTCGGGGTGTTCCAGCAGATGTACCTTCCTCAGGGCTGCCCGCCCTCCTTTTCGTATGCACTCCATCTCCTCCTGTACCATTTGTGGCTAAAATGGGCTCTAGAACCTCCAGGTGGTGCTTATTGGGCTTCACCTGTTGGGAAACAGCCATCATGAGGGAATCCCCTAGCAGTTTATTGAAGCTTCAAGACAAGTTTCTGTCTGCATCAGGGATATCCTTAGTCCACTCTTCCTCACTCCATTCTTGGGAAGTGCTCTTGTATGCTATAGCTGCGGTGTCCAGTCAAAGGGTCGAATGCATTGTTTTCGAAATGCAATAGTTTCTAAACAAAAGGACCGGAAAAAATTTTGAATGCACTTTTTTAAATGTATTTTTTTTCAGGCTTTCGTATAGGAAAAACAAATGGTTTTTACCCCAAAAAATAAAATGTGCATTCGATTTTTTTTCCGGTCCTTTTGAGTTGGAAATATTGCATTTGAAACAATTGCATTCAACCCTTTCACCATAAACCGTAGCTACTATAGGGTACACTCTCAGATAAATGTCCTTTTACCCTAGGTAAAAGGCTAGGAGCTGGGGGTAAACATGCCAGACTCAAGATTGGGCGGACCCTTAAATGCGACAGTACATCGTACCCACTGCATTTAAGGGCTACCGCGCAACTCGTGATCAGGCCCTGTGATATAAAGCATACAATGTGCTTTATAGTAGTCTTCTGGTAAACACCTCCAGAACAGCCTCCTCTCTCCATCACAGCTCTCCTACTGAACTGAACAGAACCTTGAGGCATAACCTTCTGTAAACACTCCATTCCTCACATTCCATATTCCACCGCCCTCTTTAAGTCACTTCATAAAACACCTTTAATAGTTTCACTGAGTCTTTCCCTCACCCTTCCTCTGTGGCGCTGCAAACTAAGATGTCGTCCACATATCAGATGAATGCACTTTCAAGTTGCACATTTCCTAAGTCCATCTAAAGCGCCCTGTTGAAGACCGAGAGCAATTCACAGTGCCCCTGGGGCAGACAGAATGTTGCAATTGGATTATGCAATATTTCACTTTTGTCAAATATTGACACTCTTCGTGCAAGGGAATTGAAAAGAAGGCAGTCTTTAAATCAGTCACTGTGAAACATGTAGCTGTAGACAGGATGTTACATAATATTGTGACTCGATTTGGCACTAATGGAAATTTTGCCTCAACAATATTATTTAGGGAGTGTAGATCCTGTATAAATCTCCATGACTCCCCTGTTACATTTTTAATTGGGTACACTGCTGTGTAGCATGGCAATTTTGAAGGCACTACTATCCCCTGTCACACTAGAGCGCCAATGGTTCCACATATTCCCTCATCAGCTTCCTTTGATATGGGATACTGTTTTACTTGCTCTAAAATTGCTCCCTTCTTCAGTTTAATTTTAACTGCTCATACTCTTTTTAATAGGTCAACATCATATGGGATATTGGTCCATAGTTAATTAGGTACATGTGCCAAATCTTCCTGAAGAAAGGATGTTACTTTCCTCACCACTTACATCCTTTGGGGAATCTCCCTCTCCTCAATTTGCAATTGATATGATATAATATGATATGTGAGACTGATGCTAAACATCACCTCGTCATCTCTAAACAATTCTTTATTCGCCAAATCAGTAGGTCTGTGTACCGAGTCAAGCGCTATTACTGTGCACCAGTTTACCCCTTTGTCATCTACTCCAAGGAAAATTACCCTGTTCTCTCCTAATATGGCTGCTTTTAGCTGGATTGTAATTATCCGTCCTTCTAGTCTGTCCATGGGCACTTCTGGTCTGTACAAAACCTCTGCGGGTAACCTCAATACTTTGTCTCGTATTCCTTGAAGCAATGCCAATAGCACGTGTACTCCATCAAGGAATACCTCTGGGGTTAGTGGCATCCCTCTCTGTGCTTTCTGACCAAAGAATATAGCAATAGCATAGCCATCTCGTGTTCTCCTATGGTTATAGATAAGTTACCTTTAAAAGGAACCATTGTTGTCGCCCCAGAAAACTCTTGTTCATCCATGGAAAGACCTGACATTGGGAAATTTCCCTCTCTAACACAGGATTGTGTTGTCCCCATATCTACCAAAATGGAAAATGTTTTGTCACCCATGGTTATCCCAAACCTTGGTTCCTCTCGTGTGTCTGGTGAAAAATGATAGGATGGAGCGCATCAGGTTTTTCTGTGGGCTGTCCTATTGTGGGTATATATTCAGTCGTGTTCCAGTGCGAGGATTCCCTCTCACTACAGTCAGACCCCCTATTCTTGGTGTAGGAGTCTGCTGCAATATGTTTGCCTCCCACAGTGCCAATGTGTTCTGCTGTGCCTGTGCCTGCATTGGAGTTTGTTGTGTCTTAGGTTTCATTCCATGTTGCATCTGCTGTATTTGTGGTGTTTGAGTCTGATACTGCGTGTGGCCGTAGGCATAATATTCTTGTAGGTCTGCACTATATGGTGGGGGATAGGTTTGGCCCCCTCTTGGGCCAAATGATTGCCAATTTTGTTGCATTCCTCCCTCACTTCTACATACACGTGCAATGTGTCCTACCTTCCTGCTTGTCCAGCTGCAGAGGCATACTAGAGAGGTGAGCGCACACCAAGAGTTTAGTGCAGGACCTGGGGCAGCACTAGCAGGAGAAAGGTACAGGTTGAACAGTATCTACTTTGATATCTGGCCAGGGTTCTCCTGGAATTACTCTGAATTTGCTGAGTCAACAATCTCAATCCTGGAAGGGCCATAGTTACTTTTGTTTTTGGTAACATCAGGCACTGTTCTTTAGAGTCCTTATGGGTTCACTTTAATCTTGTTTATCTGCTGGTAACAGGCTCCACCAGCTGCAGACATCTAATTTAGCAGCATCTGGTCATCTTTCAGTGTGGCATCACTCTCTCAGACATTAAGGGAGTAGTTGGGTTCATTATTGGTGCAGTTGTTCTCTCATCCGGCTGAAAAGAGAGAGGTGCATCAGGTTCCTAGTTGCCCCATGAACGTTAAGAAATACACAGTCGACAAGGTGACACAGAACAGCACCGTCACAGTATCATGGAGCAATTCTGCACCTTTTTCTACACAATGGGC
This sequence comes from Ambystoma mexicanum, assembly GCF_040938575.1. Classification (NCBI taxonomy): domain Eukaryota; kingdom Metazoa; phylum Chordata; class Amphibia; order Caudata; family Ambystomatidae; genus Ambystoma; species Ambystoma mexicanum. The sequence goes on along the minus strand of NC_090921.1, from coordinate 245,623,127 downwards.
CTCATCACAAGTTGGGCGGTAATGCCGGCGCTAAAAGCGCTGGTGTTATTAGCCCTACTGCCAAACCCACCTGCGCTATTAGCGCCGGATCACGGGTTAGGTGGAACGCGTATTGCCCATTCCCCATTGAGCCCATTCGGGAATTCCCCATTCCCCATTGGGCTCAATGGGAAAATTTCACGCTTTTACCGCCGGCGAATTTCCCGCCGGCGGTAAACGTGCCAAAAATCGGCAAATGCTCTGCGGATTTCCCCCAGCTCAGAGCTGGGGGGGAAATCAGCCAAAGCCATGATTTGGCGGACCCTTGAATGCGGCAGTAACAGCACTACTGCCGCATTTAAGGGCTACCGCCAAACTCGTGATGAGGCTCAATGTCTGCACCTTATCTTTGTTTCAACAATGTCCTTGAGGAGCCCATTGACATTTACAGCAATTGGTATATAGATGGGCTCTCAGGACCCAATGAGGAGATTGCATTTATGGAAAACATGGGCTACGGATCCGTAAAACTCAGGAGTCACATTAAAACTGTGAAGTCCTTTCCAGTGGGAGTGGTCCACTAGTGAAAGGTCTGTAAATTTACTTCTAAATTCCAGAATTCACAAATAGCTTGGACAGTATTGGTTCAAGCAAACTTTGTCATTCCACATCACAGCTCGATCATAGGCAGGTCAATCAATGACCAAATGTGTGATGGTATGGATACATATATATCCCCAGACGTACACTCAATGGAATAATGTCTGGCTGTGTGACTGTCATTTCAGGGAGTTGACCTGTAGGTGATACCCTTGACCTCAATTCTGGTGATACCAACAGTATGGATAGAACTGTTTTCAAGCAGGGTGAGCTCCTATTTCAGCCCTGTATATTCATTTGCCAGGGGAGGACATTGGGTGCATACTGTAAATTCCACACACCGAGATCCCAGGGCTCAAGCCTCAATCTGGGAATCACTGTCCGAGCCAAGTACATCTTCAGTTGGTCCACAGACTTAACATTTTAAAAAGGTTAACATATTCTGAATTTGTCCAGAAAATACACATTGAATATTTGATCTTGAACGCTCGCTGACATCCAGACAGGACCAGCTGCAGGTGCTGAATTCCTCTCTCTTGGTGAGTCAGGATCTTTGCTTTTCTTGAAACACACAGAGATTGTAATGCATCTCTACACATAGGGCCTTATTCACAGAAGGGTTTTATAATGGCAAAATCACATAAGAAAACACTCTGTGAATCTGGCCCATAGTATTTACAGTGCATTCTATGGCTCCACACAGATTTTGCGGGGCATCCTATGGCTCCACACGCAGAGTTTGCGGGGCATCCTTTGGCTCCACACACAGAGTTTGCAATGTATCCTATGGCCATTTGTCTTTGTGGGGGCCGCAGGATGAATGACAGGTCTCTGTGTCTGCAAAAAGGGATCCTTTTGCCCACAGTTGATGATGTATTTCTCGGTTTATAGTGAAAGGTTTGAATACAAAAGGATTGAATGCAATAGTTTTGAATCAAAAGGATCCCAAAAAAAATTCGAATGCACGCTTTTTTGTTGTTGTTTTTTTTAGGCGCCCCCTCACTCCCGAAGCCCCCTCCCCCCCCCCCAAAGACCCTGTTTTTTGGGGGAAAACTAGTATTTTTTCCTTCGTATACGAAGGCAAAAAAAAATACATTTAAAAAAAGGCATTCGATTTTTTTTCGGTCCTTTTGATTCAAACCTATTGCAGTTCGAAACAATGTATTCGACCCTTTGACTGGACACTGTATTTCTCTATGGACCAGTGTTACCTGACCCTTATTTGTCTTCCTCTCTTTCCACTAGAGTTTGTTTCCCAGCATTGGAAGGAAGACACTTTCTTTGGGTACCAGTTCCTGAATGGGGCCAATCCTGTGCTAATCCGCAAGTGCACCGAAATACCTTCCAACTTTCCAGTAACAGAGGAGATGGTAGCCTACACTCTGTGGGATGGAACAAGTCTACGGAAGGAGCTGCAGGTATAAATGATCATCTTGTTTGTAAGGTCATCTGCAGGAGTACCTTTTATCTTTGTTCTGGTAGTGCCCACTTATCGCGGAAACAAGCAGAGTGAAAAAATGGGCTTTGATGTTTTGGTATGATACCAACCAGTGCAGGTGTGTTGCATTTCATTTACAGTTATACCTTGATGGGTGGGGTTATTGTTTGTAGGGTGCTTTTCAGTAGTGCTGTGGTGGTGTCTTGAAGCAGGCAACACAGTTGTTGGCAACGTCTGGATGCAAGAGGATCTGTGTTTGGACGCATCAGCTTGTTGAGGTGAAGCAGACGGTGTCGTAAACGTAGTTGACAGAGGTGGTATGCCTTGAGAAGGTTCCTGCCATGATGATGTCTGAAAGTCTGCTTTGCTTCTATAGAAGATGCAATGGCTTTCCTGGAATGTCAACCCCCGCCTGTTATAGCTGTTGAACACAACTGGCAGCATGCCCCGCAAAGACTCTTCAAAAAACATGATGGAACAACTAGCCTCACTCACGACAGCCTTAAACAGCCTTACGTGGTTAGAACCTCTTATTAAAGCAGCAGAGGCCATAAGCCCTCAACAAGCAACTTCATAATTGCATGACCTTAAGATCATCTCATGGAATTGCTGCAGCTTTAATAACTTAAAAAAATGGATGTTAAAGGCAAATTCAGACTCACTCCCTCACATTTGTTTGGTACAAGAAACCATGTCTTTAGGGATTATCCAATTAGATGAGTTTTCTTCCTTTGTACAGCATGCAGTTAGAGGTGTAGGAGGAAGACCTGCGGGTGGTCTGGCTGTACTTATTAATAACAAATTGAATTTTACCATTAATCACATTTATGAATCTGAATTATACCTACTTGTTGACCTAAAAATTGATTCATTGCACGGCAGAAATTTGTTTTTAATTTCTCTATATTGGAATCCGGCTCTATTGGTAGTCCATCTAGCATGCTAAGCATTAAATAGTGCTCTCTTAGAGGCCTTTAAAATGACGCCACACGCTGAAATCTTTATAGGGGGAGATTTCAATGCATCTTTTAGGCCAGCAAATAATATCAAACCCCATTCTCTGAACCATTCATATTCAGACATACAAAAAGGAAACGTATGGCGGAACTTTTTAAAAGGTTGGGATGTTCATTTAGTACAACCTGACATCAAACACGTGCTTTTCACATGGAAACGTGGGCACTCCTCATCGTGGATTGATTACATGATCTCTTCCAAGACCCTATCTGGTGTGCTATCCCCTGTCAGCACTGTAGAGCCCCAATTGGGAGATCACTTAACGTAACATCAATGATAGGGCAATTAAAACATCTGCAACAGGATTTGTGTCATTCCTTAATTCAGGCCAATAAACCCAGGCTTTCGATCAACTGGAACGATTTCACCTGCAGAAAATTCACATTCCTCGTTAACAGTGTTACTCCAGGTGAAAGGGAATGTATATTAAAATGGAACATGAAGATCATAGCGACCCATTTACATGCTATGGCCTCGGCATACAAAGAGCAAAAATCTCACAAAAATTCAGTATTGCCTTTCTCTCAGGAGTTGATTACTATCAAACAGAAAATAAATTGTGATTTACGAAGAGCAAGGAAGTCCATCTTGGCCACCAATGTAATCTCATACTTAGTGATAAAAAAACTAATTTTGTTAAAGTATAAGAATGATATGCGGCGTACTCCTGCTATGATCGCACTGAAACGTAATCAAAAGCTAGTCGGTTTGTTATACAAGTGTAAAACTAAAGATATTTGGAAATATAAAGTTGAAGTTGAGAATCTAGAATTTGATTCTGCAATTGATGGCTCAACATGGACTTCATTTTTTCTTAATAAATTTGCTATGCCCGCAGCGTTTGCGGCATTTGAAAAGCATTGGGATTGCTATTTAATTCCAAATAGTTGTCCCTGGGGGATCACTGACATCTTGATGGTAATTCAAAAATTGAAAGGATCAGAATGTGCAGAGCCTGATGGTTTGCCTCCATGTGTCATTAAAGATGACCCATTTGTTTGGTCTACTATCTTTCTTGATATATTTCAAGACATTTTTCGTTCCAAAACAATTCCTGCGTCTTGGCTTCTATAATTATTCCTTTACACAAAAAAGGACCTATTAACAATCCTAATAATTCTAGACCTGTAGCCATCATAGATGTAGCTGCCAAAATTTTTGCATCCCTTATTCTCCAGGAAGTTGAAACCATCATCCGTAATAATGAATGCTTCAGTAAAGCGCAGGTAGGCTTTTGAAAAGCTATGGGCACCCCTCTTAACGCATGTATTCTGGTGCATCTGATAGCTTCTGCTAATCTTCCGGATAAAAGCCCTATTTTTGTAGCATCTTTAGATCTCAAAGCTGCCTTTGATAGCGTAATCAGAGGCATCTTGTGGCAGAAAATGCACAATGCAAATTTTCCGCTTTACCTGATTACTTTGGTCACGATGCTCCTCTTTAACACCAATGTTAAAGGGCGAATTAACCGTGAAGGTTCTAGGTTCTTTGACCGAAGCTATCGCTAGCTGGATAGGAGTTAAAAAAGGCAGCAATTTGGCAGCCATATTATTTAACCTTTATATGGCTGACCTCGATAACATCTGGGAAAAAGAGAAATCTTTTGCAGCTCGGCTAGGATCGCTGAATCTATCATGGCTAGCCTATGCCGATGATGTTCTTCTCTTTGATAGAACCCAATCTGGACTTCAAATGAAATTGGAAAGCTTCTTACTGTATTGTCAAGAAAATAATCTTATGATTAATCTGCAGACATCGAACATTATTATTTTTCGTAATAGAAAAAAAAGTGCGACATTTTACCTGGTCGATTGATTCTATGTCCATAACCATCTCGAAAAATCTAACATACTTGGGTTTCATGTTGACAAATAACATTTCCTTCAAAAGAGTGAAGGAATCACTATTGGTGAAATTGTTGCCACTCAAAACTCAAATGAAATTATTATTTAACAAATTTTGCAGCTTTTAGCTTATGCCGCTTTTTGAATTCTATGGCAAAAAAGTAGAAGCTATCCCCTTATATGGAGTGGAACTTTGTCTAGGTGATCTTGGACCTTTGCTTGATCAACTTCAAGGCTCTCTTTGGAAACATACTGTGGGGCTGCCCCCATATCTTACAACACAATATAGAGGCACGAATTGGGGCTGAATCCCTTATCAGCACGTTACAAATGGTGGCTCTTAGTAAATTACTCAAAAATGTTGTTTCCTCCTAAGAATTCGCTTCATATAGATTTAAATAAGATGCTCTTTGACAACAATCCTATCTCTGTTTTACAATATAAAGAGAGAATGGACAATATGCTAGAGAAGATCAATATGTCTCCTGGTGATCTCCAATTGCATATGGGTAAGGTAAAAAAAAAGCTTTTTGAAAATGATTGGGCGGAATGTGGTGTTCAGCTTCACTCTTACTCTTCCTTTGCTGAGTATTCTACATTTTTTCATACACAAGCACCACGCATGTCTTATTTGATACTTTGTCCTTGCAAATAGGTGCGAAGGACTTATATGTTATTCAGACTAGGTATGCTGCATACAAAAGCGTGAATAAAGTATCGGTGTAAGAGCAAAGTTTATCCCCTGGATGATACTTGTAGATTTTGTAAAGTAACACAAGAATCTCTGAAACATCTCTTTCTCTTTTGCTCTTATTTTGAAAACGTACGATGCAGAACAATGAAAGCATTCATGCTAGAAATTGTATTTGGTTGAATTGCATGTGGGGAACAAACGACACAACGATTTTAGCAACCGTAAGGTTGGTAAATTTTATAGTGACTGAGTTGGACATAATGGAAAGTAAAACCATAAACTTGTAGATTGTTAGATGGATGGTTCTCTTTGCTTTTGTATTTGGAAAGTTACGATTTCTGAAGAGTTTTATTGTGTAATTGGTAGTCCATTTGAAATAAGGCTCTCCTATTTTTATATGGAAAGACTTTTTTAGTTAGAAGGTATATCTTTTCTGTTAGTTAGAGATGAAATTGTATTTATATGTTTGGTTTATTTAATGTTCTATATGATTTGTATAACGGTTAAAATGAATGTAATTATGTGTTTATATTTGTAAAGGTGATTTGCACTAAAAACAAAATAAAAACAAAATAAAAAAGTCCGTTTTTATGAGTTCAAATCAGGAATAAATGTCTAATGTTTAAATGTTTTTTTACCATGCCACAGTCAGACTGAACTACATCAAGGTGCGTTGACTTGAGCTGGTGGATGGCCAGAACCAATAAGGCTTTCAGATGCAGCTGGTTGTTGACAGCACATTGTTTTTTGTCGATGGGCCAAGAGGACCTCTAACAAACGGGTCTTCTGCGCTGCAGAGTCACAATGATCCTGTGTTATTAAAGGGGAGGAGGTCAGAATTAAAACCAGTGTCCAGTAGTTGGTTCTCTGGTACAACGGAGAAAAGCAGGCCACAATGCATCGCCCCGCTCATACAGGACTACACTGATGTTCGGGACAGAAAATACAAGATGACACTTACTACCTGTACCCACAATGACCTTAAAGCGGGAGGAGCTCACAAACCCAGCCATTGTCCTCATTCCTCCTTACGTTGACGTGTGGAGGAAGATTAAGCAGGCATCCTTGCATGAGAGTATCATGCACTGCTGATGCCCATGTTTTCAAGAATGGGCGGGCACCTGTGCATGAGAGAACCTTGCACTGCTGATGCCCATGTTATCAAGAATGGGCGGGCACCTGTGCATGAGAGAACCTTGCACTGCTGATGCCCACGTTATCAAGAATACGGTGGGTACCTGTGCATGAGAGAACCTTGCACTGCTGATGCCCACGTTATCAAGAATGCGGCGGGCACCTGTGCATGAGAGAACCTTGCACTGCTGATGCCCACGTTATCAAGAATACGGCGGGTACCTGTGCATGAGAGAACCTTGCACTGCTGATGCCCATGTTATCAAGAATGCGGCAGGCACCTGTGCATGAGAGAACCTTGCACTGCTGATACCCACGCTATCAAGAAAGCGGCGGGCACCTGTGCATGAGAGAACCTTGCACTGCTGATACCCACACTATCAAGAATGCGGCGGGCACCTGTGCATGAGAGAACCTTGCACTGCTGATGCCCACATTATCAAGAATACGGCGGGTACCTGTGCATGAGAGAACCCTGCACTGCTGATGCCCACGTTATCAAGAATGCGGCGGGCACCTGTGCATGAGAGAACCTTGCACTGCTGATACCCACGCTATCAAGAAAGCGGCGGGCACCTTTGCATGAGAGAACCTTGCACTGCTGATACCCACACTATCAAGAATGCGGCGGGCACCTGTGCATGAGAGAACCTTGCACTGCTGATGCCCACGTTATCAAGAATACGGCGGGTACCTGTGCATGAGAGAGCCTTGCACTGCTGATGCCCACGTTATCAAGAATGCGGCGGGCACCTGTGCATGAGAGAACCTTGCACTGCTGATACCCACGCTATCAAGAAAGCGGCGGGCACCTGTGCATGAGAGAACCTTGCACTGCTGATACCCACGCTATCAAGAAAGCGGCGGGCACCTGTGCATGAGAGAACCTTGCACTGCTGATACCCATACTATCAAGAATGCGGCGGGCACCTGTGCATGAGAGAACCTTGCACTGCTGATGCCCACGTTATCAAGAATGCAGCGGGCACCTGTGCATGAGAGAACCTTGAACTGCTGATACCCATACTATCAAGAATGCGGCGGGCACCTGTGCAGGAGAGAACCTTGCACTGCTGATGCCCATGTTATCAAGAATGCGGCGGGTACCTGTGCATGAGAGAACCTTGCACTGCTGATGCCCACGTTATCAAGAATGCGGCGGGCACCTGTGCATGAGAGAACCTTGCCCTGCTGATGCCCACGTTATCAAGAATACGGCGGGTACCTGTGCATGAGAGAACCTTGCACTGCTGATACCCATACTATCAAGAATGCGGCGGGCACCTGTGCATGAGAGAACCTTGCACTGCTGATACCCATACTATCAAGAATGCGGCGGGCACCTGTGCATGAGAGAACCTTGCACTGCTGATGCCCACGTTATCAAGAATGTGGCGGGCACCTGTGTATGAGAGAACCTTGCACTGCTGATGCCCACGTTATCAAGAATGCGGCGGGCACCTGTGCATGAGAGAACCTTGCACTGCTGATGCCCACGTTATCAAGAATGCGGCGGGCACCTGTGCATGAGAGAACCTTGCACTGCTGATGCCCACCTTATCAAGAATGCGGCGGGTACCTGTGCATGAGAGAACCTTGCACTGCTGATGCCCACGTTATCAAGAATGCGGCGGGCACCTGTGCATGAGAGAACCTTGCCCTGCTGATGCCCACGTTATCAAGAATACGGCGGGTACCTGTGCATGAGAGAACCTTGCACTGCTGATGCCCACGTTATCAAGAATGCGGCGGGCACCTGTGCATGAGAGAACCTTGCACTGCTGATGCCCATGTTATAAAGAATGGGCGGGCACCTGTGCATGAGAGAACCTTGCACTGCTGATACCCATACTATCAAGAATGCGGCGGGCACCTGTGCATGAGAGAACCTTGCGCTGCTGATGCCCATGTTATAAAGAATGGGCGGGCACCTGTGCATGAGAGAACCTTGTGCTGCTGACGCCCATGTTATAAAGAATGGGCGGGCACCTGTGCATGAGGGAACCTTGCACTGCTGATGCCCATGATATCAAGGATGGGGTGGGCATGTGTGCATGACAGAATCATGCACTTGTACTCACAGAACAATGACAGCACAAGCAGACACGGTGCAAGCTTACCTCACACACAGAACAGATACAACACACATCTCTTTGTTCGTGCTTCCCCAACACATGCAAAGCAAGTCATGAGCAAGAAGCAGCCGAGCTACGTTTACTCACACAGAAAAAGTACAGTGCGCACAGCAGCATTCCTCGCTCCCTCACAAACATTCAAAAGGTTGAACTCGGGCAGCAAGAATGAAAGCGCGGTCAGAGAAGGCCAGAGAGGCAATCGCTGATGCAGGAGGGCCAGGGAGTCCATGGAGCAGGCAGCAAGAATGAGGACACAGCCAGAGATGGCCAGAGAGACAATCGCTGATGCAGGAGGGCCAGGAAGTCCACAGAGCAGGCAGCAAGAATGAGGACACGGCCAGAGAAGGCCAGAGAGGCAATCGCTGATGCAGGAGGGCCAGGGAGCCCACAGAGCAGGCAGCAAGAATGAGGACACGGCCAGAGAAGGCCAGAGAGGCAATCGCTGATGCAGGAGGGCCAGGGAGCCCACAGAGCAGGCAGCAAGAATGAGGACATGGCCAGAGAAGGCCAAAGAAAGCCAGATAGGCAATCACTGACACAGGAGGACCAGGGAGTCCACGGAGCAGGCAGCAAGAATGAAAGCGCGGCCAGAGAAGGCTAGAGAGACAATCGCTGATGCAGGAGGGCCAGGGAGTCCATGGAGCAGGCAGCAAGAATGAGGACATGGCCAGAGAAGGCCAAAGAAGGCCAGAGAGGCAATCGCTGATGCAGGTGGGCCAGGGAGTCCACAGAGCAGGCAGCAAGAATGAGGACACAGTCAGAGAAGGCAAGAGAGGCAATCGCTGATGCAGGAGGGCACAGAGCAGGCAGCAAGAATGAAGGCACGACCAGAGAAGGCAAGAAAAGCAATCGCTGACGCAAGAAAGCCAGGGAGTTTACAGAGCAAGCAGCAAGAAAGAGAACACGGCCAGAGAAGGCCTGAGAGGCAATCGCTGATGCTGGAGGGCCAGGGAGTCCACTGAGCAGGCAGCAACAATGAAAGCACGGCCAGAGAAGGCCAGAGAGGCAATCGCTGATGCAGGAGGGCCAGGGAGTCCACGGAGCAGGCAGCAAGAATGAGGACACGGCCAGAGAAGGCCAGAGAGGCAATCGCTGATGCAGGAGGGCCAGGGAGTCCACGGAGCAGGCAGCAAGAATGAGAGCACGGCCAGAGAAGCCCAGAGAGGCAATCGCTGATGCAGGAGGGCCAGGGAGTCCACGGAGCAGGCAGCAAGAATGAGGACACAGTCAGAGAAGGCCAGAGAGGCAATCGCTGATGCAGGAGGGCCAGGGAGTCCACAGAGCAGGCAGCAAGAATGAAGGCACGACCAGAGAAGGCAAGAAAAGCAATCGCTGACGCAAGAAAGCCAAGGAGTTCACAGAGCAAACAGCAAGAAAGAGAACACGGCCAGAGAAGGCGAGAGAGGCAATCGCTGATGCTGGAGGGCCAGGGAGTCCACTGAGCAGGCAGCAAGAATGAGAGCACGGCCAGAGAAGCCCAGAGAGGCAATCGCTGATGCAGGAGGGCCAGGGAGTCCACAGAGCAGGCAGCAAGAATGTCATTAGACCACAATGTTCGATGAACAGTCACCCGCTTGATGCACCGAGAAAGATAGACAGGGCCAGAATCATGGAGGCACCTATAAGTAATTACCAGTATCTTATAAGAGATGTGTGCCTTAACAGCCATCTAATGAAGGACACGCCTTGCCACCGCGACATGATCGCAGCGAGAGAGACCAAGAACAGACCGCACAGCATCATTCTGAATAACCTGAAGCTTCACCAGGTTAAACTGTTAAAGGCCAGCAAGTCAGCCATTGCAATAGTCGATCTTAGATCAAAAAATGGCATGGGCCAAGATAGCACAGTTGTGGGCTGATAAATAAGTCCAAATCTACCTCATTAGTTTAAGAAAGTAAGCACAAGAGAATTTAAAATATTTCCATATATCACCATCAATTCAGCATCCAAGATTACTCCCAGAGCCTTCAGTTTAGCGGCTACAGGAATGATTCAATATGAGATAAGAAAGGAAGTATAATCATTGGCCAACCTCCTTAAACGAGGCCTCATCCACAGAATCAGTAAATATGTTTAAGCATCATTAAAAGCCTAAACATTCTGTGCAATCCAGGCCTGAATAACCCAGTGATATAATTAATAGCCCTACCGTCAATTGGAGGGGTATCTGTGTGTCATCAGCATAGTTAGTGTATTTGACACCCAGTCAAAAGGTGACGAGTATGAACATTATACAACGTAGAGGCCAAACAGGAAGCTTGAGGCACTCTGCAGGTCTAATTGGTAGGGAAGGCAGAGATAGTCCCGACTAAATCTCGGGCACGTCTGTCTGTTAAAAAAAGACTTAACCAATGAAGACACAAAGGGAGAAAAAATGGCTGCCTCTGTAAGGTGCTCAACCAAGATAGAGTTGTCAACTAAATCAAAGGCCGCCGAGAGATCCCACAGCATTAATAGGGCGGTGTGCCCCCATCGATAATTCCAGGAGTATTAGTCTTGAAGTCAATGAGGTCAGTCTCAGTGCTGTGCCTAGCACAAAAACCCAACTGTCCTTCACTAAGGATCCCATAGGTTTTAGGATGGTGTTGTACCTGAAGATAGGCAGCCGGGTACCGAATTTTTGATAGAAAAGGGGCGCAATTAATGTGATGATAGTTACCACCAATACTAGGATCAAGGGCTTCCTTGCGACTACTCGGTACAATGGAGGAGTCAAAGGAGGCATTCATGATTTTGTGATAATAGCAACCAAGGAGTCTGCACAATCCTTAATCATAGAAGAGGGTCATGCATTACCCTTGCAGAAAGTGGGTTGCATAGATTTAATAACCTTAAGAACACAGCCTTCAGATACATGGCTTAAACATAATTGGGGAATCTCGGAAGCATCACTAGGATATTCAGAAAAAGCGGTAAGTGAAACTGCTGGCTGTTTATTGATTTCAATATTCTGGCGTTGAGCATATAATTTAGCCAACATGGCATCTTGAATGATTTGACACCAAGTATCATTCTTCTCCACATGTGTATGTATAGACGTTTTATCTCAAGTTCTTTCAAAATACAAAACAACTCCCTAGAATCAGATTTACAATTATTACTACAGTCAACATCAGCCTTCTTGTGGGCTATAATGGCTTTTTTAATATATTTTTTATATTTATATATTTAATTTAACACGTTATAGTTCAAAACTGAACTTCACATGTAATAATCCATATTCACTTAAACATCAAACACACATTCATGCACACAAAAACAGTATAATCAATACAACTTCAATCACTTATAAAATCCATAAGAACAATACATGTCAATTCATCAGAGTACAATGCAATTTACACACATTTCATTACTCCCAATTTTATAATAATACTGAAAACTAATATATCAAGAACCACAGACCCCTCACTACTTTCCACTTATGACTTATACCTCTTCTCGATATGCTTCCATATCTGATAAAGTGCAATGTGTACTGCTGTAGAATTGGTATTTAGGCAGTAATTCCAAAAGGTTTGCGACTTAATTGAATCATATCAATGTACCAGATTACCAAACATTACCATATACAGTGAGCCGAGTTCTAAACACTCACTGAACATGTGTTTAACAGTCTCCTTCATTTCTGGCAATCTGCACATTCTGCAAAACCTTTGTTCCCTCGGCAATTCCCACCTGCCATCATAAACTGTACGTACCGGGAGTTGATTAGATCGGATCAACAAATGCACCTTACGCACCGCAGGGTCAGGACACAGTACCATATAGGCCTGGGGGTCTCTTAAACCAGTGAACAACTGAAGCCACAAGGGCATATCCCTGTAACTGGGTTATAGGATCATAATTAAGGGCCCAGTCCTGTCTGTCAAACCGCCTTACAAATGCTCTCTTCATAATTTCAGTGCGTTTACCTCGCTTAAAGTCTGGGAACCAATTCAATGATTCAAATAGATCATTACACAGTTTTAGCAAATGGTCACCCTTTGAAGTCTCTCTTAAAAAGAAATCATTCAGCACTGACAACAGCAGACATAATGGTGCAGATCTGGTCTTAGTATAAAGTTCCCCTCTCCTTTTTAAAGCCATAACTTTTAAGGATATAAGACCCAGTTCCAACCGTAGGTATTGCATGGGGATGGAGTGAGGGATGCCTAAATATATTCTCTAGAAAAACCCCTCCATTCTATGCAGCCATTTTACATTTTTGCAAGCTAATGCTTCCAAACCATACAAATCCACAGGGCAGCACCATTGCTTATACAGTGGCAATATCCCACCCATGGAAAAACCTGTATATTGTGCTGCAAATTTCTTGACCATCAGTATTACCTGCCGTCATCTTCTTAATCTTGGAAGCGATGATCTCTTCATAATTCCTCCTGTTAGACATTTCCAATCCTAAATAACAGTATACGTCTGCATATTCAATGACCACTATTGGCATACTCATTAGAAATGTATTAACTGTCCTCTGGGTCAATAGCATAATCCTTGTTTTACTCAGGTTTACAGACAACTAATGTTCTCCTGCATAGTGGGCTAGCTCATTCAACTGATTTTTTATACCATTAAAAGTCTGATCGAAGATAATCAGGTCGTCCACATATAGCATTCCTGCAACTGGGTTAACTCCAATTCTAGGGGGGCAGTTTGCTTTAGGACTAAAAGCTCCAACAAGTCCACTTTTTATATGCAACAGCAGCATCAGTATAGAGGGCTATATTTTCTTCAGATAGATACAACTTCCTCTCAAATGACCTCCTCTGTTTTCTGAACTTGATTACGTTTTTAACAGTGCCAGGGTGTCTTTGGTAGCCAGGACAGCAGAATCGTAAGGTAGTACGAGGTCATTAACTTCATAAACATCATCAAGGGAATTTATTTTAGGCAAAGGGTATGCCTTAAAAGAGATTGAAGATACTGCCCCTAAGATTACGATGAACAATCTCAAAACAAGACTTTTTCACTTTCGCAAGACTGCCAGATATGTTCAAAGAAAAACAAACAAAGAAATTGTTAGACCATGCGCAAGCAATAATAGAGACTTGACTAACATCAATATTATTCGATGCACCCCAATCAAGAATATTCCCCTCATTATGTGCAGGTGAGCAAACATTTTATAAAAAGCCCAAATCAACAAACAAGGAATCAAGGGAAATAGCATCTTTATCAAATGTGTCATAGGCTCACTAGTGTAAATCTTCCTGTACTAAAGTCCCGGAGCGCAGTTTCATAAAAGAAGACAGCAATGCAGAGAGTTTCAATTCGAAACAATACGTAGATTGTGGTGGACTGTACAACAAAATGATGTTCAAAGTGGAGTTAGCATTGATCTTAAACTTAATATGTAATGTTTCACACGAATCAAGAGGCAGAGATTGAGCCTTATGAATCTCAAAGTGGTCACAGTAAAAAATAGCAAAGCCCCCCAGCCATTTAACGGTAGCTGGGACCTCACACACGATTTTATATCCTTGAGGAGTAGCCAGTGCTGCAGCATGGGAGGCAGCCGAGTGTAACCAAGATTTCATAACAGCAAGAAAATCAAGGTTCAAGGAGACAATATAATCAGCTAACTCAGTGGAATATTTCACCAATGACTGAGTATTTAGTAAAGTACAGCAAAGTGATTGACCAGAAGAGCAGTGATACGCGATGCATTTTTGTGTTTCTTACAAAAAAAAACACCAAGCCCAAGAGCAACGGGACAATTTAGCGCTTGATTAAAAATGGCCACATCTAAAGTAGCATATGTCCTACACCACCCCCTGTTAGTACTGGTAGAAGAACAGTTCTGCAAATCCCATGATGCACACAAACGATTACAGATTGGCAATGATCCAACAGGAACAGCAGAGCAGTCAAGGCATATTCATCAAAAAAGGAATAAATTCTCACAGAAGAAATATGAGTGTTGAGTATAGTAGTAGTAGGTGCTAAAGGAATGCGATCAATAGGTGCCCAGGTATTAATGTCAATGTTATCTATAGAAGAGGCAAGGTCGGAATAGTCAATACTGTCAATGTAGATATGACAGCATTGTTCAGCACCAAAGCAGGATCCGTCTTTGGAGCAGCCTCTTCCAAAACATCCAGAGCAGCAGCTGATGGGATAGCACCATTATCCAATGGCCAGGCAGAATCCAATGTTGAAATAGCCTCGTCCAGGCCAGGAACCAAAGATGAAGAATGAGATGGAGGATCTAAACAAAGAACAGCACCATTGTACATCGCCACAGCAAACTCAATGTTTGAGTCTGCCTTAACCGGAGCAAGAACCAAGGATGAGGGCTGAGAAGAAGGAACTAAAATCTGAACAGCGGCAACGTGATGCATAGAGCGTATTTATATCAAGAGTTATTGGAGTGCTGGTACCCCAAAACAACTCTAAATACTTTAGCTCATCTGCTCTGCTTGCTCCCCATAGTTGTGAGTAGCTACATCATTTGCGGGCTGTGGGATTGAGGGACACATGGTTTTTATTCAGTGATGCTTCTATAGCTATACTTGAAGACCACTGGTCTATGTACTCCATATAGCAGCTTTATAAGGGAGAATATTGTAACCTGGGGGACCACACAAGTGTAGCAGTAAGGCTCTGGATGCTGCAGTTTGGGCAAATTGCTCCCCGTTGGGTTGGTAGGATGTGAAACAGAGTAGGACTGTCCATCAAACTTGTTTTGAAAGAGCACATTTCAATGTGATCCTCATAGTTGACAGTGTTGATCGCTGCTGAGAAATCCAGTAGTAGCATGAGGCTGAAGTCAATATTGCCCATTACGTGAATGGCAGCATCCACAACTCGTATGGCAGCTGTTTCCACTATGCAACAAAGCCTGCAGCCTGACTAGAACAAATGTAAAAGAATGTGGCTGTCAATCCGAATGGAAACAGACTTTTACCTGATAAAATTGAGTTTGCTGATTGGGTGCTGGTTGCTAAGGTCATCAGGATACATTTTTGATGGGTGGGAGGATCTGGCTTATCTTGTTGGTAAATACCTATGTAATGAAGTTTATTTTACAATGAGGATGTGGATAAGTGTGTTTCCTTTGATGGATTTCTGAAAGGAGCAGGGGAGGGCTTCACCCTCTCAGGAGGTGGCTATCAATGTGTTGAGGATGATGGCCATCTCTGTTAGTATGAATGGCTTGGAATATGTCCATTTGGATGTGTTGATCAGTGGGATGCATGGAGTTTTGGCGGTGTGTGCTTTGCTATGCGTTCAATGTGATGCTGAATTGGATTGATCTTCTCATTGAAGATGTTGGTGGACGTTTCTGATGAGTGCGGAAATGCTTCATCTGGGGTCGATTGGCACCATTTGATCAGTCTCAACACTGCTCTCCTCAAAATGGTTTCTCGCACAATTGTGATGTGATAGTAGATGCATTTGGTTGCAGCAATTCATTTCTTTCAGGGGGAAGCTTTTGAAAACTGCATGAATGGTTTCTGTTATGGTTTTGCTGTTAGATGGAGCTTCTGCTTTTATTCAGCTTGTGGTTCTTCCACATGTTTGACTTGATGGTCTTCAGTGTTTATATTAAATATTGTCTCCGTCAATCTTCAAGATGTGATACAGGGTGGCTTGCAAAGCTGTCATGAGCATAAGATTACTAGGAGTACACTCTTAAAGGGGCGTCAAAGCCATTTGGTGGACCTTGGTTGTCCTTGGTGCATGGGTGAGGCACAGTAGATGGGTGATGGGATGGCAACCTATCCAGAGATAATAATGTGCAGTACTTAGATGAGATAAGTTAATTGATGACCGGGACCATGATATTATGTTGGCTGAGTCTGAAGAAGTATGAGTTAGGGGAGACTGAGCAGAACTTCAGACATCAGAACATTCTCATGTGAGTTTGCTGTCACTGAAGTAGATGTTGGTTGCTTTATTGGCAGAAGCAGTTATGACGATGTCAGTAGAATTAGTGGCAAACAATACTTGGCAGTCTGCAAATGAGATGGATGATGATGGTCAGGGAGAAAAAAGGGGTCAGATGGTGGTGAGGAGTTCATAAGAATTGCGTGGTGTTACTTCTTGGAGGGTGATAGGACAAGTTGTATTATGGATAACTGCTAGGGTTTCAATATATATTAATCTTGGGATGGGGTCTAGAGGCAAGCAGTCTCCAGGGGAAAAAAGAGAGAGGTCCTAAAAGGCATCCTGCTTGTGTTTCTTCAGATTGATCATTTGGCCAAACATCACTGTTGGGTAAAGTTGTGTAGAGTCTAACTGTGTGTGACTTTACAAGACTTATCTGCTTGGTATTAGTGACCCAACTTTTAACATTGGCCTGTACTACACAAATCGGTAGGGTGGCTGAGCAGCCAGGCTTATCTTAGAAGGGAGTAGTGTGAGCTCTAGAGCAGTTTAATGAAATCAGTAAATACAAGTATTCAAGTAAACACTTACACCCTTACAAGTTACATTAAATTACTTATTCATAAATATACAAAGCAAATGAATCACACTAAATATGCAGCAACTAATATCATCAAGTAGAATTTCAGAATCAAGTTATTCAACAGTCACCCGCTTGATGCACCGAGAAAGATAGACAGGGCCAGAATCATGGAGGCACCTATAAGTAATTACCAGTATCTTATAAGAGATGTGTGCCTTAACAGCCATCTAATGAAGGACACGCCTTGCCACCGCGACATGATCGCAGCGAGAGAGACCAAGAACAGACCGCACAGCATCATTCTGAATAACCTGAAGCTTCACCAGGTTAAACTGTTAAAGGCCAGCAAGTCAGCCATTGCAATAGTCGATCTTAGATCAAAAAATGGCATGGGCCAAGATAGCACAGTTGTGGGCTGATAAATAAGTCCAAATCTACCTCATTAGTTTAAGAAAGTAAGCACAAGAGAATTTAAAATATTTCCATATATCACCATCAATTCAGCATCCAAGATTACTCCCAGAGCCTTCAGTTTAGCGGCTACAGGAATGATTCAATATGAGATAAGAAAGGAAGTATAATCATTGGCCAACCTCCTTAAACGAGGCCTCATCCACAGAATCAGTAAATATGTTTAAGCATCATTAAAAGCCTAAACATTCTGTGCAATCCAGGCCTGAATAACCCAGTGATATAATTAATAGCCCTACCGTCAATTGGAGGGGTATCTGTGTGTCATCAGCATAGTTAGTGTATTTGACACCCAGTCAAAAGGTGACGAGTATGAACATTATACAACGTAGAGGCCAAACAGGAAGCTTGAGGCACTCTGCAGGTCTAATTGGTAGGGAAGGCAGAGATAGTCCCGACTAAATCTCGGGCACGTCTGTCTGTTAAAAAAAGACTTAACCAATGAAGACACAAAGGGAGAAAAAATGGCTGCCTCTGTAAGGTGCTCAACCAAGATAGAGTTGTCAACTAAATCAAAGGCCGCCGAGAGATCCCACAGCATTAATAGGGCGGTGTGCCCCCATCGATAATTCCAGGAGTATTAGTCTTGAAGTCAATGAGGTCAGTCTCAGTGCCGTGCCTAGCACAAAAACCCAACTGTCCTTCACTAAGGATCCCATAGGTTTTAGGATGGTGTTGTACCTGAAGATAGGCAGCCGGGTACCGAATTTTTGATAGAAAAGGGGCGCAATTAATGTGATGATAGTTACCACCAATACTAGGATCAAGGGCTTCCTTGCGACTACTCGGTACAATGGAGGAGTCAAAGGAGGCATTCATGATTTTGTGATAATAGCCACCAAGGAGTCTGCACAATCCTTAATCATAGAAGAGGGTCATGCATTACCCTTGCAGAAAGTGGGTTGCATAGATTTAATAACCTTAAGAACACAGCCTTCAGATACATGGCTTAAACAGAATTGGGGAATCTCGGAAGCATCACTAGGATATTCAGAAAAAGCGGTAAGTGAAACTGCTGGCTGTTTATTGATTTCAATATTCTGGCGTTGAGCATATAATTTAGCCAACATGGCATCTTGAATGATTTGACACCAAGTATCATTCTTCTCCACATGTGTATGTATAGACGTTTTATCTCAAGTTCTTTCAAAATACAAAACAACTCCCTAGAATCAGATTTACAATTATTACTACAGTCAACATCAGCCTTCTTGTGGGCTATAATGGCTTTTTTAATATATTTTTTATATTTATATATTTAATTTAACACGTTATAGTTCAAAACTGAACTTCACATGTAATAATCCATATTCACTTAAACATCAAACACACATTCATGCACACAAAAACAGTATAATCAATACAACTTCAATCACTTATAAAATCCATAAGAACAATACATGTCAATTCATCAGAGTACAATGCAATTTACACACATTTCATTACTCCCAATTTTATAATAATACTGAAAACTAATATATCAAGAACCACAGACCCCTCACTACTTTCCACTTATGACTTATACCTCTTCTCGATATGCTTCCATATCTGATAAAGTGCAATGTGTGCTGCTGTAGAATTGGTATTTAGGCAGTAATTCCAAAAGGTTTGCGACTTAATTGAATCATATCAATGTACCAGATTACCAAACATTACCATATACAGTGAGCCGAGTTCTAAACACTCACTGAACATGTGTTTAACAGTCTCCTTCATTTCTGGCAATCTGCACATTCTGCAAAACCTTTGTTCCCTCGGCAATTCCCACCTGCCATCATAAACTGTACGTACCGGGAGTTGATTAGATCGGATCAACAAATGCACCTTACGCACCGCAGGGTCAGGACACAGTACCATATAGGCCTGGGGGTCTCTTAAACCAGTGAACAACTGAAGCCACAAGGGCATATCCCTGTAACTGGGTTATAGGATCATAATTAAGGGCCCAGTCCTGTCTGTCAAACCGCCTTACAAATGCTCTCTTCATAATTTCAGTGCGTTTACCTCGCTTAAAGTCTGGGAACCAATTCAATGATTCAAATAGATCATTACACAGTTTTAGCAAATGGTCACCCTTTGAAGTCTCTCTTAAAAAGAAATCATTCAGCACTGACAACAGCAGACATAATGGTGCAGATCTGGTCTTAGTATAAAGTTCCCCTCTCCTTTTTAAAGCCATAACTTTTAAGGATATAAGACCCAGTTCCAACCGTAGGTATTGCATGGGGATGGAGTGAGGGATGCCTAAATATATTCTCTAGAAAAACCCCTCCATTCTATGCAGCCATTTTACATTTTTGCAAGCTAATGCTTCCAAACCATACAAATCCACAGGGCAGCACCATTGCTTATACAGTGGCAATATCCCACCCATGGAAAAACCTGTATATTGTGCTGCAAATTTCTTGACCATCAGTATTACCTGCCGTCATCTTCTTAATCTTGGAAGCGATGATCTCTTCATAATTCCTCCTGTTAGACATTTCCAATCCTAAATAACAGTATACGTCTGCATATTCAATGACCACTATTGGCATACTCATTAGAAATGTATTAACTGTCCTCTGGGTCAATAGCATAATCCTTGTTTTACTCAGGTTTACAGACAACTAATGTTCTCCTGCATAGTGGGCTAGCTCATTCAACTGATTTTTTATACCATTAAAAGTCTGATCGAAGATAATCAGGTCGTCCACATATAGCATTCCTGCAACTGGGTTAACTCCAATTCTAGGGGGGCAGTTTGCTTTAGGACTAAAAGCTCCAACAAGTCCACTTTTTATATGCAACAGCAGCATCAGTATAGAGGGCTATATTTTCTTCAGATAGATACAACTTCCTCTCAAATGACCTCCTCTGTTTTCTGAACTTGATTACGTTTTTAACAGTGCCAGGGTGTCTTTGGTAGCCAGGACAGCAGAATCGTAAGGTAGTACGAGGTCATTAACTTCATAAACATCATCAAGGGAATTTATTTTAGGCAAAGGGTATGCCTTAAAAGAGATTGAAGATACTGCCCCTAAGATTACGATGAACAATCTCAAAACAAGACTTTTTCACTTTCGCAAGACTGCCAGATATGTTCAAAGAAAAACAAACAAAGAAATTGTTAGACCATGCGCAAGCAATAATAGAGACTTGACTAACATCAATATTATTCGATGCACCCCAATCAAGAATATTCCCCTCATTATGTGCAGGTGAGCAAACATTTTATAAAAAGCCCAAATCAACAAACAAGGAATCAAGGGAAATAGCATCTTTATCAGATGTGTCATAGGCTCACTAGTGTAAATCTTCCTGTACTAAAGTCCCGGAGCGCAGTTTCATAAAAGAAGACAGCAATGCAGAGAGTTTCAATTCGAAACAATACGTAGATTGTGGTGGACTGTACAACAAAATGATGTTCAAAGTGGAGTTAGCATTGATCTTAAACTTAATATGTAATGTTTCACACGAATCAAGAGGCAGAGATTGAGCCTTATGAATCTCAAAGTGGTCACAGTAAAAAATAGCAAAGCCCCCCAGCCATTTAACGGTAGCTGGGACCTCACACACGATTTTATATCCTTGAGGAGTAGCCAGTGCTGCAGCATGGGAGGCAGCCGAGTGTAACCAAGATTTCATAACAGCAAGAAAATCAAGATTCAAGGAGACAATATAATCAGCTAACTCAGTGGAATATTTCACCAATGACTGAGTATTTAGTAAAGTACAGCAAAGTGATTGACCAGAAGAGCAGTGATACGCGATGCATTTTTGTGTTTCTTACAAAAAAAAACACCAAGCCCAAGAGCAACGGGACAATTTAGCGCTTGATTAAAAATGGCCACATCTAAAGTAGCATATGTCCTACACCACCCCCTGTTAGTACTGGTAGAAGAACAGTTCTGCAAATCCCATGATGCACACAAACGATTACAGATTGGCAATGATCCAACAGGAACAGCAGAGCAGTCAAGGCATATTCATCAAAAAAGGAATAAATTCTCACAGAAGAAATATGAGTGTTGAGTATAGTAGTAGTAGGTGCTAAAGGAATGCGATCAATAGGTGCCCAGGTATTAATGTCAATGTTATCTATAGAAGAGGCAAGGTCGGAATAGTCAATACTGTCAATGGTAGATATGACAGCATTGTTCAGCACCAAAGCAGGATCCGTCTTTGGAGCAGCCTCTTCCAAAACATCCAGAGCAGCAGCTGATGGGATAGCACCATTATCCAATGGCCAGGCAGAATCCAATGTTGAAATAGCCTCGTCCAGGCCAGGAACCAAAGATGAAGAATGAGATGGAGGATCTAAACAAAGAACAGCACCATTGTACATCGCCACAGCAAACTCAATGTTTGAGTCTGCCTTAACCGGAGCAAGAACCAAGGATGAGGGCTGAGAAGAAGGAACTAAAATCTGAACAGCGGCAACGTGATGCATAGAGCGTATTTATATCAAGAGTTATTGGAGTGCTGGTACCCCAAAACAACTCTAAATACTTTAGCTCATCTGCTCTGCTTGCTCCCCATAGTTGTGAGTAGCTACATCATTTGCGGGCTGTGGGATTGAGGGACACATGGTTTTTATTCAGTGATGCTTCTATAGCTATACTTGAAGAACACTGGTCTATGTACTCCATATAGCAGCTTTATAAGGGAGAATATTGTAACCTGGGGGACCACACAAGTGTAGCAGTAAGGCTCTGGATGCTGCAGTTTGGGCAAATTGCTCCCCGTTGGGTTGGTAGGATGTGAAACAGAGTAGGACTGTCCATCAAACTTGTTTTGAAAGAGCACATTTCAATGTGATCCTCATAGTTGACAGTGTTGATCGCTGCTGAGAAATCCAGTAGTAGCATGAGGCTGAAGTCAATATTGCCCATTACGTGAATGGCAGCATCCACAACTCGTATGGCAGCTGTTTCCACTATGCAACAAAGCCTGCAGCCTGACTAGAACAAATGTAAAAGAATGTGGCTGTCAATCCGAATGGAAACAGACTTTTACCTGATAAAATTGAGTTTGCTGATTGGGTGCTGGTTGCTAAGGTCATCAGGATACATTTTTGATGGGTGGGAGGATCTGGCTTATCTTGTTGGTAAATACCTATGTAATGAAGTTTATTTTACAATGAGGATGTGGATAAGTGTGTTTCCTTTGATGGATTTCTGAAAGGAGCAGGGGAGGGCTTCACCCTCTCAGGAGGTGGCTATCAATGTGTTGAGGATGATGGCCATCTCTGTTAGTATGAATGGCTTGGAATATGTCCATTTGGATGTGTTGATCAGTGGGATGCATGGAGTTTTGGCGGTGTGTGCTTTGCTATGCGTTCAATGTGATGCTGAATTGGATTGATCTTCTCATTGAAGATGTTGGTGGACGTTTCTGATGAGTGCGGAAATGCTTCATCTGGGGTCGATTGGCACCATTTGATCAGTCTCAACACTGCTCTCCTCAAAATGGTTTCTCGCACAATTGTGATGTGATAGTAGATGCATTTGGTTGCAGCAATTCATTTCTTTCAGGGGGAAGCTTTTGAAAACTGCATGAATGGTTTCTGTTATGGTTTTGCTGTTAGATGGAGCTTCTGCTTTTATTCAGCTTGTGGTTCTTCCACATGTTTGACTTGATGGTCTTCAGTGTTTATATTAAATATTGTCTCCGTCAATCTTCAAGATGTGATACAGGGTGGCTTGCAAAGCTGTCATGAGCATAAGATTACTAGGAGTACACTCTTAAAGGGGCGTCAAAGCCATTTGGTGGACCTTGGTTGTCCTTGGTGCATGGGTGAGGCACAGTAGATGGGTGATGGGATGGCAACCTATCCAGAGATAATAATGTGCAGTACTTAGATGAGATAAGTTAATTGATGACCGGGACCATGATATTATGTTGGCTGAGTCTGAAGAAGTATGAGTTAGGGGAGACTGAGCAGAACTTCAGACATCAGAACATTCTCATGTGAGTTTGCTGTCACTGAAGTAGATGTTGGTTGCTTTATTGGCAGAAGCAGTTATGACGATGTCAGTAGAATTAGTGGCAAACAATACTTGGCAGTCTGCAAATGAGATGGATGATGATGGTCAGGGAGAAAAAAGGGGTCAGATGGTGGTGAGGAGTTCATAAGAATTGCGTGGTGTTACTTCTTGGAGGGTGATAGGACAAGTTGTATTATGGATAACTGCTAGGGTTTCAATATATATTAATCTTGGGATGGGGTCTAGAGGCAAGCAGTCTCCAGGGGAAAAAAGAGAGAGGTCCTAAAAGGCATCCTGCTTGTGTTTCTTCAGATTGATCATTTGGCCAAACATCACTGTTGGGTAAAGTTGTGTAGAGTCTAACTGTGTGTGACTTTACAAGACTTATCTGCTTGGTATTAGTGACCCAACTTTTAACATTGGCCTGTACTACACAAATCGGTAGGGTGGCTGAGCAGCCAGGCTTATCTTAGAAGGGAGTAGTGTGAGCTCTAGAGCAGTTTAATGAAATCAGTAAATACAAGTATTCAAGTAAACACTTACACCCTTACAAGTTACATTAAATTACTTATTCATAAATATACAAAGCAAATGAATCACACTAAATATGCAGCAACTAATATCATCAAGTAGAATTTCAGAATCAAGTTATTCAAGCAGCAATAATGCAGGTGAGTAAATTATTTTTGTACTAAAACATTTTCAGTACACGGAGTGACATCATTCAAGGTCAGTAGTAGCACTTACGGTTCACCATACAATATTGAGATTGGAGGGGAAAAGTGTTAGAATAGAACACTGTCGGACTGTAACAATAGTCATTTATCCCAGAGGGATCTAGGAAGTCTTTTCCCCAGCAATAAGAGTGTAAAACAATGAAAACTTTTATAGGGAACAAGCACTGCCAAAGCCAGTAGGGTTCAGAAGGGAGCCAGGACAGCCAAAGTCAACATGACAGTTCTAGTTCTGATGCAATCTTCTTAGAGAAACGTTAGATGAACAGTCAAACGTTCTTTGAAGAAAAATTCCAGGAGCTCAAGAGAGCCTACCTGATGTGCACAAGCACAAGCTATTAGGCCTGAACAGGTGAATTGAAGTAATTCAAAAGGATAGAAAGGAGCACCCCCCCCACCAAGCTAGGAAGCACTAGATTTGGCTAAAGGTAGTTAAGCCCAAAGTCCCACATTACCTTAGAATTGAAGCAGATGTTCCAGCTGACTACCTTCTTGATGCAGTGATGCAGACCATTGTTTCTGGACCTTGGTCGTGGTGACAAAACGAAGTCTGTCTGGTGGGCTTCTGTGGCAGCACTATAGAGAGGGACTCTGCAGCAATGGATTCAACTCATTTCAGTGGCTCTTTGTGGTTTTGCCACCTTTTTGCTGCACCAAAGAAGAACGAATATATCTGCAGTTGGAATTTCCTCAGCCCCTCAGTCTTGAACTCTGATGAGGCGATTCTAAACAAAGATGTCTTGCTTTTGTAGACTCACACAGATGCCTGCAAAGTTTCAGCCAAATTCATCCTTTTGAAGACTTTGCACTTGACGATGGTCCAGGTACCCCGGATATTGGGAATTTGCAGCCCAGGAAGGTCACAGTAACATAGGGCTTGGCCCAGAATGAAACAGGCCTTGAGGCTAGTTAGTCTCACCAGCCTAAGGGAGGAAGTCATGCTGGGCGGAGCTTCACTGTCAATAGAAAAAAAGGATCAGCACAGCTGCAGGGCATCACTGGTGCTTTTGCGGCCCTGGGAGGTGCTGCTGGCTTCTCTCTGCATCTTCATCTTTGGATTTGATGTTCCAGTGGATGACTCTGCCTGTAGTCCCAAAGCCCTTGCCTTATATGCGAAATCCCATTCCTTCACAGCACTAGGCTGTCAATCACACAGAGGGGGTTGTCCACTAGGACAGCCACCCACCCAGTTGGAAATGTTTTTTGTTATAGTGTTAGTCTATTTAAATGTGTGAATATGTGTTCTCTAATATAGGCTGGAATGTAATGTTGTCAGCTGTGCTTCCTAATAGATGTTGGAATGTAATTATGTCAGCTTGATAACATCATCACTGTGTTCTGTAGCCTAAGATGTGTGTTGTTTACTTTTGTTGGGGATTCTATGTGTGTCAGTTGGTCGGCAGCAGGACTTGTTGGTGCTGCATTTGATATGCTGGGGTTCTCTTGTTGCTTCATACTTATAATACAGTCATTGAAGCCTTATTAAGCATGCTGGAGTCATTGACTCAACATTGGCAACGAGGATGGGATATTTTTAGGTCGAGAAACCCGGCGTTGTAGAAGGAAGAAGCAAGAGGATTTGCAGCACTGCTCTTCTAGGCGTGAAGAGGAATTTGTGAGACTGAAGAATGATATAGATTTGGCACAGCCTTTGGGGCATTTTGATAAGAAGCGTAGCAGCAAAATTATTGTTGATGCCTCGGAAAAAGGCATAGATGCAATGTTGGCGCAGGTGGATGATGGAGGAGTGGATACTATCATTGTGCATACCTCTCGGGCTTTGAGAGGTGTTGAATCTTGCTATTCTTTGTTGGAGAAGGAGGGTCTGGCGTGTTATTGGGCCATGGAGATTAGGAATTTTTTTTGGGGGGCACATTTTGTCTTTTGTATGGATCATAAGATCCTGAAGGAAATATTGGAAAATAAAGGTCTGGACAAGGTATCAGGGAGGGTGGCTGGGTGGATCACCCATATGCAGTGCCATAGTTTTAAAGTTGAAGTTATTCCTGGGAAGGAAAATGTGTTAGCTGATAGCTTGTCGAGATAGCGAGGTAGAAGTGACGTGAGTTGGAAGATGAAAAAATGGAGATGGTATTTGTTAATACAGAAGGTATTGTCTCTAGAGAAGAGTGGTTAGAGGAAGTGAATAAGCATGATCATTTGTTAGTAGCTATACCGTATGTAGAGGCTGGCATCTGGCACAGAAAGGTGGATGTTCAACAGGAGGTTGTATCGTTTTGGGAAGTGAGGAATGAGTTAAGTGAGGTGGATGGAGTGCTATTCAGATGGGAGCGGGCTGTTGTTCCCAGAGGGATTCGAAATAGGGTCACTCATGGAGGACACAGTGGGATCACTAAAACTAAGGGTGTTTTGTGAAATGACTACTGGTGGCCTGGTTTTGATAGAGATATTCAAAGGAGGTTATCTGAGTGTCAATTATGTATCAAAATAGGGAAGGGAGAGCAAGCGAGGAAACTGCCCCCAGTGGAAGTGGATATACCAAAGGGTGTTTGGAAAGACTTGGCTATGGATATTTTGGGCCCGGTGGAACTGGGCTATGGGAGAGGAAAATGTATTGTTGTCATTATGGATTAATTTTCTCGATGGTGTGAATACAGTATTGTGAGGGAGATATCAGGGGTAGCCATGGTTAAGGTTATACAGGAAGTGTTTGCAAGAGAAGGAGTGCCTGAGAGCATATTGACGGATAATGGGCCTCAATTTAAAGGTGGTTGCTTTAGTAAATATTTAAAGAAATGTGGGGTGAGGCATAAGAAAACAGCCTTGTATCACCCTGAAACTAATGGGTAAGGATGAACAGATGCATCATGGAGAGTATAAGAATGGCTACTGAAATTGGGTGTGATAAAAGGGTGGCAATTCAGGAAAGACTATATGCCATGCGTGTGGCGCCGCATTCCACCATGGGAATAAGCCCTTTTGAATTGATGAGGGGTCGAAAACCCAATGCTGTGGTGAGTTCACCAGGGTTGGGTAGAAGCAGAGAAAGTGACTGGTGGATAGTGTGAGGAGAATGTTGAGGAAAAAGAAGGAGCAATGGGTGGCCAGAGAGAATATTAGCAGTGGAAAGAAAGAGTTGAAGGTCGAATGCAATGATTTAGTGAGAATCAAGAAGGGAGTGGTAAAAAAGAAGGGTGAGTTGTTATATTCTGATCCTGTGCGGGTTGTGGCTGTGTTGCGTGGTGTGGTACACGTGGTTGGTGGTCAGGTATGGAAAAAGGATAGGATAGCAGTTGTGAAGAGAGGCTGAATGATGTTTTACATGATAAATGGAGGGACATGTTTTATGGTGTTAAATAATGTTGTACATGATAAACGGAGAGCGATGTGTTATCGTATTAGTCTATTTAACTGTGTGAATATGTGTTCTCTAACACAGGCTGGAATGTAATGATGTCAGCTGTGCTTCCTAATAGATGTTGGAATGTAATGATGTCAGCTTCATAACTTCATCACTGTGTTCTGTAGCCTAAGATGTTTGTAGTTTACTTTTGTTGGGGATTCTATGTGTGCCAGTTAGTGGGCAGCAGGACTTGTTGGTGCTGCATTTGATATGCTGCGGTTCTCTTGTTGCTTCATACTTATAATAAAGTTATTGAAGCCACATTAAGCATGCTGGAGCCATTGACTCAACAGTTTTGGCCATGCATGTCTACGAACAAAGGCCAGTGAAGATTAGGGCTCTTCACTCGCTTCCTGCCTTTGCAGACATACTAGAGCCTGGGCAGGCTTCAGTGCTGAAGCCCACCAAAGGCAAAACACACACAGGACTCAAACCTAGTTTTAACAACAGAGTAAAAACCCAGAAGGAACTAACAAACAAGAAATGGTAGAAAAAAGAAGACAGGGGCCATTTTGGTAAAATGGCCACCCCTGGGTGCTGTACTGCAGCTGAGAAATCTGTCTACAGATATATTACACACAAGGTAGTAAAAAGGTACCACTGCCACCAGCAATTCAAGTTAATTAGTGTAACAAAAAATGGCATGAGAAGTAGGATAAGCAGTTACTATGTAACCCCCCAGCACTCCACATAAGGTGGTGTGTGCTGGACCAACAAAGGAAAAAGGTAAGCAAGACAAAGGTTGTCCTTCTATTCTTGGGAAGTGTAGTTCACACATGAAAATGTATTTATACATTCAGAGGAGTTGAAGAGACTCCTTAGTGGCACTGCACAAATGGCACTGTGTGTCATTATATGAAAAGCAGACACCTATGGAGTTTACCAGACTTCATTAAAACATAAGGAAAACAAAACCTTAGTCAGAGGAAAAAGGCATGAGTGGCTGGCAAAAAGGCCCACTCATTCAGGAGGTTAAAATCAAAAAGATCCTAGATTCCAGCAAAAGAGTTGGGGGTCTCTAAGCTTAAATGGCTTTAACTTCTTCAAAGACCAGACAATGGCAAAATATTCACGTTCTATTGTTGCCCACTTTGTTTCTCAGTCCTTCATTTTTCTACTGATGAAGCAGGTAGGGTGTTCCCTGCCTTGCTCATCCATTTGGCTCAAAACTGCCTCAATTCCTGTATTTGATGCATCTGTCCGTACAATAAAGGTTTGGTTGTAGTCAGGAGCTCGCAAGACTGGAGCTTTTCAGAGGGCTTTTTCTAGCCCTTCTAATGCCTCGCAAGACTCTTTATTCCATCTGTCATCTTAAGAAACTTTGGGGGAGAGATGACATTTAGGGGAGAAGCTATGGTGCCATAGTTGTCAATAAATTGTCGGTAGTACCCAGTGAGACTCAGAAAGGCTCTCACTTGGGTCTGAGTAATGGTGGTGGCCCAGTCGTGTACAACTTGTACTTTACTAGGCAAGGACCTAATCTCACCTCGTCCTACCTCATGTGCAAGGTAGACAACTTTGCTCTAACCGAATTGACATTTACTAGCCTTTTATGGTCAGCTGAACCTGTTCAAGCACCTGCAATACATATCCTAGGTCATGAAGATGGTCTTCCCAAGTGGGGCAAAACACTGCTATGTCATCCAAGCATGAATGAAGTCCTCTAACCCATTCAGAACCTGGTTCACCATCTTTTGGAATGTAGCAGGTGCATTAGTTAGTCCAACAGGCATAACCCTAAACAGGTATAAGCCTCCTGGGGTGTAAATGCAGTTTTCTCCTTGGCATGGTCTCTCAGAGCTATTTGCCAATAGCCTGAGGTCAAGTCAAAAGTGCTGAGGAACTTGGAAGATCCAGGTTTGTCCACCAGCTCATCTGTCCTGGGTAAAGGATAGGCATTAGTCTTTGTGACTGTATTCAGAGCCCTATAATCCACATAGAATCTCAACTCTTTGGTTCCTGCTTTTGGCACTAGTACAACTGGACTAGCCCATGGACTGGTAGATGGCTCAGTAACCCCAAGGTCAAGCATATTGCTGACCTCTTCCTTTATATGAGGTCTTACTTAATCTGACATTCTGTAGCCCCTGCTTTTGACAGGGAGACTGTCACCAGTGAGAATATCATGCTGGCCCCAATGGGTCAAGCCTGGTGTCAGAGAAAACAGAGAGTCCTCTTGGTGCTGCAGAGCCAGATCTGAAGAGAGTTTAGCACCTTCAATTGTTGCATCTGAAGGCTGTACCTTGAGGAGATCAGGGAGTGGCACACTCTCCTCCTCTTCTTGATCAGAGACTAGAAGCAAGGCTCCTAGTTCTGGTCTAGAGACATAGGCCATCAAACGATTAGTGTGAAAGACCCTAGGGGCCTCCTTCGGGTTGCGCAAGTCCACTAAATAATTAACCTCTCCAGGTTTGCCTACAACTTTGAAGAGTGCAATCCATTTGTCCTGTAAGGCCCTCTGCCTTGTAGGAACCATAACGAGAACTAGCTGGTCTGGAGTAAACTCCACCATGTTAGCTTTTTGATCATGCCATTGCTTGATTAGGGCTTGACCAGCCTTCAAGAATTCCGAAGCTTCAGCCGTCAGCTGTACCATCCTCTTTCTGAGGCCTAGTACACGGTCAGTGACACAGGCTGGCTTTTGGGAAGGAGCACTCGCCAATCCTTCTTTGATCAGGGCCAGAGGTTCCTCTGACTGGATGGCCATAGAGGAGCTCAAAGGGGCAGAAATCCAGTCGAGCTTGAGCCACCTCTCTATAAGCAAATAGATGGTGTGGCAGTAGAAGGTCCCCCTTTCCTCTCAGTGGTTCTTCTAAGGCACCATTCATGCTCTCAATGTCTGATTAAACCTCTACACCAGCCCATTTGTTAGGTGGTGGTAGACTGTCGGGAACGTATAAGTTATTCGTCCATTTTTCTACATGGCCTGCGTGTAGTGGGACATACAATTTGACCCCCTCTCAGGGATTGCTTCCTTAGGAAAACCTACACTGGTAAAAATACCGGAGGGCCATAGCTGCTGCTTGGGCAGTAATAGTTCTCATAGTTATTGCCTCTGGGTACTTAGTATCATGGCCTACTACAACCAATATAAATCGGTTGCCTGAAGTGGTTGGAGGGTCTAGGGGACCAACAATGTCAATCGCCCACCCTCTCAAAAGGAACTCCCACCACTGAGAAAGGCACTAAAGGTGCCACATTCTTGGAACCACGTTTTCCAGAGGTCTGTTAGTTGCGGCAGCTCCTACAATGTTTATCAACATCTGCACCCATGTTGGGCCAGTAAAAGTACAGAGAAAGCATCTCTTTCATCTTCTTGGAACTCAAGTGACCAGCCAGAGGTATCTCATGTGCTAATTCTAGGAACCTTTGTCGAGTTCCCTAGAGGACTACCAGTCTCCTGAGGTCCCCTGGGAGGACTCTGTAGGCTCACTGTAGAGGATGCCACCCTCACAGTAGAGTCTCTGCTTCCCTGGCTCTTGTCCTTCCAGCTGGCAAGCTGTCAGTTGGAGCAGACCTTCTAGAGAGGGATACTCTCTTTTTCCTCTGCTGAAATCTTCCCCTAGAGGGTCCACCTTCTGCAAGCAAAGTCTGCAGATCAGGGTGGTCTCTGGGATGTAGATCTTCCAAGCAGGGAAATATCTCCTCCTGCTCTGTTTCACCATTATCTGTTTCTTCAGGAGTCTGTTCACCCACCAACTCAGCCTTAGCTGGAGGTGGTATCACTGGAGTGACCTGGGACTTTCCTCTGGGGGAAGTCCTTCATTTGAGTGCAAGTTTGGGTTTGAGACCCCTTTTCTTCCCAGAGACTCTGGATTTCTCCTTGGTCTCTTTTTTCTTCCTAGAAGTAGAAGGTTGGCCTGCTTGTGGGTTTGAGATACTGGATTGCTCCTTGATCTGAAACTGAGAGTCTATCAAGGTTGCCTCTTTGGTCGATCTTGTCAGCTCCTGCTTCTTCTTACTGGGAGGCCTATAGGTAATGTTGACTACTCCAAGAGTTTTCAAGTCATTACCCAAAAGGAGCCTCCCTGGTACTTCAGATTGCTGTCATGATGCCTACCCCGAACCAGACCAGGTCCAGCAACCCCGGAAGCAGGCATAAAGTTATTTTGAGCAACCCCCAAAAACCCCTGCTAGGGGCTGTTTGGGTGCGGTCCTGTCGCCTATGGCGCCAGGCTCATATGGAGAGTCAGTCCTGGCGCCATAGGCACCAGGCTCATAGAGTAGAACTTACCTGATGCAGACCATGCCTCAAGCTTACCTTATGCAGACCATGCTGCAGAGCTCCAAGCCAAATGAGGCTTGGAAGGGACAATTTTACCTAGGGCCTATTTTTTACTCGGGTGGGGCTGGGGAGGAATACTTACCTGGGACTACTTTGGAGGCTATTTAAACCACGCCCGAAGAGCAGCACATGCTTCGCGTTATTCTGCATCCAGCAGCGTAATGCTCACCGTGTCTGCAAGCCTGCATCCAGTCTTCTGCCACACCCGCCTCGAGTCTGCAGCTCCTAGAAAAAGGGAGGAACAGAAGGAGAAAAGGTTAGAATAAGAGCAAAACCTTCGATCCTTACCTGAATTCCGGATCGACCGCGCCTTCGAGCTGAAGAAAGAAAGAAGTATATTACGCGCGCCGCCTCGCCTTCTGCAGCGCCGCACTGCACTCACCGGCCTTCGCAGCATCCTCACAATCCACTGCATCCTTCCGCACGATCCCGCCGCACTCCGGCACCTAAGGGGAACACAAGAACAGCAAAGGTGAGCCAAGGGAATAAACAGATGCAATAGTAACTACCCCCATAGACTTACCTGATTACCGCCGGGGGTACTATTCCTCTTCACGGGTCGGCATAGTCTCCATTGCATTCTCGCCATACCCCGGCCCCTAAGGGGAACAAAAGGACAACAAGGTGAGACAAAGGGACAAACAAGGGGAACTCTTCTCACCACAATAGACTTACCTAATTTTACCGCTGGAGGCATTGTTCCCCAAACTTCATATTTTCTCTCCACACCTGAAGGGAACAAGCAACAGGTTACATTCTGGCCTTATTTTATTGAACTGTGTAGGATAAGCCAAATTCTTAGCTGAACTTTGTCAGCTACCACGAGGAACTCTTCGCTGGGGTCAAGCTGCAAACTGCAAGGAATCGGACAAGAGTGAAAGTCAGACATGATAACTCTTACAAACTACATACTCTTTGGAGTCAATATTGTTCTGGAACTCACCAATTCCTTCGAGCCAGTGAAGCAACTGGTTATCAACACGCCCCTGCGCTCAATGCAGGATGGAGAGCTCATCTTTTCAAACCATCAGGTGAGACTATAAGAGGGGACATCAAAGGTGATCTGCGGGGAGAACAGTGGGGGTGGGGCATTTACGCTCGACTCCACAGGTGGTTAATTCCCTTTCTCCATTTGCAGAAGGATATTCCTACGGGCCAAGCAAGCGAAGCTAGGTGGGCCAGTGCAGTCCGTCATCTCAGCCCTACGCGTCACATTGGTGGAGACCGCAGCTGTCCAGTTCAGATCGACGCCTCTGTGGGAGCCAGGTGAGCGTAACAATTGCACACTAACAGGAATTCATACAGTCACATTATTGCACTGAATATGGGCTGTCAAAATGAGGACAATTTGGATAGGACTTCCATCAATTTTAGTGGGACCTTCTGGTGCCTTAGCTACATCCTCAGGTTTGAAAAAATGTAGAGCTCTAAAAGCCTTGGAAGAAAGTAACTTTTCCCCAGACGTATTTATCTGGAGAAGCGTAAGATCAAAAATACCTATAGAATTGGTTACGCATCTACAGAGCTTCTAATAACAATGGAAATTGGCAAAATATGATGGGTATTCTTAGTGAAGGTGACAGAAAAAAATGTTGGGCAAACTATAGGTCTGTAACCAACAAGGGTAAACATGAACTGGTCTGCTGCATTGATAGTGAAGTCTGGGTCAAATGTCTTACTGAGAAGTTTAAAGGTGAAGTTGTAAGCTTTGAAAAAAATACAATCAAAAATCTTGTAATTAACCATGATGATATCATGACTATTATTAAGAGGCTGAAATCATCTAGAGCTCTCGGCCCAGATGGACTATGTAATATTATCATTAAGGAAAATGCTGATATTTGGGCAGACTTACTATTAATAATCCTTCATAACATAATAGACACTGGTGTTATTCCTAAATCATGGAGTACCTCTATTACAATTCCAGTATTTAAAAATGGTCAGCGTAACTTACCTGAGAACTATCGTTTACTGGTCCTCACTGATGTGCCCAGCACAACTTTCCGTACCCTGACTCGCCAAGAAATCAACGACTGGATAGAAAGTAATAACATTCTGGGTAAGCCCAAACTGGGTTGCGAAATGGATGTGCAACTTATGATAACATTTTATTAGTTAACAACCTTATAGAACAAGCTAAATGCTCATACGATCTACCACTGTATATTCTATTTGTGGATTTTTCATCCGTATTCGATACAGTTGATAGAACCAAGCTCTGGGGAAAATTGGAAGGTATGCATATGCCAGCTCACCTCTTATATGCCTGTAAGATGATGTACGAAGATAACAACACAAGGGTTAGGCTGAATCATCTTGGCCTCATGTCTGGTCTGATTGAGATTAGATGGGTGTCAGACAGGGGTGTGCATAGGCCCCCATGTTCTTCAATCTGTTCGTGGCCGATTTTGGGGATATATTTATTGAAACACTGAATGCCCTTCTTAAAACTGGAGCCAATAAAGTAGGGTGGATCAGCTATGCAGACGACTTGATTATATGTGATAACACCTATATTGGTATCTGCCATAGCACTGAGGCCATCTCGCATATGCCCAAAAAATGGTTTGAAAATAAACCTTGCAAAAACCCAATTTATGGTAGTAGGCCATAAGCAATGTAAGAAGACTATTATACCCTGCCCTTTAGGTATCATCAAAAGGGAGTCTTCACACAAGTGTCTGGGATATGAAGTCAGCTCAGGAAAAGCAAGAGGCAACGAGCCACTACAGCTGAATAGGAGAGCTAAGGTTATGTCTACCATGGATGTGGTCTTGTCTTTCTCAAAGCGGACTGCAGGGTACAGTTTGCATGTTATTCGTAACATCTATACACATAAATTATCCGCAGCCTTTCTCTATGCATTAGGGTCACCGTACATACACTGGCCCTCCCAGACTGACAAAATTGAAGGACTAATCTGGAGAAAAATACTAGGGTTAACAAACTATTCACCCATTGAGGCAGTCTGACTGGAGAGGAGATTAATCTCTCTATCTGCTCTAATCCAGTTTAATAGAGCTAAATTGTATGTTAAGATTGTGCACGCAGGACCCAACTCACTTCTATTTATCCTTCAATCTGCACCGGATAGTGGAACAGTTTCAGTAGTGAATAGATTTAAGGAAATGAATGAGCAATTCTTTGTAAAACTGTGTTGGACTCCACGCTGGCAGCAAGTCGAAGGCTCTTTGCTTAAGTCACTAAAAGATTGTGTGGAAAAATATGACTGGGTGAAAAGCCATGAGAAGTTTGCTAGTATGAGTTCCTTGGAAACTTTCTCCAGGATGTTTTTTACGTACAAACAGCCACAATTATATCAAAAGCTATTATCCTCATTAATTACGCGAAGAATATTTCTGAATATCAGACTGAATCACTGAAGTGTCCTGGAAATCAGGGGTGCATCGTCTGGTATTCCAATGAATGAAAGATCATGTAGAATCTGTCTAGATAGGACCGAAGTTGAGTCCACAAGACATGTCCTGACAAGATGTCCTACCATGAGTACTGTATACGAATGCTATCTTTCTAAATATGTTGAAGATCTTAAGCGTCTAACCTGTGAATCATTCTGGCTGAGATGTCTGTCAGGAAATAGCAGGAGTTTGACCATAGCCATTACACAGGTGTGGAAGTGTGCTGATAAGTACCTGAGAAAATTTGAAGACGATGTAAAACTGATAGCAGATCTTTAATTTGTTGCTTTTTATGTACTAGTGCTGCAATCTATCTTCTTAATTATTTCTAAAATCGGCTTAGACTTGATGGGAGCTTGAATTGCTTTATTTATAGCTTCTTTCTTTTATTTGAATTTTCTCATTTTTGGAAGGTGAACAGATTGTATATGTTGTTGTTATGTATATGTGTAATCAATGTTTTATAACTATATACACAATAAAAAAAAATTTAAAAAAAATGTTCATCAACCACTGTAATGCTGGCCCCAGTGTTTCTAATGGCAGGAGTCTCCTGACCATCTACAGGTACACTGTCCACATAATATTATTTACTGTTATCATGTATGGTATTAGGAGACAGATTGAACCCCTGAAACTTTAGCCTTTTATCTGGGATCCCCTTGCACATGGCCACTAGACCAACAAACCACACATTTACCAACGCTTTTCTGGAATGGGGGTTTCTGGTAACCTCCCTCTGGTTTGGCCCCGGAGGTGTCACTAGACCTGTATGGCTTCCCTTGATATTTACCCTTATGGTGTTTGTGGCCCTCTTTTGGTGGTGGGGGATTAGAATTTTCATTACTATCTTTCTTGTGCTTCTTCCCCTCATCCATTTTCTGAGTTGCCCCAGAATCCTTATGAGTGGCCCTGTTGGCTACCCATAAGTCAGCAGCCTGAGCTAGTCTCTTGGTATCAAGTTCCTTGGAGTCAGCCAAGTGCTGTCTCAGCTCAGGGGTGCAGGCATCAAAAATAGCATCTAGTAGAAACAAATGTGTGATTCCTTCAAAGAAGTTCACTTTGTAACCCCTAACCCAACCATCTAATTTTTCCATGCATTCACAAACCCGGGTAGCCCTGGAATCCCATCCTTTTTCTTATGATCTCTAAATATTTTGAGGCATTGGGAAGGAGTCTTTCCAAACCTGGCTTTAGGAGCCTGTTTGACTAGTTCATAGTCCAGTCTATTAGTAGCATTCAATTCCATTACAGCATCACAGCCGTTCTGGGGGAGCATAGACATTATCCATGAAACTAAATCATTCCCTTTTATACCTTGCAAATCATAAGTGAATTCAAATGTACTCAACCTTTCCAAACCATCAAGCTTAGGATCATACACACTCACCGCCTCTTTTGGTAGGCGACGTCTCGTGTGACTTTCAGACCTAGAAGACCCTGAAAAAGAAGCAGCATCAAGAGACATCTTTTTCATATCATATTCATGCTGCATTTCCCTCTGTGTGTGCCCTCTGTCTTTTTCTTTGTCCTCAGATCGTACTGTGAGTGTTTTAAATTCTAGTTCAAGTCTCATGTTCTCAAGTGAGAGGTATTTTGGGCTTACTTTGTGACCTTGTGGGGTCATGGTAGGAGGTAACTGAGGTACAGGAGAAGGCCATGGAGGGATGATGGCAGACTCTTGGAATCCTTTTCATCCTCTGAACCATTTGGAAGATTAGAGCTAAGCTCTAAACTTTCATTCTCAGAATCTAATTCCATATCAATGGTGGCAGTAGGGGTTTATGGGCCTACTACCAGGATTCTGATGATTCAACAATTTTTGTATCAACTCAATTTTTCTCCCCTTACAACTCAGGTTCCTATGTTTACATACATTTTACAGTTCTACTGTAATTACAGCCATGGCCTGTTTATTGAAATTATCCATTGTTGATATGTTATAATTTACTGTTTGGTGGTGTCTAGCTTTATGGATGGTTTTACTGAACACGTGTCTAACCAGTAATCACTGTATTCCACTCTACACCAATCCCACCACTTGCCAGCAGTGTTTGGTAAGATTCTGTAGAGTCCATCTGGTGTGGGACTTTGCAAGACTTATCTGATTGGTATTAGTCACCTAGCTTTTAACATTGGCCTCTACTACACAAGTCAGTAGAGTGGCTGAGCAGCCAGGCGTATCTTAGAAGGGGACTGTGAGCTGTAGAGCAGTACAATGAAATCAGTAAATACAAGTATTCAAGTAAACACTTACACCCTTAAAATGTATATTAAATTATGTATTTATATATAAACAAAGCAAATGAATCAAACGAAATATGCAGCAACTAATAGTAACATCAATTAGAATTGCAGACTCAAGTTATCTCAGCAGCAATAATGCAGTTGAGTACATTATTTGTGTACTAAAACATTTCCAGCTCACATAGTGACAGCAATCAAGGTCAGTATTAGCACTTATGGATCATACAATATGTAGTTTGGATGGAAAGTGTTAGAGTAGAATAGAACATTGTAGCACTGTAACAATAGTCTTTCTTCCCAGAGGGATGTAGCAAGTCTTTTCTCTAGCAATAAGAGTGTAATACAATGAAAACCTGTAGAGGGAGCACGCACTGCCAACGCCATTAGGGTTCAGAAGGGATGACTTTAGGGAGCCAGGAGACCCACAGTCAATAGGACAGTTCTAGTTCTGATGCAATATTCTTTAAAAAAGTTAGTTAACGATCAATAGTTCTTTGAAGAAAGATCTAGGAGCTCAAGAGAACCTACCTGATGTGCACAGGTTGTTGGGCCTGCACAAGTGAATTCAAGTGAATCAAAAGAATAGAAAGGATCACTCCTCAAGCTAGAAAGCACTAGGTGGTTAAACCAAAAGCACCACAGTAAAACAGAGGGGGGTCTGGGAAACTCTCTACCAGCACGAACACAGCCCATTGACTTGTTCTTGGGTGGATGGCCCCTGGGAGAGTCTCAACCAAATCTTTAGCTCACTGTTCTTTTCACAGAGAAGAAATTTCCCCACACATCAGTTTTTGTCCTGCCCAGGGGCAGTCCAGCACCGAAATGCTAGGCAATTCTCCTCTGAACAAGACTACCACAGCAACCCCATACACGTGTTTCAGCCTAGTTGGCTATCATCAGTGAGGTGAAGCTATGCCTTTCGAAGAGCAGTGAGCAAGGGGTCCACGTCTGGATTCCCCTGGTAACTTAGGGTGAGACCCAAAGTTACTTGGTATGCAAAACAATGGGGGGTCTGGGAAACTCTCTACCAGTACAAACACAGCCCATTGACTTGTTCTTGGGTGGATGGCCCCTGGGAGAGTCTCAACCAAGTCTTTAGCTCACTGTTCTTTTCACAGAAGAGAAATATCCCCGCACATCAGTCTTTGTCCTGTCCAGGGCAGTCCAGCATCGAAATGCTAGGCAATTCTCCTCTGAACAAGAGTAACACAGCAACCCCATACATATGTTTCAGCCCAGTTGGGCATCATGAGTGAGTTGAAGCTGTGCCTCTCCAAGAGCAGTGAGCAAGGGGTCCACGTCTGGGGAGACCCCTAAGTTACCAGCTGTTGGTACTCTTGTTCAGAGAGAAATTGCCATAGCATTTGGGTGCTGGACTGCCCATGAGGGCGGACAAAGATTGATATGCAAATGGATATTTCCCATCTGTGAAAGGTACAGAGAGCAAAAAGTGTGTGCTGCAAACTCTCCTCTCAGAACAAGTTATCATGCCATGTTCTTTCTGGAGAGGAGCGCCTGCTACCTTTTTTGAAATATTTGTAAGGAACTTGGGGTTGGTCACCCTGAGTTACCTGGGGGCAACCAGACGTGGATTCCCTGTTCACTGTGCTCAGAGAGGCACACCTTCACCTCACTGATGAGGCCCAACAAGGCTGAAACACGTGTATGGGGTTGCTGTTGGTACTCTTGTTCAGAGAGGAATTGCCATAGCATTTCGGTGCTCGACTGCCCATGTGGGCGGGACAAAGACTGACATATAAATGGATCTTTCCCATCTGTGAAAGGTACAGTGAGCAAAATGTGTGTGCTGCAAACTCTCATCTCAGAACAGTTTATCATGCCATGTTCTTTCTGGAGAGGAGCGCCTGCTACCTTTTTTTAAATATTTGCAAGGAACTTGGGGTTGGTCACCCTGAGTTACCTGGGGGCAACCAGAGGTGGATTACCTGCTCAGTGTGCTCAGAGAGGCACAGCTTCACCTCACTGATAAGGCCCAACGAGGCTGAAACACGTGCATGGGGTTGCTGTTGGTACTCTTGTTCAGAGAGGAATTGCCATAGCATTTCGGTGCTGGGCTGCCCATGTGGGCGGGACAAAGACTGATATGCAAATGGATATTTCCCTTCTGTGGAAGGTACAGTGAGCAAAAAGCGTGTGCTGAAAACTCTCATATCAGAACAGGTTATCATGCCATGTTCTTTCTGGAGAGGAGCGCCTGGTACCTTTTTTCAAAAGTACCTTATAATTCAAGCAGATGTTTCAGCTGCCTTCCTTCTTGATGCAGCGATGCAGACCCTTGTTCCTGGACCTTGGTCGTGGTGACGAAAGGAAGAAGGCCCGACCAGCTTCTGTGGCAGCACTCGAGAGAGAGAATCTGCAGCAATGGATTCCACCTGTTTCAGCGGCTCTTTGTGGTTTTGGCAACTTTTTCTCAGCACCAGAGAGGAACGAATGTCCCTGGTTGGAATTTCCTCTGTCCCTCGGTCCCGAACTCTGGTGAGGGGACTCTGGACAAAGATGTCTTGTTTTTGTAGACTTACATGGATGCTTGCAAAGTTTCAGCCGAACTCATCCTTCAGAAGAAGTTGCACTCGTGGATGGTCCACGTACCCCAGGTATTGGGAAATTGTAGCACAGGAAGGTCACAGCGACACAGGGTTTGGTCCAGAACAAAGCAGGCCTTGAGACTAGTTGGTCCCACTAGCCTAAGGAAGGAAGCCCTCCTTGGCGGAGCTTCCCTGTCAATGAGAAGACCGGGTTGGGACAGCTGCAAGGCTTCACCAGTGTTTTTGCAGTCCTGGAAGGTGCTGCTGGCTTCACTCTGCATCTTTTTCTATGGATTTGATGTTCCAGTCATTGACTATGCCTGTAATCCCAAAACCCTTGCCTTATATGCAAAATCTGATTCATTCACAGCACCAAGCTGTCAATCACACATGTGGGGTCATCCGTTAGGACACCCACCTTCCCAGCTGGAACTGGTTTTGGCCCAGCATGCCTGCAAAGGCCAGTGAAGTTCTGGGCTCCTCCCTCACGTCCTGCCTTCCCAGATAAACTAGCGCCTGTGCAGGCATCAGGGCTGAAACCCACCAAAGATAAAACACACCAAAGACTCAAACCTAGTTTAAACAACAGATTTAAAGCCCAGAAGGGACGAACAAACAAGAAATGGCAAAAAAAGGAGACAGGGGCCAATTTGGTAAAATGGCCACCGTTGGGTGATGTACTGCAGCTGAGAAATCAGCCTGCAGATACACTGCACAAACGGCAGTCAAAAGAAACCACTGCCACCAGCCATTCACGTTAGTTAGTGTAACAAAAGGTTACATGATAAGTGGGATAAGGAGTTACTATGTAACCCCACAGCACTCCACATAATGTGGTGTGTGCTGGACCCACAAAGGAAAAAGGTAAGCAAGATAAAAGTTGTCCTACTATTCTTGGGGAACTGTAATTCACATAAGAACATGTATTTTAACATTAAGAGGAGTCAAGAGACTCCTCAGTGGCACTTCACAAAGGGTGCTGTGTGTCATTATATAAAATGTGGATGCCTATGGAGTTTACCAGACTCCATTAAACATAAGGAACACAAGATCTTAGTCAGAGGTAAAAGGCATGAGTGTGTGGCAATAAAGCCCACTCACTCAGGAGGTTAAAATCAAAAAGATCCCATATTCCAGCAAAGGGCTGGGGGTCTCTAAGGTTAACGGGAACTGCAAATTCTCCCTAACAATCAAACATCCCATTGCCCCCTGTTGGATACATATATGTTAGGTCATGAGAGGCCAAAGGAAAGATGAAAAAAGAAGGAAAGCACAGAACCTATCATGCCAAAATGAAGCTTTAAGTTGTGGATTGTCCCAGGAAGAGAGAGGAACACTTTAGGCAGACATAAGGAGTTATGTTTGTGTGCTTGCATCTTCCTAGAAGGTTTGAATACTGCTACTAATGTTCATCACCCCAGGTCCTGAATCCTTCCTGTCCCACCCTTGTTTCCCTGATAGTGTGATGCATGCCCTTTCCCAGTTCCATCCGATGATCACGGCACAGAACCTTCCACATAAATGGCTTTCCGAATGTTAGACCAGACTCTGTCTCGGGTCTATTTGTCATCAGCCTAGGCCCGTCTCAGTCTTTTCTTTAGTTATGGCTCGTAGAACCCATCACACCGTGAGAATATGCTTACCGGGAACGGGGTGGCGGGGAGCATTTGCATTAGGCGACAGCCCATTTTTACTTGTACTCACTCTGTCTTGACAGTCAACCTTGATGCTCTAGAAGGACCTCTAGACAAACAGCTCAAAAATAAAGATGTTGCTGTTTAGGCGTCTACAACGATTTACTGCTCAATGTAACTATCCCACCCACCCACACTATGTGAACCCCTGCTTTCCCAATGCACGCGCTGTGTAAGCTTGACATCACCTTTGAATCCAAGCAACCATTCATCCTACCCCAGAATGGTTGAATGTCGAAATTTTTATTTCATCTCATTATAAATGGTGCCCTTCCTGATGACACGTCTTTCGGCAGAGTTGCCTTTATCAAATCAGGCCGCAGTCATCTTTCATTGTTTGGTTTGAATACTCATGTTCCGTAATTCATGGGTCAAATCCCTTCATAACGTAACTGTGTTCCCTGGCGCAGTTCTCCGGGAGTTTCCTTTTCTCTGTATTATTTTTCAGTTTTTGGCTTTCTTTCTGCCTACTCCAGTGAGACGCGACAGATCACAGACAGGAAATACGTACTACAATAGTTGAAATACTAAAGGGCTAAGGGTATCTAAAGGCGTTGCCAACAAGACCTGCATATATGGTACTATGGAACTCTGATTATCAATAGAGGCCTCAGCAGCCATTTTTCTTTTGATTCTCTTAGTTATGACCACCCCTCTTTTTTGATGCATTCATTGCTTGCCATCTGTTCTATTTTCTAATGTCGTTTAATTCTGAACTTTCCTTTGTGTTTATTTCAAGATTTGAACATTGCACTACCTTAACCAAAGTTTCTGTTCTACTTTTGTAATCTGATTCACCATGTGTTTTCACCAAATT
Organism: Ambystoma mexicanum; assembly: GCF_040938575.1. Taxonomy (NCBI): domain Eukaryota; kingdom Metazoa; phylum Chordata; class Amphibia; order Caudata; family Ambystomatidae; genus Ambystoma; species Ambystoma mexicanum. Next base: position 245,580,321 of record NC_090921.1, on the reverse strand, counting down.
CCGTCCTCATTTTGGTTTTTTTTTCTAATTAATAATGCTATTCTTAACCCAACATGTTCAACAAATTTTGTTTTGCAAATTAAAAATGCTATTAAAGTTGTTCAACACAAAGGACTGTTTTCAGCATCTACAGAGGCTTAAAATAATTGTGATATCTGCTTTTGGATACACCATTAAAAATCAACGAAACTTATTTAAAATTCTGCTCTAGCATGGTGGATACTATTGGTATATACATTTCTTTGAACATCCCAATCAACTTGCCTTACGGACTCTCCCTACTATATTTTCTTTGTATGAAAAGAAGACCAGCCTCAGCAAAAGCCAAATTGTGTGTCTTACATTCATCCTACCCGTTAACAGTGTCACCAGAAATGTTTGCTTCCACCTTCTTCAAGGGCTCCTTGCGCTGCTACCATTGCAAAACAGGATTGCCCTTGCTCTCACGGTGGGTATCTACCGGAGAGAAACTGCAATAGATTTAGCACGAGACAGCTAGCCAAAACATTGGCTAACTCAAAAGGGCACCCCAGTGTGCAGCTACGCTCTTCCTTTGGTCCAAAGCTGATCACATCACCACTTTATTGAAGTGACATCCCTGGGTACCAGTCAAGCAGAGGATGGAATTCAAGGCCCTCTGCCTTGTTCATGAAACTTTGTTGCAGCCTGTCCTATGAAATTGGTGCATTCTTATTCTTCCACAGATACCCAAGTGTGACCACCCAAAACAGACATGTTAAGTCACAGGGAAATAATTACAAATACATTGATGGCAGAACCTATCACTCACAAAGCACATCACTATAACACTCAATTCCTTTACTCCTCCACCTAGAGACTGGTTTCAGAAGCTACTGGAGCAGTTGGAAAACCCAACCCTTCCTCTGAACATTTGGGGCTGGCTCTTCCTATGTCTTTCATCATCTCGTCACCCCCTACTCCCTTTACTCTCCCTGGGATCAAACCTATAACACCTTACACCCAAACACCCTACGCCCTTGTGAGATGTGTCTTGGAGCAGCTGAGGTGCCGAGTGACCAATAAATACTATCAACAAAACAAATAATGAGACATATGTGTCCTCTGCCTGGAGTCAGTGGGCTGGTGACTGGAGAAAGGAATCAACTCACATTTTGCACAAACAACAGCCTTATACATAATACAACCTCATTATAACCCCACCAATGGCCCATGAATGAGATGACCTTTAGCCGAGGATCTGCAGCAGAGCTTCAGTAAAATTTACTGAACAGGAAGTGAAAACATCCAAACCCTACACACTAGGAAGTCCGTTCATTTTTGGGAATGCTGCTTTTCAGAAGAAAAAAGAGCACTTCGATTTGAAAAAAAAATCCTTTTATGGACAAGTATATGCACAAACAATGGCTCCCTCAACATTCACAAAGCTTGCTATACTGTTGAATTTGACCTTAACTGCATCCATTGTATGGTGATTGTGAAGGTTATCTTCAAAGCCAGTTAACATTGGTGACCTTTTATAAAATGCCCCCAAATTCATTTAGCTATATTCCATGACCTATATACATAGTGTGCAGAAATGAATATTAACAGAAATGCAATACTGTAAGTAGTTTTAGTAAGAGGGGCACATGAATATTTTTTATTGATTATTTATAAGGTGCTTATATAGCAAGACAGTGTTTCTAAGCACCACAAGGCAAAAGAGAAGGAAAGAAGGGAGCAAATGAACAATGGAAATCACAAAGAATAAATAACAACAAAAAACGGGCCTACTAGGCCTTGTGACATTTGGGACGTTGAAGTGCATAGGAAACAGGGGATGGGGGTTTTTAGGGTAAGTGCTAAAGAGCCCCCTGGGAGTGTGGGGGTGCCAGAGGTGCCTGTTGTGGAGGCAAAGGTAAGCGCATGGGCGGAGGCCTCCCAATCAAAATCAGGGAGGTCTAATGCCCACCAGGTAAGTGCAAGGCTGAGACAAACCACCCAACTAGCAGGTGTGGCCCAAGAGGGCAGTGCAACGGAGGGTGGCGGATGCTGTTGTCAATTTGGCAAATGGCCAGGACCCTATTGGACTCTTTAGAGCCCTGGCCTCCAATCTCTGTGGCTGTGAGATGGTTAGCATGGGAGGGAGAGAGAGGAGGAGAAGAGAAAGGTCTTGAGTTGTTTGCGGAACTTGATGTGATCCGGTATAAGACAGAGAGAGAGAGACTGTTCCAGAGGAGGGAGCCAAAGAGAGAGATCTGCCCCCAGCTCTCTGCTTGGAGAAGCATCTGACCAGCAGAGAATTGGAGTAATGCGTTGCCATTCAGTTCCAGGTCTTCTTGTAGGACTGCTAGGTCAGTGTATACCAGGCCGGTGTTCTCTGAGCATCTATTGTGCATACACGTTCAGGTGTCTCACTAGAGTCCTGCCTTTTGGAGTTGTAAGAACTGTTTCTATGCACAGAACATGTTGCTTGCTAGCAACAGATCTTGCAGTGCACAAAAGTTTGATTGTGATGGTGTGTGTTCTTAACTGTTCAATTAAGTAGAGATTGCATATTATGGGTGTATTGCTATTTACACTGATTTCACACCTTTTCCGGCAATAAAGACACTTCTGCTGCCAGGGGCACTGCACTGAAAGCTTCTGTATTTAGTGGCATTAGTCTGTGGTCTTAGCATTACTCTACCAGATCTCTCTTGCAGGGTTTTCCAACTCCAAGCCTTGAGGGCCGGGATCCTGACGTGTTTCCAGGACAAAATATCCCTCATTAATATTCATGAGGAAAAAAGCACATACATTTAGAATCATGGTATACAAATGTATCTCATGAATATTAATGAGATGCCCCGACATGGATCCGGCCCTCGACGCCTGGAGTTGGACAACCCTGCTAGAGGGTAAAACTCTCGAGCTAAACCCTTTTGCTGTCAATTCACTGTTTCACCATTGAATCTCCCCAGGTTGCTGTCACTGGCCGATTTTGATTTTTGAAGTGCTTCTGGGTAGCCATCCCACGATGCACTACTTATACTGTTATGAATAATGGTTGCGCTTAAGTCTAGCTCCCTTGAGTTTCATGGCATTTGCTTCTCTCTTACACTGCAACATGCTCACCTCTTGTCCTGCACTTTTTTATTTCAAGAAGGTGTTTGTGTACCAACCTCTTCCATTGTCTTCTTGATATTTTCAAAAGCTGTCCCTTGTCTCACTCCACTGTCTCTCTTCTTCCACAGAAAGGAAACATCTTCATTGTAGATTACAAGATCCTCGAGGGAGTTCCTGCTCGCATCATCAATGGGCGCCAGCAGTACATTGCAGCCCCCATGTGTCTCCTCTACCGGTCTCCAGACAATGAGATGATCCCCATAGCCATCCAGGTAATCGCAGGCTCCGGCGCCTCTTTCCCAGATCAGCATCCTTAAGAGACGGGGAAGCGGGTGAGAGGGAACAGTTGAGGAACACTCAGCAGAGCTGCACAGACAGCTGAGCTGGTACTAATGCATGGTTTTATTTGGGAGTGCATGTCCAGAATCCCCAACATCCACTATCTGACTTAACCACCACATTTTCACACTCCTGTTCCATGCACATACTCAACACACATTACTATTCTCGCCTTACCATTTCCACGCACTCATCTGATTGCTCCTCCATCCAAAAAAACCTCCCTCCCCCTGCCCACTGTGTGATGTGGTCCCTTGAAGCGGTATGGGGATGATGTCCCGGTCTCTCCGAAATTGGGTCACAGGGGAATACCACACTAGTCATGCTATCAATAATGTCCCTTTAAGTAACTGTTAGGGAGATGTAATGCTGAGCTCCGTGACCCACAGTACTGATCCAATTTCCATTAAATGATTGTCCTCTGTTACTGAACAAGGTACTTATATGCTCTCTGAATATGTAATAACCAAACAGGTAGATGAAGAGCAGCCAGAGGCCCAGGCGGCTCTCCTCATGGGCCCCAGTGTGCAAGCATGAACGCGCATGCATAATTTATCCCAATCCAAGATGGCCACCCAGCCTTTTTAAGGCTCGTCCGGTGACACTTAGAAAAGCTGGCATGCACCCAAGTCCATAAGCCTTTTGCCTCCAGGAAATCCCAGAACAGAAACAATTAGAAAGTTCAGCTGCAGTGAGTTAGGAAGGACATGCCCAGGGGTAGACCGAATGGGTATGAAAGAGAGCTCAGAGGAAATAGCATTGTGAGTTTGGAGTAATGTAATGTAATAGAATTTGTAAAGCCCAGCTAAGGCCTGGGGGCATCAAGAGGCTGATGGGAAAACATCCCCGGAAAGGAGAGAGGAACAAAAGCCCTTTAAAACAGCCATGTTTTCAACTGCTTGCGAAAGATGGAGTAGCTGAGGATCAAGGAGCAGAATGATGGAGCAATCAAAGGAGAAGTTGGAGGAGGTGAATAGGTGAAATTGAGGTGGTGGAGGAGGAGGTGGAGGGGAAGAAGAAGGAGAGGTTGCAGGGTGAACTGCAGAAGAGGAGGTGATGAAGCAAGTGAGGTTGGAGGGAGATGAGCTGAAGCAGGAGACGTTAGAGGAGTTGGAGACACAGAAGGAGATGGTGAAGCAGAAGAAGTTGGAGGATAGTCAGAGCAGGGCAGAGGCTGGTGTTGAGGAGTGAGGAATTTAAAAGGAGGAGTTTGTGGAATGGAGTTAAAAGAAGAATGATGGGGCGGTAAACACATAGGATTCCCTTGAAACAGGAGAGAATAGTCAAGAAAGGGTGAGAGGCATCGTAAGCCTACAATTTTGCTGGGAGCAGGAGGAAGAAGAATAGTATGCGCCAGTGCATCAAGAAGGACATCCTGAAGACTGTTCAAAAGCCAGAGGCAAGACAGGCCACCAACGCTCCAGTGAGCATCATGTGTATAAGGCCAGACAGATTGGGTGGGCCGGCGATAGTTTTCAGAGAGACAGAGGTGAACGTCATCAGAGACAGAAACCTTTAAGTCTTCCACAACTACCTCACCTCTGAGAGATGCTGTGGAACCTTCTGGTGTAGAGCCTGACACTACAACAAGAGTGTCTGGAATACCTTAGCAATGCTCTCCATCAGTGCTCTATTGGAGAGGCCACCCTCCCACTCAGACTGAAGCCATCAGAGGGAGCTATTAGCAAAGAATGTGAGTAATGCTGGAGGGAGGCCTCAAAAGACTATTTTTATCAAGAGACATTGGGCCTCATTAAGAGTTCAGCGCTGCAGGTACAAATGCCAGTAACGTGGCAGTAATTCCATAACTGCCATTTTACATCCGCTTTTCTGCACCACCAAATTAAATTCCAAAATAAGAGGTTCAGTGGAGGGTTTATCTCCAGAAAAACCTACACTTCACCTCTCAAAATCATCAAATGTACCACTGCTGAATTTCCACTCAGAGTAAATATGGTGAAATCCTCATGGAATCCTATGGACCCCAAAAGTGGTGATAAATGCTGCGATACCACCCGTTGTAAGCCCACAGTAAGTGGCAGTACTGGTAAACAAGTTTCGTGGTATTGTCATCAAACGATTATTGAACCCCTTTATGGTGAGCGTCAACTGGATCTGATGAACTTTGCAAGTTGTCGTAACCTACGACCATTGAGAATCCCGGGCCATATTAGGTAGTTACAGTCAAGTGGTGTTCGGGCACCTCGCCAGGATGAGTGGGTCAAGTTGAGTAGTTACGGTCATGTTTGATCAGGTGCAGAGTAGAGCTAGGTAGGTGGGTATATATAGAAGCAGGAGAGCGTGGATTAGTTCACAAAGTCTCTCATCCTGTTACGGAGGGCAATGTCATGTTTATAAGTACGGGGGAACAGGATAGGTGCAAATCTATATGCAGGGTTTAACCTAATGGTTTGTAGCATAGCATCAACAAAAGCGTTCCATAGGCATTCGGGTTGGAACAGAGACATGAATAAAATACATTTTAGAACAAAAGCACAAGGAGGTGTCAGCAATTGTAGCAAACAACGTTATTACATTAACAGTAGTACAGACTCACGGGGCCAGATCATAGTCCTAATGTTCAATGTCACCGTAGGGAAAATGTTCAGATTGTAGGCAGTATTAGGCAGTTGCAAGGTGTCATCGGGGAGTAATGTCAGGCTCACAGGTGTATCTGCATGAAGGGTGCCGGTCTTACTTCGGTCGGATCCGCATCCGGCTTCCCGTCAAGACATGGAAAGACAGGATCAGTGGCCTTAGAACAGGGCCTTGTAAGGGGGGCCGGCTTTGCCTCACGGCCGGAAGCCGACCTCCTATTTGCAGTGGGGCTGGACCAATCGTGTTGCCAAGGACTTTTTCCACGTCTTGCAGCCACCTTCCCTATTTCCTATCCAACTACTTATTGCATTCCTCCAATGTTCACTCTTATTTCTCTTTTATCCTTTTCTCTCTCCTTTTCCTCCCCTTTTATTCTAATTTCCTTCCTACTATCCCCTTCCCTCCATTCTCAATTCCCGTTTTATTTCCCTCTCCTTCTCTTTTGATTAGTTATTGTAATTAATTCTATTCTGTCAACTAGGGCTCTTATTTGAGCCATGGGTGTAATTGTAGGGGGGGGGCAAGGATGTTTGCCCCCCCCAACATTTGTGGCACACCATTTTTGTCCCGCTCATTTGGCAGGGGCCCCCCAATATGTTCAGCCAAGTTATTCCACTGGTTTAAGCTGAGGCGTATTTCTATCTCTCTTTCCCCCTGCCATTCCCTTCAGCATTTCTTTTCCTTTCTTTACATTCCTCCTTTCCTCATGTTCATCTCGCTTTGTCTTTTTCTCCCTGTAGAATCACACTATTCTCTCTCTTTCACTCTTCTTTTCTCTCAGTTTCATTTTTCATTTCCCTCTTTCTCTCATGTTCATCTCGCTTTGTCTTTTTCTCCCTGTAGAATCACACTATTCTCTCTCTTTCACTCTTCTTTTCTCTCAGTTTCATTTTTCATTTCCCTTTTCTTTCCAAATGCTTTCATTTTTTGTTTTGGCTATTAGGTGTCACTGAAAGTGCTATCTATAAAGCCGAAGCTATTGTCATTAAAATAACATGAGAGCTTGAAACAGGGGCTTTGGGTGCAGGTTTGTTGTAATACTTTTCAATGCAGTTTGGCATATGAGGATGGCTACCTGATAGTTTGACTATGTGTCGCACCCATTTAAAGCCGATCGTTAAGTGAAATGTACAGGAATTTCCTCCCATTCCCACCCGTTTTCCTTCCAGCCACACCCCCTTTTGCACTCAATTTCTACTGTGTGCTGGATTTGGCAGCCATATTTCGCTTTCAAAATGGTGGCCGTAATTTGTTAATGTTATTTTCAAGTTGTTTGACGTGATTAATGCTTTGAAAAATATTTACTGCATCTTTTCAGTTATGTTATACATATTTGTATGTATTTTGCATTAAAAATAACCAAGGTACTGTTAGTTACGTTTGGTTTTAAAATGTCTCCAAAAATGGCCATTTACTGATTTTTGGGTGGTGCTCAAGTGTCTTGTAAAGTCAGTATGGTTCTCCAGTCTGTGTCTGCTTCGAGAAGCAGCCATTTCCTTTCAGCATTAGAAGGGAGAGAGCACAGGATGTTAATTTTGTGTGTGCCACTCGAGGATAATTCGCCTGGGAGAAAAGTCATTTCACACAGCTGGGACTAATCGGTGGCAGCAGCCCCCACCTGTCTTCATACACGACTTTCATGGAACATATGGGATGACCATTTGCGTCGCAATCTTCATTTCCCCTGCCCTTCCACAGTACCAGTGTTTCCTTATTGAGCATTACAGGCACATCACACTTCCCTATCACCTCTACTAGGCAGTCTATTTTTGGTAGGCAGATGACTGGCTGCGTTTTGTGAAGACACGCCACCTCAAGGCATAGCCCTCAGCCACCTCATTCCTCCACCGCTTTTCCTTATTAGACCCAAGTAATTTTCAGCCCTGCCTAGAAATTGCAGATGAGGCTTTGTGACCTGGTGCAATTGCTTCCTCAACACCAATGGCTGGGTGACCACGACCATGTGTAACTTTATTTTATTGTGTTAATAACAATATGCGCAAGTAAGATAATCTTTTCCTTGACTACTATACTGCCTGGGGTATCAGGTATCGCCATATGTATCGTTGTCAGGAACGGCCATAGGCAATATTAGTGGGGATAATTTTGGAGGTAAACGGGCGCGGTGGTTGCGGGGGTGTCCTCCGCTCCCTTTAAAATAATATGGGGATTGCGGGGGTGTCCCTCGCATGTTCAATGGGTTAATATTGGCTCAGAAATACGGCGTCATTCTTCAATGGAGATATTTTTGTCGGGATATGAACACATGGATCCACTACCTGGTTCAGGTGGGCACCGAGTGAGCATGTAAACGTTCTCGCTTTTTTCCCTAGGGTTGCAGGTTTCGTGCTGGGCTTTGTGGTTGGTGGATGGGGGAAAATGGGGCAAACACCATTTATGTATTGGGGTTTTGTGAAGTTCTACTGTGCAATGTACAATGGAAAATCACCCTCACTAACGTGACAGGGGGTTTAGATTCTACTAAAGACAGGAGGCTAGTATTATGCATTACAATCTTTACTCTGAAACCACAGCAGCAAAGACAAAACGTTTACAAACAAAAACGTTTCAATAACAGAACTAAATAGAGTTCAATGTCAATGCCAGCGGGACTCCCCAATCCATCATGGAGGACAGGTCATGCCCTGTAGAGGACCACTGAGCAGGCACTCTGCTCTATATATGTCTTTTAATCTAAACCCAACTCCTCTTTCTGCAACTGTCTTGCACCAGATGCCCAATGTAACGATTCAACTGCGTAGCGCGGAGAAAGGATCCAGCGAAACTGAAGGAATCTCAACCTCTCTGCATCCTAAAGCTATGACGAAGCTCTTCTGGATAGAACTTCTCACCCGAAAGCTGAAACAATATGAAATAGAACAGGGTGGGTGGGTGGAATAAGAAACAGAAAAACAAAGGGAGGGTGGGTGGTCTAATGCTCGCCTCCTGTCTTTAATAGAATCTAAACCCCCTGTCACGTTAGTGAGGGGGATTTTCCTTTCTATGGCATGACAGGAGGCTTCATATTGTGCAAGTTCAAAGCCCTTGCACCCCAATCCCAATTCCAACCTGAGCAATACAATTGTGATAAAATAAAAATTATTCCAATTATTATTCCCATGAGCAATCAGCTGCTTTGATAATTCCCTCCCCACAGGAGAACATCCTAAACACTATAGCATCTTCAACTGAATAACCAAAGGAGCAATTGACACGTTCTCTCAGCAAAACCTACTTAATCCATAAGGTCCAAGGGCAGGAGACCCCGCAATAGTGTTCCCACAGGAATAGCAGCTGAGAGGTATAAGGGGTTAAGTCCAATTTAAGCATTTAAAAAAAACGTAATAACTCATTCATTACAAAATGTCCTGGAAACCTGGATAATAGACGGAGGAAACCCAACGGTTACCCCTTCTGGCAATAAAAAGTGATTTCCCCGCCCCCCGGGACAAACATTGAACTGTCCATAACTAAAGGACTGATACAGGAGAAGCACCTTAACAGGAAAGAAAAACCACATGGATAACTTTGAATAACAGTTGTATCGCAAACAATCCTTCCTTGGAAAGACAAAGATGTGGTAATCCAATACAATGTGATCGTTGCCTATAAGAAAACACTTAGTTAAGGTGGAACCCCAAAGCCAATGGACCTGAAGGTCCTGCGCACCAAGTACTGCCAAACCACTGTTTTCACCCTTAGCGACCATGTCTCGCTGAGATAATGGCAGTTAAATGCAAACATCGACATGTAATGTTACCCTTTGTAAACAGCTCCACCAGAAACCCCTATTTCTGCTAAGGGAGAAACAGAAGCAACATTTTTGACTCACATACCCATTCAATTAACAGGTGCCAGCTAAAAGAAACAGATTTATTAAAGGCTATCCCAAAGTCCTTGATGACACAGATAGAGCAACTCGAAAAACCTCGGAATCCCCAGTTAGAGATGTAAATATATATTCTAATGAATAACAGAGAGGAACCCTTGAAGGAACCATTCATAAGAGAAGACTGTCGGGCAGAGATAGGCCACGGGCGGAGAGGGATGATACTAGAAAATGTCCACTGTAAACCCTATAGGGATGTGAACCCCCCCCACCCCCGAGAAGGCCTACACTAGCTTTGTCGTCTGCTTGCGCAGCCGAACTCGCAGCCCTTCCCATCCTGGCAAAGGAGAAAAACACACCAAAAGGAACTGAGCAATCCCGGAGGAACAGACCGAAGACCGTGCACTGGCACCCACATTCTCACAAGGGAAAAGAGATCACTCAATCGGAACTCCAACCGTACAAGATAGTGGCAAAGAGAAAGTTAATAATTTAGCTTTTATATAGCGCTACAAACCCTCAGGTATCTGAGCACTGCTTGTTATTACACACGGTGTGTGGTGCTCATTTATGTATCTCGGAAGGCTTCAGACATGCCTGCGCGCGTTGGGAGAAAGGGAAACAAATGTTTCATTAGAAGTGGAATGCTCGCCTCACAGAAAGAAAAAAACCCACGCTACAAACAAATCTTTCCTAAGGCAAAGAGACTGGCTTCCACAATAAAACCAATAAAACTTAATACAAGGAAACACATTTCCTTCCCAAGGTGAAAATAGTAAAGTATTACTATAAAGTAAACACCTCACACCATATAATATATTCACAATTCAAAAGACAACTGCTCACTAGCATGCAAGACACAACTAAAAGGAGTGACTTAGCTGTGGTGTCAGCAGCAAACAAAGAGGTGTTGGGTTTAGAGGAAAGGACATATATAGAGGAGAGTCCCTGCTCATTGGTCCCCTACAGGGCATGACCTGTCCTCCATGATAGATTGGGGAGTCCCCCTGGCATTGACATTGAACTCTATTTAGTTCTGTTATTGAAACTCTTTTGTTTGTAAAAGTTTTTTCTTTGCTGCTGTGGTTTCAGAGTAAAGATTGTAATGCATAATATGAAGCCTCCTGGCATGCCATAGAATCCGTAACATCTTTCTTATCTTGTTGGTAATCGGGAACGTGTTGCGAGTTCTTGTTTGGTTACAGATTCATAAACCTAGGTAGATTTCTTGGTATGGATTTTTTGTGGCGTGATGTCTGGAACCGTGAGCTTTATTTTTAAAAACACGTTTATTTAGCTTTAGACAAATACGACCGTGTTTAATATTAACCGGTGCACATACTTAATATATAAAAAAGTGAGTATATACCTTCGTTGAAAATCAAATTGTGACAGTTTAAAATAAAATGTTTGCTACCCGCAGCAGCCCGTTACGCACACTGTGTGCACTGTGCAGTACACATGGCTTCCGGTTCTTCATCAGTCACCGTTTGACAGTTTTAGTAGTTTATTTTTCCTGAGCTTCTTGCCTCGTGAATGGCACTCGTGTTGTCTTGGTTGTTTGTAGCGCCTGTGGCTGCTCCAAAGCGCTGAAGTTGAAGAGTAGTAGAGTCGATTAAAGGAGAGGAGGGAGTCTCCTGCAAGTGCCACAAAGACATGGTCGAACCAAGCCTAGGTTAAAAAGCTGAAGTACAGAATGTATGTTTATGGTAATTAGTTGAGAGGGTAGGGTGGGTGCTCGGACGATCGGTGCTATGTGCGACATTGTTACTTTCATGATACTATCCTGTGATTGTAACCTTGTATGCCTTTCCTGCAAGTGTGACAAGCCATGCACCTTCTCTGTGAGCGGCCTTTTAGACTGTGCAGTTATTTTGTGTGAGCAGTGGTTGGTGGAGACTGTGCTCCTCCCTAGATTAGGCTAGTTTGCACATAAAAACGGTTCTGAACCTCGAATGACCATGTTCAACCAATGTCCCAGTGCCGCTGTTTTTTACATTGAAGTTAGAGGGGCTGATCACAAAGTCCACAGGGCAATCAGTCATTTCATTCCTATGAAAAGCTGCGCAAAACGTACCTTCTTGGTTTGAGACATGACTACGAATAGTATGCAAGCTGTGCTTTTACTATTGCCTCATTTCCACTTCTACTTTTTCAAAATTGCGGTTTGAGGTTTCTACGAAAGAGTGTCTTGATGGCTCTGAGGTATGCATGAGAAAGGGCCTCCCTGGGAATCTAAGTTTTGTTTGTGGTCAGACGATTTCACAATAGTTGTACACCTTCTAGAAGTTAGGCATGAAACGTATTTGTTTCAGCATCTACCTACTGGCGGCCATTTTTGTATTTTGTGATTTGTTATTCATTGGTTAAAGAGCCGTTATTTTTATTTTCTCAAGTTACTTGTCTTTTTGGATTTTTGGAAGCATGCCTGAATAGGTACGTTGCCATGCTTGCTAACTTGATGCGTCTATTTCATAAATGCCGCCTCTTTCCTGATACCTTCTTGCCATGTACACAACACTAGTGTGATCTGTTTGCGTCATTGCTAATACTGAAGCAGACCACTAAATTCCCACTCTGGGCAGAAATCTGCCATATCATTTTTTGTTTTGTTGTCGTATCCCGATTATACTCGTTCACCGCCAGGCCGCTGTAATGTCACCATTAATGGGATGAAAGAGTCTGAAATATCAAATAATCAGCAACATTTTTATTTTGTCATTCGGTAGCCCTAAAGCACACCTTATTAGCCGAAGATATTGCATTAGAGTACAGCTACGGAGAAATGGCATATGAGAGATGCAAAGCTTACAGGTGTTTGATTATTTACCCACCCATTGGGTAATCATCCGCCTCCAACGTCTCATCCGCCTCCAACGTCCTCAGGGTCAGTAGCTTCTCCAAGCTACACGTTTGTGGTAGATCTCTTTCTTCGAATGGGGCCGCCATCTGGAAAAGCCTCTGTGTTACCCTTGCCTCAGGGTCCTGGTAGACATGTGGTACAAATGGCACAGAACCCTTCTTCGTGTCAACCTCTCTTTATTCTCTTGGTACATGAATGAATCCCTTTTCCCTTTGCCCCTCCTCTTTCCGCCCCCTCCCTCCCACCCTGGCGTGCCCTCTTTCTCTTAAAAGGCTCGCTCCTTTTTCACCCACAACACCTTCCCCACGCTTAAAGAGGAAGTCAGTGGTCTACATTTGCTCAATTAGCCACTGGGGTTTCCGCAGGGCTCTCTGCGCTCGGCATGGGGGTTCTCTCGTCTCGTCGGGTATCTTCGCGCTCGCCGTGTCCGCATTCTCTATGCTCCGGCTCTTCCGCCAATGTGTCCCCAGCCAGTGCAGGGTCCTCGAGGTACAGTCTCCTGAAGAAGGATGCGTTCCTCGTTACGTTACCCAGCTCTCCCGTGGCAGTCACGATTGTTTCTTTGATGTCTGTGACTAGGCGGGGTTCTGGGCTGTAGCGGGTGTCGGTCTTCTTGAGCTGTCTTTGTCATACAAGGACAGTCTGTCCTACGTCGAGGTGTTGTTCTTTGCCTTTCTTGCTCTGTCGGTCCACTCTTTTGCCAGTCTTTTCTTTTTCACATCTCGCTCCCAGATTGCGGCGTCTTGTTCAGGGGTGAAGTCCTCCCATCGGGGTAGATGGGTCCGGGGTTTCTATATCATCATGAGTTCTGTGGGCGCTTGGCCTGTTGCATCATGGGGGGTGTTCCTGTAGCTCCTGAGCATTCAGTGTATCGCTTGCGGGTGTGGCATTTGGTCTAGCAGGGCCTTTTACCTTGTCAGCTTGATGGTCGCCATGAACCGTTCCACCATCCCATTTGCTTGGGGCCATAGCGGTGTGATTTTCTGGTGGTGGAACACTAGGTGGTCCGCCAGTATTTTGAACTAGCGTCCTTGAAATAGGGATCTTTTGTCTGCCTTCACTGTGGCGGGCATGCCCCATTCGCTGAAGAGTTTGTCTATTATTGGTGCAACCTCATAGAAGGACGTCGATTGCATCTGTTTGATCAAAGGGAACTGGGAGTATTCATCAATCACTACTAGTAAGTGTCCTCCCTCTTTGAGGGGTCCGTAGAAGTCTATTGCGACTCTCTGCCATGGGCGCTCTGGTAGTGGCATAGATTGCATTGGGCTTGGGTTCGTTTTCTTTGCCGCTTTTTGGCAGGGTTCGCAGTGGGCTAGGACGTCTTCCACTATTGCGTCCATGTATGGGAACCATGCGTGGTTCCTTAGGATCTTTTTGGTGGTTTCTATCCCGTGGTGTCCCTCATGGGCTATCATCACTAGTGCTTTCTGGAGGCATTTTGGGGCCACTAGTCGGTGTCCCCTCAGTAGTACTGTAGCCACGAGCTCTGCCTGGACTTTGGCTAGGTGGAATAGTTTTTTTTTGCCAACGCCTCCTTCCTCAGCTCAGCCTTTTGTGTGCAGGTGCTTCCATTTGTTCTCGCGGGTGAGGTCTATCGCTGCTTTGATGGTGGGGTCACCCTCGCTTCTGGTAGCGAACTCCTCCTCCGAGATGGTGGGGGGCATGGCATTGGTAGATAAGTATGCTATGTACTCTTCCGCTTCCCAGTCTAGTAAGTCATCAGTGTTGGTGGTCGGGTGTCGTGATAGGTAGTCGGCGGAGTTGGCATCCCCTCCAGGCTTATGTATGTGGAGTCATATTCTTGTAATCTTATACCCCATCTTTCAATCCTGGGGGACATCTTTGTCTTGGGGTTCCCGAACAGGGATAGTAGCGCCTGGTGATCAGTGACGAGTGTGAAGCCTGCAGGTTGGTGATGGCCACAACTTTCTCTGGGTCAGCCATGATGCCCTTGTCCGAGAAAATGTAGCCAAAGACTCATAGACAGGTTTTGTTCACTTTACACTTGGGTCCGTTGAGGGTTAGGCCCGCTTCATGTAGGATTTTGCAGACCTTGAGGAGCGCTGTGTCGTGTTGTTCTGTGTTTTCCCAAAGATCAGAATGTCATCACTGTAGTTCAAGGCATTGATCTTTGGCGATATGAGCCTTCTGATGGTTTCTTGGAAGATTTACGCCGCTGAAGAAATCCCGAAGTTGAGGCGCTTGTATCGGAATAGGCCCTTGTGGGTGACGAAGGTGGTTATTGGTCTGGGTGAGGGGTCTATGACGAGCTGGTGGTATCTTTGGTTTAGGTCCAGCTTGGAGAAGTGGGTAGCCTGGTTGAGCCTGACGAGCATGTCCTCTATGCTTGGCCCCAGATGTCTCTCACGCTGTATGGCTGCGTTGGGGATGCGCATGTCGATGCATAGGTGCAGGCGGCCATTGTCCTTGGGGACAACTACCAAGGGGGACACCCATGGTGTGGGTCCATCTACCTTCTCGATGATGTCATTCTGTAACAGGAGGTGCAGTTCTCTGGTCACTTGCGCCTGGAGGTGGAATCCCACTCTACGTGGGTGCTGTGGTACGGGTGTTACCTGTGGGTCAATGTGCAATTTGATGATTGATCCCTTAAGCATGCCTACTCCTTCAAACAGTTTGGGGAAGCTTGTTTTAAGGGTCTCCAAGCTGAGGGGTTGGTGCGTTATCGACTGTATGTCCTGTCTGTTCGTGGGTATTCCTGGAGGATTTCCGCTGGGTTGTAGTGGAGGTCGATGAGGGCTAGGGCCCTGGCTGTCCGGTAGCTGAAAAGGCATCGGCTGACTGACGGGCTCTGTATGACATGTATGGATGTTGGGGTGGTGATGCCTCTGTGGGACAGGCCGCAGAGGAACTGTCCTCTGGATGCTACTGGGAGGTCTGCTCCCCATTGGAAAATGTGTGTCCTTGACTTGCAGAGGGGGTAGAGGTCTGCTATTCGGTGGTATAGCTCCTCGTTCATGACGTTGATGGTAGCTCCCGCGTGGACTATGAATTGGTTCTGAGTTTCTCCCATTTGTATTGTCACTCTGGGGGCTGGCGTGTCATCTGCGGCCACGATCATAGCCGTCTTGCAGGCATAACGGGTATTGTTTGTGAGTCGTTGGTGTCCTGGGTGGTGAGTTAGTGTATTGGTAATAGTCCACTGGGGGGGCGGTTGGGTATCTCTTCTGTTCTCTGGTCACTTGGTGGCCTCTGCTGTAGGTGTCCTCAGGAGTGGTCTGGGGTTCATTGTGGTGCTGGTAGTCATACATTTTGTGTTGTTTCCTGTCTGGTTCAATGTGAAGGCCCTCCAGGGTTCTGACGGTGTCTGGGCAGGTGATTGCCGCTGGCGGGTAGGTCATCCTTCTTTCAAAGGGTCTCTGGTCATACGGTTCCCTCTTCTGATCTGGGTGTTGCCCCTGACCTTGCGTGGGTGTTGGTCTGTATGATCCTGCTTCCGGGAGCTTTTCTCTGCACATGGCCTGGAAGTGGTTTTCCTGGCCATAACGCATGCAGCGTTGGCCAATGGCCGGGCATGATCCTCTGTGGGGGTATTCAAACTCACATCTGTAGCATTGCCTGTCACTTTGTGGCCGTTGTTGGGGGCTTCTGAAGTTTTGCCTTCCTTGGGGCCCGGGGTATTGGGTGTGCGTTGTTAGGGCAGCGATGGCGTCTCCTTTATTGGGGTTCTCAATGGCTGCGGCTTGGACGTCCACTCGTTCGTACACGCGTGCCAGGTCTAGGATCTCTTGAAGGGAGAGCGGCTTTTTCAGGAGGTGTTTCCTGAATAGGGACGATATGCATCCTTCAATTATGCGCAGCCATATAGCTTCATCATCATTGCAACTGTCGAATTTGCACTTTAGTATCTTCCGCTGCAGGCGGATGACAAATTTGCCAATGGATTCATGGGCTAGCTGGGTACACTGATTGAAGGCGTAGTGTTCGTAGTCTCTGTTGGGTGTTATCACCAGCTTCTTGTTGATGGCGGCGAGGAGGCTTTGGTATGTGTTCCTTTCTTAGTGTGGTACTGTCCTTATTATGTTCTTTATTTCTCTTACGGCCACGTTCGTGAAGGTGTTGATCTTGTTTAGCGGGTTTGGGTCCCCTATGGCTCCTACGAAGGCCTCAAACTCTTCAACCCATTCCTCCCACCTATGTCCTTGGTCATGGTGCGGGTTTAGAGTGAATGGTGTAGGTCTCCTCATGAGTCCGGCATGGGATGGGAGGTTCACGTTGGCTAGGGGTGGTGCTCTTGCGTCTGCAGCATCTTGTGCCTGTTCCAACATGGTGCAGTGCTGTTATGGAGGCCATTTGCGGCTGGGTGTCCTTGTGGTTGGGGTGCTAGTTGGTGTGGTTGTTCACAGAGGGCGCTGACCCCTGGCTTTCCTTTGGGCCTAATGGCTTGTATGACCCATGTCCTGGTTGTTGTGGGTCACTTCTGCTTCTTGTCCAGGGTTGCCAGGGTTGCCTTTGTTGGCAGCCTTTTGCTGGTGGTGTGTGCTTGGGTTTGGTTGGATTTCCTTCTCCTGCACTCGCGGGCACTTTGTGAGCGTTGCTGCTCCTGTGGTGAGGTGTGGGATTTACTAGGCTTGGTTGCTGATAATTTTTTTCTCTTGTGTCCACGTTTCGTTGTGCGTTTCCGATGTGTCTGTATTGCCCTCCTCACCGCTCGCGTGGGCCTTCTGGCACTTCTGTGGGCTACCCGCTCGCGTGGTCCTTTGTTAGGCCATGCGGTGGTGGGGGAGGGGCAGGGGTCTCTGGCTGGCCTTTGTCCAGTGGTTGGTGGTGGGGCGCGGGCCTCTCGTTGGCCTTTGTCCTGTATGCGGTGGTGGAGGAGGGGCGCAGACTCCTTACCTGTGCCTGGGAGCACCCCATCTCGTCCTCCTCTGGTCTCGGCTGTGTTTCTCTCTGTAGGCGGCGGGGCTCCTCCTTCGGCAGGCGTTGGACCGCTGATGCGGGCTGCTGGGCTTCTTTTCTTCGCCGACGCTGCATTTCTGCTGCTGGACTTTGCGTCTCGCTGCCCTCCTTTCCTTCTGCTGTGCTGGACTCCTCACGGTCTTCTGTTCCTTCTGCTTGGCTGGACTCCTCACGGCCCTCCATTCCTTCTGCTGGGCTGGACTCCTCACGACCCTCCGTTCCTTCTGCTGTGCTTTACTTCTGGCGGCCCTCCTTTGCTGCAAACGGTTTTGTTTGCACCTCGTGGTCGCTTATCGCTTCTGCTGGGCCCCTGCCCGACCTGCCGCACGCCGTGGAACACGGTGGCCTCGTTGCCAGTTGTTACCCTTGCCTCAGGGTCCTGATAGACATGTGGTACAAATGACACAGAGCCCTTCGTCGTGTCAACCTCTCTTTATTCTCTTGGTACATGAATGAAACCCCTTTCCCTTTGCACCTCCTCTTCCTCCCTCCTCCCACTCCCTCCCACCATGGCGTGCCCTCCTTCCATTAAAGGGCTTGCTCCTTTTTCACCCACAACACTCCCTGCCTCCCTGAAACTTGAGGATAATCATCTCCTGTTCCAGAAGCACCTGAAAACCTTTCTCTTTGCTTCTGCTTTTTCTCTTCCTCTCCCTTGCTGATTCCTGGCTGATACTGAAACTGCATTGGTTCCCTGGCCACCCTCTGACCTCAGGCCCAGGTCCCCTCATGGGCCAGTCGCACTCCTGCACTGCCTTCCTGGCAACCCCCGGACTTGAAGACTGTTTTCTGTATCCCTACTGTCCCACTACTGACCCGGATGACAATCAAGCGCAAGCAATAGCCACTATGCTTGACGGACATGGCCTCACCCAAAAAGTCCTCACTCCTACCCACGACAAAGGAAGAATATTAGACTGGGACGCCATCTCTAACTGCCCCACTACGATGACTAAAATCACACACCAACCGTGGACTGACCACTTCCTCATTGATTTCAGCTTAACACTTAATAAGATGGCAAATAACGAAAAAATCATGGTACCCTCTGCTCTTACCAGACAAACATCACACCTGACAATATCCTACCCTTTCTCCTTCCAACAATTAATGCCTTGCCAAATAACTCTGACCCGGACATAATGGTGAACTCATACAATGACACTAGGGCCAAAGCCATTGACACCATTGCCCCACTCAAGATTTGTAAAAGTAAACAAAAAACCCACCTCAACACCTGGTTCACCCCCCACCTAAAAGAACTGAGAATGGAAAGAAGAAAACTAGAAACTATATGGCAACATTCCCCTACGGCTGAAAGTAAACTAAACCTCAAACTCTGTGCTACCAACAATAAGAAAACAGCAATCATCCAAACAAAAAAAGAAGTCTATAATAAAAGAATCTCCAAAGCATGCTCCACCACAAGGGAACTATTCGTGATCCTGCGAGAATTAGAATCTCCCATACCTCCACCAGATAACGTACCCAAAGACAAGCAATGGTGTACTAACATCCAAAATGTCCTCACAAACAAAATAAAAACTTTACAATCTAAAATTGCAATAAAAAAAGGCTTGCTCCCACTCAGTGAAATTCCCAGCATTTCCTCTCCCATAAACAAACCTAACATAGCAGCATTAAAATTCTCTAAAATTTCCATTCACGAAACTGAAAAAATCATTGCCTCATCAAAACCTTCCAACTGCAAAGGTGACCACTGCCCAGCCCAAATAATCAAGGATGCAGCTAGAGACCTAGCTCCCTTTGTCACTAAACTCACTAATGCCTCCTTTTCATCTAATACCGTCCCAAGTAGTTTAAAATAATCCTGGGTTCTACCCCTGCTTAAAAAAAACACTCTAGACCCTTCCATCCCCACTAACTATAGGCCCATTACTACTGTCCCTTTCCTCTTGAAGATAATCGATAGAGTGGCCTATCTCCAAATCCAAAAATACCTTGAGACCGACCAACTTCTAGGCACTCGACAATCGGGGTTCAGACCTCAGCACGGCACATAGACTGCAATTATAGATCTCAAAGCCCAAATCGACGAGCTTAATGACAATGGAAGCACAGCTATGCTACTCCTCCTTGACCTGTCCGCGGCTTTTGACTTAGTGGACCATGCAGTTCTCTGCAAACACCTAGCCTCAGCCGCCCACTTCTCAAGTGAAGCCATAGCCTCTGTCCAATCCTTTCTCAACAACAGAAGCATGCAAGTCTTCTCCACTCTAGATTCAGCAGACCCAATCGAGACAACATGTGGAGTTACCCAGGGCTCATGTGTCTTGCCAACCATGTACAATACCTTTACTAAACCTTTATTTGACAAATTAGACAGACTGGGTATCACCTACACAAATTATGCAGATGATACCCAGATCCTCACCCCCCTCTCGGGCAATTTCTCAGCGGATACAGCTTTAATAAATGAGATTTACATCCTCATTCAGGCATGGATGGCAACCCATGGCCTCTGCCTGAATGACGAAAAAACAGAGATCCTTATCTTAGGCTTGCCAAACAACCGAAAAAAACTTGATACCAACTACAGCACCTTCAATATCAATGGCAATATAATCCCCGTCGCCAAAGAAGTGAAGACCCTTGGTTTCTACCTGGACTCCACGTTGTACCTAAGAAAACAAGTGAACTCCCTGGCCTCATCCACCGCCTATACTGGAAAACTTATTAAAGCATGCAGATCCTTACTTTCACCAGCAAGCTGCATTATTCTAGCCAATGCCATTAACCTATTAAAATTGGACTACTGCAAAGCACTATATGCAGGAGCAAACAAATACATCATCAGTAAATTACAAACCCTGCAAAATAACGTGCTCAGAACGGCCCTGAACCTCCCTACCAGAGAGCATATCTCAATTGTACTGAGAAACTACAACTGGCTAACGATTAGTGATAGGATCATCTTTAAAATTGTCACACTAACCTTCAAATGCTTAAACAATGCAGCCCCTCCATACCTCATGGAAAGAATAACAAGAAAAACTTCTGCATGACCAACCAGGACAGCCAACTCCTTCTGCCTCCAAATACCCAGATTACGACTAAGAAAAACAGGAGGCAGCAGCTTCCCTGTACAAGCAGCTCAGCATTGGAACGCATTACCAATTGAACTAAGAAGGGACCAGCCATACAACAGTTTTAGACACAATACCCACACCTGGCTACGACCCAACGACCTTTAGTCCCATGATGTATCCCTATGCCATGTCCTCACCCTACCTATGTACCTGCCCACACCCTACATGCAAACGACTGTACAAAATGTATATACTGTATATAATGTATGTAACTAAACGAATTGTAACTTGCAAACTACACTATGCTCTAAGTAATCTTGATATGCTGTGCGCCCAGCTACCTAATAGTTTTGGGTGCCCTACAAATAATAAAAAAACAAACAAAAAACAAACTACCAGCACTTAACACCTGATGTCTGCAGTTACCCTTGCACTTGCCACCTAGTGGCCGTAATTGTACTCTTGTTATTTATTTTTTATCCCATGTACTGCACTGTCCCCCCCGCACTTCCCTTCTTCCCCTTCCCATGCACTTGCGCGATCTGAATGTCCTCTGGCCTAGTAGGATTGTTGTCTGTCTTCACTCTGTTCCCCCTCCCTTGCCTCGTTGCGCCTTGAAACACTTATGTATAGGCGCGTTAAAAATGACTTATAATATCATATAATTCACATCCACATCCTGCTTCTCCCTGCCGCTATAGCACATCCTCCTGGGAGCTTAGAGGTGACTTTATCAAGCATTACCATCAAACGTTGTGCTCAAAGTGCCTATCAGTGTTTTTTCAACGCAGTCTTCTGAGAGTTAATGGGTTAATTAGAGCTGTAAACATGCTAATGGTGTAATGAAAATGTCTTAACTGGGTCTGCCTTCAGCCACTCTATGAATATGCATTATGTGTGTCTTTCACTAAACTGTTAAAAACAAGCATTGGCAAACCCAAGAGTTTTGGCTATGAGACATTTCACAGGCAGGCACTGCTATTATATGCCCAGATACTTGCATCTTTTTGCAGCAGCTTCCATTGTTGGCTAGTTAATTCCACTACGACAGTGGCTGGTGTGATTTGTTATTACTTTTTTCCGGGTAAAGGGGCTCGTTGCAGATGTGGGAGCCTTTATTGAAGAGCGCAGGCAGAGGTTTTGCCGGGTTGCATGGCAACATTAGCTCTCAGGCTTATGGGGAACTAGATTTAGTATCTACTGTTCCTTTGCAACAGGTATACATATGGCAGCGCTGCATGTTTATTAGTGTGCGTGACACAGGGTGGAAGTGCTGCAGGGTGTGCTGCGCCAGTCCATCTTACTCATTTTCTTCGCTCTGCGATTTCAGCCATTTTTGTGGTTCCACCCCCTCAATGTTCTCATCACGCTGCTCTGTCAAGGCCTTGGGTACTCCCAGCACTTCACCAGTGTTGAAATACAGATACAAGCCATGGGTGAGAAAGCAAAAGCTTCATTCTAACAAGGGAAACCCATGCAGTGGAGCGAGATCAAAAGGTGTGCTGACTGGCCGCCATTTCACCAACTGCCCGCAATACAACCCTTGTCTCCCAGCTACACACTCACACGGCATTTCAGACGCCACGTAGACCTCACGTGCACAGGGACTACAGCAGATTGAAACAAATTACTGGCACTCTAGAGATGGTCAGTTTCTACATTGGTTTTGCTAGCTTGGTGGGCACATCAATTATTAGCGGCATGCCACATCAGTATGGCATACCATGGGACAAAACATGATCCACAATGAGTGTAGCGATACAAAGTACAATCTTTGCAAACTACTGAGAGTGTGGAGGATTGGTCATCTCATGAAAGTTGCAGAATCATAAACTGCTTATAAACAACTTAGAAGTGATTCTCACTGACTGCATGAAAAGAGTTGCAGCCTACTAAAACGAGAATTGGCAATGCTAACAGTTTGGGCTTTCGTGTAGGCATGGGAAAGGTACTTGCAGTGCTTTAAGTGGGATAAAAAATTGAGGGGGGCCCTCGTTTGGGGGCGTGGCTTCCATTGCGAGCGTGGCCTAAAAGTGCACAAATCATAGTAAGGTGCACAAACAAATATATAAATGTATTTGAGCATTTATATATTTGTTTGTGTACTACTATGGTTTGTAATTTTTGAAGCCTTTTATATACATAGCAATGTTACATATTTCTATGTTTATACAAGGTGGCTGGTAAGTGCACAAACCATAGTAAGTTACGCACACTTGTGTGCTTACTTTACTATGATTTGTGTACTTTTCAAGCTGCCTTTTATAAACATAGACATTTGTAACCTATGTCTATGTTTATAAAAAACGGCTTGAAACGTAGCCATCTTTTATAAAGCGTTGAGGATGGACAAAACCCAAGGTGGCTTTGTCCGTCGACAAAGCTATATAAAAGATGCCTTGAATTGTGTACGATTCAAGCCGTCTGTTATAAACATAGAAATATGTCTACGTTTATAAAAGATGGCTTAAACGTACACAGTTGAAGGCATCTTTTATAAAGCCTTGCCAAAGCAGAAAGGCGCCTCGGGCTCAGTGATCTCTGCTTAGAGCAGAGATCACAGAGCCCGAGGTGTCTTTCACCATCTGCGAACCCGCGGGCTCCGTGATCTAATCTGCAGATTAGATCATGGAGCCCCTGAGTTCGCTGAGGGTCAGTGACCTGGCGAGAGAAAACTAAGGGTCTCTAGCTTCCTCTGATGGCCCCTCAGATGAGGGGTCATCAGAGAAAGTTACAGTGACTGACGGAAGTGCCAGCCAGTCACAGCAACGCTGTGCCTGGCTGGCACTTCTGTCAGCTTGCCTGACGTTAAAGTGGCGGGCGCATCTCCCGTCGCGGCTGCGGCCGCGGCGGGATAATGCGTCCTGCCATGGCGTGGTGAGGCCGGGGAGCCCCGGCAGGGCCCCGGCTCAGCCCCACTTTTTGGAGACTGCCGGGGCCCGGCCCCGGCAGGCTCCGGCCCACTTAAAGCACTGGGTACTTGCCAGGCAAAGCCATAATGGAGAACCATCTCCAGTTCCGGAAGCACCTCAAGACCACCCTCTTTGCTTCTGCTTTCTCTCTTCCTCTCTCCTGCGGAACTCTGCCTGTTTCAGCAGCGGGCTGCTGGCTACCCTCTGATTTCGGGCCCAGATCCCCACCCACCCAGCTGCATACCCACACTGCCTCCTGGCAACCCTTGCACTTGGGTCTGTATCTGCAACCCTACAGCCCCCTTCCTGCACTTATTTGACACTGTTATTATTGCACTGCCACCAGCTAGCCGCACTACCTGTTGTTGTTTAGATCATGTGTTCTGCACTTTCCACTCTCCCCTTGCACTTTTCCCCCCTTTCCTCTTCCCCGCACTTGCTCGTTCTCAATTTCACTGGGCCTAGTAAGATCGCTGTTTTTTCCTTCCTTGTATCCCTCCCTTGCCTCCTCGTGCCCTGAAACACTTGTGTATGGCACGATATAAATAAAATATCATATCATATCATATCATTAACTGCCCAATGTTGGTAGCAGGTGCAAAATGTTGCAAGTAACTGGGCATCTATTAGCAGTTCCTGCAAAAGCGTAATATCTATAAACAAGCCAAAACTGTTGGCTTTGCCAATGCTTATTTCTGTCATTTCCCCTTATTTCTTGGCCATGGCAGACGAATCCCTTAAACCCCTCACTCCCGAGCCCCCCAGACTCTCCGCCAAGGGTTATTTTTTACACTATGCAGGAAGAATACAGACATTAACTTAAAGTCTAGGATGCTAAGTGTCACACACAGGTGCCAAACAGGTTCTGACCATCTCAACCAGTACCATAGGCTGACAGTCTACTGCTGCAATACAACAAGCAGTGAGCATCCTACACACTAGGCTTATATGCCTTTACCAACGCCTTTGCCGAATTATCTCCTGCTGGTGCAGCGCCCGTTGCCTGTAATCTTTGGCAACAGAGGGTCCGGCAGATCCTGACCTCTGGCCAGGGCCCAGGCCGTTCTTGTTTGTTTAGCGCGAGACGCATAACCGGAACTACGGATGCCATTTTCTAAATGCCCTCCTTCTAGCACCGTCCACAATCTATCTCGCTGCACTTCAGAGGCCATATAATATGTCCATGGTCTGGCAAAGCCACAGGATGCGTGCGGGTGCAGTTATTTACGCTAGGTGGCGCTCTTGCTATTCCTGTGGGTGCACCTCAAATAAACACTGAAGAGCAGACGCCTGGGTGAAGGAGTGAATCTCGCACACTATTTAGGTCATCCGCATTCCATACCACAATATGAACGAGGTAATTTCCCATGCTGCACCAGACAGCCTGAAGGATCTGCTTATAGTATAACTTTCTATTCATGTATTTATTGTGTTTCTGGTTCAACCCAGTCAGCATTAGAAAAACTACAAAAACATTCACAAAAATCAATACAATACATACAACCCAGTATATGCATTTTAGACATCCACAAAGCAGAAAAAAGAGCAGGAAAGCACATCATAGTATTACAAGAAAATTATCTAAATATCACTTTTAAAATCACACTAAAATGCATTAATGTAAATACACATTCTAATATACCTAAAACCTTGTACCACAGCAATAGTTAATGTGCAGTGTCCCTAAAAAGGAAACGCATAAAAAAGTCACATTGTACCACATATACCAGTCAAGGATTTTCGATACTCTCCACCATAACTCCCCTCTGTGCAAAATACACAGGAAGAATCAAACACACAAGCCAATACGTAATGACAACACTACAGCCGTTGCAAATGTTGATGTTGATGTTAAAGGATATTTGTACTCTGCACTATCACCACCGGAGTGGTCCCCTGGCACTCTGGCGGCTCTGAAAGAAAAAGGGGAGGGGGGGTGAGCTAGTGGGAATAAGCTGGAAAAGTGCAAGAGAGCAGCG
Organism: Ambystoma mexicanum; assembly: GCF_040938575.1. Taxonomy (NCBI): domain Eukaryota; kingdom Metazoa; phylum Chordata; class Amphibia; order Caudata; family Ambystomatidae; genus Ambystoma; species Ambystoma mexicanum. The sequence continues at coordinate 245,554,759 of NC_090921.1, read as the reverse complement.
ATGTGCTGTTGGCGGCCTCAGCCCGGTGGGTCCGTTCGCTTGGCTTGTGGTGTTTTGCGGTCGGTAGTCGTCGGGTGCTGTCTATGTGTGGTTTGTTTGTTGTTGAGGTGTTGTGAAGTTTGTGCGGATTGTTGTGTTGTAGGCTGTGATTGTGTTTGGTCAGAGTTTGAGAGGTGTATGCAGAGGGGTGAAATTGTTAGTGGATCGGTTAGTTGGCCTTGCTATCCGCCTATGTAGGTTATCGCTCCCGCCCCTTCGAAACTTGGCACATTCCAGTGCTTGCAATTACATCCAGGGGTTGCACCTGCCTTCATTCATGACTCCATACGGTCAATGCCCATGCCAATGTCCACAGCTTAGTTCAAGTGTGACAAGTGCTAACATTCACACAGCTCTATGCAAGTATGATACCTGGTAGCAATTATAGGGTGTGTGAGGTTGGGTGGAGTCGGCTGGGAGTGCTGATTTCGTCCTTGTGGGTGTCGCTTGTGTCCTATTCGACTTAGCATCGTCTCTTTTGTAGTAGGAGTTTCTTCTGGGTGTTGTCAGTGTCCTCCTAAATTTAGTCATCCTTTTCGATCTGTTTCCTGTTCAGTTGTTTTGTTTTTTTAGTTTGAGTCTGTGGTGTTGAAGAGCCAGGCTTTTAGTAGTTTCCTAATTGTAGGCGGTCTTTGGTGTTTCTTATTTCTTTCGGGATGTTGTTCCAGGTTTTTGTGGCTAAGTGGCAGAAGAAGGAGCCCCCAAGTGTTTTCTTTAGGTATGGTTTTTGTTGCAGGTGGTTTTCGTTGCTTGATCTGAGGAGTCTCATTGGCTTGTAGATTATTATTTTCTTTTGTAGGAATTCTGCTCCTTGTTCGCTGATTGCCCTGTGAGTTATGCACATTGTTTTGAAGGTGATGCGCTGTTTGACTGGAAGCCAGTGCAATGTTTTTAGGGCTGAAGTGATGTGGTCTCTTCTGGATAGTTTGAGGAGCAGTCTGGCTGCTGTATTTTGGATCTATTGTAGTTTCTTCAAGAGGTGTTCTGGTATCCCGAGATAGAATCTGTTTACATAGTCGATTCTTGACATGATGAGGGCGATGATTGTGAGTGTTTTGTGGGTGAAGGAGAGGAAAGGTAGTATTATTTTTGCTGTGTGGAGGAGGAAGAAGCATTTCTTGAAGACTGCATTTATTTGTGGTTCTAAGGTTAGGGTGTTGTCCATCAGGACTCCCAGATTTTATACTACCTTAGTTGGTGTTGGTGCGGTTCCCATTTCCGTTGGCCATGAGATGTAGGTGTTGTTCTCTTGGTTTTTGTATATAATCATGATTTCTGTCTTTCTTGGGTTGATTGTTAGGTTGTTGGCATTCATCCAGTTAAAGACTTCTTTTAGACACTCGATTAGGGTTGAGTCGTCGGCTTGATTGTCTTTGATTTTGTAGATGATTTGGGTGTCATTTGCGTAGTTGTAGCATGTAATGTATTTTTTGAAGATTCTGATTACTGGAGTCTGGTAGATGTTGAAGTACAATGGAGATAGTGTGGACCCTTGTGGTACTCCACAGTCTTTAACTCGTGGGGTGGATTTGAAGGGTTTTATCCAAACGGTTTCTGTTCTGTCTGTTAGGAATGATTTAATTCAGAGTAGTGCCATGTCCGTTATGCCTGTGTCTTCTAGTCTTTTGTTAGGGTGTCATGGCTAACTGTTTCGAAGGCTGTGGAGAGGTCGAGCAGAATCAGGGCCGAGGTTGTGTTGGAGTCCGCGATGGTTTTTGGTCGTCCTAGATGTATAGTAGTGCTGTTTCTGTTTCTCTTTCGGGTCTGAAGCCTACTTGTGCTTGGTCTAGCAGGTGGTGGTTTTCTACGTATTCTTGGGTTAATGTGTATACTTAAATTTCAAGGAGTTTTGCTGGGTAGGGAATGTATGAAATTGGCCTGTAGTTGGAGAGGTCTTCTAGGTCACCACTTTTGGTAGCACTGCATGTCATCTCCACTCCCTTCTGTACAAATACGCATTCGGAAGTAGGGAGATAAGTAGATGGAAGGCTGTGGTGTGTTATATATCAGTTTGTTTAACGACAAGAGAAGCCTCCTCCCCTGCGGCTACTTCACCTATCACTTTGATGTTATTCTGGGGTGTCAGTTTATGTATTCTTGTGATCACTCTTATATGATAGGTTACTCATAATGTGCTTAATACCCAGAGGTTTCTAAGTGTGAATCGGGGATCAAACCTGTGTTGCTCCGTGTCGTCTTGCGTCCAAGGGAGCATGTTGTCGCTGAGCTATCCCCCCGAGATCAGAAGTGAGATGAGATATAAGCATTTAATAGGGGAAATCTAGACCTCTAAAAAATACTAATTATCCCTGCTGCAGCCAACAGCTTTAGTGTCGCTATTGTGAAGAGCATTTCCACCCCGCTAGCTAGTCTATAGAAAATTACACTGCTGCCTGTATAATTAGGATCCCATGTGTACTAAACAATGGGTACTTGCCAATTTTCTATTTTCGAGGGACCAGTTTCAAAAACGGGAAGCTGTATCAGATTGTTACAACCAAAAGGAGACTGGTTACCCCTCCCTTATCGTCACACCTTTTGTGAGTGCACTAATATATGCCTTTCATCATTTCAGCATTTCAACCAACCAAGACTCTGTTGTAGCAAAGATATCAAATGTATTCACTCTTCTTTTGAATATGTATTTTTAACTAAAACTCTATAGCTCGACATTTATATCACATTTCCTACAGACAAACAATGTTGTTCCAAAACAGGTTATTTCATGGGGTTAGTAAGATGTGACTCGGATATTTATAAAACATCACAGCATGATGTGCAGTTCGTATACATTTGATCAGAACAGCTTGTCCTCAGTTCTTTTTATCAAACCAGGACACAAGGAAAATGGTTTGAGGTTTCAACCATAAAAGCGTCTACATGATTTTCGGCTCCTGTATCTCAATACGTTTTTTTCTGAACATTTTTCGACGTTTGTTGTTTGGACCTTCTTCAGGGCGAAACTGATTTGGAATTTGAGATAATCAATGGTGCCCCCAATACTTTCACTCTGTAATACAAAAACAATAAAAAGAGCATTTTAGGCACTAGAGCACCTCGGTTGGATAACACCAATGTAGTTATTTACCTATAGTGCAACACACTAACCTTAATCTTGGGCAGGTGATGATGGGCACCGGTGCACCAGATCAAACTCTTCTGTCTAAGGGCCTCATTGCAAGTTTGGTGGTAGCCTTGGGGGTAAAACCGGCAGGCTGCCGCCAAACTTGCGAATTTTCCCGTCCCCTGGCAATGAGGAAATACAGGGCCATTACAACCCTGGCGGACCCTATATTTCTCCATTGCCAGGGGCTGGAAACTTTGACTCCCCATTCCTATTTGAGCCCCATATTTATTTGGGTTAATTTTTTATTTGTATTCTGGTAACTTGATAAACATTATCGATTTGCACTTAGGCAGAAGAGTGTCAGGCCAATGCTTTTTCCAAACAGTCTTCTGAGAGTTACTGTAAATGAGCTACTGAGTAATACAAATGTCATAACCAGGTCTGCTTTCAGCCACTCGATTTATAAGCACTATTTGTGTCCTTAACGACAGGCCTGTTTGGTTTTTGAATAAGTATTAGGCATTTTCCAACAACCGCTATTATGTGCCAAGGTACTCACACCATTGTATAGCTGCTCCCATCAATGGCTATTTAATACCACTACTGCAGTGCCTGGCAAATGGCTTTCTCATGCCAACACAAAGCCCAAACTGTTGGCATTGCCAATGCCTGTTTTAATCGCTTCAACCTACCTTTGGCATGACTTCCTCAGGATCCCTAACTCCTGAAGCCTCTGTGTAGTTCATATAGACGCTGGTGACTCTTTCTGTACCCTGCAGATTCCTAAGAGAATGATAGATCGACTACCCCTCTCTAAAGTCCCTTCATGAACATCAGGCAGTTAAATCGTAAAGCTACCCAGTCATTTAGTAGATTATACACCTTTATCGTCTGCGACGACTTTTATACAAAACGTACAATTTTATTTACTCACTTCACTTTTTTTAAAAACACATTAAAAAACATGTGATCACTTATAACATATTCATAGGTCATAAAAAACCATTAAACATATACTGTAACAAATCATTTGAGTATGTTGCCTCATTGAGTGGGTTGTAGCCACTTACATACAACAGTTCTTTTTGAATGTTTGGCGTTTTTTCTAAACCTGGTATGGGGTATCTAAATGATTCACTTTATTCCTAACAAAACACTGTTTGGTCTTGCAAAAGAGATAAGGAAACAATAAATACGTATTTCCTAACTGGTCGACATATGTTTCGGTCTTTATCGTATGTACTGCACCATCTGAAGTGCTGTCACTCAATTCAGTGTTTAGGCCATCTTCAGGACAAAGCAGTTTATTCAAGGAAATTAATTCAAAAGAAAGACTGCTTAGAAATAACACTGGCAGGCACTTACAGCACAATGTCTGATGCTAACATCAAAGAGACCCTAGGAGGATGCGTTGACATTGGCAATCATTGATACTTGCTAGATACAAACCTTACATGGACTGCATAGAATATGCTTCAACCAAATGATTGAGATTATTGATAAGAAAGCATATTTTAATAATTCACTTTTAGGATACAGACATTTTTGTTTGGAGCAGGACAGACCTATCTTAATTGGCTAGCAGCCACTTAGAACATTTCGAATTGCTCAGTCTCAGGTAAACCCAGAGAAGGCAGACAGATACAGACACAAAGAGTTTCAGCCCCGAGAAAGCGCACAGGCCGTAACAAGTGTTGGGTCACATTTTGTACAAATGTAATAGATAATAAAATTACGAGTGGTGTAAAGTGCAAAAAGCACATTGTGATTTTGTGCACAATCAATGTGCACATGTATTGGGCACCAATCTTTTGAATAATGTTTAGCTTAGTTTAGTTCAGTGTATTTATTTGTAGAGCGCTCCAAGCCCTGAGGCTTCTGGGCACTTAGCTTACAAGTTGCTTAATTACATTTTACAAGGTTACATATATACATTTCAGTTTGGTAAGATATTGTCAATTTACTTAAATACAGTAACAATTTTCACAAATACTGCAGATGGTTAAATGCTGACAAGTTAATACATACAATGTCCTTTAAACATATCTTTAATACATTTCACTGAATAAAAGAGATTGTGAAAAATGGTTTCTTTAATGAATGTAGCATATTGGTGAATCTAGAATAAGGCAATATTCGAACAGGATTTGGAAGAGCGCGTGAGACTTGTGTCGGGGGAAATTCTGCCGGGGTCGGCCGGGCCGTCCGCAGACCTCCGGGCAGGGAGGCCCCAACACCTCCCGTATATCCCAGGTGTGAGATAGAGTATGAGACGCACACAAGGAGCAAGGCGACTCTGCTGTTTATTTATGCAAAACGGCAGGGATGGGTCAAGGAGTGTACGCGTTCGTCCTGACACACACACAATCGTGGGGCTCGCAGGCCCTTTTTACTACATTATGACGCGCTACTTGCGTCACTTCAGAAAGTTTAACAAAAAACCTATCGCCACTCGTAATTGGTTGCTCGAGTGGTAGGGTTAGTATAGTACACATATAGAGAATGATATTAGTGGTCAAGGTGTAGTCAGGTGGTATATCTGGGTTGTCCCTTCAATTAGATACATAAGAATTGTTACATGAAGACCCCTGAGGATTGGCTAATGTTACTGACGTCTGAGATAAGAGCCCCATGTTCTGATTGGTGCATCCGTGAGCTCCCCAGCCTGGGACCACCGTTGTTCCCAGCTCTCGGTGTACCTGTGTTTGCAACAATGTTTCAATATGGGTACATGCAGACAATGTGAGGATTTATTCATAGGTGGGAGCTGACCGTTCCCACTGTAGCAGGTGTCCATTGAGCCTTTCAAGTGTCCCGGCCTGTGTCTCGTAGTGAGGGACCCAGACGCCCTTTCTCTCCTGGGTTTTGGCATCTCGTCAGGTTCGGCTTGGTCACGTGAGGCGGGACCGTGTTTGAGGCAGAATTCTGCACAATTAATATTGTTTTTCCACTGTGTGTCTGGTTTAATTTGTAGATATGATTTTAACGTTGGTACGCGGAGTGCGAGGTTGCAACATCGTGCCTTTGATGATTTGTTCTTGGATGTGGGTTTGCAACATTGCGACCTTGGCTGGTTGCTCCACCAGGCTCATTCTGCAGGATCAGCAACCTGACTTTTGCTTTGTTAATGTCCACGGAACTCTTGCTTGAGGCCTACTTGGGCCTGGTGCATAAGTGATCCATTTCGTGCATGGGTGCTTTAGATTATAGTGGCATATATTTCCATGACCAATATCGTGTTTCCATTATACCTCTCATGGTGGTAACGGATTTCAAGGGAAGCGTGAGCAAGCGTTATAGATGAGTTCATGATGCGTCTTGCGTTTCTGCACTCTGAAAGCCTATGTAAAAATAATAAAGATGCACGTCCGTGAATATGCCTGTCGCCTACGTCCGAGCACTGAGTATGTTCTTCGTGTAGATTGGTGTGGAAATGTTAAGTGGGTATATTTATACAGATGTGCTTCCCGTTGTCTAGGTCGTCATGGCATCTCTAACGACGTGTGGTTTTTAGTCTAGCTGATCCGAGCCGCAGGTGTCGGCATGGCCAGTGCGGGCTGCTGGGCAGGCAGGTGGACACATCCGTATGTTCCTGTACCAGGGTACCTGGTCGTCTGGTAGATGGACAAATTCTTCTCGCGGCGGGTGTCTGGGCCGTGACCCTCTAGGCCAAGCGCGAGAGGTGAAGGACGGGAGCCTGGTCTTCCATTCTCCCACTTCAGTCCCCCCTCTGGTCGACTTGTCGACCACAAACATATCCTTCTCGTTATCTCCTCTTACCCTCCATATCTTAGTTATCCCGCCGAGATGTCCATAATGATTTCCATGATCTTCAAATGACCAATACATGTATTCACAGGTTCCTCCAGGAGTACAGTATACCCATCTTCCTATGTAGCTCCTGGGGTTCCTTGGGTTCTCGAACTTCACTGATGGTGGGTCTAGATGATTGGTGATGATTTGGGTGCGCAACTTCTCCCTTTCTTGTATTATCACACCTGTATGCTGGCCGTTATCTGCTGGCATCAAGGGGTGCATTCCCACCATTTCCAGCAACTCGTCAGTCGTGCGCGCCTTCCGGGCCTTCCAAAATCTAATTATGATCAGGGCAGCTCCAGCCAAAATAGCACATCCCACTATTATTTTCAGTCCATCTGACAGCCAAGATGGCATCCATGACCATAATAGTGAAAACCAGCTCTTATCCTTGTTTACACCGTTACTTTCGTCCATCATTTTGGAGTGCATCTGGGCCAATTGTGAAACTGCTTCTGTCAGTGTACCATTGTCAGCATCGTTGGCAGGTATGAACGTGCAGCAAGATTGTCCTATCTTTGCACAAACTCCTCCTTCCATTGCTGTGAGGAGGTCCAATACATATCTGTTCTGGAGTGCTACCATCCTTACAGCTCGCAGCTCCTCTTTAATTGCGTTGAACCCATTTACTGTTGAATTGATGGTCATCATTAGTTCCCACCTGGTTATTTGGAGCCATTTTGCGTTTGCGTATGCCTGCAGTCCCGGATGTATTATTGAGGAGAAGAACATTGCTGCTCTGCTGAATAGTCTGTGTTCTGGCGGTATTGATGTTAGTTCCGTTTCCGACCTTCCCCACAGGTAATTTCCTGTCAATGGCTCTCCTTGTCTTTTTCTCCTATTTAGGACAGTATCATTGCTGTTGGTCCTGTTTCCTTGCTCCTTCTGGAGTGGTGCAGATCTCTTTCTTCTCTTATCCCCTTCATCCATTTTAGGAAATTTCGCCACATCGACATGCTTCTTAGGTACCACTAGTGATGGTACATTGACGTGTACCATTGTGCACACACCATTCCACAGGGGAGGCAGTGTATGATATGCCTTTTCTCCACAGGCCCAATAATGGTCCATTATTACTGCTGTTCCCGCTCCCCCCTCAGGTAACTCCATCACGCTTGCACAATTGGTGTTATATCCTACGTCCACCTCTCCTTTATGCTGGTAGCATACTTTGGGCGCAGTCAATGGTAGTATAGTTATCGGGTCTTCATCTTCTTCTACCCATGTGAGCATTGGTACATACTTGATCCACGTCGTCCAACATCGATGATTGTGTGTCTCGATAGTTGAGATAGTTTCTTTTGTTGCCATGTTGCTGCCAATCACTCCTATCTCCCAGCTGTTGCCCAGGAACACCTTTCCTGTTATTGTCAGTAGCGGCCTCTCCCAGCATCCTTGTTTACCCGGAACTTCAGTGGCGTACCAATCACATGGTAGATACTGCAGTGTTACCTTCTTTGTTTCTCCTTTTGCAGGGCCACTTGTTATGTACCTGAATGCTTCAGCATGTAAACTGGTCTTGTGATAACTCAGATAGGTCTTGAGGAAGTTGTTTTCATATGGGTATGAGTCTCGTGTTTTCCATGTCATGTGCACTACTGTTCCTTGAAATCTTCCTTTCGTTTGGAACAGGGCCAAATATATTATGCACTGTGCTGTTTTTTCATCTATTTCTGTGGCAACAAATGTTCGTGAAGCGCTCATGGCGTATGGTATTAATGAGCAAACGTAACAGCTGTCCTCAGTTGTCTGCTTACCAATGCGGGTCATGTGCTGGTACCATATGTTGTTTGTGACGTGTGCCGAATCTTGTACATAATTATCAATACCTTTATTGTCTGAGTATGTGCTGCGTTTAACTCTATTTTGCTTGGGTGCAAAATTACTATTACCACCTGACGTAACTCCTGTTGCAGCAGGGGACGGGGGTATATTAAGTTTGGGTGCAGCAATAAAATCAATAGCATAGCTGTACTGCCAGACAGAAGCAGCCAAGAACCCGGTGATCATAAAAATCCCTATTATTTTTATTACATATGCTAATTTCACCGGCATTTTGCTCTTACCTTGCTGCGGTCCTGGCAGCTTATTCTTGCGACGTTATAGTTGCCCGCCTGAAAATTCTCAAAAGTGCTGGTTATTAGATGTTAGTTTTGTTACCTTTAAGCTCTCCCTATCAAGTAGTCATTCAGTGCCCAGGCGAAGAGCTGCTCCCACGCTACTCTAAGTGATGGGTCTCTTAGGACTGGCAAGTATGGGTGGAGGTGGGGCATGTGATATTCTATGGCCAGGAGGAAGGCTGTGTAGTATACACGTACCCTTCTCCTTTTTAAGTATGTTGGCCTCTTTATTTCGTATACAAATTGGTGTGACAATTCTTCTGGGTAGTTATCGTCTGGCAGCACCATCTACACCTGCACACTGAATTTGTTAATTAGCTTTTCTTAACAATACAATATTACGCAGTTCCTGTATGTGCGAGAGAAAAAAAAGAGAACATTCACGTGTTTACATGTGTATTGGTGCTAGCAATGTCCTTCAATTTTAGTTACAACTGTACTTAGCAGTCAATGGGGGGGGGTTTGCGCTCAGATGGCGGAAGTATTTTTACTCTTTGAGCGTGTGACCATGGGGTGGGCAGTATGGGGATCACCCCCTTCTTCGTCAGTTATTGTCTCCGAGGGAACAATTGGGTCGTCGTCTGTGGTGGAACTTTCTTCCGCTGTCGGCGATGTTGTTGCTGTTCTTCCAATGGATCTGTCGTTGGCGCTGGGGCGGGTCTGCAGTTTGTAGATCTTTACGTCATGTAGGTGGTTCCATGCACGCTTATCCTTTAGTTTTACTGCTCTTGTTGATACGTCCTCTACCAGATGGGGGCCAGTGAACCTCTTCTGGTTCCACTTTCTATTGAAATTGCGAAGTAGTACGTGGTCACCTTTGGCAAGTTTGCACGAGTTCTCCTTTCCCAATTCCGTACTTTCGTCTTTTTCTTGATTGCTGGTAGACCCGCCCCGTGTGCGCTCGAGCTGTTGAGACACAAACACAACACTAGTAATCAAAGAAGACACATATTGATACATTTCATCACCTAACACATTCGCTGAACTTTCGTTGTCGGTGAATGCCCTTGACGTTGGTGTTAGGGGAAGGCGCATTTGACGTCCAGTAACCACTTCGTGAGGGGTGAGGTGGTGGTCGGACCCTGGCCTGTTTCTGAGTTCAAACAATGCTAACGGAAGGCAATACAACCAACTTTTCTTTGTTGTTTGTTGTATTTTAGCAATTGCCTCCTTCAATAGGCCATTCAGGCGTTCACATACACCATTAGCCTGTGGGTGGTATGCACATGCAAATTTGTGTTTAATGTTCAGCAGGGATGTGATATGCTGGAACATTTCATTTGCGAAATGGGGGCCGTTGTCTGATCTTAACACCTCGCACACTCCCCACCTGGGGAAGACCTCCCTTACTATGAATTTGGCTGCTCTAAACGCATCAGGGTGTGAACAGGGCCCTGCTTCAATCCACCTAGAAAATGGGCATACTACTACAATCATATACCTATTGCCTTGACAGATGTTGATCATATCAACATAGTCAATGTGAAGGTGCCGAAAAGGTCCTTCTGGCCGGGGTATGGTACCTCTTATCACTTTTAGAGTATGACCGGCCGTAAACTGTTGACATGTTAGGCAATTGCTGATAAAATTTGACACATGAGAGGTTAACTCGGGACAAAACCAATCTTCTCTAATTCGTGCTGCAATTATTTCCTTGCCTGTATGGGCAGGGTGATGTAATTGGCTCAAGGCGGTATTTAACAGTGCCACTGGTATTACAACTTTCCCAGTGCCACCCTGGCGCCATAGTGCGTCGGTTGGTGACATTGTGCATCCTCTTTTCACCCATACTTCTTTTTCGGCCATTGGTGCAGCCGCTTGTAGCTCCATAATCTGTGTGGCTGGGAGATGGGTGTACCCTTCTCTTATTAACATCTCCCTCGCTATTCCCCTCCCTCTCCCTCTCTGTGAGTCGGTGGGGTTCCATATCTCACCAAAATATGCAGCATATTTCGCATGTGCGTCTGCTGCTGCATTTCCTTTTGAGACGTAGTCTTCTCCATTGGTGTGTGCGGTGCATTTTACTAGGGCTAGTTCTTGGGGATCGTTTATTACTTCAATTAGTTCAGCCAACAAGAGGGCATGTTGTACTGGAGTGCCATCAGCTCTCCTAAACCCTCTTCTTCTCCATTTTGATAGCCCTGAGTGGACAGTGGATGTAACATATGCACTGTCGGAATATATAGTTACTCTTTTATTAAAACTTTCCTTTAATGCCAATATGAGTGCAACGAGTTCCGCCGCTTGAGCAGAGTAATGCTGTGGTAATTGTACACACTTCATAGCCACACACACCGGCGCCTCCATCATTTTTACTACTGCTGCCCCAGTCCTTCGTATCCCATCTCCTTGATCAATAGTTGATGACCCATCAATAAACAAAAGCTCACCTCCCTCTAGTGCGTTTTCTTCAACTTTCCTAGTACATGAGTATAGTTCAGTTACTTGGGTGCAGTCGTGGGCGTAGTCTCCCTCTTCAATTACTTCTGCTAGGAACCTTGCAGGGTTAACCGTGCTACATCTAACAATTGCTAGTTCAGCTTTAGACAAAATAATCTCATAACCTGATGCCCTCTGTGTCGTTAATGTGGACTTAGGTTTATTCAATATCGCAAATAGTGCATGTTTCACAAATAGTGTAGTTGGACACCCCATAGTTATTGCTGATGCTTTTTCTACTGCAAAAGCAGCTGCAGCGAGACCTTGTTCACAAGAGAAGTGGCCTAACATTATAGGGTCTAAGTGACCGCTGTAAAATGCTACTGGTTTATAGCCCATGCTAGTTTTTTGGGCCAACACTGCTTTCATCACTGCTGAGTCGCAATGTGAAAATATAAAGAAGCGCCGCTCATAGTCTGGGGATGCCAGTACTGGAGCAGTTGATATTGCGTCTTTTAATTCGTCAAATGCCTCCCTCATTTCCATAGTCCATCCCAACTTTTTCTCCCCTTTATTTGCTTCCTTCAAACCCTCAAGCAGGGGTCCTATGTATGAGCTGTAATCAAATACCCATGCTCTACAGTAGTTGCACAGCCCCAGAAATTGCTGCAGTTCTCTCACAGTCTGTGGCACGGGAGTGCTTGAGATGGCCTGTGCTCTTTGTGGTGCAATCCTTCTTCCATGTTGGGATATCAGTTGGCCAATGTAAAGTACCTGTTCCTGACAGTATTGTATCTTTTCCATGTCTACCTTGTACCCCTTTTCTGCCAGTATCGTCAACATTTTTAAGGAGTCCTCTCTACATTTACTTTCGTTTGTACTACAAATTATTATGTTATCCACATACTGTAACACTGTACTTTCCACCTCAACGTTACCCAAATCCATCTGTATTACTCTATTGAAAATTGAGGGTGATTCACAATACCCCTGTGGTAATCTGGTATGTTTCCACTTTGTATTTCGGTAAGTAAAGCTTGTCAAATCTTGTGAGTCTGGGTGTAATGGTATTGAGAAAAAAGCATTTTTAAGGTCAATCACTGTAAATCGTGATGCTTCTGCCGGAATGCCACACAATATTGTGGCCGGGTTTGCTGTTACTGGATACTCTGCTTCTACTATGTTGTTCAAGGGTCTGAGGTCCTGTATGAAGCGCCAAGACCCCCCTTTAGCCTTGCGCACCGGGTACACAGCTGTGTTACATGGTGATTCTGAGGGGACCAATATGCCATTGTTTATAAGGGCCGTTATGGTTTCATATATGCCCTCATCTGCCTCTTTTGACAATGGGTACTGTTTCACTCTTGGTAGTATGGCACCCTTTTTCAATTTTATCCTTACACCCCCTATGCTTTTTATGCATCCTACGTCATAAGGGCTAATAGTCCATAATGATTTGGGCACCTTTGACATATCCTCCTTAAAAAATGGGACTGGGGTGCCTGCGGGTGCCTCAAGTGCCATTGCAATTTTCTGTGCTACTTGTCTGTGAGCCACTCTTAGCCATATTTCTACACTCATCATGAACACCATTTCATTTTCTTCCTTTTCTTCTGAGAACAGCTCTTCATCTGACACCTGGGTCAGCCTACATCCTTCTGCTAGTGCTATCACCGCCCTCCATGCTCTCCCTTCTTTATCTTGGGCGTGCACAGCAACATAATCAGCCGTTGCAATAATGCTCTCAATGTCCACTACAAACACCTTCCCTTCTAGTTCATTAGCTGGTGTTTCTGGTCGGAATAGATAGGCTGCTGGTCTCCTCCATATTTTCCCTTCTATCCCTGGCATCCATGCAAATGCCATGTCTGTGCCATATTGGAATATCTCGCCATCTACTGGCTCCGCCCTAATCGCTGTCTGTCCACAGTATGCTTGCAAAATCTGTCGTGCTGCGAGCATGTTAATCCCTGGAGTAGAGCAAATTATGCCATCCTCTGTAAAGGAGATCGTCATGTTCAACCTGTTCATTATGTCCCTCCCCAGTATATTTACTGGTGAGGCACTATAATACAAAAGTGGAACTGACAGATCATAATCTCCAATAGATAACGGAACGTTATCAGTGAATGGAACCAACCCTTTTGCCCCAGAAAATCCTTGGGTGTTCATGGCTTCGCCTGACATCTTAAATTTACCTTCCCTTATGCAAGACCGGGTTGCCCCGGTGTCAACAAGAAATGATAATTTTTTGTCACCTATCGTTACCTCTATGCGTGGTTCCTCCGCACTATTAGGTGTTACTGACAGGATGGGACACACCAAGGCCGTCTGTGGGCTGGCCTATTGGGGGTACAATGATTGGCCATTCCCTGTGTAAGGGTTGTGTCCCAACACCGTCACCCCACCCAATTGTGTTCGTTCATTTTGTGGTGGTGGTTGTATTAACGCTACTTGTTGTTGTGGCGGTGGCAGATACTGTGTTATTTGTTGTTGTGGCAGTGAATAGGTTTGTGGCTGTTGTGGTTGTTGTGGTTGGCCACTCCCTTGTTGTGACATCTGCTGCTGTTGTATGCCCTGCTGTTCTTGTGATGTCCTAGGTTGTGCTTGTTCATTCCATGCTGGTGTTCCTGGCCTGACCCTACATGTACGTGACATGTGCCCTAATAGTCCGCAGCTCCAACACACGGGTGGTTCCCTGTTTTGCCATGGGAAGCTCCCTGTGTTGTCTTGGTATACGGGTTGCCCTGTGGGGTAGTTATTTCTGAGTCCCCCAGCCTGTTGTTGGGTATTATATCCATATCCTCTCCCTCTCATAAACCCTCCTCTCCCTCTGTTATAACTATAATACCCAGTTCCTTGCATTGGGTACCCTCCTCCCATGTTTGGTGCGTGTAATTGCAGAGGCGGCACTTGCTCTATTACCCCTTGTGGAGGCGCTATTTGAGCGGGATCTTGTGCAGCCACTACTTGCGTTGGGCTTTGGGCCATTGGTGTGGGCGTAGTTATTAGTGCCCCTTCCATTGTGTATTTAGTAAGTTTTTTCTGTACTAATTTGGCCTCTTCTGTTTTCCTATCCTCTTCCTTTTGTTTCATTTTTCCTTGCCATGTTCTGCAGTGATGTACTATAGTCAGTTGTATTTCTGGCCATGGTTTTGCTTCCATCCCCACTACTTTCTTTAGTTGTTTTTGAACTCCTTCTGGGAGCCCTTGTACTAGTATATGATAAAATATGGCTGGTGTTTTGTCCCATTGTTCTCTAGTTTCCATGCGCCACTTCTCTTGAATATCCTGGATATAATCAACAGGATCCTCATTTTCGCCCATCTTACGGGAAGTAATGGCTCCTATGTCTGATGTGTCTGGGTACTGTACCCTCAGTGCCTGCCATAGCGCATGTCTGCAGTTTGCAAATGGTGCCCCATCATGCGATGTGTTCGTTATTGTTACCCCATGGAATCCCGCTCTTTTCCAAATGTCATCCGCTCTATCCCCTAATATTGATATTAACAGGCCCTTCACGTCTCCTACTGCTAGTTTCTGTCCTGCGGTGTGTTTTTCCATTTCATATATCCACTTACCCGCACCTCCACTTAGTGATGGGAGCCTACATTTTATATTTTCCTTATCCGTATGTTTCCAAGGTACATACTGTGGTCTAGCCCCTCCTCTCTCTAGCAGTGGCATTAAATTCTGTCTTGCGTCACCCTTTACGCTCCATAATGTTGAGTCTTCACACCCCTCCTCTTCCCCCATTTCTTTTACTACTTCAAATTCTTCCTTACTACCTCTGCTCCTACCTCCCTCTTCTTCCTTTCCCCTTTTTCCATCATTTCCTGTGTTCAATATAGGTATGTTTATTTGTCTGTCTTGCCTGCGACTAGGGAGGTCCCTAAGCCGACATGCATAAGGTGTAAGTTCATTCATGAAGGGCGCGAGCTTTATTCTGTGCAGAGAGCGCGCGGTGGTTGAACATGTAGGGCGTGACGTGGGAGGGCGCGGTGGTGATGTGGGTGGCGTGGTTTCATTGGTTTGTGTTTCCCTTATTCTTTTCACTTCCTCCTTACTTCTCTCCAGCTCCTCCCATCTTCTACTCATCCAGGGCGAATCTATGTTTGTTCTAGTGAGGTATAGTTTATCTAAGCTTTCCCTTTCACTCTTCCTTCCATCCTTCTCCACTTCTCCTTCCTCCTCACTGCAAAAATCATTCATAAATGGCACCCCCCACTCTGCCTTTTTTCCTTTTATTGTTACTGTTTTTAAGTCTATTAGGTCTCTTTCTCCCTTTCCGTTGTTACCAACTGTTCCCCTTAGTGCTGATGTTGTTGCTACCTCTCTATTCTTATATACATCTCCCCATCTTTCACTCTCCCAACCCCTCTCTTCAATTCCTCCTTCACTCCTCTCCTCCATTTCCCTACTATTTTCCTCCCTTTTCCTTTTCAATTCCTCCATTACTTCGTTGCTCATCTGTTCCAATATCCTTTCATCCTCTTTCTTCCTTTCCCATTTCACCCTTTCTCTTTCTACTATACCCTCTATTACCTTCCCCTCTTCATATTTCTTAGTTGCCTCTGATATTATCCTCCTCCTCCATATTTCCATTTCTTTCTCCTTTTCTTCTTCTTCCTTCTTCTTCTCTCTCAGCACTACTCTTGATATCCTATCTGCTGCTCCTTTTACCCTTTCAGCTTCTCTCTTTTGCTCCTCACTTCGTTCCCTTAATTTTTCCAATTCGTCCTTACCTTCTTTCCTTTTCCTCACTCTCTCTCTTTCCTCCCGCTCAAGTTGTTTAACCAGTTCATTCTGCTCATCCCTTAGTTCTGCTAATCTTCCCTCCAAAATCTCTTCCTTCTGCCGTAGTAGCTCCTCTCCCCTAATTTCACTCTCTCTGGCACTATCCTCGTTTGTTCTCTTTACCGCCTCCCTTTCTTCTCCAGTTAGTGAGCCTCGTAATTTCAACAATATCTGTGCAGCTACCCACTCATCGTTTCCTATCTCTACAGTCTGCTCTTCTCTAATCCTCTTGTCCCCCATTGGTATCTTCCCATGAGCCACATATGGTGGAGGGCTGTATGCCGGGTTTGAGTATCCTTCAGCCGCCCTTAACTGTCCTATTTCTCCTAATTCTCTTAAAGGGTACAACCCTCCTCCCTCTGTTTTCACACCCGGTGTTATGGCTATCTCATTGCTCGGTTCCTTTTTTATGTCGTCTGATTTATTAATCTTTTCTCCTCCCTGTCTTTCGATCCCCGTATTCTTTGTGCTTTCGCACTCCTTTTCCCCACCCGTTCCTTCTTTCTTAATCTCCACTTCTTCCGGTGTTTCCCCCATAGTGAACATTCCATTTGGTCCTGGTCGAGACCCCTGGAACATCCTCCATAAGTTAAACACCTCCACATGGTTTGCTAACTTCTTCCCCTTGTATGTATTGTGCAGATGGTTTAGTAGTGAATGTTGGGCATATGGATCGAAACTGCCATTAGGCGGCCATGGTGTTAACATTTTATTGTCTGTCCCCTGGGTCCACTCTATGCTGTACTTAATTAACTTCTCCCTATGTGGTGGCAGTGTGGTGCATATGTGCTGTAGTGGGGTAGTGAGGGTGTTCCCCCACCCTCCCGACCCTCTCCCGTATGACATAATTTCACTCCCCGTGTTACCCTTCCCCTTACTTAGCAGTTTACAATATACAACCTTGTATTGCTTACCTCGCCCCGCAAGTGTGGGGACTTACGATAATCCTCTGACAAATTATGCAATAATAATAGATATGATGTTATATTATATTCCTTCCCCTACGGCCCCCTGCGGCCGAAGCGCACGCAGCCCCCTGCGGCTGCGTACCCCTTACGATGATCTTATACAGTCGTCCTGTTTCTCCGTTCTCCTCCCCCTTTTACACTTGCCGTGGCCGGCGTTCTCCGTGCGCAGCCACGCCCCTTTCCCCTTCTTCTTTCGATCCACTGGTTTACAGTTTATCTCCGTACCAGCTCCTTTATCATGCTTCTCTTTCCCACCACTCTAAAACCCAAAATTCCTTGTGCTCGCTATATCCTATTAAATCCCTACTGGTGACGTCACCTATTTCTTCGAGCTACTGGTATATTCTTGTTATGGTTTTTTAAGTTCAAAATACACTTACAATCTACCCCGCTAACCCTACAGCTGTCTTCCTGTCTCTCCTGGAACAAGGTAATCTCATCAATATTATAACCGGACTGCGCACGCTGCGTCGCCTCGCGTGTGATACGCCCCTCAACAGGAGGGCTTAACCAGCCAATTATCTTCCGTTTTGGGCAACTATGTGACTAGCTACCGGCCACAGGGAAACGTCATCTACCTATCGAGTTTCTTGCTCGAACAATAGGGAACCTCATCTACTCATTGATCAATAAATGTCAAGTCGTAGGAAACCACACACACCCATCCTCACACTTAATCGCAATTTAGACCATCAGTGTCTTACGAGCGGCTGCACGTGATGTTTTCGTGCCCCGCCCCCCTCTTTCGCGTAACGTTAGCTCACTTGTTACGAGCGGCTGCACGTGATGTTTTCGTGCCCCGCCCCCCTCTTTCGCGTAACGTTAGCCCACTGTTCTCGCACTCGTTTCGCTACTATTCATTCCATTTGCAACACTCAGTTAGACCTTCGCCGCACATCTCTACAATACCTCCCCCCTCCCTTATTTACTTCCTCCCCCTCCCTCACAATTTCGCATTGCTTGTTGTGCGTGTCATGCTCACCAAGTTCTCTCGATGCAGGGCCGCTCGACTGCGTGCACCCTCCAAGCGGCTCGCCACCTCCCCTCGTCTGGACCACGTCTGGACACTCGCCGACCGCGGGCGGGATACTTCTCAACCGGCTCCCGAGGGCCAATATCCGGATTGCGCTGTCCGGTCTTCTCGCGGCACCGCGATGGTCCTGTAGTCCTCAGAAGGGGGCAACGGCAGAGGGGGCCGCGCCGCCGGGCCTCCTCGCAACGGGAGTGCCTGGAAAACTAAAAATAAAAGTTGATCTTAAACAGATCTCAGCAGTGCCTCCAACTTGTCGGGGGAAATTCTGCCGGGGTCGGCCGGGCCGTCCGCAGACCTCCGGGCAGGGAGGCCCCAACACCTCCCGTATATCCCAGGTGTGAGATAGAGTATGAGACGCACACAAGGAGCAAGGCGACTCTGCTGTTTATTTATGCAAAACGGCAGGGATGGGTCAAGGAGCGTACGCGTTCGTCCTGACACACACACAATCGTGGGGCTCGCAGGCCCTTTTTACTACATTATGACGCGCTACTTGCGTCACTTCAGAAAGTTTAACAAAAAACCTATCGCCACTCGTAATTGGTTGCTCGAGTGGTAGGGTTAGTATAGTACACATATAGAGAATGATATTAGTGGTCAAGGTGTAGTCAGGTGGTATATCTGGGTTGTCCCTTCAATTAGATACATAAGAATTGTTACATGAAGACCCCTGAGGATTGGCTAATGTTACTGACGTCTGAGATAAGAGCCCCATGTTCTGATTGGTGCATCCGTGAGCTCCCCAGCCTGGGACCACCGTTGTTCCCAGCTCTCGGTGTACCTGTGTTTGCAACAATGTTTCAATATGGGTACATGCAGACAATGTGAGGATTTATTCATAGGTGGGAGCTGACCGTTCCCACTGTAGCAGGTGTCCATTGAGCCTTTCAAGTGTCCCGGCCTGTGTCTCGTAGTGAGGGACCCAGACGCCCTTTCTCTCCTGGGTTTTGGCATCTCGTCAGGTTCGGCTTGGTCACGTGAGGCGGGACCGTGTTTGAGGCAGAATTCTGCACAATTAATATTGTTTTTCCACTGTGTGTCTGGTTTAATTTGTAGATATGATTTTAACGTTGGTACGCGGAGTGCGAGGTTGCAACATCGTGCCTTTGATGATTTGTTCTTGGATGTGGGTTTGCAACATTGCGACCTTGGCTGGTTGCTCCACCAGGCTCATTCTGCAGGATCAGCAACCTGACTTTTGCTTTGTTAATGTCCACGGAACTCTTGCTTGAGGCCTACTTGGGCCTGGTGCATAAGTGATCCATTTCGTGCATGGGTGCTTTAGATTATAGTGGCATATATTTCCATGACCAATATCGTGTTTCCATTATACCTCTCATGGTGGTAACGGATTTCAGGGGATGCGTGAATATGCCTGTCGCCTACGTCAGAGCACTGAGTATGTTCTTCGTGTAGATTGGTGTGGAAATGTTAAGTGGGTATATTTATACAGATGTGCTTCCCGTTGTCTAGGTCGTCATGGCATCTCTAACGACGTGTGGTTTTTAGTCTAGCTGATCCGAGCCGCAGGTGTCGGCATGGCCAGTGCGGGCTGCTGGGCAGGCAGGTGGACACATCCGTATGTTCCTGTACCAGGGTACCTGGTCGTCTGGTAGATGGACAAATTCTTCTCGCGGCGGGTGTCTGGGCCGTGACCCTCTAGGCCAAGCGCGAGAGGTGAAGGACGGGAGCCTGGTCTTCCATTCTCCCACTTCACTTGGATTATAAACAAAAATAACCAAACAACACCCAGAAGCAGCCTGTCGCTCCTCACACCCCCTCTCCCTTCTAGCTGTAACCCCAACGCAATAGTTTCAGCTCATAGGGAGCACTTTATCGCCACCTAAGAGCCAAAACTAAAAATGGGGTATACTCATACAACAAATTTACACCATGAGGGAACACATTAAACTGCTCTGTTTTATGATGACATAGTTCCAGCTCCACAAATTGTATCTCCTTTTAAAATGTTTATATCATTAGAGCTGTTTTAGTTATTGCATGGGTCCCGACCTCTTCAAAGTGAACAGTTCATGCTTTTAATGGAACGCTACTAGTGTTTAGCTCAGACCTAAATGCCCAAATGTTTAGCACCTCACAGGCAAACTCGAAGACAAGGAGGGAAAACAGCTCCCTCAGGCTTGTGCTCAAGTGCCAAAAACAGATCTAGATCTGAACATGGATGCTAGTTATCTTGCATGGCGCGAGCCTGCCAAATAGAATGTTCAAAGCGAAATACAATATCAAGAACATGGGCCATAATCGCAGTCCAATCATGAGCCAGCGGTGCTTCTCTCTATTGATAATGCCTCGAGTGTCTTATAGCGGAAGGATTCAACACCAGGTCAGTGTAGGCCACAGATCCCACGTAGCCACTAGATCACAGCATAGTATAGAACCATGGCCACAGCAGCATAGGCTTATCAGCCAGGATAGCAATGTCCACATTTCTTGCAAAAGCCATTGTAATTCTTGAAATTCTTAGAGCAGACATAAAAACCCTTGTATTCAAAAGAAATGTGTTTAGGGTTTATATAACATGTGGCCCTCCTAGTGCCAAAGCCACAGGGGATAGTAAGAAGAGGGAACTCCACAGCAGAAGAGGAGAGTCTGGATTTCCATGTTTGACGCAAGATAAAATGGTTGGTCAAGGTGGATGGATATTGTCAGAGGGAGCTGGGTTCCAGAGCTGAGCAACTCTAAAAGAGAGGGAAGATCCCCCCATCAGATATCTGCAGAACCTTGGCATTTGTAAAATCATTAAAAATCTTACACTGTGAGGCAGACGATATGTAATGAATTTCCTTCAATGAAAAAGCGGTTCCAAGCAGTACAATCCATGATAGGTCTGGATAATTGAATCCAGTTGACAACCGGAAGTCAATACAGCATAGCAACGAAAAGGTGAGATATGCCCACAATGCCTGTTACCCGTCGGGAGCTGGGGTGCCTCCTTATGCACCACCTGGAGGCACTTGATGAAGAAGGCAGGGCAACAAAGATTCAGTGAATTGCTGTAATCCAATCCGTGAGAAACGGTGGCAGTAAACTTCTCTTCAATTTCAAGGGGAATAAGTGAAAATTGTAAAATAGACCTTTAGGTGGAAAATCCTGCACTTACTACAGCCTTCACCTCATGGGTCAGAGGCAAGTTCGTCTTGGAATTGAACCTCCAAAACATGTCTTAGCCCTTGTGCAGCATAGGTTGGTGGCCCCATAACAGTAGAGACCAGGTCCCTCAACCACCAAGAGATCTCCCTCTTACCAGACTTCAGACATAGCCAGATGGTGTTCATCCAGCTATGGGCTGCCAATAGGCGCTGCTGGACCGATCCAGCGCCTGATCTAGATTGTCCCGCCCAATGGAGGCCTGGTCAGGATCATCAGCATAAGAAGAGAACTGGATGCCCAAGGACTGGGGAAGGTAGGCTGAGGGTTCAGGAGATGAACACTGGCAGTCCTTGCGTGTCACAGCAATGGGGTTCAGAGGGGGAAGGGGCCATAGTTGTTGACATGGTGCAGTGGGCAAAGACTGCACGAATTTAGGACAAAGCAGAGCCATAACTCTAAGCCCCAATGAGACCAGTAAGGAGCGAACCCTGTCCAAGGCAGCTGCTGATCAAGGCAGCATGAGGGCTGCCACATCAACACTGTCAACCACCATGTGATGGCCATCCAGTTTGGCGGCTAGCAAGACTTTGTGCGCCTCACAGGAAGAAACCTTGTCAATCTGTGGCATAGGAAATTCTTGTCCTTAATGAAACATAACTGAAACAGCCTCCTCCATGATTTAAGCAATAAAGGGGAGAGGGTTCAGATTGACGGGACCAGGAGGATCAAGGCTAAGCTCCTCTATTAAGGGAAGAGGTTTGGCTGCCTTTTTCAGTAAGAGCCACCCCCGCACCCTGGTAAGAGGAAGGCTGACTGTGTTTGTGGTCATCGGAGGACCTCTAAAAATGGGAAGAGACCTGATGCAAACACACTTTTGGTGCAGGCGTTCCAGGCAGGCACAGAATCAGAGGAAAGAGGAAGGAAACAGTGAAAAACAGGGCATGTGCCGGGAGGTAGGGGGGCAATGGTTAGAGTCAGGGTGAATGGACCGGACTGAAGGACCCCTTCATTCTCCCTGTTGTTAGTTCCCCCTTCCCTTATATCTCTGCTGCCCTCACAATGTTCTTCCTACTTCGAATTGGAAAGTGCTGCATTCCTCCGAGGTAGGTCCGTGCTCAATACAGACCCTAATGAAAATAATAATAATGAAAGGGTCACTCAGTGGGATATCGGAGCTAACAGTGACATGTAATCGGAGCAGCACATGATGTGTTTTGGGCTCTAAGATAAAGGTCCTCAGTAATCGTAGGAGCACATGATCTGTTTTGAGGCTATAAGGTAAAGGTCCTCAGTAATCGGAGCAGCACATGATCTGTTTTGAGGCTCTAAGGAAAAGGTCCGCGGGTCCTCAGTCCATCCCAGAGCAAATCTCTATTCTTAAGTACCAACCGCACAAAGGCCACCCCTATACTAGCAACGCAATGGATTGCAGACCTACTTCTAGGGCAGATGGCTCCTCGGGCCATTGTGATGGTCTTCCCTTAGGCTTGTCTTGGAGTATTTTCCCCTCTAGTATTAGATGACGGCCTCTTGGATGGTGAAGATGTTTTTGTCTCTCCCCTAGGATGAGGTCATGGCCACCCACATGGCGATGCATCATTTGTGTTCCCTGTAGCTTCCAATAACCCCCTTGCCAGTAGGGTGATTACAACACACGACATCTACCCCCCGCCCCCTTAATCCCCTCCCAGCTGGGTTGTTCCAGGCAGATTTTCTTCCTCCTCTACCTAAGTCTGGTAAGTCTCTCCACCAGGGCCTGTTACCATGTTCCTTTAACACTTTCTCAACCTTGCCCTCAAGGTTTTCTCCAAGGTCTTCAAGGGTTCTGTGCAGCCAGTATATAAACACCGTAGACCACAGGTTTCTCCAGGTTGTCTGAATGCTGTTTTTAGTCTGTTTCTAGCTTTGGTTCCACTGATCTAGCCTTCCCTTCTTCTTGGACTGTCTCTTTGAGGTGGCTTCCCGGCTTGGCAGTCTGACGATTGCGCTCTCCTGTGTGTAATATTCTCTCTCCTCACTCTCTCATTCGCTCACTCTCCGTTCCTGTGAAATGCTGCGTGACGCCTTACGCAGCCCCGACACTTTAAGGAATTGTCTCTTCGTTGTATTCAGCTGAGGCTAGGGCTCGTTAATCAGTCACGGGCATTATGCGTGTGGATGTTTCAATAGTTGTCTCACATAACATGATTGTTTGTTCCAAACTAGTTCCGTCTCCTCTCCAGGCGTGTCCTCTGCTCCTTGGATCAGTCTCGTGTGAAGAATATTGATGTTCCCAGTATTGTTGGCTTTACCATGACAAGCTGTAGTGTCCCTCTCTGTGGTCTCAAAAGGGGAGACAGATATTATTGGTGTTAGGGTGACCCAAGAAGGCGCCTTTGCTGCTCCGTAGCATCTCCTTGCCTGCGTACCTGCCCCGGCACTCTTGCCATAGGGTCTGTGTAGGTCCTTTTTTTGTAAGCAAGTCTCTAAGCTCGCAAGCATTGCTCTGGAATCATTCACTGGTTATTCAATGCTGGGGTTCTGGTCCATGACTGCAGATTGCTATTTCTCCAACCAGCTGTTCTGGGAGGTCCAATTTAGGGTTTGTGATTTCATGGGGATGCCTGCTTTACCTCTTGGGTTCCCCTATATTTCTTCTTAAGGTCTAGGATCGCAGCGTGAGCAGGATAACGTGGGTTAGGGTTACATCTCCTGTGACTCTCAACATATACCCGGGTTCTCTTCCACGATGGAAGACTCACATCCCCGCATCTTTCAGGATGTGGGGGAATTGCCATCTGGTGAGGGTGTAGCGACCCTGGCTTTTTTATTTTTATTTTATGATAACATGATGTGGGTACTTCATCTCAGAAAGGGTGGTCTGCTGATCAGACCCCCCCTTTCATAAATCTCCACGTCAAAAGCATAGTACACACATGCACCCTGCTGCAACAGTTCCTGGTCTGCATCACCTAACCCTTCTGTGGCACAGGGTGGGTTGAGAGGACACATGTGCCCTGTTTGACAGCTGTTGTGACACAAGGTCACTGAAAGCAGAGCTTGCAATCAACTACTGTGCCTCTGTACAAAGAAATGTGATAACTGTGAGCCCTATACATCTGGTGGCAGTTGGTGCATTTTATTCACCCTTAGTTTAGTTGGGCAAGGGTGGCACATATTTGGGCACGGGACTTTCTATGTATATGATTCCATTTAAGAAGTAATAACCCTTTGGTTCTATTGCCAACACACATACATGATACAGATGCTTTAAATGTGTGTAGCACTGAAGGTCCACGGCTCATCTTTACTCTACAATTGGGCATTTCTAAGTCCGGGTTCCCTGTTGTAGTACAATATAGATTTTGTAGGGAACAGAGAAGCAGGCTGTAGTGTCTAAAATTGCATGTATTATTTTCCATTCTTTTAATTGAAGAAACGTTGTAGAATTATAGGAACAGATCATAGGTCCTAATCTGAGTGTGCCTGTCTCCACGAATGAAGTCGATATTGAAAGATTCAATGGTGTGGATTCTTGAAGAAAGACATTGTTAAAAGATAAGGGAATTACTTAATTGTAATATGGTAAACTGGCTCTTTTTAAAAATGTTAAAATTGTCATTGTGGGGGGAGCCAGCCAATCAGGTGGCTAGGTACACAGGCTTGAAAAACCAGTGAAAGCCTGCGTTCCATCGCACCTGACGACCGGCTCCCCCACTGCCATCTTCCCCCCACCCGCTGTCCTGTTTTTTAGTCCCTTCCCACCCCCACTTACCTTATTTCTGCAGTGGCGTCATTCCCTGCTGCCGCCGCTCCTTCCTCTCCACTCCTGCAGGCCGCCATGGAAAGGGAAGAGGGGCACCATACAAGCCCTGCTTTCTTTTTCATGGTAGCCATCTTGGAAAAGTATTTTCCTTTGTTCTACCGGACGCTGTGTGAAGGAAAACACTTTTTATTTTAGCACCCCGGTGTACTGCATTGGTAGCCGGGGTGCTAATGGCCTAAAGCCCCCGTTCCAAGGGCTGGAACGGGGGTTAATGGCCTGGAGCCCTCGTTAATGGCCCACACTTTGCTCAACCCGTTAACTTGGGCTGGCAGGCCATTAACCCTGTTCGAGCCTGTGGAATGGGGGCTTAATGCCACACATTTTATGATCACTTACAGTGTATATTGTAGTCATAATAAGAGTCTTCTACTTGTCTTACAGAGCAAAGCATACTATTATAACCTAGAATAACCATATATATCATTTTCTTCAAGAAGATTATTTTTCTAAACAGGACAGTCTGCTACACTGCTATTGTACTTATTCAAAATATGTTGTTTCGGACTTGTAGAGGAAGCAGACAAATAGTCCCAATGAGAGATCCTGGTTACTTTGCATAAAATCACAGGGCATTTTGGGAGCATAAGAATGACCACCGATCTTTAAATTTGTCAAATATTTTTGTGATAAAAGGGCTGCTTGCCTGAATCATTAAGTACTTAGAGCACCGGGCTTCGAGCTCACTTCATTATTTACATGACTCACGGAAACATGCAATTGTTTGTCACCATACTCATTCAGAGAACTTCAGGATTTGGGTGCGAGGATAAAATGTCTGTGGCATCTGTCACTGCATTGAGGTCTATATAATCTCTCTTCGTGGCATCCTAAAAGAATTATATTTAAAGGATGAGTCACACAAAGCCTGCCTGCCCTACAAATAAAAAAGGAAAGATATTATACATGGTATGCAGTCTTTATAACAAATCCTTTATGTAGACATACTTTTATATCAGGGCTAAATCTTTTTTCGAAAATGGTGGGGGTTGGTTTTTAGGGGTGGGAAATGTTGGCTTGGGGGCACCCTCAAAAATAAATAAATAAAGAAATGTGTAATGTGCTTTTTCGTTATAAAGGTTTCTGTATAAAAGCATTCAATATAAAAGTGTTTGTTATGAAGACATGTAACCCTTATACATTTCCACTGCGAGCTCTGTAGACACTAGAAATATGTGTGAGTCACTGGTTGAGCTACTTCTACAAATATAAAAATAAAAATTCCAGTGCAGGTGACGACTCCAGGAAGATGCTCTCAGAGATGTGACTAGTCATTGCTTTTTTGATTGGTCAATTTCTCTTTTGTTTATCTCCAACTGCTGGGAAACGATTAAACTGCTAGCGATGTCAAAGCCAATTGCGAGCTTGAGGTTGAATTCGGAAATCCCAGGTTGCCCATGAATTTTCATGGGTCACCTGAATTTTAATGGGACTGAGTTATAAACTTCCATTAGGGAGGGTTCGAGCTGGGCTACATACGATCGGCACACACCTACTGCCTGAAATATGCACGTCTCCAAATCTCTCAAGTCTGTAGGTAAATCCAACTAGTAAAATCACAGACGAATGATGTTAATGTTAATATTAATGGATCTTGTAGCGCACACTGCTGCCACTTGCGTGGTCTCTTGGCGCTCTGACGAGTTTCCTGGAAGGAGGATTCCGGATTTTGTTAGTGCGATTGAGGGGGAGAAGAGCAAGAGAGCTTTGATGTGCTGTTTGCAGCTTCAGTTCGAAGAAACCGGTCACTGAGCGTAGACTGAGCGTAGATCCGTTTACGGTCAGTATCCGTCGTGTGGTATTGATGAGTGATTATGTATGACCTCAAACTGCCCAAAAAATCCAAAGCTCTCTATTGTTGTTGAAGGCAAAAATCCATTCTAAAGTGCTATTCTTGAAATCCACTGTGTTGTCGGAGCGATAACTGCCCGTCATATTCCACAGGGTCCATTGAAGTAGACGGTCTTCTATTGCTTGCCCTCTACTCGGGGGATTTTGGAAACCCACTGTAAACTTGTGCCAGCATTTGGTGGCGCCCTGGTGGCCCATGAGGTAGACTATTTCCATTGCCTTAGTAGGAGTTTCACATCAGACAGTTTGTTTGCTCTCTACTGCTGTGTGTTAACTCCATGCATGTTTCTGTCTCTTTCCCTACAGATCGGCCAGATCCCAGGGCCCGAAACACCAATTTTCTTGCCCAGTGACTCCGAGTGGGACTGGACTCTCGCAAAGATCTGGGTGCGCAACTCCGACTTGCACCTTCATCAAGTGGTCTCGCACTTGCTCCGGACCCACCTATGGAGTGAAGTCTTCTGCGTTGCCACCATACGGCAGCTGCCAGCGTGCCATCCACTCTACAAGGTAACAAGCAGCGAAGGTCTCTTGAAATGGGAAAGAATCCTGAGGCTGGGAACAGATTCCCTGTTTCTCATTAAGATCCCCTGCCAGCGGACAGTCAAAGTCCATTCCCAATCAAGTAGATCCTCCTTGCCTCATCCAATCAGCCTCGTGTCAGGTTTCTCCATTTACGCCAGGCTGAAAACCCCCATTCATACTACAATCCCAGAAAGCAATGGGGAAGGTGTGCTCCTCTGAATTACAGTGCGGGCTTGTAATGCACACAGCCCCAACATGACACTCCACACATGCCATGCATGTGCCCTGGTCTTGGCGTGTCAAGTAAGAGATCTGGGTCTCTTCCGGGGGCTCTGGGACAGTGTGGTGAGTCTCTGTCCTGCATAGATTCTGCGAGGGGATCCTCGAGGGGGGGCTTCAGATGCATTTTTCAGCAGAGGATCCAATGTCTCCCAAGCCAACACTTTTAAATGCCAAGTCCAACAGTCAGGTATCATCACTTACAAATATAATTAGGAATTCAAAAGTTAATTACAAATAAAAATTGAGATAGTTTGATGTCATAAAATAGCAGAAACACAAGTGTGCTCACTTTGCTTTGAAAATGGAAGGATTGCAACCAGAACCCAAGATGCTGTGGCCGCCCTGCTCTCCAGCCGTTGTGTTTTTCATTCATTACACACACTCATACCTGATGCTCGAAATGGAAAGAAATGTATTTTAAACACCCAACGGATGTAATTTGCTTTTGAATTACAAATACTGTATTTGCAAGCAAACAAGCTCGCAATTAAAATGTTTCTATTATTTTCCTTCTCCGGGCCCTCTCTTCAGGATCTCACTCCTGTCCTTTTTGCTGTCTTCTGCCATTCGTGCTGTCCTTCCTGTGTGCTGTGAGGTCTCTCTCTATCTCCCAGTGTTCTGCCTCTCTTTCTCTGCTTCTGAATTTCCCCTTCTCCCCTTCTTTGATGTCTCCCTGCCCAGTGGTGCCTTTCGTACTCTGTACTGTCGGTTCTCTCTTTGCTGCGCGCTCATCCTTTCTTATGCTGCACAGGCTTTCTCTTTCTCTCTCTTCCTCATGCGTTGTGGTCTCCGCTTTCATGTGCATCATTCCTGTCCCTCCTTCAGTCCCTGCTCATTCTCTTATTCCCTCTCTTGTGAATTGCGCAAGCGACGCCAATCTCCTGAGGGAAAAGAAATCATTTGCACCCCGAGTAAACCTGGGATGCGAGTAGCTGTCATCCCCGCTGTGGGGGGTGGGCATGGCCTTCAATGTCCCACAGCCCTCACAGAGGAGGGCCTACACAGGCTCAAGCTGGCGGGCCGCTAAAGGCCATCTCCGCTCCCCATGGCGGGGATGACAGCCATATTCCCACCTGCTCTCGGCATGTTCTTCTGGTGGGTTCTGGAGCGAGCTCTGGCAGGTCTAAGTGCTTAGCAGCTCCTGAAAGCCTCCACAGTGGCCCCCACACTGCTTAGCCACTGGCAGGAGACTAGGGATTGATTTGAGGAGATATTCCAACAGCTGAAGCATTCTCCCTGGCAGGGGTGTTGCTAGGTCTGGAAAAGATCTGAGGACTGTCAGGAAGCCCCTGAGCTTCTACCCGAGGCTGCAACCAAAAGACCCGGGTCTATACCCCCCTCAGACCCGTCTAGCAATGCCCCTGCTCCCTGGCCTCTTGTTGGGCGAGGGGCTCAGGTGGTGATCATTGGCACATTGGAAGCTGTCGCCCTGTGTCCCTGTTGGGTGACGAGCTCTGGTTGAGTGCAGGTGAATCCTGGAGGTTTTCTCCTTGAGCCCATTGGAGCGGGGTTCCAGGTGGAGTAGAAACTGGTGATTTCTCTTCAGTCTTGGATGTGCCGTGAACTACTAGACATGCTGGCCGGTATGCTGTCTTTATAACGAAAATGTTATGAAGCATGAACATGTATATCGAATCTTTTATAACAAAACATTCTATGAAGAATGTACCTAGGCGTGGGGTAAATGTGGGGAAATGGTTGGGGTGGGTTTTTAGGGGTGGGAAACTGGAGTTTGGGGGGGACCCCCACGAAAGAAAAAAACTTTATATTTTTTGTCATAAAAGTTTCGTTATAAGTGCATTCTTCATAAAATGTTTCATTATAGACATGTAACCATGCTGGCCATGCCCAAGTCAGTGGGTCCGCAGATTTCTTTTCCCGGCAACATTTCTTTCAATGTTCAGGTATAATATTTCCGGGATGGCAATGCATGAGAGGTCAGAGGAGGGTAAGATGTTACTATTGTGTGATATCCTGGACCTGTTTCTTTTGGCCAAAGTAGTGCATTTTGGGAAATGCAACCATCGTTTGCTTTATTTGCATGTCTTATCAGCATGTAGACCAGGGAATTCTCTGTTTATTGAATTTAAACAACAGAACATAAAGAGACGCATGAGAATAAGACATGAATCAGCAGTATACATGTTGAAGGCAATCGTCCATATCAAGAGGGCCCGTGGGGCCGAGGACCAAAAGACAACAATAGGACCAGGCAGGCAAACAAGGCAAGCAGCACTATCGGTGTGCCCCCACCCGCAGAGCTTATTGAGCATCTAGCCATTTACCCCATATTTTTTCGAATTTGCGGGGGCGGCCCCTTGCATTATAGATCCGGCGCTCTAAGGTTGTGCATCTGTCCAGCTCATTACTCCATCGGTTCAGGCTCAGTGGTTTGGCCGATCCCCAATTGGCCACTATAAGTCTTTTGCCCGCCCCCAAAGCAGTTGCCAAAAACATTTTATCATATTTGGACAGGTCTACTTCCCCCCCAATGCCCAATAGTACCATCTTGGGGTCCCTGGGAATTGGTGTCACCAGAGCGGCTGAGATTGTGTTGACACATCCCACCCAGAAGGCCTGTATCGCCTGACAGTCCCATATCATATGGTAGAAGGTGGCGGGTTCGGTTTTGCATCGAGCACATGTCTCGTCTTCTATTCCACCCCATCTGGCCATTGCAATGCGTGAGTGATATGAACGATGTAGGATCCTCAACTGTCTTAGTCTAAGCTTGGATTCTATCCCAATTTCTCTGGGGGACATTAACGCCTCTACCCAATCTTCAGGTTCCAGGGGGCCCCGATCCCTTTCCCACTTTGCCTTTAGCCCGTCGAGTTGTGGAGCCCCGAATGAGCTAAGGGCCTGATAGAGAGTGGAAGTGACCCTGGAAGAGATGTACTGCGGGAGAATATTGGTCTCGATGGGAGAGCAAGGGGGTAGGACCGTCGTGCGGGGAATTGGGCGCGGATTGCGTGGGACAGTTGCGCATGCCGAAACCGGTCCATGGGTGCCAGGTCGAATTGTTCGCGCATGGTCTCAAAGCTCAGGAGGCGGCCCTCTTGTATTACTTGTGCTAATGTGTGTATTCCTTTGGTCAGCCAGTGACCGAAGGAGCCCATTTTTACCAGTTCCGGGAGGAGCGCATTGTGCCATATGGGTTGCGACAGTGTTGGCTGGCCTTCCCAGCTGATTAGTTTGTGTGCGGCCCGCCAAGCTCGCCGGATGTGGTGGGTCATTTTGGGCAGCACCGGGAGTTGGCCGTGGGTGGCATAGAGGATTTGGAGCGGTGTTAGTTGGGACATGGTCTCCAGCTCTATACGGATGTGTGGCAGTGTGGGGTCTGCGTGCATCCAGTCATTCACTACTCCTATCTGTGTGGCCAAGTAATAGGTGCGAATGCAAGGTAACCCGATGCCTCCCTCCCACACCGATCTCTGGAGCGTGTCAAGGGCAATCCTGGATTGTTTCCCTCCCCATAGCAGTGTGCGCAGATTCTTGTCGATGAGTGCGAAGGTTTCTCGGGGGATGGGGAATGGGGCGTTCTGGAGGACATACAACAGTCTGGGAAGGGTCATCATTTTGAATAGCGCGGCCCGGCCCATTAGCGACAGGGGGAGAGATTTCCAATGGGGGGTGTTAGTGTTGAACCGCTCTGTTACTGGTTGTATATTAAGTCGGGGGAACCCATCGAGCGTCGGGTCGAGCCGTATACCCAGGTATTTGAATTCCCTGATAGAGACATGAAATGGGCAGGTCACCGGGATCGCAGACTCGCCACCCTGAATCGGGAAGAAAATGGTTTTGGCCTCATTAACCCTTAGGCCTGCAAAGTACTGGTATTCCCTGAGTATGAGGGAGACCACCGGGCACGAGATACTCGGGTTACTGAGGTATATGAGCAGGTTATCCGCATAGAGCGAAAGGCGGTCTTCTCCCCCTCCCGGCCAGACGAAACCGGTCCAATTGGTGTTAGCTCTAAGCTCAATCGCTAGTGGCTCGATGGCCAGGAGGAAGAGGAGTGGAGACAGCGGGCATTCCTGTCTCGTGCCCCGACCCAGGGGGAATGGTTTGGAGGACATGCCGTTCACCCTCACCGTGGCCTCCGGGGATGCATATAACAGTCTTACCCAGGATATAAATGTCTGCCCCAAGTTCATCCTGGCCATGATCTCCCACAAGGCATCCCACCCCACAGAGTCAAACGCCTTTTCGAAGTCCACCGCCAGGAGGGCGAGTGGGCTGGTATTTCCTTTGCCCTGGATAGCGCCAATTGGATCCTGCGTAAGTTCATCCGAGTTGACTTGGGCATAAAACCACATTGGCCCGGGTGGACTAGGGTCTCAATCACTTGCAGTAGTCTGTTGGCGAGTGTTTTGGCGAGAACCTTTGCTTCGCCATTAATCAAGGATATCGGGCGATAAGAGGCGCATTCCTCCGGGGGTTTCCCAGGCTTATGTATGACCACAATGCATGCCTTCCTGAGGTCTGGGGGAAGTGCTCCTAGTTCCCTGCTGCGTAGAAACATGCAGTGCATGTGGGTGGGAAGCATGCTACCAAGGTACTTCCACGTTTCTGTTGGGAACCCATTGGGGCCCGGAGTTTTCCCGGGTTGGAGTTGTGCCAGTGCATCTTGCACCTCGGTGTCAGTGATGTCAGCATTCAGGAGGTCTGATTGGTGCTGCGGGAGTATCGGAATCTCGATGTGGTCGAGGTATCGGGAGGGTTCAACTGATGGATTCCCAGTGGGTGGGGTATAAAGATTTTTGTAATAGGTGGCGAATGCCTCGCGATATCTGAATCTTCCGTCAATAATGTCCCATCCGGAGATCTGATTGCCCTAACGTGTCCCCTGCTCTGCACGCGTCTCTCCAACCAGGCCAGTGTCTTGTTAGCTTTGTCGCCCCTTTCATATATTTGGCTTCGGACTAACTGGTGAGCAGTTTGTGCATTTTCTAGGGACAGGTTACTGAGGGCGTCTTGCGCCGTGAGCATAGCCTCCTTTGCTTCTTGGGTGTTTTGCATAAGGGTTTGTCGCTCTCACTCCAGGACGCGTGCTTCTGCTTCCCTGACCTTCTGGACTTGGCGTTGTTGGTAGGCGGAGACCGTGGAAATAACCTCTCCTCGTAGGACTGTTTTGTATGCCTCCCAGATCGAAATCGGGCAGTCTACCGAGCCCTCATTGAGTTCAAAATATTCCGCTGTCGTCTTCTCTAGCTCCTCCGCAATTTCAGGAAGACGGAGATGGTATGTATTTAGGCGCCAATTATGATCCGGGCGGCAGGAGGAGTTCTTGAGGGTTAAAAGAAGCGGGGAGTGGTCCGAAATTCCTCTTGCGAGGAATACAGCGTCGAGGAGCCTGTGGGTTATGTTGCGGGGGATGAAGGCGTAGTCAATCCTGGAGAATGATTTGTGGACCCCTGAATAGAAGGAGAACCCTGCCTCGTCGCCATGTAGTGTGCGCCAGGTGTCCACCATTCCTGAGGTTTCGGCGAACGTGGTGAGCGGCGTGAAGGTGGGACGTGTTCCAGCTCTCATATAGGTTCTGTCGATTGTGATGTCCATTACTTCGTTAAAGTCCCCTCCGAGCACCCACACATCAGCCTCCTCCTCCAGAAGCAAGTTCTGTAATTCGGCGAGCAGTTCCTTCGTCAGCGTGGGGGGGGCATAGAGTGCTGCCAAGCCCCATTTCTCACCCCAGATGTCCACCAGCATCAGCACATAGCTGCCTCGGGGGTCCGCCCTGATCTTCCTAACCTGGAGAGGGACTCTCTTGTGAACGAGTATCATTGTGCCCCTAGCCCCTTTCGTGAATCCGGCATGGTAGACCTTCGAGTAGTTGGATCTTTTGAAAAAGATGGTGTTTGTGCCTGTCAGATGCGTTTCATTTAAGAGGGCAATGTCCGGCAAGTGTCGGTTTAGGTACTGGACACCAGTCTTCGCTTTATGCTGGAGCCGAGGCCATTGATGTTCCAGGACAGTATCGTCACTTTGTTGGAGTTCATCCTGTCAGCGTGAGTCTATTTGTTGGGGTATATGAGAGGATTAGTGGCCGTTGCATTTTTCCCCCGGGGGCGTACGTCGTTTTCTTCTCGGGGGGGGGGCCCCCCAGAGGCCGCCTCGCACCGGAGTGCCTGAAGACTGGCAGATACCTGTGTCTCTGGTCCTGGCCCAAAATAGTGTTTGTTTGCCTTGCCTGCTTTCGTCGGTTTCCAGCTTTCTTTTCTCGTGATTTCGCTTCTTCGAATCCCCAAAACTACCCCCACCCTGCACTTCCCCTCCAACTGGGAGCACCTGTTGCCCAAACATTGAACTTATAACTTGGTGAACTTAAACTTCGTCGGAATGACCCGACCTAGGGTGGTAGCTCCAGTGGAGTCGCCTTGACTGTGCTTGAAACTGCGGTGTCAAGGTGGTGGTGGCCGCAGTGGTGTAGTTTCCATGGTGTCTCATGGTGACTTCAGTACTGTGATGCCCAGGCCTCATCCGTTCTCAGTGGTATTCCTGGAGGGGCGCCTTGGTGTTTCTGTTTCGGGGCTCATCGGAGTAGGAGACGGCGAGTCCTGCCAGGGCCCGGTTTTGCGAGCGGACGGCCCAGAGGGCGAGCGTCGGGCCGCCGACCCATTAAGGATCTGTGTTTCGAGCCAATCCCATGCTTCTTTGGAGATGTGGAATAGGTGCGTCGTTCCCTCGTAGTGGACCTTGAGCAACGCCGGGAAGAAGAGGGCGAACTTAATTGACAGAGAGTGAAGTTTTTTCTTAACCGAGTCAAACGACTGGCGGGCCCTCTGGACCTCTTTAGTATAGTCCAGATAGAACCCTACTTTGTAGCTGTTGTATGTGATTGGGCCGGAGGCCCGTGCCATCTGGAGGATGGAGTCTCGGTCTCGGTAGTTCAGGAGGCGTGCAATTATAGTTCTGGGAGGGGCTCCTGGGGTAGGTCGCCCAGTGGGTACCCTATGTGCTCTTTCGATAGAGAAGAATTTCGACAGTTTCTTGGGGGCAAAGATGTGGGTCAGCCAGTCTTCTAGGAAGAGTTCGACACTGGGGCCTTCCTCTTTCTCCGGGATCCCGAGAATCCTGAGGTTATTGCGTCGTGCCCTGCCCTCACTGTCTTCGGCTCGGTATTCTAGTTGGTTAACCTTCTGGGCGATTATGGCGAGTTGTTGTTCCAACTGGCGGACGTTATCTTCTGTGTCTGACACTCTTTGCTCCGCTTCTCCGACCCTGGACGATAGATTGCGAAGATCCTGACGTAGGAGAGATACTTCCGTGCAGACTCCGCCAATTTTGAGTTCCAGCGATGTTCTCGAGTCCCCAATTGCCTTCATTAAGTCGCTCAGGGAGAGTTTGGGGTCCTGAGCTGCTTCCCCGATATCCGCTTCTGCTGGGGTTTGCATTTCCAGGTGAGGGGGGGCCTCCACGGTGTAGAGGTCCATTTTGCTTTGTAAGGTTTGCCTCTTAGCCTTGTCCTTGCCCATGGCGGAGTCGGGTATTTGTGTGAGGCGGCAAGTCCGGATGGGTCGTATTGGTGCCCCCCAGGGGGTTGTTGTGAAGTCTGAATTGGGGTGGGTTAGTCGGGCGATGATCTTTCACTATTGTGTCCCTGTTCAGGAGTGTCGGCGGGATTACTTTGGCCGCTGGGAGCAGACCCCTGCTATGGTTGGCCCGCTGTGTTTATTGGAGGGTCGTGGGCCCACAGAGAGGGTATCCGCATATACGCCCACCCCGGGGCTGTGCACACAGCCCAGGCTATGTTCTTTTCATGAGTGGCGTGTGGAGGGCAGCAGCCGCGGCCCCCCGCTGTGCGCGCTACCTTGTGAGTAGAACTGCCCCTGGAGGCTGTTAATTGTGTTAATTGTGGGGTAGTGCCGAGTTCCCTTGTCGTTGGTGGTTCCAAGGATCCCTGGTCAGGGTTGGTCCGGTAGAGTTCGGGGTTTACCCCAATGCGTGGTCACACACGGGGTGATCTCCCCTCAGTGGAGTATCTGCCCAGCTCCTTATGCTTGTGAGGCTGTGATCCTTACATCGGGGGCCTCCGTCCCTCCCAGGGCCGCAGCCCACAGTTGCCACCTTGTTGCCAGTTCTCTGGGCCCCAGATCGTTTGTGGAGGGTGCTGCAGGCGTTGTCACCAGTTCTGGGTGCTAGTGGTGATGGGGGAGGAGAGCGTCCCCAGTCCCCTCAGCTCCGTGCCCCCCACAGGTAGACCTCTGGGTTTACTTTTAGACGGGGGGGTGGCGCCTCCTTAATGCGGGTCGGCATCCCGTCGTTCGCAGGCTGTGGGGGGGGGAGTTTGCCCTTACCTCGTTGGTGCCGTTGAGGGAGCGCAACACCGCGTTGCCAGTTTTCGTGTCACGGCTCAACCCCAGGTGTTGCAGTCCCGCAGATGGGGAGTGAGGGGGGGTGGAAAGGCCCTGGGCCCGTGGCGCGCAGCCCGCCCCGTTTGCGCCGCCGGGTCAGGTAGCAAAGCATAGATGTCCCCCGCTGTCAATGTCCAGATGCCCCGCGCACGGCAGGTGTCCAGGGTCGCTGCAGCTTTGACGCCGAACGTCGGCAGCGGCCGTGTCTGCGGTTCGGGCACTCGTCGGCCGCCTCAAGTAGGGAGCTCAGCAGGGGGGAGGGCCCCGGGCGGCAGTCTGGAGGTGCCAGAGCAATGCCGCAAACAGGCGTCCCTGGCTCACCCGCTCCCCGGGGCCTCAATGGCCACCGCAGCCCATGGTGGGAGGGGCGGAGGAGCTGCTGTCAACCGCCCAGCAATGGCGGCGAGTCTCGCGCCGGCGGGCACAGGGACGTCTCTCGCGCCCCCCGGTCCGATTGTGCTCGAGGTTGCAGCTGGTAGTGCCTGGATGGGTCCATCACTGCTGTGTTGCTTCGGGAGGTCGGGCGAATTCTCAGAGCGGAGTATTTTCAGGATATTTATCGCGGCCACCGGGAGCCGACGCGATTAGTTCATCATGCGCGGCTCGCGCATGCGCAGTCGAATGTATGTCTTTTAAATGGTGATGAACTCTCACTTAGGGCCTGGTTAATGTGAATTGCCGGGAGAACCATCTGGAAAGTGACAGGTGGGCTACCCCTGATTAGGTTTGAAGAGGAGAGGGGCTCCCTGGGTTATCATGAAAGGGTCCGTGCAGACACACACTTTCAGATTGCACTGCCGCAGTTGTAGCAGAGCACAGTCCCATCATTAGGCTCAGCAAAACAATAGCGACCAAGATCAACGTTTCTTTTATTAATGCCGTCACTGGCTTGGCAGTGTTGCAGTCCTGCCTCTTTACATTTCTTTGGCAGAGCCAAAGCCTATTGTGGTGGCCTCTAAGGACGACAGGACGCTTAGATGGGTTCTAACTGTCTTTATTAACAAGAAAAACTGGTGGGCATAACTTGTCCTTGAGCAGGGCAGGGAGTTACTCACAGTTCCAGTCTGGGCCTCCCGGTTACTTCACTGGAGGCAGGGTGTTCACATGGATGGCACGCTGTAAGCTTCCAGGGCCCCCATGTGGCCTCCTGTGGCATTGGACTTATGCCCTGGAAGCTGGACTGTATAGGCCTCTCTGGGCCTCAGTTATGGTGGCTCCTTATCAGGAGCAGCGCTGTCTGTAGACCTCTTGGTCTCACTCCGCCAACTCTGCATGAATGTTCTCACAATGTTCGCTTGCGGAGCGCCGGCTCACGAGATCTCGTTGTGTTGAAATCTCGCAAGATCGCGCTCCCGCGA